>NW_022681453.1:192057068-193257068 GCF_009764315.1 Trachypithecus francoisi
GTGAATCACGTGGAGAAACAAAGCAGGAGCACAAGCTCATTTCACTGAGGAAATGGAGCACAGGGGAGCTGGAGAATAAAAGCTAGAAAATGGAGCAAATGGGAGCTAGAGAATGAAAGCTGGAAAAGCTCACTATGAATGTCATTTCCCATCTGTAAGGCAAACATGATATGAGTTAAGTGAAAGAAGCCAGACACAAAAGGCCACATATTATGTGGTTTCACTTATATGAAATGTCCAGAATAGTCAAAGCCACACAGTCAGAAAGAAGATTAGTGGTTCCTAAGGCCCAGGAGAAGGCAGAAGGGGCAAGGAAGAGCAGCGGCTAGTAGGTACAGGATTTCTTCAGCAACGATGAAACTGTTCGGCAATTAAGCACTGTTAATGGTTGTACAACTCAGTGAGTGTACTAAAAACCACTGAATTGCGGACTTTAAAAGGGTGAATTTTATGGTGCGTGAATCATATCTCAATTTTAAAAAGTAAATTGTGTTGGGTCTTTATTTGAAAAATGTAGAAATGAATAGGACCTTAGAGATCATAATTCCATTGTCCCCAGCCCCACCTGACAGATGGGAAAACTAATGTCCTGCTTGGGACTCATCAGAGGAAGGCACCATTGCTTACGCTGTGAAGGAAGGGAGCCCCTGCACTGCTGAGTCCATGTAAGCTAAAGTTGTTTTCAGAGTCCCAAAGAAGTCCCCTCACACACACGCATGCACACACACAAGATGAGCAGCCCAAGATCAGCACACTTACCTCCGCCACAAGCGACACAATGAAATTCAAGCTGAGCATGATGACAATGGAGACCCTCCACAGGATGGGAGTGCAGAGCAGCTGGCGGGAGATGATGAAGCACGGTTAGTCTGAAGACAGGCAGACGCTGGAAACACGTTCACATGTTCACAGTATACGTTTTCATAGGTGATAATCTCCTATTATGTGTGTCTATTACATAAATCGTATACATATAAAGAATTTCTATGCTTGTATGCGCAGAAAAAGTATGGAAAGGTTATACTCATGATCCTAATGATTTGGGGGTTATGAGTGTTGCTTTTCTTCTTTTATCTTTTTTTTTCTTGTGATGTGCGTGTTTCTCTATAATTTCTAAATTTCCTAAAATAACTTTGGTCACCTTGCAATTAGAAAAAAATAGTAAAATCACTTTTTGTTTGCTTGTTTTGTTCTGTTTTCAAAAGGGAGGCAGGAATGTGGCTTTATCTCCAGGAGGCCTACGGGTACACATGTCAAACCTTCACAACTGGGTAGCACTGCCCTCTTCTCCCTGGTGCCACATCTCTCCCCAGACGAGCCCTGCTTTTAGCACTGGCTCAAGGCATCTCCCTCAGGACTGTGCATCTAGCCGCACAGTGTTCCCTCACAAGGGCACTTGCCAAAGGAGCAAATGGAGGTGAAATCAAGCCAGTCATGACCTGTCCCTTTGCCCATTTTCTCTGTGTTTCCCCCAACCCCTCCAGGCACATTCCTGATATATATGTACGGTGAATGGATGGTGAGTTATTCTACTTTCCTGTAGCAAGGTTTTATTGTCTCCCTTAATTAACAAGAAAACAGTAGTTCTTCTTAGAGCTGGGATAAGGTAGGAGCATCAAGTAAAGGTTTTAAAATCTTACTTACTTCCAGGAAACCTTAGTAAGCCTTAAAACAAAATAGATGAAACCACATACATACACACACACACACACACACAGAGAGAGAGAAAGAGACAGAAACTTCAGTGCTCTCCATCTCTCCATCTTGCCTTGAGTGTTTTTTAGTTCTAGAGCTATGATGACCTCTATCACCTGCTGCTCTGGAAGAGGAAACTACAGAGAAGCGATCTGTCCTGTTACCGCACATTATAAATACAAGGCAGAACGAGTGACATGATTTGAATTTGTGTCTCCATCCAAATCTCATGCTGAATTATAGTCCCCAATGTTGGAGGAAGGGCTGGGTGGGAGGTGACTGGATCATAGGGTGGATTCCTCCTTGCTGTTCTTGTAATAGTGAGTGAGTAATAGTAATTCAATGGGTGAACTAATGAATGAAAAAGTGCCAAGAGCATCCCACTGTACCTGGCACTGTCTTGTGCATGATCTCATGCGTTAGTGGGAGTAAAAACTGAAACGGTTCTAGAGAGGACAATATTCTCAGAGTTAAAAATTCAAATCTACTTCTAGGAATTTATCTCAGAAATATACTTGTATATGGCTAAAATGATATATGTACAATAATATTTTTATTGCAGCTTTGTTTGTAATAATACTTGGAAACATCTTAAATGTCTATCAATATGGGACTACATATAAAGCATGGTATACATATGACATATACATAATATACATTTATATACAATAAAATATTATATTAGCATTAAAAAGAATGAGGAAAATGTATGTACTGATATGGAACAATTAATACTACTACATGAAAGAAGCAAGGTGCAGGACAATGTATGTGTTTGTAGCAGCCATGAAAATTTTCCACTCAGATCTGCTGCTGGGAGGATAAATGGTGGATACCCCAACTGTTATGTTCAAAATCCACCACCACACATGCTGTAAAGCATATCTAAAGTCATAAGCTGCACATAGCCAAGAAATGAGGACAGCATGGATTCTAATCAGACTCATTTCTATGAGACGTAGAAACTCCTGACGGGCCATGCTGCTATAAAGACACATGCACACGTGTGTTTATTGTGGCACTATTCACAATAGCAAAGACTTGGAACCAACCCAAATGTCCATCAATGATAGACTGGATTAAGAAAATGTGGCACGGCCAGGCGCGGTGGCTCAAGCCTGTAATCCCACTTTGGGAGGCCGAGACGGGCAGATCACGAGGTCAGAAGATTGAGACCATCCTGGTGAACATGGCAAAACCCTGTCTCTACTAAAAATACAAAAAATTAGCCGGGTGTGGTGGCGGGAGCTTGTAGTCCCATCGGGAGGCTGAGGCAGGAGAAGGGCAAAAACCTGGGAGGCGGAGCTTGCAGTGAGCCGAGATCCGGCCACTGCACTCCAGCCTGGGCGACAGAGCGAGACTCCGTCTCAAAAAAAAAAAAAAAAAAAAAAAAAGAGAAAATGTGGCACATATACACCATGGAATACTATGCAGCCATAAAAAAGGATGAGATCATGTCCTTTGTAGGGACATGGGTGAAGCTGGAAACCATCATTCTCAGCAAACTATGGCAAGGACAGAAAACCAAACACTGCACGTTCTCACTCATAGGTGGGAACTGAACAATGAGATCACTTGGACACAGGAAGGGGAACATCACACACGGGGTCCTATTGTGGGGAGGGGGGAGGAGGGAGGGGGGAGGGATAGCATTAAGAGATATACCTAATGTAAATGTCAAGTTAATGGGTGCAGCACACCAACATGGCACATGTATACATATGTAACAAACCTGCACGTTGTGCACATGCACCCTAGAACTTAAAGTATAATTAAAAAAAAAAAAAAGAAACGCCTGATGGGCAACTTTGGCCCGACTTTCTTAGTGCACTGCAGTTTGAGATGCTACACATCCAGCCCTCCTTCTTCCCTCTCTTCTTTTTAGAGGATAAACCCACATCACAGTGTGATGCCTCTCCCCACTTCCTCTGGCTTTCTATTCCCCCTCCCACCACTCCAGGAATTTCCTCCAATAAATCTCTTGCATAACTAAACTCAACTTGACATCTACCTCTCAGAAGACCTGAACAAATATAATAGTTTTCTACTATTTGTGTAAAAATGTGGAAGAAGAATGTACAAAATATGTCCCAAAGTATGTAAAATAAACTGGTGTGGTTGGTTGCCTCTAGGGAGGGGAACTGGTGACTGGGAATCTAAGATGGAATGAGGATTTTCACTATATGGCTTTTTAAACATTCAGATTGTGAACCAAATGAATGTGTTCCCTATTAAAATAATTTATAATTTTTTAAGTAAGCAGTTTCTACGTTGCAAAACAACATGATTCCATGCTTTTAAAAAAACTAAAAATTAGTCAACACATTTATAATATATGAATTGTAAAAGAAGGAAGAATATAGTGAATAATGTTATAATTTTCCTTGTTTGCACATTCTACATTTTCTAAAAAGAACATATATTTTATGTAATAATAAGAAAAATAATTGTTTTAAAAGTGAACAATAGGCCGGACACAGTGGCTCACGCCTGTAATCCTAGCACTTTGGGAGGCCGAGGCGGGCGGATCACAAGGTCAGGAGATCAAGACCACGGTGAAACCCCGTCTCTACTAAAAATACAAAAAATTAGCCGGGCGTGGTTGCGGGTGCCTGTAGTCCCAGCTACTCGGGAGGCTGAGGCAGGAGAATGGGGGGAACCCGGGAGGCAGAGCTTGCAGTGAGCTGAGATCGCGTCACCGCACTCCAGCCAGGGGGACAGAGCGAGACTCCGTCTCAAAAAAAAAAGAAAAAAAAAGTGAACAATAATTATTTGCAGAATCCTTTGCAGTCATGCTGGCAATGACCCTACCCACATTCTCTCCAAATTAAATATGTTCCCTACTTTGTTATACCAGAGGACTCAGCCTTTCTGTAAGAATCTTTTTCTATCAAAAAGTGACATTCAACTCATCATATCTTTTCCTTAACTTCTGTAGGATTAAGAAGTTTTAGCTGACTTAGAAGACCAGTGGGCAAAGCCTACTTATTTCCATGAAAACTTAATTTAATTCATGAAGGCACTTAACAACTGCTAACCACAGTAATGTAATTACAAAAATAAAAAGACACATGCTAAATATATTAGTATGTCAAACTAAAGGTATTAGTATGCCAATGTCACTGTGGGTTTGTGCAGGTGTTGCTGGTTGGAAACACACTATATGCTTTAAGTGCTTGTTTATATTCAGGAGTCTGATACACAATGATCAGCCAGTCATTCCTTTGTCATATTTTGCCATTCTTTGTGTAAGGCACTGGTAACACAAGAATGAGTAAGATACACTGTTGGACCTCATGAAACTCATCTTTGAGATGGAGAGGCAACCAGATATACAAAGCACCAATTAAAAGAGCTGTTTCTTTAGTCATCTCTTCACTATTGCATTTCTTGATCTAAAGATCATTTAGCCATGATTAAATTGTAATACAAGTAGAATAGGTTAAGGGGATCAAAATATGTTTTTCCCTGGCTTGAATATGTAAAATTTTGGTATCTTGTAGGTTTTTATAGCTGTATCAATAAATATAAGAGAGTTTATGAGGAAAAGTATGGCTCTTGGAAAGTAAGTTTTACAGACATTAAGTATGAGCACACAGAAAACATTTTTAAAGTTGTAAAAAAAAATAAATACCTAAATAATAACCCCCCCAAAAAGCTGTATGCAAAACAGTTTTAAACAACTTCAAAAAACAGAAGCATTTAGGAAAAAATTCCCTCATATTTGAAAGAGAAAATACAGAAATATATTTTCTCATCTTATAGGAGTTCTTTTAAAATGAAAATAGTTGGTCAGATTCAGTGGCTCAAGCCTGTAAGCCTAGTGCGTTGGGAGGCCAAGGCAGGAGGCTAGTTTGAGGCCAGGAGTTTGAGACCAGCCTGGGCAACAGAGCAAGCCCTCATCTCTACAAATTTTTTTCTTAAGAATTAGCTGGGCATCATGGCACACTTCTGCAGTCCTAGCTACTCAGGAGGCTGAAGTAGAATTGCTTGAGCTCAGAAGTTTGAGGCTGTAGTGAGCTACGATTGCACCATGGCACTCCAGACTGGGCAAAAAAGTGAGATCCTGTCTCTTAAATAACAAGAAGAAAATAAAATTAAAGTATTCAATACTTAAAGACTATCTTTAGTCTCATGAAATCAAAACTAGGTAGAATTTTATTTCTTGACCAGTTTAAATAAAAAATATAGATAAATTTAGCATATTTTTTTTTAGCTCTGCCAGCCCCAAAGAATAATGTGTGTCAAAAATCATGCCAATTGAAATTGTAATCTGCTTTTTAAAGTTCAGCTGTTACAGAACTGTAAAGCATCACCATATCCCAAAGATTAGACTTACATCCAAACGTCTATATAATTCTGGTATATCAGCAAATAGAATGAATAGGCACACACCAAGCTGTATTATCAGCACAAGGACAAATATATCTGAGGAAATAAGAACACAGCTATTATTTTGAGAAATCAGAGTGAAAAATGTCACACATATTGACATATGTAGTCTAGAGATTAACACTGATTTAATTTACTTGATTTCTATGTCCAAACACTAGATGGAAGGTATTCATTTCTAAGCAATGAGTCTCACCTCTACAATTTCTATGCATGTCCTTGAAGCAAGTGAAAATTTTCACATGCACATTTTAAGTTTCAGTTAATAAAAGTAGTAGATATATATAGGGTAACATTGACAAAATACATGTGCAATAAGTGCCTTGAAGATATCCAAGTATCTGAGTCACTTTAATGCAAGTCATCTGCCTCAAATCATTTTCTGGTAAAAAGGAACCTGTCAATAAACCCAACTTTAAATTGCTATCATACAGAGGCCAGTATTTAGCTGCTTCCTCATCCCAGGAAGGAGAAAAGCTAAATAATTTTCTCTGAACAAATAAATTTGTATGAAAATATTCATAAAGGTACTCAATTTGGGCTTTGAATTTTTTCAAGAAGAAGAGTAGTGATGATATACAAACAAATGTCGCAAATATTAAACAGGTCACTCATTTCTCATCCAAACATACCTTCCCACTCCAGAACGTAAGGAGGTAGGAGGGAGCTACTCTGGTCAAGAGCCTCCATAACCCTCTCTAGTCAGGTTCCTCCAGGCTGGACCCACTAGCAGCCTGCCACCACACAATGCCACCCTGACTACTGCCTTCAAGGCAAGAGACAGGATCCACTTGAGTTCCCTTACGCTTCTCTCCATTGTTTCCAGGGTGAACTCTGACAAGTACTGACAAGTAGAGAAATAAATTGGTCTCTTCAATTTGGAGTGATCCCAAGAAAAGACACCCAGAGGCGAACTTCTGGTGAAGGAAAGGGAGAAAGAAGCCCTAGTATGTCATGCAGCTTTGAAGGAAAGAGCAAAGAACCATGAAGATGAGGCTGTACAATGTGTTTTGCAGAGCCCTAGAGTGGAAGTCAAGAGATGCTAGATAAGGATCAACTCTACAGCTGTTCCCTAAGGGACCTGGACATGCCTACTCTCTCCACTGGACATGCTTACTCTCTCCACTGGACATGTCTACTCTCTCCACTGGACATGCCTACTCTCTCCACTGGACATGCCTACTCTCTCCACTGGACATGCCTACTCTCTCCACTGGACATGCCTACTCTCTCCACTGGACATGCCTACTCTCTCCACTGGACATGCCTACTCTCTCCACTGGACATGCTTACTCTCTCCACTGGACATGTCTACTCTCTCCACTGGACATGCCTACTCTCTCCACTGGACATGCCTACTCTCTCCACTGGACATGCCTACTCTCTCCACTGGACATGCCTACCCTCTCCACTGGACATGCCTACCCTCTCCACTGGACATGTCTACTCTCTCCACTGGACATGCCTACCCTCTCCACTGGACATGCCTACCCTCTCCACTGGACATGTCTACTCTCTCCACTGGACATGCCTACTCTCTCCACTGGACATGTCTACTCTCTCCACTGGACATGTCTACTCTCTCCACTGGACATGTCTACTCTCTCGATTGACTTTTCACCTCTGATCCAGGACAGTTCTACTCACAGTTTGTATAGGTTGGCTGTCTAAATGGTTTTCCTTTAGAGAACACAAGAGCCACGATGATACAGTTGATTGTTCCCAAGAACCAGATCGTAGTGTTCTCAAAACTTGTGAAGGCACTATTACTTTCCATTTTTTCTGGAGCAGTTGGAGACATGGTTAATTCTGAGATGCTTTCATTTTGCACTGTACAGGCACTAAAAGGGAAACCAAAGAAGCTAATGAAGTGAGATGACAAGCCTTTATGGAGCATTTGTACCCAGAAGACTCCATACCAGTGTCCAGAGCAGGCACTCAATGCTTCTATAATTGCCTCTGCTTTGGAAAATACATGCACGCGTGCACACGCACATACACTGAAAAATAGGAAAAAAAAAACAAACAAGCACAGATAGACCCATATTTTGGATACATTGAGAGAGAGATTCAGCCAATTATATATTCAATAAATTATGCACATTCATTAAGGCTATACGGGAAAGAGACTAGTAAGTCATGATTCCTCCCCCAAGTGGCTTAATATCTCTGATAATTTGGCTGAGTGTGGTGGCTCACACCTGTAATCCCTAAGAGGCCAAGGTGGGTGCCTCACTTGAGGCCAGAAGTTTGAGACCAGCCTGGCAAATATGGTGAAAACCCATCTCTACTAAAGATACAAAAAATTAGCTGCACATAGCGGCATGTGCCTATAATCTCAGCTACTGGGGAGGCTGAGGCAGGAGAATTGCTTGAACCCAGAGACAGAGGTTGCAGTGAGCCTAGAACACACCACTGCACTCCACCCTGGGCAACAGAGAGAGACCCCGTCTCTATAAAAACAGCAACAACAAATCTCTGATAATTTGTAAGTGAGGTGAATATATAACTTATCTAACAAGGATAATTTTGAAGGTGAATATATAACTTATCTAACAAGGATAATTTTGAAGGTGAAAAGAAAAGATGTTAATAATTTCACTGGGACATCACTTAATTTAAACTGGGCTACTTAAACTGGGACTGCTCGGGCAAGCTATAATCCATGGTCACCCTAGATATGGAAGATGGTCATAGATCATTATCATATAACACAGGCAAAGATAAATGCTAATGAATGAATGATACATTCATTAGCATTAAATTGTGCTACAGAGAAGAAATAATCACTGAAAATTTGCCCAAGGGACTTTAAAAAGCCAAAACCTTTGGCAGAATGAAGACCCATTTGCCTCCCATCATATCGGCCAGAGGATGTCTGATAGAAATTAGAATGTGAGAAGCAGAAGTTGAGACTGTGCTCATACCTGTGTATCTCCATGGAATACCAAGGCTGCCTCTGAACCAGGATGAATCCTGCAATATGCATGGCCAGGCTGAGAAGAATGTTGAAAATCACAGAGAGTAGCAGAGGTGGAGAGATCAGCCGTCCTGCAGGTCTGAAAGGCACCAGCTTGGGGTAGGCACCATTCAGATTCACTATAAAATAAATTCAAATTTTATATTTATGAGAGCAGGAAAATGTATTCTTGATCAGAAGGATGATGTAAGTCCATTGGCCCATACATTTGAGGAAATGGACAAATTGGAGTACATCACAAACTGAGGGAATAAAAGAATTAATGGATTCAAATTCAAGTCATGTAAAGAATTCTTAAAAGAGCAGATAGAACCACAAGATGTCATTTTTGGCTTCACAAATAGGGAAAAACCATTAAGTTACAGAGAAGGGAGGGATGAAATGTGAAACTGCTTGTTGGAAAATAAATTGATGCAAACCTTCTGCAGGGAAATTTGGCAATAAATATGAAGAGACTGAAAAATGTTCATAACTTTTGACATTAGTTATTCTACTTTTGGAAATTTATCCTAAGCTAAAAAAGTTAATCAGAGATGTGAAAAAATGTTCACTACGGCATCGTTTACAATAAGTTATGGTACATCTATACAATGGAACAACATGTGATCACTACAAAGCAATGCTTCAAAACACTTAATGACAAATAATAGGTGATATCCAGCAAAATGGTGAAGTAGGCAGCTCCAAGTTCCCGCATCTCCACAGAAATATCAAAATACAAGCAGAAACTGTCAGAAATCTGAAAATCTGAACAACAGAAAGGTTTACTGCAACCAAGTGAACACAGAATGAAGAAAAAGACATCTTTAGGATCACAGGAAAATGTTGTGGCATTTCTACTTGCACTTGATCCACCCCCTGCTCAGCTCAGTGGCAATCTTGAAGATAGCCTGCATTCCCAGTGAGGAACTCTGGTCCCTGGTTACAAAAAGAACATAGCAGGCCTCATTTACAAATTGTTATATTTGTCTGTTCCAACCTGTCTGGGAACTACCTGAAGGACTGATGCAGGCACTTATCTCTGTTCCACCTAACGAAGAACTCACTCTGGGCAGAAAAGCAGTGCACATTGCTTAAAAACATTATAAGGCTAACAAATGCAGTTGCCTAGGGCAAAAAATTACAGTTGATACATAAAATAATCATCTACAGCCTGGAAGAAAAGCTAAGGAAATTTTCTTGGAGGAATTAGGGCAGTCTAAATCATCTGTGTATGCTGGGAAATATAGAATGCTATGTAAATGCCCAGGGCAAGAGCTATGTGCATCCCAGGGCAAGGTACATGCTCAGTAAAGACCAGAGAAGACCCAAAACTTTCAGCTTTGGATGATCTCCAGACTCAGTGTACGCCTGGCTAAGTGTTGAATAAGTACTTCAGCACAGAAATAATCTGTAAGGACTGGAGAAGGTTTTGTTTGTTTGTTTGTTTGTTCATTTTTTCCCTCCCTAGAGGTCAAGTAAATCTCTATCAAAACATTAACTGAACAAAAGCTGAAGAAACAGAGACATATATGATCTCACATGAAAACTAGTACAGTGTTTCCAAAAAAGCTTTGGAAAGTCACTAAACAAATGGACTATTACAGCCTTTAACAAACAGTGAAACAAAAAATTCAAACCCTAAAATAGGAGAAGAATCTAATTTTCAGAGTTAGAGCATTATAATATCCAACAGAACAAAATAAATGGACAAAATTTGTCCCCGAGGAAGCATAGATATTAGACTTATTAGGTGAAGACTTTAAAACAACTATCTTCAATATGCTGAAAGAACTAAAGGAAACCATGGGCAAAGAACTAAAGGAAATTAGGAAAACAATGTATGATCAAAATGAGAATGTAGTAAAAAGATTAAAATTATAAAAAGTAGTCAAAAGAAATTCTGAAGCTGAAAAGTACTGTAAGTTAGGTGAAAATTTTATTAAGTGGGTTCAACAGCAAAGTTGAGCAGGCAGAAGAAACAATTAGTGAACTTGAAGGTAGGATAGTTGAAAATATCCAACCTGAGGAACAGAAAAAAAATAATAAAGAAAATGAACAGAGCCTAAGGGGCATGTATAACACAAATAAAGCAGACCAATATGCACATTGTGGGAGTATCAGAAGGAGAGAAGAGAAAGAGACAAAAAGAATATTTGAAGAATAATGGCAGAAAACTTTCCAAATTTGATGAAAGGCATAAATCTGCATATCCAAGAAGTATGAGTCATTACAACAGGTTAAATCCAATGAGATTTACACCAAGACATCATATTTGAACTATTAAAAAAATAATAAAAAGAATCTTGAAAGCAATGAGGGAGAAGTGACACATCACCTATGAGGGGTCTTCAGTAAGATTAGTGCCAATTTCTCATCAGAAACCATGGAAGTCAGAAGTCAAGCAAGAACATTTAAGATGCTGAAAGAAAAAAAAAACCATTGACTAAGAATTGTATACCTGGCAAAACTGTTCTTCAAAAATGAGGGAGAGGCCGGGCACAGTGGCTCAAGCCTGTAATCCCAGCACTTTGGGAGGCCGAGATGGGTGGATCACGAGGTCAGGAGATCGAGACCATCCTGGCTAACACGGTGAAACCCCCCCATCTCTACTAAAAAATACAAAAAACTAGCTGGGTGAGGTGGTGGGCGCCTGTAGTCCCAGCTACCTGGGAGGCTGAGGCAGGAGAATGGCGTGAACCTGGGAGGCGGAGGTTGCAGTGAGCTGAGATCCGGCCACTGCGCTCCCGCCTGGGTGACAGAGCCAGACTCCGCCTCAAAAAAAAAAAAAAAAAAATGAGGGAGAAATTAAGACATCCCCAGATAAACAAAAGCTGAAAGAGTTTGTTATCAGTAACCCTACACTAAAAGAAATGCTAAAGGACTCAGATTGAAATGAATACTTACGTAGAAATAATGATGCCTAGTAAAGGTAGCTATATCAACAAATATAAATGCTGATATTTGTGTATTTTTGGTTGCAATTTCACTTTACATATCCATGTTATTTAGTACACAATGGAAAAAGATGTAATTTGTAACATCAACAATATAAAAGGGGAGATAAAGCTGCAAAGGAGCAGTTGTTTTCATGCTACAAAAGTGAAGGTGTTAATTCAAACTAGGTTGTTATAAATTTAGAATGTTTCACGTCATCTCCACAATTACATTTTATGTAATTAAAAAACCCACTGATAACATCATACTCAAGGGTAAAAGACTGAGAACCTTTGCCTTAAGATCAGAACAAGGTAAAAATACCCTTGTCAGCATGGCTATTCAACAGTATGCTGGGAGTTCTACCCAGAGACATTAGACAAAAAAAGAAATTAAGGTCAACTGGATGTTAGCAAGGTGGCCAGCTAAAAGCCCTTAGCACTCATCTCTCCCACAAAGACAACCAAAACAACATACAACTATATTTTGATGAAAATCACTAAAGGAGAGTGTCAGAATACATCAAAGGAGTAGCAGAAACCCCATAGAGCACAGAAAATCAGTATGGTCACACGCTGGTTTCTGTCATAGTACTCCACATCCCAGGAAATACCTGGCATCCAACACCCCACTCCCTTGCCAGGATCAGCTTAGAACCAAGAGGATGTCTCCTTGTGGGGAAAAGGTAAGCAAGAGGACCCCAGCAGCCCCCATCAACACCCTGGACACCTACAGTCCTCACAAGCACTAAACCAGCTGAGGTAGCTGCCTGGAGCCCACACAGCTGTGCTACCCCAGAGTAGAAGCTAACAGTGTGCCCTTCCCCCTGTGGCCTACAAGGCTACTGCACTATGTCATCTTGAAATGTAAACTACTGCTGGAATGTATCCTGCTCTGAGGGCAAGTGGCATGGCACCCTACCAGCCTTAAGGCTTAATGGCTGCTGGACTACTCCTGCCTGGTGCCCTGCCATCCCTGATCTGCTGCTACATCTTACTCGGTGGGCCAAGTTGCTATGCAGCTATTTCATTTACCCCTCTTAGTCCCACTGCACCATGTCCTCTAGGGCCTGAACTGAACCTATACACTACCTCCAGGGGAAATGAGTGCCTTGGCAGAGCTGCTCCATTTGCCCTTCCCAGTCACCATTGCACCCTGCCCTGCATGGCCTGAGGGGAAGCTGTACATCGCCTCCCAGAGAAACTGCCTTGATGAAACTGTTCAATCTACTTTCAGTCACTGCTGCACCCTGCCCCTAGGGACCTGAGTTGAACCTGTGCACTGCCTCTTGTAAGGCAGTGGAAGAAAAAGAGTACCATGGTAAAGCTGCTCCACATACCCTTCTGAGTCCCTGCTGTGCCCTGTCCCTTGGGGCTTGAGGTGACACTGTGCACTGCTTCCTAAAGAAACAATGCCTTGGCAAAGTGGTCCAACTACCCCTCCCAGTTGCTGCTGCCACCTGGCCCCATGACTGAGCTGAAGTATCGAGTCCTGCCTTCTGGGAAAACGGTACTTTGGTTTCCCAGAGTAGTCATGCCTCCCCAGTGCCTGAGTTGAAGTAGTGCCCTGTCTCCCAGGAAATGGTGTATTGGCCACCCAGAGCAGTCATACCTCACTTCCCCTACACCTATACTTACCCCCAAGCCTGAGCAAAAGCAGTGCACTGCCTCCCAAGGAATCAATGTTTTGGCTGAGCTGGGCAGTTGTGCATTCCAGGCCTGGGCTGACATAGTACTCCACATCCCAGGGAAAAGCACTGGCTGAGCAGAGACATCCCTTCCCCCAACAGGAAAAACAACTCTCGTTCCCTGCTTCCCTAGAGCTTGACTAGCTGGACTAGAGTCTGAACTGCTGAGGCACCTCCTTCTCAGGTAAGTGGAGTGATCACTGCGCTGCTCCCTGCCCCCACTCCCTACTCCCCACCCCTCCAGGGCCCAAGTGATAGCTGTGGCATTTTGGGTTCTTTGCTGTTGCTGTACCCAGCTTCACAGAGTCTGGAATACCGCTGTGCCCCATCATCCCAGGGTCCAAGGTCACCACTAGATGGTGCTTCATCCCCCAGGGAACTTCGTTGCCATTATATCCTATTAGCCCTAGTTCCTGAATTGCAGCTGTACCCTGCTGCCTGGTCCTAAACCTCCAGAGCACTCCACCTCTCCAAGGAGAAAAGTCCCGAACCTAGGACCCTAGCTTCACAGCCTCTCTGAGGTCTTCCCCCTATAACCCAGCACTACTGCGGCTGTTTATAGGCCATGCCAGATCTGACACCTAGAGGATCCCTCAGTCAAGACTCCCCATTGTCTATAAAATGGTCACTCAGGCACTCAGAGTCATTACTGGCACTAATCTTAGCTGAAAAAGCTGTACAAAGTCTATACTACTGCATCTTCTTGGAACCAGAGTTACCACAGTCTTCACAATTAGCACACTGAGACTCATCTGCAAGTGAAAGCCACTGTGTAAAGTTTGGAAGAGGTGATTATTCTGCCAGGTGTAAAGACAATGATGCAGAAACAAAAAGGAAATATGAAAGAGCAGGAAAATATGATAGCAACAAAGAAACACAATAATCCTCCAGTAACTCACCCCAAATAAAAGGAAACTTATGAATTTCCTGAAAAGGAATTTATAATGATCTTAAGGAAACTCAGTGAGATACAAGAGAATACAGATAGACAATTCAGCAAAATTAGGAAAAGAGTTTAAAGAATTTAAATGAGAAATTTAAGAAAGAGAGAAATATCATTTAAAAAGAACCAAACAGAAACTTTGGAGCTGAAGAATTTAATGAATGAAATAAAAAAAATTAATAGAGAGCTTTAATAGCAGACTAGAGTGAGTAGAAGAAAGAATCTCTGAATCTGGAGCTAGGTCTTTTGAAATTACCCTGAGGAAGTAAAGAAAAAAAGAATATAAGAGAACAAAGACAACCCATAGGACTTATGGAACACCATGAAATGATCAAACATTAGCATTATGGGATTTCCAGATGGAGAAGAGACAAAGATAGAAACAAAACATTTTATATAATAAAATAAGTGCTGAAAACCTTCTAAGTCCTACAAGAAATATGAAAATCCAGATAGATATATGAATTTCAAAGCTCCCCAAAAGAATTTAACCCAAAGAGATTCTCACCATGGCACATTATTATAATAAATTGTCAAAAATAAAAGAAAAAGAATTTTAAAAGCCGCAAGAGAAAAGTGCCAAATCGCAAATAAGGGAATCCCCATTAGACTATCAACCGATTTCTCAGCAAAATCCCTGCAGGACAGGACAGAGTGAGATGATATATTCAAGGTGCTGAAAGAAAATAAAACTGGCAGCTGAAAATACTATACAAGTAAAGCTGTCCTTCAGAAGTGAAGGAGAAATAAAGTCTTAGAGAAGCAAAAGTTGAGAGAATTCATCACCACTAGATTTTCCTTACAAGAAATGCTTGAGAGTTTTTCAAGTAGAAATGGAAGGACACTTAATATAAAAACATATGAAAGTATAAAATTCACTAATGAAAGTAAATATATAGTGAAATCCAGAATATCCCAATGCTTTTATGGTGCTCTATAAATCTTATACATCTTTAGTATGAAGTCTAAAAGTCAAAACAGTCAAATATAATAGTAACTACAATACATTGTTAAGAAGTACATAAAATAAAAAGATGTAAATTGTGACACTAAAATATAAATTTGGGGAAGGATAAAAGTCTAGAGATTTGTATTTGACTGAGGTTAGCTGTTTACAGTGTAAAACAGTCCATTATAATTACAACATATTTTATGTAGCTTCACGGTAACCACAAAACAAAAAGCTATAGCAAACACACAAACAATAAAGAGAAAGTAATCAAAACTCAGCACTAAAGAAAACCACCAAATCAAAGAGATTGAAAAAAAGAGAGGAACAAAAGATCTACAAAACAACCATAAAATAACAAAGTGGCAATAGTAAGTCCTTAATTATCAATAATTACTTTGAATGTAAATGGATTATTAAATTCTCCAATCAAAAGACATAGCATAGCTGAATAGATTTAAAAAAACAAGGCTCAACTATACAATGCCTATGAAAGACTCACTTTATCCTCAAGGACACAAAAAAGCTGAAAATAAAGAGATAGAAGAAGATATTCTATGCAAATGGTAATCAAAAGAGAGCAAGATTGGCTATACTTACGTCAGATAAAGTAAACTTCAAGTCAAAAACTGTCACAAGAGACAATGTACCCAACACTGAAGCACCTAAATATATAAAACAAATATTAATGAACACAAAAGGAGAAATAGCAAGACAATAATAGTAGGGGACTTCAATAACCCACTTTCAACAAGAGACAGATCAAGTAGACAGAAAATTAACAAGAAAATATGGGAACTGAACTGCACATTAGACAAAACAGACCTAACAGATATATACAAAACTTTCTGTTCAATAACAGTAGAATGCACATTATTTTCTAATGCACATGGAACATTTTCCAGTTTACATCATATGGTAGGTCACAAAACAAATACTGAAACATTTTTAAAATATCAATATCATTATCAAGTATTGTTTCTAACCACAATAACATGAAACTATAAATCAATGACAGGAGGACCTTCAGAAACTATACAAATGTATGGTAATTAAACAAGGTGCTACTGAATAACCAATGAGTCAATGAAGAAATTAGAGAAATTTTAAAAAATTTAGAGAAACACGAAAATTGAAACAAACACAGCAAAACTTTTGGGATACAGCAAAACCAGTACTCAAAGGAAAGTTTATAGCAATAAATGCCTACATGAATAAAGAAGAAATAGCAAACAACAAGCTAATGTTGAACCTCAAGGAAGTAGAAGAACAACAACAAACTAAACCCAATATTAGTAGAAAGAAAGAAATAATAAAGATAAAGCAGAAACAAATAAAATAGACTTAAAAGCAACAGAAAAGATAAACAAAACAGAGTTGGTTTTCTGAGGAGATAAACAAAATCAACAAACCATAGCCAGAGTAACTAAGAAAAAAAGAGAGAAGACTAAAATAAATAAAATCAGAGGTAAAGGATACATCACAACTAATTACACAGAAATACAAAGAATCATAAGAGAGTATTATGAACAACTGTATGCCAACAAATTAGAAAATCTGGAATAAATGGATAAATTCCTGGACACATAAAACCTACCAAGAATGAATCATGAAGAAACAGAAAACATGAACAGACCAATAATTAGTAACAAGATTGAATTAGTAATAAAACTTTTCCAGTCAAAAAACGTACAGTACCTAATGGCTTCTCCACTGAATTCTACCAAACATTTAAAGAAGAACTAATATTGATTCTATTCAAACTATCCTTAAACATTGTAAAGGAGCATATACTCCCAAACTCATTCTATGAGTCCCCCACTACAAGGATACAATAAAAAGGGCCAATATTTCTAATAAACTTAGATGTAAAAAAATAAAATCCTCAGCAAAATACTAGCAAACTGAATTTAACAACACATTAAAAAGGTAATTCACCATGATCAAGTGGGATTCACCCCAAGACGCAAGGATGGCTCAACATATTCAAATCAATAAACATGATACATCACATCAATAGGATGAAGCACAAAAACCATATAATCATTTCAATAGATTCAGAAAAAGCATTTAACAATATTCAAAATTCCCTTCTGCTAAAAACTCTGAACAAATTAAGCATAGAAGAAAGGCACCTCAACGCAATAAAGGCCATGTATGACAAATCCACAACTAACATCATACTAAATGGGGAAAAGTTAAAAGTTTTTCCTCTAAAATCTGGAACAAGAAAAGGATGCCTACTTTTGCCACTTCTATTCAACATAGTACTGGAAGTCCTGGTCAGAGCAACCAGGTCCTAGACAAGAGAAAAAAAACGAGACGTCCAAATTGTGAAGGAGAAAGTCAAATTGTCCCTGTTTGGTGGCGGCATACTCTTATACGTAGAAAACCCTAAAGACTCCACCAGAGAACTAACAGAATGAATAAATAAATTCAGTAAATTTTTAGAACTCAAAATCAACATAGAAAAATCAGTAGCTTTTATATAGGCTAATAGTGAATTATCTGAAAAAGAAATAAAAAGACAATGCCACTTTCAATAGCTACACCACAAAAAGTAAGATGTCTAGAAATAAATTTAACCAAGGAGGTGAAAAATCTCTATACTGGAAACTATAAAACACTGGTAAAAAAAAAAGGAAGCTAACACAAATACATGAAAGACATCCCATGTTAATTGATTGGAAGAATTAATATTGTTGAAATATCCTTACTACCTAAAGCAATCTACAGATTCAATCCAATCTCTATCAAAACAGCAAAGAAATTTTTCATAGAAATTGGAAAAAAATCCCAAAATGTATAGGGACCACAAAAGACCTTGAATAACCAAAGCACTCTTTAGCAAAAAGAATAATGCCAGAGGCCTCATATATCCTTGATTTTAAAATATACTATAAAACTATGGTAACTAAAACAGCTTGGTATTGGTATAAAACAGACACATAAACCAATGGGACAGAATACAGATTCTGGAAATAAATAAAAAATCTACAGTCAATTGATTTTGGACAAAGGTGCAAAGAACACATATTAGGGAAAGCACTGTCTCCTCAATGAATGGTGCTGAGAAAATTGGTTATCGACATGCAGAAGAATGAACTAGAACCCAATCTCTCACCAAATATGAAAATTAACTCAAAGTGGATTAAAAACTTAAATGTAAAACTTGAAACTATAAAACTACCAAAAGAAAACATACAACAAATGCTTCATGGTTTTGATTTGGGCAAGAATTTTTTCCCTAAAACCCTAAAAGCATAGGCAACAAAAGCAAAAATAGACAAATGGGAATTACATAAAACTAAAAAGATTCTGCACAACAAAGGAAACAGTTGACAGATTGAAGAGACAACCTACATAGTGGAATAAAATACTTCTAAACTATACAATATAATATAATAACCCCCGACAAGGGGTTAATATCCAGATTGTATCAGGAACTCAAAAAAAACTCAATAGCAAAAATAATAATAAAATAATTCAATTAAGAAATGGACAAAAGACCTGATTAGACATTTCTCCAAAAAAAAAAAAAAGAAATAGATATGCCATATGCCAACAGATATATGAAAAATGTTCAACATCATTAATATTAGGGAAATGCAAATCAAAACCACAGTGAGATATAATCTCATTCCAGTTAGAACAGCTATTACCAAAAAGACAAAAAATAATAAATATTAGTGGGAATGTAAAGAAAAGAGAACCCTCTGGTTCTCTTTTTTTGGTTTACATTTGACTGTTGGTCAAATGTAAATTAGTACAGCCATTAAAGAAAATAGCATGGAGGTTCCCTTAAAAATTAAAAATAGAACTACCATATGATCTAGTAATCCCACTACTGGGTATATATCCAAAGAAAATAACATCAGTATGTCAAAGAAATATCTGCACTCCTGTGTTTATTGCAGCCCTATTCATAATAGCCAAAACATGGGATTGCCCTAAGGGTATATCAACAGGTGAATGAATAAAGAAAATGTGATATAGACAATGGAATACTATTCAGCCTTAAAAAAGAAGGAAATGTTGTCGATTGCAACAACATGAATGAAACTTGAGGACATTGTGCTAAGTGAAAGAAGCCAGACACAGAAGGACAAATTCCACATGACCTCACTTATTTGTAGAATCAAAAAAGTGGATTTCATAGAAGCAGAGAGTAGAACAGCGGTTTCTTAAGGCTGGAAAGAATAGAGATGGAGAGGAGAAGGGGATGGCGAGAAGGTTGTCAGTATGTACAGTTATAGTTCAATAGAAGGAATAAGTTCTACTGTTCTATTGCACGGTAGGATGATTATCATTAACAATAGCATACTTTATATTTCAAAATTGTTAAAAAAGAGAATTCTGAATGTTCTCACTACGAAAAATGATAAATGCGTAAAGTGATAAATATGCTAATCATCATGATTTTATTACTACACAACATACACATGTATTGAAATATCACACTGTACCTCATAAATATGTACAAATATGTGTCAATTAAAAATAAGTTGTAACTTTTAAAAAGGAAAAGGAAATAAAGTCATCCAATTGGAAGAAAGGAGTAAAACCATCTCTATGCACTGATGACAAGAGCCTACACACTGAAAATCTTAAGAAACTCACAAGAAAGCTGATAAAATGGATCATTGAATACAGCAATGTTTCAGGGCACAAGATCAACGCAAAAACAATCATTGCGTTTCTATACACCAGCAGTGAACAATTCAAAGATAAACTTCAGAAAACAATTCTATTTCCAAAAAATGAAACACCTAGCGATAAATTTAACCAAGAAAGAGAAAGACTTTTACACTGAAAACTATAAAACTTTGCTGAAAGAAATCAAAGATGATGTCAATAAATGGCAAAACCCATTAAAATCTCATGTTAATGGATTAGAAGACTTAATATTATTAAGATGTCTGTACTATCCAAAGTGATCTACATATTTGATGCAATCTCTATCAAAATTTAAATAGTTATTTTTAGAGAAATGGATAAGCCAGTCCTCAAATTTATATGAAACTATAAGGGTCCCTAAATTGTTTATAAAAATCTTGAAAAGAAGAATAGCATTGAAGGACTCACACTTCCCAAATTCAAACTCACTAACAAAACAGTAACCAAACCAGTTTGGTGCTAACATGAGGAAACACATGTAGACCAAGGGAATAGAATTGAGGGTCCAGCAATAAGCCCATGTATCTATGGCCAACTGATTTCAAAATGCATATTGACATCATTTACTGAAGGAAAGAATAGTCTCTTCAACAAGCTGGGACAACCAGATTTCCACATACAAAGTAAGGAAGTTGGACCCCTACTTCATACCACATGTAAAAATTAACACAAAAAATGGATAAATGACCTAAATGTAAGAGTTAACAATGTAATATACTTAGAAGAAACTTAGGGATACATATTTATAACCTTGGATTTGGCAATGGATTCTTAGATATAACACCAAATGCATGAACAGACAAACAAATAAATAAATAGGACTTCATTAAAATTAAAAACTTGGACATTATTTAAAACGTGAAAAGACAACATATAGGAGAAAATATTTGTGATTTTATGTCTCATGAGGGTTTAATATCCACAATATATGAAGAACTGCTAGAACTCAAAACCCAGAAGACAAAAATTCAATTAGGAAACGGTCAAAGGACGTGAATAAACATTTCTCCAAAGAAGACATGTAAATGACTGATGAGCACATGCCTATATGTTCAATATTATTAGTCATTAGAGAAATGCAAGTCAAAATCATAATAAGATATCACTCCAAACCTATTAGGATGGTTAAAATAATCTTTGACCATTAAATAACAAGAGCTGATGAGGCTGTGAAGCAATTTGACCCCTTCCTTATATGCTGCTAGCGAGAATGTAAAATGATGCAGTCATTAGGAAAACAGTTTGGTGGTTCCTTTAAAAGTTAAATATATGATTAACATATGACCCAGATTCCACTTTATACCCAAAAGAATTGAAAGCAGGGACTCAAAAAGATATTTTATGCAAATGTTCATTGCAGCATTATTCACAATAGCCAACAAGTGGGAGCACCCAAGTCCATCAACAAATAAATGAATAGATAAAATGTGGTATGTACATATAATGGAATATTATTCAGCTATAAAAATGAATTAAGTTCTGATGCATGTTACAAAATGGATTATGCTAAATTAAAGAAACCAGATACAATGGTACAAACTGCCTGCCTTCATTTATATGAAATATATTGAATAGGCAAATTCATAGAGACAAAAAAAGATTAGAGTTAACCATGGGTCAGAGGGAGAGAAGATGGGGAGTTATTGCTTAATGGATAGAGTATCTGTTTGAGGCGATTACAAACTTTTGAAAATATATAGTGGTGATGATTGCAAACATTGTGAATGTAATTCATGTCCCTAAATTATACACATAAAAAATAAAAATGACAATTTTTATGTTATATAATTTTACCACAAGAAAAAAATTAAGATATTTATTGATATTTAAGAAATGGTTCTATGGGTAAATGAAAAATAAGATGCACTATATAGAAGACATAATTCTAATTTATTAATTTATATAGAAAAAAGACTGGACAGAAATACATCAAAATGCTTTAATTGGTTAGCTCTGGATATTAAGATAAAAACAGGTTTTTCTCTGTTATATCTTGCAATGTTTTCCATCTTTCACAGTGAATATATGTTAATAACATACACTTAATATATGTTAAACAGAAAAGAATCAAGTTGCTTAACAAAAAAATAGAGAAAATCCTGAAGGCACTTGTTATGGAGAGGAGAACAATCACAGAAGAAATAAGAGCTGTTCCCAAATTCTTTCAAATAGAATTTTCTGTTTGAAAGAAATTTCAAACAGAAGGACTGTTGTGGAGAAAAAAATCAAACTCTTCTGTGACACCTCAAATGGCAAAACTGGGATGGATGAAAGTTACACATTTAGAGATAAATTTGACTTCCTGTGAAGGGGAAGTCTGCTAAGAAAGTTAACAAAGGCTATATGAGGTTGTTCTTTCAATAGATTTAACAAATACTTAACAAGCTCCTTTAATATGTCAGAAGTATTGGGATTATAGCATGGATCAATACAGACTAAATGTTGATCTCATGAAACACACATTCTGGATGGGGAGAAGCAGGCAAAAAGCTGGCGAAAACAAAGATAAATATCGTAACTTCAGATTGTGGAAAGTACTGTGAAAACATAAAGCAGAGCTGTGTGATAGAGAACTGGTTTGTTCACTATTAAAGTGATCTTTCTGAAGAAGTGACATTTCAGCTCAAATATGAATAATGAAAAAAATCAAAGACATATAAAGATCCAACAGGGGCCGGGCGCGGTGACTCAAGCCTGTAATCCCAGCACTTTGGGAGGCCGAGACGGGCAGATCACGAGGTTAGGAGATGGAGACCATCCTGGCTAACATGGTGAAACCCCGTCTCTACTAAAAAATACAAAAAAAAACTAGCCGGGCGAGGTGGCGGCGCCTGTGGTCCCAGCTACTCGGGAGGCTGAGGCAGGAAAATGGCGGGAACCCGGGAGGCGGAGCTTGCAGTGAGCTGAGATCCGGCCACTGCACTCCAGCCTGGGCGACAGAGCGAGACTCCGTCTCAAAAAAAAAAAAAAAAAAGATCCAAGGGGAGAGTATTTTAAGCAAAAGAAACAGCCCATGCAAAGGTACTGAGTTGACCACAGCTTGGCAATGTATCAGAGACAGGAAGACCAGTGCAGCAGGCACATCAGTGAGTGGCAACGTGGTTAGAGGTGAAGCTGATGAAGTAGTCAGGAGCCCAATCATGTAAGGACTTGAATTGAGTCAAAATGGGAAGCCATTGGAGCATTTCAAGCAAGAGAATAAACAATAAAATTTGTATTTAAAAACAACACTCTTACTATTGTGTAAATGGGAGTGAGGATAGGGCTGCAACAGTGGAAGCAAGATGAGCTATAAAGTTGTTACAGTAATGCACAAAAGAGCTGGCATTGCTTAGTGACTAGTGATGGGGGCTACATTGGAAATGGAGGTGGGGAATCAGAGTACATTTTGGAGGCAGCGCTAATAGAAATTTCGAATGTATGGGATGTGATGGGTGAAGAAAAGAGAAAAATATAAAGGATGACTCTAGTTCTCAGAGCAACTAGGTAGACAGTGTGATTCCAGTAGAATGTAAGCTCCATGAGGAAAGAAATCTTGTTTTGTTTCACTGATGTATTGTTCCAAGTTCCTAGGTCAGTAAGTAGCACAAACTAGGGACTCAGTGAGTACATAATGATTATACTGAATATCAGATCTGGGGGAATTAAGAGTTCTGTTTGAGAATATGAAGTTTAAGTCCTATTAAATGTCCATAGTTAGATGCAGAGTAGCTACATTTCCAGAACTTTGGATGGACATCAAGGCTGGAGATATAAATTTGGGATTCATCAGCAGGTAGATAATATTAAAGTCATGGGGCTGCTTGAGATTACTTATGGAGATGGTATAGGCTGAAAAGACAGAGGATCCAAGAACAAGACTTGAAAGATTATAAAAGTCGGAGCAGTGTCAGGGAGGTGCAGGTGAAGTACAGAGAGGAGTTGCTCCACTTACCAAGTTCCTTTCAGTATTTAAACAAGTTTTTAATAATAAATTGGCATGATAGCTGTTAAGATTATGATGACAAGATATAAAGATTCTGATGAGAAGATATAAAGACCATGAGGCAAGTAGAAGAGGCAATTAAAGACTTGCATCTTTGTAATGCGTCATTAATGTACACAGTCAAACAATGGTGGCTGTAGCTGGTTCATATTGGCTCATGAGGGCAAATTGCTGCTAAATTTCAAGGCAGTTATTCAAAACACCCATTATTAAAAATAACTTTTATAAATGTGCAATTAATAATATATGGTATTAAACACAAAGATCGTGAATACTCAAAACTGATAACTCTCTCATTATTTTGCTACCTTCTAGTATTATCAATACCCTTGAGGTTAATAATGAAGACTAAACTTAAAAATGTGTCAAAATCTCAGAAAGTTAAAAAGGATATCCAGGAATTGAACTCAGCTCTGCATCAAGTGGACCTAATAGACATCTACAGAACTCACCACCCTAAACCAACAGAATATACATTATTCTCAGCACCACATCACACTTATTCCAAAACTGACCACATAGTTGGAAGTAAAGCACTCCTCAGCAAATGTAAAAGAACAGAAATTATAACAAACTGTCTTTCAGACCACAGTGAAATCAAATTAGAACTCAGGATTAAGAAACTCACTCAAAACCGCTCAACTGCATGGAAACTGAACAACCTGCTCCTGAATGACTACTGGGTACATAAAGAAATGAAGGCAGAAATAAAGATGTTCTTTGAAACCAATGAGAACTAAGACACAACATACCAGAATCTCTGGGACACATTTAAAGCAGTATGTGAGGGAAATTTATAGCACTAAATGCCCACAAGAGAAAGCAGGAAAGATCTAAAATTGACACCCTAACATCACAATTAAAAGAACTAGAGAAGCAAGAGCAAACACATTCAAAAGCTAGCAGAAGGCAAGAAATAACTAAGATCAGAGCAGAACTGAAGGAGATAGAGACACAAAAAACCCTTCAAAGAATCAATGAATGCAGGAGCTTGTTTTTTGAAAAGATCAACAAAATTGATAGACCACTAGTAAGACTAATAAAGAAAAGAGAGAAGGATCAAATAGATGCAATAAAAAATGATAAAGGGGATATCACCACCGACCCCACAGAAATACAAACTGTCATCAGAGAATACTATAAACACCTCTACACAAACAAACTAGAAAATCTAGAAGAAATGGACAAATTCTTGGACATATACACCCTCCCAAGACTAAACCAGGAAGAAGTTGAATCCTTGAACAGACATAACAGGCTCTGAAATTGAGGCAATAATTAATAGCCTACCAACCAAAGAGAGTCCAGGACCAGACGGATTCACAGCCGAATTCTACCAGAGGTACAAGGAGGAGCTGGTACCATTCCTTCTGAAACTATTCCAATCAATAGAAAAAGAGGGAATCCTCCCTAACTCATTTTATGAGGCCAGCATCATCCTGATACCAAAGCCTGGCAGAGACACAACAAAAAAAGAGAATTTTAGACTAATATCCCTGATGAACATCGATGCAAAAATCCTCAATATAATACTGGCAAACCGAATCCAGCAGCACATCAAGAAGCTTATCCACCATGATCAAGTGGGCTTCATCCCTGGGATGCAAGGCTGGTTCAAGATATGCAAATCAATAAATGTAATCCATCACATAAACAGAACCAACGACAAAAACCACATGATTATCTCAATAGATGCAGAAAGGGCCTTTAACAAAATTCAACAGCCCTTCATGCTAAAAACTCTCAATAAACTAGATATTGATGGAACGTATCTCAAAATAATAAAAACTATTTATGACAAACCCACAGCCAATATCATACTGAATGGGCAAAAACTGGAAGCATTGCCTTTGAAACCTGGCAAAAGACAGGGATGCCCTCTCTTTCCACTCCTATTCAACATAGTGTTGGAAGTTCTGGCCAGGGCAATTAGGCAGCAGAAAGACATAAAGGGTATACGATAGGGAAAGAGAAAGTCAAATTGTCCCTGTTTGCAGATGACATGATTGTATATTTAGAAAACCACATCGTCTCAGCCCAAAATCTCCTTGAGCTGATAAGCAACTTCAGCAAAGTCTCAGGATACAAAATCAATGTGCAAAAATCACAAGCATTCTTTTACACGAATGACAGACAAACAGAGAGCCAAATCATGACTGAACTTCCCATTCACAATTGCTACAAAGAAAAGAAAATACCTAGGAATCCAACTTACAAGGGATGTAAAGGACCTCTTCAAGGAGAACTACAAACCACTGCTCAACAAAATAAAAGAGGACACAAACAAATGGAAAAACATTTCATGCTCATGGATAGGAAAAATCAATATTGTGAAAATGGCCATACTGCCCAAAGTAATTTATAGATTCAATGCCATCCCCATCAACCTACCAATGACTTTCTTCACAGAATTGGAAAAAATTACTTTAAAGTTCATATGGAACCAAAAAAGAGCCCGCATTACCAAGACAATCCTAAGCCAAAAGAACAAAGCTGGAGGCATCATGCTACCTGACTTCAAACTATACTACAAGGCTATAGTAACCAAAACAGCATGGTACTGGTACCAAAACAGAGATATAGACCAATGGAACAGAACAGCCCTCAGAAATAATACCACATATATACAACCATCTGATCTTTGACAAACCTGACAAAAACAACAAATAGGGAAAGGATTCCCTATTTAATAAGTGGTGCTGGGAAAACTGGCTTAGCCATATGTAGAAAGCTGAAACTGGATCCCTTTCTTACATCTTATACAAAAATTAATTCAAAATGGATTAAAGACTTAAATGTTAGACCTAAAACCATAAAAACTCTAGAAGAAAACCTAGGCAATACCATTCAGGACATAGGCATGGGCAAGGACTTCATGTCTAAAACACCAAAAGCAATCACAACAAAAGCCAAAATTGACTAATGAGATCTAATTAAACTAAAGAGCTTCTGCACAGCAAAATAAACTACCATCAGAGTGAACAGGCAACCTACAGAATGGGAGAAAATATTTGCAATCTACTCATCTGACAAAGGGCTAATATCCAGAATCTATAAATAACTCAAACAAATTTACAAGAAAAAAAAAAACCCATCAAAAAGTGGGCAAAGGATATGAACAGACACTTCTCAAAAGCAGACATTTATGCAGCCAACAGACACATGGAAAACTGCTCATCATCACTGGCCGTCAGAGAAATGCAAATCAAAACGACAATGAGATACCATCTCACACCAATTAGAATGGCGATCATTAAAAAGTCAGGAAACAACAGGTGCCGGAGAGGATGTGGAGAAATAGGAACACTTTTACACTGTTGGTGGGACTGTAAACTAGTTCAACCATTGTGGAAGACAGTGTGACGATTCCTCAAGGACCTAGAACTAGAAATACCATTTGACCCAGTCATCCCATTAATGGGTATATACCCAAAGGATTATAAATCATGCTTTGTGCCTGTTGTGGGGTGGAGGGAGGGGTATATACCCAAAGGATTATAAATCATGCTTCAGGCCTGTTGTGGGGTGGAGGGAGGGGGAGGGATAGCATTAGGAGACATACCTAATGTATAGCACACCAACATGGCACATGTATACCTATGTAATACACCTGCACGCTGTGCACATGTACCCTAGAACTTAAAGTATAATACCAAAAAAAGTGTCACATCTGTAGCCATTACATTGTGAATATTTTTTAAACTGAGGAAATATTCTTCCAGCATTCAAGAACTAATATGATTCAACAGGTAAGTTTCCCACATCACTGATGAATGGTTGAAGTTTTGACATAAGTCTTTGTTCTTTTGTTTTTGTCTTACTAGTCCAGCTAAAGGAAAATCTCAACCAACATTCATGTTGGAACTAATTCAGTCATCAATTGTAACTATAGATTGATTATTGACACAAGTGTTTGGCAAAACTCAATGAAAGCATTTTGTGACAATCAATTGGCTAAATGAAATTTGCAATAAAGAGTATTGTATACTTGGCTGAGCGCAGTGGCTCACACCTGTAATCTCAGCACTTTGGCAAGTGGATCACTGGAGGTTGGGAGTTCGAGACCAGCCTGCCCAAAAAGGTGAAACCCCGTCTCCACTAAAAATACAAAAAGTAGCCAGGCATGGTGGCATGCACCTGTAATTCCATGTACTTGGGAGGCTGAGGCATGAGAATCACTTGAACCTGGGAATCAGATATTGCAGTGGGCCAAGATCATGCCACTGCACTCCAGCCATGGTGATGGAGTGAGACTCTGTCTCAAAATAAAAAAAAGTATTATATATTTTATTATTATTTGCAAATTGCTCACTACACATTTCTTTTCAGTAAAGTTACTTGTTTCCGTGTGTGTGTGTATGTATGTTTTCTATATATAAATATGTTTCCAAATATATAGGGGTGTGTGTGCATATATATATTTATATATATAATATATATTTTTATATATTGTATATATTTATATATACACATATATGTTTCCCATTTATATATATATTTCCATTATATATATGGAAATAAGTAAATATATATTATATGTATATTCAAACTTTTTTGGAGAGCAACTTGTTAAACATTTGCAAGTGTACCACTGCCTCCCACTGAACAACTGCATAAGGCCAAAATTCAAATTCATGCCCCTGGATGTTAGAATCTGGCTAATGGAAATGGAATGGTAATAGAATTAGGGATGAGAATGGAGAAAGTGGGTATACACAACTGTTCGGGAAGTTTAAAAATACAGGAGGCAGTCGCTAGCGGTAGATTCAAGGTTGGGAGTTCGAGACCAGCCTGTCCAACATGGCGAAACCCCGTCTCTACTAAAAATACAAAAATTAGCCAGGCATGGTGGTGTGCACCTGTAATTCCATGTACTCGGGAGGCTGAGACATGAGAATCACTGGAACCTGGGAGCCAGATGTTGCAGTGGGCTGAGATCAAAGAAGAATTTTTAAAAGAAAGAAGATAAGAGAATGTATTCTATGCCATCATTGGGAACGATCTAGTAAACAAGAGAAAGGTTGATAATAATGGAGAAATAGATTATTAAAGGAATAAAATCCTTGAGAAGGTTGGAGGAAATAGGAGTAAAAGCATCAGTGGAACTACCACAAACCTATTAGAATGGTCAAAATCCAGAGCACTAACAAAACTAAATGCTGGTGAGTATGTGAAGCAACAAGGGCTCGAAATCATTGGTAGTGGAAATGCAAACTAGTATAGCTGTTTGGAAAGACAGTTTAGCAGTTTCTTACAAAACAAAACTTATTCTTACTACATAATCCTTTACCCAGTGGAAAAGAAAACTGATTTACACTCAAAAATCTGCACATGGATGTTTATAGCAGCTTTATTTACAGTTGCCCAAACTAGGAAGCAACTAAGATATCCTTCAGTAGGCAAATAAATAAATAAACTGTGGTACATCCAGACAATGGAGTATTGTTTAGCACTAAACACGAATGAACTATCAAACTAGGAGAAGACATAGTGGAACCTTAAATGCATGTTACTAAGTGAAGAAAAGCCCGTCTGAAAAGCCTATATATGATTCCAACTACATAACATTCTAGAAAAGCCAAAACTACTGAGACAGTAAAAGATCACAGTGGTTGCCAAGAGCTTTGGGGAAGATGGGAAGATGACTAGGCAGAGCAAAGAGGATTTTTAGGGCAGTGAAAATACTCTGTGTGATAATATAATGATGGATATATGTCATTGTACATATGTTCAAACCCATAAAATGTGCAAGACTAGGAATGAACTGTAATGTAAGCTATGGACTTTGGATAATAATGATGTTATTATTAATTGTTTCTCACAACATGCTTTCATTGAGTTTTGCCAAACTCTTGTGTCCGTAATCAACCTATGATTGCAACTGATTACTGAATTAGTTCCAACATGAATGTTGGTTGGGATTTTCCTTTAGCTGAGTTAATAAGACCAAAGCAAAACAACAAAGATGTCAAAAACTTCAATCATTCATCAATGGAAGTTCATCAGTTACAACAAATATACCACTTTGTGGGGAATGTTGACAGTAGCAGAGGCTATGCATGTGTCCGGGAAGGAAGTACATGGGAAATCTCTGTACCTTCCTCTCATTTTTGTTGTGAATCTAAGTCAGCCCTAAAAAAGAATAAAGTCATAAATAAAAAAATTTTCCATTGCAGGGAAATTAGGGAGACAATTTGTATATTCATTAGAAGGTGGAGGGTAAGAGAGATATAATGGCAAGATTACCTTTAAGCTTCATTCTAATCCTGAGAGGCTAAGATTTAGATATGAGAAATATAAAAGCCATTTGGCTTCTATAAATTGGGCACATTTTAACTATAACTATATCTAAAAGCATTCTGAAGTTAGTGTTCCTGATTTTCAAGCTGCTTTTTTCATTTTAAGTGTTTTGTGACCATTTATAGAAGTTCCAAATTTTGCAGAAAACATCAAAATAATGAGCAAGCTTTTCTTTTGCTAATACTTTCTTGCAATACTCAAAAATGAGGATTCTATTTCCTCTCTGTGTATATATTTAGGAATAAGTTACACATCATTGCTGCTGTTGCAGCTGCTGTTCCTCACGGTAGACAAAGTTTTCCAAGGCAGAGGGAGGCCAGCTGAGGGTAGCACCTCTGGTAAGAAAGTTTTAAAATGTCTTACTTGTTACACCAATAAGAGTTGTGATGGCCAGATCCTGGAACAGAAACTGGTAATTTGAAAGGCTGTTTGTCTCCTGAAAATGAAAAGAAAACAGATCAAAAAAGTTGTGACCTTCGGGATGAAATTAGATACTGATTACATTTATTTTCTCACTGCGACATAGGGTTTTTCAAGTAAATTACTGAGGGGATGCTGTGGTCAGGGCCTGGTTGAGTTGGTGAGTGATGGTGTTGGTGGAAGTAATCAAAGCCAAACCTGTGAAACCCTCTCTATCCAGGGGGCCTATCATCATGTACGTTCAGGGTGGGATTGTTTGTGCATCCGTATTATTTTGTTGAGGAAGACGTCTTCCCCTGCCAGATTCATCTCTGCTCTCTTTTCTACTTGTTAACAGAAAAATCAGGATTTCATCTCACACAATAAAAGAATACATCCCCAAGTGACAAATGTGTGGTAACCTTACATAAATTTTACTGATGGAAAATAAGAATAAGTAAACCCACTATTTGCATTCTTGAATGTTTTTAGACAAAATGTTAGAAAATCCTAGCAAAGCATCTTAATACTCTTGAGGAAAAGTGTTCAGGTCTTACTGATTTTAAGAAACTCACTTTCTTGCTCCTCACCCCTTAGTGGAAAGGAGATAATGTTCAATGTTTAAGTCTACCTTTGAGAATAATTTGGGAATTCTAAAATAGAGCCCAATTTCTATAAACAGCTATCCTTCTCTAGCCCATTTATCAGTGAGTAGGAAAAGATATAGTTTATCTGAAAGCAATAGGACTAAAACCTTTAACCCAGGAAAAAAAAGGCAGTATATAAAGATGAATCTGGATATCTGCCACACAGATATCCAGATGAAATTTCTTGTATTGGTGTTGGTTAATAGGATAATCTCACATGTTGAGTTCACAGATGATGGGCATGTTTTTTTCTCCTCTTATATCTTGTTAAATAACAAAAGTGATCATAAGAGCTATGTATTTTTTGTGGTATGATATGCCAGTTTTCACATCCCTATATTCAGGGAATCAGTGGCACGCTGGCTTATACTAACACTTAAAAGTCAATTGCTAAATTTTCAGAGATGTTGTGAGCCGGCTGTTAAACAAGGCCGATATAAAAACTTAAATTATACAAGTGTACCATTAAATAAATTATACTAAAACCAAAGTTAATAAATACTCAAAGCTCAGCACTTTCTAAATATTTTTCTACATTTTACTGTTATCTGTGCCCTTGAGGTCATTTACAACTCTTGTATCTATATGGGGCAAGTACTATAGAACCATATGCTACTGTACATCTTTCCCCACTTCATGTTCAGTGACAATGGACGCATAGCTTGAAACTGGTTTTGGTAGGAGTATTAACACCACTGAAATGGGCAAAAATTAATAATCAGGTCTTTTTTTTCATGCTAAATGAAGCATTTAGCAGCATCCCGATGCACAGAACCATTTCTTTATTGAGTGGTAGACTAGGGTAGAGCCACATTGGAATTAAGAAGATAAAGACCTTGTCCAATCAGGTAAAAGTAGCAGCAAGAGAAAAAGTAATAATATATTCAGTTGTCATCCTCAGCTATTACTAGATAAAAGGTTTCTGTATCAGAGAAATGACATCAGCAACCTTTCCTGTGCAAATCTGTCTATTTCTGATTTACTTAAAAAATTCTTTTTTTTTTTTTTTTTTTTTGAGACGGAGTCTGTCTCTGTCGCCCAGGCTGGAGTGCAGTGGCCGGATCTCAGCTCACTGCAAGCTCCGCCTCCCGGGTTTACGCCATTCTCCTGCCTCAGCCTCCGGAGTAGCTGGGACTACAGGCGCCCGCCACCTCGCCCGGCTAGTTTTTTGTATTTTTAGTAGAGACGGGGTTTCACCGTGTTAGCCAGGATGGTCTCGATCTCCTGACCTCGTGATCCGCCCGTCTCGGCCTCCCAAAGTGCTGGGATTACAGGCTTGAGCCATTGCGCCCGGCCAAAAAAATTCTTAAGGATATTTTTGGAGGGGCTATTGTTGCTCAGATATCCTATTTGTACTCTTTCTTTGAGAGGCATTGTAAATTGAGAGTGCATTGCTACTTGTTTTAGTTCACACTAACCAAGAGGCTAAGTCCCAAGTCATACCCAGTAGAGCAGCAGAACACCAACATACTGAATCATGCTGTACAGGGCCATGTACTTGAACATGCAAAAGGAGGTAACGAGAGCTGCACGTCCTTCCCTGTGTAAGAAAAGAGATGATAAAGACGAGAAAGTAATGAAAAGACATACAGTCAGTCGCTCCGTGCTGTTCAGCAAAGCTCAGGAGAAAAAAATCCAGTCATTCTACAACTGTTTGTCTGAAAATGGACATCCCTGAGCTCGTGGATGCAGGCTGTCAGTAAACTAAACAACCCAATTTTCAAGAAGGCCAATTCCAGGCCAAGGTCCAGGGTCCCTGAACTGGTGATGGAGTCCAGATTTACAGTTGCTCTTGTCCTTTCAGCAGGCAATGTTTTAACTCCTCAACTCAGGGGAGCTAGTGCCAGATCTTCTACCTACTCACTAATGTGATGCAGAAGATCATTTCCCTTGTCTCAGTTTCTTCATCTGTGAACTAATGGATTTAAATAAAATTGCAGATTCAGGGGTTATTTTCATACAGGAGCTTCAGGAGCTTGGCAAATATTTGATTCAAATTTCATTTTGGCAGTCCCAACTTTTTCTAAAACTGGACCAAAACAATATACACACTCAAATTAGTCATATATCAGATTGAAGCAGGCTGGAAAGGGTGAGCATTTTCATGTGTGTTATCGTCAACTGATTGTGTAAATAGTATACATTTAAAGCATGAAATAGATGACATATGAAATGTCACTTTCAACTTCTATTTCATTTGGGGAAAAATAGAGTTTAAGTTACACTTTTACATTTAAATTATACTTTTTTTTTTTCCAACAGGGTTTTTTGCTCAGTCACCCAAGCTGGAGTGTAGTGGCATGATCTCAGCTCACTGCAACCTTCACCTCCAAGGTTCAAGTGATTCTCCCGCCTCAGCCTCCTCAGTAGCTGGGACCACAGGCATGCGCCACCAGGTCTAACTAAATTTTTTGTATTTTTAGTAGAGACTGGGTTTCACCATGTTGGCCAGGTTGGTCTCGAACTCCTGACCTCAAGTGATGCACCCACCTCGGCCTCCCAAAGTGCTGGGATTACAGGCGTCAGCCACCACACCCAGCCTAGATCATACTTCTTTAAGTGTAAACTCATGCCCATTATGATGTCCTGGGGTGTTAAAACCTGATCCTCAAACCAGGTTTTTTTCTGTATCAGAGTTTTGCCATGACATTTCCTCTGCCTAGAGGTAGTTTCTCCTTATTGCTTAGAGAGGTTCTCTAAGCAATAAAGAGAGGTTCTCCTAAGAGAGGTTTTCCCGTATCACCCCATCTGAAGCAGCTGCTTCCACCTATATAGCCATCTTATTCCCTTTACCCTTTTTATTTCCTGGACAGCACCTATCAAAATCAGTAAGTATCGTCTTTATCTCCCTTAGTTTCTGGCACTAAATGCCTACTCACTAAATATTTGCCAAATGTATGAATAAATAAAAAATTGGGAGGACCTAGCCAAATTATTATTTTCACGTGGTGGAAATAGTGTATCTGTAGATAAAATACACTTGAATAAAATTAATTCTAAAATAATGTCTAACCTCATAGGGTTGTATGAGCTTGGGCACATCAGTTAAATTTTCTGAACTTCAATTTTTTATTTGTTAAAAAAAAAAAATAGCCATTCCTGCATCTCCAGGCTGAAGTGCGAGATGGTAGGCATTATAGCATTTTAAAACTAGAAACACATGTCAGTTACAATAATCAAGAGCAGCCACCATGCTCACTATCTCTAGCATTCAAATATAATGGAGCAGAAGTACATTTTTGGCAGGGTGGCAGGGAGAGCATCAAAGCAAATTTTAGTGAGAGCAGCAAAAGCCAATAAAGATTTTCAAAACGTTATTTTTCAAATAAAGATTGAAAGGAGATAGATACATTTGAAAAATGAGGATGACTGACACTTTCAAAGCCATAACAAGTTCCAGATTCCAATCTTCTAAAAATAACCTAATCAGTGAATTCACTGGAAATGCCACTGCTCTCCCAATGTTACTTTTAACTTCTGGAAAATCCATTTGGAAGTAGGATGCTTGGCTGCATTCTTCCACAAAGCACCCTCCCCACCCAGGGACACAAAGTTTCTCTGGTCTTTCCCAGGCAGAACAATGTGATCTGTACCAGAAGTCAAGAGAGAGAAAACAATGTTTGAGGAAGTGCCTACTTACTTGATAAGGTGAGGTACGCACTCAATGTTTGGAGTTTTGGAAGTGAAAGGTGAGGCCACAGATGCCTCCTGCTCTGATAAAGAGATGCCCACATGAGCCATTTTCAGAGCCTGAAAGCAAAGAATCAGCTTACTTCCCACATAGACTCACATATGTCTCTACTAAAACCTCATAAGAAAAGGCCAGTTAAGCTGGCCACAAGGTGGTTTGTGTGCCCAAACTCTAACCAAGAGACTTAACCCTGCCTGGAACATACGAGAAAGATGGCATTAGGATACCTAGCCAAAGAAATTAGAACCCTAGAACCAAATTCTACCCCACGTAGCCTAAACTAACCATTGAATCAATGTGTGACTTTGGTCAAAAGCCTCCCAATGCAACAGTTTATCCATCTGATAATGGAATGGAAATGATATATACCCCAGGATTACTACCTCTAAAGGGCTTGAGTATAATTGAATGTGAGATTATGGCCACACACACTGGCAGCTACTTACCCCACAGTCATTGGCTCCGTCACCACACATACCTACAAAGTAACTAAGAGGGAACCACATTAATTGTAGATGAGATCAAAGCTATCTTGCTAATTTCTCTAATTAAAAAAAACAAAGTAACCATCATTACTCAGGGTTCAAACTCATTATTTAAGGGAAATTTCCTAAGACTCTAGTTTGACTGAAAAAAGTGTGATTCAGCAGTTTATACAATGGATTTAGAAATTCAGAACATGATTCCTTTACTGTAAGTGTTTCATGTAGACGCTGCACATCACTGCGTAGGGAGAGCTTTCTCAGCTGTCAGACAGAGGTACTCGCAATTCTATGATGTAAGCATGGCATGGCAGAGAGGACACAGGATTTGAAACCAGATCTAGATTTTGACCTGGTCATCTTACCATTTTCACTATTATTATTCCCATCATTATTATTATTTTGCCTATAAAGGGCTATGAGTATTAAATGAGGTGCTGTATGGGAAAGTACTTATAAAGTTTAAAATGCTAACAAGTTGTAGTTGTTTGTGCTGTTAATACTAGCATGAGAGGAAATCCACCCTGTCAACAGTCACTCAACTCAAGTATGTAATGTCAGGCCTAGAAGTTGAAGAAAGAAAACACATCCCTGTTTCAGAATGGCTTTCTAAGGCTGGGTGAATACTCTCTTGAATCACTGACAAGGATTATGGATAGCCAGCTTTTTAAATTATGAGCATTCTGACAGCATCCATAGAACATGCTATACTTTTCTTCCACACTGCCATATGGAAGTAACTCGTTGACTCTCTAGGTTTCAGCCACGTTGAGAAGACAGGATTTTCTGAGCTGAGAAGCTAGCCTGATAATGGAATCAAATGAATAGGAGGGCAGAGTAGAAACGAGTAGGAGTTGGAGTCATGTTGCTGTGACATGGTGACCAAAGTGGAGAAAGGCTCTGGTACTCTGTGGGGTTCTATTAACAGGAAACAAAGGGTCCCAAATGACAGGCACTTCATTTGGACTGCCCATTCTGTCTAGGAATTGAGACCCTTTGTGTTAGGAAAGAAGAATTTTTCTGATTTAGGATGGAAAAATGCTTTGGCACACAAATATTTTAGTCTTTTTAGTGTTACATGAATCTCTGGTCATATGAATGTCCCTATATCATCATTGTGATGAGAGCATATGCAAATAATGTCTAAATACTCATTGTCCCCCCAGGAGCTGAGCTCAAGCCACCTTTCCATTCTTATTTCTCCCCATACTCTTTCAGGTCCCTTAGGTTCTAGTCCAGTGATTCTCAACATTGAGTGCAAAATTGACTTATGCGAAAAAAAAAATACAGATTTTTCAAGCCCCATATAAACAACTGAATCAGGATCTCTGAATGGTGAGATCCCTTGGTATTACTATTTTTCCAAAGCTCCTAAGTGATTATCTCATGCAGCCAGACTAAGGACCACTGCCCTTGCCAAACTGAGTGACTCCCTGTACCTCTTCCACTCCCCCTGACTGTTATGCCTCCATGCAGTTCATGCCACCTGCACTGGCAAAGAACCTACTCCAGTTTCTGAAATTCTTCCACCAGACTGGACTTCTGCCCAGGAGACATTCTTGCAAAGATGGTCCCATTGATCAGTATCTGTAAGGAACCCAAAATGGAGATTTTTTTTTTTTATCAAGTCAGCTGGTTGTACATGAAATAATTAATAATACTCAGAATGTTGACTGCATCATGACACTTATGATGAAGAAAAAAAAAGTTTCCAATGAGCCTTCCTTTGGATTTTAAGACAAACACTGAGGTTTTGGTCATCAGATAAATGATCAGTGAAAAACAAAAATCAGTAAAGATAATTACTTAACAAAAAATATTTTATGAAAATGATGACCTACAGGAATTTACCTCAGCTGTCATGGGGAATGTGGTCCTGAAAAAGCTTGAGCTTAATGGAACCTTGAACTGCAAAACAGCAAGAGGTTGAGGGATAACTATGTATCTAAAACTTACCTCCCCCCACTAAAGCTTTAAGTTCAACCCTCTTGAGTACTGAGGTCATCGATCAAAGAATGAATGGCATTCCCTTATTCTTGGTCTGCCTTCCTGTATAATTGCAGAGTTTCCACTATACTTTGAGACCCCTTACCATGGCAATATAGTGACAGCCACCCAAAATCATCTTTATAATTTAAGAAATCACTGATACTTCAATCGTATAGATGGTGGAAAATTGACTAATCGAGTTTACTTATTTCAAACCTAGTAGGAAATGAGACAATAGTATCCTCTGCAAAAATATCTGTCTCTCTTAAGATACAGAGAACTCACTGAGTATATTTTTCCTGTTTCAAGGTTTGACATAATTTAGGACCCTGCTCTGTAAGTGACATCATCAGCATTTTCACAGGGAGACTGTCACCCTCTTAGAACTTACCTTTGGCAGTAGGCTGCTAAAATGTTGACTTATAACATGAAAGGATTTTCCAGTTAGGGCAAAATGGTAACTTCCTTCTCTGCCATTATCAGAGACCTCATCCCTGATGTTAATGTAATTGTCCTACAAAGCAAGACACAGTTATTTGAGACTTTCATTTGACAGAGTGGTTAGAACCACAAGCATATCTGAGAGAAGATAATGAAGACAGACCAGGATCTATCTGTAAAAGTCACTCTGATTCCTCAGAGAAGCATTTGCTTTTTGCTGGATCAGTCTTTGCACATCACAGACAACTAGTGACTAGGAGCATAACACTTACTCATGTCCTGTTTTCATCGTGATTCGATCTTGGTGAGTCCCAGAGAAGAGCACATTTCACACATTTCAAGTGTAAAATACAAAAGCACTGCAGCTTAACAAATTTCTCCCTGAAATGAGAACTTACTATTTTTTTTTCTTAGGGAACTAATAGTGTTCTACAAGGACACAATGGAGATAGAATACTGACAAGGCTGGAGATAAATGAATGAAACTTTTTTCTGAAAACATAGTCAGATTTTCTGAGACACACAGCAGCATCTCTCCCAAAGACTAGATCCCCTTTGAACTCAGTGGGGTGATTGACAAGCAAGGGGAAAGGGAGAAAATAGATTCAGCTTCACTCACTATAGTCTTTCTCATACAGGGCCAACCATTTTTTTAAGTTTAAAAGATGGATTATTTCCAGCACACAAGAAAGCACTATACCTTCAAGCTCAGTATGAAAAGTACGGAAAAACCAATGTAATTGAGTTCGTTCAACAGCATGAATGCTAGACATTTGGAAGCATATGTTGACTCTTGGTCAAAGCTGTTCAGTCACCAAAGCTGCAAGACATGTTGGTAATGTGGCAGAATGTCTGTGTTCAGGAGTACCTGATTCCCATACGTAACGTGTTTCTTCTCTTCTACTAATGTCCAAGATATAGATGCTGATGAGGACCCGTTGGTTTCATTTGCCTCAATGAGAATGACTTTCTGGCTTTCAGAAACCATTCCAGATTTTCTGGCCACTGTTATTGCAGTCTGAAGATTGTCACCTAAAGGAAAGGAGAGTGTCTCAAGATGAGATTGACAAGACTGAATTAATTCATGCAGAGCCTTGAAAATCAGAGCAGGGAGTTCAGTCCTTATTTCAGGTATGAAGATAAATGATCTCTAATATCTTTTTCAGCCCTGACCTTCTGTGACTCCATGACCCCTTTTCCCGTTCTTACTGCTTTTCATCAGGTTACTTCATGATCTACCAGTGTATTTTTGCCAGACTGGGGGAAAAAATAAAAAAGCAAAATTCAAATCTATTTTCGTCATTTGTGAGCAGCTTTGCAAATGTTTAGGCAAATCCTCTGGTTTAGTAGAGTATCTGGTGGCTCCACTTCCAGGCAAAATGGAGTAAGCCCACTACGATCTCTCTCTCCCACTGATTACAATGGAAAACTCTGAACAAAAACCAAGCACCAACTCCCCAAGGACTTTGAAAAGTAAACAAAAGCAGGCAGATGGTGGAAGGCAGTCCAATTTGCAGAAGCAACCCACAAGGGGATGAGTTTCTCGACTTTTTTTCTCTTCCCTATTCCATATTTGACTGGCGCGTGGGCCTCAGTTAAAAAGCTGTTTGGGCAGCAGAACTCTAAAAGATGCCCAGTCTTTCTGGCCAGAAGAGCCAGGAAAAGGGACTCTTGTAGGCTAAAGGGCATGGGCGGAATCCTGGAAAGGAGAGAGCCAGACATGGGGACTAATTCAGTATGTGAATTACATAAGTCCCAAGTTCAGTCTAGAGCTGTGCATGTGTGGACCAGATACAAATAAAGATAACAAAAATTCCAGGAATTGAACTATGATATAAATCACTCCCCATTTGTGAGAGTAACCTCTGAGTGAGGCAGACCCAAACACCATAGCAAAATATTTTATATTTAAGCTAAGATTGAAACTGCCACCTACAACAGAAAGTTAGAACTTACGGTTGATTGTTAGCCAGACAAACAAACAAGAAAACCCTCAACATTCTGCAGAAGATTTTAACAGGATTCAAAGTTTCACAACATAATACTCAAAATGTTTGGGATATTCAATATGAAAAATCTGGAAAATCTGGCCAATTCTCAAGAAAAGCCACAACAGTTGCCAATCTATACATAGTCTAGATGTTGGAAGTGTCAGATAATGGTTTTTAAAGCAGCTATTGTAAGACCCCTTCCTGTGGTAACTGTTAATATTCTTGAAATGAAAGCTAGAAGTTCTCAACAAGAAAATATAAACTGTGGGAAAAAACCAAATGGATACTTTAGAATTAAAAAATATAATACTTGAAATTAAAAAAAAAAAATCACTGAATGTACTCAATAGCAGAATAGATCAATGGAAATTATACAACCTGAAGAGCAGAGAGAAAAAAATCATTTTAGTGAGCAGACTCAAAGATATCAAAATAATTCATATTCATGTCATTAGAGTCCAACAAGATGAGGGAAAAAAGTTGAAAAAGAAAAAAAAATTGACAAAATAATAGGAGAAATTTTCCCAAGTATGATAAAAGACCCAAATGTACAGATTCAAGAAGTTCAGTGAATTCCAAACAAGATAAACTTAGTGAGAATCACAACCAGACACATAGTAATCAAACTGCTAAAAATCAAAGATAAACAAAAAAAGCAGTTAGAGAAAACCACATTACATATAAGAAAACCATAGTTCAAATTATCACAGATTTCTCATAAAAAATACGCAAGGAAGAAAAGAGTGGAACATCTTTGAAGTGCTGACTTCATCTTTCACTTTGAAGTGTCAATTCTGACTCCTATAACAGCTGCTGAAAATATCCTTCAGGAATTAAGGAGAAATGAAGACTTTATCAGATGAAGGAAAATGAAGATAATTTGTTGACAGTGGACATGCTCAAAAATAAACAACAACAACAAAAGCTACAGGGTTCTTTAGGTTGAAATGAAAGGAAATGATACCAGAGGTTAACTTAGAACTTAAGGAATGAAAACATAGAAATGATCATGATCTGGGTAATTATAAAAGTCTCATTTTCTTTACTCATGTTCTTTAACTCTTCACTGTTGAAAGTAAAGACTATCACATTATCTGGTGGGGCTTTTCGACATATGTCATACTTATGACAATAATCACATAAAGAAGAGAAAGCAAGAGACATTCCTGGTTATAAGGCTTCTTGAAAGGAGAGGTATGTACGTTGTGATGCCTAGAGCAACCATTAAAAAATTAATCATATAATATCTGGCTGGCTATCCTTAACATAGCTTCTCCCAGGTTTCTACCAAAATATGCATGAAGATCCTCAAAAGAGCTGAAGTGGTGGGAAGGAGCTGCCTGAGGCTGGAAGGATACAGGGAGCTCTGAGTGCTCACAGGTTTCCTCCATGCTCCACAGCAGGCCGCGGACAGCCTGTCTGCTTTTTGCCCTCCACCACCTGTGAGAGATCTATCACCTGGGAGAGATCTACCACCTGGGAGAGATCCACCACCTGGGAGAGATCTACCACCTGGGAGAGATCTCCACCTGGGAGACATCCAGTTCTCGGGATAAACAGCCCAGGCCTCAACTCCAATCATCTGACAGAAAAATTTAACAACCTTTCTAAGAAATCTGAGACACTGGACAGGAAAAGATCAGGAAGAACAATCAGAGCACATGACTAGAGAAGTCATGTGCACTGGCCAAGCGCGGTGGCTCACACCTGTAATCTCAGCACGTCGGGAGGCCGAGGCAGGCAGATCACGAGGTCAAGAGATCGAGACCATCCTGGCTAACATGGTGAAACCCTGACTCTACTAAAAATATAAAAATTAGCCAGGCGTGGCGGTGCATGCCTGTAATCCCAGCTACTTGGGAGACTGAGGCAGGAGAATCCCTTGAACCTGGGAGGTGGGGGTTGCAGTGAGCCAAGAACGCACCACTGCACTCCAGCCCTAGTGACAGGGTGAGACTCCATCTCAAAAATATGTATATAAAAAATAAATAAATAAATAAAGCACTGGCCGGGTGCGGTGGTTTATGCCTATAATCCCAGCACTTTGGGAGGCCAAGGCGGGCAGATCACCTGAGGTCAGGAGTTTTGAGACCATCCTGGCCAACATGGTGAAACCCCGTCTCTACTAAAAATACAAAAATTAGCTGGGTGTGGTGATGCACACCGTAGTCCCAGCTGCTTGGGAGGCTGAGGCAGGAGAATCACTTGAACCCAGGAGGCGGAGGTTGCAGTGAGCCGAGATCATGTCACTGCACTCCAGCCTGGTGACAGAGGGAGACGCCATCTCAAAAAATAAATACAAATAAAAAATAAATAAGGAGAACACTTTGGAAAACTCAAATCCCACCCCACACATGATTTAAGAACTGAACAATTCAAAACGGGATTTGAAAAATATAAAGAGCATTGTTGAGACCTGAGATTGTGGTTTGAACAAACTGGGTGCAAAAAAAAAAAAAAAGTCTTAAAGCAAAATTATAAAACTATATAATCTAAAGCAAGGAACAGTGGTGCATGCCTGCAGTCCCAGTTACTAAGGAGGCTTAGGCAGGAGGATCGCTTGAGCCCAGTTCAAGGCTGAAGTGAGCTATGATGCTGCCACTGCACTGTAGCCTGGGCAACAGAGCAAGACTCTGTCTCTAAAAAATAAATAAATAAATAAATAAGACAACTACAAGAAAAACAGATAGACTGAGAGGATAGATAACAATGGAAATTCCAGAAGTAAAAATGGACAAAGACCAGAGGCAAAAATTAACTAAACAATAGGAAAATTTTTTCTCGCAGGAAGAAAGATTAAAAGGTGCTCTCCATGTTTCTCCCACTCCTATCTCTTCTTAATTCTGGGGAACTCTGGTTCTAATCACTGGTTTCCAGAGATCGATTTGAAAGCCTTGGGTCACAGAAAGAAGCAACAAGAAACTCTCATCAACTCAAAACTTTTTAAGTGAATGAATCATCATAAAATTGGTCCATTCAGAGGACAGAGTTGAGTCCATTAAGTTATTGTCACAAGGGGTTGCGTATTTGGTGATTCAGTTATATAAACCAATGTTCTTGCTATAAATATGATACTTTTCATAATCTGTTTTATCATATGTATAACATTCAAAGTGACAGATATTATGACTTAATAATAAAGATGTCAAAAATGGTAAAAAATAAAATAAAATAAAAGTTTGTCTAAAAGTGCTGTCCATGTTCCAGACTAAGTTAACGAAATAAGGGAAACACAAAGGCAAACATTTCTAAATTCCAAAGTTAAAAAGTTTATGTGCAGAAAAGAATAAGTTACTTACAATGGACTCTCACTGGACTTGTCACAAGCAGTATCAGAAGCCAGAAGGCAAAGGAGTAGCCTTTACATACAGATCATTAAGAAAAAAGAACAATAATTCAAGAATCTTTTATCTGAGCAAGATGCCATTCACGTGTCAGAGCAATGAAAGATATTCAAGCATGTGTAAGAAATCAAAGAGCACCCCTCCATTCCATCCAAGGGCAATACTTGAGGGAAAACAATTGTAAACAAGCAAGGAAAGAAATAGAGCAGAAATTTCAATATGAGAAAAGAGGAAGTAAAGAGAGAGGGTGGAGAAGGATGAACACTTGTACATAAATCTAAGTTAAGGACAGATTATGAGAATGTGTCATCTAAGTGCTAAATAAAGATTTTTGAAACAGAAGGGTCACAGTGTAAGGGAAATCCTAATCAATAGTAAATGAACTCAGCAACTTCAAAAAGTTAGACTGGGTTGTTAGAAAAGGAGAAAGTAAAAACAGTCCAAGACACTCTTGGATTGTGGGGAGTAGAACAGGGGACAAAGAAGTACAAAAGAGGAAATAAAAGTATTCTAGAGTTTGCAACTATAGAATTGGGTTCAGGGGAAGTGGGAACAGAAAGTGCGTGCTTTGACGGGGAAATAATGTATCTTCGAGACATAAATGATAGAGTTAAAAGCATCTGACTACAAGAGCAGGCAGAAGAAAGGCAACACACTGCAAAAATATAAACATGAATTCATTAGGAAATCATTTATTCACCTCTAGTCTCTTTCCCAATTAAAAAACTATAGCATCAGCATGAAATTTCATTAATAAAGTCACACTTGATTTCATGAAGAAATTTCACACATTTCTCTTGTGTGATTTATTCTCATTGCTATCTTGTTTGTATGATCTGGAGTTGGGATTGGGAGTAGAGAGGACAGCATTTTCTTTCATTTCTAGAATCATGGATTTTATGATTGATGAGCCTTCAGCATATTTATAGACCCCATCAACTGAGGATGCTTCTTCTTCTAGCATTTGACAATAAAAATCACTTTTGTCTGGCTCATGTCTTCTTGTCATTCAGGTCTTATTTCAAATGTCACTTCTCGGAGAGGCCTATCTTAACCAACTCATCTCAAACAGATGGTCAAACACACTTTCCCACATTATCCTATTTGTGTACCTCAAAACGCTGATACTATTTGACTGGTTGGTTGATTTTCTTTCATTCCACTGACATGGAAACTCTGGGAAAGCAGTAATTGTGCCTTTTTGTTGCCCATCTCCAGCACCTGGAATGATGTCTGGCCCAGAGTAGGTCATCAACAATATTTATTAAATGAGTGAATCGTGTCTATTTCCACATCAAATTCTTACTGTTTTCACCATATACTTTGTTTCATACCTGTGATCATTACAGTCCTTATCTGGGCTGAGATGAGCTCTTCCAAGACAGGTTTTGTCTCTTCCTTCAGTCGATTCTCCAAGATCAGCAGCCCCAGAAATATCAGGTCTGATTCGACCGTCTCCCTGAAAATACATATATAGATGTATGGAACAGAAATAACACACATTGTAGCTTTTTTTTTCTTTTTCTTTTTTTTTTGAGACAGAGTCTCGCTCTGTCATCCAGGCTGGAGGACAGTGGTTCAAGTGATTCTCCTGCCTCAGCTTCCCAAGTAGCTGGGATTATAGGTGCCCACCACCACGCCTGGCTAATTTTTGTATTTTTAATAGAGACAGGGTTTCACCATGTTGGCCAGGCTGGTCTTGAACTCCTGAATTCAAGGCCTTTGCCTCCCAAAGTGCTGGAATTACATGCGTGAGCCCCTGCACCCAGCCACATTATAGCTTTCTTACAGGAAGTAAAACAAAAAGAAAAAGACCCCTGTCGTAGTGGTTCCATTCACTCATTCAAGCACTGTTAGGTGCTGATTAGGGACCAGGAGTGATCCAGAAAGAGGACAGGAGGGGACACAAAGTGTCTGGAGACGTTTACTCTAACTGAATGAAGAGGAAGAGGAAGAGAGTATTTATTAAGCAAAAGCTTTGCTTTAACCTTTGCAGAAAATGAGCTGAAAGCCCGTAAGGGTCTCCTCCATCTGTTGTGGCTAGTCTGATTTTCATTGCCTCACCTGTTACCCACAAAGGGGAGCTTTAGCCCTGGCACAAAGCATGAAAAATAAGGGAGGCACAAAGAAAAATAAAATAAAATGCCAGTTTCTCCAGCAGCCAAGTCTATAATCAATATTATTTTAGCCTCAGGAGATATGAGGTCATAATCTCAACAAACAGGCCTCTCTATTGAGGTCAAGCTCATCCCTTTCTTTCTCCCCTAGCTGGTAGCAATGATCTTCTGCATCAAGCATGAATGTTTCTGCAAACAGGTGCAGCCTTCAAGGCTCCTATCCACCCCACAAATATTTTCAGGGATATTCTACAGAACTGAGTGCAGGGGAATCCATTTGAGAACAGGAGTTCAAAGATTCTTCCATGATTTATTTATCTTAGACACAGATAGAGAACAAGACACTAGCACTATCTAACTCTGGCTGAAACACAGATGAAAGCGGCACCCACTCAGACTCCTTGCCTGTCTCAGTAGGGGGTCTCACATCAGCTATGGTCATGAACTAGCATTAGTGGTGCTCCCAAGAAACTGCTAAAGCCTCCATGGAGAAACGGGAAGGGATGCAGTCTGAACTACTCACCTCAGAGCAGGCTTGAAAGGATGGCATTTCCCATTTTCTGAACCTGTCATTTAAATCTCTCTATGATCTGGTTCCAAACTATCTTTGCAGCTTCAGCTATCACTAAATTCCTGACCCACCCTCATTTCCAGCCAAGCTGAACCACTAGCCATGGGTTTTCTCTCAACCATCCGTAGACATTTGCTTTAGACTGCTGTAAGGCATGTGTCCTTACTTCATAGAAAAGGTTGTAATTTCCCCATGATCTGCTACTGAAACCCTCCTGATATTCAGAGCCTCATGCCACGTCCCCCACAAAGGCTTCTTCAGATAGAAATCATTGCTCCCGGCCAGGCGCAGTGGCTCATGCCTGTAATCCCAGCACTTTGGGAGGCCGAGGCAGATGGATCACCTGAGGTCAGGAGTTCAAGCCCAGCCTGACCAATATGGAGAAACCCTGTCTCTACTAAAAATACAAAATGAGCTGGGCATGGTGCCAGGTGCCTGTAATCCCAGCTACTTGGGAGGCTGAGGCAGGAGAATCGCTTGAATCCAGGAAGTGGAGGTTGCAGTGAGCCAAGATCATGCCATTGCACTTCAGCCTGGTAATAATAATAATAATAATAATAATTGCTCCCTTGGCATATTACTTATATTTCAGCGTAACTCACATTTTATTTGCCCATGTTTTATTCTTGGCCTTCTGTTTGTCACACTGTCTCAGCTCCTTGAGAACAATCCCACGTGACTCAGTGTGTTCAACACCACCCCCGTCCAAGTGCTCAGCAAATGTGTGCCTAGTTGAAATGCTTAGAGGCCTGTTGGGACCATTTTTTGCCAGGTAACCTATGGAACTTCCTCATCCAGAAATTCTACTGAGTTCAAGGAACAGCACTGAGGAAAAGTGGAACAGAATATGCAGAGACTGCAGTAGCAGAGACTGTAGCAGCAGAGACTATAGTAGCCTCTCACTCCAGATTTTACATCCAACTGGGAGGTAGAATTTAGACATGGCTCATCTCAGTTGACTGGAAGGCTGGGAAAAGTATGATAACAGATGTCCAAATCAGAGTCCCATGGAGTCAGAGAGGAAGGTGCAATCATTTCTGGGTGGAGTGATTGGAGAGGCTTCCTGTAGAAGATGATATTTAATCTGGTGTTTGAAAGATAACTTGGTTGATGCCTGATTGAGGTGTTACAGGGTAAATGCACGTGGTAGCAATAACTACTTAAACGTACCCTTAGAATGACCCTCTATGGCAGATGTACCTAAATGTATGTTTATGCAAACTGCATGAGGTTTGCAGGCAGAGGTGGTTTTCCTGCACAGCTCACCACCACTGGAGTATAGGAAGGCAGATGCATTATCCACTTTGCTGCCACTGGACTGTTTCTATATGTAAGGTGGTTCTCCTGTCCAGCCCGCTGTTACTGGACTCTCTCCCCTGTAGGCGAGCCCCTAATAAAACCCCATGTCTCATTTGCTGGCTCTGGGTCTCTTCTTCAACCTCTTGAACCTGGTGCCTTCCCTACTGAAGTCAATGGGGGTTTGGCACAACAGGTCTTCCAATCTTTCTCATGATCCTGGTACGCAGGTCCTAGGTCTTGATTATTTCTGCAGATGACATGACCTGAGCCTACCACGAAGTGCCAGATTAGGCCAAGAAAATGGCTGCGGGGTCAAACATCTGCCATAGCCTATGGCCTACCTTGGCACTAGTATTTCTAGCTCCTCTGGCTTATGGCCTTTGCATGGTTCAAGGCACAATAATCACAGGAGACCGGAGTTCTAATGTCAGCCCTCTACCACTGCCTTGCTGTGGGAGCATGACTAAATTACTTTCTTTGCCTGGTAATCAGGTTCATCTTTGCACCTCCAAAGTCTCTGCTAGTTCTAACATTACATGAGTTTTCCTTTCATAAGCATTTGATCTGAATAAAAAAAAAAATCAAAAGGAGTAATTCCTTAAGGAGTCTTAAGCTTTGCAACTTGGAATGGCATTCTATCTCTTCCAGCTTGCTGCACAGACATTATGCCTCCTCCTGAAGTATCTAAAAATAATAAAAAATAAGCGTAATATATACAAAGCATTGTCACCCCTGTGATTACATTTCATGTTCTTAAAATCCATGTGACTTTTAAAAAATGACATTGCATAAAGTGGGCCAATAACCTTTGAAGAGATTATGATACCAATGCTGGAAGTACCCCGAGTAACCACACACACACTCACACACACACACACAAAACAACAGCAAGAATCTTCCATCCTAATTAGGAATTTGCAAAGAATAATTAAATTAATTTAGCTATATGGCTAGGCATGGTGGCTCACGCCTGTAATCCCAACACTTTGGGAGGCTGAAGTGGGTGGATTACTTGAGGTTGGGAGTTTGAGACCAGCCTGGCCAACATGGTGAAACCCCATCTGTACTAGAAAACAAAAATTAGCTAGCCATGGTAGTGGACACTTATAATCCCAGCTACTCAGGAGGCTGTGGCAGGAGAATCGCCTGAACCCGGGAGGCAGAGGTTGCAGTGAGCCGAGATCATGCCGCTGCACTCCAGTCTAGGCAATAGAGTGAGACTCTGTCTCAAAAAAAAAAAAAAAAAAAATTAATTTGGCTATGTGTAATACATGCAGTGATGTGCTTTAGGACAGGAGAGGCAAATTGATGACCTAAGATCAAATTCTATTAGAGAATTTGTGATTTGTGTTTAGACCATACAAGATTTTAAAAAGTTAGAATTTCAGTACCTTCAACCGGGACATGTACTCTCCCGTGTGCCACAGCCCTCACTATTCCCCATTGCTCATCTGTCTCCACAATAAGTGCTTTGTTACGTGCATGCGTTTCAAAACCATGAGTTTGCAACTTGTAAATATGCAAATATCGTATCATAACAATCAGAAGCAGCAGCATGGTAGCCAGACTCCTACCATAGCCCTTGGCAACAGCTTCTCAGGAAACTAAGTTCAATTCCCAATTCTGCTCTTCCCTTCCCTTCCCTGGACCCAAGTTTTCTCTCCTTCAAAATGTGATATCCAATCTCAAAGTTTACTTTTAGCTCCCTCACTTGAATGACCCTGAACTGAGTTGATCAAATTGCAACAAATATGCAGAGTTATTGCAGCCAAAGTTTCAGGGGTCACATTAAACTGGCCCTGCGGGAAGAGTGGTCTGACAAGCCCAGGAAATGAACACAATGAGCCACCTCCCACTCTGGGCCTCATTTTACCCATTCACAAAGTGAGAGGGTTGGGGCACAGCAGTCATTCTCAGCAGGGACAGTACTCCCTCTAGAGGACGTTGTGGATTTTTTTTTTTGGCATCTACGCAAGACTGAAAAGATCAATGCCGGATGAATAATTATCCTGCATCCCACATGCCTTTTGAATATCTTACTGGGTACTCATGGACACTGAAAAATTATTGTACTTTCCTAAGTCATTTTAGGCTTATCTTGTATATAGTTTACTATTATTATACTATAATATACTGTACTATTATGGCATATATAATATTACTATGTTATATTAAGCAATTACAAAATTGTTTATTAAAATTTCCCTAGCTTTTCCCCCTAGTTTATATGTGTTACATATAAACACAAAGTATTTTTCACACTTATAATATTTTGTTGAATTTTGCAGAAATGTAACTACCTGTACTATGTAAATTGGGAGGAGACTGTACTGTTTTCTTCAGAGTTTTACCAAGACTTGTTAACCACTTCACAGTCATCTCACTGGCAGCAAGACTGAGGTATCTGAGTCTGCAATACATAACACACCTGTATCAGTCTGTATTTGTAGATGTTGCAGCCTCAATTATTCTATACACAGGTACAAGCAACTCACTACTTCATTTTGTGTTAGTGGAGTCAGCTGAGCATTTATTAAACTATCACCTTTGTGAAACATTATATGTTTTGCTTTTATTTTTACTATATAATAGGTCATTATATATTTTTACAAAGAATACGTGCAGATATATGTGAACTTTATTTTAGAATATTAAGAGTTAAAAAATATAGTTATGAGAGTGTTGACTTTGATTAGATTGAAACAAAAAGGTTAGACTTTCCAAATGTATAATCCTAAATTTAAAAAATGAGCCTGGATTAGCTCCACAACAGCATAAGCAGTGGTGGCTGACCATTAAGTGTTAGAAATGATACGAAAGGTGAAATAAACATGATACCTGAAAAGAGTGGAATTTAAAAAAATAAAATTGAACTTATAAATACTGCAGTTTTTGAGCTGTTAAGCATCTCTATTTTAACCTTAAAATGTAAAATTGAATCTATAGGCTAAAATCTTTCTCTAGTATGGAAATTTTCCTTGTTTTTTGTGTAGGTGTTACCAGGATTATATCGTCTAAGCTGTATTTATTTGTTTCATTAAGCTGTGTATTTCTATCAAACATTTTTTCAGGTAAATGTTATGTTTAATAACTCCCAATCAATCCACCAACTATATTTTTTAAAATGGGGACATGACCACAATTTCAGATTCTGAAATGCTGATTATATTCCTATGTCTGTTTTCACAAAGCTGTAAAAATCACATCATATTATACATCTTATATGACTATTTCTCATAAAATCCCCCAGTGAGTGCTCACATTATCTTTGGGATTTAGGCAGGGCAGGGATTACTATATCTCTACTCACCAGTGTTCAGAGACATGTTATGCACACAAATTCAGCAAGCTATATTGCTCTGTCCACCACCCAGAACCCCTGAGTCCATCCCAGTCTAATGCACTTGCCATTCCAACCTGGCACATCTTTCCATCAAACCTTTCTGCTTTATCAAAATCACCCCCATTTACCTCGTCAAGGCGGTGGTGTGGTGGTCATTTTCCAGCTTCTTGTAGGCCAGTGCTATGACTCGAAAGCCCTGTGTCGTGTAAATCTGAAGCTCACTAGCAAAACTAGTGGGTACTGTTTAGAAAGAAACACAGGGTTAGTATGCAGTATTTACTTAGGCAGTATTGGCAAAGAAATTCTTTACAAACATCCAACTTTTGCCCAAGAAAGCACACCTCTACAAAGATATGTAAACAAGTCAGTGACAATTCTGAACATAACTACATTGTCAGGGTTGACCTCTTCAGACGTAGTGAAGCTAAAATGAGAATGAAGCATTTGAAAAAAGAAAAAAAGATAGAAAAAGTATAGAATTCTTTTTTCTTCAGTTCAACCAACAAACACTTATTGAAAATCTACTATCTGCCAGGCATTGGCTGTGCAGAGATTAAATCACAAGCTCTGCACCCAGATATAAGACTTCACACCTACAACTATCGGATGTTTGACAAACCTGACAAAAACAAGCATGGGGAAAGGCTTCCCTATTCAATAAGTGGTCCTGGAATAACTGGCTAGCCATATGCAGAAGATTGAAACTGGACCCCTTCCTTACACCATATAAAAAAATTAACTCAGCCTGGATTAAAGACTTTTAAAACCTAAAACTATAAAAGTCTGGAAGACAGCCTAGGCAATACCATTCTGGATATAGCCACGGGCAAAGATTTCATGACAAAGATGCCAAAAACAATTGCAACAAAAGCAAAAATTGACAAATGGGATCCAATTAAACTAAAGAGCTTTTGCACAGCAAAAGAAACTGTCAACAGAGTAAACATACAACCTACAGAACAGGAGAAAATTTTTGCAAACTATGTATCCAACAAAGGTCTAATATCCAGCATCTATAAAAGACTTAAAGAAAATTTACAAGACAAAAAAACCCAAAAAATCCTCATTAAAAAGTGGACAAAGGACATTAACACTTTTCAAAAGAAGACATACATGAGACCAACAATCATGTGAAAAGAAAAAAGCTCAACCTCACTGATCATTAAAGAAATGCAAACCAAAACCACAATGAGATACCATCTCACACCAGTCAGAATGGTGATTATTAAAAAGTCAAAAAACAGCAGATGCTAGTGAGGTTGTGGAGAGAAAGAAGTGCTTATACACTGTTGGTGGGAGTGTAAATTAATTGAACCACTGTGGAAGACAATGCAGTGACACCTCAAAGTCCTAAAGACAGAGATACCATTTGGCCCAGCAATCCCATTACTGGATATATAGCCAAAGGCAGGTAAATCATTCTATTAAGAAAGATGCACATGCATATATATGTTTATTGTAGCACTATTCACAATACCAAGGGCACGGAATCAACCTAAATGCCCATCAATGATAGACTGGATATAGAAAATGTGGTACATATACATGATGGAATACTACGCAGCCATAAAAAAGAATGAGATCACGTCCTTTGCAGGGACCTGGATGGAGCCGGAGGCCATTATCCTTAGCAAGCTAACATAGGAACAGAAAACCAAACTTACATGTGGGAGTTAAATAATGAGAACACATGGGCATATGGGGGGAATGACACACGCTGGGGCCTATTCCGGGGTGGAGGTGGGAAGAGGGAGAGGATCAGGAAAAATAACTAATGGGTACTAGGCTTAATACCTGGACAATGAATTAATCTGTACAAGAAACCCCCATGACTCAAGTTTACCTACGTAACAAACCTGCACATGTACCACTGAACTTAAAATATAGGCTAAAAAAAGTATGAAATTGAAAAAAACTCACAAGTTCTGCTCTAAGGATTTCTGTCTAATTGAGTTACAGCCAGCAGAGTAACCATGCAATCAAATGAGATCACTGCTATCATCCAGGCCATTGCAGCATGCTGTGGAAAGCATCTGGTGGTGCATACACCAGCCTGGGAGGAGGTGGTTCAGTAAAGGCAGGATTCTGGGGCGGAGGGAGAATCAGGAGCTTAGTCCTGGAGGCATGAGAGTAAGCTGTGAAGAGTTAGTTCAGCTCAGGAATAGCACAGGATGAGGAGTGGTAAGGTCCATCTGGAAAGTTCACTGGGAGTTCAAACCTGAAAGCCTTACATATGATCCTAAAGAAACTGGAGATGATCCTGGAGCCTATGAGAGCAACTAAAAGAATCGTGAGGTAGAAAGTCTGGTCACAGCACAGAGGGCAAATCAGAGGTGGGGAGACTGGAGGCAGAGGGTCAATCCACCAACTGTTGAAGTGATCGAGAATGAGGAAGGCATGAGCAGATGCAGTGAAGGACCATGGATTAGCAACTGACAAGACAGAGGCACTAAGTGGGAGCAAGCAATCAGGGATGATACCGAAATGGGGTGGGGGCGGGGGATGCTGGTACCATGCACCAAATAGGAAACCAGGAAATGCAGGAAATGAGAAAGACAAGCTTGGTTTTTGCAATGCATTTGGAATGCCAGTGAGTCACCCAACTGGTGATGACCCATAGGCAATTGGATCAATAGATCAAACGCTGTGGGAACATATTTATCTGGAGATACAGATTTGCCAGGTGTAATCCAAGTCAAGTTACAGACCTGTCTCAGGTTGGCAAAAGCTGGCCACCCTCTCTGGTGCACCTTTCATGAATGCCAGTCGGTCACCTCCCATCTCTTGGACAATGACTGTCATTCTTTGCAGAGCTGATGAGAATGGGAACTGATGCAGGATTGCGATTCCTTCCACTGGGACCTGGTTGAGGGATGGGGAAAGGAGAGGAACCTGCTGATACAGCTTCCGTAATCTTTATTTTCATAAATAAGGGGGAAGGTCTCACCCATTTTCACGCCTGAAATTCAAAGACACATCTGTGACCTTTCAAAACCTGGGGGCCCAAAGAGAGTTTCTCTTTGAGTTTGGGTGTTGCGGGGCGAAGAGCAAGCAGGACTTACCTGGCTGGCTGTTCTGCAGGGCTTAACCACCACGGCATGTGCCGGCACTCCCTTGATGTGGAAATCGTCCCCAGAAAAAGCCATTTCCTATTTCACAAATAGGATATTTCATTGCAGAGATATATTTATTGTTTGCCCACTGATGCTATGTTTGAACCCTCCCCTTGAGAAAATCCTCAGACCACCTCAATGTGTTTTCCGTGTCTCTTCTCTCAGAGGTGAACCAGATTTATTCTGCCACAAGATAATAATAATAATAATAATAATAATAATGCATTGAAAATGCCGCACAACTTGAAGGGCAGACACTTTTGAATTATTCATGCAATTTATCTTGTTTTCTCTGATGGAATGCGCTGTGTAAAGGCTCATTCTCCATTTCTGAAGAGCCTAGATTGAAAGTCACGAACATGAAGGGCCAGACTTCTTTTGTGTGAAGCAAGCACCTTTCTGTTGTTCTTTTCCTGCACTTCATGGCTCTTCCTGCCCTTGCATGTCTGAATAATTTGGATGGATGGTCCTCAGGGCTGGGGTAGGGCAGGGCAGAGACTGTGATATACATGGTTAATAATCAGTAATTGCTATAATAATGACCCTAAATTATAGTTAAAGGGGCCTTTTGCCCAAAGACACCGCAGTGCTTTGTAATCATCTCACTGAGTGGCTGACAAGGTCCCAGAGAGGAAACTGCAATCCCTGTTTAAAGATATGGAATCAGTAACCGAGAAAAGATAGAGGATTGGCAAAGTTACATTAGATTGCTATGAAATAATGCTCCAGGAGGTTTGGAAGGGACCCTGAAGATTGTCTCTTTCAGTGCTGCTCCCAGTGTGCCACCAGAGGCGAGAGCTATATGCAGCGCAGGGAGAAAGGAAGCGATTATGGCTAAGTAGTTGGGGATGCATGTCCCTTAATCCTCATCTTTAGACCCCACCTTTTATTTCAGCGGAGTAACTCCAGCTATTCAGTCTTTACAGTGTTTCTGGAGAATGTTTCCTTTTATGAAAAGGTTCCAGAGTGTTTGTCTTGTTTTGTGTTATGTGAACACCACTAGTCTAATTCATTTTATGGTCATGAGAGCCAAGGCCCCAACATGAGACACAGCTTAACGGGATTCAGCAGTCAGTTAGAGCACAGCCAAAACTAGAACCAGAAAAGCCAGATTCCTGAACTACACTGTTGGCTCTTAAATCTAGTTTAGAGTCTCCACAAAAGCTCTTTGGTTTTCCTTTTTGTTGTTTCTAGTCTTGGAAATAAAATAAATACTAAATTAATAGAAATCAGACTTATAGTCACCATGAGTCTATGAGTTATGCTGAGCGCTGGAGAAAGCAACGTTTTCTGATTCCCATATTCTGGAAAATCTTTGAAACCAGACAATGCTCAGAGAACAGTACAGAGAGAGGAGAAAAAATTACATAATAAATACAATTATATTAATATGATTGAACATTTAATATTTGCCAGGCACAGTGCCAAGGACTTTTTTAATGCATCATCTCATTTAATCCTCACAATAGTCTCATTATGTAGATGCTATTATTAGCTTCATTGCACAGATGAGGAAACCAGGCTTAGATGAGTTTACCCTTCACTACCAAACGTACTCCACATTGGACACCTCACCTTTGATAAGAATCACATAGCTCTGATATTGCCTATGTTGCTCTGGCATTGAAGAAGCTTCTCAGGTTCTCTGAAGAGCAGAGGCTTACCCAGGTGGTGGCTTCAAACATTTTGAGGTCCAGAGGGTCTCCCTGGATGGTCCCATCAAGAAGGATCAAAGAGTGGCAGCTGGCCATCGCCGCACACAGTGGGCCCCATGGCACAGCCTGGCCTGAGGCAAAGCTGTGAACTTCCTGAAAGCTTAAGGAGAAAAGGAAATGGGTTTCCATTCTATCTCCTCATGCCAAAACAGAGCATTTTGGAGGTGAACAAAGATCTTTATAAAACATAATTTAATATGCTTTGTTGCATTAATAACCACTCTCCAATCTTCCCACATTAATAGTGCTTCATTCAGCCAAGTAAGTTCACTGAGTATGAGAAAGGTCTCTGAGGTTTTATGTTGTTCGTTTGTTTTTTTTTTTGGATACAGGGTCTCACTCTATCACTCCATCACCCAGGCTGGAGGAGGGCAGTAGTGTGATCTCGATTCACTGCAACCTCTGCTTCCCAAGTTCAAGCGATTCTCCTGCCTCAGCCTCCTGAGTAGCTGGAATTACAGGCAGCCACCACCATGCCAAGCTAATTTTTTGTATTTTTAGCAAAGATGGGATTTCACCATGTTGGCCAGGCTGGTCTTGAACTCCCGACCTCAGGTAACCCACCCGCCTCGGCCTCCCAAAGTGCTGGGATTACAAGTGTGAGCCACCGTGCCTGGCTAAAAACATTTTTCAAAAGAACATTGCATCCCCCTCTTCCACCCTGGCCTCTTGTGTCCCTATCCCAATCATTATCCCCATCATTTCATTTTAGATGAGAACACAGTCTCATCTAAAAAGCTATTAAAATACAACTCAAATGTTATAGGCCGAGTGCCTTCACTAACTCAGAGTGGAGGCCATTAAGTTCAGCTCTGGCATCACAAGAAAAATGTCGTCTGCAGCTTGGTGGGTCACAGCCCCTTCTCAAATGGGCAGCACAGACGTTGGTTCTCAAAGCAGCTTATCTCGTGTGGAGGACGTCTGAATGGTGGACGCTTCATCCTACGGGGGGGCAAAATCTGCTCCTGGGAGCCAGTGAGAGTTCACTTGCCCCCGCTCCTCCACATGCCAACTTCTTTCAAACTTACGGATCAACTCGGCCGTTCCCTTTACCTCCCTCCCTCTGGTGTTGCACAGGAACCTCTAGCTGTTCCTCTAATAACAGTTTTATCAGGCCTCCCTCTCACTTTCCTTATTCTTCTTGTTTGGAAAAGTTTCTATTTGTCATTTTCTGATCCTGGGGACCACATTTCAAGACAGACAATTACTTCTGATAATATGGACCCTGCATTTATTTAAAGATAACCTTAAGTTGCTCTAGCCCTTTGCTTTGAAAGCAAACATATCGCAATGTTGACTCACAATTCAGCCACATGGCTTCCTGGCTTTTGCATTCAAGCTTCCTTTTGTCACACTAAGAGTTCAAAAATGTCCTGGCTTTGTATTGACCCTGTTAGTTATATTCATTATTATGTGTTAAAAGAGCAACTCATCTTGGTGGGTTTACCGCATACCCAATGGTATTTTAGTAAATATCTAAAAGGAAGAGACCACCAGCAGTATAGTTAACACAGAAACTTAAACTCACGCTGAAAAGCAAAATACAGATCAGGAAAAAAAAATGTTATTTTTACTATGAGACGTACACTGTCACTAGTCTGTAATTCTGAGTATATAATTCTGCATTCCAGAGGATTGGGCCAGACTCTGGTTAGCACAGCAAATATATAAAGCTCTCTATCAATCCTGTCGGTGCATTTTTATCTGAGTATTTCTGGCTATCAATCCCTGATAGCCTTTAATAGTTCTTAAAGTATCTGGCACAACAATCAGGGCTTTTTGGAAAAGAAGAAATGTCAGAGATGAGCTCACGTTTAACGAGAAGGCATTTAATAGCCTCTAAGTCAGGTGTTCACTTCTTACCTAGAATTAATTCTGTTTTGTTTCATTTTATTAATTAAATTTGCCGTTTTTTATTTTAAATTGTTTTAATCATTGGAATTCAACTTTGATCTGCAGGCAGGCAGGCAGGCAGGCAGGCAGGCAGGCAAGAAGGAAGGAAGGAAGGAAGGAAGGAGGGAGGGAGGGAGGGAGGGAGGGAAGGGAGGGAGGGAGGGAGGGAGGGAGGGATCATTTACCCTCCCTGATATGTTATCAATAACATATCAATTGTTATTACTTCAATGCAACAAGTCACTTTTAGAAACAGAAAGTTTCCAAAGCTTTATGAATAATATGGTGTCAATTCAATAAGTGGAACATTCAAAAGACAGAATACATTGAGTTCATTTTAGATGAGCAATTACTGTGCACCTACTATCTGTGCCTGGTACAGAGTTACAGCACTAGAGATGCAAATCTAAATAAGAACAAGACTGCTCTCAAGATGCACAGATATTTGAATAAATGTATACATATTTTGTAGAAGCTGAAACAGAAAAACACTAATGAACTATGAGACTAAGTATATATCCAAATCTATCCTCTAGGAAAAATGAAAAGAACTTCAGAGTTTAACACATTAAGAGGCTTCTTCTGTACACTAAAGTGGCTAGAAGCACAAGGATCGCTTTTTTAATCCAGGAATTAGACTTGTTTCTAAATGGTATTTTAATATGCAAGTATTAAACTATGTGTAATTAGCATATTTTATGGATAAATTACATGTCATCTGTATAATGCCAAAGAACCACCATGAACATTTCATGCACAAAATGCTTTGTGATTTAAGTTACAAGTGTTACAGGAGAAAACTTTCATTTTCAAACAAAACATAAATGTCAAGTGCATCAGCGATTTCATGTTCTGATTCCCCAGGAGTTCGTAGTGAGTAGAAAAAGCAGGCAGAGATGCAAACTCAAACATGGCCACAAGAGGGCCACAGGAGAGGGCTGTGCAAATCTTGAGCACACCAAGCTGAGAACTGCCAAAACTGTCTTCACTTGCTAGGAAAAAGGAGTTTCAGCCTGGCGCAGTGGCTCACGCCTGTAATCCCAACACTTTAGGAGGGTGAAGTGGGCGAATCATCTGAGGTCTGGAGTTTGAGACCAGCCTGGCCAACATGGGGAAACCCCGTCCCTACTAAAAATACAAAAATTAGCCAGGCATGGTGGCAGGCACCTATAATCCCAGCTACTCGGGAGACTGAGGCAGAAGAATTACTTGAACCCAGGAGGCGGAGGTTGCAATGAGCCAAGATCATGCCACTGCACTCCAGCCTGGGTGATAAGGGTGAAACTCCGTCTCAATAAAAAACAAAAAAAAAAAGAAAGAAAAAGAAAAAGGAATTTCCAGCAGCCAGAAAGTAGAGTTCTTAAAACTGGAATACCAAGAAAAATGAGTACACTAGCTACGGTTCTATAAATATTCCTCTTCCCTTCCTGAAATTCAAGGTACAAAAGTAAGAGCAGTGTTCTTCCTCCTAGCACGTCAAGAGGCTTCAGCTTGAACCAAGAATGTTACCTCCTTAAAGGACAGTGTCCTGGTAATGTCTAAATTACTTCTACTGGGTCAACTTCATGCTGGCACACATTATATTTTAGCGAGGATTGGGATGCAGTGTCAAAGCTTCACCTTCCGGATTTGTGAGTGGCATGGGACTGCGTGGGGTGGGGGGAATGGCTTTAGTGAGGCTTTGAAGAATTCAAGATGAGAAGTTAAAAGAAGATACTTTGGCAATCATTGTTCACCAAAGCCAAAGTCCAAATATCTCCATTAGTAATTTCAAGAGAAAACATGGAATTTTGGGAAAAGAGACACTAGAATGCATTTGGTCCAAGGTACTCACCCATTCCTATCACAGGACACGACTCCCCAGAGGTCCAAGCCATCCCTTGTTAAGGTGCCTGTCTGAACAGAAACAGATGCTGCATTTACTCTGAAGATCCAGGCAAGGCGTGGTGCTTCATGCCTATAATCCCAGCACTACGGGAGGCTGACACAGGAGAATCACTCGAACTCAGGAGTTGGAGACCAGCCTAAACAACACAATGAAACCACCTCCCTACTTAAAAAAAAAAAAAAATCCAGGGTCCCCATAGTGAAGGCTCCATAGTGCAGATAAATAAGGTATTTTTGTAATGAGAAAATGCTTCACAAACACATTAACAAGATCAGCATTTCAAGGAGGGGCACCATGGAGGGGGGGGTCTCTGGAGTACCTGTTGGAAGCGTTGAGCTTATGCCAGTTGTCTAACAAGCTGGAACTTAATCTTTTCCAACTTTAGTGTCCTTCATAACAACAACAAAAAAAGTATCTTCCTCACAACTTCAGAGGATTGTTTTCAGGATCTAATGGTAGCCTGAATGGATGGGAAAGTCCTCGATATAAAATGGGTGAGTCCCAGTTTCATAGCAGAAGTTTAAAATATGTCATTAAAATAAGGAATAGAGTGGAATTTTTACCTACAGGGCACTGTGTGTGAAAAGACTTGAAAGAAATGATTTGCTATTTGGTAAAAAAAAAAAAAAAAAAAAAAAGTGTTGGTATTTCTCACAGTGCAATATAATGGTTAAGAATTCAGGTTAGGTTTAAACACCAGTTGTGTGACCAGAGCAAATTAATCCCTCTAAATATAAGAGCTCTTATCCGTAACATGGTCATAATCTCAGAGAGTTGTGGTGAAGAATAAATGGGATAACATAAAGTGTTTCATTTAACATCTAGCATACAGTAAAAGCTAATAATAATCATAATTACTCACAATTATTGCTCATTTTTTATACAAATTCAGGTCACAATTATCTCTCCCACTCCTGTTTCTTTTTCCAAGTCCAAGGATATAATCTCATAAATAGAATGTCATTTCTTACCTTGCTAGTTTGATCACAGAATAATATTAAAATGGTAGCAAGAGTTATGTTGACTTTCTGTTCTTGGTAGATCTTTCTGATATTCCAAGAATTATAAAATACAGCCCTGATCCCATTAATTCTCAACTATCGAAACCTTCCGTATACTGCTGAATGAATATAGTTTCAGTTTGGGAAAATAAAAGAAGTCCTCAAAATGAATAGTAGTGATGGCTGCAGAACAGTGCGAAGGTACTTAATGCCAGTGAACAGTACACGGAAAAATGGCTAAAATAAATTTTATGTTACGTGTATTTTACCACATTTAAAAGGCACATTTAAAAAAGAAGTCAACAACAGCAACAAAAGCCTTCAATAACTGTCCACTGCTTAAAATGTATGTAAATACTTTCTAAGCCAGACATTCAAGGTCCACAGATAGCCTCTCCCATTACCAACAGCCTGCTCTAGTCAAAACCACACTCTCTTGCTTTCCTGCCTCCATGCCTCTGTTCACAATGCCCTGAAAGGCATTTCCATCTTATTCTCTCACAACTCCCACCTTCACCCCAGCATATGTATGTACAGACTAAATAAATACAATACAGAGATGGTAGAATAAGAGGCTGGTTGGGAATAACTGGCAAATAATCAAGGGTAGTTTTAGACAATAAACTACAGATGGGAAAATACCGCAAAAGTTCAATAGGAGGCTCACAGTAAGGCACAGTTTAATAAACTCTTCCTTTTTTATTCGTTCATTAATTCAATCTTTATTGCACACTAACTCTACACCAGGCAATATTCTTAGCATCAAGGATACAGCAGTGACGAGAGTAAAGGGTTTAAATTTTGTTCTTTATATGAAGGTTTTGACTGCAGAGAAAAGGGATGCTACTTTAATTGCTTTTCATAGGATATTGAAGTTGGAAGGACCCAAAAAGATTTTCCTATTTAGCACCCACTTCTTCTCTAAACCTTGGACTCTGTGAGCTTAAGAGACGTATCTTTGCCAGATCACGCCTCTAACCAGGGATAAAATGAAGACAGCCACCCACATTCTATGGCTCCTCCCTTGCAAGAGGGTAAAAGTAGATGCACACGATGACAGCAATGGTAAAAAATGATGATAACAATAAGGATGAGACACACATACCTTGTCAAAGCAGACAAGGTTTAACTGTCCACACACATTGATCCTCTGGGGGCTAATGCAGAAGATGCCTCTCTTCTTCAGCCTCCTCTGGGCATAGATAATGCCTGTGGTCAGAGCAGCAGGGAGAGCAGGAGGAACCGCAATTGTGATGACGTCAAGGGCTTTCCTCACCACCTCCTCTGGAGGTTCCTGGATGACAGTCATTCTTTAATTATTACAGACAAATCACTGATGAACAGCATATGACTCTTTGCCTTTTTTTTTTTTTTCCTTCTGAGACAGAGTTTCACTCTTGTCACCCGGGCTGGAGTGCAGTGATGTGATCTCGGCTCATTATAACCTCCACCTCCCGGGTTCGCGTGATTTTTCTGCCTCAGCCTCCCGAGTAGCTGGGATTACAGGCACCCGCCACCATGCCTGGCTAATTTTTGTACTTTTAGTAGAGACGGGGTTTTGCCATGTTGGCCAGGCTGGTCTTGAACTCCTGGCCTCAGGTGATCCACCCGTCTTGGCCTCCCAAAGTGCAGGATTACAGGCGTGAGCCACTATGCCCAGCCTTCCTTCTTTTTGTTTACTTCTTTAGGTCAAATTTCAAGAAATGGTATCAGTGGGTTAAAGGCATGACCATGTTTATAGCTCTCACTATCTTTCGCCAAATAGCAATAAAAAAAAATGTGATTTATATTGTTGCCAGCAAAGAATAACATGCTAGTCTTCCACGACCTCACGAAAACTGGGTGTCTGATTTTATTTAAAATCCCTCGTTCGATCGCTATAAAAATGCTACTTTATTGAAATAAATATATTCGCAGATTGAAAAGGAAAAATAGTATAAAAAAGAGAAGTACACTGATATACCAATGAATAAATAGTTTTATCCCCCTATCCCATGAAGCCTGTCTGTTATTATGGACTTAGTGATCAGTTGCTGATTGGGATCTGGAAGTCCACACACAGGTTTCAGGCCTTGGCTTTGTTTTCCAGGTTTGTAAACCACATCCTAGATTAAAGCCAACATGCACAGTACAAAATATATATAGATGAGGATGTACACGTTTAATAAAAGAGCAAAGACAGCTTACCCCGCTAAGCACATAGACACACAGAGTATAGATCATCCCAATGGTGGCTGTTCCTACAAGGCACAGGAGGAACCTGATGGCATCCCTGTACAACTTAAAATTCATTGGCTTGGGGTAGAGAATGGATCTCACAAGGTCTCCCTTTGCCGTGTTGAATCCTGGAACAACAAACACACACCCCACCCTCTCAGGAGACCAACAGTACTGCTGGTGCTCTTCCAAACCTCAACACCACTTTTGTTTCTCTCTACTGACATTTGAACAATGTTTAAGCTCAAAGGCAATTGAAAGAGAGCTAGAAAAATCCATAAATGCTAGAACGGAAATCTCTATCTCAGAGCCCAGTACTCTCTCTGGCCTTCCTTTCCTCCACTTCCAATTTCAATGCATCCCGGAGATAGGAAACCCCCGTACTGGGTGCACAGCACAGCTTTGCCAAATAGAATTTTATTTTAAGAAAATGACCCAAACGTGTGCATGCACACGCATGTCACTTGAATTAAGTGGTCCAGTAAATACTGATGGACTCACTTTTCTAATACTTCGCAATGTTACATTTGCAGTTTCTAGCTCACCCTAGAAAGAACTTGGGATTCAGGATTAGAAGACCTGGGTTCTAGGTGCAGCTTCAACTGCTGGCCATGGTATTTTTTAAAGTTCATTGAATTGTGTGGCCTCAGCCTATTCATAGGCATAGTAGAAGCAGTAAGCATCTCTGCTCTGCTTGTTTGATATGGTGGAAATAGTTTATATACTGCAAAGCACATAAATAATAATTAGTGTCATCAGTACTATCATTTTTACTAAGAGGCATATGCCATAGTTCAATTGGTATTTAAAATCTATGGATTTATATATATTTGGTGTATTTTGTACCTGTAGGTAAGACTTCTCCTTATCTATGGGTACAAAAAAAAATGGAAAAAATGAGTAAGGCCTGCTATTTGATAGTACAAAGGGTGACTATAGTCAACAATAACTTAGTTGTGTATTTTTAAATAACTTAAAAAGTGTAATTGGATTGTTTGTAACTCAAACGACAAGTGCTTGAGGGAACAGATACCCCATTCTCCACGATGTGCTTATTTCACATTGCAGGCCTGTGTCAAAACAGCTCAGGTATCCCACAAGTATATACACAGCCACTATATACCCACAAAAATTAAAAATGAAAAAAACTATGATTATAAAGAAAAAACAGCTTCTCTTTAGCTAATAAATGTAAGGCACTAGACAAACTGAGCAAAAATATGCCATTAAAAATAAGAAAAAGGAGGTGATGCTAACCAGTCTGCAGTACCACTGCTCTCACGGTCCCAGAGCAAGCTGCCTTGGCCTGGATAACCTCTGTTCCACAGAAGAGGACATGCCGTTTGTAATCTGCTTCACTCTGTGTTTTCCAGGGCACAGAGCTATCCATCTTGGGTAACGGAGTTTTGGTGACTGGAATACTTTCTCCTACAGAAAACAAGCATCTTGTTTTGTGAGGCAGGATGACTTCCCTCATTTAAATCATGCCTGCACCCACTCATCATACAAAAGACTTTTTTTTTGTGAGCCTACCATGTGGCAGAGATAACCCTAGGTATTGGGGACACAAGCATAAACATAGTTTTTATTTCTAAGAGGTCTGTAGTTTAGAATAGGAGACAGATATGTAAACAAATAAGTATAATACAGTATTATAAATACTATAGGTACTGTAAATCAAGCACAGATGTCAAGAGAGCTGGAAATAACTATCTAGGGAATCTCACGCTGTGCAGTCAAGAATATGGAGTGTGGAGAATAAAGGGCCATGAGAGCTATCTAGGAGCCAAAGCATGGAGAACTCTAAGTGTCCACAGATATGTCTAAAGGCACTGGTGGGCTGGGCACAGTGGCTCATGCCTATAACCCCAGTACTTTGGGAGGCCGAGGTAGGCAGATCACTTGAGGTCGGGAGTTCGAAACCAGACTGACCAACATGGAGAAACCCCGTTTTTTGTAAAAATACAAAAAATCAGTCAGGAGTGGTGGCTCATGCCTGTGATCCCAGGTACTCAGGAGGCTGAGGCAGGAGAATCGCCTGAACCCGGGAGGCAGAGGTTGCGGGGAGCCAAGATTGTGCCATTGCACTCCAGCCTGGGCAACGAGAGTGAAACTCCATCTCAAAAATAAATAAATAATAAATAAATAAATAAAATAAAGCCACTGGTGACTGAAGGAGGATGTGGAGAGATTTAATCACTTTAATCAGGAGAGTAATATATTTATGTATAAGAGAGAGCACTCTGTCCATAGCACAGGAATGAATCAAAGTCTGGTGAGGTTGGAGGTTGAGTATCCAACTGGGAAATAATCACAGGAATCCCAGTGGCAAGGGATGAGGTCTGAACTATGACAGCCGGCAGTGGGAATAGAAAGGAAGCACTGCATTCAGGAAACAAGGAAGTGGCCGGATACAGTGGCTCACGCCTTTAATCCTAGCACTTTGGGAGGCAGTGACAGGCAGATCACTTGAGCCAGGAGTTCAAGACCAGCCTGGGCAACATGGTACAACCCTATCTTTTCTAAAAATACAAAATTAGCCGAGTGTGGTAGTGCATGCCTATAATCCCAGCTACTCTGGAGGCTGAAGCACAAGAATCACTTGAGCTCGGCAGGTGGAGTTGGAAATGAGCGGACATCACACCACTGCATGGCAGCCTGGAAAACAGAGGAAAAAGGAAAGAAACAAGGAAGTAAGAAGCTACAAAACTTGAGAAAATGTACTGGCAGGTCATAGGGACAGAGAAATTTGCAATGCCTTTCTAGTTCCTGACTTGGAAGAATAAGCAGAGGCTCGACATTATCCCTTAACATAGGGATTATAGGACGAGAGAAAGAATTGCCTTTTGGCCACTGTAAGCTGAAGTTGCCTTGTAGAATGACCATGTCGAGATGCCTTGTAGGCAGTTTGAGATTTATTTGGATTTGAAGCTCAGAGGAGAGGCCTGGACTAGAGAGATTTAGCCAGAACTCATCAGATTTCAGATGGTAATTAAAGTCACAGAAGCAGACAAGTTTACTTAGAGACCAAGTATATAGTGAGAACAGGAAAGGCCAAGGATGCAGCCATGAGCAGCACTAATTCAGGAGATGGAGGAAGAGGAGCAGCAGAAGAAACTGAATGGGTATAGTCAGTGGTAGAAGAATTTGGAGAGAGAGAATTATCTTAGAAAGTTATAGAGAAGAGAGTTTTCAGAAAGAGAGCTGGTCAGAATAGTCAGATGGAACAGAGAGGACAATAAGTTGAGAAATTTAAAGAATCAGGCTGGGCACAGTGGCTTATGCCTGTAATCCAAGCACTTTTGGAGGCAGATCACTTGAGGTCAGGAGTTCCAGACCAGCCTGGCCAACATCGTAAAACGCCGCCTCTACTAAAAATACAAAAATTAGCCAGGTATGGTGGTGCACGTCTGTAATTCCAGCTACTTGATGGAGGCTGACATGACAGGATCGCTTGAACCCGGGAGGCAGAGACTGCAGTGAGCCAAGATCAAGCCACTGCACTCCAACCTGGGCAACAGAGTGACTGAGACTCTGTCTCAAAAAGAAAGAAATTTAAAGAGTCCACTGGATTTGGCAATTGGGACTTTAGCAACTTTTGCCAGTGCAGTGGGAGAGGCCTGTTGCAGAGGCTTGAAGTGCTAATGCAAGGTAATGAATGAAGCCGTGAAATAACTATGGGTCTGTTCTGAGGAACAAGTTTCTAAAGTCTTCTACTGGTCTCTGCAGAGTGGTCAATAGAAAGTCAGAGTTTCATTACAGTATATTAAGGCTACTTTCATTAGGAAAATGGTAGTTGGCACCACAGAGTCCCAGCATCACAGGATTTTTAGGAATCTATGAATTTTTGAGGGAAAAGAACCTGCCTTGCCATGATCTGTGACATATTTATTCTTTGTCAGCTAACATAGGAAGAAAGTGTGTACACTTGTCTCCATTACCTGTCTTTCTGGGCTGCCTGGGAGAAATGGATTTGATCTGAACTTGAATGGGAACCATGATACACCAATGAGAGTGCGTTCACAGCCTCCATGTATTCACAGCCTCTCATTTCATCTCCGAGAAATACTTTATGATTCTTCTTTATCTTATAGAAGTATCAGCTGAACATCTCATCATTATGCTATGTGAGTGAGAAATCAAGGCAGTGTAATCTTAAGCAAGTCACCTCTCTGGACCTCAGTTGCCATGCCCGTGAAGTGAGACACCTCACAGGTCCCACCCAGCTCCAGCATGCCGTTTGTTAGTCCAAAACACCCAGTGTGTATTTTGGAAGCAGCAGGTTTTCCAAATGCTGCCTCATGAATTTCTTAACATTTTCAAGCCAGGCGAGGAAGAATTTGAATGACCCCTGTGGGTTTCAGGATGTCGCTGATGATTTTCAAATCCTCCAAGTTTATTTAAAAACATGTTATATTTAAAATAAATAAACATAAAAGTCACAGACAATTCCGAAAGATCTAATGATCTCTACAATCTTTTAAGGTAAATGAGAGGGTTGTAATAACCTTTTGTTCAAGAAAGAAATACTAAACACTCAAAAACTTACTATTGTATCAAACTTAACACATAGAAAGAGCTTTAATTTGAACCCACAGATCCATTCACAGCAGGACTAAGTAAGATTTGTGGAAACAGGAAGGTCCCATAGCAGACAATGCTTTACAGCCAGCCGTTGTCATTCAGGTAGAGGAGGAGGAGGGACCATAGTAGCGTGGAGTGTGGGCCAGCCCACAGAGGTTGCCAGCTGTGGAGATAGAACTGTACCTGTCAGCAGGCCTTCATCCACCACACAGCTGCCTTCAATCAGAATGGCATCACATGGCATTAGCACTTTGTTCCCTGTCAAAATTAATAAATCTCCAGGCACCAGGACGTGTGATTCCAGCTCTTGAACTCCAGCTGAAAGTAGGAGGAGACAGAGTTGAGTCAGGTTATCTTCCCACAAAAATATAATCCAACATCTGCTTAACTTGGATATCAATGAAAAAGCAACCATGGCATTTTTTTTTTTGGAGAAAGGAGAACATTCCTCAACATTGATTCAAACTTTGAAAAAAAAAGAAAAGAATGTAACAAAATAGACTACATAAAATAAAAATCTTTGTGTGGCAAAATAATAAGAAAAAACTAATGACAAATTCAGAAACAAATCTGAAACTTACATTACAGATAAAAGGCTAATATTCCCAGCTGAGCACAGTGGCTCATGCCTGTAATCCTAGCACTTTTGGAGCCTACTGCGGGAGAATCATTTGAGCTTAGGTGTGTGAGACCAACCTGGACAACACAGCAGGAGCTCCATCTTCACCAAAAAATAAAAAATAAAACAATTAGCCAGGCATGGTGACACACACCTGTACTCCCAGCTACTTGGGAGGCTGAGGTGGGAAGACTGCTTAAATTTAAGCTCAGGAGGTTGACACTGTAGTGGGTGATGATCGTGCCACTGCACTCCAGCCTGGGTGACAGGGCAAGACCCTGCCTCAAAAAAAAAAAAAAAAAATCCTAATAGATAATGAGTTCCTTTTAAAAAGAGATCTCCAGCAAATAACTGTATAGCAAAATTGCTAGATATTGTCACTCCATACACATACACATACACGTGGTGTGTTAAGTGTCTGCAAAGCTGTTCATTCTTACCCATGATAAGAGAAATGAAAGTTCTTCCCTACTTCCTCATTGCCTGCCTGCCTTCCTTACTTCTTTTCTTCCTTATTCAGTCTTAAAGCTATTAGGGCCGGTGTAAGATCGGCCTCCCTGCAGGGGGCTGGGTGGGGTGGGCTGGCAGCCTGCTCTGGGGTATTGGAGCCTAAGCAGGATGGAAGGGTGTTTCCATGACCTGGTACAGGGTGTCAGAGCTTGAGCAGGGACAGAAGGGCCCCCATGGTGGCAGTGGCCTGCTGTGGGATGTTGGGACCCGAGCAAGGTGAAAAGGGCGTCTACATAGGAGTGGGATGAGGGGCAGTGGGAGCATCAGTGGTGATGAAAGATTGGTTGCACCCAGGCAGAAATGGTACAGTAAGTACAGTAGTCTCCCTTGATCTCCAGTTGCACTTTCCATGGTTTCGGTTACCTACAGTCAACTGCAGTCAGAAAATATTAAGTGGCCAATCCCAGAAATAAACAATGTATAAGTTTTCCAGCTGTGCACCATTCTGAGTAGAGTAATTAAATCTAGTGCTATGCGCTCCATCCCACCCGAAACAGAATCCATGCTGTATACACTCCCTGCTTGTCAGTCACCTGACTATTACATTGCCTGTTGCAGTATCCCTGTGCTCATTTCAGGTTACCCTTATTTTACTACTTGTGCTCCAAAGCACAAGAGTAGTAATGCTCTCAATTCAGTTAGGCCAACGAGGAGCAGTAAAGTGCTTTCTTTAAGTGAAAAGGTGAATGTTCTCAAAGAAAACAAAACTGTATGCTGAGGTTGCTAAGATCTACAGTAAGAATGAATCAACTATCTGTGAAGTTGTGAAGAAGGAAAAAGAAATTTGTGCTAGTTGTGCATCGCACCTCAAACTGCAAACATTACAACCACAGTGTGAAGTGCTTAGATAAAATGGTAAAGGCATTAAATGTATGGGTGGAAGACATGAACAGAAATGTGTTCCAAATGACAGTGATCAGACTCAGTACTACCCATGGTTTCAGACATCTATCTGGGGTCTTGGAATGTATCCCCTGCAGATAAGAGGGGACTCCTGTAGATATAATGAGGTTAACTAGCCAGGTTTCTCACTGAAGAAAGGAAATTACAAATAGAGAAAGAGATACAACTACAATAAACCCTGTGGTAGTAGATTCCAATGAAAAATATCAATGTACTAGATACAGAGAGAGAAATAATATAGATGTAAATATGTGTGATTATAAGAATACATAAATATGTTTGCTAGTCTTTTTGTTTATACACCAATAGTAATGAGCACATCCAGTGCCCAGATTTTGGTTTCTAAATTCCCTTTCTCCCAATAAAAAGGCTTCCTTAGAGAAACGACTGAGTACAGGCTGGGCCAAGAAAAGTATAACGTAAGCTAGAACAACTTGTTGTGTCATTAAGTAAAGAAATGCTCAAAGGATGATGGGGCCATATCACAAAAATATCAAAGCCAACTTTAAAGGGGTCTCACTGCCTAAATCTGTAACAATTTGAACATCAAAGTAAATAATGATAAGAAAGAACTGTAACCATCAAATAAAATAGGGATTTATGAGTTCATAATGACTTAAGTAAATGAATAAATAAATAAGGAGAAGAGACAGATTTTCCTTGCAGCAAAATGGCAATTAATTAATGTAGAAGGAGAGGTAACATTAGAAAAATCACCATTTGGCAACTATCAAGGTAATAATTAATTTGGCCAAGAAACACCGTATCTCTCAACAAAATAACCATTAATTACAAAAAGGAAAAGAATAAATATGCAATGGAGAAACCTGGCAGACACCATTTAATTAAGTAATATAAGTTAGCATCACCAGTAATAGGACAAATTGAAATTATGCACCATCTGAGAGGAAGCAGTGAAAACACAGCATCATGTCTGTGATAGTCCAGCCAAAAATGCATAACCTGAATTTAACTATGAGGAAACATCAGCAAATGCAAACTGAAGGACATTCTATAAAATAACTAGAATCAGAAGAGTCAAAGTCTCAGAATTCAACTAAAAATTGAAGATTAAAGAGACACAGCAAACAACAGCATTGTGTAATCTTATATCTCTTTTCTATTAGAACATTATTGAGACGATTGGCAAAACATGAACAAGGTCTGACCATTAGTTGGGAGAAATGTGTCAATGTTAACTTCCTGGTTGCACTGTCCTTTGTGTAGGAAAATGTCTTTGTCTTTAAGAAATACACAGTAGACCCCATCTGTCCAAAAAAAAAAATTAGCCAGGCATGGTGGCGCACACTGGAAGCTGAGGCGAGAGGATTACTTGAGCCCAGGAGATCGAGGCTGTAATGAGCTATGATTGCACCATTGCACTCCAGCTGGGCAACAGAACAAGTCCTGCCTCAAAAAAAAAAAAAAAAGAATAAATAAAATAAAATAAAGAAAGAAAGAGAGAGAGAAAAGGAACACACACGAAAGGATGTGCGGGTGATGACCACGGAGCTACATGTCAGCAACTTATTCTCAAATAGTTCTAGAAAAGAAGTTATTTAAACTATTCTACAACTTTTTTGTAAGTTTTAAATTACTTTCTAAAAAAGAGAGTGAGACATATGTATGAGATAACATTGCTCACCTTATGATGAGAAAAATGTGCAAAATTTCCAGCACATTCTATTGGCAAGGCTGGTAGGAATCAGTCACTGACACATTTCTGGTGCAAATGCAAACTGGCACAATCTCTACGGAGAGAAACTTTGGCAACATTTTTCTAACAAAGGTACATACGTACTTATTTCTTAACCTAGCAATTTTACTTCTCAGAATCTGTGCCGAAGATACACTGGCGAAAATATGGAAAGACATATGTACAAAGCTTTTTATTACAGCACTATTTGTAGTAGTAAAAAACTGAGAAAATTTTTTTCAATAGAGGATTGACTGAATAAACAATGGTTTCTCCACACAAGAGAGTACCATGCAGCTGAAATAATGAATGAAGAATATCTATATATACTAAATGGTCCCTGGGAAACATAGTTACGCAGGTAAAATATACACAGCAGGAAATATAGTTAAATATGTTTGATACACCTCTATTCATCTAGAAGACAGCAGTATAAATATATATCCTGTTTTGTATATGTAATACAAAGCTATGAATATTATACATAATCTGTTTATATTTTTAAATGTAAGAATAAATAAAAACCAAAATGATGATTCTAGAGAGAATGAAGACATAATCAGAAAGGAGAGGGATAGGAACCAAGACTCCCTGGAATATCTTCTGTCCTAAGGATTTGACTCTCAAACCATGTAGATATTTTCTATATCTATACAAAATAATACAAACAAAAATTTGAAAAGCTAACACTAAAATCTAAAGCAAAAGGAGCGAAATAAACCTATCAAGTTGCTGGCATGACCAACAGAAAACTATTTTGAGTGACTTTAATGAACAATGTATAATTTGACTGTACATTTCTAATGAGATGTCACAAATGGGAAAAAATAATTCTAAAAACATCTTAAATTGTTTTTAGGAATTATTATCAATGCTGAGTTGCATTGGTTTGTCACTCTGAGGTTATTATATGCAATGGGATAAAGCAAAAGAGTAATCTCTTCCTGTTATTGAGAATCAGAACTTTGGGTATAGCGATAAGAGAAACACAAGTATAATGAATAAAGTAAAGTAAAAAGCCCATAGTTCTAAACTTGAATTGGAAATTATAAGGTCAGTATGACTATGAATTCTACACTTGAATTGGAAGTTACGAGGTCAGTATGACCTCACAATGCATTTTATCTTAAAAAACTATTTCCTAAGTATGTTTTCTAAAAAGACCTAGAAACAATGACTAACACCATTAAAATGAGTACTTGTAACATTCTCATTGAGGTTTATAGTACCGTGTCTGGTGCTGCTACTTCACCGTCCATTTTTACATATGGAGATGGCTTCTTTCTTTAAACCTCATAAACCGAACTCTGCGAGCTTCAGACTTTTCTTCTGTAGTTTTCTTACCTCTCTCAGCCTTCACAGAATTAAAGAGTTAGGGCCTGACTCTGGATTAGGCTTTGTCTTACAGAAATGTGACTGGTTTGAGCTTCTGCTCAGACCACTACAACTTCCTCCACATCAGCAGTAAGGCTGCTTCGCTTTTGATCATTTGTGTGTTCACTTTTGGAGCAGTGCTTCTAATCTCCTTCAACAACTTTTCCTTTGCATTCACAACCTGGCTAACTGGTGCAAGAGTCCCAGCTTTCAGTGCATCCCGGCTTTCAACATGTCTTCCGCACAAAGCTTAATCATTTCTAGCTTTATTTGAAAATCAGAAACACATAACTCTTCCTTTTGCTAGAACTCTTAGAAACCAGCGTAGGGTTATTTATCAATCTAATTTTAATCCTGTTGGGTCTCAGGGAGTAGGGAGGCCCGAGGAAAGAAAGAGAGAGATGGGAATGGCCAGTTGGGGAACATCTAACACTGATTAAGTTTGCTATCTTACATGAGCATGGTTCATAGTGCCCCAAAGCACTTATCATAGTAATATCAAATATCACTGATCACAGACTGCCGTAACAGATACAATCACAATGAAAAAGTCTGAAGTATTTCCAGAGTTACCAACATGTGACACAGAGATATGAAGACAGCACACGCTTTTAGAAAAACGGCACGGATAGACTTGCTCAGTGTAGGATTGTCAGAAATCTTCAGTTGGAAACAAAAAATGCAGTATCTTTGAAGCGCAATCAGGCAAGGGGCAATAAAATAAAAGTGCTTGTATATGTATCGTAAGTACATCTACACACGTACTTGACTCTATTGAGGAAATTTGAACATTGCCTGTATAACTATTTTCAAATTATGAGGTTTTAAAAGATGTGATAAAGGAATTAAAAAGACTCTTTATATTTTAGAGCTATATGCTGAAATATTTTCAAATAAAATATAATATCTGGGATAGTTCCGAAATAATATAGGGTGGAGATTTAATAGAACAGATGAAAAAAAGATTCAATAGGTTGATAATTATTTAATCTGTGTGATAGGTACATGAGGTTTTATTATAGTATTCTCTCCACTGTTGTGTATGTTCAAAGTGTTTTATCATAAAAAGTATGGACAAAAAAATGACCAATTATATTTTTAAAAGGTAAAAATTCACTTCCAGCCAAGAGAGAATAAAAAGGACGAGAATTATCTTCCCACTGGAAACAACTGTATAAAAGATATGAAAAAATGGGTTTTAGACACTGAACATCAAACAACGAAAGAGATGGGAAACAAATAAAGGTGTTCTACATTTGCTACGCTTACTGTCTTGAGTTTCCAAGCCACTAGGCAGAGAAGGGAAACCAGACCAAGTCCAGATGACTACTGAGTTCAGAACACAAAGATGAGCATCGATGGAGATCTTGGCAGCTTGAGTTCATAGCTGGGGAGGTAACTGTTCAGTGGAGAGCCACAAAGATCTGCAGAGGGTCTCTCCTGAATGTGAAGCAAACTGATCAGCACATTTACATGATGGAACTACTAGCAAATGAACAACTGAACATCTACATTTTAAAATATCATTTACAATAGCATCAAAAATATGAATTACTTAAAAATAAATCTGAGAAAAAAATGTGTAAGACCCATCCATACACTGAAAACTGCAAAACACTGTCAAAGAAATCAAAGACCTAAACAAATGAAGCAGTGTTATACTCATAGAGGAATAGATTGAAATATGTTACTATGTCAATTTTCCATAAATGTATCTATAGGTTCAGCACAATCCCAATAAAAATCCCAACATTTTTTATGCCTACATCAAAAAGTGATAGAGCACAAATAGACGATCTAAGGTCACACCTCAAGGAACTAGAGAAACAAGAATAAACCATACCCAAACCCAGCAGAAGAAAATAAATAACCAAGATCAGAGCAGAACTAAATGAAATTGAAACAAACAAACAAAAAAGCCCACAAAAGATAAAAGAAACAAAAAGTTGGTTCTTTGAAAAGATAAATAAAATTCATGGACCATTAGTGAGATTAACCAAGAAAAGAAGAGAGAAGATCCAAATAAGCTCAATAAGAAACAAAATGGGAGATATTACAACTGATACCACAGAAACACAAAAGATCATTCAAGGATGCTATGAACACCTTTATGCGAATAAACTAGAAAATCTAGAGAAGATGGATAAATTCCTGGAATTATACAACCCTCCTAGGTTAAACCAGGAAAAAATATAAACTGTGAACCCATAGTGAAAAATATAAACCCATAACAAGCAGGAAGATTAAAGTGGTAATTAAAAAGTTACCAAGAAAAAAAAAGTCCAGGACCAGACAGATTCACAGGTGAATTCCATCAGACATTCAAAGAAAAATTGGTATCAATCCTGTTGACACTATTCCACAGGAGAGAGAAAGAGGAAATCCTCCCTAAATCATTTTTTGAAGCCAGTATCACCCTAATACCAAAACTAGGGAAGAACATAACAAAAAAAGAAAACTACAGACCAATGTCCCTGATGAACATAGATGCAAAACTCCTCAAGAAAATACTAACTAACTGAATCCAGCAGCATATCAAAAAGATAATCCACCATGATCAAGTGGGTTTCATACCAAGAATGCAGGAATGATTTAACATCCGCAAGTCAATGGATGTGATGCACCACATAAAGAAAATTTAAAACAAAATCACGTGATCATCTCAATAGATGCAGAAAAAGCATTTTCCAGCATCTCTTTATTATTAAAACCCTCAGCAAAACTGGCATAGAAGGGACATGCCTTAAGGTAATAAAAGCCACCTATGACAAATCCACAGCTAACATTATACTGAATGGGGAAAAGCTGAAAGCATTTCCCCTGAGAACTGGAACAAGACAAGGATGCCCACATTCACCACTTCTATTCAACATAATATTGGAAGTTCTAGCCAGAACAATCAGACAAGAGAAGGAAATAAAGGGCATCCAAATCAGTAAAGAGGAAGTCAATCTGTCACTGTTCACCAATGATATGATAGTATACCAAGAAAACTCTAAAGGCTCATCCAAAAAGCTCCTAGAACTGGTTAATGAATTCAGCAGTTTCAGGATACAAAATTATTGTATACAAGTCAGTAGTTCTGCTATACACAAACAGTGACCAAGCTGAGAATCAAGTCAAGAACGTAACTCCTTTTATAATAGCTGCAAAATACAATAAAATGCTTAGAAATATGCCTAAAGAAAGAGGTGAAAGATCTCTGTAAGGAAAACTACAAAACCCTGATGAAAGAAATTATAAACAATACAAACAGATGGAAATACGTCCCATGCTCATGGATGGGTAGAATCAATATTGTAAAAATGACCATACCGCCAAAATCAATCTACAAATTCAATGCAATTCCCATGGAAATACCACCATCATTCTTCACAGAATTAGAAAAAATAATCCTACAATTCATACGGAACCAAAAAAGAATCTGCATAGCCAAAGCAAGACGAAGCAAAAAGAACAAACCTGGAGGCATCACATTACCCAACTTCAAACTATACTATAAGGCCACAGTCACCAAAACAGCATGGTACTAGTATAAAAATGGGGATATAGACCAATGGAACACAATAGAGAACTTAGAAATAAAGCCAAATACTTACAGCCAACTGATCTTTGACAAAGCAAACAAAAACAACAAGTGGGGAAAGGTCACCCTAGTCAACAAATGATGCTGGGATAATTGGCAAGCCACATGTAAAGAATGAAACTGAGTCCTCTTCCCTCACCTTATACAAAAACCAACTCAAGATGGATCAAAGGCTTAAATCTAAGACTTGAAACCATAAAAATCCTAGAAGATAACACTGGAAAAACTCTTCTAGACATTGGCTTAGCCAAAGGCTTCATAACAAGAACCCAAAAGCAAATACAAAAAAAAAAAAAAAGATAAATACATGGTACTTAATTACCTAATTAAACTGAAAAGCTTCTGCACAGCAAAAGAAATAACCAGCAGAATAAACAGAACATCCACAGAGTGGGAGAAACTCTTTGCAATCTATACTTCTGTTGAAGGACTAATACCCAGAATCTACAAGGAACTCAAATCGGCAAGAAAAAAAACAAACAATGCCATCAAAAATTGGGCTAAGAACATGAATAGACAATTCTTGAAAGAAGATATAAAGATGACCAAGAAACATATGAAAAAGTCCTCAACATCAGTAATGATCGGGGAAATGCAAATCAAAACCACAATGCGATATCACCTTACTCCTGCAAGAATGGCCATAATCAAAAAATCAAAAAATAACACATTCACAAGGATGTGGTGAAAAGGGAACACTCTTACACTGTTGGTGGCAATGTAAACTGGTAAAACCACTATGGAAAATAGTATGGAGATTCCTTAAAGAACTAAAAGTAGATCTACCATTTGATACAGCAATTCCACTCCTGAGTATCTACCCAGAGGAAAAGAAGTCATTATATGAAAAAGATACTTGCATGTGCATGTCTAAAGCAGCACAATTTGTAACTGCAAAAATATGGAACAAGCTCAAATGCCCATCAATCTATGAGTGGATAAAGAAAATGTGGCATGTATATAACATGGAATACCATACAGACATAAAAAATGAAACAATGGCATTTGCAGCAACCTGAATGAAATTGGAGACTGTTATTCTAAGTGAAGTAACTCAGAAATTGAAAACTAAACATCGTATATTCTCACTCATAAGTGGGAGCTAAGCTATGAGGACGCAAAGGCATAAGAATGACACAATGCACTTTGGGGGTTCAGGGCAAAGGGTGGGAGGGGAGTGAAGGATAAGACTACACACTGGGTACAGTGTACACTGCTCAGGTGATGGGTGCACCAAAATCTCAGAAATCACCACTAAAGAACTTATTCATATACCAAAATAAATAAAAATAAATAAATAAATACATTTTTAACCAGGAAAAAATTATATTCCCCTTAAAAATATTTTATTTCCTTTAATTGGATGGTTACATCACTAGAGTATATTTTGAATGTTATATTCTACATATGTATATACTATAAGCAAGCCTGAAATAGATACCAAAAAGAGTTACTAACACAAAAATACACACATATTTCCACAATTTAGAATACACTTATCAGTTTCAGTAATTGTATAACCTGTATCACTGCACTTATGGCTAAACACTGGTAACCCAGCCAGATATACAGCATTTTTGTGTTTTTCAGAATGTATTACAAATTATTATTTTTTTAAAAAAAGAGCTACATTTTAAGTGTGTGCAGATGTGAATTTTGGCTTACAAAACTGTTTTTAATATTCATCTATGGTATTTTCTTGGCAAAGAAAATCAACATTTGTTCCCACTGCATGACTTTAATAGACAGATCAGTAGACATCCTAGGAACACTCTAAGGAAGCAACCCCAGGTTATGGAAAATATCTCATCAAACATTGGCATCTTTGAATTTTATTTGTGACAATTGTTTACGTTATTGTACATTTCATATTAGTACTTAATAGGAATTCTAACAGATTTTTAAATGAGCTTCTAAAGATTTATAAACTGAAGTCTGTACATCTATAAATTATTGTAATTCTAAAGAAATCCCAGCATTTTTTAAAGAAATTGACAGGATGAGTTCCAAAGTCATATAGAAACCCAAAGGGCTCAATAGTGTCAAAATACTCTAAAAAAGAAGAGCGAGGCTGTAGGACTAACATTACCCTATTTCAAAACTTATTATAAAGCAACATTGTATGGTATTGATATAAAAAAGCAAATACAATAAAAGCAAAAAAATAAAATTGGGTAGGAAATCAAGAAACACATCCACCCATATGTGAACAATTGATTTTTGACAAAAGGTGAAAAGTCAATTCATTGGAGAAAAGATAATCTTTTCAACAAATGGTATTGGAACATTTGGATATCTGTTTGCAAAAAATGACCCTCAATCCAAAAAAACAAAAGCCAAAATCAAAATGTAATATAGAACTACATGTAAAACCTAAAACTCTGAAAGACAATACAGAAAATCATGGTGACTTTGACAAAAATATCTTAGAAATTACATCAAAAGCATGATCCACAAAAGAAAACATTGATAAACTTGACTTTAACAAAAATAAAAATGTCTGCTCTTGGAAAAACACTGTAAAGAGAATGGGAAGGTAAGTCATAGACTGACAGAAAATATTTGCAAATCATTTATCTGATAAAGGACTTATATCCGTAATGTGGAATAAACTCAATTTTAATAATAAAAATAATCTAATAAACAACAAATTTAAACAAATACTTCACCAAAAAAGATATATGATCAGCAAATAAGAATTTGAAAAGATATTCAATGCCATTAGTCATTAGGAAAATGCAAATTAAAACAAGGATGAAATACTACCACACACTAAAGTGGCCAAAATTAAAACGACTGGCCATACCAAGTGCTGTCAAGAATGTGGAGCACTTAGAACTCTCACACTGCTGGTGTAAAACGGTGCCACCACTTTGGACACAAGATTGGCAGTTTCTTAAAATGTTAAATATCTATCTAGTACATGACCCAGCTGTTCCATAGCTGGGTATTTTCTCATAAGAAATGAAAGAGCATGTCTATACATGGCTTATACCTAAATGATCATAACACCATTACTTGGAATCGCCAAAGACTGGAACCCAAATATGCATTGACAGGTGAGTGGATGAACGAACTAGTATATCTGCACAATGAGATAGCCTCAGAAATAAAAGGAATGAATGACTGATGCACTTAATAAAGTGGATAAAATACGAACTTTGATCTCCCCCCAAGTTAACCAAAAATGTATTATAAAAGACCTAAAGAATGCATACTGTAAAATGCCATTTATGTATTAATATTGAGCCTGGAAATGAATCTACAGTGACAGAAAGCTGATAAATGATTGCCTGAGGGATGGGGGAGGTGGGAGGAAGCAGGAGAGAAAACAACTAGAAGCAGGAACAAGGCAACTTTTGGGAGTGATGAATGGTCATTATCTTGAGGATTATGATAGTTTCATGGGAATATACACATGCCAAACTTATCAAATTCTGCACTATAAATGTGTTAAGTTTACCAATGTCAATTCTACCCCAATAAACTAGTTCTTAAGGTAAAAAAAAATCTTAAGTTCCTCATCCCTTTGAACAAATGCCTAAGGAAAAATGAATATGAAGATGAGAATACCAGGAGCAATCAGAAATACAAATTCAAATTATTTTCTGATTCCATGTGAATAGCACATAGATCTAAAATAATGGAACTTACCTTTTCTCCCACACACAGAGACTGTAATGCTATTATGTGACTCGACTAGATGGTGGAGTTTTACAGATTGCTGAAAAAGAAGGGAAAATGGAAAAGTCTTATCTATTTGAGCATAGTTTCTAGGTATTAAGTAAGGTGCTAGGCTTCTTTAAAGATGGAACACTGTCTTATTGCCAATTGAATGGAATGTACTGGCTAAAAACAAAGGACTAAGTAGCTCTTTATTTAATTGAAAAAGCATCCAATTCCTAGTGATCTTCACGCAGCAGTAAGTATGTTTTCTTCAGCAGAAAGGAATTTCCAGCATGCTCTTTCCACTCAGAAGAGTTTTTGACACTGAACTCCAGCCTGGGCAAGAGAGCAAGACTCCATCTCAAAAAATAAATAAATAAATAAATAAATAAATAATAATGAAATAAAAATAAAAATCAATAAATGAATAAGGAGTTTGATGGTTCCTGCTACTTCCTCATACTATTGGTTGTTGTAATACATGAAACATATGGGATGAGAGTGAATCAGTAAGAGAAACAAAAACACAATTATATTTGATTCCACATCATTGGGAAACTATTGTGTAAAAGACCTCCTGCTTGATTCTGGGGGTTAAAAGTCCCAATCATTTAATGTGTTCATTTTGTCATCCTGATTTTGTCATTTAAGATACTTCCTAAATTCCCTAGCTTCAAATTATTTGCAAATCTGATAAATGTGTTCTAAAAATGATTAACAGAATAAGCCAATGTCAAAAAGACAGGTGTTCTGCTTTTGTGTAACTCATTCTTTTACTCATTTGTGCATTAATCAACAAACAGTTATTGAGCAAACTTTAATATTTCAGGAATAGAATGAACAAAAGAGATATGGTTCTTAACACCAAGAAATTTACAACCTACTGAGAAAAGTAGGTTTTCATCAAGTAACTACATATATAAATGTATAATGACAATCAGGAATAAGAAGAAAAAATAAAGTACTTTTGGATCATATATAGCAAAGGGAATCAGTCAGGAGAACTCTCCCCTGAAGAAGTGACATTGAACCTAACATCTGAGTAGGAGTTATTTAGTCAAGGGGTAAAGGCAAATCATGAAGATGAAAAAAAAAAAAATGGACAATGCCAGGTGACATATCGAACTGTTCTGAGGTTAGAAAAAAAGAGTATGTGTCAGGAAACAAAAAGACCTAGTGCATCTGGAGGGCAGAAAGCAAGGGAGATGCTGGGTGAATCAAGGCAGGAGAAAGAAGTCAAAGCAGCAGTTACACGTATACGTGCAGCAGTAGTTCGTAGAGAGGGCCCGAGGAATGTCCCACAGGGGCTGAGCAGGTATACTCTTTTCATAATAGCACTAAGACGTTAATTGCCTTTTAGAATCTTATTCTTGCACAAGTGTACAGTGGTGATGTCCAGAGGCTGAGTGGTGTTTAATATCACAATAGACTAAATGCAGAAGCAGTTACAAAAATCCAATTGTCAGAAATAAAAAAAAGAAGTACAATTATCAAAGTATTTAAATCAACTGATACAGAAAATTTTTAAAAGACTGCCACGGTCTGAATGTGACCCAAAATTCGTGTATTGAAATCCTAACCCCCGAGATGATGATATTAGGAGGAGGGGCCTTTGAAAGGTGATTAGGTCATGAATAATTTTAGTGCCCTTATAAAAGAGGCCCAGGAGAGACGCCATATCTCTTTTACCATGTGAGGATGCAATAAGAAGGTGCCATCTCTGAATCAAGAAGAGAGACCTCACCAGACACTGAATCTGCTGGTGTCTTGATCTTGAACTTTCCAGCCTCCATAACTAAAGAAATAAATTCTGTTGCTTACAAGCCAAAAACAAAGAAAATCCAATTGTCTTCTTTTAAACCAAACATAAAAGAGATTTGCAAAAATGTAAAATAATGCCATTCTCCTCACTAAATTATTTTTATTTTGGAAAATACAGTTGTCTTTAAATATATATTTATATACAAATATGTTATTATTATTTTTAATTAATTAATTAATATTTTATGATTCTGAGTTTTAATTCTTAATTTGGTAAATACCAGTAGATATAACCTACAAGATTTAAAACTCTTAGAGATCCTCAGTGATTTTTAAGAGTTTAAAGAGCTCTAGAAACTAAAAAGTTTGTGAGTCTTGAGGTAAAGCTTTAAAGTCTGTGATGAGAATTAGAAGTTTATTGTAAGAGCAATGGGAATATTTTGAAGCATTTTAGTGATAAAAGCTTGTAAATAAACGTGTTCTGCAAGAATGATGTATGGAGGCCAGATGGGAGGTGATTGCAAGGTAGAAAACGATACTAACTCGAACCTTAATAGTGCTAGGGTGGAAAAAAGTGAATGATGTCAAGAGATATTTAGGAAGGAAAAATCAAAGGACTTCCTGTGTAATTGAAGGGGAAGAAGAAAGAAAGTTTCAAGGTGGCAACCAGATTTCTGGCCTGTGCAACGGAATGGTCAGTAGTATCTGCTACCAAATCAGAAAAACCTAAGTGCAGATTTAAGGAGAAGAATCTTTGAGTTTTATGTTGAGAATGTTGAATTTAAGGTAATTTTTTGATATTAAGGTGGGGATATCAAATAGGTAGTTGAAGCTATGAGTCTGGAACTGAAAAGGGATATCTGGATTTGAGATATACATACAAATTTGAAAGTCATTAGCATATGCCTTTGAAGTCATTGGCATGTACCGCTATAAAAATAATGAAGAATCTTTTATGTACTTGCATGAAAAGATCCTCAAGATATATTAATAGTAATTTTTTAAATAGCAAGTTAGAAAATAATGTAATTATGCTACCACTTAGATAAGAAAAAAAGAAAATACATATACTTGTATTTGCTTCATTTGCCTAAAAACTTTTTTGGAAGATTACACAAGAAACTAATGTAAGCAGTTGGCCAAGTGGAGTGGGAGAGAAAAATGGAGACTTTACATTATATGCATTTTCATGTTGTTTTGACTTTGGAACACTCATTTTTTAAAAGTCAGATAGAGAAGGATGAGCTATCAAAAGAGAATGGAAAAGAGCAACTGGAGAGGATGCAGAGTGTATTGTCACTGAAGCCAAGGAAAAGAGTGCGTCAGAAAGAATGGAGCAGTTAACTGTGTCAAATCCAACTGAGAGGTTTAGCGAAATCTGTACTGTGGGAAAAAAAATATCCACTGCAGGGGGATCATAACATGAGCAAGCAAAACACCAAGAACCCAATAAAAATTGATAAAGGACACAAAGAGTTCACAGTAAAAGAAATACAAATGGCCTAAAGTGTGAAGAAATGCTCAACTCATAATAGAAAACATGTGATTGGAGTTACTGAATTCTGTTTTCACTTACATTGGTAAAGATAAGAAAAACTTATCTACTGTTGTAAGGAATGTAAATGGGTATTACTTTTTTTATATATAGAGAGAGATGAGGTCTCACTATATTGCTCAGGCTGGTCTTGAACTCCTGGGTCTAAGCTATCCTGCCACTTCAGGCTCCCAAAATTTTGAGATTACAGATGTGAGCCTCCATACCTGGCCAGTATTACTTTTTTTAAGAGGCATTTTGACAACATGCATTAAACATACCTAGCTTATGACTAAGTAATTTCAATTGCAGAAATTTTCTATATATCAATACAGATATTCATAAGCATATATACTTGTTATATACATATGTATACATATGTAATATGTATTCATATGCATACATATATATAGATGTATAAAAAGATATATGTGCAAGGATGCTTCTGCAGCATTGTCTTAGTAGCAAAAGACTAGAAACAACCAAATACATATCAATATTGCACTGGTTAAAAATTATGATACATCTAGAGAAAATGTATTTGTGCAGATGCAGAAAGATATTTAGGATATAACAGGTAAGAAATTCAAGTGGAGGCTGGGCACGGTGGCTCATGTCTGTAATCCCAACACTTTGGGAGGCCAAGGCAGGTGGATCACTGGAAGTCAGGAGATCAACACCATTCAGGCCACCATGGTGAAACCCCGTCTCCACTAAAAATACAAAAATTAGCCAGGGCGTGGTGGCACACGGCTGTAATCCCAGCTACTTGGGAGGCTGAGGCAGGAGAATTGCTTGAACCTAGGAGGCAGAGGTTGCAGTGAGCTGAGATCGCGCCATTGCACTCCAGCCTGGGCGATGACAGCAAAACTCCATCTCAAAAATAAATAAATAAATAAATAAGTAAAATTCAAGTGCAGAACAGTGTACATGGAATATATTCATTCTGTTAAACAAATCAATGCATATGCATTTAATATTGCTGAAAGTATACAGAAAATATGGTCCTAGTGGATGTATCTTGAAAGAGGACCTGAACACTGGGAAGTTTTCCCAACGGGAGGGAGCCTTAATTTTTTTTCACACTCTTTTGTTCTGTTTGAATTTTATTTTTATCATAGCCACCTATTGCCCTTTCTATTAAGGAAAAAAAAAAGAGCTAATTTTAAAAGAACTTTTTAAATTTTAAAATGATCTATGGGCTTTGGGATCACAGTGGTGACCTTAACAAGATTTGTTTAAATGGAGTCATGAGGGAGGAAGGCATGTTGGCATGACTGAAAAGTAAGAGGAAGATGAGTAACTAATGATAACAGACACAAAGACTCTAGAAGTTTTACTGTGAATGGAAAAAGAGTGATATAGTAGTAGCTGAAGGCAGAAGCATGGTCAAGAGAAGAAACTGTTTTGTTTGAGTTTTGTTTTCAAGTTAAGAGAATTTGAGAATGTTAAATGTTGATGGGAAGGCTCTTGAGGAGAAGAGAGGAGTCACTCATGGACTGCATAAGCACCCCAAGAAGGTGGAAGAGGATGGTCTCGCAGGCACAGCCGAGGGCACTTCCTCCACTGGAATGAGAGGTCAGGGCAGGAGGGGGCTGCAGAGATGAGTCATTTGGCACTCAGAAAGTGGGGAGTTGGACAATTTTCTGTCTTATGGCTTCCATCTTTTTTGTGAAATAAGTGATATCTGCTGAATTAAAGAAAGAGTGGAATATGAGAAGATGGGCATTTCAGACACCAGAAGACGGAGATGGCTTGAAACCTTCATTTCAGAGGACGGGAGAGCACCTCGATGAGAGATGAACAGAAGGCTTGTCCAGATGAGGTTGGAATTCACAGATTTATAGTGCGACCAACCAATCTGTTCTATGTAATTTTTTTCCAACAGTATCTAGAAACCTGGTGTAGGCAAAAAGAAAGCCAGGAGTTGGACTGCAGCCTTGACAAATGAGTACCAGCCAAACATAAATGGCAAAGGAGTTCATATTAAATAGATTCCTCCACCTTCCATCTCTCTTCCACCATCCTCAAGTCCCATCAGTATTCTCTACATGCATTTTTTCACATATTCACAATTCATAAACCTTTGCATGTTGTTCTGGCTAATTAGTCTTAAGTAAATTAAAGAGAGAGAGGAAAAATAACTTCAAATGTCAGAGATTGGAATGGGAGGAAAGGGAAAGAACTAAATTGTTGAACACTGCTTACTGTGCTACATATTTACAAACTTGGTCTCATTTACTATGGAGCAGGAAGTGACTATTTCCTGATACTCCTTTCTAACAAATTTTTAATAAACTCACTATTCTCCCCTTTCTGAAACCATAGAACTAATAGAGAAACTCACCTCTCTGAGATCATATACTGTCAAAGATATGGAAATTATGGACATGATTATGATGGCAAAAGCATATTCCTTATAGTCTTCACTAAACCACAAACAGACACTGAAGAGTTGAAATATATAAAATGGATTTAGAACCTGTTGGCAGACATAAAAACAGGAAAGCAAGCGAGATTTTTAGGCTTCACACTTAGCTCTTTATTTACTTGTTTTCATAATCATCTTCATGACATACATCATCCCACACAACATTCTTATTATATTTATTCAGCAACTGACAAGTGCCAGACACTGCTCTAAGCAACTTTACTTGAATTTTCTCATTTAATTCCCACAATTACCTTATTAACCAGAAGTTACTTATCTTCATTGTAATGATAAAGAAACTGAACCTTAGATCTTAAGAAATATGTCCAAAGTCATGCGACCATGATTGCCACAGACCCAAGACTTAAACCCAGGCAATCTGACCCCAGAGCACTTACTTTTAATCACTGTCGCACTTTACAATTTACAAAGTAGTGTCTCATGTATTGACATGTTGACCATCACAATAGTTATTTAAGGAGTAGATGTTGTCATCTCCTGTTTACATTTACTGGCCTTCAGAAAGGTGAAGTATTAGTTCAGGTTTACAAAGTTAAAATACTTTCTAGTCTCTTCTTCTGTATGACATAACACCTGCCATATTTGAAGTCGTTAAGGAACTTGATTAATGGGTGAGTTGAAGACTGCATGTTCTCATTAAGTAGAGAGCTGTGCTGAAAGCAGTAAGCTGCAATAGAGCATCTAGAACACTGTGCGAGAGAGTAGCTGTTAACTTCAACAGCTGGAATTCAGCTTTGGTCAAATAACATGTTGTGCCTTTACTTAAATTCCCCCTAGTTGGTTTCCTTCTGTCTAAAACAGAAATGGCAATCCTTTCTTCTAGTTAGAGAGGCAGTACACAGAAACATTCCCTATTGGTTTGTTTTACTTTCTTTCATGCTTGACAGCTTGCTGGAAATATTTTTAAAGTACCTTAAGTTTAGTAAGCTTTTTTAAGGCAAGGAGGAGTGGAGAGGGAGCACAGGGAAGCCAGAGTACAGCTAGAGGGCTATGGTTTGATAATAGTCAATGTAAAGTGAAAAAAGGAGGATCCCAGTGATAGGGTCCAAAAAGGAAATTTCATCTTATACCTTGAGATCTGCAGTACTAATAAGGCTGAATAAATGGAGTTTTTTCTTCCTACATTTTTAGGCACCAAGAAACTTGTATCTGTTACCTAACAAAAGGATTAGCTTAAAAAAAACGGAGTTTCACGAAGTTAAAACAAGTTAAGCAGCACAGTATTAAAAAAGAAAAGAAACATTACATTCATCCAGCCATTAAATGTTAAGTAAGTATAATGAGTTTCACACCCTGTCTTGCCTAAGGCAATCTGCAAAAGAACCACTTGAAGAAAAAGAGTAAGCAAGAGATATGAGGATAATATGCTTGGCATACTTCCAAAATATATTCTATATTATAGTTACTTATTAACAAGTAGCACTCTTGATTATTTCACTGGAGTCAAACTTCTTTATTTTCTATCCAACACCAAGAGAAAATGCTGGAGAAATTACCTCCTTGATGAGCAGTTTCCAAACTGGTGTAACTTCAACATCGATAGTATTAGGCCCACATATTAACCTCCTATAGAAAGAAATCACGTATCACTCCATCACAAATAATAAAATTAAAACTCACTACTCACCTATTCAGAAAAAGGTCTATTCTATGTTCAATTTCTCACTTGTGGGACCAACATAAGCCTCCCTTGTTATATACCATTCCCATCCTTCTCAAAATAGTGGGAGGTGAGGGTTCTCAGTTGCAAAACCGATAAATATGACCATATTGCTTCTAGAACTATACTCTTCCCAAGGTCTAAATATTTTTCTAAATGGTATTTTGGGTATTTAATATTAAATATTGTCTCATTCAAGTAGTTTCAGGATTAGCATGTTCCCAATTCTGTCTCGCCTCAATTCCGGTTTTATTACTATAAGACCATGATATAGTTAAGAGAAAATACCTTTATTGATAAGGAAATGCTGTTTCTACTTTCCTACCCCTATTTAGTAGTTCTGGAAAACTTCATAATGTATTTTAATGTAGGTGGAAAGTTCTGTGATCTCAAAAATAGCTCTACACACATAATTATTCGGCTTTTTGATTCAGTGTCTCTAAAACCCAGAGATGTGTTTCTTTGATTATGCGGAGGAAAGACATTTTATGAGTTACGTTACTGTTGAAAACACTAACTGCTTTCTCTGTGTCTTCCACCTCGATGCTCAGATTAAATAGCTTGGTCAAATGTATGAGAGCAGTGCTTCTCAAACTTTAATGTTTATATAGATCACTTGGTGATATTGTTAAAATGAAGATTCTGATTCAACGGGATGAAAAGTGGTCTGAGATCATGCATTTCTAACAAGCTCCCAGGTGATGCAGATTCTGCTAGGCTCTACATCTCTTCAAAGTACTAGAAATGGGGAAGGGCGAAGCTTGTGAATCATAAAAACTTAGAACAGCAAGGCCTTTAAAGAGTCCTCCCCCAGTCTATGATTGGGAAACAAAGGTACAGGGAGGAAAAGATATTTGTTCAAAGCCCACAGACTCTTGACATACCAGTGCCCTCCCTAAATCTCTCTTCTCTGCCTAATAATTCATTTGGAATTGTGGAGCTACACATCTTGCATGGTGTTCTACTGCTGTTCCATGGTAATTATTTAACTGCATTATCATGATCTAATATGTATTTCTTGATTATAACCTAAACTGGCTCAACTTTATATTATAATAACCTTAAGAAACATTGTCTGGAGTAGAAAGAGCACTACCTCTGCAGCCAGGAGCGTGGGCCTCAGTTCTTCCGCTACTAATTCCCATCTGTGTGACCTCGTTCTGGCCATGAAACCTTTCTGAGCCTCAGATTTCTCATTTGTTGTATGGAAATGGTGATAATGCCTGTTCTACCTGCCCCATAAGGTTGCTCTGAAGATGAAGTAATATAATGTATGTGAAAGATTTAATTTAATAATACTAAATAGAGCATTACAATATTTTCTGATATTAATCCATTAAGATAACTATTTACTGAGCTGTCTATTTGGCTAACTGATAATAATCCTTTTGAGCTAGTATAGGCAATAACATGCATGGTACCTAATCTCTTGTTCTTCTCTTGTCAAGCCTGATCCAAATTTTTGATGTATCTTGGCAGAACTGAGCCAGTCTTCCAAAGAGCTAAAATAATAATAATGAAAAGAACATATTTAGCAGTAATATTTTTGAGATATTTTTCTTCTTTGGTTGTACTTGCTAAAATAACTTACCCAATTTTCTGGAACTGTCCTTCTAAGTAGTTCCAAACATATCTTATTTTCTGCACTTTTATGCATCTCACCTGCAAAAGAAAAGTACTAAGAAAACCTCTAGTTTGAGGATCAGAGAATAAACAGCAACCAGTGGCTAAAGAAGCATTTGTTTAAAAAGCAAAGATAAAACTTTAACATACTTATTTAAGATTTTATCCTTTTCTAACTTATCCTTTGCTTTTCTACCATACAAATGGTATTCTTTATTAGAAGTCATCATTTAATCAACATGTATCATGGACCTACTACATAGAAAAATATATATGAATAAAACTTAGTCTCTGCATTCTACTACTTTATAAACTAAGAAGGAAAAATTTCTAAAAAAAAAGACATAGAGTCCAATATGTACATGTCAAAAAAATTAAAACATAATAAAATAAAAAATACGGTTTTGAAATGCTGTAGACATAAAGAAAGAGAAGATGATGGAAGGGCAACATGATGGAGATGATGTATGAGTTACAGTGCTGAAGGATTAGAAGACTTTTACTCAGATGAGAAAATAGAAAGTATTTTAAAGAGACTGCTCACAAGTTAGTTTGGGGGAAGAAGGCCAGTGAGCACGCCTATTTGTAGAATGAAGAATGAAGCTAGAAAGACAAACTGAAACCAAAGTACTGATACTGGAGTTGAGAAGAAATTACTCAGACAGATAATGAGGTTACAGAAGTCCTCAGTAATGTTTTCTTTTTAATGAAGAGCAGTGCCCAATCATTTTCCTTTCTAACATAAAAAGACCCAACTATATGCGACCTATGAAGAATCATTTAACTAGTAATAACATACATAGGCTGAAGATGAAAGAATGGAAGAAGACATTCCATGAAAATGGAAACCAGAAGAGAGTAGAAATAGTTTTACTTATATCAGATAAGATACACTTTAAATTAAAGCTATAAAAAGAGACAAAGAAGATCATTGCATAATGACAAAGGAGTCAATTCAATAAGGGATTAACGCTCATATGTATGCACCCAACATGGGAGTACCTAAATATGTAAAGCAAATATTAATAAAACCAAAGGGAGAAATTGACTGCAACACAATGATAGTAGAGAATTTCAACACCTCACTCACAGCAAAGAACAGATCATCCAGACAGAAAATTAACAAAGAAATATGAAATCTAAACTACACTGTAGATCAAATGGACCTAATAGACACTTATAGAACATTCCATTCAACAGTTGCAGAATATACAGTCTTCTCAACTGCTCATGGAACAGTATCCAGAATAGATTATACATTAGGTCACAAACAACTCTTAACAAATGTTAAAAACTGAAATCATATCAAGTATTTTTCTGATTATAATAGCATAAAAGCAGAAATCAATAAAAGCAAGAAAAACTTCAGAAACTTTGCAAATACATACAAATTAAACAACATGCTCTTGAACAACCATTGGTCAACAAAGAAATTAAAAGAGAAATTTCAAAATTTCTTGAGACAAATGAAAATGAAAACACAGCTTATCAAAAACCTATGGGATGCAGAAAAAGCTGTTCTAAGAGGAAAGCATATAGTAATAAATACCTCTATACAAAAAATAATTATCTCAAATAGACAATCTAACATTGCACCTCAGGGAAAAATGAGAACAAACTAAATCCAAAATTAATAGAAAGAAGGAAATAATAAAGATCAGAACAGAGGTAAATAAAACGAGAAAACAAAAGGTCAAAAAACCCAAAGAGCTGGATTTTTTAAAGGATAAACAAAATTAACAAACGTTTAGTCAGACTAAAGAAAAAAAGGGAAGACTCAAAATCAGAAATGAAAAAAGAGACATTACAAATGATAACAAAGGAATACAAAAAACCCTAAGAGATTATTATAAACAATTATATACCAACAAGTTTGATAAATCTAGAAGAAATGGAAAAATTCCTGGACACATGTAAGCTATCAAGATTGAATCATGAAAAAACAGAAAATGTGAACAGATGAATTAGCAGAGATTGAATCAGTGATAAAAAGTCTTGCATCAAAGAAAAGCTCAGTACCTGATGGCTTCACTGCTGAATTCTACTAAACATTTAAAGAAGAATACCAATTCTACTCAAACTATTCCAAAAAATTGAAGAGGGGAAAATATTTCCAAATTCATCTATGCATCACCCTGATAACAAAACTAGAGAAGAGCACAACAAAAAAGAAAACCATATGTCAATATTCCTGACAAACCTAGAAGCAAAAGTTGTCAACAAAATTAAAGTTAACAGCACATTAAAAAGATCATTTAGCATGATCAAGTGGAATTCATCCCAGGATACAAGGATGATTCAACATACACAAATGAATAAACATAAAATATCACATTAACAGAATGAAACACAAACACCATATGATCATTTGAACAAATACAGAAAAGCATCTGACAAAATTCAACATCCTTTCATGATAAAAACTCAACAAAATAGATATAGAAGGAATGCATCTCAACACAATAAAAGCCATGCAAATCAACAGCTAATATTATACAAAATTAGAAAATATTGAACGTTTTTCCTGTAAGATCTAGAACAAGACAAGAATGCCTGTTTTCATCACTTTTATTCAACATATTACAGGAAGTCCTAGCCAGAGCAATTAGGCAAGAGAAAGAAGCAAAAGACATCAAAATTGGAAAAGAACTTAAGTTGCCCCTTTTTGCAGATGACATGATATCATATATAGAATATCCTAAAGACTCCACATGCACAAAAAAAACTAATAAACAAATTCAGTAGAGTTACAGAATACAAAATCAATGTATAAAAATCAGTAGCATTTCTATAACTAATAGCAAACTATCTGAAAAAGAAATCAAGAAACTATCCCATTGGTAAAAAAATAATAAAATGGCTATAAATAAAACTATCCCATTGGCAAAAATAAAAATAAAAAAATAATAAAAACGGCTACAAAAAATAATAAAATACGTAGGAATAAATTTAACCAAGGTCTTGAAAAATCTCTACACTGAAATCTACAAAACATTATTGCAAGACATTGAAGAAGACAAAAATAATTGAAAAGATATTCCATTCTCATGGATTGAAAGAACTAATCTTGTTAAAAATGCCCATACTGTCAAAAGCAATATACAGATTCAATTAAATACCTTTCAAAATACCAGTGATATTCTTCACAGGAATAGAAAAAACAATCCTAAAATTGGTGTGAAACCACAAAAGACCCTGGATACCCAAAGCAAACAGAGCGAAAAGAGCAAAGCCAAAGGCATCACATTATCTGACTTCAAATTTCACTACAAAGCGATAATAACTAAAACAGCATGGTGCTAGCAGAGAAATAGACATATAGACCAATGGAACTGCGTAGAGAAAACAGAAATGAATTCACACACTTGCAGCCACCTAGTTTTCAACAAAGGTGCCAAGAACACACAATGAATAAAGGATAGTCTCCTTAATAAATAATGCTGAGATAGGCCAGGCATGGTGGCTCATGCCTGTAATCCCAGCACTTTGGGAGGCTGAGACAGGTGGATCACTTGAGGTCAAGAATTTGAGACCAACCTGGCCAATATGGCAAAACCCCATCTCTACTAAAAGTACAAAAGTTAGCTGGGCATGGTGGTGGGTGCCTGTAATCCCAGCTATCAGGAGGCTGAGGCAGGAGAATCACTTGGACCTGGGAGGCTGAGGTTGCAGTGAGCCGAGACCCTGCCACTGCACTCCAGCCTGGGAGACAGGGCAAGACTCTGTCTCAAAAAAAAGAAAAAAAAAAAAAATATATATATATATAAATCAAACTGAGAAACCTGGCAATCCACATGCAGAAGAATGAAGCTAGACCCCTATATCTTACCATACACAAAACTCAACTTGAAATAGATTAAAGACTTAAATGTAAGATGGGAAATTATAAAACTACTAAAAGAAAAACATAAGGTCTGACATGGCATTGGTCTGGGCAAGGATTTTTTGGATAAGACTCCAAAAGTGCAAGCTACCCAAAAACAAAAATAGACAATTGAAATTACATCAAGCCAAAAGCTTCTATACAGCAAAGGAAATAACTAACCAAGTGAAAAGACAACCTACAGAATGGAAGAAAATATTTGCAAACTGTATATCTGACAAGGGGTTAATATCCAGAATATATAAGGAACTCAAAAAACTCAGTACCAACAAAACAACTATTTGATAGAAAATGGGCAAAAGACCTAAACAGACATTTTTCAAAAGAAGACACACAAATGGCTCACAGATAAATGAAAACATGCTTAATATCACTGGTCATCAGGGAAATGCACGTGAAAACCACAGTGAGCTATCACCTCACTCTAGTTAAAATGCTATTATCAAAAAGACAAAAAAAATGACAAATGCTAGTGAGGATATAAAGAGAAGAAACTCTTGTACACAGTGGGAATATAAATTAGTACAGTCATTATGAAAAACAGTATACAGGCTCCTTATAAAATTAAAAATAAACCATCATATGATCCCTTAATCCCAATAGTAGGTATATATCTAAAGGAAAAGAAATCAGTATGTCAAAGAAATATCTGCACTCTCATGTTTATTGCAGTAATATTCACAATAACCAAGATATGGAATTAACCTAAGGCTCTATCAATGGATGAATGGATAAACTATACATATACATTTTCTTTGTGGAATGTTATTTGGCCTTAAAAAGAAGGAGATTCTGTCAGTTTTGACAACATGGGTGAACCCTGAAGAGACGTTAAATGAAATAAGCAAGACACAATAAGGCAAATACTGCAGGATCTGACTCATTTGTGAAATCTAAAACAGCTGATGTTGTAGAAGTAGAGAGTAGAATATTGGGTATCAGAGGCTGGGGGGAATAGCATAGACAATGGGATGGAGGAAGGTTGGTCAACAGTACAAAGTTACAGTTAGATAGAAGGAATAAATTTTGTTGTTCTTTTGCAGAGCAGGGTGACTATGTTTAGCAATATTGTACTGTATATTCCAAAATAACTAGAAGACAGGATTTTGAATATTATCACCACAAAGAAGTGATAAACCTATGAGGTGACAGATATGCAAATATCCTAATTTGATTTACACATAATGTATACATGTATCAAAACATCACACTATACCCCATAAATATGTACAATTATTCTATGTCAATTAAAAACAAAATTTCAAAATCCTGGTAGCCACATTAAACCAGTAAAAAAAAGAAAAAAAAGAATGAAAGAAAATAAAAGATACTGAAAAAGATTAGGCTGGCAGCAAATACTAAAGAACAAAGAGGAGGTTATTACAAAAAAAATAAGGAAGTGAGGGTCTGAGACTGTTGGCAGTGGGAGAAAAGGGAAGGGTTGATGCTTATGACAATTGTGTGTTCTTGCTTCTGATTCTTTAAGCAAGTTCATATGTGAATGTGAATTTCCATGAACTGGTGACCTAACTAAACACAAAGAGAAACAGTGAGACTGACGTATTGTCATAGAGTAATGGTTATTATACTCTCAGGTTGCTCATTGGAATCATCTGGGGAGCTTTGAAAAAGGCTGCTTGTCGGGCCGGGCGCGGTGGCTCAAGTCTGTAATCTCAGCACTTTGGGAGGGCGAGACGGGCGGATCACGAGGTCAGGAGATCGAGACCATCCTGGCTAACACGGTGAAACCCCGTCTCTACTAAAAAATACAAAAAACTAGCTGGGCGAGGTGGCGGGTGCCTGTAGTCCCAGCTACTCGGGAGGCTGAGGCGGGAGAATAGTGTGAACCCGGGAGGCGGAGCTTGCAGTGAGCTGAGATCCGGCCACTGCACTCCAGCTTGGGCGACAGAGCGAGACTCCGTCTCAAAAAAAAAAAAAAAGAAGAAAGAAAGAAAAAGACTGCCGTCTGGGCCCCACCCTCAAGGATTCTGTTTTGTTTGCAGTGCATTCTGGGCATAAATATTTTTAATTTTCCTCAGGTAATTTTAATGTGCAGCCAAAGTTGAGGAACAACGTCTAGAGCTTCCTTTTGTAGCTACCCTGCTAAATCGCTATTTGAGAACTTCAACTAAATTTTTCTTTGCTTCAGTTTCCCCATGAATACATTTAGGCAATTGGACAGATTATGTCTATGTTCTACCTCAGCTTCTCTCTAGATATTCTATGCTCAAGAATATTATTGTCATTATAACCATTAGATACATTTTAAAACTGGAAAGACCATATAGCTGGCACAAAATAAGTGCTCAATACATTTTTTATTAAATAAATGAGTGAAAGCTTTGCAAAACCACATCAACCAGAAATGCAGTTTAAATCCCTTAGCTCCAAGGTCTAGGTTACCAAAAATGAATGTTAACTCTATGCCATAGGTGTATGTACATGTACACATGTGCACGTGTGCGCTCACACACACACACACACACACAGGCATTGAAACTTACCAAATAGCATGTAAAATGCTGTTTTTTTTTTTAATTTTACAGAATGGATTTATTTCAGCAAGGTTGGTTGCAACATACTGCATTTAAAAAGTATACCTTATTTCCAATTTAGAGTGAATTGCCAGTAGGAATGACACACAATCTGTCTCTAATTTGCAGATTTCACAATCTGCAAAGGAAATATTTGTAAATGACAGGCTCTAGGGCGTGTTAGCCATCATGACACGTTGGAATCTCAAGCATCTTGCCTCACAATTTGCTTTTCTCTTCAGTATTCTTTGCAATTTTGCAAATACAGCAGGATTGTAATAACAGCTACTATTTGGGAGGCATGTTAGGACTTTTCACATGTTATGTTTAGTCTTTTCCATCATCCTGTGGTAGGGCAGATATTATTTTCCTCTTCACTTTGCACCTGAAGTTCATTTTCTTTAAGTAACTTGCCAGGAATTCGAACTCTAGCCCATCTGGCTCCAAAGTTCAGTCTCCCAAAGGATATCATATTAAAGCTAGTCCCAAAGGAAAATCTGAAAATTCATTGACTTCAGGATTAAAGCTGTGTAAAGTGATGGCTGCCTACTTATTAATTATATAAATGCAAAAATCTGTGTTAGAAAAATTTTGAAGGCCAAATCGTGGTTCCAATGTGAGGCTCCTGATCAGTTTGAGAACCTCTTATCAAGAGGCAGAAACCACACACTGAGGTTGAAAAATGTATAAAACATAATAGACATGAAACATCTGTAGATGAAGGCAGCAATAACGAGAAATAAAGAAGCTACTGGTAAGTTTTACCTCAGGCCAGAGAATAGAAAATTCCATTATGTTCTGACAATTTCTGAAGCCATTCCTCACAGAATGAGAAGAATGGCTCCATCCTAGACCTTTTGAGCACATTTGAGATTCCCCCAGGAGAAAACATCTCTGCCTGGAGTTTATCCGCTTCCCCTAGCACGCTCAGAGTCTCTGGAAGCTGGTAAGAGGATGTTAAGCACAATATTTGCAAGAGATGAGGTTTATTTGCCCATTTCCTGGAAATTCAGACCAGGAAACAGCAATTAGGAAATCGAATATCTGCTGCGGGGTGAATTTCATCTTTCTGCTCAGGAATCAGGAAGATTTCCTCTCCCCGGGTTTTCTGCTTATAATTTCTTGTTAGAACATGTTATAAGAGCAACTTGTTTAACAGGTTAAGCACTGGGTGTTAGCTTTGCCTGCAACCCTGCAAGATGGTCCTTAGCTTCTCCTCTTAGCCTGTGTTTCCAAACCTGACATAGTGAGCTATCACCTCACTCTAGTTAAAATGCTATTATCAAAAAGACAAAAAAAATGACAAATGCTAGCGAGGATATAAAGAGAAGAAACTCTTGTACACAGTGGGAATATAAATTAGTACAGTCATTATGAAAAACAGTATACAGGCTCCTTATAAAATTAAAAATAAACCATCATATGATCCCTTAATCCCAGTAGTAGGTATATATCTAAAGGAAAAGAAATCAGTATGTCAAAGATTTGCCGTAATCTTCAGACTTCCTTTAAACCAGTGATCTCCAACCTTTTTGGCACCAGGGACCGGTTTTGTGGAACACAACTTTTTCACGAATGTTGGGGATGAGGTGATGGTTTCAGATCATCAGGCAATCATTAGATTCTCATGAGGAGCACTGTAACCTAAATCCCTCACATGAGCAGTTCACAATATTAAGGATTTCACTCCTGTGAGAATCTCATGCTGCTGCTGACCTGACAGGAGGCAGAACTCAGGCGGTAGTGCTCGCCAGCTTGCTGGCAGCTCACCTCCTGCTGTGCAGCCTGGTTCCTAACAGTCCACGGACAGGGCACCGATCGGTGGCCCGGGGGTTGGGGACCCCTCCTTTAAATGCCCCTAAATGTTACCCTCTTGGTAATGCTGTTATTGTCATCAAGGCTGAGCCCATGACAGCTCCTCTGACTGTAATGAAAGTTTTGTTACTAGCATAGTTCACTGAAGTTCACAAATGACCTTAATACCCGTTGTCTCATTCATTGTATGTTCATAATAGCCCTGAGAAAGGCAAAGAAGGGGTATTACTTTTATTTTATAAATAAGAAACTCAAGACCAGAGAGGCAGTAACTAACCAAACTGCCTATGTCATAGCTGGTAAATGAAGGCGGTACACCTATCACAACTTTCATTTCAAGACCCCTGCCCCTCCTGCAATTCTGTGTGTTGACTTGGCCATTTCTTCATTTATCTGTTCACTTATTTATTTGATGCTACTAAAGATGCTAGAATTTCAGAGCAATGAAACTATGAGAACATAGGCTGTCTGGGAAGCTTATTTCTCCAGGTGAATGGACATCTAACAGATTAGGGCAACTAGTATTTGGAGGTACTTGACCTCCTTTGTTTTTGTTTATTTGGGCAGCTAAGACAACTGAGCAAGTGGAGCACAGTGGCTCACCCCTGTAATCCCAGCACTTTGGGAGGCTGAGGTTGGTGGATCACCTGAGGTCAGGAGTTCAAGACCAGCCTGGTCAACACGGTGAAACTCCATCTCTACTAAAAACACAAAAATTAGCTGGGTATGGTGGCAGGTGTCTGTAATCCCAGCTACTTGGGAGGCTGAGGCTGGAGAATTGCTTGAACTCGGAAGGTAGACGTTGCAATGAGCCACGACAGTGCCATTGCACTCCAGCCTGGGCAACAAGAATGAAACTCCATTTCAAAAACAAAGACAACTGGGTGATAACAATTGACAATAGGAAAATTGCTCATAATTTACTTTTATTATTTTAAATAACTGAACTTGAGCTCATAAAACTAATTTAAACAGCTGACTACCCATACATAAATGTAAGAGAAAACATTCTGTCTTACAAAATGTTTTTAATATGAATGTTAACTAGTCATAATCCAAGCCGAACTAATTTAATAGGGTGAAGAGGGAGCAACCCAAATACATTTGAATGACAAGAATTCAAATAAGGTCATATTTGCAGGCATAAGCAAACCTCCTGGGATATCCCTGGGTGATTACCTTTAATATAAGATTAACCCTGTTACATAGATTGTAATATAGGACACAATACTATTAAGAGCTAATATGTGGCTCAAGCCTGTAATCCCAGCACTTTGGGAGGCCGAGACGGGTGGATCACGAGGTCAGGAGATCGAGACCATCCTGGCTAACACGGTGAAACCCCGTCTCTACTAAAAAAAAAATACAAAAAAAATCTAGCCGGGCGAAGTGGCGGGCGCCTGTAGTCCCAGCTACTCGGGAGGCTGAGGCAGGAGAATGGCGTGAACCCGGGAGGCGGAGCTTGCAGTGAGCTGAGATCCGGCCACTGCACTCCAGCCCGGGAGACAGAGCGAGACTCCGTCTCAAAAAAAAAAAAAAAAAAAAAAACAAGAGCTAATATGTAAGAACTGGGCTGGGCAGTACATGCCTGTAATCCCAGCTACTAGGGAGGCTGAGGCAGGAGGATCACTTGAGCCCAGGAGTTTGAGGCTGCAGTGTATTATAATCATGTGCCTGTGAATAGCCACTGCAACATAGTGAGATCCTACCTCTAAGAAAGGAAAAGGAAATAGAACAAGTATGTATTGAGCATCTGCTATATACCTGGAACTACTTTAATCTTTGTATTTCTAAATTGATTGAATTTGATCAATCAATATTAGAAATAGACATTATTATCATCATTTTGTAGATGAGAAAACAGGCTCAGCAGAGTTAAGATCAATGGTCGCACTATTTAGAAGGATGAAGCTGAGATGTGAACTGTCTGGCTCCAAAGTTCACGTTTTAAATATACACTATCAAATGAGGATTGGCACCACGGAGGAGCTGCATTTAACTTTACACTTGAGGGGAAAAAAGATGAAATCTCTCTGACATCAGCAGTAGCCATACGTTTACTTACCTTTAGGTCTGGCTTTCTTATGGCTCTATTTATGATATACTCCTCATCTGTAATGAGAGGGTGGTCAGGAGTGAGAGCAAATGCGCTGTTTAATGCTGACAGGTAGATCCATATGACCTTTTTCCAAGAGTAAATTTGGAATTCATCCTGAGGAGACAGACATCAAAACCCCCCTGAAGTTAACAGAGGTCAGCAGGCTAAAATTCAACCTGAAAAACACCATTTTAATATCATTCTGTAAGTGTTTGGAGTTCGTGAACGTTCTTGACAGAATGGTTTGCCTCTGAAAGATGATGGATATAGAACCTTGAGGGAAAAAGACCTGTCATCACTGATTGAGGAATCTGGATATGAAGATGAGGCACTGACGCATCACAAAGCTTGAGAGTCAGGAGGCTCATTCGCAGGTAAGAACTAGTTCACTGCATCACCTTTCAGCCCATGGCCTGATGACCATCCCCATCTTTTGAGGCTTAACTCAAATTCCACCTCCTACAGAACAGCCTCATTAACACCCTTCCACCAGGGGGAAAAAAAAACCAAAATCTGTCACTTCGTTAACTCCAAAAAAATGTTAAGTGTCCCTCTCTTGTGGTCTTAATCACTTTTTGCCTGTATTCTCTTAGTTCTTCTAGACTACCTGGAATGTAGGGACCATGTTTTATTGTTCCTTATCCCCATTCATGTGAAGCACTGAGACCTACTCAGTAAGAGTCTGAAGAATGGATGAAAAAGACTGAATCTATGTACTGAACCTGCCCAAGGTAATTGTCAAGATGTTAGCACAGGTGGGGTTAAAGAAGGCACCTTATTGCATGACCCTAATTAAAATTGCTTCCCTTTGCAGTTCACTGATTACTTCATCACAGAGTAAAATTAGAGGGAGAAGCACAGGATTGAGAAACAGATACCACAATGGTCCCTTAGAGACTGATTTGACAGTGGTTATTATCTGAACGGGTAAATACTAGACATAAAACCCATCCAGATGACTGATAAACCTCAGGATTTAAGAAGTATAAAAGAAAAAGTCAAATGTGGGAACAATGTGATGCTTGGGAAATGTAGGTCAGAGCTGGGAATTGTCTCCACCACCACACCCACTTTTGCTATGAAGAGTGCCCTGGCTGACTCTGCAAAAGGCAGGGAGGGGAAGATACAGTCATTGTAGCTAATCTCTTATATTGGTCCTCCTAAGAGGAGACCATCTGTATGCCTTGCTCCTGCTGCCTCCTTGCCTGTAGTAGATATTCTTCTCTCTTCTCCTTAAGTCTTTACATGGCTGGAGTCTACCATCCTTCAGGGTCCAGGTCAGAGTTCACGTCCTGAAAACCTCCCTAATTTCTCTGGGTGATCTCTCCTCTAAGTCATCAGTGTTCTCGAGATTCCCAACACATTTTACCCTTTGCCTATCCACCTTACCACTTCTCTTGGACTGTGGGTGAGAATTGTGTATGACACATGTCTGTACTTCAGCCAGGCTTTGCACAGATTCTGTGTGCATGCGTGTGTGTGTGTGTGTGTGTGTGAGAGAGAGAGAAAGAGAGAGAGAGAGAGAGAGAGAGAGACATGAAGAAGGGAAGGAAGCCAACAAAACCTTAATAGAAATTGGAATGTTAATTAATTAATCAATTTTAAAAGCCAGTGAAATTGGCTGTTATCCTATGGATTTAAAAAAAAAAGGTGACTAAGTCAATTCAAATCCAATTGTATGGAGTTAAGAATGATGAGCCTAAGAATGGTGGAACGGAGTTAAATCTTCAATGACTAAGGCAGTGATCTGATAGACATGGTCTAGGTATGGTAGAGTAGGCAACCAACTCTCTTGAACAAACCTTGATATAGTTCAGCATTATATAGCTTTGCTTTTGATTTCATCAAAGCAGTTTTTAAATAAGAATTTCCCATTTCTAATAATAGTTAATATTTATTTCACACTTACTGTGTTCTAAGCACATAATGCCACATACGTATTATTTCATTTAATGTCAAAACCCCTATGGAATTGCTGCAGTTAATTATGCTCCCATTTCGTTGGCACGGGAAGAAAGACGTACTTGGTAAGTATTAGAGCAGGGACTTAACAGTCACATCCCCACTCTTGCTTGCCTCCTCGAGTCCCCTCCAACCTTCCACTTTATTCCACATTTTTGCTACAAAATATAATTTGATGGGACTGCCATTTTTATGTAGAGCCTGAACTGGGACTTCTAAAGAACATAGTTTCAATGACAAATTTGGTAAGAAAATGTATAATTTGTAGGTAAACAGGAACACAAACTATAAAAGAGCCATCAAGATCAGAGACCTCTGGCCACTAAGTGAGGACAATTAGGAAGACAGCAACTATTAATCATCTCTGGTGAATTAAAATAACATTAACAACTAATTTTCATATGATTACATAGCAGTTTGTAGAAATTTTGTTATGTTATCTTATTTTAGGCTTACAAGTCTCTAATGTCGGTATGATAATTATCTCCATTTTGCAGATGAGAAAACTGATCATCAGCAAGGCTAAGAATTGCTCAAGCCAGTCTGAAATTGGTAGTAGGAATAAAACTGAGACCTGAGTCCAGATCTTTCCATTCCAAATCCTGGCCCCTTCTCTTTATTCCAACAAGTGGTCCCATGGTGTCTATGGCTTGCATGTAAAAATCACCTTGAATTCTGTACCAAGTGACAAATAGTATCTAGTTTCTCACAATGTGCTGTCCTGACAGCATAGAATCTAATTCCTGAAATCAAGCTGTCACCCTCTGGCCCTGTGTGACAACAGACAGACCTCCAGACTGTAGTGCCTCAAAGGGGAAAAGCAAAGTGTTCAAGTTCTCAAAGGCCATATTAATCCAGTGCACCAACCGTATGCCTTAGTCTAGGTGTGTATTAAAAACTGACATTCATCTATATACCTACATCTTCTTATAATTCATAATATTACCAAATCAAAGGTACTTGGATATATTTGCCTTTAAGTTCATTTCCTGTCATCCCCATTTACTCCTAACCCCAATAACTCATAATTCTGTATGATACAAAGTAGAATTATATAGAAAAAATACAAGATAGGGCAGCTAGATGACTCTTTTGCTTAGAGTAGGGGAGTGACACTGACTTCTCTCTTGTATATTACCCTGTTGAGGACTCTCTCAAATCACCCAGCTTTTTAAGGGAAGAAAAGCAAAGACATGGAAGGAAAGTACACCAATGTGAAGTGGTCACTTCAAGCAAAATCACTGACTTCTCTTTTTTCATTTTGGGGTTGTCAAATATGGAAAGAGCACAGGCTTGAGGCCTGAACTCAAATCCCAGCTCTAAACTGTCTTACAACTGTGTGAAGCTAATTTTCTTTATTTAGAAATGGAGATAATACCAAATTTCATGGATGTTTGAAGGATCAAATGAAATAATACATAATGTGTCTGATCCAAGGTTTGGCCCATAGCAGGGAGGCAACAGATGGTATGGTTCTGTGCCTCATTTTTCATAGCATGTTGTTTCTGAGATCTTTCTGTAAGTAGGAACTTATTCTCCCTTTGAGGAAACTCTAAAAGTCTCTCAATTTTTCCTTTGTGGAAAAGCAGCATCTTTACCTGGAAATGGCTTCTTCTACTTTAGTCTGTTTCCCAGCTCTCTTCAAAGCAGGTAATGATTTGTAAAATACCTAAATGTACCAGAGGAGCTACCATTTTAAATAATTGGCTTATAATGCAAACAATCCAAAGTGCTTGCCTAGCAAAACTGGACTTTTTATACCTCAGGTCTCATTAAGAAGGCTTTACCTCCTCTTTATCAAAAATATTAACCAGATCAGTCCTTGAACTCTAAAAAAATAGGTTTTACAAGAACTCAAGAGTGCATTTCAAAAGTCGAATGTATAAAAAGGATCAGTGTTTGACCTGGACTGAAAAACAGAGGAAGAAACCTGGACATTTTTTATTTCCTATGGCTTTGTACTTTCTGACCCTGGAAATGCCAGATAAACTTTTAGATTTGAATGAAGCAAGTTATCTCGTGATATGGTTTGGCTGTGTCCCCATCCAAATCTCATCTTGAATTATATTTCCCATAATCCCCACATGTCATGAGAGGGACCCAGTGGGAGGTAATTTAATCATGGGGGCAGTTACACTCATGCTGTTCTCATGATAGTGAGTGAGTTATCGCAGGATCTGATGGTTTTATAAAGGGCTTTCCCCTTTTTGCTTGGCACTTCTCCTTGCTGCTGGCATGTGAAGAAGGATGTGTTTGCTTCCCCTTCCACCATGATTGTAAGTTTCCTGAGGCCTCCCCAGCCATGTTGACCTGTGAGTCAAACCTCTTTCTTTTATAAATTACCCAGTCTCGGGTATGTCTTTATTAGCAGCGTGAGAACAGACTAACACATCTTGCTTACCTAATTCTATCCTTTTACCATAAGAACCTCATCCCTTGAAATTTAAAAGCAATATAATGGTCATTTCAAGTTCAGGCCAATGCTGTGACTTCTCTTGTGCAGTTCACCACACAAAAAAATATAGTTCTGAGCTTGCCTTAAGAAGAACCCATTTCAAAGTTCCAATGAGACATTAGAAAATGAGTAATTTTCTCCTGGAGATGGATACATTGCAATGCTAAAACGCTAAACTCTAGCTAAGGTGAAATACCTAGAGGATTATGGATAATGTAATAATAAATTTCTCAGGCTATTCTAAAACACTGCACTGCCTTTATAGACCCATAACTTTGGTATAATTCTTTCATTTTTATATCTTTCATTTTTTTTTCTTTCTCTTTCCCTCTCTCGGCCAGACTCACTGATGCTCTTAACATCCTGACCTCATATTCCCAATGATTTTTAGCTTGGAAAAAAGATGACATTGGCTAGAATATAGGATTTAGTTATAAGATACATAAAGTTCTAAGTTTTGGAGAAATTCTCACAATAATTATTACCTCAGTATATGTTGTCCAAAAAAAAAGAGGAGGGAGGGACAACACAATGAGGTTATTAACAAAGCAAAGCCTATGTTTATGTCTGTGTATAAAACAAGGAAATCTAGAAAACTCAGTATACATTTTTTGGAGAGACCAGGATTTGGGGCTCGCTCATTTTTGTAGTTGTTTTCTGAGGGGAAATGGAGCAGTAGATTAGCTGGTTCATTAACTGAAACTTCTGGAGATATAGTGTGTAGTAAAAAGTTGACTAATGCCCATGGAATGCCTGCATGCCAAGCAGTCTTTATTTCAGAACTTTACACATATCACATGCTTAGTCCTCACAAGGAGACAGGTATTATTACTAGCCCCCGTTAACAGAAAGAAAATGGAGGCAAAAAGAGGTTAAATAACCTGTCTGTTATGAATTGAGTTGTGTCTCCTCAAAATTCATGTGTTGAAGCCCTCACTCCCAATATATTTGGAGATGAAGCCTTTAAGAAGGTAATTAATGTTGAATGAGGCTATAAGGGTACACACTAATCCAATAGGACTAATGTCCATATGAGATGAAGAGACACCAGGAGTGCAAGAGCACAGAGAAGAGACCCCATGAAGACACAGTGAGAAGACAGCCTTCTTCAAGCCGGGAAGAGAGGCCTCACCAGAAACCAACTCTGCTGGCCCTAGATCTTGGACTTCTGGCTCCCAGAACTATGCAACAATAAATTTCTCTTGTTCCAGCAAAACCCAATGTGTGGTCTTCTGCTATAGAAGCCTAGCAGGCAAATACACTGCCCAAGGTCAGGAGCAGTGCTGGTAATCAAATCCAGGTACTCAGAGTCTAGAGTTTATTCTTAACTCACTTCACAGTGCTGTCTCTGTAGAATCTGCTTACTGGACAGAGAGTAAGTAGATCTCTGGTTCCAACTCTAGTTCAGCTCTCATCTGACAGCTATGGGACCCTGAGTATTTTGTTTAATTTCTCTATGCCTCCATCTGTAAAATGGGAGAAAAATAATCTCTACTGGCAAGGACCAAATGAGACAACTACATGTAAAGACTTAGCAAATTGTTAAATCATAATATAAATGGCCCTGTATTATAAAGGATAATAGCCTCAGAACGATTTATCTTAACATTGAGTCATTTCTCAGAGGTCAGCTCACAGAATCTCAGAGATTTCTGGCAAGATGTCTAATGAAGAACCAGACTGAAATGGGGCCGGGTAGGGGAGTGGGTAGGAGAGCGGGATTCGGAAGTGGGAATGTGTACGTGAAAGAAACATAATGCTATATTATTTTCCTCAACTGTGACATTCCACGTTAGTACCCTTGAGATAAAATTCTGGAAGGAACAGTGAGACTATTTATTATAGATTCAACTTAATTCAACGTATAAATTAATTAAGCCCTGCTGTGGCCATGTGCTAGGTGCCATGGGGAATGAAATGTAAACCACAATCACTGTCTTCAAAAAGCTTATAATCTAGAGTGTCCAGGGGAAAAAAAAAAGGCTGAGAAGTTCCAGGAATAGAAAGCTTATAATTTTAAAGGATCAAAAGCTATAAAAAGGAAAGCAGCATAGTGAGAAAAGAAAAGACTCAGGACTTAAGAGAAAGACTTAGGTTTCAGTTCTTTGCCCCCATATTCCCTCTACCTGTGTCACTCTCCATGTGCCTGCCCCCAGCAGCCACTGTCACCTTTTAACTCTTATCCTTTGGTGCTCAGAAAGCCTTCCCTGACTGTTTTGACTTAGACAAATCTCTATTATATAATCCTACCATAACCATGAACCTTTCCTAAGGAGTACTTTTAAGAGGTGGATTTTTACATTTATTTGTGTAGTGATCTGACTAACTCCATGAGGTCAAGAACCCTGGTTTTATTAATCACACGCACTCACACACTTGCCCATGAGCCAGCACTGTTGGCTGGCATGCAATGTGTGCTCCTCAAATGTAGGAAAGAAAGAGAGAGAGAAGGACGGAAAGCCTGGCTTTGATATTTACGGGGTTGTAAAGTCATTTGGTCTGTCTGTATCCTCATCTGTAAAATGGAGATGATAATGCCCATTTTCCAGGGTTGTTATGAGAATTAAATAATCAATGACATACTGCTTCATAAACTGTCAAGTGAATAGTATTTTAATATAAGGTAAAAAGCACTACAGCGGTCACAAATGAAAACCCAGAGCTAATGCAGGACAGGTGATTCAGTCCTTCCCTTCTGAACTGGGGCAAAGAATGAATCAACAAAGACTTAACAGAGAAGGTGATACAGCTGAGGACTGAGGAGATTTTAGTAAGTAGAAACAACACCTACTTTTTACATTTACTTGAGAAAGAGAAAGCAGGTGTGTGTGTTGACTCCTCACTAGCAAATCACTCTGTAAGGACAAGGATTTCCATTTGTTTTGTTCACTGTTACGTTCCCAGTGCCTGTGCCACTGTCTGATACATGGTTGGTATGTAATAAATACTAACTCAATGAAAACATAAGTGAATAAATGCATGCATGAATGGAGGGGAGAAGGAATTATCAGAAGACACTTTATAAGCTGGCACAAAACTGTGTCTTGTTCCAGTAGAAAGTGGTCCTGGTGTGGGAAGCATGGGCTGAGAGACCAAGTTGTAGAGGAGGAGTTGGGAGGAGAGGAGGTAAGGGACTCCGTGCACACAGATGCTGCCACCTGACAAGAATACTGGTATGCTGGCCAACTTTAAGATGACATTTGCGTGACTAATTTGCGGAGTTTCTAAGTTTGTGAACTAACGCTCCTAGCCCTGACATCTTTAATTGAAACTGAAGCGAAAATGCTCCCCATTAAAACATCAAACGGAAGTGCCTTGAGTCAGGCCAATTTGCTAATCATCACAAAGTTCTCCTCTGCACATCACGGGTCTTTGACAACATGTAACCGACAATGACAATGAAGGGAAAAATGTGTTTGTAATGACAATAAAGATGGAAGCTATGAAAATCATCAGGAGCATCTGAATTCAAAACAACGAATAGAAATCATGTCATTTGCATAGAAATGTGGCATTGCTACTGATATTGGTTAAAATTCAGAAGTAGATGAACAATGAACAGAATGCCACTTTTTAAATTATAAAATAAAACCTAATTACTCTTATCTTTCAGAAAAAATCTCTTGGAGTCCTTAATAAAAGAAGAACTGAAAATAAACTGTGTACTGAAGACTTTCAGTCACAGTCTTTTTTTCTTTTTTTTTTAATGTCAAGAAATGACTACCTAATCAGTATCTGTGATAATGATCTGTAATCTTACCAGCGTGAGATTGATGATAAATAGCAAGTACTGATTTTTTAATAACATGAAGAACAGATACGCAACACATTTTCAGGTAGGAGTCATCCAGTCCTCCTTAATGGAAAATCGTTACAGTCCAGCTATTGTAATATAATTCAAATAAAATCTTTTTAAAGTGTCATTTTAATGCAAATAACTTAGCAGCAAACTTTTAAACTATTGGTGCCCAAAGCTTATTTTTATCTAAGTCTCAGATAGTAAGAATGTTTCAAATAATTGAGTTCTTGTCTAATTACATAAAGACTAATTTAGAACCTCATTTATTTGGAGAGTCTCTGGCATAGCAGATCCATTTAAAATGACACACAAGAGCAGGTAATTAAAAATTAAAGTTGAAATCAAGATGAAAAAGGCAAGACTGAAGCTGGCTTAGACTGCTCTGATTAGCTGTGGAGGGGCAGTGAAATTCGACAGGGGCTTGATAGACTGTCAAAGATGCAAAGAAAAGAGGCAGGATGATGGAATGCAGCTCCCAGGGGCACCAAAGCTTTTTTGAGTCTTTCCAGTATGTGTCCACTTGCAAAGCTGGCTACATGCAACTAGGAGAGATCATCTGGCTGAGTATGGATGAGAGGTGGAGATTCCCAGTCACAGAAAACCTTCCCTCATGTCCGTTGTCCCAGAAGGGAATGCCAGGCTCCTGGCTAATGAGGAAAAGGCACATTATCCAGATAAGCAAGACCGTTAGACACGGGTGCCCCTTGTGCATAGCAAGCTCTTCTGTATACAACACTTTTGGAGTGGCTTGAGCAATGACACACAGACACACAATCAAAACGGTCTCTGATCATGCATTTTAGTTTGCAAATGCCTTTTACATAGACAACAGCCCTTCATTCTCACACTAGCCCCATTTTACAAGTGGTGAAATTGAGGTCCTGAAAAGTTACGTAACAAACCTAAAGTACTAGGACAAGAAATCAAAACGTTTGACTCCAAATCCCAAAACACATCATCTCCTCATGTAGTGACACTCTTTTTTTATTCACTCTTAGTGAATTTTTTTCTCTTTCCTTCCTCTTCATTTTCCTCTTACCTATTTTCCTCCCTTCCTTTTCCATTTCCTTGCCCATTTCCTCTTATTCTTGTCTGTGCCATAACTCTGCCAGCAACTCAGAGAGCACAGCTCAGCTGAGCAGACCATCTCAGATCTGAAGAGTTTGCTGATGGACCCTGAAAGGCAGAACATGGTTCTGTTTCTACTGCAGCAAAAGCATTACCCTCTGAGAACGAGGTGAGGGCACACAGATGTACTTGTAGCGTACAGTTAAACTATGTTCATGCCAGAAAATAATAATCTGATAGATTCTTAAGTTCCCTTGGAGGGTTTGATTTATAAAAGGGCCCACATGGAGTCTTCCATAGATACTCATGCCCCTGCTCTGAGCCCCAGAAAGCAAATTTTACCCCTGCCCCAGAAAGGCACTCAGGCTATGTATGGGAGGGCCACTCATAACACTTCACTCAATCTGGATTCTTCTCTTTCAGATGATAAATATACACCATCTGAGCCATCAATCAAATGTCTAGGTCTCTATTTCTCTCCCAAGGACCAAGTGAACAAGTGAGCTCCCAAATGGAAGTGAAAACTAGTTACAGCAGTTTTTCTCTAAATATGGCCCCTTACCAGAATCATTAGCATCACTTGAGAATCTGTCAAAATGCAAATTCTTGGGTCTCAATCCAAATCTAATGAACTAGAGTCTCTGGGACTAGGACCCAGCAAGCTGTTCTGATAGTCTCTCTAGATTATTCGGATGCCAACTGAAGTGTGGGAACCCTGGTCTAAATACAGTTCAGTGGAAAAGCCCTTGACTAGGAGCCAGGACTCTTGGGACTTAGTCCTAGTGAGGCCCCTCACTCACACGTGGGCTAGGGGAAATCGTGTCACCTCTCTAGCCCCGTTTCCTCCCCCATCAAATGAAGAAGTCTTATGTGGGGTGCCAGGCACTCTTCTTTTGTGCACATCCTATGAGTCTTCAGGAAGGATGACACGAGGCATCAGCAAAGCACAGCTCCAGCTCAACATCACCAATACCACTTGCTCTTATTCCACAATAATCTCTTGCTTCTTTAAAGTCTTAAAGCTTATTCTCCAAGAATCTCTAGTAAAATTATAGTTGAACCTGAACTTGTGGGAAGATGCCTCAACCATCACCTGTATCACGGCTCACATATCAGCTAAGCTAGAACACAGAACAAGTACTTCTTTTCTTTTCTTTTCTTTTTTTTGAGACAGACTTTCGCTCATGTTGGCCAGGCTGGAGTGCAATGGCACAATCTCAGCTCACTGTAACCTCCACCTCCCAGGTTCAAGAGATTCTCCTGCCTCAGCCTCCTGAGTGGCTGGGATTACAGGCATGTGCTAACACGCCCGGCAATTTTGTACTTTTAGTAGAGACGGTATTTCTCTATGTTAGTTTGCTAAGGATAATGGTTTCAGCTCCATCCATGTCCTGAAGAGGACACGATTTTGTTCTTCATTATGGCTGCAGAGGATTCCATGGTGTACATATACCACATTTTATTCATCCAGTCTATCATTGATGGGCATTTAGGTTTGTTCCATGTCTTTGCTATTGACCATACACAAATTACTGAATTCCTGCTAGATGCAAGGCTGTCTTGAAACATAAGAAACCTAAGACTGGAGCCTCCACCTGCTTCCTGTCTTGTGCACATCTCTCTCCAGTCATCTCAAAACACATTGTTCAGAAACAAAAGGGGGATACCAGCTACATAACCAGGTACACACTTACTGTTGTCCTCAGCAACACAGTGTCTGCTTCTTGCAAGGAACATGGGACACAATGTGCCCATACATGCCACGCTGGTCTCCAGTAAAACACCAAGGGGAGGATTCCAAATGAGAAGATGGATCCAGCAAGGCAGAGACTTTTCCGGCAGCCTTGAGTCCGATAGCCAAATATCTCCTGGGACAGAATCAGAAAGATCCCAAATACTGGTTAAGCACAATAAGCAATAAATGAGCAAATACTGATTTTAGTGATGGAAATGGAGGCGGAAGTGAAGGAGCTGAGGAGGGTGAGGAGAGAGCAGGGTGAGGGATGGAGAGAGTGGAGAGGGAATCTCGACAAAGAAATGTAAGACGTGACTCCAGGAAGCAGGGAAGTCCCCGTCTAACTAGAACACCAGTTTCAAGCCTTTGAGCACCTTGCTACCCTGTGCCAAGCACCGTGCCAGGTGTTTAGATGTGTCGTCTTATTTAAGTCTCCCAAGCATCCCTGTGTTTTCCACCAAGTGAGATAATTATCCTCATTTCATACATGGTGAGACTCAGCTTAGAGTGGCGGAATGGGATGACCTGCCCGAGGCCACACAGCTAGAATGTCCCACTGCTAAGACTCCAACCCAGGTCTGTCAGCCGGCTAGCCGACGGCAGTACCAAGAGATTCCCTTGGCTGGCATCAGCAGACACAGGAGAGGGAGAGAAAAGAACCAGGCCTTGAGATCTGAGTCAGGATTGGGTGAAAGTATTTGGCCATAAGAGGATTAACAAGCAAAGGCTAGGCTGCCCTTGGGAGTTCGGGGTAGAGTTGTGCCTTCCCACGTTCTTTCCTCATTCAGTAACAAAATTTTATGTCAAGGGGAAAAACACCAGAGGGACTATTTGGTTTACTTCAACTCATTCTACTGAGCACTGATGCATCATGAGAGGATATTATTAGACCCCAGAGGATACATACAAGAGTCTCACCTCTAATAAATGTATACTCTAGACAGACGCCTTCCTTCCAAGGAAATTCTGAGATAGAATAGAAAACGGCCCCTGAAGTTTATGGTCTTAGTCCCACAGCTTTATCCCACAAAGTCATGGGTATACTTTATACTGGTTATGATGGCTACAATTGAGAGGTGGTAGAGTGTCCTGGTTAAAAGCACATTCTCTGGACCAAGACTCTTTGGGTTCAGAGACTAGCTCTGCCACTTACTGGGCGTGTGATTTTTCAGTACATTGTCTAACCTCTGTATCCCTGTTTGTCTTCCATAAAATGGGATAGTAATACTACCCACGGGACAGGGTTGTTGTCCTGTGTAAGCGTTTCCTACGGCTGTTGCTGCTATTGCTTGATCACGTGTCCCTGAAATAGACCTGAAATTCTATCCCTCAGTTTATTGGCAGTTAAGTACAAGAATTCCTAGTGTCAACAGTTCTGCTCTTGCTAGAATTGTCTCTTAGGATAACAAGAGAGCTGGAACATAAAACTTCTATCAACTTCTCTATCTCACCTGATAAAGATTACATTGCCAGGAAAGGTTCTGTGATGCTTGGCTGAAGGTTGCTTTTGTGTGTAAACATTAGGTTCCTTTCTATTATTAGCAACACATACAGGTGCTGACTGGCTTTCTTAGGCATTGTCCAAATTTGGCATAACCGATAAAATGTTCTCATTAACTCAGAAATGATCTCTTAACTAATTTTGCAAAGTAGAATGTAGATTCTGACATGAATACTCTTCTGCTCCAAGCTCAAGCGATTGCTGTCCAGATGCCAAGCCTGGAATGGCTCTGTCCCCTCATCACACTGGCAGCAATGTTCTCTTAGTCCCACGCAGAGCAGTGTCCCAGTCTTCATTGCCTTACTTGTCTTGAGTCCAGCTACCGTTCTTTCCCATGTGCTTTTCCTGTTTCAACACTTTGGCACAGATCAACTTCTACCTTCCGACCCAGCCATTTTTTCATCTTTTTAAAATATTATATTTAAAAGTGTCCTTATATTGCCAGTCAGTTGAGCCCCATGTAATATGCCTGAGTTACTCTGTTCTACAACAAAAACCTCATTACCACGCTTTCTTTTATGGGCTATGCAGTGAGGGCTGTCTATAGTTTCCAACGTGTCTTTGTGATTACTGTCAAGATAAAGTAAACAGAAATTATCTTAATTCTCCATTAAGAAAACCAAAGTTCAAAGTTACTATAATATCCTTAATAGTAATAATAGTGATTATTAACAACAGATTATTGATAACAGTGCTAGCAGCTAACATTTATTGGGCACTTAATAGCCTTTCACTAAGCATATGATACATATTCTCCCATTTAGTTGAAAAATATTAAATTAGTTTCCCAAGCCACAAAGCTCATAACTAACTCAAAACTGGGCCTCCAGTCTAGACCTCTGCAGCACGTGGAAGATGATGTGGGCTGGCCATTTCTACTCCTATGCTCTTCTCTATTCTTTTATTTCCATTCAATTTAACAAATGTTTGTTACATGTCCACCAAATGGCAGGCATGTGCCACTGAATTGTACTAAGTTGAAGTGAATTGCATTGCAGGGACTATTAACAGATATTGGGTTTAAAATTGCAAAAATCAGCACAGTGCTGTTACTATCATCCCATAGCAATTCCCTTCCTACATTTATGGAGTACCTTCTATGTCCCTGGGTATGCTGGAGGGAACTGTCCTTGCTACCCTGCACTCCATCCATTCTTACCTCCCACAGAAAGGGATCAGTTAGGAAAAAAAAAAAAAAAAAAGGACTATTGGGAAAATGTCAAAAGAATATTACACAAATAGTCAAGTTCATGGCAGGCTATGTGCATTATGGATTGGCACACTGTCCCTTTCTTTATCACTTCCCTACCCACACATTCTTCTTCCTCTGTCCATGGGCATCCAGATCCTTTGCATCTTTAAGGGCTTAAACTTTGGTCCAAGTGTCCAGGCCTTGTCTCCTGCAGAGCTTCTATGCTCAAGAAGCCAAATTCTGCTCCTCGGAGCAATGTTTTAAACCATCTCAACTAACAGAACCTTCTCAGTATCTGTAGACTCTCTCCTCAAAGAAATACACACTTACACACAAACATCTTCATGGATATTTAGGGAGGATCCCACGGCCTAGAAAAGGTCCTGCTCTAGAGGTTTCATGAGATCGAATCAAGGCTTGTCTTCCAGAGTTTACCCTCAGTACTTGAACTTAGGGCCTGACACCAAGTAAGCACTTAACGAATGTAGAAGTATGAAGACACAAGTGGGTGGAAATGCAGGTGAGGTGTCCACTGGAGCAAGCGCCAGAGGGCAATGTCACCGCCTAGGGGCCTATTAGTCCTGAGAGTGGTTCTCAGCCTTCCAGTCCCAGAAACTACCAGCAGAACCATCTTTCACAGGGAATATTCCATTTAAGCAGATCTCAGAGACTGGGATTAACAAGAGAGAGAGAGATGTATGCTGCTGTCATACTAACCAGACAAATACATGGGTTGGTATGAAGAGTGCATTCTCTCCCCAGTGACACCATCTCCACCGTCATGACTGACCTGCTAACAGAGCCATGTGCAAGCATAGTACTTAAAACAGGCTCTGGAGTCTTCTTTGACCATCTCCCACCCTGACTGGCACATGTCTTTTTTAAACACATTAATTCTTTTAATCGAAGTACAGTCCAATCTTTTTGGCCTAGAAGTCAGTTTGTCTCTTTAAGAAAATGTTGCATTTCTCTATAGGCTTCGTTAAATATTTGAAAAGCTTTAAAGTTTCCATTTTTTGAAGTTTACTACCCTGAAGATAATCTCTTTTCCCTTATTTCTGAATTTGGGGTGTTAAGAGAATCCCTCACTGTTATTTCCAGGCCCTACACCCAACTGTTTTAAAGGAATGCGTTTAAATGGATTTACCTTGCTGCTTGCCACACCCCAACATCTATTAAAATTCCTGCCTCTGTACAGTTTCTTCTTTGCCACTCTTTAGTACTAAAGGAAGTTTTTCTAAGTTTCTTCGAAGTTAATTTGACTACTAGATTCAGGTGAAAACTTCTCAACATGAATGACCTAATCTAGAAATCTTAAACTGGAGGCTCAAAAGGAATGTCCTGCAGACTCGTTTCTTGTTTACTTGTTAAGAATTTCTAAAAACTTTAAATTGGTCCCCCAGTTATTTTCACATAAAAATTATGATTTCTACTTTTTTCTTAAAATAAATTAAAATGGTGACAATATTGTTCCCACATTCTTGCACTGCAATAATCAGTTGGAAAGCAAAAAAAAAAAAAAAATGTATCATATAACCCAGGAAATAACCCAGACGCCATCCAGTGAGTGAGACGTACTATGGTGTGTCCACACAATGAGATTTAATACAGCACTTCAAACGGTTGAGCTCCAGCAACACACATCAATATGGATGACTCTTAGTAATGGAATAGGAAGTGAAGAAAGTCAGTGCAAAGAATTGTAATAGCATTATAACCTTTTTATAAAGTTGAAAACAACTAGTATTTCAATTATTTGGGGGATATATCTAGATAAAAGAAAACCATACAGGAAGGGAAGCGAGGGAATGATGAACACATGATTTAGTACAGTGGCTGCCTCTGCTGGGGAAAGGCAGAGGAATGAGAGGCCACACCGTTACATGCAGATGACTGTCCAATCCTAGCTTTTGTTTGTGGTGATGGGTTCAGCACATTATTATAAAGAACTAATTAAGTAGCTAACCAAATTAATGCAACACAACATGGGCAAATAATATGAGTACATCATGAACCAAAGATTATGGACAATCTAACTGTGAGCACCTCAAGTCTTAGGGGAAAAAAAGAAAAAAGAACCAGCCAGAGCAAGTACCAGACGCCCCCTCTAAATGAGCAGGTGCCCTCTTACTGTCTGTGGTTCCTGCCTTGCTTTCTTTTATCCCCAACACTGAGGCTATATGTTAGGTTCCATCGCACATCTCATGCCAGACCTGCTCACTGGAGCTGCAGCCTCACCCTGTAAGCTAGTGGTTCTCAACCAAGGGAGAGTTTGTCTCCCAGGGAACGTTTGGTAATGTCTGGAGATATTTTTTGGTCACTCAATTCTCAATTGGGTGAGTTACTTCTGGCATCTGGTGGGCAGAGGCAGGAATGCTGCTAAGCACCCTACAATGCAGAGGACATTCCCCTACCTCCAAAAAATTATCTGGCCCAAAGTAGTGCCAAGATTGATAAAACCTGCTTAGGCATTATTGTTTCCTCCCACCTAAACTAGGCAGATCTCTAGGTCCTAGTGCCTAGGATGACATCTTCGGCACCCAAAGAACTACAATATTTTGATTTTGAAACCCATGGTAAAAGAGGATTGACACTTAATACTAAATGACCAACAAAGTAGGTAGTGGTTGCAATGTAGCCCAACAAATCATTTCACAGATAAGGAAACTGGGGAACTAAGAGAGAAAGCAGATTGCACATGTGATCTATCACCTGCCTTCCTCTCCTACTTCATCTTGGACTACTCTCCCTCTGTATCACACTGTACCAGCCATGAGGACTCCTTCCATTTTGTTGAATTCACCAAGCCCTTCCCATGGCTTGCTATTTCTCATTCTTTCAGTCTCCTTTAAATAGTTGCTTTTCAGAGAGGTCTCAGCCAACCACCCTATGTAATTTAGCCCCTAATCTCATATGCCTTTTATAATACTTTTGTAGAATTTTCACAATTTGAAATTTGTATTTTTTTTTTTGGAGATGGAGTCTTGCTCTGACTCTGTCACCCAGGCTGGAGTGCAGTGGCGCAATCTCAGCTCACTGCAGCCTCTACCTCCTGGGTTCCAGTGATTCTCCTGCCTCAGCCTCCTGAGTAGCTGGGATTACAGGTGCTCGCCACTGTGCCGGCTAATTTTTGTGTTTTTAGTAGAGATAGGGTTTCATCATGTTGGCCAGGCTGGTCTCGAACTCCCGACCTCAGGTGATCCGCCCGCCTCACCCTCCCAAAGTGCTGGGATTACAGGCGTGAACCCCTGCGCCTGGCCTGCAATTTCTATTTTTTGCTTGCTTTTCTGTTTCCTCCTTTCCGCTCCCCTACAACTAGGCTTTAATTAATGTCATAGTAGGATCAATTCAAGTTTTTTCTTCCAATGTTGTTTACCCAGCATCACATACATTATCCGCATGTAGTGGGCACTCAATAAATATTTGCTGAATCAATCAATATATAAATGAGTGGCTATATTAAAGGAAAGAAGAAAGGAAGGAGGCAAAGGTAGGAAAGGGAGGGAAGGAGGCAAAGGTAGGAAAGGGAGGGAAGGAGGCAAAGGTAGGAAAGGGAGGGAAGGAGGCAAAGGTAGGAAAGGGAGGAAGGAGGCAAAGGTAGGAAAGGGAGAAGGAGGCAAAGGTAGGAAAGGAGGGAAGGAGGCAAAGGTAGGAAAGGGAGGGAAGAGGCAAAGGTAGGAAAGGGAGGGAAGGAGGCAAAGGTAGGAAGGGAGGGAAGGAGGCAAAGGTAGGAAAGGGAGGGAAGGAGGCAAAGGTAGGAAAGGGAGGGAAGGAGGCAAAGGTAGGAAAGGGAGGGAAGGAGGCAAAGGTAGGAAAGGGAGGGAAGGAGGCAAAGGTAGGAAAGGGAGGGAAGGAGGCAAGGTAGGAAAGGGAGGAAGGAGGCAAAGGTAGAAAGGGAGGAAGGAGGCAAAGGTAGGAAAGGAGGGAAGGAGGCAAAGGTAGGAAAGGAGGGAAGGAGGCAAAGGTAGGAAAGGGAGGGAGGAGGCAAAGGTAGGAAAGGGAGGAAGGAGGCAAAGGTAGGAAAGGGAGGGAAGGAGGCAAAGGTAGGAAAGGGAGGGAAGGAGGCAAAGGTAGGAAAGGGAGGGAAGGAGGCAAAGGTAGGAAAGGGAGGGAAGGAGGGATGAAGGGCAAGAGAGAAGCAGTGAAGGGAAATTAATAAACCCGTACTCTCCTTGTTCCTAGCCCAAGAAATTTAACTGTATTCTCTCCTTGGACACTAAAAATAAAATCAGTCCACTGAGGGGAGGAAGGAGAAAACACAGCAACTCTCAGATGCTGCTCTGTGCCTTTGGTCATTAGGAAATGTTAAATTAGTCACACCATTTGCATTACATCAAGTTAATCTCTAAGTCTATGTTTCTTGAATGAGTGCTAGGATTTTTCCTTTTTCTTTCTCTTTTTAGTCTGTCTCCAAGAGTTCAAAAGATGCTAAAGGTTGAGTTTTACATCTCTCTGTCTTCAACAGAGCCAAACCAAGGGCCTGCCCTGGAAGGGACAAACTGGTTAGATATCTGCTCTCCAGACTCCTGCTCTAGACCAAAAAATGTGTTCACAATCACTTGAGTGTGAATTGTGCTGACTTCCCAGTCTTGCACATTACTTTGCAAAAATATATATATATATTATTATTATTATTAACAATAAAAAATAATAAAATCCAACAATGACTACTGGCGTGCAGCTGAGGCCCATTTTCCATTAACAACGTTTACATCCATTCAGTGGTTACTGGAGGGGCCCTTGAGGGGATCCTGAGGGATGAAGTGAACTGGCCATAGCTGGCAGATAGTTGGGATGATAGTTAATCAAATTCTCTTCCCAGCTTTGGAATGTCACTTCTCTCTCATTCCCAGCTTTGGAATATCACCTCTCTGGTCATTGACTCCCAGTTTCTCTTGCCACACTTTCTTTCTCATAATTGCTATGGGAAACAATAGAATGACACCTGGCCCAGGTGTCAGGCTCAAGAACCAGGGCACTGTTTGTTAACATGCTTCTGTGCTGCACCTCCAGCAAGAAGTCTTTAAAGTATCTTTGCATCAGTTTTCAATTCAAATTGCCTACTATGTCTAAGACAATGGGTAAGGTATGTCTGCGAGACATAAATCTTCCCCCTCAAGGAGCTGACAGAAGAGATGATGAATTTTAAAATAACTATAATTAAGGGCAAAAAATATTAAATGCCATATGAAAAGCACAAGGGAAAAATCAGTTTCAAATGATGAAGATCGCCCACTGAGACAATTAATAGGAAAAACTTTCCAAAAGAATAATAATTTGTAATCGACTTGGAGAGAATTGGTAGAATTTTGATAGTTAGGAAAGGAGAGTAGGAAAGGCACTCCAAGTGGAGGAATTAGCCTTGAGCAAAGGTAGACTATACAAGGAATATATTTAAGGACAAAATGTCAGGATAATGCCTTACAGGAGTTCAATGTACTCTAATGCTACAATTAACCTAATCGTGTATGGTTAGACAATACAACTTTGGTTGGGACTTTGGGATTCTAAGATGTGTATGCTACTCTAGCTATGGCTTTTGGAAACCAAGTTTGCTGAACCCTTAAAAACTGCACCTCCAGCCAAGCGCGGTGGCTCATGCCTGTAATCCCAGCATTTTGGGAGGCCGAGGCGGGCAGATCACCTGAGGTCAGGAGTTTGAGACCAGCCTGGCCAACATGGTGAAACCCCATCTCTACTAAAAATACAAAAATTAGCTGGGTGTGGTGGCTCACACCTGTAATCCCAGCCACTTGGGAGGCTGAGGAAGGAGAATGGCGTGAACCCAGGAGGCAGGGGTTGCAGTGAGCTGAGATGGTGCCACTGCACTCCAGCCTGGGCCACAGAGCGAGACTCCATGTAAAAAATAATAATAATAAAATAGAAAAATAGAAAAAAAAACTGCACCTCCATCTTTCCCCCTCCACAATCAGCAGGTGGATCCCTCATAATTACCCTAAAGTTAGCATTTACAGAGAGCGTTAGCAACAGAGGCCACTGCCTATGGCCATTGCAGCTGAACAGCAGTCTAATTATGGAAGTAGGCTCAACAGATGTGTTTGGAGCTTTAGTTTCCTTTGACTAATCAGGGTTCCTTTTCTCAGCCCAGTATGCTGTCAGCTACTGCCTATGGAAACTCCTCCTTGTCACACAGATTGGTTGACAGAAAAGCAACTTATCCCACCGTCAGCTGCAGGCAGGAAGGTAAGACCCTGCCCTGTGGATAACTGCCCACACAGACTTGGGTTGAAGTTCATGAAAACTTACATTTTATGTAAATACTAACTTTGTATTATGTTCCAGTCACCCTAAATATATATTTTGCCATATGCTGCTTTAATTCTCACAATCCTTTAAGGAAGGTAGTATCAGCCATGGATCAGAATAATGAAGGTAAGGTTTGGGGAGGTTAAGAAATGTACCCACAGTCACCCAGCCGGTTGGTAAGAGAGCCAGGTCCTTCTTATTTAAAATTCTTTTCACCCAACAAGGCTGCCTGTCACGAAGACACTCCCTCCTCCTCCTTAGCTCTCTGATATTCTCATCTGGCAGGTGTCACAAGTGACAGTGCATGAACACTTGTTGATTGTCCACATTTGAGCTAATGGATGTGCTGCCCAGACAGGTTCATAGGTTCCCCTTAAACAGGTTTTCACAAGCTTAAAACCATAGAGTAAGAGAAAATAGGCAAGAGGGACTCCACCCAATAGCCAGACAGTGGTTTCTACAGGCATCCTCCTAATCTTTTGGTCTGGTAATCTCGGGCAAGAGGGATTTTCTAGGCTCTCATGTGATGAGGAAATTAAAACTTCTCTTTCTGATGATGTCTTTAGTATAATAATAAATAAATATTTTGTCTTTGTCTCCAGTTTCTGGCATAGAGCAACTGAAACCCTTGGAATGTTCTGAATAACAGGAGTGTATTTTGTTATTCAAAATGAGCCCCTTTCAGCCAGGTGGGGTGGCTCACGCCTGTAATCCCAGCACTTTGGGAGGCAGAGGCAGGTGGATCCCCTGAGGTCAGGAGTTTGAGATCAGCCTGGCCAACATGAAGAAACCTCGTCTCTACTAAAAATTCCAAAAATTAGCCAGGCATAGTGGCAGGTGCCTGTAATCCCAGCTACTCAGGCAGCTGAGACAGGAGAATCACTTGAACCTGGGAAGTGGAGGTTGCAGTGAGCCAAGATCGCGCCATTGTACTCTAGCCTGGGCAACAAGAGTGAAACGCCATCTCAAAAAAAAAAAAAAAAAAAATCAAAATGACCCCCTTTCAACCATATTCAAGTTCATGCTAATGAGGTGACCTTCAGGATGGGGGCTGGTGGTCAGAGGAATCAACCATATCTTTAGATCACTGGAACTTTCGGTTTCACCCCCTGACCTCTAGGGAAAGGAAAAGGGCTAGAGACTGAGTTCCATTGCCAATGGCCAATAATTTAATCAATTATGCGTGGGGAAAGCTCCATAAAATCCCCTTAATGATGGTATTCACAGAGCTTCAGAGTTGACAAACACAACTATTTACCAGGAGGGTAGTGTGTACTCTCCCTCCATGAGGACAAAAGCTCCTGTGCCCGAGAGTCTTCCAGACCTCACCCTACGTAGTGCTTCATCTGGTTATTCATTTGTGTCCTTCATAATAAGCCAATAATGGTAAGTGCTGTGGTTTGGATGTGGTTTGTCTCCACCAAAACTCACCTTGAAATCTGACCTCCAATATAGCTGTGTTGGGAGGTGGAACCTAGTGGTGGAGGTCTGGTGCAAGGGAGCAGATCCATTACGAATAGATTAATGCCCTCTCAGAGGGATGAGTTCTCTCCCTCATTAGTTCCCACAAGAGTGGGTTGTTAAAAAAGAAACTAGCTTCCTCAGTTTCTCTTTCTTGCTTCTTCTCTTGCCATGATCTTTTTTTCTCACACAGACTTCCCTTCTGCATTCCATCACCAGTCAAAGCAGCATGAAGCCCTCCCCAAATGTGGCTGCCAACTGTGAACTTTTCAGTCACCAGAATCATGAGCCAAATAAACCTCTTTTCTTTATAAAGTACTCAGCTTCAGATATCCTATTATAGCAATATGAAATGAACTAAGACAATGAGTAAAGTGTTTTCCAAAGTTCTAACAAATCATTGAACCTGAAAGGGTGGGGGTATGGGAACCTCCCGACTTAATAGCCAAATTAGACAGAAGTGTGGGTAACCTGGGAACCCATACTTGTGACTGGCATCTGAATGAGGACAGTCTTGTGGGACTGAGCCCTTAAACCTATGGAGACTGACACTAACGCTGAGTAGTTAATGGCAGATTAAATTAAATTGTAGGACACCCATCTGGTGTCCAGAGAGCTGGAGAACTGGTTGGTGTCAGGAAGAGAAAAACTTCACATATTTAGTATCAGAAGTATCGTGAATTAAAAACAGCTCAAAATCTGAGAGGTGTAAGACAGTAACAGCATACAGAGGTCAGTATCTGGGAATACCACCCTGTCTAGGCAGCCTATTTACTGCACAGTGTAAAGACTCAAGCCAGGGTAGCACAGGAGAAAGTCAACATATTTAAAGACAAAGCACTTGAGTTCAAATCCTGGTTCTGCCACTTATTAATTTTATTATCTACAAGTCACTGCCATATCTAAAAAATAAGAATACTAATGCCTACCTCACAAAACTGTTATGAGAATGAAATGGGATAACAGTTGTAAAACAGTTATTCAAATATAAGTTGTTATTATTATGGGGGAAATTAGACTTCAGACTGATTAATAACCTCTCAGTGATAGCCAGACGTGTTTGGCTCTTCCATATAAGTCAGATCTCAGCCTCCCTGACCACGTAGTCTCAAATAGCTACCCAGTCACTCGCTAGCACATCACCCTATTTTAGATCTATATGAGCCCTTACCTCTATCTGATTTTTTCTTATTTGTTTGTGTTTTTGCGATCTGTTAGAATGTAAGCTTCAAAAGAGCAGAACAGCTTCAGTTTGTCTTGTTGATTGCTGAATCCCTGGCACATAGTAGGCCAACAAATATTTTCTGAGTGAATGAATGGCTCAGATTTTATAGTAAGGATTCCATCTAAGGAAGAATATAAGAATTAGATTACATTGTTATTATTTTAAAATTCTTTGTTATTTTACTTTAAAGAGATGGGCTTCAGTTAGAGAGGGCTCCAGGGAAACCTCTGGAATGATAGCAATGTCCTGTCTTCTGACTTAGACAATGACCATACAGGTTTCACTTCATTATTAAATAGGATGAGTATACTTTTTGCACATTTTTGTGGCACTTCAAAAAAATGCTATGTACTCTCAAATGATTGAGATCCACTTTTACTTATAGAGATCACATCAATGCTTGTCGGTCATACGAGTCGTTGGACCCGTAGCAATAACTCTTAAGACATCAAGAGTTGCACCCCACAGCATTGCAACCACTGGTATAGGAAAAAGCAAAAAAGCAAAGGCTGGGATTTAATCTAAACTCCGCTGCTGTTAAATAATCCCTTTCCCCTGTGATATGGTTTGGCTCTGTGTCTCCGCCCAAATCTCATCTAGAATTGTAATCACCACAAGTGGAGGGAGGGACCTGGTGGGAGGTGATTGGATCATGAAGACAGTTTCCCTTATGCTATCTTGTGATAGTGAGGATAGTGAGTGAGTTATCACAAGATCTGATGGTTTAAAAGTGTGGCACTTCATTGTTCAATTCCCACCTATGAGTGAGAACATGCGGTGTTTGGTTTTCTGTTCTTGCAATAGTTTGCTGAGAATGATGGTTTCCTAGAACTTAAAGTATAATTAAAAAAAAAAAAAAAGTGTGGCACTTCCTGACTGGGTGCAGTGGCTCATGCCTGTAATCCCAGCACTTTAGGGGGCCAGATCAACTGAGGTCAGGAGTTCAAGACTAGTCTGGGCAATGTGGTGAAACCCCATCTCTACTGAAAATACAAAAATTAGCTGGGCATGGTGGCACATGCCTGTAATCCCAGCTACTTGGGAAGCTGAGGCATAAGAATCACTTGAGCCTAGGAGGCAGAGGTTGCAGTGAGCTGAGATCGTGACACTGCACTCCAGCCTGGGCAACAGAGTGAGGCTCCATATCAAAAAAAAGGCACTTGCCCTCCCCCATGCCCCGCCTTCCTGCTGCCATGTTAGGACGTGCCTTGCTTCCCCTTCACCTTCCATCACAATTGTAAGTTTCCCAAGGCCTCCCTGACCATGTGGAGCTGTGAGTCAATTAAATCTCTTTTCTTTATAAATTATCCAGTCTCGGGAAGTTGTGTATAGCAGTGTGAAATTGGACTAATACACCCTGTCTGGGCCTGTCTGTCCATCTGTAAGAGAGAGGGTTGAATTATATGATCTCTTGAGTCGCTCTCTACAGGTATTTCTCTACAGAACTACCTGCAGTTCTTGTAGCAATAGGAACCTTCTGAACATCACACATGTCACAGCTTGCAACCCCCTTACAGATGCATATCTAAGGTCATAACTCTCGTCCATTGAGATGCCTGCCTTCACTTCAAAGCTGTCCATGTCGTTCTCACTCAGGATTCAATATTCCTTTAAAGAAAAATAAAAAATGGTTTCTGTTGCACCATTTGTGCAAATTGGTGCATGTTGTGCAGACTACCTGCTCAAGAACTGTCAGAGTGTCCTCTGAGAGAAGGAGCATGTCACATGCAAGAACCTCCATGCTTGGCCCCAGGAATGGGAGCTGGCCTGCCACCCTGTGACTCTGGCTCCTGTGCCATATTGATCAACTGAGCATCAGAATTATCCAGTGTGTGAAGACTATTTGATTCATTTCTATGAGTGTATTTAGATTCAAGCACAGCCTTGTGGAAGGTTTCTTGAAATTCTTAAGATGGCACCATCAAGCCATGATGCATGACTCAGGTTTTAACTGACAGAAAAGGGGCCCTGGATACGCTAGAGAATTTCAAGCCAATGGACAGAAGTGGAAATGGTGACATTAGAATATGTAAAGAGGAAATGAATGACTTGATAAGAATGGAAAATTGTTTGGGAGAATAGTGGGGCATAAGGAAGACCATAATTTCTACCTTTTTCAAATACCCTGGGATGCCATACCCAGCTGATGTAGGGGAAATTCAAGACATTAAATGCTGGGCAAGATAATTATAATGTTATCTCAGGGGGATTTTTTAAAGCTTTTATTACTACAGAAGCAATGCATGCACATTTTACAAATCAGAAAATAAAAATACAAATAAAAACTTTATATTACCACACCCAGAGATCACCACAATTAACAACTCATTGAATATAATTTTTCTTCTACCAAAATGAAACCATGCCATACATGTTATTTTACAATCTGCTTTTTTATTCAATGGTCTCCATTTTTCCAGGTCAGAGAGTTTTTAGCTCTTCTAATACTCAAACCATATTCAAATATCACCAATGGATCTACCGATATCCTCTACAACTGGCCTTTAAAAATTGACTTGGCAGGGCCGGGCACGGTGGTTCACACCTGCAATCCCAGCACTTTGGGAGGCTGAGGCAGGCGGATCATGAGGTCAGGAGATTGAGACCATCCTGGCTAACATGGTGAAACCCTGTCTCTACTAAAAATACAAAAATTAGACAGGCGTGGTGGCACATGCCTGTAATCCCAGCTACTCAGGAGGCTGAGGCAGGAGAATCGCTTGAACCCAGGATGCGGAGGTTGCAGTGAGCCGAGATCACGCCACTGCAATCCAGCCTGGGAAACAGAGCAAGACTCCATTTCAAAAAAAAAAAATTGACTTGGCATTATTCTATTATTCTACTTCCTAAACTAGATGTTAATTAGTGTGTTCAACTTATAATTATCCATTAAGTTGTACATAAATATTTTACATACTTTTATATAGGCATACCATATAATATTAATATATACACTATATATAACATATAACAAGAATGTATTTCACAACAAAAGAAAGGGGTGAAATATCAGACATCTCATATAATTATCACTGAACTTTTGCCATTTGTTCTAATCCAGCTCCTTCCCTTTTTCATGATGATGATTTATGGAAGGGTCAGTCATCATTGTGCAAGAGTGCTGATACACTAATAACGGCACTTCCCACCAATTGCAGATGTTACACAAAAACAAGAGCGCTGCTTTCTTTTCATGATTTGTTTATTCATTTGTTTGTTTAGGAATCATTATATTTATCCCACAGAGGAATGGTCATAGTAGCCAAATTTTTTGTTTATAAGGAGCTTTATTTTTGTTTTGTTACTTTGCATTCTAATAAAAATTTAGTTATAATTTTACGTCAATTTAAGTTTGGCTCTAAACCAAACAAGAGATTTCCTTAGCACAGTGCTTTGAAATCTTTTTCATATAATAGCACCCATAGAAAAATCTGCTCAGTGCTGATTAGGCAAATGCTCAGTACTCTGTTTGAAGCGGGAAGGGACCCATATCTTAACTCTCCTATAAGCACTCCAGGGCCACCCATGGCACCCCAGTTGGGTTGTTCTTCCTTATCCTGAATTTGTAGCAACAAAATACCTTTCCCTTCTCTCATTTTCCTCAGTTTAGTCAGTGTCAAATTGGGCAAAGTGGCACCTAAAATGAGTATGTCCTATGACTACTCACCATTCCTAGGGAAGCTTGCCCTCTGCTTTCTCACCCCTGTGCCTTTATCCAAGTGGGGTTTTTTGTTTGTTTGTTTTTGCTTTTATTTTTGTTTCTCAAATCCTGTCTCAACCTCATTGCTTTTTCTCCTAGGGAAAAAAAATTTTAGCAATCTTTAAAAGTACTACTCAAATGTAACTTTGTGAAACCTCCTCAGTCAGAACCGGTTACAGGTTCAAAACCAAACTCATTACCTGCACCCTCCTCTGTGTCTGAATTACCATCAGCACCACAGTTACACATCCAGTGGTACAATTCAGAAATCTGGACATTCCCTTTAATATTCTCCCCATGTTCCTTGTGCTCACTTCAGCAGCACATATAATATTCTCCTCACATTCCCTGAACAGCTGATGAGTCCAAGGTCTATTGATTGTCTTCTAGATATTTCTCAAATTGGTTTCCTTTGCTCCATCCATAATACCTGTATTCCTGTATTCTCAGCGGAATCACTGCAAGAGTCAATGGGTTCAGTTCCATCTCTGCCTGAGGTTGTCCACACTTCTGCGGAGTGATCTTCCCAAAACAGACATCTGATTTCACTTACCTACTAGTCACCAGCTGTCCTGGTTTGCCTGAGGGTTTGGGTTTCTCAGGATGTTGCGATTTCAATGCTAATGTCCAGGAAGTTCAGGCAAACCAGGATGGTTAGGCGCATACTTAAAATCTTACATCTCTTTAGAACAGCACGTAAAGTTCTTCCTAATCTTCCCTACAATATCTTTTCAGCCTCAACTCTCTGTTCTCCTCGTCCCACCCCACCACACACTTATATACACCCTGCACTCCAGCTTTGCCAAGGTACATTCAGTTCCCCAAATGGAATGTGCTTTGTCTCTTTACATCTCAGTACCTTTGTACATTGTCTCCTTTGCCTTATCTGGAATTGTTGTTAAACTTCTATTCATCCATCAAGATTCCTTTCAGTTAGCACTTTTTCAATGAAGCCGTCCAGGAGTGGGTCGTAGCTTCTTCTATGTTCTCACAGCACCTTGCATATACTGGTGTCAAACCACTAGCCCATTGAACCCTGTCCCCACCAGATACTGAGACATAGAACTGTTCTTTGTGTACTAATACCTAGCACAGGGACTTGAACACAATAAGGGCTCAATAAGTGAGGGAGGGAGGCAGGGAGGGAAGGAAGGAATGAAGGGAGGGGAAGGAAGGAGGAAGGAAGGAAGGAAGGAAGGAATAGAGGGATGGAGGGAAGGAAGGGGAAGGAAGGAAGGAAAGAAGGAAGGAAGAAGGGAAAGGAAGGAAGGGAAGGAAGGAAGGAAGGAAGAAGGAAGGAAGGAAGGAAGGAAGGGAGGAAGGAAGGAAGGAAGGAAGGAAAATGTTGATAGAATTCACCCAGATCACTTTGTCTTCTGTGTAACATTTGTGGTTGAGTTAGCTGAATTAAATGTATGCTTCTCCCACTAGAATGTGAGCTCCTTGAGGCAGAAACAGAGTTGTATCTACTTTGTATCTCAACAGCATCCAGGCTGCAGGGACTCATTATATTTGCTCAATTGACAGGGTTTGGCTATTGTCTAAAGCTGAGAAAAGATGGATGACATGAAGGTCTTTGCTGGGGCATATGTCAAGAGGCGTTGCATGGATGTACAAATGTGCGTAGTCCAAATGTGTTCAGAGCTACTCCTTACTGGGTGTGACTGCCATGTATTTACCTTTACAGCAGTTACTGTTTCTCTTGGGGGAAACCTCCTTATTGGTAACTGAAAAGTCAAGAGTGTAAAAAGCTGGAGTCTCCCACATAAACTAAGCCCTGGAAACAGTTGAAACAGCTTTACCCACTAGGTAATGAGTTATCTGGCCATTATGAGAAAATAATTCCTTGCTCAATGATCATATAGCCCCTATTTCCAATCCATAATAAATATTTATACGGATGTGCCTCAAGGTGAGACTGCCAACCATATGCATCAGAATCACAGGGGCACTTGTTAAAAGCAGATTCCTGAGTCATCACCCCAAATTTCTGAGGGTCAGGCCAGAGGACCAGGGCATTGCCAGCTCAGTGTGTCAGCTGATGCTTATCACAATGGCATTTAGGAACTGCCGACTGATACAGAAAAGGAGACTACTATTCATACAGGTAACGCTTCTTCTTTCAAATAGCTAATGTAAAAATTAAATAGTGTTTTATGTAAAGTGCTTACATAATGCCTGACAAATGGCACCTGTTCGGTACTTATTAGGCAATGCTATTCCTATACTTTGAGTTCCCTGGGGACAATATGTCTTTTTCCTCTTTCTATTCACTGTGGCATTTTAGCATCTAGTATGCAAACTTACAGATAATAGGCCCCCAACAAACTGAATTACACCAAACTTTGATTGATGTTGAACAAGCTTGAAGGGAAAGCTAAAAACAAGATGCCATTTTTATGTACTAAATTGGTCAAGATCTTTGGCAAGTGCTGAAAGCTGACCAGAGGGCAGTTACAAGGGCATTCTTGTACAAAATTGATAGAATCATTCATAAAGTGGCACAGACTTTCTGGAAAGCAGTTCAGCACATTTACCATCAAGAGCCTTAAAAGTGTTCATACTTTTTGATGCAGTAATGCAATTATTACTTCTAGGAATCTATCTTAAGAAAATAATCTGAAATGAAAATTCTGTAGACATTTTTATATAAAAGAGTAAATCATAAACATGCATCAGAACAAACTCAACTGTCTGACACCAAGGGAGTAGTTAAGTAAATCATGACAGCTTCTCAAAATGGAATAGTATTCAACCAACAAATTAATGTTAATAAATTTTAATGGCATAAGGAAATACTGTGTCAAGGTGAACAAAGGCATTTATAGTTTGAGTCCAATCACGTAGAAAAAAAGTGTATAAGAAAAAACTTGAAGAAAATATTCCAAATATTAACAATGATAGAACCATGAGTAATGTTTATTTATTTCCTGATACTTTTCTGTGCTTTAAAAATTTTACAAATAAAAATAAAGAAATATTTTTAAATAAGGTAAAAAAGAAAAATGTTTTTGGTATCTCTCAGCACTTTGAGAGGCCAAGAGGGAAGATTGCTTGAGGCCAACAGTTCAAGAGCAGCCTGGGCTAAATAGCAAGACCTCATCTCTCAAATATATACATTTTTTAAGTAAATAAATAAATAAGATTTCTACTCTGGAAACAAGTAGTAGACTTACTTTTTCCAATTTCTTTCAATGACTTCAACTGAAATCCATGGAATTTATATAGAAAACAAACATAAGAAGGCTTAGAACAGTAGAAAGAAGGCAGACAGGCCAGAGATTCTAGGAATTAAGAAATGAATGATATATTTTGCCAGCATATGTTGCTCTAAAAAATTAAAAATTAAAAAAGCAATGAATGACATAGTGGAAAGTTTCCTGAATTTTTGTTCTGTTTCATACATCCCAGGCTTGGAGCAGAAGAAGTTGGCCATCCAGAAACAGAAGTACACCAAAAAAAAAGAAAGAAACCAAACACCACACAAAAAGCCGACTCTCTCTAGCCAAAAGTCCAGAAAAGGGACGGCTGAATAAGACAGAAAACTTTAAGACAATAACCACTCGCCTGTAGGTAAACACCACAGAAAAAGCATGACCTGGTCCCACCTAACCAGCAAAGACCAAATGGGGTGCCTAAACTTCCATCCTCACCAGACTGTAATGAGGTCCTTCAACCTCCCTGCAGGGATAGTGTTAGCGAAGGTCAAGTAGAAAGCTGGGACTTTCATCCCTACCAAATGGCAATGAACACCCTACTCCCTGTGGTATCAGTGGAGACCACGTGGAGTCTGGGCCTCTACCCCAACCAGCATTAACAAGACTCCTCTCCATCTCCATGCTGGAAGGGATGTTGTCAGAGGAAGCTCAGTAGAGAGTCAGAACTTTCCTAACTACTCTTTTTCATTTAATTAGTGGAAACCATCGGGGGAACATTAGTGAGGCATTCCTAATTCTTAAAGCTAGAGAGGTACTGGTGGAAAACCAATGGAAAGTTTGAACTCCTACCTTTATCCACCAGTAATAAGGACCCCTTGTCATCTTCAAGTATTAATGGAGGTTGAGTAGGCCACCTGGACTTCTACCAACTGGGAGTAATGAGGCAGTGCCATATTCTTCCCTGATTGAAGTGATGTCAACAGAAGCTAACGATGACATTAAGTTTTAAATAAGATTCATAACACAAAACCCCAAAGTTTCAAGTTTTGTTTAAAATTACTCGTATGTCAATAACCAGGAAGATCTCAAACTGAAAGAAAAAAGGCAATCAATAGATGCCAACACCAAGGTAACAGAGAGATGTAGAATTATCTGATAAGGATTTTAAAGCAGCCATTATAAAACTACTATAACAATTACATGCACACTTAAATGAAAAAAAAAAAGAATATCTCAGAAAAGTAATAGAAGATATGTAAAACCAAAAGAACATGTTAGAACTAAATAATACACTACTTGAAATTTTAAAACTCAGTGAATGGACTCAATAGTGAAATAGAGGGAAAGAGAAAACAACCAGTAAAATGAAAAATAGAACAAAAATAGTTCTCCAAAATGAACAACAGAGATAAAGTAGCCTTTAAAAATTTAAACAGCACCTCAGAGATCTGTGAGACTATGACAAGAGATCTGATTATCATGTCATTGGAATCCTAGAAGGAGAGGGGAGAGAGGAAATGACTAAAAAACTTAAAGAAATAATGGCTGAAAACATCTCAAATTTGGTAAAGTCCTAAACCTACAAATTTGAGATGAGTCAACCCCAAACAGAACAAACCTAAAGAAATCTACAAAAAGAAGTATAATAGTCAAACCCGTAAAAAATAAAGACAAAAAAAATGTTAAAAGCAGCCAAAGAGTGATGATACCTACCTATATGGAGAAAAACAGTTTGAATGACTGCAGATTTCTCATTGAAAACCATGAAGGCTAGAAGGAAGTGGCATGACACATTCAGAGTGCTGAAAGAAAACCGTCAATGCAGAATCCCATATCTGGTGAAAATATCCTTCAGAAATGAAGCGAAATGAAGACATTCTCAGATGAAGGAAAACTTTAAAAAAATTTGTTGCCAGCACACCAACCAAATAAGAGAAGAAACCTTGGAATATCAAGAAGAAAGAGAGAACATAATAAACAAAATGAAAATTAATACAATAGGCTTTTCTTTTCCTCTTATGTTTCCTAAATTATGTTTGAAGCAAAAATTATAACACTATTGGGCATGGTTCTAAATATATGCAGAACATTGAAGGCAATTATATAATAAAGGAGAGTAAAATGATAAAAAGGTTGTTAAGTTTCCTAAACTTCCTCAATCTTGTAAAGAGATAACACTAGTAAACTGTGATAAGTTATGTGTATATAAAATTTAATACTTGGAGTAACCACCAAAATAGCAATACAAAAAGATTCACTAAAAAACACTATACAAATATCAAAATGGAATTCTAAAAACTGTTCAAGTAACTCAGAGGAAGAAAAGAAAAAGAAAACACAGGGAAAAATAACAGAGCAAACACTAAAAAAAAAATAAAATTGTAGACATAATGCCTAACATATCACATTCAGTGTAAGTGGAGTAAGTATATCAATTAAAAGACAGTGATCATCGCTGTGGATTTAAATATATGATTCAACTGTATGCTGACTGTAAGAAATTTACTTCAAATATAACAATTTAGGCAGGTTGAAATTAAAAGATGTAAAAAGGTGTATCAGCTAAACATTAGTCGAGAGAAAAAAGGAGTGGCCATATTATCAGATAAATGGACTTCAGAGTAAAGAAATTTACCAGAAACAGAGACGGGCATTACATAACATTAAAAAGTTTTAATCCAACAAGAAAATATGGAAATCCTAAGTGTGTATGCACCAACAAGTCCGTGAGCAAATATGTTTATATATAGATATAGATATACATAATAGATATATATATACATGTATGTATATATCTATCTATGAATACATAGATATGTATATCTATATATATGTGTGTGTGTATATATATACCAAAAACTGCTAGAACTGAAAGGAGAAATTGGCAAATCCATTTATTATTATCTTTTTTTTTTGAGACAGCGTCTCACTCTGTCTCACGTCCAGGCTGGAGTGCAATGGTGCAATCTCAGCTCACTGCAACCTCTGCCTCCCAGGTTCAATCGATTGCCCTGCCTCAGCCTCCTGAACAGTTGGAACTACAGGTGCCTGCCACCATGCCTGGCCAATTTTTGTATTTTTAGTAGAGATGGGGTTTCCCCATGTTAGCTAGGATGATTTCGAACTCCTGACCACAAGTGATCCACCTGCCTCAGCCTCCCAAAGTGCTGGAATTACAGGTATGAGCCACCACACCCAGCTGAAAGCCAAAGACGTCAACATCCCTCTCTCAATAATTCATAGAACGACTAAGCAGAAAATTAACAAGGATATACAAGATGTAAAGAACATCATCAACCAACAGAACTTAATTGATATTTATTGAACAATCTAGCCAACAATAACAGAACATACAGTGTTTTCAAGTTCTCATGGAACATACATTAAGATGGACCATATCCTGGGCCACAAAGCAGACCTCAACTAATTTAAAAGAATCAATTAAGGTCATATAACATCTTCTCCAACCAGAATAAAACTGGAAATCAACAACAAAAATTTAACAAGAAACTCTCCAAACCATTGGAAACTAAACAACACACTTTTGAATAATTCATGGGTCAAACGGGAGGTCTCAAGAAAATAAACAAAAAAAAATACATTAAACTGAATGAAAACAAAGGCACAGTATATCAAAATTTGTATAATACACCCAAAGCAGTGCTAAAACTGAAATTTATAGCACTAACTGCATATATTAGAAAAAATGAAGTTTCCAATACAATAATCTAAGTTTCCCTCTCAAGAACCTAGAAGAAGAGCAAAATAGCCCAAGGTGAGCAGAACAAAGAAAATAATAAAGATAAAAACAGAAATCAATGCATCTGTGAATAGAAAATCAAACTGATCTTTAAAAAGATCAGTGATATTGACAAACTACTGGCAAGACTGAGAAAAAAGAGAAGAGACGAATCACCAATATTATAAAATTTAAAAACAAGAAAAGAATAAGCAAAGATCATGAACAACTCTACACATATAAATTTGACAACTTAGATGAAATAAACCAATTGCTTGAAAAACACAAACTATTACAACTCCCACTCAACATGAAATAGATAATCTGATTAATCCTATTACTATTAAGAAAATTGAATTTGTACTTCCTAAATTTTCAAAGAAAAAATCTCTGGGCCTAGATAGTTCCACTGAAAACAAAGTCTACCAAGTATTGAAAGAAAAAATAATATTATTACTATGCAATCTCCTCCAGAAAGTAGAAGAGGATGGACTATTTTCCAGTTCAGTTTATGAAGCTAGCATTATTCTGATAACAAAATAAGACAAAGACAGTGAAAAAAACAAAAAGTATAGACCAACATCCATCAGGAATATAAAGCAAATTTCCTTAACAAAATACTAACAAGGAAATTTGCTTCTATATTCCTGATGGATGTTGGTCTATACTTTTTGTTTTTTTTCACTGTCTTTGTCTTATTTTGTTATCAGAATAATGCTAGCTTCATAAACTGAACTGGAAAATAGTCCATCCTCCTTCGGTGGCTCAAGCCTGTAATCCCAGCACTTTGGGAGGCCGAGACGGGCGGATCACGAGGTCAGGAGATCGAGACCATCCTGGCGAACACGGTGAAACCCCGTCTCTACTAAAAAAAAATACAAAAAACTAGCCGGCAAGATGGCGGGTGCCTGTAGTCCCAGCTACTCGGAGGCTGAGGCAGAGAATGGCGTAAACCCAGAGGCGGAGCTTGCAGTGAGCTGAGATCCGGCCACTGCACTCCAGCCTGGGCGACAGAGCGAGACTCCGTCTCAAAAAAAAAAAAAAAAAAATACTTAACAATATAATTCAGCAACATGTGAAAACACTTATATGCCATTACTAAGTAGGGTTTAATTCAGGGATGCAAAGCTGCTCCAACCACACACACAGAAAATTAATCATCATTGATTTAGCAGACCACCATGTTAACAGACTAAAGAAGAAAAAAATCACATGATACCAAAGTAGAAAAAACATCTGACAAAAATTCATACCCAGTCATGATTTTAAAACTCTTAAAAATATGAATAAGAGAATTTTGTCAACTTAATAAGGAGCATTTTTAAAAACTTACAGTAACATATGTAATGGTGAAAAACTGAATTTATTCCCCATAATATCAGGAACAAGACAAGAATGTCCACTCTCACCACTCTTACTCAACATTGTTCTAGAATTTAAGGTTAGACAAGAAAAGGAAATAAAAGGCATACAGAAATAAAACTTACTCTGTTTACATATAATATCATTTCTCTGTAGAAAATACCCCAAAATCTACCAAAACCAATCTCCTAGAATTAATGAGTGATTTTAGCAGTCACAGGATATGACATGGACATACAAAACTTAATTGTATTTCTATATCCTGGTAGTAAACATATGGGTACTGAAATTTAAAATATGACAACAATCACTCAAAAGAAATGAAATACATGTAAATTTAACAAAACACCTACAGAACTTATATGCCAAAAACTATAAAAAGCTTATGAAACAAATGAAGGAAGATCTAAACAAACAGAGAGAGATACTATGTTTATGGTTTGGAAAGCTCAACATAGTAAAGATTTTAATTTTTGTCAAATTGATATCCAGATTCAATGCATATCTATCAAAATCCCAGTAAGATTTTTCTGTATATAAACAGGATAATCCTGAAATTTATATTAAAAAGTCAATAAACTATAATAGCTCAGACAATTTTGAAAAATAACAAAGTGAAAACAATCAGTCTGTCTGATTTCAATACTTACCACATAACTATACCATAATCCAGACTATATGGCATTGGCACATAGACTAATGGAGTAGAAGAGAAAACTGAGAAACAGACATACACAGATACACCCAACTGATTTTTGACACATATGCAAAAGCAAGAAAAAATAGACTTTTCAACAAATGGTGATCAAGCAATTGGATATCCATAGGTAAAAATACCCTCAATGCAAAAGCCAATTACTTCTGTGTAAGAAACCATCTGCCAGGACACAAGCAAAAATCAATTGAGGCTGGATGAAGGTTAAAGGCAAAAACTTTTACCATTGACTATTCTGAAACCAGGATTCTACTTTAAAATCAAATGCAATTAATAGCTAGTGGAGGAGAAGAAAGTCTTACCTAAGAAAACTACAAGTATAAGACAGATTTGGCTGCCACAGAGAGGGAGAACACGAATATTGAGAAAGCACTACTCTCTGAAGCTAAGATACAAAGGGATTGGCTAAGACTAAGTCTGGACAAGTGCAACAGATAACCCTATCTACCTCTACTACAAGCCTCGCAGAGTCATAAGCCCAGGAGGATACCACTGGGAGAGGAACAGGAGCACAAAGAGAGGCCACTTCTGCAATACAGGCATGCATAGATGACTAAAAACTGAAGGTGTATCCAATGTTTTGATTTCAACACCTGTGATCCTAATCACATCTATGCCCAAAAGATCAGAGATTTAAGACTTGTACAAAAAGAGACCTGGGGTTTTTGCTTCTTACAAGTTCAAAATAAGCCCAAAGTATAAAATAACTGCTAAACTAATGAGTACTGTGTGGGGCTTATGTAGCAGCACTAGTACTTGTACTAGTAATAACAGGCTACATCAAAAGCATAAAGTACACTGAGTTATGAGCAGAAGGTTTGAAGTCAATCTGCCTATGCTTAAGTTCTGTTTTTGCTGCTTCTTAGATGCCACATTTGGGTAAATTATATGGTTTCTCAGTGCCTCCTTTTGTAAGATTGAGGTTAACAACTCACTTGAGTCAGGAGAGAAGAGAGAAACTCTTGTAATACATGCACACATTTTTCAATTCATCTCATCAGAAATATATCAAATAAAGTCAATGTAACATGTTAAATATAAACATGAAATAAGATACAGTCTCAGATCTCTCCATCTACCCAAACTTAATTCTTGGATAGTATTGTTTTAGAACTGGCTTCAAAACATTAATCATTTTTCACCATATTATCTTCTAAGTACTGATTCTGAAACTCGAGTACCAGAGTTTCAAAATCCTTCAGCCATAGTTCCCCAAAGAAGGCAACAGATTCTGGAAATGCTGAAGTGATTACAGTTTCAGCCAGGGCCCTGCGTGTGTACCACTGAAATCAGAGTGTCCTGGTCTGGGAACATTATATTTCTCTGGAAAGCATTCAGGACATTTGGTCCTCCTCTCTATCCTTTTTCTAAGGGATCATTTCAGGTATAGCTGTACTCATTGTCCATAAGAATAGCCTTAGGCTGAGGGAAAAGTTGAGGAGATGGTGTTCTGAGCTGCCTTTCAACTCTACCCAGCCTGTGGTTTCAGGCAGCTTACCAAGGTTTGTATGAATGGCACTCAGAAGTAGCTATGGGCCAATTAGTCGAGTCAACCTAATCTGTCTAGTCTTTACAAAGCCTTGAAATGGGCACCCAAAATGAATCTCTTCTGGATCCATCAGCAAATGACCAACTCCCTCCCCAAAGTGCCAACTCAAGTTCCTGTGCTCTGTCTTCCACGGGCCTGAAGACCCTATACGGTTCAGCATTAGTTAATCATTGGCCAATAGATTTACTCCTTATTTCTTTATTTATGAGTAATTGACACAACTGCCATAAATTTCCAGTTCCCACTGATATAATGTTTTCAGATATGTTTTTTTTCTTTCATTGACTAAAAAACTCACAGCACTTTGAAAACAAATTGAGTATTACTTAAATTTCTTAAGATGTTTCACAGCGGTTTTATCTGTTTTAAAAATGTTTAAATTGTGCGTGTGTGTGTGTGTGTGTGTGTGTGTTTTGGGGTCAAGAAATCATCTGTATTGAGCCTTGGTTCAATCCACTATGGAATTATTATTGAAACTGGCCCAATTGTCCCATAGAAGTGATCTTTACAGTCTTTTAAAATAAAAATACTAAAATTGACCCAGGTCTTGAAGATTAAAACTTACATTTGGCCCTCCCTCAGGAAACTCACCCTCAGGACTCCTGAATAGCATCAAGGAACTGAAACTCACCAGATCCTCACATTCAGGCAGTGAGAAACCAGGTCCCTCATCCCTCATGATTTCCTTACCCCTCCCTAATTCCTGTTTACCCAATGTAGTTACATTCCTTTCCTGCTACATAAACCCCAATTGTAGTCAGTCAGGAGATGGATTTGAGACTGAAGTGCCATCTCCTCAGCTGCAGCACCCAAATAAAAGCCATCTTCCCTGGCAATACTTGCTGTCTCACCGATTGGCTTTCTATGCAGCCAGCAGCAGGACCTAGACTGAAGCCCTGGTGTTTGAGTAACATTATCTCCACCTTGTAAATAGGCCAATGTTAAAGACAGGTGAAGTGCTCTAGGGTTGTAAGAATAAATCATGTTAGAGCCAACACAACAATGCTGGTCTCCAGCCTCCGAATGTTATGTTTCTTTCGATTACACCCTGATGTTTTTTCTACCATCAACAACTAAAGTAGCACATCCAAAATTTAACAAAAACAATAGGCAATAAACCATTATTTAAGGCAAGGACTTAAGCCATAGCCTGCCATTTACTTTGCCAAAGGAAGCTGGTAATGTCACTTCGTCTCCCTGTGCCTAAACTTTCGTATTCATAAAAGAGAGATGATAATTCCTTAGTGGGTTGCTGAGAGGATTAAATACATGACTATGTGTAAAGTTCTTAGTCCAGAACTTGGCTCAAATCAATCGCCATTTAAGTATTTGCTCTTACTACTGCCATCCCTACTCTCAACTTGTTCCTACTTTTCTTTTGGGTATTAAATGGCATTATCATCTTTCCTCATTGGACAAGCTAAGAACCTTAGAGACATCCTTAGTAACTACTCATCCTGTTACCTCTTCTTTCTTACCTCCCAGTCTTTGGATTATGAAGTCTTCTTCATTCTATCATCTAAATATCTATTAAATCCACTTTTTACTCAGCATCCTCTCTGACAAGGCTATACAGTTTAGTCCTATTCCTCCACCTGGACTATTTCAAATACCTCCTCACTGGTGTCTCTTCCAACCAACTTTGCTCACTCCATGATGTAACATCCTTTAAAGTATCCTACCATATTACTCCCTGCTTCAAAACTTCCAGTGGCTTCCACATTGTGTCAGCCAGGCTGGCATCACAATCATTCTGACCAAGTCCAGCTCCACCATCAAAGATTCTAATTTAGTAGGTCTAGAATGGGACCTAGGAATCTATTTTGTGTGTACTCCCCCACCTGATTCTACAGATCAATATTTGAGAATCATTGGAAAGGATATTCATTAGAATGTCTTATGAAGTTCTTCCAAAATCTTACTCCCACCTCCAGGGAAATGAAATGTCATCTTTCCCCTTGAAGTTTTCTTTGACTGAATTTTTCCTTCTTCTGTGTTCCCACAGCTCTGTATGCATAGCTCTCAAAATGATAACTGTTATATCACACTTTCATTATATTTGTACCCCTGGGTCCCCAACTTGCAGGGACAACCTCATGGGCACACAACCTGTGCGGTCACACAGGGCCCTACACTCAGAAGGTCCCTACCCTTGGCTTAATGCTCTGCTATCACCATCCTGAAATTCTTAATAACTGTTGAACAAGGGACACCTCATTTTCACTTTGCACTGGGTCCTGCAAATTATGTCCTCAGCACTGCCACTCGATTGTGAGCTCCTTGAAAACAGAAGCTATTTGCTATTCTTTCAAATTCCTCCTTAGTTAGCACAGAGGACTCCTGGCAAAAAGTAGAGGTTTCTTAAATATTTGTTGAGTTTATACATGAATGGATGAAAAGATAAAGTATCTCATAGAAAAATAGTATAGCATGGCTAATTAACTCGGAAGAATAAGCTTTTCTTATTCTTGGGGGAGAGAGGAACTAACTGATAAAATCCTGAGACTATTGACCATTGACCACTCCAAATAAATAACATAACATTTTCTAGGTTTATTTTTAAATTACTCAAACCACTCCTACTTTGGAGCCCTGCTGCCTCCCTGTTCTCAGAATGCAAAATTGCAGTTAATGGAGCTTGCAATTATGCTATCATGCTCTGAGTTTTTGTGCCAGGCACTGTGTTAAATTCCGAGTGTAATGGGAAGGGGAAAGGAGAAGCCAAGAAAATGTGAAATGAGCAGGGTCACTGTCTTCAAGAAGCAATTAAATTTCACTCCTCTAAAATTTATATCGAAGATGAGTTGACTTCATGGGAGTTCTGCAGCAATGAATCGAGAATAAAGACACTAGACTTGGCCAGTGGCCCAGCTTCCTGAACATTTCAAACGACAAAATGTCTCAGCCTGAACACAATTCCCCCACTATGAGATCTGTGGGTTCACTAGTTAACATTGGCAACTGCCTCGGAGGTGCTCATGGAGCATAATAAACAAGTGGCTATTGAGGTGGGGGAGGCGCTTTTGCTCCCGGGTGTTAGAGAAGAAAAGACGAACATCAGCTATCAAAGTGAGCCGAATAATTGGTGGAAAAAAATGTTCCTAGCTCCTGCTGAAGGCATGACAGGACTTCCAATGTGGCAACGACCACACACCACCCTGCTGCCACATTACGTGTCCGTTGCTAGGTTCTCCAAAATGACACGGAAGTCCAAAAAGAGCTTATCGTGCTTTTCCACTACTAGTTTTTAGTTACCCACTACCGGCTGGTACAGTATCAGTTACAAAATTAAGAGATTCTAGTTGAAAACATATAAATGCCAATACACATATAAAGATGTGTTCAACTTCAAATCAAGGAAATGTAAAAATAATACAACCACAGAATATCAGTTTTGTATACTGAATGAGCCAAAGTTAAAAAGACTGATAATTTTCAATGTTGGCATGAATGGAGGAGAAAGCAAGTATTCTCAAAAAAGATTGCTGGTCTGATTATAAATGGGTACAACTACAACTTCTGAAGGGTAATTGGGCATGATGTGTTAATCCAAATTGAAAATGCATGCCCCCTTTAAGGCAGTAATAATAATTCTAGGCCTTTATCTTAAGGAAATAATCTGAAAAACAAATAAAAACCTAAGTACAAAGTTGCTCATCACAGCCAAAAAAACAAAAAATTAGACACAATACACGTGCAACATGGGAAACCTGCTGATACAGTACAATTCATCCAAACACAACTTGAATATTGAAATAGTTATGTGACACTCTAATTATCAAATATATATATATATATATCTCCATAAGGCATTTGTAGGTATAATGGAAAGGCTAGTTCTTCTTTTTAAAGTAGAGATAGAATCACTCCATTTTTGTTAAAAAATGCATATTGACCAGGTGTGGAGGCTCACTCTTATAATTCCAGCACTCTGGGAGGACAAGGCAGGTGGATCTCTTGGGTCCAGGAGTTTGAGACCAGCCTGGGCAACATGGTGAAACCCCATCTCTACATAAAATACTAGAAAATTACCAGGCATTGTGGCATGTGCCCATGGTCCTAGCTACTCAGGAGGCTGATGTGCGAGGATCACCTGTGCCTGGGAGATTGAGGGTGTGGTGAGCTACGATTACACCATTGCACTCCAACCCAGACAGAGACCCTCTCGCCAAAAAAAACTAACATTAAAAAAATACATATTTCCAAGTATGTGTATGTATTTTTTAAGAATATAAATTTTAAATCAATACAATAATTTTGTTTTGCCATGATGCAAACAAACGGATGATATCCAAAAACAATATTCATATTGTTTTTTCACATGTAGGGGGAAAAAGGGAGATTATGAGGTAATAATATGTTCAGTGATGTCCTGGTAAATATTTAACAGCTGGCCTTCAGGTGGGCCAGGGTGGGAGTTCCGTTGTAGTATTTACAGATTCCTGTGGCATAAATATCACCAACATTATTTATTTCAAGCTACTAATGTAATGTCACTGAGTTAGGAGTCGGGAAGAAATGGAAAGAAATACAGTTGCACCATGCTGTGTAACACCACTACCTCGTATTTCCATGACACAGATAAATTAGATGCAAATAATCTCAAAAGCATAGATAAGTATGCAGATAGAGCAAAAGAGAAAGTGATGAATTTTATGTTTTTGTTTGTTTGTTTGTTTGTTTTGAGACAGAGTCTCACTTTATCCCCCAGGCTGGACTGCAGTGATACGATCTCAGCTCACTGCAGCCTCAACCTCCTGGACCAAAGCAAGCCTCCCCTCTGAGCCTCTCAAGTAGCTGGGACTACAGGTGCATATCACCACGCCCAGACACTTTTTCTGTATTTTTGTAGACAGGGTTTCACTATGTTGCCCAGGCTGGTCTGAAACTCCTGGGCTCAAGCAATCTGCACACCTCAGCCTCCCAAAGTGCTGGGATTACAGGCGTGAGCCACGGCGCCCAGCCTGCATTTCTTATTGACATGTCTGGTGGTAAACTCATGAAGCATATTTACTTCATTATTTAGATCCTTATTTGTCATTGCAATATTTTACAATAAACATATGTTACCTTTATAATCAGAAAAGAATTCGAAGGGTTTTTTTTTTTTTTTTTTTGTCTTATTTGTTAAGGCCTAGGGAAAAATATCAGGGGACATTAATTTTTAAGTCTCACTGGAACAAAACACTTCCCCAAAAGATTGATTGTGTTAAGGTGTAACTAAAGAGTAATGTTAGAATCAATTAAGCCATATGATACCTTTGCTCAGTCATGGTATAAGGAAACGGTTCTAAATTCCTTCAAACTAGAAATACAAAACGTCACGACTGAAAGAGATTTGTGCTCCCAGGCATTCTCATACTCACACTTCACAAACAAGGAAGCGGAAAGGTTGGTGTTTTCCCAAAGTCTGCACAAGGTAAGTAGAAAATAAGCCAGCTCCTCTCCATTTATAAGTAGTCTCTACGGCCTATGAATAAAAGTATACTTTCTTGGCCAGGTGCAGTGGCTCATGCCCATAATCCCAGTACTTTGGGAGGCCGAGGCAGGTGGATCACAAGGTCAAGAGATGGAGACCATCCTGGCCAACATGGTGAATCCCTGTCTCTACTAAAAATACAAAAATTAGCTGGGCGTTGTGGCATGAACCTGCAGCCCCAGCTACTCGGGAGGCTGAGGCAGGAGAATCACTTGAACCCGGGAGGCAGAGGTTGCAGTGAGCTGAGATCACGCCACTGCACTCCAGCCTGGCAACAGGCAAGACTCTGTTTAAAAAAAAGAAAAAGTACATATTCCTTTTGGTATAACTGAATGGCAAGAGACGACCTCATTTTTATGGGGTATTATTTATTCAATTGGTTAACTGCTAAGGCCCTGGCTCTTTCTACCTTTATTTAGATAATAGCAGCTCACACTTCACCAGAACTGTATACTTCTCAAAACATGTTCATATGGATTATCCCCACTGATCTTCATGAGAGCTCTGTGAGTCTGGTAGGGGTAAGAAGGACCAGTCCTATTTTACAGGTATAAAAACCGAGGCTAGAGCAGGTAAGCAGCTAGCCCAAGGCCGGTGAGAGCCAGGCCTCCTGTCCTGTCCCAGTGCTCTCCAGGAGTTTCCTCCACAAAGCCTTTTTGAGGCAGTCATTTAGGTGAACATTCCCCAAAGGGCACTTTCTCACCTTTCCTTCCTTCTCCCTCCAAAAGCCTCTTTCTTCCTTTGGCTGCTGTCTCATTTTGCACTTAAAGATATTACTTTCAGGTCACCTAGGGTTGCTTTTTAGCTCCTGTTTGCTTTTGTTTATTATTATTTATTTATTTATTTATTTTTATCTACTTATTTTTGAGACAGCGTCTCTCTCTGTCGCCAGGCTGGAGTGCAGTGGCGCAATCTCAGCTCACTGCAACCTCCGCCTCCCGGGTTCGAGCCATTCTCCTGCCTCAGCCTCCCAACTAGCTGGGACTACAGGTGCACACCAGCCTGCCCAGCTAATTTTTGTATTTTTAGCAGAGATGGGGTTTCACCATGTTGGCCGGGATGATTTCGATCTCTTGATCTCATGATCTGCCTGCCTTGGTCTCCCAAAGTGCTGGGATTACAGGCATTAGCCACCGCGCCCGGACTGTTTTTGTTTTAACTCTAAAATGGAAGATAATCCCAGGCATCTTTAGCCCTCAGAATATTCTTCTTCTTTATTTGACAGGAGGTCTAAACCCCAGAATGTTGTTTTCTCTTGAAATTTGAAGTAATTTCTACCACAAGAGAAATTACATTTGCAAAGTTTCAAGTAAAGTATATTACAAAGCACAAGCCTAAACACTTTGGTGTGACACATTTCTAGACCTGGAAGTCAGAGGAAACAGGCTTATTTAAGATACTCAAATTATCTTGAAGAAAATAGAAACTCAAATTATCTATAACAGAACAGATCCTGAGGAATATAAGAAGACTCGATGTTGATGTAGCTTTGTTTTATGAAGGAAGGGAACGTGTTCTCTTATGGGTGCAATGTTCTCAGGAAGAACTGGAAGAGGTATCAGTGGGCTATGCTCAGGTCCAGAGACAAAAGCGCTATCAACTTAAACACCACTGTGTGGTACCTCAGCGCCTGGACTTACCGGTTGATGCAACCTTCGGAAAATTCTGTGTGCATCAATTTCCTCATCTTTAAAGTAAGAATCACAGCATCTACCTCATAGGGTTGTGATGAAAACTAAATTAGCTAGTGGCCAAGAAAATGCTCTATATACTAAAAATCACTACAAAATATGTAGAATATATGTATATATATAGTTTGATAATTTTTAAAGTTTACTGCTCTGGGCAAGGGATGGAGGAGTGAGTTAAAAAGGAACAGAATGTCAGACACAGCAACAGGCAGGTGGCCAGGTTTCTGTAGGCACAAGAGGATAGAGAGCTCAGGAGTGCATACTAATTGCTGCACCTCTGCTGAGACTACTGGCCAAATGACTGCCCACCAGAAAACACAGTGTCCCTTTCCATATTAAAAGCCCTCTCCTAACTGGGCTTCCAGCTGCATACAAAACTAGGTGGACTTCCTCATGCATCTGATGGTGCCGTTATGAAGATGAACTGTTAATGAATTGCTTTGGTGGAATATGTACGCTAGGGAAGAGGTAACAGTTTCCCTACAACCATGAATGTCTTCTGGAAAATAAATGATTCTTATTGACACTTGAAAGACAAATTGTCCAAGAGCAGAAAGGGGTGTACTGAAAAAGAGTGAGTGTATTTCTAAATGAGAGAGAGAGAAAAAAAATGTTTCAGAGGAGGCAGCCTCTGCCTTCTGGTGAAGAGTATTCAAGATGAAGATAAACTTTTCAACTTAATATCGAGAGTAATGAAACATTCACTTCCTAAAGAAAACTCTTTTAAGAAACAAAGACGATATCCAATGTGGGCTAGCAAGTCATTTCTGGTGACATTTGTGGAGGGGCTAAAGACAATTCATTTGGCAGTCAAATCTGAATGAAGTAAAGGATATGGTTAAGAAAGGCACCTGAATTAATGTGCCTTTCACTTCTTTATAATTCTTTCAGCTTTGATAGCAGAAGGGATCTACTCTTGAAAGTCCAAAAAATGTTGTTGCTATAGGAACAGGTAAGCAGATTAGACTTGAAAGACCAGTTTAGGAACAAAGAATTTAATAGTCAGGGCTAAAGCAATTAACCAAGAAAAACATTTTAAGTAAATATCTTTCAGGTTTGTTATTTACATATTAATTCCAGGAAGACAAAATGTTATTATTGAATGAGAGCATCACATTTTAACATTTTAATTACATCATTACTGGCATAAAAGACTATGCTTACACAATTAGCAGAAAGACCTTATTAAACAGAAGTACACATTTCTGACTCTCTCTTGATGACATTGTAATTGAGAAATACAGTTTTAAATTCATCCTGAGCATGAGTCATCTTGGATTTTCCTATAGTTCTTGAGATAGGAGTGCATCTAAAATAAAGGAGATAACAAACTACCGAAAGTTTTCTGTAACCAATCTCTATAATGAGGAAGCCACAAAAGTAAAATTCTAGAAGAAAATAGAAATGTGTATAGGCTGATAATTGTTACTATTGTATGTCTTCCCTGTCCAACAGACTCAGTGAACAAGCTGTGTGAGAAGAGAAGGCTGAAGACCTAGCGGCACTTCTGCTTCTTCCTACCAGGGAATACACTGCTTCTCACATTAGGGATTTCCTAAAACTGTTAGGTGTTTTGAACAGAACTGGCTATACCACTGAGACTCAAACAAGAATCATAAAGTGGCATGGTGCTTCTCTCCCTCTCTGTTTTCTTTAAAAAGAAAACATTATTGACAAGATAAACACAATATTTTCATTCTAGCAAATTTCTGCTGTCAGAGGTTATATTTACAGGATAGAGAGATTTCTTAAATATGACCTTTTCTCAGGTAATACCAGAGTGAAATTGCAGAGAAGTCTCTGTATGTGTGGTGTGTGTGTGTGTGTGTGTGTGTGTGTGTGTGTGTCTCGTAGGCTGAGGAGTGGGATGGGAAGAAGGGAATGTGGCTAGAATCTTACCATCTCATTCTCTTCTCCTTCATTGAGCAGAGCGTGCTGGCCCTTCTCAAAGTGTCCCATGAAAGAGTTATTCCACACCTCCTCCCTGACCTTGCTGGGCAGATGCTTCCAGGACGAACTCCAACTCGCCGAGCCGCTGAGCCACCGCACCTCCTCAGCTGACTAAAAGAGTTAATGATCCTCCAGGTTAAAACTCCTCCTTGAGCACACACCTTCTCTCAACAAACGACAATACTTGGCAAACTGAACTCCTCCCACAAGTCACCCTCTGCTAGGAGGAATTTCTGGCTGCTCCCTGCTTATTGCGTCCTCTCAGAGCAGCTGTCTCAAAGGAGGCTGCTCCCATGCCGATCTTTTTGTGCCCAACTTACAGGGAAAGAACTCATTGCCTGCCCAGTGCCTGCCAGCCTCAGACTTCTGACTGCAAATCCAACAGGACAATACAGAGTTGGCAGGACCCTTCTCAGGAGCGAGGAACCGGGTCACTCAAGAACTCCCAGGTCACTGCTTTATTCAGAGGACCTAAGGAATTGGGTTGAGAGGAAGGGCACAGAGCTGCAGATTTTCTCTGATGAATGAAGGCTTCGATCCATAGGTTTCTAATAGTACTCTCATTCAGTTTGCTTACAAAAGGTACAAATTATCACTCATCCTCTTCAAAAGGTATCTGTAATCACATTTCCTGTTATATGCAAAAAACATTCTATTTAAAGTGTATGTGAAATTAAGTTTACTTTTCTGAAACACATGTAGAAAATGAACAAAGGTAACATCAAACTAGTCTAGGTAGTCTCCTTTCACTAAAATACTGATATTCCAACACTTAACAAAGTCTAGAACTAAAATATTCAAATGACTACATGGTCAGACTCTTTTTTAATTTGTTTACACATTTATTCAATAAACATTGCCTGAGCACAGGGACTACCTAAAAAAGTTAAGTCATATTTGCTGTCCTCGTGTTGATGTAGGGATTCACACTTCCAAACAAATATGATAGAAAGTGGGTTGTTACTATAAGAGATGGAACAGAAGCCTAAGATAGTGTTAGAAGTCCCAGCATGGTGTAGAGAAACACACCCCTACCCTAGCTCCGGCAAAATACCTGAATTCCAGCTGCTTGTCTGCACTGGCCTTGCTATGTGACCATGTAACCATAGGAACTGGCTCTTCTTCTCTGGTGCCACCCAACGGGACTGTTGAGAGAATGGAGTGAGATCTTTGTGAAGGTACATGGTACGGCACCGATCAAGTGCTGTTAGGATTGTTAAATTAAATGTGCAACTGAACAGTAGGTGGTAGCACACAGTGGTTAAGGTCATATGCACTAAAGTCGGAAGGCCTGAGTTCAAATTTGGACTGTACTAGGTGGTCGTTGTGCTACCTTGGGATGTAACGAGTTATACAAACTCCATTAGCCTCTATTTGCTCACATGTAACATAAAGATGATGATAATCGAGCATATGTCCTAAAACAGATTTTTAAGAAAGAGTGCCTGGGGAATAATAGGTGTTCAACAAAAGACAGTTATTTTTACCTTCACCATGTCCACTGTCTCTCCCTCAAGCTACATTGGCAATGATATCTCCAACCTGACCCAAACAGCCCTAATGTGACCAAGATCAATGTGTGCGTGTGTGTGTATGTATGTGTGAGTACATTGTATGTGTAAAACCTTGAGCAAATAGTAAAGTGTAAGATAAACATAAAAAGTAAGCTAAGTAAACCCATTGTAATAGTAATAACAAAATATATATGTATGTATGTATATATGTGTGTGTGTGTGTGTATACATATATATAGTTCTCTTGGTTTCAAAAATTTGCTAGCACAATTTAACCAAATAAATGAAAATTAACGTTTTATCACAAGGTCAAAATATAAGAAATGCAGGGTTTCTTTTCGGGGGGGCAATAAAAATGTTCTAGAACTACTGATGGCTTCACAAATTTGTGAATATACTAAACCTCACTGAAATGTATACTTTAAAAGGGTGAATTTTATGAAATGTGAATTATATCTCAATGAAAAGATATAATAAATTTAAAAATCATACCTCAATAAAAAATTATAACTCAAAAAACCTAACTGAACATTTAACAGTCTTACTAGGCAGTAATTATATATTCAGTACAGAAAAAAATATAAAACATGCATATTCCAAATTTCATCTCAACTGATGGAGGTTGAGGAGTGTTAGTATGTGACGTGGCGAAACTGTATCAGTGCTCCTGGGCAGGTGAGAGAGAAGCAATTCATTCTCCTGTGTATCGCTGGCAATATTTGCACTGTTTTCTTTTGGCTGGGTTCCTGAATACCCTTGGTAACTCATGCACCATTGTGAGACTGAGATGAGTGTGTAACTGATTAAGAGCTAGAGGAGAAACTGTACACAAACTTACCCCATCAAATAAATCAGGTCATGCTGTTACAATATTTAAGCCAAACTTGAAAAGGAAAATATGTAAGTCCCTATGAACATTAAAAGCTTTTATAAAAATCAGGTGTCCGTGGAAAATTATTTTCCACAACCTGGTTCAGTGGAGCTGAGGACTCCAGTAGTGAGAGAGTTTCCTCAGGCTCTTTGGGAGTTCTATTGGTAAAACATCTAGATTTGATCTATGGCAACACTACTTATGGACAGTACTCACCCTCATTTAGTGCTTTTGGTCTACAAACATAAGCATATCCAGAAACAGGGGTAGGTTGTGTGGGAAAGCAAGGAGAACGTTTACCGAACACTTCCAGATATGAGGCACAATTCTAAACGGTTTACACTCACTGTTGCACGCAGTCCTGACAAAAGCCTCTGTGGTTGATACTATTCTGATCATTCTTATTGACAGACAAGGAAACACAGTGCAGATATTAAGTAATTCGCCTACATTCAAACCATTAGTAAGTGACAGAATGAGTATTCGGACCTAGGCAATGCAGCTCTCCCAATCCATGATCCTAGTTACTGGACTAATACCTTTCTACACATTTATTTGGCACATCCAAAGTGCTCTGCAAAGAGGTTTGCATTTATATGACCAGAAAAGCCTCTTTGTGAAGGAAGCATTTTGAGAAAGGCCTTGGAAAGAGTCAAAAAAGGCTTCAACAGGTGGAGATGCTGAGGCTCGAACAAAGAGTGAGGCCGCAGGAAAGGGCATGTGAAGCAAGGAAGTCATCAGAGGGAGAAACACATGGTCATGCTGACAGCAAGTCCATCAGCCCCACTGCAGCACGGGGTGCACGAAGGAAGAAGAGGGGAGTGACATGTGGCAGGGACGTACGGACCAACGCCATGCATGGAGGTCCTGAATGCCAGGTCTGAGTCTGAGCTTAGTGCACAGAGTGACAATAACATGGAAGGCAAACTGAACTCCATAAATATCCCTATTGTTCCTGATCAGCCTGTGCGCTCATATTATAGGAATCAGGTGCCAAAGCAACTCGGTCCTTCTACATAGTACTGTATTTATGTAGACAGTTTTCTTGAACCTTCTAAGTTAGTCTTCTATTTCTCTTTGGAACATTGTTTGAAAAGGTATTCCTGAATTCAGCCTCTCTTTCCTTAATTGTGCCTGTTCGATATTTCTATTCTATACTCTGCGTGCCTCACGGGTTGTGATGTGGCTTAGTAAGAATGGCAGATGAGGATTTGGTGTGGTCTACATTCTAATCTTGACATTTTCCTGAAGGATTCCATTCACTAATTCATTTAACACGAGTTTGATTAACTTCAGTATACCCAGATCTGTAACACATGAAGAATAGAGATTTAATAAATTATGCCCCCCAAAAGTTAAGTCCATTAAGAAACAAGACCAACACCAAAATATAAATTCCGTATAATATGCTAATTACACAAGAGTGACAGAGGAAGTTCAAGTAGAGAGTTAGGCCAGGAAACCCTCACAAAGATAGGAGTTTTACGCTGGCCTCGATAAATACAGCATTATTAACAAGGGAGACAGACAGCAACGGCACAGACGAGGACCCCCACAGCCCATCCTGGGGCTGTCAATTATACACATATATCGATACCTTAGAATTGAGGGGAACGTCCAAGAGGAAAAGCTCCTTCGTTCGTTCTCCGATTCTCTCCCTGAACTGATTTTTTCTCAAATACTCTCTCCCAAATAAGAATGGGAACGGAAAGTAAAAAGGATCAATACTTAGCTACCTCTGCTGATGTGGCGTCTTGGTTTGCTTTTGATTATCTTAGGAGCATGCCTGTTGCTCTGAGCAGTTCTCAACCTCTGTGAGCGTCTAGAATAGATGTTCACTGGAAATAATGGCAGGACCGGTTTCTCTGCCAGGACCGTGGGGATGCTGATGCTTACTTGTCTGGCCCATTTAGATTTTGTGATGATAAATGGTAATAAGGTTTCATTATATGTTAACTTCCATCTTTCATCTGAGAACTCACAGCATATTACAAATATTATTTTTTGCAACATCTCTGTGAAGTAGGGAGGTGAGTAACATCATTGCCCCCATTTGAAAGCTGTAGGAACTGAGTCATAAAGAGGTCACAAAGAGCTCTTCAAGGTCATGTGTCTTTAGCATGGAGAGGAACCTGAAACAAGTGCAGTATCTCTGCTTTGTCATCATTGGCAATCAACTGGCTCAATCTTCCTCCTCAGTCCTCATTATACAAATCTCGTATTTGTAAAGTACTTGAAACCTTTTGTTATAGAACTTCATCTGAACTCAAGGCTTTACGGTTATTAATAATTATCCTAATCTGCTCAAAACAGTCTGTGGTAGCAAGCAAAGATGCGATATCCCAAAGAGGAATTACCTGCCTCAAGGTGGTGGTGCAAAGTCTAACTGAATTAATTAATGTTTGTGAAACATTTAGCAACCCTTAAATTAAAGGGTCTAATACAAAGATCCAGGGACTCCCCATTAATTACAGAAGAAAAGAGCAGGCTGACGCTGTCTGCTTCTCAGAGGACTTGCTCTCAAATATCCCCGTTCAGCACCGGGTCTGTTCTCCTCCCAGTGCCTTGGGGTGGCCTGTTGTTTCACTTTCAGAAGAGCCCTCTTGGCTTTCTGTTATTTCCAAAAATAAGAAATTAAAAGCTCCTCTCTGGAGGTAAGGCAGCTCCCCTTCTGTGAAGCTTACCTCAGTTGACAGCTGTTATAACAATTCCAGGTCATTAAGGATAACCTATAAAAACAAAATCCAAAAGAGACAGTCCCCAGGCAGAAGCTTCATGTCAGCGTACTTAATTTTGAGAACTTTTAACTCAAAAATTTGAATATACAAAACAATACAAGTTAGGGTACGATTATTAACAATCAGAGACGATTAGAATTAGACTGGGCCTTAGAAATTACTAAGTTACCCTCATTGTTTCTCAAGTGAGAAAAAAGTTACTAGATGACTGTGTAATCATTTGTCCAAGATCACAATATGTGAAAGCTAAAATTCTCAAGTCTTATATATGATATACTTCACACAGCATCATATTACTACTCACTTTTTTTTTTTTAAGACAGGGTCTCACTCTGTCACCCAGGCTGGAGAGCAGAGGTGCAATCATGGCTCACTACAGCCTCAACCTCGTAGGCCCAAGGGATCCTGCCAGCTCAGCCTCTCAAGTAGTTGGGACTATAGACAGGAGCCACCATGCCAAACTAATTTTTGTTTTTGTTTTTTGTAAAGACAAAAAACATGTTGCCCAGGTTGGTCTTGAACCCTGAGCAAAAGCCATCCACCCACCTCTGTCTCCCAAAGTGCTGGGATGACAGGTGTCAGCCACCATGCCTGGCTGCTACTCACTTTTTGTAAAGGGATTAAAATAGGATACTTTGAAACAGTATCTCTAGAATATTTAAGAGGACCTTTTTTGCTAAGTATAGATTTAAATAGAACTTTTCCAGAATGCACCAATTGTGTAAAGCCATGGCCATATCACTGAATTGTAGAGCATATCCCATTACTTAGGTATGACCCAGAGGGCTTAGGACATAGCATTGGGCCCACCCACTGGAGTGAAAATCTGTGCTTGGGGAGATGATGATATTGCACGTACCTCTAAAGGAAATTTAATCTACCAGGCAATTGAAGCTCATAGCAATTTTTGCTCACAGCTCAGGGGAACAGTTGGCCAAGAGGGAAGGAGAGAAAGGCCATAAGACAGAAGCAGAAATGTTCCCAACAAGCAGTTAGAGTCCAGCAATGGGGCAGGTGATACTTGGAAATCCAGACAGGAAGCTGGCTCCATGGAGTCTGTCCTCTAGTGGCTAAGCTCCAATCAGAAACCTCGGGCCTGAGGCAGTGTTCCAATTCCGGGTGGGAGCCTGGCCTGGGAAAGGCTTCTTTACTCCTAGAAAAAATCTGGGGCTCAAGGCAGGCTGCCAGGCAGGAACTTGGGAACAGTAGTACCCACAGGGGACCTCAGGCTTAGGCATGAGGCAAGAGCCCAATGAAGAGAATCAGGGCACTGTCTCTGGGCAGACTAACCAAGAGTGTGGCTGGGTGCTGAGCTGCAGAGAGCAAGGCTGGGCTGGATTCAGTGCCCCTGCCATGGGCCTGGGATGACCCAGGAACTGGGCTGAGGCCCCTGGGGAAAATCAAGAACAGGTTCCTGCTGGGGATGAAGGAAGTGGCAAGGCTGGGGCTCCACTGGCCTCTCTGTTTGCCATTCTTCCAAAAGTCCACTTTCGGATTATTTAAGCTGGTTACCTCTTTCATCAGCAAGTAAGATGCTCCACAAAAGGGGGGAGACTCTCAAGTGGATAAATCAGTGATATTTTGAGAGGGGGGCGAAACTGAAATTAATGACAAAAGAAGTTCAGAGCTCTTATTTGTGTATTGTACATGTCGTTCAATGTGCTAAGCAAATTGGTAATGGGAAATGTTACTTACTCATGGAAAAAAGAAAGTCATAAGATACAACTAATGCACCTCCTAGTACTCAGACCCTCTCCCAATGAGTGTGGCATCAGAAGGGATCTCGGAGGTTTCTTAGCTCTCCCGTAATCCATCAACCCTGCCAAAGCAATCTAAACAAAACTGTGCTTACCATGCAAATGCAACCTCAAGGCCCCCAGCTTCCAATCTAATCTCTGTCCCGGCGGAGGTCTTTAGGGCTGTCAGTGTCTCTTCACATCCCTCTTTTTTGCACACCCCTATGAAACATGCAACTGGACTAGCTATGTTTACCGTGGGAACATCACTGTACTTCTCCCTTCGCTGGCAATGGAGTCCGATCCTCTCCTCCTTTCATCCAGCCTTTCTCTGGCACCAGGGTACTTTGCTGTTGGCCAGCTGCATGCTTTGTTGGTTGCTCTGTTTTTCTCACATCTCATTGACCCTAGAGTATGTGGCAGAGAATAGCAGTAGTTCCTCACCAGAGGTGTGTGTCAGCCACCCCGGAAGCTCTCCCGGACCCCACATACTCTGGTCCCGACCCAGACCTACCAAACCTGAATCCCTGGGGTGGAAACAAAAAAAAAACAACAACAACAAAAACCCCTGCATTTTGATGAGTATGGGTTATGTTGTACTTATACTACTTTAAAATAAAACGGAAAATAAAAGAATAAAGTAGATCTATTACTATAGGAAGATATCCATGATATATTAACTGCAAGTTGTTACAGAATGCTATCATTACATGATTAAATGCATTATATTATTAAATGCATTCATCAGGCATTTTTGTAAAAATGGGAAATATCTGTGTGTGTGATGTAATATACAGGTGGATATCTAAACAAAAGAGTCTATAGACTAGGGATTTTAGCCACTGTTCCCTGTTCTCCTTGCCATTTACCTCCCAAGCCCTAGATACAGTGAAACCAATTTCAAATATAGAATCACACCAGTTGGCCGGGCACAGTGGCTCACGCCTGTAATCCCAGCACTTTGGGAGGCCAAGGTGGCAGGTCACGAGGTCAGGAGTTCGAGACCATCCTGGCTAACACGGTGAAACCCCATCTCTCCTAAAAATACAAAAAATTAGCCGGGTGTGGTGGCGGGCACCCATAGTCCCAGCTACTTGGGAGGCTGGGGCAGGAGAATCACTTGAACCTGGAAGGCAGAGGTAGCAGTGAGCCAAGATGGTGCCACTGCACTCCAGCCTGGTGACAGAGGGAGACTCCATCTCAAACAAAAATAATAATAAAAATTTAAAAATCATAGTGGTTATATTATGGCTCTATCACTGGATAGCCACGAAAAATTTGGCAAGTTGCTAAATTATCCTAAGCTTCAATGTTTTCATCTTTGAAATGAGATATAATCCCATTACTCCGTGATACGGTATTGTTGGAAGAATAAATAAGATTGTATATCTGCCCAGTCTCGTGTCAGACAAATTATAAGATAATTTTTAGGGAAAAAATAGTATTAGAAGTTGAACGGTACTTGAGAATTTTTTTCTTCCCAAAAAAATATGAAATGGGGAAAAACACAATTGAACAGTCTTATATTAATCTTTCTTGTTTAAGAACAGGAAAGATTATACCTGGTTTCCTGGAGGATTGCTTGAAGAGTGTCAGCCCATCAGGACAAGGGAATGCAGAGAAGGCCTGGCTAACCCACAGACCTCACCAGCATGGTCTACCTGCCAAAATGAGAGAAAATGAGAGCCAGAAACTCAGGGACCCAATTCTCCCCTCCTAGACCTCGTATCCTTATATTAAACTGCTACTTCCAATGTTAAGAACACCACAGAAACCAAAGTACCCACAAATAACAAGAACTGTTTGCCTAACAGTAAATGATCACCACACATTGATTTCATCCACTTTAGCCAGGTGAGGTGGCACACGCCTGTAATCCTGGCTACTCAGGAGGCTGAGCTGAAAGGATTGCTTGAGCTTGGAAGGTCCAGGCTGCAGTGAGCTGTGATTGTGTAACTGCGCCACTGCACTCGAGCCTGGGCGATAGACCGAGACTGTCTCAAAAAAAAAGTTTGCTTTGTAAACCACAGAATATATGCCTGCAATGTTGTTTTCTTATTTTATTTTATTTATTTATTTTTTTTTTGACACGGAGTCTCACTCTGTCACCCAGGCTGGAGTGCAGTGGCACCATCTCAGCTCACTGCAAACTCCGCCTCCCGGGTTCACGCCATTCTCCTGACTCTGCTTCCCGAGTAGCTGGGACTATAGGAGCCCGCTACCGCGCCCGGCTAGTTTTTTTGTATTTTTAGTAGAGACAGGGTTTCACTGTGTTCGCCAGGATGGTCTCAATCTCCTGACCTCGTGATCCGCCCGCCTCGGCCTCCCAAAGTGCTGGGATTATAGGCGTGAGCCACCGCGCCCGGCCCTTATTTTATTTTTTTAAGATCATTTATAAACTATTTCTTGTTAGGAAAAATATTTATTTCTTAAGTATTTACTATAATTATTATTATGATATTTATTTCTTAATTATCATCTAAACAATGTATGACATGCTAATATCAAAGAGCACTGGAAGGAGAGAGATTTACAACCAACCTCTGGCAACCTTACTGTCTAACTTGGGTAACCCCTTCTGTTCAAATGAGAGAAAATGAGAGCCAGAAAAGTTACCTTCTACTACTTCTAAGTTGGCATTAGAAGTTGAACAGTACTTGAGAAATTTTTTCTTCCCTAAAAAAATATAAAATGGAGAAAAACACAATTAAACAGCATTATATTCATCTTTCTTATTTTTAGAATAAGAAAGATTATGCCTGGTTTACTGAAGGATTGCTTGAAGAGTATCAGTCTATCAGAACAACAGCATTCAGAAAAGGCCTGGCTAACCCAGAGGCCTTGCCACCCTGGTCTACCTGCCTAGTTGGGCCTTGCTAAAAGCACTTGTGGCTGCCACCTACAGGCCTGCTTCCAGCCTATACACCTTGTGGCAAAAGCTGCATGGCATGTGGCAGACTGGAAAATCATGCAAATATTCATGATCTGGCCAAAATCCCTAAACGAGGGTGAGCAAGCTGTTTAGAGAAATTCAACTGTGTCCTATGAAATGCATTTGCAGGAACTTATGAAGATGTTTATTTCAAGGAACAGGAGATTTGGGAAGTACAGGTTGGTCATCATGAAGTATCTGACAGTTTATAATGTAAGGTTGGATTGACACTAATCTATTGATTCCAGGGTAAGAACAAGGGTTAACAAGTGGAAACTGCTGCATAGTAGTTAAGAGTAAAGGCTGCAGTCATCTTGACTGTGGTGATGGTTTCACAGATACACCATGACGTATTTTATACTTTGGATATGTGCAGTTTATTTTATTTCAACTTCAGTAAAGTAGGAAAGAGTATAAGCTATAATGTCAGATAGTTTGGGCTCTACTGCTTAGCCACTTACTATCAGTGTGATCTAGAACAGAGATCCCCAACCCCTGGGCTGTGGACAGGTATTGCAGCAGGTGAGTGGCAAGTGAGCCAGCAAAGCTTCATCTGTATTTATAGCCACTCCCCATGACTCACATTACCCCCTGAGCTCCACCACCTGTCCGAGCAGCGGCAGCATTAGATTCTCATAGGAGTGCGAACCCTATTGTGAACTGCACATGAGAAGGGTCTAGTCACATGTTCCTTATGAGACTCTCATGCTTGATGATCTGTCGCTGTTTCCTGTCACTTCCAGATGGCACCGTCTAGTTACAGGTAAACAAGCTCAGCGCTCCCACTGATTCTACATTCTGTTGAGTTCTAGAATTATTTCCTTATATATTACAATGTAATCATAAGAGAAATAAAGTGCACAATAAATGTAATGAGTTTGAATCATCCTGAAACCACCGCCTCCCTCCCCAACAGTCCATGAAAAACTTGTCTTCCATGAAACTGGTTCCTTGTACCAAAAGGGTTGAGGACTGTTGATCTAGAACAAATTCTTCAACCTCTAATAGATCTCCTGGAGTCAATATGAAGTTAGGTGAGATAATGCATATAAAGTGCTTAGCATGGAATCAACGTGTGGCAATCATTTACTGTTAGGCAAACAATTACTGTTATTTTGAGGTACTTTTTCGTTGGCGTTCTTAAAATTGGAAGGAGTAGTTTAATACACGGCTACTGGGCATAGGAGGGGAGAACTGGGGCCCTGAATTTCTGGACCCTTTGAAAGGACATCAAAGAGCACCGGAAGGAGAGAGATTCACAGCCAATCTCTGGCAACCTCACTCTCTAACTTGGAGGAACCCGTGCTGCTCAGTTAAGAGAAAATGAGCCAGGTAATCTTGGCATTAGAAGGAGCTTTTTGAGATTGGCTGGTCTTACTTCCACCCAGTGGTCCCAGTCTAGACATGAGATGTCCCTGCTTTCCTCATGTCCCTGCTCTCAGTACCCCTGCAGAGAGCTCCTTCCCCAGCCAGCACTCTGCTGGCATCCGACAGCCAGGGGGCTTGCATACCAAACACTATTAAGTAGCTAAGTATTTAAAAACAGGTTGTGAGAAACACATTCATTTCCTGTTTCTTGCTGCCTTACTATGTGATGTTGAACAAGTCATTCCACTGCTCTGAGCCTCAGTTGACTAATCTGTATAATGGGACTGATATTATTGTCCTACTCTTGTGATATTATACAGTGCTTTTTTCTGCTCAGCACAGAGTTAAGTGCTCCATTAATGACAGGTCATGAGATTATCATGCACATCATGAGAGGTAGTAGGTAAAATTGGTAGAGATAGAATGCAGTGCCCAAGTCCTCAACTCATGAACCTGTGCAGCTACTGACAGGAGAAGGCCAAAGGGCTTTCTTTCTCCCTAGATAATTCAGGTACATTTTAGACAATGGTTCTCCAGGGCTAATGTACCTGCCTTTGTTCTCCTGACCTACTGTTTGCTACCTCCCAAAATTCCACTTTCCCTTATTGAATTTAATACCTCAGTAATTATCCTTAAATTTGGATTTCCAGGTTTTTCTTTGCTTTGATCTTTTTAGCTCCTATGATAGAACGGATGGTCTCCAGCTTATACCTTCCCCAGATCCGAGCATTTCAGCAGCAGCAGCAGCTGGCCTGCCTCCTTACTCAGTGTACCAGTGACCTATTGGCCCTATATTCTGCCTTCAAGAATCTGTGACTGCTCCTGGGTATGGAGCCTGGAACCTTCTTTGCTGGGGCCTCTCAACACCTGGAACATGTTAGGCATCACAAGAGCCTGGCACCCCTTTCCCTCTCTCCCTAAAACATCACACACATACGCAAACACAAACTCACACACACACTATTGGAGCATGAGCCCTGGTCACACTTCCGTTAGATCCAATGGTAACAGTTGCCTCACCATTCCTTTCCACTACATTCTTCACCCCTTTCACTTACTTTCTGGAAGGTCTATTGCTAGTATCTTCAGTCCTTTTGGTCAAGGCCCTGTCTCTGACCCCAAATGTCACTCACAAAGCCTAATGTTGTGGTTAACAATATTTGCAATTACTACTAAAATATTTGATGGCACACATATGTGAAAAATGAAAAGAAGTTTTCTGGAAGATTATTTGTTGATATTTATCAAAGAGGTTATCTGTATAATGATCATACCTAACATGAATGTTTGCCATGTACCAAACACTGTTGTTAACTCTTCTTATTTTCCTACCTTCAACTCTATAAAACAGAGACTTGCGTTACTACCACTTTATCCCACTTTTAGAATTCTCTTAAGTGAATCATCTCAGATTCATTCAAATTGTATGTATACAAAAATGTATCACAGCATTGTTCAAACTGAATTATGTCCATATAATGGAATATTATGCAACCATTAAATATCAGAACATTCAGGAATGTTTAATATTTTGAAAATGATAATTAAGTATTAAATAAAAACAAGATATGCATATTTTTATATACAACATGAGCCCGATATTATCCATGGGCACATAAACCAAAAAAGAAAACAAACAGAGAGAGATATGACAAAATCCTGACAGTGAATATCTCTGAGGGAGAATTCCTTGCTTTAGTCCCTTGTCTCTGTCATTCAATTTTCCACAGTAAACATGCTTTAGTGTTATAATCAGAAAAGGTAAATGTATTAAAAATATATTTTGCTATAGCACAATGTAGTTAAGTTTCGCTTAATTTCTGCTAGAGCCCAAGTGTCCTGCTCATCCTAGGGAGCTTCACAATCTCTCCGATGCAGTCCACGGATGCGAATTAACATTATTTCCAAAGAAGAGGACCCAGAAATGTAAGGAAGCTTAAATTCACTCCAATTTACAGAAAATATCCAAATAAAGCAACCTATGGTCACTTAGTGCCAAGAAATGAATCCTCATTAAGGACCCACCAAACTTCCTACACTATCCTTAGAAATGGAAATTTAGCTACCACGTGTTAGGTTTTCTCTTTTCCACCAGGATATTTTCTTCTTCCAGGATTTTTTATCTCAGCGATATCCTTGGTTTCTTTCCTCCCCACCAGCCCCTGTCTCTCTCAAATCTAATTGGTCCTGGTTCTGTTTAAAGCCTCCCTGGAGGTGCCTCCAAACAGACTCCCCTTCTTCTGACCTGTGAGCCAGAACAGAACTGCATGTTTGTGCCTTTGGTAAAACTGGGCCACCTGAAGCACCACCACTTTCTTTCTTTTCTTTTTTTTTTTTTTAGATGGAGTTTCACTCTTGTTGCACAGACTGGAGTGCAATGGCGCAATCTCAGCTCACTGCAACCTCTGTCTCCCGAGTTCAAGCAATTCTCCTGCCTCAGCCTCCCGAGAAGCTGGGATTATGGGTATGAGCCACCACACCCAGCTAACTTTTTGTATTTTTAGTAGAGACAGGGTTTCACCATGTTGGCCAGGCTGGTCTCAAACTCCTGACCTCAGGTGATCTGCCTGCCTCAGACTCCCAAAGTGCTGGGATTACAGGCATGAGCCATCACGCCCAACCCAAGCACCACTTTCTTTTAACTACCAAAGAACTTTGGCAAACAGTTGATTCCAGGAAAAAAGCTGTTTCTTTCTCTAGGGGGAAAATGTAAGAAATGCAAAATCTTTCATCTAATTGCAGTAAAAAGTAGACACTTCTCTTCCATTTCAGTCATTATTTCTAGACATATTGAAAGGAGCATGGATGTGTAGTCTCCCATAATCTGGACTTAAAGCCAGGCTCTAGAATGGATTAGGAGAGCATGTGCAAGACTCTGAAGGTTGTTCATCTACAAAATAGGGCTCATCACTTTACGGACTGTTGAAAGAATAAAAATTGTACATAAATGATAACATAAGTATACATAAACCTAGCACCCAGATCTTTGTTTCTAATGCCATTCTCCAATAAAAGGAACCAAAGCACCTTGGAAAAATAGCTGAATCTAGGACTGAGGACACAAATATACAAGATGAGCCTCTTGTAGTGCCAGAACATAAAAAAGTGCTTAAAAAATTAATGAGGATGGGTCAAATGGGTACAGGAGAAATGAAGGAGCTCCCAATGGCCAAAGTTGGAACTATGTGAACAACAAAAAAAATCAGTATTGTTTTATAACCCAAAGTATAAATAAATATTTGTGAACCCACACTGATATAAATAAGTTATAGAATAGATAAAGAAATGAGTGAGAAGAGAGGAATCCCTCATGCAGAAGAATTCAATTTCTGTAGATACTACACGCTTGCTAACTGTAGGCTATTCATAGTGATTTCCTTCCAAAGAGTACAGTATAGAAAAGAAGGAAAAGAGAAGCTTTGCAGTGGAGAGATGTGACTGACACTACGCAAATCAGCCAGGTGATCAAGGTCACAGTGGCAAGTCATGCTGAGAGTATGTTATCCTTAATACAATGGGATAGGAATGGCATTTTGCCTCTGTGCACTTCCTTCTGAAAGCCCAGAATTCTAGTCTAATAGTGAGAAAAATGTTAGATAAATCCCAATAAAGGGACATGCTACAAAATACCGGTCTAGTAGTCCTTAAAACTGACAAGGTCATCAAAAACAAAAGTAGTTTGAGAAACTGTCACAGCCAAGATGAGCCTAAGGAGAAATGACAACTAAATGCAACCTGGTGTGAGATCATGGGCAGGATAAAAAGCATCAGATAAAAACTAAGGAATCTTGAATACATTATGAACTCTAGTTAATAACAACATAGCAGTATTGGGTTTTTGTTTTGGTTTTTGTTGTTGTTGTTGTTTTTGGTATTTTTTGTTTTTTGTTTTGAGAGAGGATCGCGCTCTGTCACCCAAGCAACCATAGCTCACTGCATCCTCAACCTCCCGGGCTCAAGCAGTTCTCCCATATCAGCCTCCCAAGTAACTGGAATGACAGATGCACACCACCACGTTCAGCTAATTAAAAAAAAAAAATTGTGTGTGTGTGCAGACAGGGTCTTGCCACGCTTCCAGGCTGGTCTTGAACTCCTAAGCTCAAGCAATCCTCCCACCTCAGGCTCCCAAAGTGCTGAGATTACAGGTGTGATGCACTTCACCCAGCCTGTATTGGTTACTTAATTGTGATAAATAAACCATACTAATGTAAGATATTAACAATGAGGACAATTGGGTGTGGGGTATGTGAGAACTCTCTGTGCTATCATCACAATCTTTCAATAAACCTAACACTCTTCAAAAATGAGAGTTTATTTTTAAAAAATTACACATACAAATATGCTTTACCAGCAGGGCATGGTGGTTCATGCCTGTAATCCCAGCACTTTGGGAGACTGAGGCAGGAGGATCACTTGAGCCCAGGAGTTCGAGACTAGCCTGGGCAACAAAGCAAGACCTATCTAAAAAATAAAAAATTTAAAATTAGCCAGGCGTGGTGGCACACACCGGTAATCCTGGCTACTCAGGAGGCTGAGCTGGGAAGATTGCTTGAGCCCAGGAGGTTGAGGCTGCAGTGAGCTGCGATTATGTAATTGTACCACTGCACTCGAGCCTGGGCAACAGATCAAGACTCTGTCTCAAAAAAACAAAGTTTGCTTAGTAAACCACATAACGTATGCCTAAATTGTTGTTTTCTTATGTTTTAAGATTATTTATAGGTTATTTCTTATTAGGAAGAGTATTTTATTTCTTATTTATCACTAGAACAATGTATGACATGCTAATTATAAATTATATACTAGCAAAATCTCAATGCATTTTTATTGATTTTTTTTTTTTTATCCTTGACAAATGGGAAGGGGAAACTATCAGGGTGACGTGAACAGAATGGAAGGATAAAAGGACTGGAATAAAAGGCCTAATACCACCACGGCCTTTACCTTTATTTTCTCGTCATACGATTAAACTCAGCCTCTTAGCATATCCTATTCTTGAGTAAAGCAGGGAGGCAGTGTCACAGCAGTGAAATCCACAGGCTCTGAGTTCTCACAGACCACAGCTTGCATCCTGGTTCTCTAACACGTACCAGTTGTGTGGTCATGGGAAATAATTTATCTCTACAAACTTCAGGCTCTTCATATGGGACCAAAGGGTAATATCTCCCCTTAGAATGGTTGCTAATATTAAATGAGATGACGTATATACAATACTTAGCACAGTGTATATATAAACTCAACAATTGGTAGCTATTATTATTATTAAAGGGGTGTAAAATTTGGCCAGACATGGTTGTAAAAGCAAAGTAGAAAATAAATATCTGGCCAGGTGTGGTGGCTCACGCCTGTGATCCCAGCACTTTGGGAAGCCAAGGCGGGTGGGTCACCTGAGGTTAGGAGTTCGAGACCGGCCTGGCCAACATGGCAAAACCCCATCTCTACTAAAAATACAAAAATCAGCCGGGCTTGGTGGTGCGGGCCTGTGATCCCACCTATTCAAGAGACTGAGGCAGGAGAATCACTTGAACCTGGGAGGTAGAGGTTCCAGTTGCAGTGAACCGAGATTGCCCTCTGCGCTCCAGCCTGGGAGAGAAAGCAAGACCTTGTCTCAAGAAAAAGAAAGAACAGAACAGAACAGAAAAAAGAAAAGAAAAGAAAAGAAGAAAGAAGGGAGGGAAGGAGGGAGGAAGGGAGGGAGAGAAGGAGGGAGGGAAGGAAGGAAGATCCATGAGTTCAAAGAGAGATATAAATAAACAATTGAATAAATAAATGGGGAGGATAAATCTTCTGTACAGTATTCCAGATAATTTATGCACATGGGGCTCCTCAGACAGGGCTACACAACTCTTCACTCCTTAACACTGGCTGCTAGTAGTGACTTCCTTCCACAATGCACAGTATGGGGGGTGAGGAGGAAGTAATCTTGTGGTGGAGAAACCCACCAAACACCGCTCAGTCAGATGAAGAAGGTTAATTTCAAAATTGGTATGTCATGCTGCTAGCATGGCGTGATAAGCATGGCACGTTACCTCTTACGTTCTTCCTCCCTAAAACCTACAACTCCTGTCTATCCATGAGAAAAACATCAGACAAACCCCAATTGAAGGGCATTTTATAAAACACCTAATACCCCTCAAAGCTGTCAAGGTCAGCAAAAACAAGCAAAATCTGAAGAAATGTCATGGTCTAGGCGAGCGCAAGGAGACATAACACTTCAATTTAATGCGGTATCTTGAATGGAATCCTGGTACATGAAAAGGATATTAGGTCTGTGAAATAAAAAAATATTAATAATAACAGGACGTTAGGCAAAAGTAAGTAAGACTGAGTTATGGACTTTAGACTTTAGTTAATACTAACACATCAATATTGGTTTACTTGTTGTAATAAACGCACCATACCAATGTAAGATGTTGACCAAAGAGGAAGCTGCCCAAGCAGGCAGATGGCTTGGGCCAGGAGTTCAAGACCAGTCTCAACAACATGGTAAAACCCGCCTCTACAACAAATACAAAATAATAATAATAGGCAGGCAACACATGCCTGTAGTCCTAGCTACTCAGGAGGCTAAAGTGGGAGGATTGCTTGAGCCCCAGAGGCAGAGGTTGCAGTGAGCCAACATCATGCCACTGCACTCCAAACTGGGGGACAGAGTAAGACCCCATCTAAAAATATAGGGGAAACTGACTTTGTTTGGGATATATGGGAACTCTCTATCCTACCTTCATAATTTTTCTGTAACTCTAAAACTATTGTAAAATAAAAAGTTCATGTTTTTAAAAAGCAGTGGGAATAGAATGCTTGTTACAGTAATTGGGAACTACCTGTTTTAAACTTACTGCAGTCTTGTCTTTGTTTACTAATTTGTTAAAGTAATTGAAGTCTCCATGATAGCAATGTCAGAATTTAGATCTAGATGGATGGTATGAACTAGTTTAGGTTTAAAAAACAGAACATCCTCAGTTTAGTGGGATGCCTCTGCCCCCTAGTGTCTTAACGTTCAATCTGCATTTAGTGGCAGAGGACAGCCTGCAAGCTCCAGTCACCTGACGTTTCAAGGTCTGGACAAGAGTGGAGACATTCTCAGAGCATCTGATCTACTAGGATCCTATTCCAGTTTGTTCGTACACCCAGAACCTTTGCACCGCTGAGTGGTCCTTGAAGACACTGGTACACGCACGTAAGGGAACCAGCTGGTAGGAATGTAAAAGGCAGGAGAGCAGTTTGACATGTGAATAGGAAAGCCTTACAAATGTGTATAGACCAGGTGCAGTGTGACTCACACCTGGAATTCTAGCACTTTGGGAGGCTGAACTGGGCAGATCGCTTGAGCTCAGGAGTTTGACTCCAGCCTGGGCAATATGGCGAAACACCCTCTTTACAAAAAAAAAATTGACAAAAATTAACTGGACATGGTGTGCACGCCTGTGGTCCCAGTTACTCGGGGTGGGGGATGGGGGTGGTGGGGAGGGGAATAAGGGCTGAGGAGGGAGGATGGTTTGAGTCCGGGAGGTGGAGCTTGCAGTGAGCCGAGATCACTGACATGGTTTAAATGTTCATGATATAATGTTTAGCAAAACTCTAAACAGTGTGGTCAAAACGTTAAGGAATACCACAGATGAATATATGAAACTTTAAGGAATACCACAGATGAATATATGAAACTTTAAGGAATACCACAGATATATATATATGTATAGTTTGTATCTACTATGCTAGCAGCATCTGAGACATACATCTGTGCTCCCACCAGGACTTTTATCTCAGCCTTATCTCAGCCCTTCACCATCTGGTGGCAATATATATATATGAATATACACACACACACACACTCACACACATATACACGGTGGTACATATTTCTGAGGTCACAGTGTGCAGAAAATGTAACTTTTTTATATATATCTCAACTTAATTTTTGTTTTAATCTCATTTTTCCCAATGACAGAAAATAAATTTAGTCAACTAAGTCATCTCAGGACATTCCCAGTCACTTTAAGTCATCAGTTAAGAGCTTCCACGTTCCCTCTTCTTTCCCATTAGGGTGGCATCTATGTTTGGTGGGTGTCAGCGTCATCACTGCACAGAGTGAGGAGAAACTAGTCCTTTGCAATTCTCTGTCCTTCACTGGCCTATGTGGAGACAGCACTTGTCTTTGCTCCTCTGCTCATTTGTATCTACTATGCTAGCAGCATCTGAGACATACATCTTTGGTCCCACCAGGACTTTTATCTCAGCCCTTCACCATCTGGTGGCAAATGACTCTCTGTAGTACCTTCCCAAGGCTCCTGGACCACAGGCAATTGGGAGTGTGGCCTTGCCCAGTTCTTCTCACTGCCACTGCAACAGGCTGGCATGAGGGGCTCCCCTGTGAACCTCCTTCCCTGACTTCTCAGGTTTCCCCAGGAATCACAGTACAGTTTTTCTCCACTCCAGGTTCCCATCCCCACCACTCTAGGACTTCTAGCATTCCACAGGTGTGCGGTCATCTCTGAGACTGACACCAGCACCCAAACCTAATCATACTTACCAAATCTCTCCTCCCTCAGCTGTGGAATTGTATCGAATGCCAGCTCTTATATCATTCATTCTTCCAAAATCAATTATTTATAAAATAAAATTTAGCCTTTGTACACAAAAGTCAGACTTTGAAATTCAAAATCCTTTTTCTCCAGGTAAGTCTCTTCTAGGAACTTCAAAAATCTATTTAGAAAACTTAAGTGCTAATAATTGTTTTATTTCTTTCTCTTTGCATTCCTGCTATAACTTTACCCTGAATGCACATAGAAAGGCCTTGTGGGTGGTTGAATGATGAGGGGAGGGAGGAGAGTAAACAGGAACTAATCTACATACACACACATGTATATATGTGCATATATGCATACATGTTTATATAAAGAATAGGGAAATTCATTCTACAAAAGTTTTAATGATTGTCTATGCATTATTTCTTCTTTTTAAATAAGTTTCCATATTTTCCAAATTTCACAAACAAGTTTTATATAATCAGAAAAAGAAAATCATATATGAAAAAGAAACAGATAAGATGTCTGCCTCCGGCATCACCACCTATAGTGAAGGAAAGTAGGGAACACAAGCTTTCTGTTGGCCACATCTCAAGCTCTCCTCTTTGCAGTTCCTGGTACTTGATCTTTGACCTTATTGATCACTCTCTTCTTGAAACACTTTTTCCTTAAATTTTGGAACACCAAGCTATCTTAAGCTCTTTTTGTAGTTCTCCATCCACCAAAAACCTAGATCTCAGCCAGGCACAGTGGCTCACTCCTGTAATCCCAGCACTTTGGGAGGACAAGGTGGGCAGATCACTTGAGGTCAGGAGTTCAAGTCCAGCCTGACCAACATGGTGAAACCCTATCTGTAATTAAAACACAAAAATCAGGCAGGTGTGGTGGTGTGCACCTGTAATCCTAGCTACTTGGGAGGCTGAGGCAGGAGAATCACTTGAAGCCTGGAATGGGGGGAGTTTGCAGTGAGCCAAGATTGCGCCACTGCACTCCGGCCTGGGTGACAGAGTGAGATTCCATCAAAAAACAAACAAAACAAAAAAACCTAGATCTCAAGCCTGAGTCTGATTCTGTAATGGGACGAAACGTGTGTGTTGAAGGGGGGTTAGTGGGGAGAGGGGGGCGGTTGGTGAGTACGAAGCAAGAGGGTAATTTGCATGTAGGAGTAATGTGACTAATTTGTAGCCAGTGGGCAGACTGTCATAAAATAAAGATGACCACATATCCCCTTGAATCTGGAAGCCTCTGTGACTATTTTGACCAGTAGAATATGGCACCAGTGACATTTAAGGCTCAGATCTTAAGACACTGGCAGCTTCCACTTTCTGTCACTTGGAATACTTTCTCTAGGAGTCCACTTTGTCAAAAGTGAACTAGTCTGAGAATACTCTGCTGTGAGGAAGCCCAAGCTAACCACGTGGATGTGCCATTTGAAGAGAGACATAATAAAATGGTTGTCGTTCTAAGCCACTAAGTTTTGGGTTGTTAGTCACGCAGCAATAGATAATTGGAAGTTTCCCTCCTATAAAAGGAGTTAATACTATCCTTGTGGCTGTATAAGAGGAGCTATAGTGAGAACTGCAGCCATATTAAACTTTAACTATCATCATGGAAGTTTCTAGAATTACTATGGAGAAGGAGGCTTTTCTGTATAGGAAAATACTTTGAAAAGCCCATTAGGAGTAGAGGGTGAGATCCTAGGGGATGGGTTGACAAAGAGAAATAAAAGATATAATCAAACCACTTTGAATTTGAATTGCACAGGAATTTGGAGGTAGGAAAGAGCAGAGAATAGAGAAGCAAGTAGAAATAAGGGAAGAGAAACGAAGGAGAGGCGAGAAATGTGGCCAGGGAATAGAGATCAGGTTTCAAAAATCACTGAAAGGCTTTTTAAAAACACAGGCATCTAACAAATTTGATGTTGATGATATATTCATGGGGAAAATCTCTATTAGATTAGCAGTCCCTGGCGCAGTTTTCCTAATGAATTACTAAAATACCTGAAAATCCCTATTTCTCCAAAATTTCCATAAAGTTTGCTACTAGTATAGATAACTTTTGTGACATTTCTGTTTTGCTTTTAAATTTAGGTGGAATTTTTTTTAAGTATCTGAGTGCCACTCATAGGCTGACTTGGTAGAGACGAAGGATAACAGATGCCATTTCCTAAATGGAATTAATTTAGACGTAGTGATTTTCAACCAGAAGTGATTTTGCCCCCCAAGGAATACCTGGTAATTTCCTAAGGCACTTTTGATTGTCTTGACTGGGATGAGGACTGGGATGGGGCAGGGAAGAAGGAGAGCAACTGGCACCAAGTGGGCAGAAGCCAGGGATGCTGTCGAGAATCCTGCAGTGCACAGCCTAGCCATCCACCAGGAAGAATTTTCCACCCTCAAATGTCAATAGTGCCAAGATTGAGGAGTCCTGATTTAGAGGAAGCCAAAGATCTGAATCAAAGGTGTCCATGAGAGCCTAAGCCCCCTGCAGGAAGTACAGGAATCTTGAAGAAGACATTAGACTTTCCAGGATCCATGGAATGTGGCTTGAATCCATCTTATGTAAATTATCGGGAAGAAGGTGATTCTAATTAACCTCTAGGTTACAGCATCAAATAAGAAAAAACTAATCAGTTAAAGTTCTTAATTGCAAGTAACAGAAACTAACTCTGGAGAAATTGAGCAGAAAAGGAAGGTATTAGGTAGTAGTAGGCAGCTCACAGAATCTCTGGAAGGGTTGAAGGATCTGAGCTGGAGGCTAAGTAGAAAAAAACAACTCATCAAAGCATCCTACAGAATGGACCATGAAGATATCGGTGCCTCCACCACTGGCACAGACACTGCTGGAATAAAGGAAGGATGAATGTTCTGGCCATCAAGATAGAATGGATGCTTCCAAATAAAGAAAGGAAAAAGAAGCAGGACCTCAAAGTTTCATTTTGAAAACATGTAAATATCTTTCGGCCTTAACATGAGAAAGTGAAAACTCAGCCATGTAAGCTCAAAACCTCAGCATCATTGTTGACTCCATAATAGTAATCCAAGTCAAAATACACTTGGATAAATACATTGCCCTCCTAACAGGCCTTCTGGTTTTAGTCTTCCACCTCTAACCAACACTACATCCACTGGTAGAGTAACCTCCTATTTGGATTACGGTGCTTCCCTGCAAAGAAATTATGCATACATTACCTTTCAAAACCAATCCAAATATAATGTGACATCATTCACAGCACTCTGTGATCTGTTCTGGACCTACATTCCAGTCTTCTCTCCCACTACTCATCTGGTCAAATGGTTTGCTTATTGAGCCCTAAGTATACTTGGCAAATGGTTTTCTTTCTTCTGCACCTTTATTCTCACCATTCTCTCTTCTGAGATGCCTTTTCACCTTTTATCTATCTAAATCTCACATTCGTCCTTTAAAATCCAGCTCAAAACTCACAGAACACCTAACAATACCACCAACCTACTTTGTGATCTTGAGAAAATGATTACATTTCTCTGAACTTAAAAAAGTACAAAGCGGAACATTGTATTTTGTATTCGTATTACACAACGTATACAATTAACATCGCATTTTTATTACATTTTGCTGAAAACTTTGTATTAGGAAACCACATTGTCTACACTATGCTCTAGTGGAACTGGAAGCTCTAAACCTGTAGTCCTGAGGCACCGGGAGGGTGAGTGCAACAGCACAGTAATTCTGGTGACTTCTTTGCTAACGAAGTAGGACTCATTTTCAAGTCCACCCTTTATCAAATAGATCTCTATGTTGCAATCTAACATACAGAAGACTGTATCTCATGATAACCTTTTCTTCTAGTGCTTTCAAACAGCGAGGCTTTATTAACATTTACATGAAACAGTTCTGAAAATTAAAAACACTTCCATCTCTTTTATTCTCTCTGAACAGACAATATGTTCTAATGGAGCAAATTCTCAACTTTCAGACTGCAAACTCAAGTGCATAATAAATATTGCATTTCTTGGGCTGGGCGTGGTGGCTCACTCCTGTAATCCCATCACTTTGGGAGGCCGAGGCAGGTGGATCACTTGAGGTCAGGAGTTCGAGACCATCCTGGCCAATATAGTGAAACCCTGTCTCTACTAAAAATACAGAAAGTAGCCAGGTGTGATGGTATGTGCTTGCAATCCCAGCTACTCAGGAGGCTGAGGCAGGAGCATTACTTGAACCCAGGAGGCGGAGGTTGCAGTGGGACGAGATCAAACCATTGTACTCTAGCCTGGGCAACAGAGCGAGACTCCATCTCAAAAACATCTATATCTATATCTATCTATGTATCTATCTATCTATTGCATTTATTTAAATAGACTTAATTTTAACTGTACACCTTCATTTAGTTGGTTTCTGGGAAGCAACTGCTGCCATTTTGGTAGTTCTTTCAGTATGAAAAATAAAATTAAGTCATTCTCCCATTATAGAGAGTGTGGTGGTTAATTGTATGTGTCAACTTGACTGGATTAAGAGATAACATGACGGCTGGTAAAGCATTACTCCTGGGTGTATCCATGAGGATGTTTCTGAAAGAGACTGGTTTTTGAAGCAGGGACTGAGTAAGGGAGATCTTCTCTCACTCAATGTGGGCAGGCACCATCCAGTCACTGAGTTCCTGGATAGAACAAAAAGGCAGATGAAAGGAAAATATCCTCTGTCTCTCTCTTCCCCTCCCCATTTCTCCCCCTGGGAGCTGGGACACCCATCTTCTCCTATGCTTGGACATTCAAAGTCCACATTCTCCCCATTCCAACCAGAAACTGACACAAATACTATCCTGCCTGGGTTGCAGCCAGTTTTCCTAATGTATGTGCTGATTTCCTTAATTATTTCCTCCTATCTCTTCTGGCTGTAGGATGGCTCAGTGGAATCCACTTTGTTAACACTAACAATTAATTGTTTCACACCCTGTGTGTAAGGCAGAAGGGTACGGTCTGTCCGTTCTTGGAGATACCAGCTTCCAAACTGCCAACACCAGCAGCAATAATCAGGACAACACAGACAACCTGATACGTCCCTGTAATCGTGTTTTTGATCAAGTCTCTCTGGCCTGAGGCATCAGCGACAGTCACTTGCTGGTCTCAAATTTCCACAGGGAGGTATCAGTGGTAAGTAATATCACATTCCCACTCAGCCTTCAGTTTATCCAACACCCAGGAATAGTGGAAGAAGCCCTTTCCCATCTCAGCAGCCTCCTTCTCAAATTTTTCAGTGGTTCTTTCTGATGCCATCACATGTGTAGACTGGATGGCTAGTAGTGGTGGACCTGCTCGAATCTACGTGCCCAATGGTGACAATGTTGATATGGGTCTTTTTCTTTCCCATTTTGGCTTGTAGGGGTGGTTTTCATGACACCTGTGTTCTGGAAGCAACCCTGCTGCAATAGGAATCTATATGAATTGATATACATATATCTATATTTCTATTCTTACTATAAGTAGTGCTTTTGGTGGCGGAGTTAGGCAGTCTAAACAACACTCTGTGTTTTCCGCTATTGTTCCCAGTTTTACCTGGGGTTAAGTTGGCCATATGACTAGGTTGTGGCCCACAGGATGTGGGGAGAAATGAAGTAAGTCATTTCTATGCCAGTCCTCACAAATCATCTCAGACAATCCTCCGTGCTCTCCAAAGTGACCTTGGAAGCCACATGTTTCAGATGGAGTAGCTGGGAACAACCTGGGTCTTCAGTCCCCTGCCTTTGCAAGGGCTCCCAATGCACATCAGACTGCCATGTGAGAAGGAAATGACCCTGTATTGTGATTAAGTCCCTGAGATTTGGGGGTTTGCTTGCTCAAGCAGCGTATCCCACTCTATCTCAACTGATACAATCACTGAATGCACACTACGTGTCAAGCACTACTCTGAGTGCCCATACATTAACTAATTTTATAACGAGATACACATATTAGCAAATATCATAACATCATGGTAATAGAACGATACAGAAGGACATGCCTAAAATGGCCATTGAACCCCAAATTTACCACACATGTCCTTCCAGTATTTCTTCTCCATTCTTTCTGCTTGTCTAAATCTCACCCTAAATTTCACTTCAGTTAAGGAACAAAGCAGCAAACTAGATATGTTAAAGTAAAAAGGAAGAAGTTCTGGTGTGTGTTTATTTTATATAAACATGTGAATCCAACCTATTTGCTAAGAGCTTCTTGAGAGCTGTGGAGTCCTACAACCTCTCCTGCTGATATAGCCTGGTAAATTGACTGCAGAAAGTGGATTAATTTTGCCTTCTCTAAACACAAGCACCACTGCTGTTCGGGTGGGCCTCCAAACGGGGAGATAGTAGGTCCCGTTGTTCTGGTGGTGTTTGTGAGTTGGACTAGGATTAGAGCAGTTGTCGTAGGATATAGCCTCAACTTGGTTTATCTTGGCCCTTCCTACCACCAAGGATTCTTAGGACCACACAAAGTATGAGAGAGAAAGGAGACTGTCAACAGCTTGTGACAATGGGCAGCAAAGATGTGGGAGCTGGTCCCTTTACAAGGCACACAATTTGACTCACTCTTACAGAGGAGGACGCTAGCAAGCTAGAAACTAGTTTGGTGTAGGTACTACTAAGAAGAATCACCATGCAAATTTCTCAAAGCGTAGTATATATTTTTTTCTATTGTACAGGCCAAGTTACAGAATAGGATGAAGGTGGGGATTATGTTTTTAGTCTAAAATGGAAGCAAAGAGGAAACGAACCAGAGTGTGAGCAAAAAATACCTCCAAGTAGGGGGAGAAAAACCTCAGAACTGGGGGGTGGGGAAGAAAGAAAGGGAAGGTACAATTTTGAACATGACATTGGCTTAAAAGATTATAAATTGTAAGAGGCATAGAAACTTAAAAGCTTTTAATGATGGGAAGGTTGAAACAGAGTGAAGAAAAGCAGTGGTGTGCTGCTCAAACAATGGTGTATGGGTAAGTGTTTAACAACGGGCTCTTCCAAAATCAGTGTGTTCATATGCACGTTTCTTATAAATTTTACTGTGAATAAATGCTTCATTACTATCAATCCTATCTATTTCAACAAAGAAGCTGCTCACATCATTCACCTACAAGTTTAGCTCTGACATGAATATGGGTTGTATTTTCCTGCACATTAGTGAATAAGAGAAAAGTAACACAATGAAAACGTACATTAGGAAAATTTAAATCAATGAAGATGTGCAAGACTTCTTTACTGAATTAGATAATAGTTTTCAAATACTGAGAGAATATTTTCTCAATTCTCTATGTTATTCATAATGTAAAACCACAGACAGAATACACTTTAAAATTGAATCTGTAGTATTATTTGTTTCCATCACTTTCTTAAGATTAGATAATCAACAAAAAACAAATCAAGCCCTGATTTGTAGTGTGTGCTGATTTCTACGGTGGAAATACTGCCAGCATAACCAGTTTCAAGCTATAGCAGCAACATGTCACTGAACACAGAGTTAGAAAGAGAGGCGCAGTAGTACCTCATTGTATGTACAGTGTTTCCACCATACAAACATAATGGACGAAAGAGCCAAGTGCACAGAAAATAGTTCTTTATGCTTAGTAGTCACAGATCATCTCTGAAGTCCCCCACATTTCTAGCACTCCTAATCCCTTCGAATCTGATGAATCTGATTATGTTTAGGTGGCATGAATTATTTAGGAGCCTGAAACCTCTCAAGAGAGTGTTAGGAAGGGACACTGAAGGGAAAACACTTACCTCTTCCTGATCTCTAGGCATGTCTCTCCTCCCATTTTTGCTTCTCCAAGGCTCTCTCTCTTCTACTCCAGGCCTCCCAGCAAAACCTGGGTTTCTTATAAAACCAGAAGAGCCTTGAATTGCCAACATTTCTCCTGCTAACATCCCCAAGGCAAGGTTACAAAAGCTGACTGTCTTTTCAATGAGGACAGAAGAGAGAAGTCTGGAAAACATAACATAAATCGAGAATGTATCTCACTTCAGGAGTTGGTACAGCTGAAGCAAGGCTTCAGTGTGAACGCTGACAATGGAGCCACATGTTCTCAGTCAGTAACGTATTATATTAGCCGTCCCTGGCACAGTTGTTCTAATTGATACTAAAATACCCGAAAAGACTTTATCATATATATATATAATATATACATATATACTTATATATTTATACTTTTCTTTTCTTTTTCTTTTTTCTTTTTTAACAGAGTTTTGCTCTTGTGGCCCAGGCTGGAGTGCACTGGCATGATCTTGGCTTACTGCAACCTCCCCCGCCGGGTTCAAATGATTCTCCTGCCTCAGCTTCCAGAGTAGCTGGGATTACAGGCGCACACCACTATGCCCAGTTAATTTTTGTATTTTTAGTAGAGATGGGGTTTCACCATGTTGACCAAGATGTTCTCCATCTCCTGACCTTGTGATCCGCCCGCCTCAGCCTCCCAAAGTGTTGGGATTATAGGTGTGAGCCACCGTACCCGGCCATATGTATACTTTTATATACATATACACACATATAATATATACAGGTATATACTTACAATATATACATATCTACTATATATAGTATATATACTATGTTATATATACATATATACTATACTATATATACATATATACTGTATGTATATGCATGCATATACTTATTATATATACATGTATATACTTACATATAAGTATATATACATATATGCATATATGTGTGTATATATATGTATATATGTGTATATGCATATATACATGTATATACTTACAACATATGTATATATTAATAATATATGTATATATTTTATATATAATATGTATGTGTATAACAATGAAAACCCTCTAGCCAGAATCATAAAGGAATAATCACTCTGGAGTAGAATTAAAGGGCATAGTTATGGTCAATATATACTTTACTACATAAAAATAAAGGAGGGGCTGGGTGCGGTGGCTCAAGCCTGTAATCCCAGCACTTTGGGAGGCCGAGGCAGGCAGATCACCTGAGATCAGGAGTTCGAGACCAGTCTGGCCAACATGGCAAAACCCCGTCTCTACTAAAAATACAAAAATTAGCCAGGCGTGGTGGCGGGCGCCTGTAATCCCAGCTACTTGGGAGGCTGAGGTAGGAGAATCGCTTGAACCCGGGAGGCGGAGGTTGCAGTGAGCCGAGATCGCGCCACTGCACTCCAGCCTAGGTGACAGAGCGAGACTCTATCTCAAAAAAAAAAATAAAATAAAATAAATAAATAAATAGTAGGATGACAAGAAAAAACAAGATGATAGCTGTAAAAAATATCGTATCAAATAATAGAAGGAGAGCTCATATGTAGAGGAGTAGCCTAGTACCTGGCACACTAAATCAGTATTTACTATGCATATAATCATAATAGTTGCTATAATAGAAAGATCCAAAGGAAGATTGTATCTCTGAATTTATTACAGGGACAAGAAAAAAAATCAGACAATAAGCTGGCATCTTCAGTATAATGAAAGAAGCTTGACCTCTAAGATACAAGCACAGTAAACAATACAAATAAGTAAAGGAAACATTTCACGTTTTAAAATTCAAGAGTAAATCCTTAAAACTACTTAAAAAGCAGGAAAAGGCAACAGTGTCACTGCAAAACAAAATGAAATTTGTGACATGCAGTAGATTCCAGAAAAGGTATAAAAATTGTTTTTCTAAAAAATGTTAAATATAGAAGATTTCTAAACAACGATTAGAAGTACAATTTTAAAACTACAGCTATTTCCAGGTGTGGCTAGATAAACTGATTCTTTCCTCCCCTTTCCCCACCCCATCACACTCACACATTCCATATCAGAGATAAATCATTACACAGAATAATCTCCCCACAAAGTAGTCTGAATCCTCACCAGAAGCTGTGCATGTGGCAAAGGGTAAATAAGTTTGCTGACCAGTTGACCTTAGAATAGGAAGATTATCCTTGATTATCTAGGTAGGCTGATCAAATCACACGGATCTTACATGTGGAAAGCGGAGGTGGAAGGGTTAGCATTAGAGTGATGTGGTGTTAGAAAGATTTGACCAGTCACTGCTGGCTTTGAAGACAGAAATGAGCCACAAGCAAAGAAATGTGGGCAGCCTGTCAAAACTGGAAAAGGGAAAATAAAAAAGGATTCTTCCCTAGAGACCCATTTCTTATTTCTGACCTTCAGAACTATAAGATCATAAATTTGTTCTGTTTTAAGCCACTAATTTGGGGTAATTTGTTACAGCAGCAATAGGAAATGAACACAAGCCAGAATAAATTCCACACAGCACACAAGGCTCTTTGCCTTTTATGCTCACCTTCTGCTCCTCATCTCTATACTAATGAGGCTGCCTTCTGTTGGGTCCATTTCATTTTTCTTCTGTATGCTTCTTTGTATCTTTTTTTTTTAACAAAAAAAAGATACATTTAAAAATGTTTATAATGTAAACTTTCAATACATGCAAAGTGAACAGAAAAGTATAATGAACTCTCATATACCCACTGCTCACCTTCCATGGTTATTAACATTTTGTGATTCTTGCTTCATCTAACCCCTACCCACTTCCCATCCTCCTCATGTAATCATTCTTCATAGATTTTTTAAAATGTACAATGTACATATACAAATCTAAAATTTTAAATGAACAAATCTTCGCTATCCATTTTGACAAATGGATGTGTTCATGTATCCGAGACTGCTATCATGATATGGAACATTTCCATGTTTCTAGAAAGTTCCCCAATGTTTCTCCCCGCTCTCCATATCTATTTTTCCTGGTCTAGAGTATCATATAAATGGATGCTCTAAATCAAGCTTGTCCATCCTGCAGCCTGCGGGCTGCATGTGGCCCAGGATGGCTTTGAATGCAGCTGAACACAAATTCACAAACTTTGTTACTGTTTCTTAAAACATTATCAGTTTTGACCAGGCACAGTGGCTCATGCCTGTAATCCCATCACTTTGGGAGGCCAAGGCAAGTGGCTCACTTGAGGTCAGGAATTTAAGATTAGACTGACCAACATGGTGAAACCCCATCTCTACTAAGAATACAAAAAAATTAGCTGGGTGTGGTGGCGGGCACCTGTAATCCCAGCGACTCAGGAGGCCAAGGCAGGAGAATCACTTGAACCCAGGGGGCAGAGGTTGCAGTGAGCTGAGATCACATCATTGCACTCCAGCCTGGAGTGTTTGTAGGGTACAAAAAAATTAGCCAGGCGTGGTGGCATGCACCTGTAATCCCAGCTACTCAGGAGACTGAGGCAGGAGAATCACTTGAACCCGGGAAGTGGAGGTTGCAGTGAGCCAAGATTGTGCCACTGCACTCCAGCCTGGGCGACAAAGCGAGACTCTGTCTCAAAAAAAAAAAATTTATATATATATGTACATCCTCAGACTAGGGTTCATAGGAAGCGACTGTAAATGTTTGTTAATGAGGATTATAACATGCTTTTCTGAGGGCTGGGGAGAGTTTGATAATGATGATGGTGCAAATATGTGTAACTGCAGCTAATTGTTGGCTTCTCCAGGAAACCACAGAGGAAGAGTACAGTGTTAAGGAACTTGGAGATCTCCCAGGAAGAACTTTGCAAAAGCTTTTATGTAAAAATGTAAATATAAAACTTATAAAATCAATTTTAAACATTTCCATTTCCATTCACATCTCTCATTATCTTCCTTTCTGAAAATTTCTGATTCGTTGGATAATTCTGAAAGGGTCCCTTTTCCTGCTAAGGTCAGTATTTTGAGTTTTACCTGGTGAATTGCTCAATTCCTAGCTGAACATAAAATTTTAGTTTAAAGTAGTAAAATTATTTCATGACTTCTGGATCAGAAAAATATTTTTAACATCTTTTTACAAGTAATTAATACACAAGTTCAGAGTACGAAAGGGTTTACAATATACGTAAGTCTCCCTCCCACTCATGAACCACTATCTTCAAGACCTTCCTTGACTCTGCCCTTCACTAGGGCTTATCAGCTCCAGTGTTTCCGTGGGTTAGGCATGTTAACATAAATGAGTAATGCAAGTGTGTCTGTTGTATAATGTCATATTAAATTGTATTCTTTCAACATTATATGATTTACTTGCATACTTGTGTTCTCTTGCCAAAAAACAACAACAACAAAAAAAACCAACTCTTTCTCCTTGTTTTGGAAATGGCTGACCCTCTCAGTCCTTCATTTTCTCTCACTTTTGATATTGTAACCATCCAACAGGTTCTTCCTGCTCACTGCACAGACAAAACCAATTCACTGAGACCATGGCATTGCAATAGAAAAAGAGTTTAATTGATTCAAGGCCAGCCTATGCAGGAGAACTGGAGTTATCACTCAAATCAATCTCCCTGAGAGCTCTGAGGTTAGGGGTTTTTATGGACAATTTAGTGGGCAAGGGGGTAGGGAATGGGTGCTGCTGACTGGTTGGGGATGAAATAATAGGAGAACATTCCTTGTGTACTGAGTCCACCTCTGGGTGGGGCCACAGGATCACCTGAGTCATGAGTCATAAGTCTCTATGGAGTGAGTCTGAAAGATACCACAAAAAAACAGTCTTAGATTCTATAGTAATGATGTTATCTACAGGAGCAATTGGGGAAGTCACAAATCTTGTGACCTCTGGCCACCTTGATTCCTGAGCAGTAAGGGACTATAGAAACTATACCTACATCTTAGCACAGTTCAGGCCCCTCTCATGATCCTATTCTCTTGGCCTTTCTTACAAAGGTGGTTTTTGGTCCCTGAGCAAGGAGGTAGTTAGCTTTAGGAAGTGGCTATTATAATCCTTTCTTTCAAGTTAAACTATAAACTACATTCCTCCCCAAAGTTCATTTGGCTTAAGTCCAGGAATGACCAAGGACAGCCTGGAGGTCAGAAGGAAGATGGAGTCAACTATGTCAGATTCGTCTTGTCATAATTTTGCCAAGGCAGTTTCAATACAAGTAGTAGTTCCCTTTCCTCTTGATTTTTACTAAGAAAAGTAGAAGCACAAGCTTCATGATAAATAGCAATTGATGTGTTCAATTTCAGAAAGATGAGGGAGTTTGACCTACTGGAGAGGACATGAGTGCCTGAAGGATAAAACTACTACTTGGCTCCTGGTTCCAAGACATTTTTTGTATATAAGAATTGAAGGTTGATGTTGTTAGGTGTCCTGATATTTTTATGACTTTTTTAAAATGTGAAATTTCTTGATTTTTATTTAGGCAACAAATGTAGTTTTTGCTTTGTTTTGTTTTGAGATGGAGTCTCACTCTGTCACCCAGGCTGGTGATCTCACTCTGTCACCCAGACTGGTGATTTTTCTGCCTCAGCCTCCTGAATAGCTGGCTAATTTTTTTATTTTTAGTAGAGACGTGGTTTCACCATATTGGCCAAGCTGGTCTCAAATTCCTGACCTTGCGATCTGCCTGCCTCGGCCTCCTAAAATGCTGGGATTACAGGCATGAGCCACTGTGCCTGGCCCAAATGTAGTACTATTTTTAAAACACCGGATAGGCCAACACCGTTCAAACAAAACAGGTCTGTGGGCTGAATTTGGTCCAATGGTGGCAGTTTTATTATACAACAGTTTGCCCTTTTCTCATGGCAATACTATGTATATATGGGAGATTATTCGTTATCAGGACATACAGACCTAAAGCATAGGTTTTCATGGCTAGTATGGATGTAATTTATTGTCTAGTTCCTATACATGGACATTTATACTGATTCCAATCTTTTGCCATTTCATACAGTAGAGAAATAAACATCATCATGCATACATCTTTGCATATGTGGGAACGATTCCACAGGATAAATGCCTAGAAGTAGAATTGCAAAACAAGGGCTTCATAAAACATAATGATAACCACATATAAATGGTGATGGAGGTAAGTTTCTCCTTTTTTTATGGTTAAAGTCTTTTATCCTTCATTTTTCTTTTTTGTTGTTGTTCAAGTCTTTTGGTTTCTCTTATTTTCTTTTTTTTTTTTTTGAGACGGAGTCTCGCTCTGCCGCCAGGCTGGAGTGCAGTGACCGGATCTTGGCTCACTGCAAGCTCCGCCTCCCGGGTTTACGCCATTCTCCTGCCTCAGCCTCCCGAGTAGCTGGGACTACAGGCGCCCGCCACCTCGCCCGGCTAGTTTTTTTGTATTTTTTAGTAGAGACGGGGTGTCACCGAGTTAGCCAGGATGGTCTCGATCTCCTGACCTCGTGATCCGCCCGTCTCGGCCTCCCAAAGTGCTGGGATTACAGGCTTAAGCCACCGCGCCCGGCCAGTTTCTCTTATTTTCTAAAATAACAAGGAAGTAATAATTACAAAGACACTTTGTACAACCCTACAATCCCAGGAAGATCTACAGTTCGCACAGGTGGGTACAGCAAGTTGCTAACTGGACCTGCCATTGAAACAATCACCACAATAAACAAAGAAAATTCCGCACTTTGGGAGGCCGAGACGGGCGGATCACGAGGTCAGGAGATCGAGACCATCCTGGCTAACACGGTGAAACCCCGTCTCTACTAAAAAAATACAAAAAAATTAGCCGGGCAAGATGGCGGGCGCCTGTAGTCCCAGCTACTCGGGAGGCTGAGGCAGGAGAATGGCGTAAACCCGGGAGGCGGAGCTTGCAGTGAGCTGAGATCCGGCCACTGCACTCCAGCCTGGGCGACAGAGCGAGACTCCGTCTCAAAAAAAAAAAAAAATTCCAAGAGTCCTGCATTAGGGAATTGTACTGCCAATGATTAGGTCTACACTTGGTGGTATTGTGAGTGCATGGGTCCAGACTTATGATTCTGACAATTAAGGGAAAAGGAATTTTCTTTATGCTCTGTGTATTTGTGTATGTGTGTGGCATGGGTGGGTTGGGCGGTGGGGGGGGGGGGGGGGTGGGGGTGGGGAGTGAGGAGGCAATGAAAGGTGCCTGAAGTAAAAAGGATGCACAGGACCCTTTGATTTTAGTCCCTAAAAATTGGCTTCATAACCTTTCACAGGCCACATCCCTTTTATGGGCTCTAGTTTCCTTTTAAAACATAAAAGGTTTGTGTTGGAAGAGAAAAGGAGTATTTAAAGCCATGAAGCCGACTTATATTACCTAAGGAGAGAACGCAGACAGAGAGGGAGAGGAGCTCCAGATGGCTGGCTGACCTCTGGGCCTGTCCAACATTGAGAAATTTGGGAGGGGAGCCAGCAAAGGAGCCTGGGAGCAGCAGTTCCGGACAAAAAGGAGAACGTGACATCCAGAGAGCCGAGAGATAAAGTGGTTGAAGGAGTGCTCAGCACTGGCATCTCAGCTGAATGCTGCAGCAGGCTCAGTGGCCACAAACAATAGGGAGCTGATGGAGGCCTTGACGAGGACCATTTCAACAAACTGATGGGCTTAAAATCCAGAAGAAAGTTTGTTTAAACAGTTAATGAACAAATCATTTTGACGCCTTTTATAAAGCACACAAGCTTATTCCAAACCCGTTACTGGCCTAATTGAAGTCCCTTCCCGACCTGATCCTCAGAGATTCTAAGGGACTTAGCCTAACCATGACTCTTCCTCCTGCTTCTCACCTCCCAAGATTGCCCTCAGGATGTGAAAGTGCTTTCAAACAAAGATGCCCAACAAAGAAGGTAGGCAAATGTGCAAGAATTCGTTTGTATTAATCTATTACTGTATTTCACCTTGCACTCTCCTTCGTGCTTCGTGCTTCGTGCTTCGTTTCCTTCGTGCTCCCTCAATATCCAACTCTTAATAAATTCATGGCTCCCGGTGAGCATTCATCACTTCTGATTCCACGCCTTTAGCGCTTCCCGTCCCCGCCCAACTCTCGCTCCCTCCCCTGGCCAAATCTCTAACCCGCAAGGCTAATTGTGAATTCCAAACCGGAAGCAAGAAGGCGGGGCCACGTGAGAAGCGATGGATTGCGCCAGTCCGTTCCCGATGCACTATGCGCATGCGCTAGTCCCCCGCGGACCGTTCGTTCTGCCCTCCTAGAAAGGGTGAAGGGGTTGTTTCCGTGACGGACTGAGTACGGGTGCCTGTGAGGCTCTTGCGGAAGTCCATGCGCCATTGGGAGGGCCTCTGCCGCGGCTCTGTGCCCTTGCTGTTGAGGGCCTCTTCCTGGGTCATTCCTGGACCGGGAGCCGGGCTGGGGCTCACACAGGGGCTCCCGCGTGGCCGTCTCGGCGCCTGCGTGACCTCCTCGCCGGCGGGATGTGGCGACTACGTCGGGCCGCTGTGGCCTGGTAAGTACAGGTTCTCATCTGGCCCTGTTAATTCTGGGGCCTCTTCAGAGTGGGGTTGTCTTATACTCTATCTCCAAAATGTGCAGATAACTCTCAGGCCAGGCCGAGCGGAGTCGGAGAATTCCCAGATGTTCTTAAGGACCCAGAATGACAGGAGCCCTGCCTGGGCTTACGTTCGGAGCCGGCTTCAATTCTGGCCCTTGTCTCTGGCCCTATCCAACCCGAAAATTCTGGACGCCTCTCAGTCTTGGCCTGTCTCTATTGTCCTTTTGTCTCTGCCCTTTACACTCTTGTGTCCTCAGTGTTCTGTCTGTCTCTGGCTGCCTTTTTTGCCTTTTTTCTGTCCTCTCCATGCCAGGTTTGGCTCTGTCCGTGAGTCACCTCTCTCCACATTTCTCCTAACTCTCGCTGTCTTCTTTTACTTCCATTTCCACGCCATGCGTACATTGCATCTTCAGGTATCTGGGCTCTTCTGTCGGGTAAAGGGGCGTCCGTCTCTTTCCCTAGCCCGCTGATAGGAGTCACAACTAGAGCAGTGACGCACACGGTGTCAGAGATGGTGATTCGAGATGCCCTTTCAATAGCAGCTTTTTTCAGTGTTTAGGGAGGGAGACTTGCTTTTTGATGCAAGGTGGTGAACGTGGCACCACCGTTCAGTCATTGTTGCCCTGGGCTGGTTTAATTCTAAATAGAAAATCAGAGAAATCTTTTCATTTCTGTGCGTTACTATAGGCATTGTAATGAGATTAAATTGGATTTTATAGGAAATTTTATTCTAATATCCTTAGACCTTCAAGCTTAGCTCATTGTTGAAGGCATTTGGTAAGACGTAATATGCGTCAAGCAAAATTGGAAAAACGTGGTTTTCCTGAATTAACTTCTAAACACTTGTCTTGAATTTTTTCCAGACCTTTTTAAGTGTTGTAGATAATTTATCGTGTTTATAAGGAATGGAATGCATTTGTTAGTTTGTTTTTGTTTTGTTTTGTTTTGAGCCGGAGTCTCGCTCTGTCGTCCAGGCTGGAGTGCAGTGGCGCGATCTCCGCTCACTGCAACCTCCGCCTCCCAGATTCAAGCAGTTCTGTCTCCGCCTCCCGAGTAGCTGGGATTACAGGCGCCCATTACCACGCTTGGCTAATTTTTGTATTCTTAGTAGAGATGGAGTTTCACCATTTTGGCCAGGCTGGTCTCGAACTCCTGACCTCATGTGATCCACCTTACTCGGCCTCCCAAAGTGCTGGGATTACAGCCGTGAGCCACCGCGCCTGGCCCAATTTGTTTTATATACTGGAGTCCAAAATGCAAAACTAGATGAGATACAATAGTTAACGGTGTTGGTCAATTAGAATTATTGCATAGGTATTTTTAATCTCATGGAATTTTAGTCTTTGAGTAAGTTCACAGCCCTTGGTATTAAAGTATGTTATTTACAGCCTTTGCATTTCTACTTTTCGATATTTAGCGGGAAACATCTGATTTTCTTTAAATAAAAAGAGAAAAGACTGCAGAAGATAGCATTCTCTGTTGGAGCAATTAAGATGTATAGGAAGAACTACAAAGATGGAGTTTTAAAACAAACTGATTTGTAAGTGGTATTTATTTAATTGGATGTCATTGGGCTAAATTATTTCTAAAGTTACCATGGATACCATTGAGTCATGGCTTAAAAATGTCTCCTGGTGATGGCACAGTTTAGCTACCTAAAGAAATAGAGATGTGGGAAGCCAGAAGCCCCAAACTTTGGAATTTGTCTTTTGCTATAGTTCCTTTGCATGTTGTGAAAGAATACAGTTAAATTCCTGCTCCCTAACAGATGAGAGCATAAGCATTTTTTTTGACATACATGTGCTCATGGATATGTGAAAAGATCAATACTAACATTTATTTGGGTGCAATAAATAATGTGTATAAAATTATTTTTAAAAGAATTACATATCAGGGAATGATATATTGATTAAAAGTGATGGTCATTGAACAAGAGAGTAGTTGATTTCTAGGGGAAACCTATTTTGCATCACATTTGATTTTTAGTTTTGACTGAATATTGAAGTCTATATTCAAAATTCTTTTCCTTTAGAACTGTAAAGGCATTGCTACATTTTCTTCTAATGTAGTTGTTTGGTGCTGCTGAGAATTCTCATGACAGGCTGATTTTTTCATCTTCATGATTATCTTGTTTTTCCCTTCACGGAACCTCTTAGGGTCTTTCTCCATTATCCTAAATTTCTCAAGGCTTGGACCAGGTGTAGGTTTGGTTTTCTTTTCTTTTGCTACTCATGTGACTTGGCTCACTCAATGAGCCTTTCCCTTTATCTTTCTTCATTTCTGGGAAGTTTTTTTCTCTTATTTTTTTATTTTCTTCCTTTCATTTTTCCTGTTCTTTTTCTTTCTAGACATCTCTTAGGTGGATAGTGGTCCTCTTAGATTGATCTGTTATGTCTGTGATTTCCAAAATAAGATCTTTACTCATTGTCTGTTAAAAGGAAAAGCATACATATATACCCTATGTATGTATGCACACTTTTTAATTTTTAAATTATGTATGTATCTGTACTAATTATTTACATTGTGAGTCTAACCCTAACATAATCTTAAAGGATAAGATACAAAACATACTGCATCTAGAAGCTTCAGTACTTTCTTCCTGAATCCCAGTAGATCCTTTTATTCATCCCACGGGATGCCTTCCGCCCCCATCCTCTCGCTCCCTTTAGATACCACATTCCCACATCTCTGCATAATTTAACTTTCCTTTTATGTTTTTCACCTTTTTTCTTTGCTTTTTATGTCCTAGGAAATTTCCTTAATTCATTTTATGGTTTTACTGTTGATTTTTTTTAATACTGGCCATTGCAACTTTATTTATTTATTTATTTATTTATTTAACACAGGGTCTTGCCATCTTGTCCAGGCTGCCCCCGAACTCCTGGGCTCAGATGATTGTCTCACCTTGGCCTCCCAAAATGCTGAGATTACAGGCATGAGCCACTACATTAGGTGGCAACTTAATTTTTTTATTTTTATTTTTACTTTTAGAGGGCACCTAGCATTGAGCATTGCAACTTTCATTTCCATGAACTTTTAAAAACATTTATTAAACTCTTAAAGACATGTTTAATTCTGTACACTTTCTATTGTTCTTTGATTGCTGTTTTTGAATAACAACAAGGAGTATGCCTTGGCATTTTGATATCGTCTTAATAGTCGCAATAATAGTTCCCTTGGCACACTGTATACTCTCAAGTCTTAAATGTTTTGTATGCAGCTATACATTGACAGTTGAATGGTCTTGCTCCAACTGGATCAGCAAGAACATAAAGAATCATTTAGCTGGTACAAAGCTGCGACTTGTGAATTCCCTGTTAACACCAAAGAGACGTGTGAGACTCATAGTGAAACTAAAGATGACTTGTGAGTTCCACACTGAGACCAAATAAGTCTTTATGATGGTGACAGAGAGTGGTGTCAATGGCTAAAGTTTTGGTCAATCTTCTAAATTGAGGTGCTGACCAAAATGGGGAACTTAACGATATTAGACATAATTTTGAGAAACATGGGTATGTAGATGGTAATGGAGGAAATGGGTGTAGATGAGATTGCCTAGCAAGAGTGAGAAGTACGTTAGGTCTAAGCCCTGATGAGTTCCCAACGTTTCCAAGGTAGTTGAGGATACTGAAAATGAGTGGCCAGTGAGATAGAGGTAAAACTAGATACTGCCCAAGGAAGAGGAAGTTTCAACAGTGAGGAGGTGTCAACGTTGTCAGGAATTGCTGAGAGGTTAGATGAAACCAGAATTGAGCAAAATGGCCATTGGAAGCCTGTGGTGCCCTCAGTAAGAGCTGTTTCACTGAAGTGATAGAAATGGAAATCAGGCCGGGCACGGTGGCTCACTCCTGTAAATCCAGCACTTTGGGAAGCCAAGGTGGTCGGATCACTTGAGGTCAGGAGTTCGAGACCAGCCTGGCCAACGTGGTGAAACCCCGTCTCTGCTAAAAATACAAAAATTAGTCGGGAGTGGTGATGGGCGCCTGTAATCCCAGCTCCTCAGGAGGCTGAGGCAGGAGAATCGCTTGAGCCCCGGAGGTGCAGGTTGCAGTGAGCAGAGATCGAGCCATTGCACTCCAGCCTGGGCGACAGAGCAATACTCTGTTTCAAAGAAAAAAAAAAAAAAGAAATGGAAATCAGGATGGTTTGGCTTTTATTTTAATAAAATAGCTAGAGCAGGGAAATGGGGTATTTTTTTTTTTTCCCTTTTAAGATGAGAGATAGCCGGGCGTGGTGGCTCACACCTGTAATCCCAGCACTTTGAAAGGGAGGATCGCTTGAGCTCAGGAGTTTGAGACCAGCCTGGGCAACATAGCAAGACCTTGTCTCTACTAAAATTTAAAAAACAATTAACTGGGCATGCTGGCACACACCTCTAGTCCCAGCTATGTGTGAGGCTGAGGCAGGAGGATCACACTTGAGCCCAGATAGTCGGGGCTGCAGTGAGCCCTGATAATGCCATTGCACTCCAGCTTGGGCAACAGAGCAAGACTTTGTCTCATAAATAAATAAATACGCTGTCTCACAAATAAATAATAAAGATGGGAGGAGAGATTTGACTTAAGATTCCTCAAAAGGCAGGCGGAAAGAGAATTCCAAACAGCGATTCACCTTTAATGGGAGGAAGATCACTTAATTTTATGTGAGGGAGAAGAGAATTGGTGGAGATACAGTAGGTGAACAGCTTTTATATGAGGAAGTTGAACATGTGTCATTTTAATAGGTTCCATTCTCTGTGAAGTAGAGGACAAGGTCATCTACTGAGAGTTGGGGGAGATCAAGAGAGATAAGGGGAGATTAGAAGAGCTTGGAGAACAAGAAATACTCCTAGCAGAGAATGGAAGAATGAATTGCTAAGAGAGATGAAGTAGGATTGTTAAGTAATTTTGAGGGCCCTGTTGAGATGTGCTTGCAGTTGGGTGTGATTTTCTCCAGTAGTGCTTTATTTCCCTGGGTACAGGCATAGAGAAAAACAATAAGGCTCATGTAGGGTTTGCATTTTGTTGGACAAGTCAAACACAAAAGTCAGAGGACAAGGGAGTTTAGAATATTTGCAAAAGAGTTATTGAAATGATGAACCATATAATCTAAGGTGCATAAGTGGGTGAACAGATAGGGAGGATGTGAATAGGTAAGGAGAAGAAAGAAATATCAGATTATTGATTGTTGACAATGACTCTCTAATACAGCTATTATGCCATCTTAACTGATTAAGAAACTAAGGCTTTAGGAAATTCATAATTTGCCCTAACTGCGCAGCTAGTAAGCAGTGAAAATGTTATTGGAACCAGAGTTCTTCTGACTCAGTAGACTAAATGGATGTAAGGATGTAGTTGAAAGAAGAGTGAGCTAAATGTGGAACCATGAGCTCTTTCTCTGGTTGATATGCCTGTCTGTAAATGATAACATGGGTCACACTGAATAAACCCTTGTGATGATTAGTGACTTTCCTTTGTCCTTCCTCCTATGCCTAGTCTGCCATTCCCATATCTGCTTTTCCCTTTCCTTTCTCATTGCTGCCACCTAACTTTAGACTCTTCCCCTTGCATCTGGGTAACTGAAATAAGATCACCTTTTTGTTCCCCTTCTGATCCACTTTGACCTAACATTATCTTTACTATTTTCTTTAAATTACTGCTTCATTAGTCTTATTCTACTCAGGAACTCTCTGTAGTTCCCCATTGCCTACAAAAAAAGTTGAGCCTCCGCCTTGTATTCAGTGACTGTTCAATTGGATGTTCAGTCCAGTTTTACTCCTCCTGTGAGCCTTCTATGCCAGTTCCTTGGGTCTTTTGCCCTTTCAGTGTCTCATCTCTGTGCTCTTCTTTCTCTTTTTTATTTTATTTTTTTACTTTTTTGGTTTTCTTTTTTGTTTCTTTTTTTTGTTTGTTTATTAGACTTCCATCACACTTCATCCTATAGAGTTTTGAACTAGAGCACGGTGCATTATCATCCTGGGGTTCTGGAGGAAGTGGCAGGGAATCTAAAATGTCACTTTCGCTTCTTATCTGGGGCCACATGTATTTCTTCATCTGCTGCTTCCCACACTCTTGCCCACAAGTGTCGCTTGTGGAAATAATTTGAGATTTACTGTCTGGCTGACCCTAGTTTCAATCTCTTTTCCACCATTTGCTAGTCATTCTACCTTACGCAAAACATAGTGTTAAAAGAAAACTTCGGACAAGTTAAATTTGACGGAGTTTAATTGAGCAAAGGGAAGAAATGATTCCCAAATTGGGCAGTCTCCAGAATCACTGCAGATTCAGAGAGACTACAGGGGTGCCTCATGGTCAGAACAAATTTATAGACAGAAAAGGTAAAGTGACCTACAGGAATCGAAATTGAGACATAGAAACAATGAGATTGGTTACAGCTCAGTGTTTACCATATTTGAACACAGTTTGAACACTCAGCGGTCTATGAGTGGTTGAAGTATGGCTGCTGGGATTGGCCAACACTCAGCTGTTACTGCAGATGTATACTACTCAGTTAGGTTTTCAGTTTTGTCTTCCTATTAAGCTAGGTTGGAGTTTGGCCACAAGGATTCAAATATAAAAGTACGGAGTCCTTCTCAGGCCGTGTTTAGTTCGCTTTAACAATTCCCCCCTTTTGCTCAGCCCCTCAATTTAGAGAGATTGACCAAAACTTTAGCCATTGACACCACTCTCTGTCACCATCATAAAGACTTATTTGGTCTCAGTGTGGAACTCACAAGTCATCTTTAGTTTCATTATGGAGTCTCACACGTCTTCTTTGGTGTTAACAGGGAATTCACAAGTCGCAGCTTTGTACCAGCTAAATGATTCTTTATGTTCTTGCTGATCCAGTTGGAGCAAGACCATTCAACTGTCAACATATAGCTGCATACAAAACATTTAAGACTTGAGGGTATATAGCGCGCCAAGAGGACTATTGTTATGACTGTCAAGAGGATACCATCAAAATGCTAAGGTGTACTCTTTAACTTCTTAAGAAATGAACTGAACCAAATCAGCCAAGTTAAGGTTCAGATAATATAAGCAGTTCAGCAGCATTAGGGTCTAATTGGTCAGAGTCTTCATTTGTAGTATGATAGTGCTTAAGGATCACAGTTTGCTGTAAAGTAGCTTGACTTAAAGAGGTAATCGTTTTCATTGTCACACTGGTAATACAAGTCATCATAACTTGGAAACCTACTAGAAGAAATATAAAAATTAGAAACCCTTGGAAAACCCAAGTTTGCCATTCACCACTTAGGATGCCTGCAAACCAACTGTTAGTTGCTCCTATAAACATATCATGGGTTCCTTTCTCTTGAGAGATTCCTTTAATGTACTTGGTGGCAGTGTCTAAGGAAACAGCAGTATCAGCCACCTTTTTAATTAGGCTTTCTGTACTAACAGAATCGGGGGAGAGATAAGTACAAAATTCAGTTTTGTTAAACACCATATAACATAGGACTCCAGCTTGAGCAAAAAGAAGAGCTAAGACCGTATGCTCTAACATTAAGTGTTTTTGTTGAGTATGTATGTTGTCATGTCCCTTTCTGAGAGTAGCTTCTACCCATGTGAAACCCTGGGAGGTCTGATTGGCTACAAAATCCAAGATGTTTCCCAATACACAAATTAGCTTTGAATTCTGTACAAACGGAACTTCACTGCCACCAAGAGTGAACCCCCAGGAACCCCACTGGAATCTTTCCCCAGTAGAAACTATGTAAGGAAAAGGAAAGGATTAGGGCAAAAAATGAGGAAAACAGAAAAACACATGAGGCTTTCATGGTGGTAGAGAAGTCTTGATCCGTGATCTTGAGAAAGCTATCTGCAACTAGGATGCTGTCTGCTTCTGGGGAGAGATTTCCCTGGTCAGCTTTTCCTTAAAGTCTCCAACACGTGTACAGTTCCAGGAGTCCTTTTGACCTGTGAGATGTGGACCCATGGTTCAAAGCCCTGAAGCGTCACTGCACTCTGGGTGGTGAGAAGAACTTGGTGTGGTCCCATCCAACGAGGTGCAAGAGTGCAAGGTGCTGATGTTATTTCCAGAAGGCCCAGTCTCCAGGTTCCAGACCATGGAGTTGATTGTCCTCAGTTGGTGGATGTCAAAACGCTTCCTTTACCTGGTGGAAGTATACTTTGACATAATACATTAAAGCCTTGCAGTATTTAGTCATATCAGAGTTTAAGAGAGCAGGAGAAGCATGAGATGCTATTATTAGGGACATGGGCCTCCCAGTGACTATTTCATAAGGGGTCAATTTATGTTTTCCAACAGGAGTGAATCTGATTGCCATTAAAGACAAAAGGCAACTCAATTGATTTAGTTAACTTGGCCAGTTTCAGTTTTCAGATGCCATTTCTCTTTCAACCTTTCCAAAAGACTGAGGGTTATAAGGACAATGGTAATGCCACTGTGTCAGTAACACCTTATTTAACTGCTTTCTAACTTGCCCAGTAAAATGAGTTCCTCTATCACTGGAGATCAAGGAAAAACATTTTCTTGATAATTTCTTAGCTGTGGTCACAGCATCAGCTTTCCTACATGGGAAGGCCTTTATCCAGCCAGAAAACATGCAAACTATTACAAGAACATACTGATGCCCCATTGAGGGTGGTAACTGAATGAAGTCCATCTGTAAATGTTCAAATGGTCTGTCAGGTGGGGGAAGTATACTACCTCAAGTTTTTCCAGGATTATGAGTTTGACAAGTCAAACATTGATTATAAACCATTTTAGCAATTTTGGAACAGTCACCCCACCAGTACTTTTTCATAATTTGGATCATTTTTGTCTGTTCCATGGTGAGCTGTGGAGTGCAGAGCTTTCAGTAATGGAAGATTCAGGGAGGACCAGGTGGCCGTCCGGGCCCCCTGTGCGTCTTCCCTTCATGTTAAAGTTACATCCTTTTAGGTACCAATTTTGTTTTTCCAAATCAGATGCATTGGACTGTTTATTAAATAGGTCATCATAAGGAATTTGGCTTAGATTAATCTTATGGAGTTCATTCAGATTGCATATCTTGATAGTTTCAGCACTAGCTGATTTAGCATAAAAATCTGCTAAAGCATTTTCCTGATATTTGGGTTCATTTCTACAAGTATGAGCTTCCATCTTAATAACAGCAATCTGCATTCATAACGGGATAGCAGAAAGGAGCTCATCTGTTTGGAGTCCATCGTTGATGGGGATCCCACTAGAGGTGAGAAACCTTCGTAGTTTCCGTATCGTGCCAAAATCACGTACTACTACAAAAGCGTATCTACTTTCCATAAATATTTACTGACTTGTCCTTAGCTATATGACATGTTCAGGTAAGAGCAGAAAGCTCTCCAGGTTGGGCTGAGTTGAATTAAGAGTTCCCTTCTCTATTAACTCATTTTTGATAGTAACAGCATATCCTGCCTGATTTTTTTTTTTTTCCTGAGTTTTTGTCATAGGACCCATCAACAAAAAATAATAATTTCAGGATTATCCAGTGGCGTATCTTGTATATCAACACGAGGGACCACTATTTCTGACACTACACTTATACAATTGTGGTGTTCATCATCATCAGGCAGAGATAACAGAGTGTCTGGGTTAAGTAGATGACAGCCTTTTAGATGAAGATTAGAAGGAGATAGGAGAAGTAATTCGCAAGATGTTAGTCTACTTGCTGAAAAATTCTGGGTTTGATTGGAATTTAATAGACTCCACAGCATCTGGGACTTGCAAATTAAGTTCATTTCCTAAAACCAGATCTGATGAAGCTTCTACCAGCTTGGCGGCTGTGGCTACTGCTTTTAAACAATTAGGATATGCCTTAGAGACTGGGCCTAATTGCAGGCTGTCGTATGCAGTGGTCCTATGTTTAGTACCATGTTCCTGAGTAAGGACTCCTAATGCCTGATTGTAACACTCATGAACAAACAAAGTGAAAGGTTTAGTGTAATTTGGAAGTCCTAAAGCTGGGGGACTGTTGTAAGGCCGACTTCATTTGGCTAAAAGCCTGCTCATGACGATCTTCCCAAAATAAAGGCTCTGGTACAGCATTTTTAGTGAGCTCATACAGTGGTGAAGCTATTTAGGAAAGAATTTGGAACCCAGGATCTGCAGTATCCTGCAAGCCTAAGAAATGCTTTTGTCTTTTGGTTGCAGTTTGAGGAAAACTTTAAAAAGTTTTTATCCTCTCAGGTGAGAGGGAAATCCCTTCAGCAGCCAAGTCATGTCCCAAATAGTGGACTTTTTATTTTGAAAATTGAAGTTTTGACCAGGCGTGGTGGCTCACGTCTGTTATCCCAGCACTTTGGGAGGCTGAGGCAGGCGGATCACCTGAGGTCGGGAGTTCAAGGGCAGCCTGACCAACATGCAGAAACCCTGTCTCTACTAAAAATACCAAATTAGCCAGGTGTGGCGGCACATGCCTGTAATCCCAGCTACTTGGTAGGTGGAGGCAGGAGAATCACTTGAACCCGGGAGGTGGAGGTTGAGGAGAGCCAAGATCACACCATTGCACTCCAGCCTGGGCAACAAGAGCGAAACTCCTCCTCAAAAAAAAAGAAAGAAAGAAAGAAAGAAAAAAGAGAGAGAGAGAGAGAGAAAGAAAGAAGAAAGAAAGAAAGAAAAGAAAATTGAAGTTTTTCCATTGAAACCTTATGACCTTTATATCCAAGTTGCTGTAAGAGGTAAACCGAGTCAATTGCCGAGCACTCCTTAATAGGAGAGCATAACAATAAGCTATGTACGTACTGAATGAGAGGAGAATTTTGAGGAAACTATAGTGTCATTAAGTCCTGATGCAGTGCCTGGGGAGAAGATGAAGGGGCTTCAGTAAACCCTTGTGCTATTACACTCCAGGGGTATTGCTGATTTTTTCCAAGTAAAGGCATACAGATACTGACTTTCTTTATGGAATGCTCAAGAAGGCTGAGCCAAGATCTATTACTGTGGACAACTTGGAATCAGTGGGTACATTAGGTTATAAAGTATTAGGATTTGGGACTACAGAAAATCTTGGTATTACAATTTTATTAATTGCCTGTAAATCTGGAACAAATCTCCAGCTTCATCCATTTGTTTTTTTAACTGGTAGGATTGGAGTGTTACAGGGGCTGGTGCGTGGAATTATGAGTCCTTGTTTAATTCAATCTTCTACAATTGGTGCGAGTCCTTGAATTGCTTCAGGTTTTAGTGGATATTGGGGTAACTAGGCAAAGGTTAAGAATGATCTATCTGTACTTTTATAGGTTCTACACTTTTAATTCTTCCTATATCAGTTGGGGAAGAGGCCCATAAACATTTAGGTGTTTTCAAAAGAACAGGGATATTACAGGCTTGAGTTTCAATCGTATCAATTTCTTCCTGTAAACAGCATAACAATTCTGGTTCAGGAGAATTAGGAAACTCTTAAGATTATTTCTCTTTCTGAGGAATTTTATGTGCCCTTTTAGCTTTGAAAGTAAATCTTGCCCTAGCAAGTTTACTGGAGCAGTATCACATAGTAAAACAGTGTGGTTTTCTGAAATGGGGCCCAGAGTTACTTGGATAGGTTCAGATATGGGAGCCTCTTGAACTGGGTGTGAAACCCCTACCACAGAAATGACCTTTTTGCTCGTTTGGGATTTGTTGGCTTATTAAAGTGGGATTTATGGTAGATAGAGTAGCCCTGGTATCCATGAGGACTGTACACGACTCCCTATTTCTTTTAACCTCTGTTTCCTCATGTTCCTTTACAGGTATTACGGGGAGCAATCCACCCGAGTCCCTTGGAGCCTCCTTAAAGTTGGTTATTGTCAGGAGGACTGAGGTCTCCTGGGCTCCCTCTAGTGGTAAACCAGTTTGGCCTAGAGGGAGGTTTCTTGGCGGACAGCCCCTTTCCAGGGTCCCGGTTCTTTGCCATACAGGCAGACATCTTGGGGTAAATAACTTCTTGTTCCAGGAACCTCTTGATTGTGATTTAAAATGAGAACAAGATGGTCCCTTTGGTCCCGGTCGCTGTAACTGTTCTAATCAAGGGGCATAAGCTTGTTAGCCTTTTGAGTTTTTTCTCGCCCTAGAGTCCTCTCAAAATGTTCGACTAGGTTGGGCACGATGTAATCGCAGCACTTTGGGAGGCCGAGGTGGGCAGATCACGAGGTCAGGAGATCAGGACCATCCTGGCTAACACGGTGAAACCTGGACTCTACTACAAATACAAAATACTAGCCGGGCGCGGTGGCGGCGCCTGTAGTCCCAGCTACTCGGAGGCTGAGGCAGGAGAATGGCGGGAACCCGGGAGGCGGAGCTTGCAGTGAGCTGAGATCCAGCCACTGCACTCCAGCCTGGGCCATAGAGCGAGACTCCGTCTCAAAAAAAAAAAAAAAAAGATTCAGCTAAGGCCACCAATTCAGTCACATCCCTAAGTTCCCATTGCAATTTGTGTTTTTTAATTAAACTGCTACTGGAGTCCATTTATAAATAAAGCAGTTAATGCTGTTTCAGCCCCTTCAGGGAATACTCCTTGCTGTACTTTAAGTTCACAATGCTTCACAAACAATAAGTGAGTTCTGTAATCTGAAACTGGTTCATCCTTTTTTGTTTTGTTTTTTTGCTTACAAGATTGTATGATGGACCAATTTTTTGTGGAAAAATTTTAGGAACTGAATGAAAAGGTTTTCAGCAGTTTGTCTAGGTACTTTTGGTCCTTCTCATGAGGAGCTTTTGGAGGGGCCTCTAATATCATCCTCAGGTTTGTCCCGTTCTGCTGCTGCCATCCATTTCCGAGCTTCACTAGCCCCCAATATCATGTGAATAAATTGGTAAATTCAGGAAGTCCTGGATCATAAGCTGCTATTAGGATTCTAAATTCCTCAGTAAATTTTTGAGGCTTTTCCCTTGGACCAGGGAAGTCCTTCACAATGGGGCTAAGCTCAGTTTTAGACTATGGAGTGAAAGTAGTTACAGCAGGCGAGGCCTGACTGATCAGAAGGTCTCATTTTGTAAGGCATCTCTCTAACTTCCTTTTTTTTTTAATCATCTTCAGGGTAAAAGTGTAATTTAACAAAAAGATTAGTGGACTCAGAATATGTGGGTAGAGACGGACAAAGAGAAGGAACAATCGAGGTTAGATAGTCAGAGTACAGTCCTCTTTCTTCATCTTGGTCTGTTGCTTAAGCTTTTCATTTGCTTTTTGCAAAGAATCTTTTAAGGGGGCAATTTTTGATTCCCTTAGTCTTTTAGAGGCCTTTGCATATCTATGAAAGAATACATCCCACTATATTTGTGGGGGCTTTGATCCCACTTTTTCTGATATGCCTTGCAAACGAACAATTTTATCCAAATTAAAACTTCTCCATTGTGGCTATCTTAATTCTAAGTTTTCTTTAGTGAGGTTAACCCATTTTTTCTAAAAATGCACACATTCTGGTCCCATAATTTTTATACATAAAATTAGCTGGAGTCCCTGAAGATGGAGTCCCAGACTTCTTGGATTGAGACGATCCCATTATTAAATAAGGTACCTATCAGTGGTCTGAGGCCTCTAACTTAATCCAATCCAGTTAATTATCCAATCCAGTTTGATCTTGGATCCAGTCCAGGCTAAGTATTGCTCAAGTAAACTCAGAGAGCTCAAAACACAAGTTACTGGCGCTCGGAATCCAAGAGAAAACTCACCCATGACCTCCAGTTACGTAACAGTCAAGAGACCAGTGAGTGCAATGGGCTCAGCAGGTACCTCACCTGGTCACCTGGTGTTCCTGGGGGTTGCCGGAGTTTTTCTTCAAATCCCACTTCTGACACCAGATCTGTTAAAATAAAACTTCAGACAAGTTAAATTTGATGGAGTTTAATTGAGCAAAGAAAAGAAACATTTTGCAAATCAGGCAGCCTCCAGAATTGAATGCCGTTTGAACACAGCAGTCTGTTAGTGCTTGAAGTATGGCCACTGGGATTGACCAACACTCAGCTATTATTGCAGATGTATACTACTCAGTTAGGTTATCAGTTTTGTCTGCCTATTATGCTAGATTATGGTTCGTCCACTAGGACTCGAATATAGAAGTATGGAGTCCCTCTCAGGCCATATTTAATTTACTTTGACAATACTTAAAGAAAAAATTGTAAAATAAGGGTACTTACCTTACTGGATGCTTCTGAGACTTAATATTTACATAGTTACACTATAGTGAAAACAGCTAGCATAATGTCTGGTGCGTATAGGAACACAAGAGATACCGCTTTCCCCATACTATTCTTCTTAACATTACTTCTGTTTTCCTTGATTCCTTTTTTTTTTTTTTTTTTGAAGATGGAGTCTCACTCTGTTGCCCAAGCTGGAGTGCAGTGGTGCGAGCTCAGCTCACTGCAACCTCCACCTCCTGGATTCAAGCAATTCTCCTGCCTCAGCCTCCTGAGTAGTTGAGATTACAGGCACACGCCACCACACCCAGCTAATTTTTGTATTTTTAGTAGAGACGGAGTTTCACCATGTCCAGGTTGGTCTCAAACTCCTGACCTCAGGTGATCCGCCCACCTTGGCCTCCCAAAGTGCTGGGATTACAGGTGTGAGCCACCATGCCCAGCTTCCTTTTTCTTGAGAAGTTTCCAGTCCCATGTATTTAAAGGAATTAATATTTTTTAACTGCTTAGAATCAAGACTGGCCCTGATTATTAGTAAGCAACTAATAGTAAGCAAACAACTATGTATGCAACTATGAGCGTATGTTAAGATATGGTTGTTGGTAACCTTTCCTTCTCTTCAGGAAGAAGAGGGTGGAGCTCTACAGTGAATGTGTACATTTAAATTCTGTTCTCTTTGGAGCTTTTTTGCTACTTTCATTTTTCTGGGGATCCAGGTGCTTGAGTTGGGATTGATTAACTTCCTTAATTTCCACCCGTGTGCTGTCAGAATCAGGAGACATAGATGAAGGTGTTCTAAACTGCTAGAAATTTTGTTTTCGAAAGCAAAAGTTTGCATTCATTTTTTTTTCAACTTTTACTTACAGTGAATAGTAGTTAATAAAATAAGTCCCTGCCTTTTCTCTCTTCAGTTTCAATTCCTGAGACCAGGATCGTAGCCCACATATTAGAGTGGAGTCCCACTGCTTTGGTTTGAATCCTGCCTTTATTTCTTATGTCAGTGTGACTTTGGGCAAGTTATTTAAGTCTTTGCACCACATTTTCCTCATAAAATGCAGATAATACTAGTACTTTCTACATAGGATTATTAGCAGGATTAAATGAGATAGCGCGTGCTGTAACCATGTCTGGCACATAGTCAGTGATTAGTGAATGTGAACTATTGTGTGACGTTGTAGTTAGTCACATATGGCAGTGTGTGTGTTTCCTTTAGTATATTGCTCTTTTCATGTGGTTTCCTTTGTACTGTCACCCTATCTGATATTTCTTCCATATTCATTTTTCTTTCAGTGAGGTCTGCCAGTCTTTAGTGAAACGCAGCTCTGGAATAAAAGGAAGTTTACCACTACAAAAACTGCATCTGGTTTCACGAAGTATTTATCATTCACATCATCCTACATTAAAGCTTCAACGACCTCAATTAAGGACATCATTTCAGCAGTTCTCTTCTCTGACAAACCTTCCTTTACGTAAACTGAAATTCTCTCCAATTAAATATGGCTACCAGCCTCGCAGGAATTTTTGGCCAGCAAGATTAGCTACGAGACTCTTAAAACTTCGCTATCTCATACTAGGATCTGCTGTTGGGGGTGGCTACACAGCCAAAAAGGTGAATTTAACATTCCTACTGGTTTTCCAATTATTATATCATGATTAAGTTTCTATAGCATAAATCATTTTTCTTTTGTGTAGTGGAATACAATTGGATGTTTAAACATTTATTTTGTGTCTCTACCATGGACTAGATTGTTTTAATGATGCTAATAGGAAGATGCCTTTAGAATCTTACCTATAATTATAGGAAATTAAAATGGCCTAGTGGAAGGAGCACAGGGCTGGGAGTAGGAACACCTAGGTTTGATTGTGAGCTTTGACGTTTAGTAGCACAGATGTGAAAGTCAGGTGACATTCTCACATAAGCCCTTCTTGGCAGCTCTGGGACCAGAAGCAAGGCATCCTCTCTCCCAGTCTGTCTTCCTTCTACCCCACAGCACTGTTTAGAGCAAAATTATGAAACCTGTTTGTAATAGAAGTATATTCGGAATTTTTACATTTTCCATATTTAACAGAGGAGTGTTTACATGCTTTATGTGCTTGTTTGCTGAGGCCACTTAAATTTGTTTCTTAAAAGTTTTGAACATAGTACATTGTTCTTAGTAGATTAATGTGTTTTAATTAAATAATTTTTCTTTATGTGTTTATTTGGCATGCAGAGCATCTGATTGCCACACTTTTCTTATCTTTTAGACTTTTGATCAGTGGAAAGATATGATACCGGACCTTAGTGAATATAAATGGATTGTGCCTGACATTGTGTGGGAAATTGATGAGTATATCGATTTTGGTTTGTATCATGAACATTAAAATACTTTTTTTGGTCATCTCTTGAGGAAAAGAGAAGTAGTTGTATTGAGATAGTTTCTTATGAACCTAATATATCACAGTTTTATTTTAATGATATATATAATATCAATGAAAAAATCTGGACAAAAGAAATACCCAGTAGTCCATCACTTTACCGCAGCTGCCACTAACCATTTGGAGCATTTTCTTTATATTATACTTATTATATGTGGTTAGTATATTTTTAACTTATAGATTGATTGAGACAGGATCTCACTCTGTCACTCAGGCTGAAGTGCGGACTTGCATCCATAACTCACTGCAGCCCTGAACTGGGCTCAAGCCGTCCTTCCGACTCAGCCTCCCAAGTAGCTGGGACTACATGCGTGTGCCACCATGCCCAACTCATTTTTTAATTTCTTCTAGAGATGGGGTCTCGCTGTGTTGCCCAGGCTAGTCTCAAATTCCTTAGCTCAAGGCTCTCACCTAGCCTCCCAAAGCGCTGAGATTACAAGCCTGAGTCACTGTGCCTGGCTTGAATTTTTTTCTTTTAATTTTTTTCTTTTCATGAACACTACCACAGAATAAAATTTTAGTTCCCTTTTTAAAAATTATGTAATCATGGTGAATACACACTTTGGTATTTTGTCCTTTGCTACTTAACATATTTTGTCAGCATTTCCATGCTGCCAAGTAGCCTTTCTATTAATAATATCATTTTCTGCATTATGTAATGTTGCCCAGAGCATATTTATTGTGACCCACCTAACTAGCTCCTTTTGAGTGGATACCTTGGTTATCTCTACTTTTTGTAGCCAAGTTATTTGAAAGTCTGTTAGTATCCAGAGTAATTTCTTTTCTTAGTTGGCCACTGCTATCCCTTTTTCAATAGGTAGATGAGAAAAAAGTATATTGGATAGCTACGATTGCCAGTAATTCATGGTGATCTTTAAGAAATATATTGTCATCAATTTTTTTTTTTAATTTTGTCAGATTTCTTAGTTTAGGTGTATGTGGAGGTGGAATTAATCTTTACTTGCACTTATTCACAGAATTTATAAAGATAAAACTGTTCTATGTTGACGAATGTATTTGCAAAAAAAACACACTTTCAAATTGTTCTTCTGGTATTAATGAGGAGAGCTTTCAACTTGATGTATTTGCCAGTGCCACAGCGTAGTGACTGAGAGCCTATATTCTGGAGCTAGACTGCCTGGACTGGAACCTAGGCTCCTCTACTTTCTTGCTGTGTACCTTAGTTTCTCATCTGTAAATGGGGTTGATAATAGTAGCTGTTTTGTAGGGTTGTCATGAGGATTAAACAAGTTAATACTTTAGCCCTTTATAAGAATAGTATCTGACATATTTTCTTAGTTTCACACTCTATATGTTTTGATCTTTTCCAGAGAAAATTAGAAAAGCCCTTCCTAATTCAGAAGACCTTGTAAAGTTAGCACCAGACTTTGACAAGATTGTTGAAAGCCTCAACTTATTGAAGGACTTTTTTACCTCAGGTAAGGAAGGAGCTGTTTGATCCAATTTAAAATTTTAAGAACCATGGAGGAAAAATACATGGATTATTTGTTTATTCCCATTTTTTTTAAACTAAAATATTTAGTACCAATGAAAAACAGGACTTTTTTAAAAAAGATAAACACAAAATTTTGTTACGCGATGGTTTTAATTTTTGTTTAGCCCAGTAAAATGGCAATTCATAAGCACTTAAACATACTTGGCTTTTAGTGAGGGGGAAAAAGTATCACTTGTTCTTGACAAGTAGATGAGACTTCCTATGTATTTGCTTTTCATAAGTGGTTGGACCAATTTGGTGGTTTTTGAGTAAATTTAAGTATGATAGACCATAATGAGTAGCATTTATTAAGTTTAATCCTGGCATATTTGCCCAATTATTGCCCTATTGTAATATGAAATCTGAGATCTCAGACATCTTTGTTTGCTCATTTCTGTTAAGTTTTACATTTCTATTTCCCCTTTTGCTGGTTTTTCACAGGTCACAAATTGGTTAGTGAAGTCATAGGAGCTTCTGACCTACTTCTCTTGTTAGGTGTGTAAACAGACATTTTTGCTGACCTTAACATGCCTTTTAAATGCTTCTAATAAACTAGTTGCAAATAAAATTGCAGACCAAATTTATAATACTGCTTATGCTGAATTTTAAAATCCCAGAACTATATTAGGCAAACTCTTTATCCTTTAGGTGGAAATAATAAAATAATTATTTTGTGATAAAACTAAAATTCTTAAATATGTATGTGTATGATAAGATTAAAGCTGTTAAAAGAAAATTTACTTAGCAAAAATATTTTCTTGAAATAGATCTAATTGTTTTTGATAATTGAAATGAAAAGTAATTTTAGTTTGTCTCATCTGCCCTGTCATGGTTGACATTTAATTTTGTTTTCCGGCCGGGCGCGGTGGCTCATGCCTGTAATCCCAGCATTTTGGGAGGCCAAGGCAGGCGGATCATGACGTCAGGAGATTGACACATCCTGGCTAACATGGTGGAACCTTGTCTCTACTAAAAATACAAAAAATTAGCCGGGCGTGGTGGCACGCACTTGTAGTCCTGGCTACTCCGGAGGCTGAGGCAGGAGAATCACTTGAACCTGGGAGGTGGAGGTTGCAGTGAGCAGAGATTGCACCACTGCACTCCAGCATGGGGGACAGAGGGAGACTCTGCCTCAAAAAAAAAAAGAAAAGAAAAAAAATTGTTTTCCTACTATACATGGTCTGTAATGCCAGTGGTATGTGGCTGAACTGTAAGTACTCTTATGTAAAATAATCCTTACCAAAGATCGTCTTATTTTTTATTGTAATTTTCAGTTAGATATTTTGAATTGTTAGGTTAAACATATGCTGTGATTGCTATAGTTAGTATTTTTTTATTTTCTGCACAGGTTGTCAGTCATGTTCCTTAAAATAAGAATAAAGGCAATTTGATTCTTTGAACCTCAGTTGCTCTAAAAATCCATTCACCTTTTCATTGACTCAGTGTCGTGTGAAATTCAGCTTAGGCTGTTGACATCACTGGAGAATGTAAAGGGTTGCATATTTATCTTTAAGGTTCACCAGGAGAAACGGCGTTTAGAGCAACAGATCATGGATCTGAAGGTGACAAGCATTTTAGAAAGGTAAGTGTAAAAGAGAATTGTTCACGTAGGTAGTCTTGAAAGATTTTTTAAAGTTTTTACTCCTTTGGAAGATTTTAAAATGATAACATCTGAGGAGCAAATTCAAAAGCATCCAAGTAGAGGTATTGTGACTAATCTTAGCGCAAAGTACAAGGTATTACGTGGCCGTTCTGGAAATATAATTGAGAAGCCCATTTCTTTCACATATGTTCTGTGAAACACTAGTTTCAAGGGTTGTCCCCAAGAAAGAGTTTTGTTGTTAAGTGTGTAGGGGAGAAAGGCTCGTGTAGACAAAGCAAACAGACTTCTTTTCTTTCCCTAGGACTTCTCAGACTGTAATACACTCGTGCACATTGTGAATTTCCAAGGAGTCAAAGCATACAGTGTTTTCCCGAATTATTGACCAACAGAACCCTTTTGCTCATGGAACATCTTATAGGGACTAGATTTCACTTTGGGGAAACTATAAAGGGAATAGGAAGTGGGTTATTAGGAAATAAATCAATTCCCTGATATTGATAGTTAACAAAGTTACGTATGGGGTTATTTAGGGTGTGTTATTTTCAATACATATTCATTAACAAAATCCATATGAAAGTTATAGGAGAATTGCTGAGGCAGAATAACATACTTTGCTCTGCATTTATAATGCTCATGTATTTACCTGATGTTTTCGGAGTCTTCACTTTTTTCATTCTTTTGGAATCGGTAAAATAGCTGATTCCTTGAAAGTTTTTTTCTACATAATACCTAGATAAATAGATTTATAGAAAAAATATTGTATGAATGTTTTAACATTAAATATGGAACGTGTAATTTTTATATTGGAGGTTATTATAGTTTTAATACATCGAGGAAATAATTTTATGTTTATTTTGGAAGCAGGAAGAAGAAATAATTTCTATAAATAGGTTTTCATCTCTTTCCTTGTTCTTCAACTTTGAACTTTTTACATTATATTCCAAATTTTAATTATATTTCAAAAGATGTTTTTCTTTTGCCTTTTAATTTTATCTTTTGGAGAAAAATGTCTGTCAAAATGTATGTACGTGTATTTGTCTTTTGATTTGATCTTTTTTGACACTCTTTTGCATTGACATTATTTTAACCAAAGGACACTCTTGATTGTTCTTGCTATTGGGGTAAAAAAAAATAGGTAGAAATTAGCTTAATATTTGTGGCTTATTTTGAGTGAAGGCCTTAGCCCTTAAGGCAGTTAAATTTAATGTGGAGAGAAGATCTGATCTAATGGGGAGAAGGAGCCTTTGTTACAGGTATGGTAGTGTGGTTCTTTGAGTGACTACACATTGGTGATGGCGAGGTCTGTATGTCAGTTTTCTCTCTGATACGGCCTAGGATCACTTTGGTGAATGAAAAACCTGTTTAAGGGCCTGACTCAGATAATTCTCTTAAAACCCTGCTAAGGTCATAAATGAATAATCAGTAATTGAACAGAAGCTCTGCAATAGAAAAGCCAGGTAATTATTTTCGGAAACTTAATTATATTTACAGATTTTATTTTATACAATGATATGGAATTAAATTTATTACATTATGTTCTAATTTACTCTTTGCTTGTTTTAATTTGCTTATTTGACAATAAATGTCCTTGTAAACTATTTCCTTTTGACTTTTTCTCAATTTGTGGTGCTTAGTTTGCCCATTAAAGACTTACCAATTTTTTTTTTTTTTTCAACTATTTGTTATACTACTGAATCTAGAGTTGTAATTAAGCTACTTTCATTACTGGTTAAGTCAAATTATAGCAAATGCTACTATAAAAATTTACTATCCAAAAATGTATCTCAAATCCTAACTGATGGTTTCAAATTCTATTATTAATAATATGCAGCTTTGTGTTCGCAAAGTTTGGCTGTTACTTGTGATGCTTGAGAATGATGAGTCACTCAGCTAAGATGCAGATAAACTAACTGATTTTGAGACTTGTGTGCAAATTAATAGTTGAATGTAAGCATGCAAAGAGAGACCTTAGCTTAGCAGTACCCTTTTTGAAGTCACTCTGACATCAAGTTTGAAAATGTGGGCAATAATCAGAGGTGGTAGGGTGGCCAGGCTTTAGCTGAATACTTTTTTAACTGGTTCAGTCTGAGGTCTGAAAGCCCCAGATTTAAAATACTATTTAGAGTTTGAAGCAGTCAAGTATTAGTTTAATGGTTGTCAGGTTTGTAATAAAGTTTCTGGCTAGACTTCTACTAGAAATGTAAAAGTATATGTGAATCAGCTTTTTAAAAAATTAATAATAATTGAAAAACATTTCTACAACTAGAACTAAAGAAAAGAGTTGTCCTTTCTAGTAGGAAAACACATCTGGAGAAGTGCTGGCAAAGAGCAGAACAGTTAGGACCATTCAAAGTCAACTGAAGTGAAAGTGACGGGGAGCTGAGGGGAGCACAGATAGTTTGACTTTACTTGTTTACAGACCAAGTAAACAACATGATGAACGGATAACCTGTGATTCCCAGCCTGGGGTTACTACTGGAATTTCAGGTGTCCTGGAAAGTTATAATACTGGTCTTCAAAAAGTCTACAGAAAGCGTAGATTTCCACATAATGCTGCTGCACAGGCTAACGAATTATCCAGTTTCTTTGGTTTGGCCTGGATTTATATCCATTCAGTCTGTGGACACTAATGAATTATTTATGTCATGTTAATCAGAAGTTCTGATGTGATTTGATTAATGAAACATTTAAACAAATAGTAAAACCAACCATTTTTAACGTCACCCTACTATCTTGAGGTATGATTGACATACATTAAAACCACCTCTTAGTAAATGCTTCTTGTTAATCAAAAATTGCCATTCTGAAGGCAACAAGCACATTTAAATATTTGAAGGACTTTTCATGGCCCAAATCAAGAAAAGTAGTAGTATCGTTTTAAGTATCATTATTAAATGATAATACATTAACGTTCTTTCTTGCAACATATTACTCTCTTTTTTTTTAATTTTTTTTTATTTTTTGAGACAGAGTCTCGCTCCGTCGCCCAGGTTGGAATACAGTGGTGCGATCTTGGCTCACTGCAACCTCCGCCTCCCAGGTTCAAGCGATTCTCCTGCCTCAGCCTATCGAGTAGCTGGGACTACAGGCTCCCGCCACCACGCCTGGCTAATTTTTATATTTTTAGTAGAAACAGGGTTTCACCAGATTGGCCAGGATGGTCTTGATCTCTTGACCTCATGATCCGCCCGCCTCAGCCTCCCAAAGTTTTGGGATTACAGGCGTGAGCCACCGCGCCCTCCGGTTCTTAATTTTATGGTTTATGTTGTACCTCCCCAGACGAAGTGTATCTTTTCTTTTTTCCTGCATGTTTAGTTTTCACTCATCCTTGTAGCACAGCTCAATTGTCGCTTTGCGAAGCCTTCCATAGCCTTCGCAGCCCCATTAATTATACTCTTCGCAGTGTTTAAAACACTTGCCATATGAAACACTGTTTACTTTCGCTTACATTCTTACCATTTAGTCGGCCATTTCTGTTACTAAATCTTTTTCTCAGAGCACCTGGGATAGTGTTGCATCTTAGTAAAAGAGGCTGATAAAAGTAAATAAATCTGGCTGATGCCAACAAAATTTCGGTCCCCTCAATTTTGTGCTCTGATTACCTGCAGATTCTCCCTGGCCTTCATGTTTGGCAACCATTGGAGGAGAACAAGGCTGTAAAAGTAGTTCATGTACTTGATATTCTGAATTGTAATTAAGCAGTGTGGCTTAAATAGGATTTGCTTTTCTGGGATTTCTTATGCAACAAATAATGTAGTAACTGGAAATCCAAGTTCAAGGCACTGGCAGATTTGATGTCTTCTGACAAGCCTCAGCTTCATAGATGATGCCTTCTCCCTCTATCCTCACATAGCAAAAGGGGCTAGGCAGCTCAGGCCTTTTTTTGTAAGGCCAGTAACTCCAGAAACCTCATGACCTCATCACCTCCCAAATGCCCCACCTCTCAATACTATCACATTTGTGAGGTTAAGTTTCAACATATGAAGTTGTGGGGGACAAAAATTCAGACTATAGTATAGTATTTCAAGATTACTTAAAATCTTCTCTACCAAACTCATTAACTTTTAGGTTAGCACAGTATTTTCATTTGATATTTTGGTTTCTAGTGTTATTACTAATTTTCTTGATCTGATGTTATAACTAAAAAAAAAAAAACCAGAACATTGTACGTGAAATGAGACTGAGATAAGGAAGCTGACTCAGAGATGGAGATTAAAAAAAGAGAGATGAGAGATTGAGATCTGCAGTGTCAAACTGACAACAGCCAGGAGTCAGGAGACATTAAGAGACTACATCATCTTTGATTGTTAATGATTATCTATTATTGATAAATACTACTGTATTTTATATATTATATAATTTTAAAAAATATTTTTGTGCCATTTCTTGAAAGAAAAATTGCTAAGCTTGGGAAAACATTTATTGAAAAATGTGGTTTCTACCTCTGAGGAGTGTATCTTGCACAGTAGGTGCATAGATTTCTTCCTCTTCCTGTTCCACGTGGCCTTAGCTTAAAGGCTGTGTGGCCATCACTTGGTATTTAGGGTAAGACTGGTGCACAAAATCAAAGACGGGTAACCTTGGTATGATTGTAGTATCATGTAAATCGCTTTTCTATGTCTAATTCTTGCTTTCTTCCTACTTTTTCAGAAGGTCAATTTCAGTTAATTTCAAGTATCTTTACATAATAGTGCTTCAGTAACAGGCGTGGAAGGAAAGTGACGTGTCCCTAGAGCATTTTCTTGAAATCTAATAGATGATTGGAGTATTTACCATGCAGTTGTGTATATACATAAGCAGTGAATTCGAGAGGAATTTTTAAGCTATAAATAAAAAAGCACTGTGTGCCTCATAGACGTGAGTAGGCATGTGGCTGATCCAAAGGGAATGCGTTATCTCAATTGATTAATCACAGTCAGTTACAGATTGAACTCTTTGTTCTACTCTTTGCCCCCTTCTCACTATTGCACTTGACTAGTGTTTAAAAAGAAAGAAATGTGGAATATTTTCTCACTGCTTTGGGATTTTATAAATGAAAATACTAGTGGTATGTAAGTACAGCAGGTACACTACTATATAAACCAACATAAAGGGAATTGTTTGAGAAATTTGAACACTTGGATGATTTGAATAAAGGATTATGATAAATGACCAAATGAATGAAAATAAATCAGGTTACTCTTCTTTCTGCTTGATAAAGCAATTTTTTTTAAGGTAAAAATTAGGAGAATGATGAGGGTGGTAGTTAGCATTGTCTTTCTTTGATAGATTTGTTAATGATCATAAAACTGATTTATTTAAAGACATGTCTTTGTATAACTATATTTTATACTTTTGTATCTGGAAACAGATACTGAATTTCAATTGTCATGTGGAAGAAATCAACTAGTTTTATCCTTTGATTTATAGTAAATCAACCAGTTTCATTTATTGTCTGATATTGGCAATGATCACAGCCTAATGTATCAAAACTAACAAACAGAATAAAAATTCTCCAAATTATATCCAGATTTTAAGACACTTTCTAATTATATAAAACTAAATATTTTGGGCAGTCATTTTTTTTTAAACTCTGAAACTAGAAGTCCTACTTTAGAATATCTTAATAAATACCCATTTTCCTCTTTTTATTTTTGTAACTTGGGTAAAAATTGAGTCGACTGTTTTCCCAGAACGCTGTTCTTAAACAAATGGTTACCTCATTCATTAGAACTTTACTTTTTTTAGGATTTCTAATTAAGAAAACATTAGGCTTGTAACATTGTCAAATCTTGGTTGTCTTTCCTCCACATTTTTTGAGGTCAATAATCTAATAGGCCAACAATTAAGCTATGCAAGAAATGACGTGTATTTTAGTATGCCACATGAGAATATGCTGTATTAAAAATTGTGTCAATATACTATTTTAGAATTATGAAATGGAATGAATTTTAGAAATAGAAAAAGTGGTTTTTTGTGCTTAGGTCCAAACTGTGTTTTGTTTTCATTTCAAATTTTCATAATAACTATATTGTCTCCATATCTTAATTGTGTTCTTTTATAGCACTTTTGTTTAGTAATTTGTATATGCTTGGCTGTATTCTCAGAGGCTGTTTCTATTTAATGTCATCAGAACAGCTCATAAAAAAGTGAAAATTCGGTCAAACTAGTTATTTGATATTATATATGAAATCAAAACAGAACCTGAAACATTATCTTTTAATTTAAATAAAGAACCCTAAATTTTAATCAAAGGTATGCAGAGGCACATGGAATATATGACTTAATGTAAAACCTTGATTAACTTGATGCTGGAAACCTGTTTCTAGGGACCTTTACTTGAATCAGTGAAATATCAAGAAAAAATATTTACATAAGAATAATAATTTAATAATTAAGTAAGCTAGTATGATCTTCAATCAATCCTGAGAGAATCATGGTTGAGAATTAGAAAATTTTGACCAGTAAGATCAACACTGTTAAAAAAAAAAAAAAAAAAAATCTGTATTTTTGTCCATATTTGGTGTATATCTGGCTCGTTTCATTTAGCACTTAGTATTGCACTTTCCTTTTCACTTTTTAAACTGGGCTGTTTTATTTTTCTGAGACATCTGATTTACTGAGGAGGAAAATGGAAATGCACTACAGAGCCCAAGGGTATGACAGCTCTGAATGAGTTTCCATTTCTGTTTTAAGTTAACCATCCCTCCCTATCTTACATCTGTTCCTTTGTTGCGCCCTTTGGTTTAACATTGTTCTCCTCCCCAATTTCCTCTTCTCCTCATTGTGAACTCATGGCAGGGTCTGCTTGGTGAGCTCATTCTCTTACAACAACAAATTCAAGAGCATGAAGAGGAAGCGCGCAGAGCCGCTGGCCAATATAGCACGAGCTATGCCCAACAGAAGCGCAAGGTGATGGATGGTTTAAGGGGGCTACCGATACATTCACACTAAGCCATTTCTGCCAAGATCATGTCGCCTTAATCCATTCGTGGACTCCAAATACAAGAAATTAATTTGACAAAGTAAAAATACAAAAGATATATCATATAAATATGGAACTTCTCTCGAGTGGGTGGTATAGGAAAAGCCAAAAGTAACAAATTCAAGCAGAGGAGTTTTGGTTTCTGAAAATTAGGTTATCTGTAGGGTTCCTGTATTTATATGTAGAACAAAATTAGGAATTGCTGTTTATGTGGTCCAGTTATTGAGTCACCTTAAGTTTGTAGGCATCTTACCTACCTACTTGTTCCCCAAGTTTTTATTTCTGAAGTGAAAAGGATTGCTGTAGATGACCAATTTACACTAAAGAATAACATTTATTTATTTGTTTTAGCTAAAGTGTATGGATAGGGAACATTCATGTTCTTATAGAAGAAAGTTATTTTGACTTAACTTTTAGGCAAAAGCACGTAGTTCTTATACAATTTGACAAACTCATTGCATACATTTTTCACGTTAATCAAAGTCAGCACAAATAAATTTTCACCTTGGACCACTGAAGGTTTGAACACTGGAAATTTGATATCATCCTGGTTGCTAAAGAACAAGTTCTAATAAAAGCGTAAGTCTATACCAGTATGTGGCTTTTGCTGCAATCAGCAGGTCTATAAAAACATGATTTTGATGGTTAGGTAATCCCACCATGTAGATCCCAAAGTTCATGTTTGGAAGAGACTTTTAGGTCAAAATGAAATAAGTGTAATGAGTTTAAAATTATACTCTGAGATCTTGAAATCAGCTAATTATGTTACATCTTATTAGATCAGAAAAGTTTTGAAGTTATATACAAACCCTAGTCAGGAACAAAGATTCAGTCATATAATTCTTGTACATTCTACTATTTATATCAACCAATATTATAGATAATGATTTAGTGCAGTAATTTTGCTGGCTAACCTTAGCTCATTTGGTGGTGGTTAATACTTCAGAGTACTCACCATAGTTTCATTTATTTTGTCAGCATCACTTTCTGGCTTTTCTCAATTCCATGGCTGTGGAATCAATTCCTATATATATTTAGCTTTGGTGAGCAAAAACATAGGTAGAAAAAGAAAAGAAGTGGGTTTCCTACCTGGTTAAATTAAAGTAGCTGTGTTAAGCCAAGGAGGACTTACTTTGAACGGTACTTTACCAATCCCTGTTCTGTATACTGTGAATATATGATTGATTGATTGATGATTGATTGATTGATTGATTTTGAGACGGAGTCTCGCTCTGTCGCCCAGGCTGGAGTGCAGTGGCCGGATCTCAGCTCACTGCAAGCTCCGCCTCCCGGGTTTACGCCATTCTCCTGCCTCAGCCTCCTGAGTAGCTGGGACTACAGGCGCCCGCCACCTCACCCGGCTAGTTTTTGGTATTTTTTTAGTAGAGACGGGGTTTCACCATGTTAGCCAGGATGGTCTCGATCTCCTGACCTCGTGATCCGCCCGTCTTGGCCTCCCAAAGTGCTGGGATTACCGGCTTGAGCCACCGCGCCCGGCCAAATATATTATTTAAATAGCCTGACAAATTGGATGCTTAGGCTGAGCCACCCGTACTCTAGTTTCGTTACAGAAAGAAGGGAGAGGAGCAAGTATGTTCTTATATGTTACTTAGAAATAAGAATGTAGCTATTGTTACATGTTGTTCTTAAGTTTTTTTCGTAAGACAACTTGAAATGTGTCCCATAGGCCTGCTATTTAACATTCTAAGATATGACTTAAGATTAATGATGAGCTTTTGAATCTGACAAATCAAGAGATATCCATAATGAATACTGATTCATTTTCTACATTGCTGAAAGCTAATGTTCATTTTAAGCCTCCTTTACTAGCCTTTATTTGGGCTGAGAGATGTTATTCCTCGTTCTGATATTTATTGGGTTATCTGTTTAACCCTTTTATACCTCGCTTTCCCCATTTGTAAATTAGAGACTGGCAAGATGTTTTACCCTGAGTAGAGCAGCACACAGGGTTTGTTCCTGCCCACATTGTAGTTACCTTGAGGGGAAGAAAATGGGACTTTAAAAACAATTTATGCTCTTTTATAGTGAAATTATCCCTCTTACTCTCCTGAAAGACTGTTACCTTACAGTATCCTCCACTCCTTTCCCCCTGTAGTTACTACAGAGATGACTTTTCAGTTCTTCACTGCCATAATGATCAAAATCCTGATTCACAAGATTTTTATCATTCCAGGCATGTGAGGTTTATTTGATGCACAAAATCACAGTACTTTTTGTTGTTTTTTAATTGTTTTTTCTCCCTTATCTTCTTGAAAGTCTAAGTAGATCATCATTTTGGGTATCTTATTAGTAGCAACTAAGAAATTTTCCCTGTATCTTCTGAGCAAAAGAACTCAAGCAGAGACAGAAGATTAAAACTACCTTTGGTAGTTTTGCCTCCTATGGATATGTTCACATACATAGAAATTTTTACAATGACCTTTTTATATATGTATTTCAGAATTTCAGAATGGCCTCAATGGCTTAATAGAAGAAATACTTGAAATTTTTGAATTAGGCTTGGTTTTGTGAGGAGCTAGTAAAGGTTTTTCTCTTTCAGCTTTAGCTTGTTTCTGCGGAGGATTCCGCTCTTTCTCCATCAGTTTCATAGCCCTGGAATTGTAGAAAAGCTCTGGTTTCAAGACCATTGATATCCATTTCTGTCAGGGTGAGTTTTAAATTTATTTCATGATGCAAACAATATATTGAGCAACAGGGCATGAACTTGCTCTTGTTGTAAGTCAATGAATTTTATCAGTAAATCACATCAAAATAAAATATACCCCATTTGCTAGTTAAGACCTAGAGTGACAGATTGAAAATAGCTTGTGTTATTCTCTTAAGAAAATATATAAAAATTATCATCTCATCAGTCTTAAATGTTTTATAAATCTAAACGTTTTTATCTTGTTTCCTAGGAAATATTAGGTCTGATTTTTTACTTTACCACCAGTTGTCTTTTATTTTACTTTATTTTTTTGAGACGGAGTTTTGCTCTTGTTGCTCAGGCTGGAGTGCAGTGGCACAATCTCAGCTCACTGTGACCTCCGCCTCCCGGGTTCAAGCGATTCTCCTGCCTCAGCCTCCCAAGTAGCTGGGATTACAGGCATGTGCCACCACATTGGGCTAATTTTGTATTTTTAGTAGAGACGGGGGTTTCTTCATGTTGGTCAGACTGGTCTCGAACTCCCGACCTCAGGTGATCGGCCTGCCTCGGCCTCCCAAAGTACTGGGATTACAGGTGTGAGCCACCGTGCCCGGCCAGCTGTCTTTTAATATAACATTGTGATTAATTGTGATGTTCTATTAAACTAAGCGGAGAGGAAACATGCTGGTAAACCATGTGTGAGTTATTCATTGTACCAGAAAGGCAAATGATACATTTAAATACTCCTAAAATTTAAATTTATAAACATCTTAACAGTTGTGATCATTAAATACTACTAATCTAGCATAGAAATTATATTTTTAATATTCTACTAACCTTATGTCATTTTAATTTTTTATATGACCTTTTTATTTTACCAAATTAAATTAACCTTTTATAGCCCTTGGCTTATACTAAACATCCTAACTTTTTTGTTTAATTGTATTAGTTTTTAAGTTATTGCCCCAGATGTCAAGTAATGTTGGATTTTCTATAATAATTTAGGATATATTGCCTGAAGTCAGTATTTACATTTAAAACTAAAACAATTTATACTAATACAGTTTATACATTTCATACTAATTTAGCTACAGTTGGATAAATATTTAATGGAACAGAGTAAATCAAAGTACCTTTTAAAATGAATTGGAAATTAAATCCACATAACAATTTTTTATGACCACACTATTACGGTGTGATGGCATGCCAAATGATCATAATGTGGAATTATTTATTTCTTCATTGGCTGTCAAGATTCTGTTCTTTAGTTTGTGGACTCCTCTCCAACTTGCTTGTCTCCTCACAGTTTAGGAGACTGTTAATAATTCTTGTCCATCCTACGTAAACACACACAGTCAAAATGAAAAAAAGCTTCTATCAGCAGATCTGTGCTTGCCGTACAGGAATGGGAAAGCAATTGAAGTTTGCATTATCTTTTTTCTAAGTACCAAATCATTTTTGGAACTATTTAGGCATAGACTTTTAAGGAAAAAAAAAAATGTGCCTTTTGTTTCTAGCAAGGTTGTCATCTATATTATTGAAATAAAAAATTGAGGAAAATTATGAGAAAGTATTTAGAAATAGAAATTAAAATCTTAACTTTTCATAGGTGGACAAGACTTATTAATGTCTACCTGAATTAGCAAATCATTTAAAACTTTTTCATGTGTATTTGCTGCCATGTTGTGTTGTGATTGCTTAAATAACCAATGAATGAAGATCAACAAGGATTTAAGTGAAGAAGAATATGAATTTAACTATTTTCTCCTGTGAAATAAGTTCATATTTACAAGTTTTGATTTTCAGAAGTTAGACAATTATTTTTAAAGGCTGGTGATGACAACTTCTGCCTCTTACCAAGAAGTCAAAGCACAGTTATGTGAATTCATCATAAATTACATCATTTTTATTCTATTTGATTATTATATTTTGTATGTATAATTGTATTGTGACTACTTTAAAATCTGTTATATAATAAAATTGTTTGTTTTTTAATATTTTATTTTAGAATTATTAGCATTAATAACAATTTGAAGTAGTTTACACAATACCTGTGGGTTTTATTTTTGTTTTATATTCAAATTAATTTTAGTTGCTTTACTTGGCTTCATTGCTATGGATGCATTCTCTGTATTATGAGTTAGCAGAGCTTTCCTTGGAACTGAATTTAAAAGCAAGCATTTGGGTCCACTTAAATCTCTGAAAATACGCAACTTGTTCTTTGCATTTATTGTATAATTCGCTACTTATGGTACAGAAATGGATACAATACAAAAATATTTCCTTATAAGATACCCTGTGACCAATGAACTTTTTAAATAGCTGTCAACAGTAACATGTATTTGACTTTTCAAAACACATTTCTGGAGGGATATCAGTGCTTTATTTCCCCAAATATCTGAGTCCCTATGCTTTAGTACAAAACAGCTTCTGAAGAATTTAGTAACCATATGTGTTGATCTCTTGTTTTTCTAACTAGTCTTTCATAAGAAATGACTAGAATAGCAACAGGAAAATGATTGCCTTTTAAGGTTTTTGTTTCTCAATATAAAATTTTGGTGAACTATTTTTATTGATAAATACAGATATTTTTACTTTCTTAAATCACTTGATTTAAAATTACTTTGATTAAATATGCATATGAAGTCAGTTGTTTTTAACTCTCAATATGTATCAAAAAAATTTAACTTGTTGTACATTCTGTATAAACCTAATTCTGTTCAACTAAAATTATTTTAAACATTTAGGTGTCAGACAAAGAGAAAATTGACCAACTTCAAGAAGAACTTCTGCACACTCAGGTAATCGTGATGACTAAGAAAATCTAGGGACTTTTAAAAATTATATTCGAATATAACTTTGGTGATTGGACATTTATTTTTTCAACAGAGCAAAATTTGGAATGTTAATGATAGAACCTTATTATCAATAGATGCAAAAGCTAATTGAGAAATAAGGAATACAGACAGAACTAGATAAGTATGGAGTTAACTCATTTATATGTAAAAACCTATTTTGAGTGAATCTTATGCCCAAAAGGAAGAAAGTGGCTTGTCCTTATAGAGACCGCGCTTGCATTTTTACATTGATAAGCTAATACAGTTACAGACATTTGAGTCGAGTCTACCTCATCGTTCTAGTGGGCTCTCAGGAAGCTTTTACTTTGCTTCACAAGTCTGAAACCAGTCAGACAATGCTTATCTAAAGTTCTTTCTGGCACTACTTAGAAAAGCAATTTTCTTATAGTTGGTGATAAAATTATTATTTTAAGGACCTATTTTGTGCAGTGTAATGAGTGGGTAGCATTCTAGTACAAAATTACCCTATCACAGCCCGGCGCAGTGGCTTACGCCTATAATCCCAGCACTTTGGGAGGCCGAGGCACGTGGATCACGAGGTCAGGAGATTGAGACCATCCTGGCTAACATGGTAAAACGCCATCTCTACTAAAAATACAAAAAATTAGCCAGGCATGGTGGTGGGCACCTGTAGTCCCAGCTACTCGCGAGGCTAAGACAGGAGAATGGTGTGAACCCAGGAGGCGGAGCTTGCAGTGAGCCCAGATGGCACCACTGCATTCCAGCCTGGGTGACAGAGCGAGACTCCATCTTAAAAAAAAAAAAAAAAATTTGCCCTATCACTCAATCATCAGTTTTTCTATGTAAGTAACACTGACATGCATTAATTAACTTATTTTTTAAAGTTCAAAGAGTTACTGTCAGCTGGGCATGGTGGCTCATGCCTGTAATCCCAGCACTTTGGGAGACTGAGGCAGGAGGATTGCTTGAGCCCAGGAGTTTGAGACCAGCTTGGGCAACCCAGAGAAACCCCGTATCTACAAAAAATTTTTTAAAAATTAGCCAGGTGTGTGGTTTGTGCCTGTAGTCCTAGCAACTGGGAGGCTAAGGCGGGAGGATCACTTGAGTCCCAGGAGGTCAAGGCTACTGTGAGCCATGATTGCTCCCTGGCCAACAGAGCAAGACCCTGTCTGGAAGAAAAAGAAAAAAAAGTAAAAGAGTTAATCTTGGATCTCTTTTTTGTGAAAAAGTGGAACAACTACAAGTTGAGTATCTCTTATCTGAAATACTTGGGGCCAGCCTATTTTGGATTTCAGATTTTTGAATTAGGGATAATCAATCTGTAGTATATTTTGAGTCACAGGTTTCTTTGGTATCTATTTATTGAGTCTCAAACCTCACTATACACTAGACTCAACTGTGCTCTGAGTGGCACTATATCTATGTTTTTAAGGCTTCCTAGCCAGGCGATCCCAGTCTGCAACCAGGGGTAAGAATCACTGGTCACAAAGCAAAGCCTCTGGAGCACATTAGACATGCACATTCTTGACCCCATGCCATACCTACTGAAGAATCAGAAACTCTGGGAGTGAAACCCAGCAATCCGTTTTTAAAAGCCCTCAAGGTAATTCTGATGCATTCTAAAGTTTGAGAATTATTGTTCTAGAGCTTTGAGAGACAGCCAATAGCACATCTCTTCAGGATGGCTACAGATTGGCTTCTGTACCAAAGAATGTTTCCATCCCCAGAAAATGTAGACCCCAAAATTGATTTTGTGTTTACAAAGAAATGAGTCAGTGGAAATTCTACCCTCTTATATATCCCTTGATATAAACCCTTCAATTTGTGCAGCTGTAATTGTCAGCCACTAGGCACTGATAGACTGTATTATGGAGAATTCACTGGGTTTTCTGTATCAATGATATCCAATAGAAATATGCAAGCCACCTGTGTAATTTTTAATTTTTACATTAAAAAATGGTAAAAAACGTGGAATTAGTTTTAATAATATATTTAGCCTAGTCTATCCCAGATAGTATCATTTCAACATGTGATCAGTATAAAAAATATTAATGAGGTGTTTTACACTTACAGCACAATCTCACTCCAGACCAGCCACATTTCAGGTGCTTGATCACTACATGTGGCTAGTAGTTGCCATATTAAACAACACAGATCTAATCCTTAGGTACTACCACAATTTTGTTATATATACTATTACTAAATATAAATGAATAAGTTTATGTAAAAATATGTTTATAGTAGAGTCTAGCCAGTAGTTCTGTCTCATACTATGTATGTGTTCAATTATGTATGCATTCTTTTAATTTGGCTTGAGTTGGACTTTCTGTAAGGATAGAACCATGATTTCCTGTTACTTACTTTGTTCTTGAAAGATTCCAATAAACTAAAAAAAGTGTAAGGAATATTTTCTATTATAAAAGGTATGATACTATATGTTGGACATAAACATTCTGCTGTTTGTAGGAAGGGGTTATTTTTAATAGCTTTCTCTGTATTGTTAATGTTTTGAGAAGAAATAAAAGCTGGTAAGACAAATTAGAAAGGATCAAATTTATTTGAGAAGGAAAATGTGTAGCCAAGCAACTACTTGACCAAAAAAAAAACCTGTTTAGACATATTAGTCTTCTTTAAAATTCTGTTTTTATATCATTATTTTGTGTGTGTGTGTGTCAAGTAGTTGCTTGACTACACATTTTCCTTCTCAAATAAATTTGATCCTTTCTAATTTGTCTTCCCAGCTTTGTCTTTGCCAGGCTGGAATGCAGTGGTGCAATCTTGACTCACTGCAACATCTGCCTCCCAGGTTAGCGATTCTCCTGCCTTAGCTTCCTGAGTAGCTGGGACTACAGGCGCCCGCCACAACGCCCAGCTAATTTTTGTGTTTTTAGTAGAGACAGGGTTTCACCATGTTGTCCAGGATGGTCTCGATCTCTTGGCCTTGTTATCTGCCCACCTTGGCCTCCCAAAGTGCTGGGATTACAGGCGTGAGCCTCTGCGCTCAGCCTATATCATTCTTTTAAATATTATATATATTATCTCTGGACACGGAAACACAACAAAACATAGAAGAGTTTGAGCCTCTGACAGACCTCTATTCACAACCCTGCTTCTCTACTAGGTGACCTTGGGCAGGCTGTCAGATATTCCTTGCTCTTTATGCCTAGTCTGTGTAATTCCTGCTTTATGGGGTTTTTGTGAGGGCTAAGGGAGTTAATGTGTTTGCAGCACTTACTAAGGAGTCTGTCACATAATGCATGCTTGGGTACTGCTGGCTATTATTATTTTATAGCATCTTAGTTAAAACATAAAATAATGCGAAGAAAGGGAAGAATTTGAATTTTTGTCAAATGGCCCTGTAATGTGAAGACTTAAAATTTTGGTATCGTAGGAAATATTCCCTTCTAGAATGTACTTAAGAACTGCTTGTTTAAATTCTTACATTTTTAGTATTTCAAAATAATTTTTTCATTGTGAGTAGCAAGGAATTTTCCAAATGAAATTCTTAATTATGATAGAAAATTACTATTATTTCTACTTTTTGTAAGAGATGATAATCATTGTTTATTTTATTCCCAATGTTTTCATAGATGCTTTTAAAATGTAATACATTTTAAATAGGAGATATGACTTCCATATTTTGGAAGATTTTAATTTAGACTTCATACTATTTGATAACCCATCTTTTTCTTATATAGTTACACTTATTATTTTGTTGCAGTTAAAGTATCAGAGAATCTTGGAACGATTAGAAAAGGAGAACAAAGAATTGAGAAAATTAGTATTGCAGAAAGATGACAAAGGCATTCATCATAGAAAGCTTAAGGTATTCTAAGTTTATCTTGTTTATTCTCAAAACTTTACTGCTTAGCATTATGTGTTCATCAGTACCAGGTTTTAAGGAGCTGTAAAGTATGCTGTCATCCTTTTCTTTCTAACCTAATGTCCTTGGAGGATGGAAGATCTCTTCCTATATTAACACATTTTAAAAGTTGTAGTCTCCAAATGCTTGTTTTATACTATGCCCATAAAATCTTTACACTTTTAAGAGTTATTTCATGTGAATTGGTTTATTTTTCTGAAATATCTAGTTTATCTCTAGGTTTAACTTTTACATAAAATTTTATATAAAATCAGAATTGTTAATTGATGGACATGTAATTGATGGACATGTAAGTGACTTATTGCTTTACTTGTATGCCAGTGAATGATTAGACCACTTTCTTCAGTTTTTACAAAATTAACACTTTTCTTCTAAGGAGAGCTTTCTTAGGCATTTTAAAGAATTTTTGAAAAAGTATGTGCTGGTATTGTTACCATCAGCACATTGGTGAACTTACTTATCAATAAATTGAGTCTTACTATTCCCCACCAAACTAAGCCATATGTGCTAAATTGAATTGAAACAATTATTTAACTTAAATCTCATATAAGTAAGCAGGGTTTATATGTAGCAAAACTGCAGTAAATCATGGCATATACATTCTGTAGTCACGGTACAAAGATAATATTATAGTTATAGCTTAACAAACATGCATTAGCAGCTTTGACTCTAAATCATGACTGCACAAAACAGATCGATAACATGACTGTTTACAAGTGGCACTTAGAACTGAGAAAAGTCATTTCCAAGTGCTAATATATGTAGAGTTTTACCTCAAAAACAGTATTTTCTCTCAAAATGCAGTGGCAATGAACATTTTTTGTTTATTTTTGGGTGGGTGGGTTGGCAATTGCTTGCCATTTAATTTTTTTAGGGATTAAGAAATGAAAGGAACCTTAAGCCATCATTTTGGTCCTGCCTTAGCATTGAAACTTATCCATAATGTTTAAATGCTTGATGGTACCCATTTTTTAGGCCTGTTTTTTTTGTTGTTCTTTCATTCATCAAATAATTACGTGAAGCTTGTTACGTGCAATACAAGGCACCACATTCTATTCTGATTCTACAGCAAGAAACGATACAGGGTATTTGCCCTTGCTTCCCTCGTATTTCAGCTGCCCAGTTAGCCACTCTTACTGCTTTCACAGTCTTCCTGGTTTGTCCTTTATTCAGATGTTTGCTTGCACGTGCTCTCTATCCTCTCCCCTCTTTCTGTCTCATGCATGCCTCAAACTTAGCAAAGAATAATGTCATTGTCAGTTGCTCACCTGACCTCCTTATTTTGCTTTTTGGTGCTAATGGTCTTTCCTTGCATTCAGTATTAGCTCATCAGTATTAAGTAATAATTTCCATCTTATTTAATGAGAATGTTAGGAAATCCTGAATTAATTAACTTTATTAAATCATTGTATCTAAATAAAATAAACTGAATGATAAATGGACTTTTAATCTGTACTATTTTAGTTTTTACTATGAAGATGTATTTATGTAATTGAGAAATCAATACAATGATTATGGAAATTTCTATTTGAATTTATCATTTTTTTCTCTTGACACATCTGTTGTTTTTTCTGTACTTTCACTGTTTTATATTATAATTTTTAAAATTTTTACAGAAATCTTTGATTGACATGTATTCTGAAGTTCTTGATGTTCTCTCTGATTATGATGCCAGTTATAATACACAAGATCATCTACCACGGGTATGTGAAAAATTGATAGTGAACTTGCCAATTAGCAAAAAAAGAAGCAGCTTAGCTTCTTAAAAATTATGTGTATATATGTACACATACACATATAAACATACTAGGTGTAGGCATTTATATTTTTGATATAATCTTACATGTTCCAAGTAATGTTTTAAGCAATATTATTTGACTATTTTAGTTCATTATAAATATTAATAAATATAAGTACTTTATGAGTTATTATATGTGTTATGAAGGAAGATATTTGTGATATAGTCATAATATTTGTAATAAATACTGAACAGTGGATTAAATTAGCCATATGCGTGAAATTTAACCTTATAGAATTGAAAATGTGTTTGTAAAGAGTAAACTAGCTATGGAAAAGACTTATGGAAAGTTAACAACCTGGGTTTAGAAACAGTGGTTTAAATTAGCACAAGTTTTTAAAATAAAAATTAGGCTGTAAATAGTGGATCCAATTACTGGTTTGCTGTTCCTATTTTCCATGTGCATACATGTATCAATCTTTTTTTTACGGATTTCAAAACATGTTTTTCACCTGTACAAATTTTAAAAGACTAAAAAAACCTCAGAGCAGCATTACAAATAGGTTTAAATTTTAATTTGGTATCAGAAAAATATGAGTAAGTGTTCTTTGTTTTGTGGGAAGGTTGTTGTGGTTGGAGATCAGAGTGCTGGAAAGACTAGTGTGTTGGAAATGATTGCCCAAGCTCGAATATTCCCGAGAGGATCTGGGGAGATGATGACACGTTCTCCAGTTAAGGTAAGAAAATAGGCCGTCTCAGTGAGGTTCCTTAGGAGAGTAACCGCTTCAATGAGATCTGTTCATTGTGTTGAAATGAAGACTTGTAACCAAAGAAAGAATTGATACATAGCATTTGGAATGATCCCTAGTGTGGAAATCAGTAGGAGGCACAGCCAGGAGGCCAGTGTGGCAGGAGCTGAGTGAGGGGAGAGTGGTAGGAGACGATGTCAGAGACCCAGTTGGTAGGCCTTTGGATTTTATTCTGAATAAGATAAGAGAGAAGTTAAGAAAATGAGAATATTGGAAGTGGAGTCAATGAATATAGATAATTTTCTAGTTTTATTGTGACAAAAGAGCAGAGAAATGAGGCAGTAGCAATTGAATATTGTTGGATTAAGGGAAAGTTTTTAACCTTTTTCCTGTTTAGAAAAAAAAGTGCAGCTCACTACCAGTGCTTATTTAATTTTACATAAACACACTCTTTGAAGCTGAAGCAAATCTGACTAATTTTCAGTGTGAAAATAAAATATAAAAACTGCTCTTAGAGTTATTTCTAAACAGTACTAACATCAGAATCATCTCAATCATCAGAATGTCTGTTTTTTAAAAGTCAGATGTATCAGATGAATCTTTGGCCAACAACTTTTTGAGAATGATGTAAACATCACATATAGGAATTCTGTGTTTTCTAGAATTTGACATTTTCAGCTATTGAAAATTACCATATTTTGTAAATGGAAATACTCCTACTAAAAACAGAATGCTTTCAATAGAATGATGTCTGTTGTTTCCAAAGTCAGTATACTAGAGCTATGCAAAAATCATAATAAAAGGGAGAAGATATTTTACGGCAGAGTTGTCTTGGGGCAAACGCTGCAGCTGCAAGCGCTACTGGCAAGTATTGTCGGAGCAAGTGGGAAAAGGGTTCAAGATTTTTATATGCTGATTATAATGATTTAATAAAGGGCGGAAATGATGCAGGAAAGAGGGAAAATTGCAAGAGCAAAGTGACTGAGGTGAAGGAGATTGCAGCTTGGTGTACTAGTCCATATCTGGGCACACTGACAGTTTTCCATGGTCATAGGAAGAAGGCATGGGGCTGCAGAGTCTTTCACTGAACAGGTATTTACGGAGTGCTTAATGTGTACCAGCAGCGTTCTAGGCAATATGTTCATAAACAGCAACAGCAAAGAAGATCCTTACTATAATGGAGGGTATGTTCTAGCAGAGGGAGACAGACAATAGATAATAAATATAATACATGACTGTATAGTATGTTAGAAGACAATAGTGTTGTACAAAAAGAAAAAGTAGAACCAGGCAAGGAGAATGGGCGTGCCAGGGTATTCATAGATTCCATTGATAAGGTGGCGTTTGAACCAAGATTTGCAGAAAGTGAGGGAGTAGTCATTTAGATATCCTGTGTTCAGCAAGGAGAATAGCTGATGCAAAGCCTCTGAGGTGGTTGTGTCGCTGTCATGTTCAAGGAATAACACAGAGGCCTGTGTGGCCAGGTCGGAGTGAAGAGCTAGCCATGGTCGGGGCGAATGATGACATTAGAGGAATAATGGAGAGCAGGGAGGAGCAGATCAATAAGGCCTTATAGGCCATTGTACAGACTTCCGTTTTATTTTAAGTAAAATGAGGAGCCAGTGCAGGATTTCGAGCAAAGTAACAACAGTGCCTTTTAAAAGGCTGCTCTTTTGAAAATAGTTACAGGCAAGATGTAGAACCAGGGAGTTCAGGCTACTGGAGTATCCAGGTGATACTTGAGCTAGGGAAGTAGCAGTGAAAGTGATAAGAAATGGATAGATTATAAATGTATTTTGAAAGTAGAATTAACAGGATTTCTTGACAGGTTTGATATGGAGAAGGGAGAGAGGAAAAGCGATGGGGAGAGAGAGAATGTGTCAGTCATCAGTGATGGCTCCAGGGTTTGTAGCCTGAATAGATTAAAGGATGTAGTTTGCGTGGAAGTCTGTCAGTGGATCAAGTTTGGGGGAAGAAGATCAGGGGTTCAGTTTTGGACTTGCTGAGTGGTGATAACAAGCAGTTGGGTATAACAGTTTAGACAGAGGTCTGGGCCAGAGACATACATTTAGGAGTCATGATCAACTATCTAAAAGTAGTATTTAAAGTCATGATCTTACTGGAGTGAGTAGTGATAGATCAAGGGAGTGAGTAGAGATAGAGAAGACACAGAAGCAAGCAGTGTATTCTGGGCACTCTGAACATTAAGATGTTGAGGGAAGAGAACATAACAAAGGAATGTATGAAAGCACAACCGGTGTAATAAGAGGGAAAGCAGAGCAGTGCATTGCACGCAAAGTGGGGTAAAGAAATATGGAGGAGGAGGGAGTGATAAGTGAGGTCACATGCTGCTGATCCATCAAGGAAGGTGAAGATAGAAGCCAGTCATTGAGTTCACCAGTGGAGGCAAGAAAGGGAACGTGTGGAAGTTTCCTTCTGATTTCTTCTGCTTACTCAGTGAAATACTAAGCCGAATGATCAGCTCTTAATTAGAAAGGAGAAGAGATTGACGACTGAGGCAGGAAGAAAAAGTGAAGTCTTTTAAGAGATTCTGGTGACTCTAGGAGTGAATCAGTGGAGGAAGTCAAGTGATATTAGGATTGCTGAGTTGGACTGAAGTCCCTTTAAGTTCTGTGGACATACATTTTAAATGAATCTGTATGATTGTGGTTTTTTTTTCATGTTCAGCTGGTGGAGGTAGGTGTAGAGTAATTGGAAAATTGAAATTACCAAGAATTATGGCAAGAATAGTGGGAGAAAGACAGTGAGGTTGATGCTGAAATCTTCAAGAAATGAAATCTGTTTACAAGTGCAACAGGACATGGGCAGCCTAGTGTGATTCATCCAAATTGCACTTTTGTGGATCTAGCTATGAATTGAACTGTGTTATGTGTTACTAGTAGTTCTGTGTGTGGTACTGCGTGAACGTACCAGACTTTACATACCCATTTTACTATCGATGGAAATTTGGGGTACATCTAACCTAGAGAAAAAAACAAAATGGACCTTAGACTACATCTCATATCATGTTCAATAATCAGTTGTAAAAACATGGGAAAGAAACCCACCTTTGGCTGGGCGCGGTGGCTCAAGCCTGTAATCCCAGCACTTTGGGAGGCTGAGACGGGCGGATCACGAGGTCAGGAGATCGAGACCATCCTGGCTAACACGGTGAAACCCCATCTCTACTAAAAAATACAAAAAACCAGCCGGGCGAGGTGGCGGGCGCCTGTGGTCCCAGCTACTCGGGAGGCTGAGGCAGGAGAATGGCATAAACCCGGGAGGCGGAGCTTGCAGTGAGCTGAGATCCGGCCACTGCACTCCAGCCTGGGCGACACAGCGAGACTCCGTCTCAAAAAAAAAAAAGAAACCCACCTTTTACATTGTTACTAGCACCCTAATTATAGAGGCTGTGAATGATATTTCAAGAAGGAATTAATTTTGTTTTGGCAGGCAGAGTGTGAACAGGTTTCCTTGAAACAGATGAGGCTGGTCTCTTTCCGGTTTGTCATTGGTCCCTTAGTGTTTACTAGAGCTTCTCCTTGACCAACCCTGAATTCCAGTTTTTTGCTTCCCCAGAGCAGTGAAAGTGCCAGAATCCCAACTTAGCATTTTAACCTCCTTAGCAGCTTCTTTCTGCTTGGTTTCTTAATATGTGAATGCCTGGAAAGGAAATTGTGCACAGGATGTAGGGTTTCATTGTGGAGGTTTATTTCTGCAGGCCGTTTTTCTTTGGGATTGTGATACCTTAAGACGTGACTGCTTGATAACTCTGAACTCCAGTCTTGTCTACTCAACCCAGTGACACTGCTACACATTTTAAGTTTTTCTCTTGGGTCTTTGCCCTGTGCTATAAATCAGCAAATCCTCTGATGGAAAATAGCTACAGGAAAAGCCTTCCAAAATCCTTTGGGATTCTGGACGCTTAGGCTGGCCACTATGGTTGCTTTCAAACAGCTGTTTATTGTTTTTTAATCTAGCCTGTTTAGCTAATCTCAGTAGAAGGAGTTGTATAGAAAAGTGGCAATTAGACAGACGTTTAGAAGTTCTTGTGAAACCACTGACTGTTAATATACATTGCTATAACATTTCTTGGCCAGGCGCGTTGGCTCATGCCTGTAATCCCAGCACTTTAGGAGGCCGAGGAGGGCGGATCACCTGAGGTCAGGAGTTCAAGACCAGCCTGGCCAACGTGATGAAACCCTGTCTCTACTAAAAGTACAAAAATTAGCCAGGCATGGTGGTGGGCGTCTGTAATCCCTGCTACTTGGGAGGCTGAGAGAGGAGAATCACTTGAAACCAGGAGGCTGAGATTGCAGTGAGCCAAGATCACGTGACTATACCCCAGCTTGGGTGACAGAATGAAACTCCGTCTCAAAACAAACAAAACAAAATTTCTTTCCCAAATATCACTCCTTGAGTGAAGCCTGTCGTAGCTCCCTTATAGTCAGTTCCATTCTCTTCTGTGGCACTCTGGGTTTTGCCACTGTCTTCTGTTATGTCTGTGTATATTTCTCCCAGCATGTAGTGAGGTCTAAAACCGGGACAGTCAGCTCTGTGTTACCCCACCTACAACACGTGACACATAGTTCAGTCTCTATAGATTTTGAATGAATGAATTGTCCTTTACCTAAATTCATCTTTGAAGTTAAATGCAAGGTTTCCTTTTAGTGTTTTAGAGAGATGATTTTGGGCTTAGTGCTGTGTATAACCTTGACTGGGGAAAGAAAGAGGCAGCAGCATTTTAGGTCATAAGAGATAAAAGGAACCAGCATTCTTGTTGGGAAATCGCAACATGTGTGACATATGTACAAACAGTACAAACACAAAATTAGTGTCTTCTCAGAACTACCATGTTGACAACTTCAGGGGGTGCGCTGGCAGTAGTGTCAAGAGACTCTTGGATTTGTGCAATGCGGTAGCTTTGTCTAGACCACGTAAGGGCTGTGGGAATTAGTAGTAATTGTAAGTGCATCGTTACATCTCAGTTTTCTGTTACTATCAGGTGACTCTGAGTGAAGGTCCTCACCATGTGGCCTTATTTAAAGACAGTTCTCGGGAGTTTGATCTTACCAAAGAAGAAGATGTAAGTAAAATTCATCTAAGGTTGGTATGTGTAATTTTATAACCTGGATGAGCTTATAAAAGACAATTACAGAATATTTGTGAATTAAGATTTTCTTAGAATTTTGTGTTTTCCATTAGCTTGCAGCATTAAGACATGAAATAGAACTTCGAATGAGAAAAAATGTGAAAGAAGGCTATACCGTTAGCCCTGAGGTAAGGGTTGCAATTCATTTCAGTGACATTTTATGGAAATTAAATGTTTATGATTTCAGATAAATCATAACTTGGTATCGATGTTTAGATTGCTGCTGTTCCAAGATATGTAGAGCTTTTTTAAAAAAAATCCAAATAATGTATCATTTTGTGGGTAATTTTCCAGAATAATTACTTTTAGGATCAGAGAAAGAATACCTTTTTTGTGAACATCTTATCTGAATAGATGAGATACAGAATTTTCAGAATATATTTCACCAAAAAAATTCTTAACAAATTCCCCCCAAAATTTAGCAGTATTTTATTTTTATTTTTCCTGAATAGACCATATCCTTAAATGTAAAAGGCCCTGGACTACAGAGGATGGTGCTTGTTGACTTACCAGGTGTGATTAATGTAAGTATATACAAAACATGTACTTTATTTTATTCCTGTTGTGTGAAGCATTTATAATGACATTTAAAACCTTTTTCTTTAAGACTGTGACATCAGGCATGGCTCCTGACACAAAGGAAACTATTTTCAGTATCAGCAAAGCTTACATGCAGAATCCTAATGCCATCATACTATGTATTCAAGGTAAATCACATCAAAAGATTTTAATGTACTGATATATTTTCTTCTTTAGCAATCCAAGCTTTGCATTAAATAGTTTGCATTATGTAAACATACAAGATAAATGCATTTTTTGCCTTCTCTTCATATTCATCTTATTAGCAAATAAAATCAAAGTTGAAATTATTTTGATAAGTTTTACATAAGCATCATTGAAATTTTTATTGGCTAGGATTTCTTTTTAGTAAATAACGTAAATATATTAAAATCTTTCTTGCTATAATGTAGGCACAGGGGTATCATTTGTGCCAAGTTTTAAAAATCTACTTTACATCTTAAAATTCCACAGTGTCATTTTTAAATTTTTTTCAGACGGATCTGTGGATGCTGAGCGCAGTATTGTTACAGACTTGGTCAGTCAAATGGACCCTCATGGAAGGAGAACCATATTCGTTTTGACCAAAGTAGACCTGGCAGAGAAAAATGTAGCCAGTCCAAGCAGGGTGAGATCAAATTCTTTGTTACAAGCATAGATTCTTTGTAAAAGCTCCAGCTGTGATAGGGATTGGTTATTTAAAAAAAAAAAAAAAAAGCAAACAACAACAAAACACCTTACAACTAAGATTTATTACAATGAAAGGATAAAGCAAAGTCACAAAAGGAAATGGTACATGGTATGAAGTCTGAAGGAAACCAGGCTCACATTCCCACTAGTTCACTCCCAGTAGACTCACATAGGGCACATTTAATTCCTCCAACAATAAGCTGCTTGTTAGAGACTCAGCTCCTAAGGTTTTCATTGGAGGTTAGTCATTTCGGCACCCTCATGTACCAAAATTATCTCATACTCCCAAAAGGAAAGTGTATGTTATAATTAAACCACATTACTTGAGTAGTGAGCCACTGTTAGATAGGGAAAGGTTTATATCAGTGTAGGGAACTGTTTGCCATTTAAGTTTTCAGATACCAGCCAAAGGCAGGCAGGCAGGCCTTTTTAAGGATAGTAGTCTCAGGCCTGCTATGTTAAGCCTTTTCAAGGTAGCCCCCCATAACCTCTGCTCTGCCTTATTTTTAAGGGTAAGGCCTGCCATGGCATTAATGGCTCTGATATGGAGAAAGGGAGAAGTGAGGTAGAAACAAATTTCCATGGCCTCCTCCCCATCTTTCTTCATTCCTTTCATTTCTTTCAGCTGTGGGATAGTGAGTTTGTATTTCTTCTGAGATGCAACTGAAGCTTATTTCAGTCCTTTTTGTATAAAAGATTCAGCATTAGCTTAGGTGTAACTGATTCTCATCCCATTATTAATCTGAATGGGCTTCAGGGAGTAGAAACTCTAACATATGTGAAAGATCTCTGTGCAAATATGCATTTTTCTGGGTACATAGTCTATGTTTTTTGTTTGTTTGTTTAAACAACATTTAGAAATGGATTTTTGATCCTAAAAAGAGTTGAGAGCCAGTAGATCCAAATATGAAAGAAGAAGGTGGGAGGGGAGGAAGGAATAAAAGAAGACAATCCAGCTTGGTCAGAATTTAGATATTTGAAGAAAGTATGGAAAAATAATAATAGCTACCATTTATTGAGTGCTTCCTGCCTGGCACTGTGCTGAGTATCATATTGTCCCATAATCTCACCAACCTTTTGGAAAAAATGAAGTTGTTTACCTAAGGTCGTGTAACTACTAGGCAGCAGAGCAGAAATTCAAACTAAGGTCTGTCTGACTTTAAAGAACTACACATCATTATGTGTGTTTTGATAATACATTTTCAATATAGGGAAATTAAATGTAGTTTATTCAAATAGCAATGGAAAAACATTTTAAATGCTTTTGTGCAGATTTATCTATTTAACTATATACATGTATAGCATTATTTTGCTTTCTAAATTGTATATTATGCTTTTAAAACTTATGCAAATTATATCTCACATTAATTTTTCCCACTTTTAAAAATAGATTCAGCAGATAATTGAAGGAAAGCTCTTCCCAATGAAAGCTTTAGGTTATTTTGCTGTTGTAACAGGAAAAGGTATGCAAAGATGGGTTATAATAACTTATTTTTAGTTTCTGTCGTTTTCAAATAATATAGAGTAATTTTCTTGGTGAAAATTTGACCATCATTCTTCCCCAGGGAACAGCTCTGAAAGCATTGAAGCTATAAGAGAATATGAAGAAGAGTTTTTTCAGAATTCAAAGCTCCTAAAGTAGGTATCTTGTTAAAACATTTAAACATTTTACAGTAAGAGAGTAGCTTAAATTAAACTGTTTTCACTTAAAAGATCAGGTTTTATAACTATTAGTTTTACATCGGATTTCTAGAATTTTTCCCAAATAGTGAACTGTATCTAATAAACAAGTCCTTAGCTACTTTTTGACAGAATTGAGAGCAATTTATCACATGGTACAATACATAGTGGCATGCTTCCTTGGATGTGGACACCGAAAGACAACAAAGATCTCTGCCTCTTACTTTATTTTACTTATAAAGTGGTTTTAGAAAATCAGTGCTTTCACTTTTAAATATGTGTACATATTTCTCTTACAATATTAGGAAGGGTTGGAGTGGGGTTGTCAAAGAAGTATCCCTAGATAGATATTGACAGGAGATAAGATAAACAAAAAGAGCTAAAGACCAGTTGTATTACTGTATACTAAGACTTTAAATGTTGAGTTTCTGGAAATAGAAAAGTATGTTTGTTCCTAGGTTAGTATGGTAAGTCAAGATAGTTCTTGCAAACCATAATCTTACGTGCTTTGGGGAGTACACTGACAACATATAGAACTGTGCTGTCTAATATGGTATCACTAGTTTTGTGTAGTTACTAAAATTTAAATTAGTTGGAATTAATTTCTGGAAGATGGCTTTCTTCATGTTCTTTTTAAAGGCATGGTGGCTCATGCCTGTAATCCCAGTACTTTGGGAGGCGAAGGGGGGCGGATCACTTGAAGTCAGGAGTTTGAGACCAGCCTGTCCAACATGGTGAAACCCCATCTCTACTAAAAATACAAAAAAAATTAGCTGGGGGTGGTGGTGCGCACCTGTAACCCCAGCTACTCAGGAGGCTGAGGCGGGAGAATCTCTTGAACCCCGAGGGGGTGGGGGATGGAGGTTTTAGTGGCCCAGGATCACGCCACTGCACTCCAGCCTGGGTGACAGTGCGAGACTCCAGCTCAAAAACATAATAATAATAAAAGATAACATTAAATTTAAATTAGTAAAAATTCAATACAATTAAAAATGCAGTTCCTCAGTTACACTAGCCACACATTTCAAGGGCACAATAACCCAGTGTGTCAGTGGCTACCATATTGGAATGTTTCCCTCATCACATAAATTTTTATTGAATAGCACTGGTATAAAAGGTAAGAGTGGCTGTTAGCAAGCACATTCGCAGACTTGGTGGTAATATTGTTGTCCTTTTTGTCATTTTAATATACTTTAGCTCTTATTTTTTTTTTAATAGGACAAGCATGCTAAAGGCACACCAAGTGACTACAAGAAATTTAAGCCTTGCAGTATCAGACTGCTTTTGGAAAATGGTACGAGAGTCCGTTGAACAACAGGCAGATAGTTTCAAAGGTAAGTTGGATTTTTTAAAGAAGCAAACAACTTAAAACATTTTATTAGCTGGCAATCTTTGGCATCCATACCATTCTGTACTTCTTTCCTTTAACAGTTGCTTGGTAGTTCATTTACAATTAGACAATATCTGGAAAATAGAAGAATACAAACCTTCAGTTGTTATACAAGAACAAAATTTTTCCTTTCAGAGGAAACATCTCTAGGATCACATTTGCAGAGTTCAAACAGATGAGAACATTTGCTAGTGCTTCAAAGTACACAGTAAATTAGAGAGAATTCGGATTCGCCCTGTTGAGGGCAAAGAGAGCAGATGTGTTGGGAAGCAGAGCGCTCTGGACTTCATTTACATGGTACCATTTCCTGAATCAGTGTCATGGTACCATTTCCTGACTCACTTTCCTGCTCAATGTCTTTTATCTGAAGGGAATATATTTGCTTTCCCTTTTCCCATATGTAAATCCTACTTGATCCTACCTATTTATCCCAGTTGTCCCTCTGCAACCTTGTATTACTTTTATTTCCATTTTACAGAAGAGAAAACAAGACAGAGTAACTTACCCAAATAACTTACCCAGTGTCACACAGCATAGGTAAAAGACCCGGGATTTGCCTGTTGGTGGAACAACTACTGCAAAGTCCATTCTCTCAGCAGCTCTGTGGTACTAAGCTACTTCAGCTGTGTGCTAACGGATTTAACATGGAGAAACTAGAATCAGGGAGAATAGCTTTGAAAGCTGTTGCAAAAATGAAATTCTGAGACGTTGAGATCCCAGAGTACTAAGGGGTGATAGGCGCACTCTCAGAAATTCACTTAATACAGAGGACATGTATTTTAACCGCTTTAACAACTGCATCTGGAAAGAAGGCAAATCATCAAACTTGAACTTTTCCTTCTTCCTCAGCAACACGTTTTAACCTTGAAACTGAGTGGAAGAATAACTATCCTCGCCTGCGGGAACTTGACCGGGTAATATTTGGATACTCATGTATTTTGTATATATCTTAATTTAATGTTGTGTGCTGACTAAATTTATGTTGAGAGAAAAATCTGATAAGCTAAATTACTTTGGTTTTGACTATAACTACTAATTTGTAAGAATAATCTCTAGGAGCAGTTCTCTCTTACAATAATTTATTTATTATATAATAAAAACAGGGATTATAAGATATCAAAACAAGTGTTGAAAATGTTTTCTGAGAAAGTAATGAATATGCTTTAAAGGTTTTGTAGAATTCGTGTATTCATGTCATTTAGTGGGAATTAAACATTGTTTTTCCTTGATTTTAAAATGCCCATTAGTTAATAAAACACAGCATTAATGTATAGTTACTGATGTACTAAATTAATATGTATTGATGCTTTCATATAACGTGAACAAGTGTCATGTGAAAAACTGCATTCAACATTGAAAAGGTAGATATTTATGTCAGTTTCTTTGTCCTTATCTGGATAATGGCATTTCTAAAAAAAGACACTAGAAATGCATTTTTGCTAGTCATGTGTATTTAAACCCAAATTCAGCCTCGTAGCCTGTCAAAAACCTCCTTTTGGTTATCTCTGAAAATCATGACGAGGGTAAATTGACTGTCTTATGGAAATCTTACTTACTTGTATTTATATTGCCTAGAATGAACTATTTGAAAAAGCTAAAAATGAAATCCTTGATGAAGTGATCAGTCTGAGCCAGGTTACACCGAAACATTGGTAAGTATTTGATATTAATCTCTTTTCTGAAAAACTTTGCTATGTGGGTTATAATGAAATACTAAAACTTAGGTTGATAAAGCAGTGATTTATTGTTGCCTTGGCTCATAGGCAAAAACATGATAGTATTTTTTTGGCAATATCTAACGACTATTGTAGTCTAACCAGTTGAATTTCTGAAAGATGGTTTTCTTCATGTTCTTTTTAAATCTTGATTCTCTTTGCCTTTTCTTTATCTTATACTTAATAAATACATAATCGTAATTTCTGTAAAATCATGTAGGCAAAAGTTTCATCAAATTGTACTTTAGGTAAATATCAACCTGTCAAAATTGGTTTATAAAGGGAGATCAGTATATATTTTCAGCTTCTCCATTCTGAATAAGAACAGTTAGTGCTTTCTGTACCATGTGGTTAATATGTTATATACAAATCACATTTTGAACTTAATGCTATTAATACTTGAAATTTTTAAAAATAGCAAGTCAATGCACCCTTTCGAAAAATTTTTTATGTTAATCTTTTCTAAGGCAAACTGTTACCTTCAGTTTATGTTTTATGTAAGTTTGGCTATTCCTAAATTCAGTGGAATGAGACATAGTAAAACAAGGTATGTATAAGTGGCCTTGACATTTTTGTAGTCACATGTTAATTAACAAATTCCTCAGGCAGAAATTATCATTCTGATAAAGACTGGTATTTTTAAGAATTTACTCTTGAAGCACAACTATCTTCACTGCCATTCATTATAAATACTTTCTGTACCTAGTCTATTCACTCAGTTAAAGGTTATCAAAAGTGAGCCTTGATAGTGATATCTAGTCTGTACATTTGAATTCAGCATCACTAGTTTCCTCATCTCAGTGCCCTTTCTTCCTCAGTGGTGAAACCTCTTCTGTCTTCAAGTAGTCCACATTTGCTGGTTTTTAATCTCCATTCCTTATCCAAAAAAGAGATCTGATTTTTTTTTTTTTTTTTTTTTTTTTGAGACGGAGTCTTGCTCTGTCGCCCGGTCTGGAGTGCAGTGGCCGGATCTCAGCTCACTGCAAGCTCCGCCTCCCGGGTTCACGCCATTCTCCTGCCTCAGCCTCCCGAGTAGCTGGGACCACAGGCGCCCGCCACCTCGCCCGGCTAGTTTTTTGTATTTTTAGTAGAGACGGGGTTTCACCGTGTTCGCCAGGAGGGTCTCGATCTCCTGACCTCGTGATCCACCCGTCTCGGCCTCCCAAAGTGCTGGGATTACAGGCTTGAGCCACCGCGCCCGGCCGAGATCTGATTTTATCTGTTCTTGTTGATTGATCAAATATTATGACACAACTTACGTTTATTTGTATCTTAGCCCAGTTCCATGGCTTTGTGCCAGTCAGCTTTGAAGTTACAAAGAGATACATAGGTTTACAGATTGAATATAGTACTAGTTGCCTTGCTAGATTGTATGAGGGTATTTAATGTATATAAAAGTGATATGTAAACTGTAACAACTAATAATGCTGTTTATGGGGAGAAAATGTGGTCCTTCTATAAATTAATTGTTGGTATCATCAAATGGAAAGGTTAGTTTTGTTTGGACAGAGCAACCCTGAACTCAAAGTATTTCTTCACTAAAGTGAGCCTTGAAAATAAAGGTAATTTATTTAATACAAAGATAACTGAAGAGAATTGCCAAGGAACAATGAACGCATACCACCAGATTGCCCATTGAAAAGGCAAGGGTCAGAACTAGGACATCTGGCTGCTAGAGATTTATTTGCATAAGCTGATGAGTCACATATGATTCTCTGTTTTTTCAGACTGTAGAGGCTGAAAAAATGTTATGCTAACACAAATATAAATCAGAGTAGCAGGTCCGAGCCTTAGCTGTTCATACCGCATTGAATTCAAGTGCATTACACTCCAAATATTTTCCAAATATTTTATTACTGTGACATAGTTGATGTTGTTTTGAAGTTTCTGTTGGTATGTTTTTGCTGAATAATGCGTATGTGATATTTTAGGACAATGCCTAAAATGCCTACAATTATTTAAGTCATAAGACTGTTTGATCTATATTTGGTTTTCTGGAAACAGTGTTAAAAGCATTTTATGTCCTGCATGACAGTTTGTTATTTATTTGTAGACATTCCACTGTCCTTTGGTTAAGTTTTAGGAAGGTTATTAGGCGTATAGATGTGACATATAATACATTGTAGTTGGAAATAGGCTCTCAGCATTTTTGCGCTGTGCCTGGTTTTCAAGAAGGAGTCACTGACATTCAGCAGGAGATACTGATATATCATTAACATCATGTGGCCATCAGTGTAGCTGTATCTTTTCTAGAAGGATAGCTGGCTAGCTGCACAGAAATACATTTTTTCAAAAAATGCTAGTATGGTACCTTTTTAGAAATTCTCGGACTTCAGAAATCAAAGATTTGCAATAACATCATAATTTGAGATTTAAAACATGAATAAGTGTCAAGGCACAGGCAGGAATATGGTAAGGGCCAGGAGATGAGAACAAGAAAGGTGACACAAGTAGCTGTGTACTGTGGCTTTAACATAAATGGGGGTAAGAGGCAGGACATAAAACAGTTGATGTAAGCAAAATATTAAGTTTCTTAGCCATATTCAGAAGCTTAGTATGTATTCCGTAAGCAGTTGGGGGAGGGTGGTCACTGAAGAGGATTAGGTCAGGTTTGCATTTTAGAAAGGTCTTTGTAGTAGGCAAAATGGAATACGGGTGGAGAAGACTGTAAGCAAGGAGGCAGTTGGCTGTTGCAATAATTTAGGCAAGAGGTGATCGTGGCTTAAACTTGGATAGTGAGTGGTAATACAGGTAGAGAAGAGACACTTGTGAGATACTTGAGAGGTTACGTAAAAGACAGAATTTACAGAATTTAGTGATTGTGTAGATAATGAAGAGTCTATTAAATAAAGAGCATGTTTATGTTCAGTAATTACATTGCTGGAAATATATGCAAATAATGATATATTTGACAAAGATGAACACATAAAACCTTTCACCTTGGTTTCTTTAATAAATGTGAAGAAATGGAAAACAATTTATGTTTCCCATTTGGAATTATATAGTATTTGGTTTATATAGAGCAGATTGCTGCTCTATGGATAGAAGTGGCCTTTGAAAAGTATAGGATGTTGACATGGAAAACTAAATACAATATACTTTTATATTTTAAAAAAGGATTTATAGAACACTATGTATAATTACGAACCATTTGTGTGAATACACCCACACAAACAGTTACATAGACATAATTTTTTTAAATAATAAAGCCATAAATAGTGGTTATCTTCTAAAGAGGAACTATGGGATGCTTCTTACGTTTTCTGTTTTGGTTGAAATTATTATATGGAATATAATAGTCCTCTACTTTAAAATAAAAAAAAAATCCATTTAAAAAAGTATTTCTTGGCCGGGCGCGGTGGCTCAAGCCTGTAATCCCAGCACTTTGGGAGGCCGAGACGGGCGGATCACGAGGTCAGGAGATCGAGACCATCCTGGCTAACACGGTGAAACCCCGTCTCTACTAAAAAATACAAAAAACTAGCCGGGCGAGGTGGCGGGCGCCTGTAGTCCCAGCTACTCGGGAGGCTGAGGCGGGAGAATGGCGTGAACCCGGGGGGCGGAGCTTGCAGTGAGCTGAGATCTGGCCACTGCACTCCAGCCTGGGCGACAGAGCGAGACTCCGTCTCAAAAAAAAAAAAAAAAAAAAAGTATTTCTTTAATTAAAGTGGAATGTAGGTAAAGTTTCTGTAGATAAAGAAGGCAATAAAACTCTTACCTTTATCATATTTTGTTAATTATATTTTGTATATTAGTAGAAGTTGTCCCTGGTTGATGGCAAAACCTGGAATACAGAAGTCACCTATAATAACACATAATATAGTCCAGGCATGGTGGCTCATGCCTGTAGTCCCAGCACTTTGGGAGGCCCCCACAGGCAGATCACTCGAGCTCAGGAGTTCAAGACCAACCTGCGCAACATGGTGAAAACCCTGTCTCTAATAAAAATACAAAAATTAGATGGGTGGTGCATGCTTGTAATCCCATCTACTTGGGTGGCTGAAACAGGAGAATCGCTTGAACCCAGGAAGTGGAAGTTGCAGTGAGCCGAGATTCGCCACTGCACTGCAGCCTGGATGACAGAGTGAGACCCTGTCTGAAAACAAAACAAAACAAAAAACATAGAATATAGGCTGGGAAAATTGTTAGATGATAGCAGCAAGCAATAAGGTAGCAGATGACATAACTAGATGGAGTAGCTTCACAGTATAAGGGTTTTTATATGAACATTGAGAACTGATGGTTCAGAAGAGAAACTGGGGTGAGAGGACTTAGCTTCTACTTTCTAACTCTGAAAGCCATTCAACTACTGAATAGCTTCCTCTCAGCAGAATTTGAGGACGGAGGACAATCACTTTCCTTAAGGAAAAGTTTGGAGATAAAAAGAATAGGAAAAGAGAATGAGAGTGTAAAATGGTTTGTCATGGAACCGGGTATTGGGAGCACAACAGAAATTGTTGTGATGGAGGGGAGCAGTGGGAGTCTGGGACAGAGGAAAGCCGCTTGGCGATGAAAGGCAGGAGAGGCTGGGCAAGGAGAATTGATAACAGCTGCCTCTGTGGATGTCAAAGCAGCGACCTCCCTTGAGAAAGTTGCCTTTAGCTTCTTGGGATTTGGTAGTGAGGATTTTAAAAAGGGTGTCAGGGATATGGATTCCTGGCCCAGAGACTCCAGGGTAAAATAACAGACTATGTCTCTTCTGAAGCAGGATGAGACAAAAGCCCTGGAGGTCAGAGGCTAGATCCTGGTCTTCAGTTCAACTTTCAGTTATCTTCTTGAGATTGTGTTTAAAGTGGTATCTGAAGGGGAGGCCCTGAGAGGCTGCTTTTCTTCATCTTACTCCTTATACTCTCCCACTCTCTTGTCATTAATTCAGTGACTAAATTGTCTTTGTTCTTTTGGGCCCCAGTTGTATATCCTCCTCAGACTCTGTTTTCTTTACTGGTTGTAACTGAAAAGTGACCTGAAAGTTAGCAATAGGAAACCAGGATCTGCGTTCGTTGATTCAGTAGACTTAATTTTACACAAAATGTTTAGTAAATAGTCTTGGAGGGTAGAAGATGTTGACTCGCCTCACCAGAGGAGTTCAGCTGGGCTTTTGGACAGCAGGATATTTCTGCTACCCTGAGATTTGTGTCTATATCCTAAAGGGTTGAGGTTACTCTTAAGAAGGATCCTCTGATAAGTAGAGTTTTGTTGGTTTTTTTTGTATATATTGTAGTATTATATTATGGTATAAGTTTATTACCCAAATAAATATTTTCTTGAGAGTTCAAATTAAAATAGTTGTCTTTTTTTATTGGTCACCCGTGTTCTTTTAAGATGTCTTTCATGGCAGCATTTTCAACATGATTATGCATCTTTTACATTGTTACCTTAATCATGAATTACTGAAAGATTTTATCTAACAGCATTCTATAACATCTCTATGCTGTGATCTGATAAGTTGTCATATTTATACCAAGAAGTTTTCAGTCTCGGACTCTCCCATAAACACATGAAGTATGTGTTAATACTAGGCAGGTAAGTGTGCATGAAAAGATGCTCAAAATTATTAGTCATTAGAGAAATACAACATAAAACCACAATGACCACTATAAACTTACGAAAATAGCTAAAATTGTAAATGACAGACTATACCAAGTGATGGCAAGGGTGGAGAGGACCTAGAACTCTCATTCTCTGCTCATGGAAATGTAAAATGTGGCAAACATTTTGGAAAAAAACATTAAACATGTAATTACCATATGATCCAAACATTCCACTCTTAGGTATTTACCTAAGAGGAATGAAAGCATGTGTGCATAAGAAGGACTTGTACTAGAATTCTCATAGCAGCTTTATTTGTAATAGCCAAAAGCTGGAAACAGCCTAAGTGTCTATCTACACAAGAATGGATAAACACATTCATGCAACATAATACTACCTAGAAATAAAAAGAAGTGAAATATTGCTAGATGCAGTGACTCACACTTATAATCTCAACACTTTGGGAGGCCAAGGCAAGAGGATTGCTTGAGCCCAGGAGTTCAAGACCAGCATCAGCAACATAGTGAGACCCCCATCTCTACAAAATTTTAAAAAATTAGCCTGGCATAATGGCGTCCTCCTGTAGTACCAGCTACTTGGGAGGATAAGGTGGGAGGATGGCTTGAGCCCAGGAGGTTGAGGCTGCAGTGAGCCCTGATTGTGCCACTGCACTCTAGCCTGGGCAACTAAAAAAAAAAAAGTGAAATATTAATACATACAACAGCATGATGAACTCAAAATAATTATGCTGAGTGGAAGAAGAAAGGCAAAAAAAGAGTATATGCCACATGATTGCATTTATATAAAATTCTGGAAAATACAAACTAATCACAGTGACAGAAAGCAGTTCCAGTGGTTACAACTTTTGAGGATGGTGGATGCGTTCATTATCTTGACTGCTGCGATTTACACATGTGAAAACTTCTCAAAACTTTAAATATGTACAGTTTATTGTAAGTTAATGGTACTTCAGTCAAGCTGTTTTTAAAAACAATATTATATTTAGATTTGGTGTTTTTGATACTTCTTTATTTCAGGGAGGAAATCCTTCAGCAGTCTTTGTGGGAAAGAGTATCAACTCATGTGATTGAAAACATCTACCTTCCAGCTGCACAGACCATGAATTCAGGAACTTTTAATACCACAGTGGATATCAAGCTTAAACAGTGGACTGATAAGCAACTTCCTAATAAAGCAGTAGAGGTTAGGATATAATTTAATTAAATGGGTAAGAAGCATTATCTGAAGGGAGTAGGAGCTGTGAATTTTAGACTTTATTCCCATCACAGCCTCTTTCTTTCGTTTGGGTCCTTATATCTCATTTATTCTTTACTCCTCATCTCTGTGTTGGGACTAACCTGGATGTTGCTACCAGTTGCTACAGTTACAAACATTTACTTATTGTTATGGTGTTGGCCTCAGGGTATTGGTACTTCTTCCAAACACTGTATTTAACAAGCAAATTTTGCTTGAGTGTGAAATATTTGCTTGAATATTTGCTTGAATGTGAAATATTTTGAACATTTCATCTGAGCTCAGTTCTACTTAAATTATCATTTTCTTAGTTAGGATCCTGACAGAAGATTAAACTAGGAATGATTTAAAAAAAAAAGAAAAGAAAAACCTACCTTAAAGAATCTGTTTCTGCTACCATGTCTCTTGGCTTTATCACTTAATAGCTGTATGGTCCTTTGCCTAGTTGCTTAACTTTCCTATGTGTTTTTTCATCAATAAAATGGTGACAGTAATATTGCCTACCTCACAGGGTTGTTATAAGGATTAAATAAGTAATTGTATGTAAAATACTTAGACAATGCCCAACCCATGATAACTGCTCAGGAAATGGACCTGCTGTTGTTATGATCATCATCATCTGAATTGATCCGTCATGTACATCACCGCGTAAACAGTGATTGTTGAAGCTAAGAGTCTGTGTCCTGTGCTTCTGTGTGAGGTTGCTCACAAAATTGAAGTCAATGTTAAAAGTAATTTTGTTTTTCATCCCTGTCTTAAAGGCAGTGTCAGTTTCTCATTATTCAGATGTGATTTCACCCCTTTCCTATCTTGCTCCAGTCTTGACTCCCTTACCTCTGTTCTCAATTTCTTCAAGCCCGTTTCTAAGAACTCTAGCAGCCTCCCTGCCTAAGTTGCACATTGCTGAGCCCTGGCAGTTCTTGACACATTTACCCCTGAAGAAATTAGAGAGTGGCTGCTCCCCCTTCACTAGTTCTCATTACTGGCACTAACATTTTTTCTGGGCCATGTCCTGTGATAGGATATTTTCCCATCCTAAGGTTCAAGCAGTGGAAGTGGTTATAAAAGCATCAATTTTTCTTTCCACTGCTGCTTTCTGTCCCTCAGCATTAGGTGTCATGGAAAGAATATAGATCTGGTGAGAAGGTCAGGAAACATGGATCTTAATACTCGCCCCACCACTCACTCCGTATTTTGGACTTTTCTTTATGTTTAAAATGAGAGAGGGCTAAAAGTCAGCATTAAAAAGCCCACTTAGTTGTAAGTAGATTTTGTTCTTCATTGATTTTGTTCTTCATTATTTTTGACACTGTGCTCTTCCTTTCACTTTTCAGATCATTAGGAGTTAGCTGTAATACAAAGCTGAATACTCTTCAGCTGTGTTTGAAAGTGTTGGTGCATTGCTTCATATCTTTGCTTAAAGACAAAGATATGAAGATGACTGAATCATTAAGACATTTTAAACTTTTTGCAATGTGAAAGAAGCAGGCAAACTCATGTCTTAGAGGTTGAAATAAATAAGTGAACTAACTTGGGTGGCAGGCTTAGAATACATACCTTATCTTGAAGAGACAGCCCTGTTCAGCTACAGCAGGTGGTGTCATGTAGGAATATGGGTATACCCTTCTCAGTCAGTTCAAGAGAAGCTGTCAGCGCAGACTTTTAAATGAAATCTCTCAATTTTTAAATATTGGCAAGCAATTTTAAAAATGTGAACCACTGTGCGTGTCTAGCAAAGCATATCAGGAAGCCATATCTGTCGCCAGCAACCCGTGTGAGACCTCTACATCACTGGCCTTTTAATGTAGTTTCACATATATTTTCTGAGAAGCTGATTTATTTATCACATTTGGCTTGAGCTCATGTGTAATTTTTCATGTTAAACATTAAAGTATGTAGTAATAATACACCTTTTTTCTTTCAAATAATTCTAGGTTGCTTGGGAGACCCTACAAGAAGAATTTTCCCGCTTCATGACAGAACCCAAAGGGAAAGAGCATGATGACATATTTGATAAACTTAAAGAGGCCGTTAAGGAAGAAAGTATTAAACGACACAAGTGGAATGACTTTGCGGAGGACAGCTTGGTATGTTGTTTGTTTACTGGGGTATCAGCCTTGTACTTTTATATAACTGCTCAAATTGGTTCTTTTTCATAGGAGACTTTTTATATGACTAAATTACATTCTGAATGAAAAATAATGAAGTAAAGAAACAGATTTATGATCTGTAGTCTGCCCTTTAATATTTCCCTGCCCTTCTAAAATCACCTGTTGCTATTTCTTTCTTGGCTATCATTTCAGAAAAAAGTAAAACTTTGCAGTAAACGACTGATAAACTTCTACAAATGTCATCTATTCGCCATTTTATGGACCTGTCTGTAGATAACTGATTCTAATTTTACCCTCTGTGGTAATGAAAGGAACTAAATGCATTGGTTTTCAGTGAACTTATAAAATGTTAGACTTATAAAATGTTAGACGCCTAAAATCATACCACCAGCTACCATGTATTGAAGCTCATTATGTGCCAGGAGCTCTGTAAGCATTATTTGATTTAATTCTTAACTAGTCCTATTATTGTCATTGACAGAGCTGGGATTCAAGCCCCTCTCTAATGGCAAAGCCTAATTCCTGACACCACATGATAAATCTTTTGTTATGTGGAATGCTCTCACTACCAAAATCAAATCTGTTAAGTGCCTGCTCTGCTCAGAGAGTTACTAGAGGTGTTGTTGAATTACAGGATTGAGCGATTTTCTGGGAAAATGCAGAGCTGGTTGTGATTAGCTGGTTGTAATTATAATTTTGTTTTAAAGAAATGTTTGTCTTTATGGCTGGGCGTGGTGGGTCATGCCTATAATCCCAGCACTTTGGGAGGCCGAGGCGGGTGGATCACCTGAGGTGGGGAGTTCGAGACCAGCCTGACCGACATGGTGAAACCCTGTCTCTACTAAAAATACAAAATTAGCCGGGCATAGTGGTACATGCCTGTAATCCCAGCTACTTGGGAGGCTGAGGTAGGAGAATTGCTTGAACCCTGGAAGGGGAGGTTGCAGTGAGCCAAGATCATGCCATTGCACTCCAACCTGGGCAACAAGAGTGAAACTCCCATCTCAAAAAAACAAAGAAAACCATATTTATTCTTGTTAAATGCCTTATTAAGACTGGCTTACTGAGAAAATAGTTTCATTTTTATTCATCCAAAAGTTATAAAATTTGGAAGCCAGTTTTCAACTGTAATAAATAACTTTTATGGTTTTATAGACCTTTTAAGTATCTACCTTATTACTTTTTTCATTGCTGTTAACACTGGGAAAATGGTTATTAATTTTTTTCTCCTCATTTTTGAAAAGGCTAACATATAGGTCATATGGCAAAAAGGAGAGTTGAACATGATCTGAATTATTAAGCCCTGAATTTTAGGTTTCTAGTTGTTGCATTTCATGTAGTTACATTTGTATTATTTTCTACAATGTAAATGTGTAATATTACCCGTGCACCTCATATGGTTAGCTTATTTAATTTGGGCCAGGAGAGAATCTCCACTCTATATTTTTTAGGTAGCAAGCTAACAAATAAGCAGGCAAGTAAAAGGAGTTTATGCATTTTTGTTGGAAGGATATATTCTTATGCTGGTTTAATATACATGGTTATTTTTCCATATTTACTAAGCTGTCAATTTGAATAAAACTACTAAAGTGATGAGATGTAAAAGAAGTTAGCATTTTTTTTCTTGTTATTTTCAGAGGGTTATTCAACACAATGCTTTGGAAGACCGATCCATATCTGATAAACAGCAGTGGGATGCAGCTATTTATTTTATGGAAGAGGCTCTGCAGGCTCGTCTCAAGGATAGTAAGTAGAGGCGCAGCTTATTGAGTTCTGAGTTCACAGTGGTGAAGGAGTTATCCAACTTTAGTGAACATTTGTAAAAATATATTTAACATTTAAAAGTCTTTGTCGTTAATACTGTAGTTGAATATTATTTGTGGAAATTTTTTTAGTCAAGTGCTTTGTAGCTACTAAAACAAATGGACACATGATGCTTATATGTACTTATATTCTGTAAAGCTATAATGCAGAATATTTTAGTGTGTTTGCTATTGTACTTATAGGAATTTTATAAGCAATTATACTTTTATGTATCATAAACTCATGTATAATTAAACTCTTACACATGTGCCATATCAGTCATGTGGGCTTTTTCCTTTATTTCAACTGCCTTCATATTGATATAGCACTTTGAAATAGTTAAGAAAGCAAGACCATTATTAGTTATAATTTGTGTACAGGTAAGTGATAAAATTGTTGATAAGTTAATTTTTTTTTTTTTTCTAGCTGAAAATGCCATTGAAAACATGGTGGGTCCAGACTGGAAAAAGAGGTGGTTATACTGGAAAAATCGGACCCAAGAACAGGTGAAATAAACGCATCTCTAGTCTTATGATGATATAATTGTGTTCATTTTCATTCAGGCATTAAAATATAACCTTTGTGTGGCTCTAGACCAGTCTCAGGAATTTTAAATGTTTTATATCATCCTTTCTAAAATATAATGAATCTTTAGAATAAAGAATAAACTACATAAGAAAGTTTTTTTTAAGTGAAGTAGCCATGTTGTTAAAAGACAAGAGATGAAACATGCCCCTTTTGTGGTTGATTACTTTGTTCATTTCAATTCCCTGTTTGAGGTAAAAAGGAAGATTAAAGTTATGAACAGGCCAGGCACAGTGGCTCATTCCTGTAATCACAACCCTTTGGGAGGCCAAGTTAGAGGAATCGCTTGAGTTCAGGAGTTCGAGACCAGCCTGGGCAACATAGCAAGACCTCTTCTTTATTAAAAGTCAAAAAAAATTAGCCAGGTGTGATGACACATAACTGTTATCCCAGCTACTAGTGAGGCTGAGGTGGGAAGGATTGCTTAAGCCTGGGAGGTCGAAGCTGCAGGGAAAAAAACTTGTGAATAGAAAAAAATGGATCTAGAACTAGATGTACCATATGACCCAGCCATCCCACTACTGGGTATATACCCAAAGGATTATAAATTACTCTACTACAAAGACACATGCACACGTATGTTTATTGCGGCACTATTCACAATAGCAAAGACTTGGAATCAACCCAAATGTCCATCTGTGACAGACTGGATTAAGAAAATGTGGCACATATACACCATGGAATACTATGCAGCCATAAAAAAGGATGAGTTTGCGTCCTTTGGAGGGACATGGATGCAGCTGGAAACCATCATTCTTAGCAAACTATCACAAGAAGAGAAAACCAAACACCGCATGTTCTCACTCATAGGTGGGAACTGAACAGTGAGATCACTTGGACTCGGGAAGGGGAACATCACACACTGGGGCCTATCATGGGGAGGGGGGAGGAGGGAGGGATTGCATTGGGGAGTTATACATGATATAAACGTCATGCACATGTACCCTAGAACTTAAAGTATAATAAAAAAAGAAAGAAAGAAAGAAAAAAAAAAAGAAAAAAATGATAAGGTTTTCAGAGGACATACAGTGAATATGCTTGGGGGGGAAGATACAATTTTTCTTGCCTTATTTTATTATCTTATCTATATCTATCATCAAAGTCCCTACCTCTCACCTCCACCCCTGTTCATTCCTTTCTGATTCTTATAGCTTCTTTTCCTATCTGGTATTCAGTCTTATATCACTGTCTCATTCCTTGTTCGTTCCTTAAATGAAAGAATCTAAATAGAACATAGAATCTAACTACATAAATTAATGAAATAATGAAGATGAAAAAGATTTAGCATCCAATCCATTTTCTTTTCTTGTTTGCTTTGTTCCTTGAATTCATTTAGAGAAAGGAGATCAAGGAATGGAAAAATAGAGGAGAAAGAGAGAATAAAAATTGACCAAATGAGGTGTCCCTATTTCTTTATTTTATGTTTTCATTTTCATTTTAAATACAAAGTTAATTGTATAATCTATATCCTATTTTTTCCTAGTTTCCCACATTTCTTGTTTCATAAGTTCTCTATCAGACGTGAGTCTCAACTTCCTCAAAATAATGAAGAGACAGTCTTCTTTTTCTTTGTGTTTTATTATTATTATTATTATTTTGGTAATGACTTTTGTGAAAAATGAGCCATTAAGAAACTGAAGTGAAGCTGAAGAAGTGGGCAGTTAGTGATTGGGTCATGCATGTATTCAGGGTGCATTGGTTATCTCTGCTCTACAGATGGGCTGAGAGAAGGAGATCTGTCAGAAAAGAATTTCTAGGGATCCATCCAAGGTTTCTGACTTTGATAGAGGAAGATGCATTGATTAGAAAGAGCTGCTGTAAGGGAGATAAACTGCAAAAGAAAAATGGTGTCTGGCCTTCAAGACTTAGTGATATTAGGCCTAAAGTCTCTAGAATAATTGATGGCACTCCTCAGCAACTGACTGGTGGTTAATGTGCTTTGGCCAGACACTCTGAAAGAAATGATTCCTCCTAGTAAGTTATTTTTGTCAGGAACTTAAACCCACAGGGGAATGCCTTCAAGAGAAACAAAGGAATTCACTTTAAAGTCAGTGCAAAGGGTCTGTAAACCTAGAAGAGGAATCTGGAAAGAAACCCTTTAGAGAAGAGCCTTCTCCCCCACAGGATTTCAGGGCAGCATGTGTGAGACCCAGGCTGACTGTAGAACAGAGGCCATAATTTGGAATATAGAAGGGAGGGGCATCTCAATCACCTAGGGAGGTTGTTTATATATATTGTTTTGTTTTCTCCTTCAAAAGCTAGCCTCATGTCAGACTCACTGAGTCCAGCTCTCCTTCTCTGTCCTTTCTCCCTCCCACTCCCAGTTGAAAACAAGTGTTTTCAGCCTCACACCTGGAGGTCACAGGGAGAGACAGAGATTCTAGAAGAGGTTGAGAATATCCCTAGGTCTCACATTGTGAGTTTACATAGCTGAATGACAGGATTTGGCAGGAAAAGAAACTTAAAGATGAGAAATCCATTCTCTGAAAAGTGTTTTGTGTTTTTGTGGTTCTTTTTTGTTCGTTTTCTAGGAAAATTCATCCCTTTGAAACATTCTCACCTTGTTTGAGCCAAACTAATGGACATTTTGGTCAGGATAGATCCAAGAGTAGTTCTCTCTTCTGAGGGCCAAGTGTAGTGACAGTCAAGTGGTGATGGATGGAAAGGGGGAAGTAAAACACGAGGCAGGATGAGCTTGGGAACACCGTTACCAGCAATTTCCTTTCCATCTCAGACTGAAGAATACATGTTTAAGCAAACAGTGAACTTTCTCTTTATCAAATGCTCTTTTTTCTAACGTGTTAGTTTTCAGAGAGTATTAATTAGTAGTTCCGTTTACAAGCTAATTGTTTGCATGTATATGTTAATCTTGTCTAGCTACTCAGATGTCATAGCTGTGATAGAGTTTGGGGCAAAAATAAAACCCCTCGGTTTCATAGCTGTGGTAGATTTTCTATTCTAGTAATTTATTTAGGGTAATGATTGAATTTAAAGCTAGTTTCTTCTATCATACAATTTTGAGTGGAGGTTTGAAAAATGACAAGATTAATTTAACACAGTATAAGAATCTTGTTATCACACATAACTAGTGTATGTACGTTTTCCTCCTTTGGTAAAGAGATTATGAATAATTAACAGAAAAGAGACTGGAAGTGAATTTAAGAAGGATAGATACCTCACAGAAGCAGTCTGAATTGCCATTTTTTATGAAAAGGCTTTTTAAAAATCAAACTATGCATTTTACATTTATTGGAAAAGAGACATGTCAACAGGTTAAATCCTTACAGTGATCTCGTTCTTAAGTGTAGTTCTTAGATATGAGGCATTTTAGAACATCAACTCTTCCCATGCATTCAGGGTGCTTTTTCCTAGGTTCAAATTATACCCTACGGTCAAGAAAGAAAGAAAATACATAGTAAGATTCCTGGTGCTATAACTTCCACAGCAAAAACATTTCAGCAAAAGTAAACACATAACAAGTATGGCTAATCCCTGGGTTTTTTCACCCGCTCATAAGGCAAATTGTTCTGCATTCATAGGCCATTTACCATATTCATAAGCCAGGGTGCTGTGTTCTTTCTTGTGTTTCTTTCTTGTTTGTTGTGATTAAGCTTGTGATATCTTTTATGCAATAGTAATATATTTATTAAAATTGAGACTGTTTTTCAAGTGCCAAATTATGAACCATCTAAACACAGTCCTTTTTTAAACATTTTAAAGTGTGTTCACAATGAAACCAAGAATGAATTGGAGAAGATGTTGAAATGTAATGAGGAGCACCCAGCTTATCTTGCAAGTGATGAAATAACCACAGTCCGGAAGAACCTTGAATCCCGAGGAGTAGAAGTAGATCCAAGCTTGGTAATAAATACTGCTGAAAAGCAGGAATCCGCTTCCTTAATATTTGTTTCTTGCAGTAAATGTTACTACAAGTGTTAGTTAGATATTTAAGTGCTTAATTTGACTTTTGTCATGTGTACATTCGCTGACAGTAAAAGCTCAGTCATTTTGTTTGCGTGAAGAGAAGGAATTTTGTTCTCAGTATTGCTTTTTTAAGGGTAATGCTTTAATTTGTAAATGGAGAAATTTACTTTGGCAAGTTCAGTGGTCAACAGTTAGTTCTTGCAGAATGGGATGAAGCCGACCCAGACCTTTGCCCCACATCACATTGTTTCAGATTGCAAAATAGAATTTCTGTTTAAAAAGGGCATATGTTTAAATATATGTATGTGTTTTTGTGTGTTACAGTATGTGTTTTGGTTTACAGTCAAATGTAACTCAATTAAATGTGAGTGGATTCAGAAAAAATAAAAATGTTGTTTTTTTTAAAATTAGATATGACCATTGAGTTCTAGCTCCATTTTCCTCTTTTGTTAGTGTGAGAATAAAAATAGTCTACACTTTAGGCTACTTTTTGCTTACTTTCATGATACTTTTTGAAGACGAATTTTAAAAAATACTTTTGGGCCTACATTTTTTAAAACTACATTCTCTACTGCTTAGTTAAGATGTAAGGAATTCAAAAGCTCATTATTATATTAGCTTAAGTGAACACAATTAGAAAAATAAGTCTAGTAGGGAAATCAGTCATTAACAAATTGCAAAGCCACACAAACTCTTTTAAAGATTATATGCTATTTGTGTTTCCGTACTTGAGGGATGAGTATACTTACTTTAAATTCCATTGGAGGTCAGAACAAGTAAAAAAATAAAAATAAAATTGGTAAAACTCAAAGCAGTTATACATCTAGCATTATTTATAAATTGAAAATGAGATTGAAACTGATTATTACATGAGATATTTTTGTTGAATATAGATTTAATTTTTCTTCTTGTTGGTCCCAGTTCTCGTTAACAATAAGTTTTATTCAGTTTGACACTTTTAAATGTTATGTGGCACGTTGGTGAATACAGTAAGAGGGATTTTCTCTTCAGAGTGATATAGAAGAGATGTTACGTGATTTTTTTTTTTTTAAGTTTTTGCTCATGTCTTAGGCATGAATTGATTGTATGTCTTAATTAGTTTCTAAGACCAAGAAAACCTCAGGTTTTTTAAGTGACAGTTTGTTCAGTGCACTTTGCAAAGCTATAAAATAAGTAGCAAAGTACCACAAGAAGAATACTGCATGGACTAGATGTCAGGACATGTGAATGCTAGTGTATTTCCATTATATTAGCTAATAATATGTCCTTTAATAATTGATACCACTTTTCTGACCTCACTTTTCTTATCTGTCTAATGCAGTTGATGTTTGTTCTTGTTAACATTATTGCTGTTTTGCTCAAAGAAGGACAGAAGGTATTAAAGAATATTGAACACTCGGATTATCTGGCAGTAAAGTGGTAGGGATCATATTGGTATGGTAGCAGTGAAATTTGATAAACAGAAAGGAAATGTTGAGTTGATAGACATGATCTGAGACCGTGTTCTTAGTCCTAACTCTTCTTAGATAAGGCTTTCAACCTCTTTTTGCATTGGTTTCCTCACCTCTAACTAGGGGAAGATAATACCTACCCTATCTGCTCCACAAGATGATTATTTGATTATGATAATAGCATTTGTTTAAATCGTTGCTAATTTTTAAGTGCATAAACTGGTAATGGGTCAGAGTAGTAGTAGATCTAATCTTTGTCTTAAAAAAAGTAAGTGAATAAAAAAATTTGAATAACTATGTAAAGAATAACCTTGCTTTTACTTTTAATTAACTTTTTTGGTAAATAAATGTTTTGTACAGCTTCTCAAAGTGTGATTGATCAACATGAATAGTATACAGTAACTCTTTGTTTTCTTTTCTCGTTTTAGATTAAGGATACTTGGCATCAAGTTTATAGAAGACATTTTTTAAAAACAGCTCTAAACCATTGTAACCTTTGTCGAAGAGGTTTTTATTACTACCAGAGGCATTTTGTAGATTCTGAGGTAGGGTTTCCAAAAGCAAAGAGAAATATTTTTAAGCAATAGTTGTTAAAGTATGCTTAAAAGTAAACTTTAGCTTAAGCGTTAATTTTATATCCTTTGATCATCTGGGGGAAAAAAGTATGTATAATTTATAAAGAATAATCTAACTCTTTCTTATCTTTTCAAAGATACTTGCCACTTTGTTAGTAACTACATCTTACGTGCGTGTTATCCCCAATGCTTATAAGAATGTGTGAATATAAATAGTAAAAAAAAAGTGTGAATATAAATAGTAAAAAAATTAAGTAACAGGAAATAGTCTCTTATAATTCCCTGACCTATAAGGATTTGAGTTAATATTTTTATGTATTTCTTTTCAACTTTTTCTATACACAGGGAGAGAGAGAGAGAAATAGAGGGAAAGAGAAAGTGTGTGTGTATCTGTGTGTGTGTAACATAACCACCCATTTGCATAATGGAAATCATACTGCAAAACAGTTTTTATCATGCTTTTTTCAGGTGTCATAATTATTTCTCCATATCACTAAATCTTGTTTAATCATGAAGTTCTTGTATTAGAATGATTCATAATATAAAGTAACCCCTAGGTGGCAGCAGGCTGATATATTTTGAGCATTTTCTTACAAGCAAAAATGCTTTCAAATATCCTTTTGAAAAAGCTCAGTTCATCAACAATCTTATTTAATTGAGACCTCTGAGATGCTGTTCTTTCGTTTCCAGTAGATGAAACTAAATTCGTATTTAAATGCACCTAATTAAAAGTGGCAAGTTTTTTTGCATAATTTTAATTGTGGAGGAAACTGCTTTCTATAGAAACTTCTGTAGAAAGAAGAAACTTCTATAGAAACTGCCTTCTATAGAAAAAGCTTCTTTTTAAATACATCAATCTATTTTCATACACAGCTGAATTTTAAAATGGCTTGAGTGCAGACTCAAAGAGGAGGGGTTAACCTAAGGACATATTTAAGATAAATATGGTTAACTGAAACGAAATGTAAATGGAGGGTATATGCTATGAATTTCAACTTACATACAATGTAATGGAATTGTCTACTACTCAAGTTATTTGCTTTGTCATTAGAATTGAAACAAAGCTATAGAAGCCAAATTATGTAAAATTTCATGGCTTTGTACAGAAAGGATTCTGTAGCTTAGATCTACAGTATATGCATTAGGTAAATCTGGGTACTTTTTAAGCTTAGGACATATGTACTGGTTCTAGTAGTCGTATGTGTTTACGATTATAGTTTTCATTTTAACTTTGCATCTGGTAATCTTAGTTACTTAATATTTCAGTTGGAATGCAATGATGTGGTCTTGTTTTGGCGTATACAGCGCATGCTTGCTATCACCGCAAATACTTTAAGGCAACAACTTACAAACACTGAAGGTAAGCCACATAGGGACTGCAGTCTTATTTTGACATTAAAAAAAAATAGTGATGATATCCATATATAATACAAGGATGCCAAAATACTTCCCTAAAATAGATTTATTAGAAAAACTGGCCAGGTGTGGTAGCTCTACATTGAGAGGCCGAGGTAGGAGAACCGCTTGAGGCCTGGAGTTTAGGACCAGCCTGGGCAGCATTGCGAGACTCTGTTGCTACCAAACAATAAAATAAATTAGCCGGGCATGGTGGCACACATCTGTAGTCCTAGCTATTTGGGAGGATCACTTGAGCCCTAGGATTTTGAGGCTCCAGTGAGCTATGATCATGCCACTGCACTGTAGCCTAGGTGACAGAGTAAGACCTTGTCTCTTTAAAAAAAAAAACAGAAAAAGAAATTATTATTTGCTTTTAAAATAAATCATAATTGGAAAAGATGAGCTATAAAACATACCAGGAGCTTATTTTCATTGCATGAAACTCTTTTGGGAATTGACTCCTAGGTATCACTTAGTTTTTTGGGAAATCTGTGCTTCCATTAGAGTATATAGCTTGAGAATATGACATTCTCTGAGACTCTATGACTCTGAAAAGTATTAACTTAGCAATAGTTCTAACATGATAAAAATTTACTCTCCATATATAGGTTAATTTTATCATCTTTATTCATTTATAAAAACGATGCTCCTCAGGTTTTTTAACTTTCTTTAAACAGTTAGGCGATTAGAGAAAAATGTTAAAGAGGTATTGGAAGATTTTGCTGAAGACAGTGAGAAGAAGATTAAATTGCTTACTGGTAAACGTGTTCAACTGGCGGAAGACCTCAGTAAGTAGTTCTTCCTGCCCTCTACCTTACTACCTTTCCACCTTTCCCATTTCCATTTGTTTGTTGATCCATTTAATCTCAAGCTTACAGAAAAGGTACAAAGAATTGGGCTGGGCGCGGTGGCTCACGCCTGTAATCCCAGCACTTTGGGAGGCCGAGGCGGGTGGAAAACAAGGTCAGGAGATCGAGATCATCCTGGCTAACACGGTGAAACCCCATCTCTACTAAAAATACAAAAAAAATTAGCCAGGTGTGGTGGTGGGTGCCTGTAATCCCAGCTACTTGGGAGGCTGAGGCAGGAGAATGGCGCGAACCTGGGAAGCGGAGCGTGCAGTGAGCCGAAATCCCGCCACTGCACTCCAGCCCGGGCTATGAGGGAGACTGTCTCAAACAAAAAAAAAAGATAGGATTGCCTACTAAAATTTACTTAGATCTTTGAGAACTCAAGGGAATCAGTGAAACATTATTGTTATTAAATAAAAATAAAATACCTGTAGTTGGTTCCTCTGTTTGAGCCTGTCTTATTACAAGTTTCCCTTATTTCAGCTTCATGTAACCAAGTATTTTTTTCTTTCAATTTGCTGTCTTACTAGTTTTCTGATATCTAAAAGGAAAAAAAAAGCAGATACTATTAAGAAATTAGAAGTTCTGCCAATTTAAAAGCAGTTTCTGCACTGAACTGTGGGATTACAATGCAATCAATAGGGATAGCCCGAAGGAGCCAGGCCAGGGCTCCTCTGTTTTATACCCTGTGCCTGCGCAGCGTGCTCTCCCCTTGTCATCAGCCCTTGTGGCCTCATTCTCTCCCTCTAGTAATAATCTAAGGTCTGCAGTGCTTTCTCCTTTCCTTTTCTTTCTTCCTTTAAATATTCTTCTTTTGAAACATTTTAACTTTTATTTTCATTTTCTGTCACTTTTGGTTTTTTTCATGCCACCTTGGCAGTAGAGTTAAGTTTGTGCTAACGTAGAAGATCAGTGCTCAAATCTGAATTGCCATTTACTACGAGCTGTGTCATTCTCGGCAGGGAATCTCCAGAGCTTTAGCTTCTTTATTTGTAAAATGACTTATAGTGGTTATTTCTCAGGATTGTTAGAATGACTTCAGCAAACATTTGCAAGTCCCTGGTTCATAATTGCATGCTAAATTAGCATTGTTACAGGAAGAGGTATGTCATTGTCACAGTGTATACAAATATATTTCTTATATATCCCTCATGATATAATTATCAAGACAGTGAAACAATTCAATGAATTTTACCAGCATAACACATTTTTAAGTGATTGAAAAATCGTAAGCATCTTTTCTTATGTTTTTAATAGAGGCTTTGCAACACCGTCACTCTCCGCTCCCAATTTGATTATTTAAAAAAAGTGGATTACTAACTCAGATAGGTACACGGTCAAGCCAAGTTTTATGTTCTACTGGTGGTTCACCTGAGAAAGCAGTTATATAACTCCCTTGGAATGGTTTACTACTTTTGTACATATAAAATTGTGATGGTGTTAATGTACCAAATAATGTCCTTGGAAGCAAGGGTTTTGCCAGTGACTCAGCTCCATCAGTCACCCTCAAGGAGATGAGCCATGACTTTGTCCATTAGTTGGAAAAGAGTCTGCAGAGTGCCTTTTCCTTATTGTTTATCTTTGGTCTGACAGTTGGGAATATGGTCATGGATACTTCAGCCAGCCAGAAAGCTTTCAAAATTTAAGTTTTAACGTATTATAAGGATCAAAATTTCTAGTATAACCTGTTCAATTAAAACATAGTATGTTGATTGATTGGATTTGGAGAAAGGGAGGCAATCAAGTTTTTATTACAGTTTCAACATGTTGCAAAATACTGTATAGATTGTTAAAATGTTGATGCATTCATATTTTTTTTGCCAGTTTTAAGCTGGTACGATTTTAAATCGTTTTCTCACTTTGGAGACTCACTGACTGCCCTTTTTTTATTTTTTATTTTTTTGAGATGGAGTGTCGCTGTGTCGCCCAGGCTGGAGTGCAGTGGCACAATCTCGGCTCACTGCAAGCTCTGCCTCCCGGGTTCAGGCCATTCTCCTGCCGCAGCCTCCCGAATAGCTGGGACTACAGGCACCCGCCACCACGCCCAGCTAATTTTTTGTGTGTTTTAAGTAGAGACAGGGTTTCACCATGTTAGCCAGGATGGTCTCAATCTCCTGACCTTGTGATCCGCCTGCCTCGGCCTCCCAAAGTTCTGGGATTACAGGCACGAGCCATTGCACCCGCCCCTGACTGCCCTTTAAGATGAGTACATAAGTAGGAGTAATACATTTTTCTTTCACATCCTGAAGGAGATATACTATGTTCACTATTGAAATGAAACCATAAAGCTAGAGTTAGGAAGACTGAAGAAATGAAAAAGGAGCTCACATGATTTTTGTCTCAGGAGAGGCTCTTCTAGGAAGGAGGCTCTTCGAGGATTCTTTGGCGATACGGTGGATTCCATAGCTGGAGCAGGGAAAGGACAAGATGAGCCTATGGATGTAGAAAGGAAGGGAGTGCTTGAAGGGTGATGAGGCGACGTCAGCAGGTCACAGAAACCCTCTGAAGCAGGCTCCAGTTGGCCAGGCCGGGGATAGTTTGGGCCCCAAAATAATGACAGTAACAAATTTTAACTCACTGAATGAAATAGGAATCCATACATTAGTAATTATGTAAATAAGGGAATAAAACCAGTGATGCAAAAAGGGATGTATATGTCATCGCACAAAATACGTTCACAGAACATGTGTACTAATTAAAAGAGGGAAAAGAGTAACTTTACAGTGGAGAGGCCTGGCAATCATCACTTGAAGCAAGTGGTCAGAGTTAATACTATCAGTAATGGTCAAATCAAAACCATACGCCATCCTCTAAAATGCAAGGAGACTCCTGCAGTACTTCTAGTATATTCTTACCAAAGATGTAGAACTTAAATTTGGTCATAGCAATACATGAGACAAACCGAAGTTAAAGCACAGTCTGCAAAATAACTGGCCTGCAGTCTTCAAATGCATAAAGATCATGAAAGACAAGGAAAGAGTGAAGAACTGCTCGAGTTGGAAGAGACTTAAAACTAAATGCAATGTGTGATCCTAGATTGGATCTTTTTGCTCTAAGGACGTTAATGGGCCAGTTAGTAAATGTGAAGGGGATCTGAGGGTTCCATTGTAGTAATATATCAGTGTTAATTTTTAAATTTTGATTGTTAAGTTGGGATTATTTAGGAAAATACCCTTATTCATAGCAAATACACAGTAGAATATTTGGGGATGATAACACATGATTACAACAAATGTTTCAGGAAAAATGTGTTCTTTGTAGTGGTCTTACAACTTTTCTGTTAAGTCTGAGATTGTTTTCGCATAAAAGGTTAAAGGTTTAATTTTGTTTTTTTAACTGATCATGGATTAGGGTCATGTGAAAGTACTTTAGAGAAAACAAGACTTTGGAAAACATCATCTCTGAAGACGTTGAAAGACTGAGTTACCTCATGGATAATTTAATAGGATATGCAGCTGATTTTTCCACCTTAATTTCTTGTTTGCCGTATCTACCCATACTTAGAATTGTCTGGTCTTAAAATATGCCCATTAGGACTTTCATGAAATTCTTTTGATTTTTGTAGAAAGTTCAGTTTCAGAGGATTTTTTAAATAGATATTTAAGTTTGGTGTCAACTTAGATAAAATCTATTTGGATTCCCAGTATAAATTTTAGTAATGTGTCCAATCTGTTTATTGAAATACACTACAACTTTAGAATACTTTCTTTAGAGACATGAAGATTGGTATGTTATGGCTCAATTCAAAGTTGTTCTTTCTATTATCTATTTTATGATTCATAAAACCTATCTTATGTTTGTCATAAGTGGAATTTGTTTTCTGCCCCATTCTACCTCAGAAACTAAGTATCTGGGCACCCGTAACAATTGGTAGTAGTGTCTGCTTTGCTACTAAGCCAAGTTTCACTAGTACAGTGGGTAATTATTTTATTGTTCTGTGATCATTGTATCCGCTGTTTACTAGGTTATTGTGAGGTTTTGGACCTTCATAGAAATTGCTTGGAACTGTTGTTCACTAAAGCCTGTTATACTTTTTATTCTCTGTGGATGTAATCAGAGACTCATTGATATTGACACATTCAAGGGCATTGCTGATCGTTTAGATTGCTCTAAGACCTAAGGGGTCTTGGCCGGGCGTGGTGGCTCACGCCTGTAATCCCAGCACTGCGAGAGGCTGAGGCGAGTGGATCACCTGAGGTCAGGAGTTTGAAACCAGCCTGGCCAATACGGAGAAACCCCGTCTCTACTAAAAATACAAAAATTAGCTGGGCGTGGTGGCGGACGCCTGTAATTCCAGCTACTCTGAGGCTAAGACAGGGGAATCGCCTGAACCTGGGAGACGGAGGTTGCAATGAGCCGAGATCACACCATTGCACTCCAGCCTGGGTAACAGAAACTCCATCTCAAAAAAAAAAAAAAAAAAAATCTAAAGAGTCTTGTGTCCTTATTTTACAATAAATTCCTTTTGATTTTGTATAAAAACTTGAAACTGTTTCTAAATGTAAAGTAACATTTGAATACTTTTCTTGTGCCAGATATTAGGTTAAATGCTTTATGTGAATTTTCATTTGATTCTCACAGCTTTTGAGTTAGGTAGTTATTTTTCTCATTTTACAGATGAAATGGAGGGTTAGAAACCCATAGGTAGTAGATGCTAAAGCTGAGATTTGGACTTGGGTCTTTTAACTTTTAACTACTGGGTCTATTAAAATAATTTGGGAGGGAGGAAAAAACTCAGGCCTTTGGAAAATATGATTACATAAAATTGTCCTTTATATTGAGAAGCTTCCATAGTTACCAGTGTCCTTCACAGGGTTGATCAGAAAGACGTACTTATTAGTGCTGATGATCATGGTGAAGATAATCATTATCACCACAGGTACTTCTTATAATGTAAGCATCTTTGGATTTTAAACTTTCAAATTGTATGAAAACTTTAATAGAACATCTGAGTAAATGAACAGTACAGTGTGCATGAAACCACTCAGCAAACTAAGGGAAGTTAATTTTCTTTATATGATTTGTTAACATATCTCTAGATACACTTTATCAGATTCCACCATGGGTAAGTAGTGCCTAAGTTGCCCCATATTTAGAGTTTTTCAATGAGGTTGTGTTCCTACGTAGAATCCTAAAGTTCAGCTATAACAGATATATTCATAAAGTCTATAGAATCTCTAATTGAGCACAATGGTGGCTGTTATTTTAAGTTGAGGCTTTTTGTTGAGCTGGATTGAAAGTGCAACTTACTAGAAGTTGCAGTGTATTTCTTCCTGTTTCTTTTTCTTTCTGTGAGCAGAAGATATACTTTAGTAGACCGAACACTTCAGAGCTGTATCTCATTTACCAATAAAATGTGAAAACAGTGGTAAATTCCTTCACTTGGGCTACCATTGTACAGGCCTATTTTAATGGTATAGTTTGCTATCCTTTATGTTAAAAGCAGTATAGCTTGAAGAGGCTGGTAAATTGGAATTTTCCAATATCCTCAGCTTTTTTTCCTCCTGCAGTTAATTTGCTCTGCCGACTCCCTACGCGAGGTGGCAACAGCTGGCCCTTTGACTGGAGCTTGGGGGGATTAGAGAGTAGGGATCGCAGCAGCGTGCTCGGCCTCTTGCCTCTGTTGACTGTTCTTTATTGTTTGATGCCTGAGCATCTCCCAGACAGCAAGCAATTGTTTCTCGAAACTTGAAGTTTGTTTCTCTTGGGAGCAGACAATGCTGTTGGGGCTTGGCTTTGTGTTTCTTCGCTTTCCCAGTCTCCTCTCCTCCTCCATCCTCTGCTTTCTCTTGATAATTAGAAAGGAGCAAAGATACCACCTTTTTATTTAGGTCTGCATGAGATTCTAAAACTTGAAATATAGGCTATAGATGGAAGTTTCTTTTTTCAGTAAGCCACCTCAGTAACAAATCATGTTTTAAATGAAAACTTTGTTCTTCATAATATCATTTAGTGAGAGAAAACAAATGCATTAGTGCATTTTTGAAATTATGGTACTAAAAGGGAGCAGCAGCAAGGTGACCTGATACTGCCATTTTAAAAGCTAAGATTAGAAATGTATCATAACTGCTTAAACCTAAAAAGGTCCTTTCACTGACTCCAAAATATAATTCTAATTTATAGGATAGTTATAAGAAATATCTATGCCATGTGGAAACTTGAATAAAAAGTAGTCAGAACATAGCTAAATAGAACCCTGAGGTAGGCAGAATGATTTTATTCTTCATATTTAGAAAAGAAAACGTCAGTTAACCCTGGAACTTAATTTCTACTAGTGACTTCACATTCCGACACTTCTCCCATACCTGCCGTACCCTTGAGTGTTGTTATGGATGAGAATATTGTCTGTGAAGTAGTATGAGATGGAAATTTTCCTAGGAAGATTATTGTACTCAGAATTTGGAACTGAAAATTGTAGAAAGGGGAAGTGATGTGTTTAAAACTGTTTGCGGAGGTGGGGCTCTGCCAAGTGTATGGTGACAAAGCTGCACAGGTGATTCTTGCCATCTCCCATTACTGTCTACCCACCTGCCCCTGAGCTGGCACTCCAGAGAGTTCTTTCAGTGCATAGCAAGATAATTTCTCATGCTATTAATTGGGATAAAATTGACAATATATTTATTTGTAGAGTCTGAGAGACAATGTCACTTTGGAAAATTTAGTGAACAATTTGAACTGCATCTGCACTAGTGTATTCTTTTTGTTTCTGTAGACTTAAAACCAAAGAAAGTAAACTTTAAAGGGACTTTAAAGGCATCTGCACTAGTGTGTTCTTTTTGTTTCTGTAGACTTAACCAAAGAAAATGAATTTTAAAGGAAGAGAGGGTGACACCAAGTTGTAGAATTCTAGATACATAGGTTCAGAGGAGATTTTCTTTTTTTTAAGGAAAAAAAAACACCCAATCAAAAAGAATAGAGCAGGGTATCCCGGAGAGAACACATGAACTAATCATCCCGGCAGTATCGTTCATATCTCAGTACTGTTGCTCTGTTTCCTTGGCTCACAATACCATTTCATTTCTCCTGGCTTTTAACACATCTCGAGGCAACCTTTTCCCTTTCTTTTTATGCACTTCTCTCACTATGCCTCTTCTATGTCATCATCACTTCAACCTAACCCAGTATTTTTCTCCTACCTACTTATTTACCTTCCTTCAGTGACTAAAAACCTTGCTCAGATACTGCCAGTGTTGTTTAATTGAGCAGAATAGAGACTTCTCACTATAGGCAACTGTAAATCAATGAAAATAACCATTTAAAGAAGAAAAACATTTTCATGTCTATCATGGTTGATCCCTTCAGCCAAAGTGATTTGGTTCATTCATAAATTCCCCATACCTTATGTGTTGCATATTGTACTGTACATGTTTAGTGAATGTTCGATTGTGATCTTATAATACAGACTGTTCATTAGCCCCCTTCTCTTGACTTAAAAAGTTGGGGAGAACTAACTCTTTTCATCCTAAGGAAACTTTCTTCTACTCTGTCTTGCCAGGAAGTTACTGCTCTTTTCTCTTATAGAGCAGCTTGCATCTGTGGCATTCACTGCTGTTGCTCCCACTCCTTCCATCTTGCAGTCTGACTTTCATCTATATCAAAACCACTTATTGATGGACCACCAATGATTTCCTAATGCCAGTCTACCCAGTTCACCAGGAAACTTCAATAACTCTTTATGTTTATTAGGAATTTTTAAGTTTATTGGAATATATTCAAGTACTTTTTGGAATGATTATATGATATAGAAATGTGTATGTTTGAAAGACAGAAACATTGATTTTTTTTTTCCTCTTCACTACAGAATAAACAACATACTTGTTTTATGGTAGCAATACTTGAATTCTTTAAGGCATCTTTTCATAAATGTGGCAATTTTAAAAATCTGGCCTTCGTAAAATAATTTTTTTATAGTAAGACGATTAACACCTTAAAGCAACCAGGGAAGATAGTGAAGAATTATTTTTACCTTGAGTCTGTATAAATGAAGTAGGCTCTGCTTTGTGTTGGAACAGAACAAACAAACAAACCTGAGTTGATACAAAGATAAAGTAATCCTCAGGGAAAGTCCTCTGTGTTCAGGAAGTAGTTATTTACACACCAAATTCCCCGTGACAACGCCTGAGTGGTGTGATTTCCAGGTTATTGATGAGAAAATCGAGACTCAAAATGGGTCTTTTAGAATGGAGTACATTTTTCATGGCCTAAGTCTGTCTTAAAGAGTCACCATTGAAGAATACTGATAAATTAGTACAAGAGTAAAAGAACATTTTCTTTTCTATAATATTATACATGCTGCTGGTAATCAACACTTTACTAGCAAGTATGTTCTTTTGCCTTAAACTCAGGTTTTAACTGATTAAGAATAAAGACAAGAATGTTCTCTACAATAATGTATGGATTGAATTTGCCATTTATCATTTTAAAGTAGGTTTCATTTATATACTATTGTGAAAATACTCTTATGTATCCAAAAGGCCAATGCACAGATTTTTTTTCTTTTTCTTCTTTCTTGAGAAAGAGTGTCACTCGCTGCCCAGGCTAGAGTGCAGTGGTGTGATCATGGCTCACTGCAGCCTTGAACTCCTGGGCTCGAGTGATCTAATACCTTTAAAGTTGGGAATAAACTTTATCTTAAGCGTTTTTATTTTAAAATTGTTATGTTTTTGCATATTCAATAGAAAAAGTAGAATGTAGTAATTGAAAACCTAATCACAAAACAATTCATTGGACTATGCAACATTATATAAAAAATAAAATTAAACAAGATATGAAATCTTAGATTGGTGGATCGATGCACATGAAACTAGTAACCTCTGTCAAGCACAATTCTCCAGGTAGTTGGAGAAATTAGTTAAATGTGAAGAGAATTTTAATTTTTCACTATTTTGTACATTTCTAAACTGTGTCTCCCACAGCCCTTCTCCCCCGGAGAGCACGATTCAGAATTACCTTTGAAATGTTGTAGTCTTAATTATCCTGTTCATGGAATGACGAAGCTATTACATGATGTGCTCTATCTTAAAAGTAACAGATATTTTCCCAAGTAACCTATTGCTGGTTGTGATGCCAAGAGACATTTCGACCACATGGTCGCTGCTTATCATGATACCATCCGCAGTGGTTGGGGGATTCACAGTGAATTCTCTTGTCCTGTAACTATGCATCATGGATCTGTCATCTGAAAATAAAATCTTTATTAAACTCAGTTTTCACACTTGTCCCACCCATTTAAGACTCTTTCATTGTTACCTCCTGTGTACAGAATGTTTCATTTTAATTTCTCTTAGAACAGCTCACTCATCTATTCTCTAGTTTCAATATTCTGAGCAGTGGAAGTTTCCTGGTTTTTGGTAACTTCAGTTAGATCTCTTTTCTGGGCCAAGAATTAAAGCCTTTTTATCTTCAGTCTCTCCTTTTGTTGGCACTGCTTCATCGTCTGTGTCATATGTACAGATCTGTCTTTAGACTGGTCTTTACCAAAGTACACTACTGGAATTTGAGGGTTTTGTTTTTTTTAACATCCTTTTTATGATGACAGAGCTAGTGTTTATGCATTGTGGGAAATTAGAAACTATAGATGGCAAAATTTTAAAAAATAATTGCCACCACCCAGAGTTTAGCACTGTCGTTTAAGACAATTTTGAATGTGGTCCTAGGGACATAATTTCTGGACACATTTTTCATGAAGAGGTCTCAGGTTGGCTTCTTACACCCACACATCTTCAGCTCGTTGTCATTGCCCCTATTTTTAATTTCTCATCGCTCAGTGGGCTACATTTTTCTTCACTGTCTTCATATAAACTTACTTCAGAAATATTCATTAAGAGGAATAAGCAGCATTAGTAAAAATGAAACCTATGGTACCAGTTACTTTTATAGTTCAAGTATTCAGGAAGCCATATTGTAGCATAGCATGTACTGAAAATCACTGTCCTTGGAACAGTAATCCCATACGTGTATTGAGTACCTGGCCTTCCCGTATGTGCTTGTGTGTTCATTATATCTCCTTTCTTTCTTCAAAGATGCTCAAGTTATTCTCATCTTAAAACTAGTGGGTTAAACCTTCCATGCACTCTGGTAGCTACTGTGAGCTCTAATCTCTATTACAAAAGTTAGCTCTTTGAGTCTCACTTCTACTGAAACCGTTTTTTCCCCAAGATTACTGAAAATTTAAGAGAAAACAATGACCCAGGCATGCATTCAGGACTAGAAAATACTTCCATGTACAGAAAACCAAACACCACATGTTCTCACTCATACGTGGGAATTGAACATTGAGAACACATGACACAGAGAGGGGCACAACATACACCAGGGTGTGTTGGGGCGTGGGGGGTGAGGGGAGGGAACTTAGAGGACTTAGGTGCAGCAAACCATCATGGCACATGTATGCCTGTGTAACAAACCTGCACATTCTGCACATAGATCCCGCTTTTGTTTTTGTTTTTGTTTTTTAAGAAGAAATAAAGGGAAAAAAAAAAAGATTTCAAAACTTAAGAAAAAAAAAAGAAAGAAAGAAAATACTTCCTTGTAACTGCATCATTTGGTACTTTGGAGTCCATATCCTACTTGAAACTCTAGGATCTGGCCCTCACATTTATATAGTGCTTTACAGTTTACAAAACTTCTGCTTGTCCATGTGTCTCTTGTAAAGTCTTATGAGGCTTGTAAGGCATTATATGCCCATTGTTCAGATAGAGAAATTAACATTCATTGATGTAAATGGTTAAGCCAATTACATAAATATTTATGGCAAAACTGGGGCTAATCATATGTGTTACAGATAGGACTTTTTTTAGAATTGTTTAGGTATTCTGTTCACCATTAGTCTTTGGGTTTGTGTTTGTGGTAACACATAGACAACCAAGTTCATATAATTTGGCTTTTTTTTTATGTGATTTTTAATATGTGTTAAGGATCTATAACAATGAATTTGCCTCCTAAAGAGGTACATAATGTTTTCATTCCTCAAAAAAGATAATTCTAAGTTTATAAATCTATGTATACTCAGTGCCAGTTGAATTTTGTGATTGTTCTTTTCAATAGAAAAGAAATTGTGACTTAAAGGTGATTTTCTAATTTAATTTAATATGTGAAATTAGTTTAGAACAGCACCTCTGTAAAATAAACTCAGTGATAAACCAAGAACTTCGGAAATCAGCCTAACATGAATACCTGTTCTTCTTGTGCTAAGTTTCATAATACTTTATCCTAATACACCATTTTTTTAAGAGATGGAACTTGTATTTTATTTTTGCTTTCACCTCACCTAATTCATAATTTTATTAAAACCTACAATTTTTAATTTCATTTTTTAATAAATTTTTAGTTTGGTTTGTAAATCAGAATTACATTCTCTGATCTTATACTTTTTTTTACTTTTAAAATTACAGTGATGAACTGACTGTTTAAGAATCATTCTCATGATTCATTTGTCTGTTTTGCCTCCTTTTTAAAGCTTCAGCACTGAAGGTCTTTTGACAAACCAATATTTATAACAGTTTGACAGCAGGATGAGGAACAGCGTTTGTCTTTGTAACAGCTTGAAGAAAGACCCTTCCAGGACCCAGTCATGCAGTTACAATCTTGACCTCTTTCTTATGCTGGGAACATGCATGCAGCAGCACCTCCCATGTGTTTTCTTGTCCCATTGACTGTCCATTCACTTCCCATCTGTTTTGCAGTCTTAAAGGAACAGAAGGGGCCCTCTTATAAATCTGTCTTTGCAGGTGATAAATGTATGTCTATCTCTTTAAGGGCTGCCTGGGTGGTTTTCCTTTTCTTAGAACATTTCTGCTTTCCTCCTAAGTAAATTCAGGGAAAAATGTAATTTTAGAAATAAGAGAAAAAGAAAAACAAGGTGAATTTTTTAAAGCATTTTTAATTGACTAAGAATATTTTACTGATCTTTTTTAGTCTTCCCAATTAATAATGCCTAAATCATATATTTTTAAATGTATTATCAACATTTAAATTTTTATCAGGGAGCAAAATGAATGTATTCATTTTGAAATAATGGAATTTTTTTTGAGAAAAAGCAATGTATCATTAATGAGTTAACATATGAAATAACTTTTTAAGTTTTTTGTCATAATTTAAATATGGAGCATCTTAAGTATTGGATACAAAAATAAAATATTTCAGAGTAAATCATTGTAATCTTATGGTAAAATCTATTCATTTTTTACATTTAAAAAGATAATCATAAATCCCATAAACATTTATGCTTTTACTTCTGTTGCTGAAAATAAGTATTATAGGAATAGATATTGATATCATTGGGTTTGCTAAGAATTCAGCAGAAATAAAAATAATTTACTTTTTCTCCCATGCAGAAATTATTTATGCAAGGTTTTATGTAACAGATACTGTCCCTCCATGGCCCTGCAGAATGTTCTTAAATTACTGATTTAAATACTATTACCAGTATAAAATGACCACTTTTAGAATATTGTGTTGTATTATTTGAATCAGCTGGCTAATAATATATCTTCTACAGACTAGCTTGTTCGTTTATTAATTATCCAAAAGGAAGTTGAGGCAACTTACATATATCCTATGCAAAAGATAAAACTACTTAAGTGAAAACTTTGAGTTGAAGAAAAGGAAAATCCAGGCAAGTGAAATAAAGTAAAATATAAGATAGAATTGGTGCCCCCTCAAAATGCATGCTCAAGGCTTCTACGTACAGGCAGACCTCATTTTGTTGCATGTCACTTTATTGCACTTCACAGTTACTGCATTTTTAACAATAGAAGTTTTGTGGCAACCCTGTATTGAACCAGCCTGTTGGCACTATTTTCCCAACAGCATGTGCTTACCTCATGTCGCTATCACATTTTGATAATTCTTGCAATATTTCGAGTTTTTCATTATTATTCTATCTGTCATGGTGATCTATCATCAGTGATCTTTGATGTTTGTATTGTAGCTGTTTTGGGTACCACTAACTAACTGTGCCCATATTAGTCAGTGAACTTAATCAGTACATATGTGTATTCTTGCTGTTCCACCAACTAGACATTCCCTGTCTCTCTCCTCCTCTTCAGGGCCTCCCTATTCCCTAGGACACAACAATGTTGAAATTTGGCCAGCTAATAACCCTGCAATGGCCTCTACATGTTCAACTGAAAGAAAGAGTGCCATATCTCACTTTAAATCAAAAGCTAGAAATGATTAAGCTTAGTAAAGGAGGCTTGTTGAAAGCCAAAATGGGCCATTAGCCAAACTGTGAATGCAAAAGAAAAGTTATTGAGGGAAATTAAAAGTGTTATTCCAGTGAACACACAAATGATAAAGCAGAACAGCCTTTTTGCAGAAAGTTTTACTGGTCTGGATAGAAGATCAAACCAGCCATAACATTCCCTTAAGCTAAAACCTAATCCAGAACAAGTCCCTAACTCTATTCAATTCTCTGAAAGCTGAGAGAGGTGGGAAGCTGCAGAATAAAATTTGAAGCTAGCAAAGGTTGATTCGTAAGGTTTAAGAGGAAAAAAGCCATTTCTGCAACATAAAAGTACAAGGTGCTGATGTAGCAGCTGCAGCAAGTTATCATGCAGATGAAATAGCCATCTATTGGAAGAAGATGCCATCTAGTAGTTTAATAGCTAGAGAGAAGTCAAAGCCAGGCTTCAAGGCTTCAAAGGAGAGACTGTGCCTCCTATTGGGTGATAATGCAGCAGGTGACTTTAAGTTGAAGCCAACCCAAAGAATTTACCATTCTGAAAATCCTAGGGCCCTTAAGAATTATGCTAAGTCTACCCTGCTTGTTCTCTAAAGGTGGAACAAAAAGCCTGGATGACAGCACATCTGTTTACAGCATGGTTTACTGAATATTATAACTCTTGAGACCTGCTCAGAAAAGTTTTCTTTCAAAATATTACTGCTCATTGACAATGCATCTGGTCAAGCAAGGGTTCTGAGGGAGATGTACAAGGAGATTAATGTTGTTTTTGTGCCTGCTAGCACAACATCCATTCTGCAGCCCATGGATCAAGGAACACTTCCAACCTTGAAGTCTTATTATTTTAAAAATACATTTCTTAAGGCCCTAGCTGCCATAGATAGTGATACCTCTGATGGATTTAGGAAAAAAAAAAAGGAAAAGCTTCTGGAAAGGACTCACTATTTTAGATGCTGTTAAGACCATTCAGGATTCATGGGTGGAGGTCAAAATGTCACCATTAACAGTTTGGAAGAAGTTGATTCCAACCCTCGTGGATGACTTTGAAGAGTTTGAGACTTAAGAGGAGGAAGTAACTGCAGATATGGTAGAGACAGCAATAGAACTAGAATTAGTTCTCTTGTAATATGATAAAACTTGAACAGATGAAAAGTTGCTTTTTATGGACAAGCAAAGAAAGTGTTTTCTTCTTCCTTTTCTTTTTTTTTTTTTTTTTTTTGGCAGTCTCAGTTTGAAGAAAGTGTTTTTTGAGATGGAATCTGTTCCTGGTGAAGATGCTGTGAACATTGTTGAAATGGCAGTAAAGAATTTAGAATATTACATAAACTTACTAGATAAAGCAGCTGCAGGGTTTGAGAAGATTGTCTCCCAATTTTTAAAGAAGAAAAATGTGGGTAAAATTTACCCAGGTAAAATGCTATCAGACAGCATCACATGCTACTGTGAAATCTTTCATGAAAGGAAGAATCAATCAGCGCAGCAAACCACAATTGTTATCTTATTTTAAGAAATTGGCATAGCCAACCTAACCTGCAACCACCACCACCCTGATCAGTCATCAGGGTCAGACCCTCCACCAGCAAAAAGATTATGGCTCACTGAAGGCTCAGATGCTCCTTAGCACGTGTTAGCGATAAAGTATTTTTAAATAAGGTACGTACATTGTCTTTTTAGACATAATGCTATTACACACTTAATAGATTACAGTATGCTGTAAACGTAACTTAAATGCACTGGAAAACCAAAACACCTTATGCGACGCCCTTTATTGTGATACACGCTTTATTGTGGTAGTCTGGAACCAAACTTGCGTGTCTCCGAAGTATGCCGGTACTCTGCTAGAGGGAAGATGCAAATGTAGCCCTCAGTTTCCTGGTGGCTGGCAGATACAAAATGGAAAGCAGAGGTCATTAACATCATTCATGGTGGCCATCAGACAACAACACAGCAGTTGCTTAGGAGAAGCATAGGTCTTCTTGGTACACACAACTGAGAGAAATTTCCCTTAAAGTGGACCCTGAGTTAGATGATATAATGAATCTAATGGCTACGTATAATCAGCAATATCCTGGGGCCCTTTATTGTAATGTTTCTCACGCAGGCTAACATACGCAGTTCTAGGGAAAAAATGATGCTGTCCAAACATACAGCTATTTGGTTTGGCTTATCTAAGGATAAAATATCTAGTATCCAGAGAAATAGATGAACTTACATCCTCCATACGGTCTCCCATAAATATTTGTTTTTGCAGCTGATCCTTTAATAAGTATCAGGTAGCCAGAAGTTCAAGATTTTACACTCATTGACATTGACAGGCACCTGGAATGGTACTACTTTTTTTTTGGGGCGGGGGGGAACATCTCACTCTGTCACCCAGGCTGGAGTGCAGTGGTGTGATCTTGGCTCACTGTAACCTCCACCTCCTGGATTCAGGTGATTTTCCTGCCTCAGCCTCCCAAGTAGCTGGGATTACAGGCGCCCACCACCACACCCGGCTAATTTTTGTATTTTTAGTAGAGATGGGGTTTCACCATGTTGGCCAGGCTGCTCTCGAACTCCTGAGCTCATGTGATCTGCCTGCCTCGGCCTTCCAAAGTGCTGGGATTACAGGCGTGAGCCACTGTGCCCAGCCAAGTACTACTTTTTTTATTAGTTAAGTCGGAGCCATAATCATTATAACTGAGCTGAAATTAGGATTGCCATCCACTTAAGAAAATTGAGTGGTCTAACAAGGATAAAAGCCTAAGTATAAGGCTAATTCATGTTCATACTGAAACCTTTTGGGGAATAGGCCTAAAATACATAGAAAGTATTTGAAGAGGTTTTAATTGTACTAGCCCAAGGGAACCTGGTAGAAATGCTTGTGTTATAAGAGTTTATTTTTTAAAAAGCTGAATTTATGTGACCAGGCACGGTGGCTCACGTCTGTAATCCCAGCACTTTGGGAGACCGAGGCGGGTGGATCACGAGGTCAAGAGTTCAAGACCAGCCTGGCCAATATGGTGAAACCCCATCACTACTAAAAATACAAAAAAATTAGCCAGGCGTGGTGACACATGCTTGTGGTCCCAGCTACTCGGGAGGCTGAGGCAGAAGAATTGTTTGTACCCGGGAGGCAGAGGTTGCAGTGAGCCGAGATCATGCCACTGCACTCCAGCCTGGGCAACAGAGCGAGACTCCATCTCAAAAAAAAAAAAAGAGCTGAATTTATCAACAAATTGCTATGGAGCTTTTTATATATTGAGCATGCTGTAATTTACCTCACAGACTTTCTTAAGGCTACTTTCTTTCTAAATTACACTATATGGGGGCCACAAAATAGCACATCTTTAATCATCACCTTTAATGATTAAGTATTGTTTAAGTCAGACCACTCAACTATGAACGCATAAATATTCATGGCCATCTATTACATAGCAAGCAGTGCTATGCTGGGCCGAGTGATTTTAAATAACAGACTTTTTGGTAAGCAGAGAATTTATACAAGCAGTCCTTGCTGTTTTCCACATTAATGCTTAGAAAAAATACGTTATAAAAATGATCTTTCCAAAATGAATTATGAAGCCCCGTGAGAATGATATGGCAATTTGTGGTTATATATTTTACTAGAGGGTTAATATCAAATAAATAAAAAAATACTAAGGAATAAACAAAAAAATTTAAAGATGCAGTTATATAATGAATTAGAACAATATATTTTAATCATAAGTTTTAAATTAGTGTGGACTTTGAATTCTCCTGGACAAATTCCTTCATTTTATAGATAAAGCTGGGACTGTGGCTTACCCAGTTATAAAGTTAATGGCAAATACCACATTGTCATATATTTTAAATGATACACATTACATGTTCTCTACTTTATAAAAATCATATAAAATAACTGCCCCATAGATTATTAAAGGTGTTAGACTAAGGATTCTTAAAAATTTTTTCCATCGAATGTTTCTTCCATTATTAATTCCACGAAGTCCATGTTACAGAAGATTTTGTCTACAACAGTGCAGTTACATTCTTCGCATTAGAAATACAACCACCAGCTAGAGTTCCTAATCAGTATAAGGAAGTCGTTGTTAGGAGAGGGGATGTGCTTCTAGTCCAAATGAAGATTTCCATTTTGAGTTTTTGAAGTCATGGAACTAACGCAGCCTTTACAGGCCCCAGGAATCTGGGAACCTCAGCTTTCAAAGTACTGTACCAGTCCTTAACAGTTTTCCTGGACATGTGATTGGATGCCTCCTTCTGTAACATGCAGGAGTATTCTGTTTGTCTTCATTGAGTGTTTAAAAATAATCATGCCTATTTTAAGGAAAAAATCTACAGAACTAAGATTCAGAAGATAAGTGCTAGATTTAGTCATATACCTTTGTCTATCTGTTTGGTTCAACCTTTCATCAACTGTAAAAGACGCACATTTTTTCTTGTGCTAAATCTAAGAATTTAACTGTAGTTTTGAGAATTTTGAGTGTAGTCTCTTGTTCACCTTTTTTTCCTTTTCTTATTTCCCCCACACCCTAGATTCACTTAAATACTGAACTTCTAAAGGGCAACTTAATAGTGTAGTTGTTTAATAAAAAGCAAACCTTTTCATGAACAATATATATTACATAATAAAAGGTGTTCCTTTACTTTTCAGTACTATAGTGAATAGCTTTTTACAGTAGAATCTCACTTAGAGGGTGCCTTAAAGCTTAACACAAAGTGCTTATGCAGCATGTTATAAAACAGTTCTATTAAGGTACATTTGGATCTTTGGGTGTGTGGTTTGCTTAAAGTACACTGCATTAGTAAGTTGGCAGCTTGCTTTCTTTAAAAACATCAAAAGTTTTAAAAGGTTTATTTCAGGGCATGTGTTAGTGTTTTGTGTGTGGTTCTTTGTTCCTGTTCTAAACTGTTATTAACCACTGAAGTGAACCTTCTCCCGGGTTTGGCCTTTTGGTATTCACAGTGTATTCAAAACCTAATTACAGATTAGTCTATATTTGAGACTTTAGAGCAAGTATCAGAAGACCCAAAAAGAAAATGAGAGTAGCAGTATCATTTCATGTTGAGATAAAGAGACCCAAAACATGAATGGGCGTCAAGTCATCTGAAGAGTAGAAAAAAGAGAAGGAACTTCATTCACTGAGACGGTTTATGAGTTGGGGATTATGGGAATATTCATGACTCAATCAAGAAGCACAGTGAATTGATGTTTGAAATAGCTCATCTTTTAAGTAAACATTGGATAAATGCAAAGTAGACTCAGTATTCACTACACGTAGAAATAGCTATTTCGGTATAACAGAAATAGCAGTTTGTTAATCCCTTCCTGAGTTGGTTTAATTTACCAAGTAAATCACAAATTTTATTCTTTATTTGTGAATATTTAATTCAAATATTTAATGGAAATATGAGTTTGCTTTATAATTACTCATGCTGATCCATACACATATTTCTGAGAGAAAGCAATTTCTAATGGTGAAATAGTTACAATAATATTTTTGAAATTTGAATGCACTGTGATATTGAAGCATTAATTTGAAGGATCGGAAAGTAGGAAGTTTTTGTTGCCAACATTCAACTTCATTGTTTATGGATAACTTGGCTTTCTGTGCAGCCAAGATGGCACAGTTAGTATACAGACATTCTTGGAAACTTATATCAAAATTTAAAATGAATGAATTTATGAGAAATAATTCTGCTTATTATTTGTAATATAGCTTTCTTGAAAAGCAAGAAATCAGAATGTAGTTTCTAAAGCTTCAAGTGAGTATGTATACATAGTCAGCATCTTTCAGCCTTGATAATAAGATGCAACCATTCAGGTGAAGCGATTTTTTTCCCACTTGTGTTGTTGGACCTGGGTATCCTGTTCTGTGTTGCTTGTCTGGTTCAGGTGGAAGCCACCAGCTTTCCTTGACCTTCATTATCTGTGTGTGTCTTGCCTCCCATTCCCAGGCTTGCTGTAGCTCTTCTGATCCTGTCTTCCTCCCGCTCGATCACTAGTGTAGTATTCATGAAGCCAACTAAGTTTGTTTTTCCCTTTGGAAACCACAGCTCTTATTTTCTGTGACATATTTTGGGCAACTTCATTTATCATTGATTGAGCATATGCAGTGTTAGGGCCTTGTTCTGGACACGGAAGGTGCTGAGCAGTTGTGGTCCCATCTTGTATTATTCTCCAAGGGCTTCTCCAAATGTGTGTAGATTTAGTCTCCTCAGGAGGGCACAAATTTCATCAGAATATGATAGCATATTGTGTACTGTTTGGTCATCCTTAGGCATAGACTACTTAGGAGGTGTCAGTAACTATTTTGTTCCCTGATTTTTACTGAAATGCGTCCTTTTTTTTTTTTTTTTTTGAGACGGAGTCTCGCTATGTCACCAAGCTGGAGTGCAGTGGTGTGATCTCGGCTCATTGCAACCTCCACCTCCAGGGTTCAAGTGATTCTCCCTGAAATGTATCTTATTTTAAGTCAAAGGTAATACTTAAAACAAGACCAACTAGACTTAAAATAACAGCATTTGCTTTGTCACTATGAGCTTTCCTTTGTTATTATGAGTTAACATAGGGTAGCAGACTGGGTGTAGTAGCTCACGCCCTGTAATTCCAGCAGTTTGTGAAGCCAAGTGGGGAGGATTGCTTGAGGCCCAGACTTCGGGACCAGCCTGGGCAACATAGTGAGACTCCCATCTTGACAAAAAAAAAAATTAACAAATTAGCCAGGTGTGGTGCTGCATGCCTGTGGTCCCACCTACTTGGAGACTGAGGCGGGAGAATCACTTGAGCCTAGGAGGTCAAGGCTGTAGTGAGCTGTGTTTGCATCAGTCCTGGGTGACAGTGCAAGACTCTGTGTCAGACAGACATGGTAGCAGATGCACTGTGTGTTTCTTAATCAGAGACGTGTAGACAAGGCTAACTCTCCAGGCTTTAATGTCCTCATATTTAGTAATGATACCTGCAAGGTTGTAGGAGAACCCAATGAAATGCCAAATTTGGAAATACATAGTAGATACATCATAGCCTTAGAATGAGAGAGTAAGCTGGGGATGCTTCTCCAAGGCAGGATATCATGTGTGTCCTCATATCCAAGTGCATTGTGAAAGTGAAAGAACAAAGAAAAAAATGTTTTCCAGTTAATGTTTAAAGGATACATTGATCATAATTGCGCTTGTAACACTCCCCTCCAGTCTCCCCCAACCCCATTCGCACCTCCTGCCGCCGTTACTGCCTGGTAACTTAGGTAAGTGTCCTTTGTCATTCCTGAGGTTTCAAGGCATGGTAGTACTGTGTCCTGATATTCTAATTGTAAATATTTAAGGGAAATTTGGCATTTTTTCATTTTGTGGTTTTCATATTAAAGTACATTAAATAGTCTTTGTGCTTTCATTTAGGAAAAAAAAACTGCTTACCTGTTAATTTTAGAAAACTGATTTTCATTTAGACCTTACAGAGTGAGACACCCGCATCAGAGTGGCTCTTGGTGTCTTTCAATCCGATTGGATCTTGCTCTGAATAGTCTCTTGTAGGGAGTAAGGCTGCTGTACCGCCTCCCTGCAGTAGTCCATCCAGCTTAGGATGGGGGTCACCAGTGGGGCAAAAGGATGGGTAGACCTGGCCATGCACTGCCCTGTTGTTCTCAAATCATGTATCAAATGGAGCTGGACTTCTTCTCTTCATACAGTATAGCATTCCCAAGTAGAAATATTTCTCAGTGAAATGTGGAGAGAAGCACCTGTTTGAGATTCCCATGTTGTGTTGTGTAAGTTAGATGATTTTTTTTTTAAAAGACCGCATTCATTTCCAGAATTCTAGGTAACAATTTAGAAAATGTCTTTCTCCTAACCCCCCCAGTTTTTAAAAATCCTTCAACTGATGAACTGATGTGAAACTTTCTTACATTCACTGAAAAAAACAAAAATAGGTTAAGCTGTTTCTAAGCAACTAAATGAATTAATTTTAAAACTAAGAATGTGGCCTTATTTTGGGAAAGCAAGAAAGTTTACTGGTTTGTCTGCTGTTTAACAAATGGAAGTGAGCCCACCAGAAAATTTGAGACTCAACTTTTAAGAGATGGGTTAGGATTTTTTTTTAAGTTTTTCTAGTTTAATTTTATATATAAGGCGTTAATGCTGCCTTCATCATAACTATTATCCTATTTTCTCAATACATAGTTTCAGTAAAACCATTGGACTTTCCCTTCCCCTCCCCCCGCAGATTTTCTATCTGAATCTAATACCTCGAATGAGAAGTGCTTCACCAGGCATCGTGGCGCTCACCTGGAGTCGCAGCTACTCAGGAGGCTGAGGCAGCAGGGCCCATTGAGCTCAGGAGTCTGAGTCTAGCCTGGGCAACATAGCAAGACCTACAAGTTTTAAATTACTGGAAAAATAATATGGAAAGAATAAATTACTGATAAAAGAATATGAAAATGTTATGTTCTTTATATCCAACCATGGTAGGCTTTTTTGAGTTCCTGCAATGCTAATAAGAATTCATAAAAAGGACAATTCTTCATTTTCTTGGGTACTCATCACTAATGCTGCCTTGCTGGTAAAAAGGAATACTTATATCTTCAATTGCAGGTTGTTTACTTTTAAATATAAAAGATATAAATGTCAAATATTAAATGCATTTTACATGGTTTTCCTACATAAAGTAGAATGCTTGCCAGTTTTGCCTCTAGGTCACTCACTTTGATCCAGCCAACCCACCTTAATTGATAATTTCCACTAATATGTTAAAGTACATTAAAAGGACAAAAATATTTATCATGCTTACTATAACCTATGTTTTAAAATAGAAACCAGGCACAGTGGCTTACACCTGTAATCCCAGGACTTTGGGAGGCCGAGGCAGGAGGATCACTTGAGCCCAGTTCAGGACCAGCCTGAGCAACAAAGTGAGACCCTGTCTGTACAAAAAAATTAAAAATAAAAACCTGGCCAGGCGTGGTGGCACCTGCCTGTGGTCTTAGCTACAGGCGAGGCCAAGGCAGGAGAATCACTTGAGCCCAGGAGGTTGAGGCTGCAGTAAGCCCTGTTAGCGCCACTGCACTCCAACCTGGGCGACAGAGTAGGACCCCCGTCTCAAAATATAAAATAAAATAGGAGGTGCATGACTAAGTTAGCAATGAAGTAGTATAGATGATGACTTTTCTACTTTTAATAGGGGATTGGCATGTACTGTGAACAGTTGACATTTGTGGAGGAAATCTACATTTCAGAGAGAGATAAACTTTTCTTATTTATAGCTGGCAAAGTACTTTTTTGTGTGTGTTTTTACAGAATCATTGCACTTCTCATATTTGTTGGAAGCATCTCCCACAGCTTCCCTTGTCTTTTAATTTAGGACATATAAATAAAAGTATACATTTCAATATGGCCATATTGATGGATCTTTTCCTTTATAACTCTTATTACTTTATACTTAAGAAGTCATTTCCCAGTCTAAGGCCACCTCTGCTTTCTTTTAGTTTTTTAAAATGGTGTCATTGTTGTATATTTTCCTGTGACCCAGACATTTCTAACTGTGGGTTCTTGATTGGGCTTCAGAGAATCTGAGAATTCCTTAAAATTCTCTACATGATTGTACATGTACTTAATACATGCTGTTTTCCATGTTAAGAGTTCACAGTTTTTATTAGATCCTCAAAGGGATCAGTCTCTCCTCCCATTTCCAAAATATATCTGAGACCTACTGCTCTAATCCATCTGGACTTGATTTGGATAAAAGGTGGTATGGTGAGACTCATTTTTTCTTTTTTCCCCAAATAGTTAAGTATACCAACCATTTAGTAAATAACTACCTCCTGATTCGTGATACCTTTGAAAAATCAATGTTTTTCTTTATTTTTATCCCCACAGAGAAAGTTAGAGAAATTCAAGAAAAACTTGATGCTTTCATTGAAGCTCTCCATCAGGAGAAATAAATTATATTAAGTGAGTAAAAATTCTATAACTGTATTGGTGCTGACTAAATACAAAATTATACTTTTCTTAATAGTTTATCATTCTGCTTCACTTACATCCTGGTTGTTACTTATGCTGTAATTTCAGTGGCATCAATCTCGGAAACTAGCTTCCGAAATTCATTTGTGTAATGTTCCTTTGAATAACTTGATTGCCTTCTGGCTGAACTAAAAATATCCTCTAGAACTCATTTTGAATAGAACAAAGGTGAACAGAGAGCTAAGATATTGTATAATATGCAGGTGACTCATTTTCTAGGTGTAAAGAATTGCGCTGTAGTTGACATTACTTTATTCCTCATTGCTTGTAGTCTGTCAATGATCATGTGTATGTTAAATATTTAACTTACAAAGTTTTCTGTTTGACTTAATTAAAATTTTAATAATTGTTCTTAATCTTTATCTCTTTTGTTTAAAAACATTTAGATAAGTGTTTTTCCTACTTAATTTAGATAGCCTTAGAATTTAGTACTCCTCTCAGTGAACTTACTTTCTTGTCTGATTCCGTTTTCTGGCGTTAGAGGCATGTTCCTAATAAAATACATATTTAAGAACTTTTCCTTAGTAGCATAATCCATTAATTGTTGCTGAAAAATTGTAAACAGTAAGTCACTTGCGTGAGATGAGCCCTCGCTCTGCCACCCAGGCTGGAGTGCAGTGGTGCAATCGCAGTTCACTGCAGCCTCAACCTCCTGGGCTCAAGCAATCCTCCCACATCAGCCTCTCAAGAAACTGGAGCCACAGGCTCATGCCACCATGCCCAGCTAATTTCTGTAATTTTTTGTAGAGATGGGGTTTCACCCTGCTGTCCAGGCTGGCACTTGCTTTTATAAAAGGAGTTGAGAAAAGAAAAATACTATAGTTAAGTCATTATCACTTCATATATTTTGTCACTTTTGTCTGTGAGCCTTACCCTATAGACAGCATGCAGCAGGCTCAGAACTGGAAGGAGTAGTTCAGGTCAGGTCAGAAAAGGCTTTTAAACCAAACAACCTACTTTACTGTCAGGAAAATGTATTTGAGAAAGCAGAGTGGAAAGGGAAGCGCAACTCACATGGTACATCATTGGGAACAGTACGCCAGCAATGAAGGAGAGAAACAAGGCTTAGAAAACTTGAAAATAAAGCTTTGTTACGTTATTTCATTTGTTTCTTTAGTAAGTTAAGACAGGCCAGTGCGGTGGCTCACTCCTGTAATCCCAGCACTTAGGGAGACCAAGGTGGGTGGATCACTTGAGGTCAGGAGTTGGAGACCAGCCTGACCAACATGGTGAAACCCTGTCTCTACTAAAAATACAAAAATTGCCCAGGCGTGCTGGCACATGCCTGTAATTCCAGCTACTCGGGAGCCTGAGCTAGGAGAACCACTTGAACCTGAAAGCAGTGGTTGCAGTAAGCAGAAATCGTGCCACTGCACTCCAGCCTGGGCGACAGAGCGAGACTGTCTCAAAAAAAAAGTTAAGACAGATATGTGGAAATATACAGAAATACATAATCGTCTTTAACACAAGGTAAACATAATTTTTGTGTTTTATAAGTGTCCATGTTCATAAATCCTTTCTACATCTTCTGTGATGAATATTTTATTTTAAAACCGTTAAGTGTTACAGTATCACCCTAGTCATGATAGTTACCATGAATACTTACTATTAGAAGTAAACATCTTTAGTACCTTGATCTCCAGCACCAGAGCTTACATGATAGTTTTGTTTACCGATCTGTACGTGCTTTGCAGGGAAAAATTGATGAAAGCCCCGGAAGCCCCATTAAAAATATAAGCTGTATTTCTGTTTTTTTAACAAAATGAGGAAGCTGAAAGCCAGCCAGTGTTTTACATAATGGTGTCTCTCCCCTCAGCTGATCAGTGTGACATCCAGAATTGCTGTTGCTGCTACCTGTCTAGTCTCTAAGACCCTTTTCAACCCTTGTGACTTAAGACTCTGTGAACTTTTACAAAGTATCTTGTGAACTGGACAGATGATCTGTTTTGTACCCTGCAGATGCATTTAAAAGAGTAAATCTGGGCCAGGCGTGGTGGCTCAAGCCTGTAATCCCAGCACTTTGGGAGGCCGAGACGGGCAGATCATGAGGTCAGGAGATCGAGACCATCCTGGCTAACGCAGTGAAACCCCGTCTCTACTAAAAAAATACAAAAAACTAGCTGGGCGGGATGGCGGGCGCCTGTAGTCCCAGCTACTCGGGAGGCTGAGGCAGGAGAATGGCGGGAACCCGGGAGGCGGAGCTTGCAGTGAGATGAGATCCGGCCACTGCACTCCAGCCTGGGCAACAGAGCGAGACTCTGTCTCAAAAAAAGAAAAAAAGAGTAAATCTGGCAGAATGGTAACCGTGCTTCATTCTGACCATTTTATAAAAGTTACCAAGGACCCTAAGGAATACTTTCTCAAGTGTAATTTTGACACATAGGATTCCTAGTTAATTGTTACTCTAATATTTGCTGAAGATGTTTATATGCTATACAGCCTTACACAGATTCTTCTCCAATCAATTTTAGTATATGCTTTTAACTTTTTCTACAAGAAATGAATTCCAGTATATTTTTATTTATGTTTGATAAAAAAATTATGCCAATACTGTTATGGTAGGTGATAGACTATATAACTTTAGAAAAACTAGCAAACGTAAGCAGGTAGGCTTCAACGTTGTTATGATCATGCGGTAATAAACTTTGTTTAGAAATTTTGCATTTGTCTCCCCTGACCTCAGTTTGTTAAATGGGTTTATTTTTACAGATTCATACTGATAATCAGCTCTGCATATATCTGAAGAACAAAAACATCAACGTCTTTTGTCCAGCCTCTTTTTCTTCTGCTGTTCCACCTTTCTAAACATACAATAAAGTCATGGGATAAAAATAATTGATGTGTGTTACGGGCGCTTTAACCATCAGCTGCCTTTCGAGTGGAAGAACAGTGGTAATGGATTAACATCCTACTTTGCTGTACTAAAGTGACAAATGGGAATAATAGAATTGATACGGCCATTAGGTTCAGTCCTTGAAGATAAGAAACTTGCTCTCTGTTGGTTGTCTTATTTGTGGTGGTGGCACTAGTTTACCGCGTTCACCGAGGGTACTCATTGTCAATGTCTTCATACAATGCTAGGTGTTTTGAAATAAGACTTATATAGCAATTTTTTTAAAGTTATCAATTGTATATAAAATCACAATAGCCTGCTAAATCATTGTGTGTGTCTGTAGTATTCTATTCCCAGAAACGATTTGACCATGATAATTCAGTTTATATTCACCACATGAAAGAAAAGTGGGTAACAGAAGAACCCCTATCACAGGTTAATTTGGATTGTAACAATTCAGTGTACATTCAGTGAAAGAAATTTCAACCCTTCATAGCCAGCGAAGAAATTTGCCTTGGAAGCCAAGTCAGTACCAGCTTTTACCTGTTTGATTCAGTTGCTGTTTTCTCACTCTATATCCGTTTGAAATTGATTTATTTTAGATGTTGTATACTTATGTTAGGCTTTCTGTTAATAGTGGGTTTTTTCCTGTTGACAGAGCCACTGGATTATGACACAGGATGAGGAAGATTAAAGATAATCAATTGACTAATTTCATTTAGAATATTATCAAACATTTCAACTAGACATCAGAAAAAGGCTTTCTTTGATAAGACTATTTTAAATAGAAATTATTTCAATAATTAAAGTAATGTTGACCATCCCCCTCTTAGCTGAATAAAGAAAAATTTAGTTTAATTTATTGCAATTTAATTACAGTACTACCTTTATAACATTTTCATGTGTTTTAAATAAATATTTTTTAATTGGCTACAGGACATTCAAGCAAAGAAGTGCTTTTTTTACTTAAAATGTCTATCTCATTTGCTGCCTTTTCACTAAGGCTTTACTTTGTTAATAAAAATGTCCATTGTGTGATGTTTTTTATTTTACAGTTCACTAAATCTTATTTTCTTGGAATTGCTTTTTGGTAACAGCTCCATTGCTACTCCCCATTTTATTGTTTTCCATCATGCATGCTTCGTTGTGATCCCTCAAGATGTAACACTTGGTACACACGGTTGAGGATATGGAAAAACACTTCCGAAAGCGGGAATTCAGTGTATGTTTGTTTTATACTGTTTGATAAGCAAAGTAGGTCCAGTTTTAAGCAGCACAGGTGTGCTGGTAGATGCATAGTCAGGAACTTTTTTTCTTTCTTTTAGGTCTAGGGACAGGAGTGAATAGAAAGGGAGGAGAACTCTATTATGTTGAATACACAGATTAGGAGATCACCTTACTGGATACACCCCTCTAACCAGTGCTTACAGGTTAATGCATGTTAATGAATATTTTTGCAGTTGTAAAGCATAACAATTACAACTACAGATCTATTTTTTTTTTTTTTTTTTTTGAGACGGAGTCTCGCTCTGTCGCCCAGGCTGGAGTGCAGTGGCCGGATCTCAGCTCACTGCAAGCTCCGCCTCCTGGGTTTACGCCATTCTCCTGCCTCAGCCTCCCGAGTAGCTGGGACTACAGTCGCCGCCACCTCGCCCGGCTCAGATCTATTTCTAAAGAATAAAACAGGACCATATTTATTTACTTCTGTCAACTATAGAGAGAAAGAAATACCCTCAGCTGTATTTCCACAGATTTCTCCCAAGGAAAAAGCTAATATTAGTCACTACTGTTATCACATCCCTTTGTGTAAATTTTAAAAAGAGGTGGAGGGAGAGCTTCGTTTCTTTGAGGAGATAAGTATTGTAACATATGTGAATAGATGGTAACCATTAATATTACTGGAAGTCCCACGAGAGTCCTGACGTCCTCTCCATGCCGCACAGTAATTTGGCTGCTTTTATGGGTTTTTTCTTCTTTTTAGCTGATCTCATCCTAAGCATGCTTTATTTTTCCTTGAAAGCTAGGTATTTATCAAGTGTAGATGTTACTGAAAGAAAATAAAATTCAGTCTCCAGAGTAAACCTTGTGTCCAGAGTAAAGTCTTGTGTCGGTAGTTCGAAAGTTAGAAATGATTCAAATTTCAGCAAAAAGATATTAAATAGACAGAAGTTAAATTCAAACTAGCCACAGAATCATTTGTTTTTATGTCAGAATTTGCAATGAGTGGAGTGGACAAAGCTCTCTATGGAAGATTGAACAACTGTAAATAGATGATATCCAAAATTAATTCGGCTAGGACTTCAGTTTTAAAAATCAGTGTACCTAGGCAGTGCACAGTAGGAAATAAGTGGCCCTTGCAGCTTCCCCGTTTAACCCACTGTGCTGTAGTTGCATGTGGAACAATCAGCCTTTCTAGTAGTTTATTATATTGCCCTCTCATTGTATTCCCATTTTCCACAGTTTTTTTTCCAGCAGACTTCTTTCTGCAAATGATTCGGCCTCCAAATGCAAATGAATGGTATAAAAATAAGTAGGGAACATGGCAGAGAGGGGTGCTTCCCAGCCTCACAGTGTTGGAATTTGACATAGGATAAGAGAGTAGAGATTTAAAAGATAAAATCTTTAGTTAATAATTTTGTGTTTATTTATTCTAGATGTATGTATCTGAGGAAAGAAATATGGTATTTTTGCTTTCCAATAAAGGGGATCAAAGTAATGGTTTTTACCTCAGTTCTCTAAGCTGGTATATGTTGTAGCTCTAGCAGTGTGGAAATGTGCTTCAAAATACGCTTACCTTTTGAATGATCATGGCTATATGTTGTTTAAAGATTTAAAACTTACCTTGTTTTCACTTGTGCACTGTGAATGAACTTTGTATTATTTTTTTAAAACCTTCACATTACATGTAGATATTATTGCAACTTATATTTTGCCTGTGCTTGATCAAAGGTCATTTGTGTAGATGAGTAATTAAAAAATATTTAAATCACATTATAATTCTATTATTGGAGAGCATCTTTTAAATTTTTTTCTGTTTTAATGAGGGAAAGAGAAACCTGTGTACCTAGGGTCATTATTTGACCCCACAGTATAACCAGATTCATGGTCTAACAAGCTCTTATTGTGGCTTTTCTCTGAATGCTTGAATTTCACATGCCTTGCATTTCACAGTTGTACTCCATGGTCAACCGGTGCTTTTTTCACATCGTGGTACTTGTCAAAACATTTTTGTTATTTTCCTTGGTAAGATATATAAAAAAGGTTTTATAATTTCACTTTGCTGCCAAGGCTGTCATTTTCAGTAATGCTGCTAACATGTTCATATGAGGCTTACTAAAAAGTTATAACTAAGCCTTAGAACTGGAAGAGACTTTAATTTCATCTACCATCTTATTATAAACTCCTGTTACTCACTTTGTTATTCCTCCAGAACTTTGCTCATAAATGATACCTACTGACTGTTTGTTGATCATTGGATATGTCAAGTTAGGCAGAGTATAGGTGTGCCGCTTTAATTCCTTCAGGAGATGCATAGGCAAGAACATTTTCAATCATATCAGCATTGGTTTTCTGTATCAGTGCTAACAGACTCGTCCTAGAGGGAGGCCCCATACTTTTATTCTAAACTAAGTTTTCACCCTTTATGTAATTCAAGTTCAGAATCTTCATGTATCAAAAAGTTTGAAGAATTCAGTTACTAAAGATATAATAGAGCAATGTATGTTTCTTTAGCATGTCTGATTGAAGAATTAATATATTTATCAAATTGAGATGGCTACCATGTGCCTATAGATAACACAGATGTTTACAAAGGACGTCTTAAAATAATCACATCCCCGATTTGTGATAACTAAAACAATCATATCCTGCACATATTGGACCCAGTTAATATGTGTAGAAAACTTAAGGGTTCAAACAAGTACTACAAAAATTGTTGAAGGTTCAAAACCAGGGGACAGTATCAGGAAGGCTTAAATGTGGGTGATCTGTAGCTGGAAGAAGACAACTTCTAAAACTAAGGGTAGGAAAAACCTGTATCATAAGGCATTCGTTTAAATTTATATCCTAAAATGACAGAATTTGGCTTGAAAATTGAGAGTATGTATATGATTCCTCTCCAAGATTTCTTGTGAGTTACGTACACATTCTGTAGAAGCAGTGTTAAGGTGTATTTGTGGTCAAGTCACTGACAAAGAGGTAAATACTATTTTTAAATGCTTTTAAATGAAAATCGTTTTTTTGGTTTGTTTGTTTGTTTGAGACAGAGTCTCGCTCTGTCGCCCAGGCTGGAGGGCAGTGGTGTGATCTCGGCTCACTGCAAGCTCTGCCTCCTGGGTTCAGGCCATTCTCCTGCCTCAGCCTTGCGAGTAACTGGGACTACAGGCACCCGCCACCATGCCTAGCTAATTTTTTGTATTTTTATTAGAGGCAGCGTTTCCCCATGTTAGCCAGGGTGGTCTCGATCTCCTGACCTCGTGATCCACCCGCCTTGGCCTCCCAAAGTGCTGGGATTACAGGTGTGATTGTTACTCTGTGATAACAAATTCTTGTTCCTGCTGTTAGTACTTTTAATTCATTAACCCAGGTGTAAACTGTTCCTATCCAAATATTTGGGAAAGCGAAGATCTGTTTTTGAAAAAACTAGGCCAGAGGCACTCCTGAAGATCTAGTCACAGTGCAGTGATACTGCCAGCAGCCGCCCACAGAGCTATGTCTTATGGCTGTATTAAGAATATAAGCTACACTCTTTAATGTTCAGAACAGAATATTCATTCTGCTGCTTACTCTTGTAGTTACTAAATCACAGAGCAACAATATGGAAATTAGAATTTTATCCATTTGTCAGAAAATATGCTCATGGTTTATGGGACCTAATACTTTCCAAAAGCTCTTGAGACCTCTCATATTTGTAAGAGAATATGTAGGGAATAGGTTAACCCCATTTTTTTTTTTTTTTTTTTTTTTTTATTGAGACGGAGTCTCGCTCTGTCGCCCAGGCTGGAGTGCAGTGGCCGGATCTCAGCTCACTGCAAGCTCCGCCTCCCGGGTTTACGCCATTCTCCTGCCTCAGCCTCCCCAGTAGCTGGGACTACAGGCGCCCGCCACCTCGCCCGGCTAGTTTTTTGTATTTTTAGTAGAGACGGAGTTTCACCATATTAGCCAGGATGGTCTCGATCTCCTGACCTCGTGATCCGCCCGTCTCGGCCTCCCAAAGTGCTGGGATTACAGACTTCATTTTTTTGCTTTGGTAAACTTCATCTGAGATTAGGCCAAATCACCTGAAAGCAATACTGCCTGGGCTGCTACTTGCCTTCCTCTTTGATACTACGTCCTTGGCTTTCACAGGCTTTAAAACCGTATGACACGTCTGTGTGAAGAAAACACACAGCCTCTTTTGCAGAAGTCTCACCTAATTACATGTCCTGATTATCCCTGAAATTCATTAAGGATTACTAGATAGTGCCAGCGGTTTCCCCTCCAGACGCGTGGAGGTCCTGCTGTCCTTGTGGCAGTGAGAACTCAAGACCTTAACATTTTCTTTGCTTCAACTGCCAGGAAATGCTGAAATTAATTTCCCTCTCAACTGGAGGAATGAACCTCACCATTTTTCTGCTCCCTTAGTTTGTGTTCCATTTTAGTTACTAATCTCTCTTTCCATACATCTTAACAGAGAAACAGCCCTGCGTCACTAACAAAATACAATGCTTATTTATTTCTCCTTCAAGAAATATATTTGTCTAGAGGGTTTAAGTCAAGAATTCCCACATTTGCCATAATGCTCCAGGTGGTACACAGCCACTCCCCTTGCATGCCTAATGTATGTAATTTTTTTCTACAATCAATTAATGTATATATAGTAAAAAAAATCAGAAATCACCTCAAGGACATAGTACACACCCAGTGACAATAACGTGCCTGCCTCCTCGCCGCCGTGAGCAGCACTTCACGGTAGCAGGAGGTGCCTGATGTGTGTTGAGAGGAAGGATGCAGAGAGATGCGTAAGTTCGTAGCCATTCCAGAAATGTTAACACATCCTAACTAAGGGCCTATGATAAAGGTCTGAGCAGGACTCAGAACATTACAAAGTAGACTAAAACTGGCCAGCAGCATTTTGGGATCCATGAAGAAACTCCACTGAATTCTTTTTGAATGGCCAGTATCCTGTCTTGCCAAGGATTGGTCCCATGAAACATTTTTGGTTTTCCTTTAAAATTTTGTAACTCAGAAGAGAACTTGAATCCAGAGCAGAGAAACCAGTATACCTTGTGTTTTGCACCCATTATCCCGAGGACAGTATTATTTCCATTTTATAAGTGAGAAAGTCAGCTCAGGTTTTACACATGGTTATTCTAGCTGAAATTTGAAAATGAGTATGATTACAAGCCTATGCACTTACCAAAATAGGCTCCCTTTCAGAAATACTTTTAGGAAAGTAAACATTAATGATACTAGGAGCACAGTAGGGCACATGATATACCTAGAAAGTGCAAAATGACCTAACTCATAACAAAAATCGCCTACGATAGTCTTTTCCAATTACATGAGGCTATTGTTGCATTGCAAGAATGGAACCATCTATCAGCAGAGATACGTGGCTGCCTATGAGACCTCAATGGACAAGAAGAGAATGAGATTCAGTAGGTTCTAATTTCATGTTAACTCCAGGCCTTAAGTTTTAGGTGTAAAAAACAAGTGCTTTGCGGTTCTCAACATGTTAATAATGTTAATTTTCTCATTTTAGCCTGTGCAGATTCAATCTTTTTTGGCTAGTCCAAGTATTAAAATATGGAATTACTCTTTCCTCAGTTTTTAAAAACTTGATTGAATATTTTATTTTTCCAAATTACTCTTTTTTTTTTTTTTTTGAGACAGGGTTTCCCACTCTGTCCTCCATGCTGGAGTGCAGCAACACAATCACAGCTCACTGCAACCTCCACCTCCTGGGCTCAAGAGACCCTCCCACCTCAACCCCTCAAGTAGGTAGGACTACAGGCACACACCACCATGCCTAGCGAATCTTTTTTTTAATTTTTAGTAGAGATGAGATCTTAATATGTTGCCAAACCGATCTCAAAATTCTGAACTCAGGCAATCCTTCTACCTCGGCCTTCCAGAGTGCTGGGATTACAAGCGTGAGCCACCTCGCCTGGCCCAAATTACTACTTTTGACTGTTTTTTTTCCCCCCCAATAAAATTATTTTGAAAGAAAAACTATTAGCAGAAGCCTTGAAAATTTCTACTAAATTTACATTTCAGGAATCTCGTGTACATTCTTTAATTTTCTTGCATTGAGATATGTCTGGTTTCCCAAGACTGTTAGGACCGAAAGATATTTTCATGCCAAAATCTGTATGAGTTATCTTTACACATATCAGGACATCTCTAATACGAATGCTTAATTGAACATGCCTGCCATTTGCTGCCTCTCTCATTTCATAGGCTTTTGGTACCATCGTAAAGCCACTCCCACTTTCATACATTCAGATTTCTCTAAACATCTGAGACATTCACGTTCTTACTAATTGTACTCATTGCTCTGGTCATAGCTGAATCAAGATTCTGAGAATGTAATTTTGTTCATGTCAAAAGCATTGTTTTCTTATCCTGTTGGTGGAGTGAGGCATTTGGACCTGGATGCTGTCCCCATTGGACGCCCCCCGTTGGTACGTTTCGCCAGCTGTGTACTCTATGATTGGCTGGCCTTTTGATGTGCAGATACTACAAGTTGGTCACAAACTTGTGTACAATGGGCCTGTTCTGGTTCATGTGAAAATCAACATCCTTTTTTGTGTTACCGGGTGACAGGATGCTACAATACTATTAGCATTTGCAAAGAGTGTGCTCTGTCCAAGGGTGTAACCACAGATCGTGTGCTGCTCAGTTTGTGTTTCTCTATTATGTGAGAGACACAAAGAAGCTGAAGGCTGGCAAAGGCCTGTCAAATCTTGTAATGTAGCGCTCGACCCCCAAACTCCACTTGGCCTCCAAGCATCTCTTGTTCCCTGTCCCACCCCTTTCTCTGAATGGGCTCTGAGGTAGGTAAATGAATTCAGGGGCCTGGTAGGCGGGGGATTCCTTTCTGACCTCATTCCTGTACCATTTGTTTGCAGGCTTGTAGGGGGAGAGGAGGACATTTTGGAATCCTTTGTGTCAAATCATTTTCTTGCAGGTTGGGGAGTTAATGGTAACTTTGTCTGAAGCCAGCCGAGCAGAAAGCCTCCACGGATGAGGCGTGCTGTGCTCAACCTCCTCAAAACCACAAGATGAGAATGTGGAAATGGAGAACTTTCTAGAGCAGATGAGTATGTGGTAGGGCTGTGTGTTTAGGCACACAGTAGTTCATTTTAAGAGTGTTTTCCTCTTTCTGAATCATCATAGCGTTTTTATTGATGCCTGTAGTTTGGATAATCTTTTGTGCAGCCAATATTAATATATTCTGCACCATTTTGAAAGCCTTCTACTACCTGACTACCTGTATATATTGTGTGATTTCAAGAAGTTTTATGTTTTTATCCTCAGATTTACTTTGTTTACCTAAAAAATGAACTATTGTTTTAGAATAGTAATAACTCTTTGAAAAAAAAAAGACCCAGAGAGAAGCAGTTTGCTCAGTTAATGTTAGAGCTAGAAACTATTTCCTGATTCCTAGGCGAGTACTAGGTGTTTCGTGAAGATTTAGATCCAGGGCCACAGGTTCAGTACTTCCAAAGCCAGGCATTTTGTGAAAGAAGTTGGGGATCTAAATGTTTATGTGAAACCTCCCTATTTTTAAACGTTAGCAGCTAATTTTGAAAATCTTAAATACTTGTGTGAGTCCAAGAGAAACATCCGCAAAGAGCACTCTGCCCACCCATGAGTCACTGTTTGAAACCTCTGATTTCAACTGTAGCTTTCTGCCCATTTCTGGCCTCGGTGCCTTTGGGTGATAATAGTACCTTCTGAAAATAACATGATTTCTGGTCATTTTTAGAGATGCAGAGTTTTTTGTTGTTTCAGCTTTATCATGAGGCTGGACTGAAGGGAAATTCTCATTTATTAAATGCCTGCTGTATCCCAGGTATTTTAAACACATTATCGTGCTTATTCTTACAACTTCCTAAGGTAGACATTCTCGTTTACCAGCAGGCTAACTCTGGCCCAGAGAGGTTGCCTGAAGGTCCCCCGCCAGTTAGTTGACAAAGTCTTTATGGGATCCCATGTAGGTTTGACTGCAGAGCTTAGAAAAAGAGCAGGCACAGAATGGGCTGGAAGAGTACTAACAGCTTTCTTCCCTTACCTGTTCAGCCGTCCTAAGGAGGCAGTTCCTTTTTATGTCATGACCTGGTTGGCAAAAAAGCGCTACTGTACTCTGGGTACTCTGGATGTAGTTACCTAGAAATAAGGCAAGTGAAGGTTTAAAATGTCCAGGAACCCCAGCATCTAGGAATAAGTTGGCCTCTTCTGTGAACCCTGTACAGATGCTCCTTGACTTAGGATGGAGTTACATCCCAATAAAGTCGTCATAAGTTGAAAATACTGTAAGTCTACAATGCATTTTGATACACCTCACCTACTGAACATCACACCTTAGCCTAGCCTACCGTAAATATGCTCAGAACATGTACATTAGCCTGCATTTGGGCAAAGTCATCTAACACAGGGCCTATTTTATAATAAAGTGTTGAATGTCTTGTAACGTGCTGAATACTGGACTGAAAGTGGAAAACAGCAGTTTTCTGGGTGCTTGAAGTACAGTTTCTCCTGAATGCATATGGCTTTCGTGCCGTCATAAAGTTGAAAAGTTATCAAACCATTGTAAGTCGGGGACTGTCTGTCTGTCTGCAGACTGCCCTATCTTTCATTCACAGCCATCTGCCTTGAAAGAGAAGTCCTCCCCATTCCTTCTTCAGCCCCCTCAAAGCCAGTGTGTTCTTTTACCATCTGGATCCTTGCACCATGTCCTCACCACAACCACTGCCACTTTGCCATCTGCCCCTCACCAAGGCCACCAGTGATCTCCATTTGGCCAATTGCCCTCAATACATATATTATTTGGCCTGGCACCTTAAGGTTGTTTAATACTTTGTGATACCCTTTCATTCTCCCTCTCCTCCCTCTGGGACATTTAGAACTTTGTGACATACATTTCTCTCTCTCTCTCTCTCTCTCTCTCTCACTCTCTCTCTCTCTCTCTCTCACCTCTTATTTCTTTGGCTTCTGTGCCATTACTTTCTCCTGGTTTTCCCTTCTAATGACAAAATGCCTGTTGGTTTTCAGTGCTGCTCACAGGCCTGCCTGAGTGTTGTCGTTCCCTGGGCACTTTGCGTTTCTCGACCCTAATTCTCCCTGGCTGATCAGCTCTCCCTGCTGTATCTGCTCCTGGCTCCCAACTCGAGCTCCATTCTGCTCCTCTATGCTTCACAAACCCATATCTCCAACTATACCTGCATGTCCCACATACACTTCACACTTAGCCTATCCAAAATGCAACCAATTCTTTCTCCAGTAAACCTGTCTCTTCTCCAGATTCCACTATTTCTGTGACAGTTACTGTGATATACCTAGCTGCACAAGACAAAAACCTGGGATGCTCTCCCCAATGCAACCAACAAATCCAATCACCACTTTCTTTTTTTTTTTTTTTTTTTTTGAGACAGAGTCCCACTCGGTTGCCCAGGCTGGAGTGCAGTGGCACGATCTTAGCTCACTGCAGCCTCCGCCTCCCAGGTTCAAGTGATTCTCCTGCCTTAGTCTCCAGAGTAACTGAGATTACAGTTGTGCACCACTATGGCCAGCTAATTTATTTATTTATTTATTTATTTATTTATTTATTTATTTAATTTATTTATTTATTTTTTGTAATTTTAGTAGAGATGGGGTTTCACCATGTTGTCCAGGCTGGTCTTGAACTCCTGATCTCAGGCGATCCGCCCGCCTCGGCCTCCCAAAGCGCTGGGATTACAAGCATAAGCCACTGCGCCCAGCCCACCAGTTTAATATATTTGTACCCCTCCACTCTTTCCCATCCTGTCTGCACAGATCAAGTGGCTCCCATGTCTCACCTTCGTTGTTGCCATGGACCTTCATTTTCATCTCCTGTTCATCCCCCACACTCCTGCCAGAATGAAATATCTGAAATAGAAACATGATCATTTGATTAAAATCTGTCTCCAGGTAGCTTTATTTCTCCATTGATAAAATAAGGTTTGGTTGGATGTTCATTCAAAATTCTTCTAATGTTGACATTTGTGAAAGCTTTAATTCTGTTTTATATAAAACTGCCTTATGTAAATAAAACTGCCCTTACTTGGCATAGAGCTTTATTGTCTCATTTAATCTTTAAAGGATGTCCACAAGGTAAATAAGATATTCATTGTGATGGAATAAATCGAACTGGTTATCATATTATTTTAAACATTGAATTAAATAGTTTGGTTCTGGCACTAAACTTTGAAGTACTTATTACAGAGCTTTACTGAAGATATGAAACACTTTCAGGGGAATATCTTTGCCTTTTTTGGCATCTGGAGAGTTTCTCCATGAGTAGATTGCCTTCTTAAATGCCAATGCTTACTGTGTACCAGCAGTTGGTAGAGGGTGGTCTTTGGGTCCCTGGGGGTCCTCAGGATCATTTCCGTGGTCCACAAGGTCACCATGATTTTGATAATAATACTAGTATTTGCCCTTTTCACTGTGTTGACATTCACTGGTTGTAGAAAAACCACAGCACACCGCACTGGAGCCTTGGTGTGAATCAAGGCAGTGGCACCACTGGTCCTAACAGGCACTATGGCATCTTCACTGCCATGCACTCTTACTTTTTTCCAAAAGAAACACAAAAGTCTGGTACACAGAAAACATGTGCATATAATGGATAATGGTGATCTTGAGAAAAAGTACTTGTATAATTGTTGAATGTGTGACATAAATTACCACTTTTTTTTCAAGGAACACCATTTTGCTTAAAAGAATGCCTGACAAACTACGTGAGTCAGACTTGGTCATCCAGCAGCCATTTTCTCAAACCAAGCAGGGTGAGCCAGCCACTTGGAGGAAAACCACGTTTGTGTATTTATTGCCAATGGTACAAATTACACATTTAAGCAAGAATGAACATTTTGAAAAACTTGTATCTGTCATTGAGCTTGACAGCTTTTCATTATAAGTATTTCTCATGAGATAATGATATTAATGGGTGTGATTTTGGGGTAAAGTGCAAAGTGTCAGCAGTTGGAAGAGTTGCATAACCATGGGAACTAGTATTTCTCGAATGGTTAATGCGTTGTGCTAACAAATCAGACTTGGGTGAAGATGCCTACAAAATGGGAGCTGGGCCAAAGGAGTTTAGCTCACAGAATATGAGAAGTTCATTGATGTGGTTTCAGATGCCACATTACAACTAACCTTTGTTAAGTGTTGGTGCAGTATCAAAGAAGACTCACAAGAACCTGAAATGGCTCTTACATTCTTCCCTTTTTCAATTCCATAACTGTGCGAGGCCAGGTTTTCCACATCCACGTCAACCAAAACAGCGTATCACAATAGATTGAATGCAGAAGCAGGTAAGATAATCCAGTTATCTGCTATCAAGCCAGACATTAAAAAGAATTACAAAAATAAAAGACGGTACTACTCTTGTTGCTGTATTTGTTTTTCATCAGAAATGCTATTTATGTTAACATGTAATTATTTTGTTTTTAAAATAAATTGGGTAGTATTTCTCAGTTTTAATTTTTTTCTTTCTCTTTTTTTTTTTTTTTTTCTTTTAATTGAGACAGAGTTTCACTCTTGTCACCAAGGCTGGAGTGCAGTGGTGCAATCTTGGCTCACTGCAATCTCCACCTCCCAGGTTCAAGTGATTCTCCTGCCTCAGCCTCCCCAGTAGCTGGAACTACAGGTGTGCACCACCACCACACCCAGCTAATTTTTGTATTTTTAGTAAAGATGGGGATTCACCATGTTGGCCAGGCTGTTCCTGAACTCCTGATCTCAAGTGATCCACCCACCTCGGCCTCCCAAAGTGCTGAGGTTACAGGCATGAGCCACTGTACCCAGCCAGTTCTAATTTCTAGTATAATAAATATCAACAGACATAACCTACACAAACAAAAACTCTTGGGGTTCTCAATAATTCTCAAGAAATTAAACATTTGACAATCACTGCTTTGTACTACGAGGCTTAGCTATAGGATCAGACCCTTGATTAAAATATCTGAAGCTCAGCACTGTCCATGAAAATTACCTGTTGACTTCTTTACCTGAAATTGGGATACATTTTATATAAATGGCAAGTGCCAGAAGCGAGGCCAGCAAATGGCAGTGATCCCTGGTGTATTGGTTGCATGTTCAAATCAGCTGTACCACTGCACCAGACCTGTTATCCCTAAGGACATGGTGGTGTCCACATCATTACATTCGTCGGCTAGTTTTCAGGCCAAATCTCACTTCGCCCATTACTGTATTCTGTAACGTTGACCATTTCATCTTTGAAATACTTGCTTCTCTTGGCTTCCATTACAGCACACACTTCTGATTTTTCTCCTACCTTCCTGGCTGTTCTTCCTCTTCAGGGCTCTGTTCTGGCCCTCTCCCAACCTGTATTCTCTTCCTAGATTTTATCCACTCCCATAGCCTCAACTCTCATTTAATTGCCAGTGCTTCCTGATGCCTATTCAACATTATCACTTGCACTTTTCAAAGATACCTCATAGCTAAACTCATGGTAATTCTTGCCCACCTGCACTCACTTCTCTCTGCTCTGTTTCACTAAATGGGAATATCATTTACATCATTTACCTTTTTGCTCAAGTCAAAAACTAGGGGTCATCCTTGACTCTTCCCCAACCCCATGTCCACATCAAATCTCCACCATGGCCTATTAACTAGACATGCAAGCATCTCAAATCCATCCATGCCTTTCCATCTGCACTGTCAGCATCTTGGCCCCAGTCATGATCTGCAGGACCTCCGAACTCATTTGCTCTCTTGCTTCCCTCCGGCCTAGCCTCTGTACTATAGCCAGATCCTGGATGACTGTTATTCTTCTGCCTAAAGCCATAGTATGGATTGGCACTGTCCTGGTAATGTTCAGAGTCATCAAGGCTTTTGAGGGCCCAGTGAGATCTGCCTCTGCCTTCTCCAGCCTCCTTTTTCCCTGTGCTTCAAGCACTTCAGCTTTTGGGTCTATAAATACACTTTATGCTACCTTGGGCTTTTGTGCCTCCTCTTCTCAACCCCGAACTCCCATTTGCCTGGCCTACTGCTACTTATCCTTAGGGCTCTGCTTAAATATCACCTCCTCTGGGGGCCCTTCCCTGACCTAGCTCCCAACGCAGACTAATTTACGTTTTTTATATTCTCCTGTGGCACCCTAAACTTGGCCCTCTTCATACGTGTGACATTCCCAGTTACTTGCACAGTGTCCGTCTTCCCATTTAGATTGTAGATTCTAAGAAATCAGAGACCGACTGCACCTGATTTCCCATAACACAGTGCCTGGCACAATACGTTGTGATCTAATGAATAAATAAGCTTATTTGAATGTTGGGGCTATACAGGATTTTGAAGACCCAATCCCTGTTCAAAAACATGGCAAAAATGAATCCCTGAAGAAGAACATAGCAAAGCTAGTGTGTTACAGTTTACAAAGCTAGTTTGTTTGGATCTCTGAACCAAAGACTTCCAGGCCTCCTGATTTCTAGTACGATTTTCTTCTCAGGATGGTGTGCTTATGAAGACCCTGGGCCCTGCAGGTCTCAGTACTGGGTTAAAATCCTGGCTCTGCTGTTTTAAGCTGTGTCATATCAAATTCTTTAAGCCGTCATTTCCTCATTTCACACAATGTGTGTGTGTGTGTGTGTGTGTGTGTTCTATCTCGGGGGCTTTGAGGTTAAAATTAGATAATATATTTAAAGCACTTTCAAAGCGTGTAGCACATAGTGAGTGTCCAAAACTATTAGCTATTATTTTGACACGATGTTGGTTTACATTCAGATCCATCAATAATTGTTTCCAAACCAAAAACAAGAATGGCATCAGAAATATTGATGTAATTGGCCGGACGCAGTGGCTTATGCCTGTAATCCCAGCACTTTGGGAAGCCAAGGTCCAACATGGTGAAACCCCATTTCTACTAAAAATACAAAAATTAGCCAGGCGTGGTGGCAGGCGCCTGTAATTCCAGCTACTCAGGAGGCTGAGGCAGGATAATTGCTTGAACCAGGGAGATGGAGGTTGCAGTGAGCTGAGATTGTGCCACTGCACTCCAGCCTGGGCGACAGAGAAATGTCACCTGTGCTGACACAAGTACAATTTATTCTCCAGAGGTTTTTCCTCCACTCTTTCTGCTAAGCAAAGGGTTAGCAGACATTTCAGTGCCCTGCTTCCAGTCAGGGCCCAGCTCTGCTCTGTGGAGCCACTGCAGCTCCAACTGCTTTGCTGGTGCTGGTGCTGTGGGCTTGGGCCTGGAAGAGTGAAACAGTCCAGTTCACAGCCCAAGCCCTGTGCATTCATGTCTCTTCAGGAGAGGCCCCTAAGGGTGTTACCTGTGTGGCACCAGCTCAATAAGCTGCACTTACGGATTCTGAAGAAAACGTGGGCTATCATACAGGTCGGTATTTTTCTTAAGAAGATACAGAGAATCCAGTTTCAACTCATTTTAGCAATGCTTAATGAAACTCTGACCTTTAGCGCAGGGATATTAATGATGACATTTTTAATGCGGCACACCAGTGTTTTTGTTTGATGACCCGCAGTTGACAGAGACAGAGAACCCAGCATCAGGGAGAACTGCGCTACCCCTGAGCAAATGCTTTGTTCTTACCTTCTATTGGCCATTTTCCTCCCTTTCTTTTGACCGCTAGGAAACCCAAAACTAAATGATCAGGCTATCGTTGCTCTCACATGGAGCCTTCCATTGTATGTCTTATAACCCCCTATTAAGATGAACTCTGTCATTAGAAAAGCAGATTCAGTCCTTCGTTTCATGGTATTAAATTTTTCCTTGACTTGATTTCATTTTGTTCCCTTTTTTTCCCTCACGTAACTTTGATTTCTTCATCTGCATTATTGTGGGGATTTCCAAGAGTGACCTCAGATCCTTTTGTCTGGTGAGGTACAGTGTGAACTTAAACACTCAACTACCAGTGAGTTGGTAAGCGTGTTGCCTCACGTTTACCAAAGCCAACTCCTTTCTAAGCGGCAGGTTGCATGTCTGTAGCTTTTTTCTTGTTATGTCTTTTAACTCTTCTACAACCTAGGGACACGGGTTAGTGAGGAAAGCAGCGCAGCGGTGCCTTACGAAAATCTGGTTCTTCTTCCAGTCTATGCCAGTAGCCGAAAAGTCAGCAGGGACCCAGAGGCTGCGGAGCCGGGCAGCGGAGCAGAGGCCAGGCCGGTGGGCAGGAGGAGGTGGGAACACCGAAGGACTGAATCCGTTCCTCTAATGAAAGGGCCCTTCTTTCCAGGGGATTATAAGAATATTCATGACCCTTGAGATCAGCAGGTGAGGCTCAGCCCTCCCTACTCATCCTTTGGGCAAATAGTTCAGAAAGCCAAGGTTGTCAGGATGAGAAAGAAACAGTGGGAGTTGGGAGCTTTTCCCGCTTCCCTTGGCCCCCAACCCCCTTTCATTTTCAGAGGAGGGCAGGGTGGGGGCACTTGTCCTGAGGTGAATCAAGGGCTGTGTCTTTCATTTCCAAAGAGCGGGCAGCGAGGCTGAGGCAGAAGTCCCGTGACATGACTTGAGACACAAAATGGTATCTTAGCATCGAAGACTCCCTTTGACAAGAAGAAGAAAAGCCCTTTTCTTCCCAGCCCGGATTAGGCGAGGAGGGAATTCTCTGGAACATGTGTGCATTGTTTCGTGGAGGGCAGCCAGGCTGGCCTGGGGCTTGCCTCCCAAAGTCAGCCCAAGGAAGCTTGTCCCCATGTAATTAAAAGGGAAGGGAAACAGCAGGGAGTCTTGTTCCTCGGCTGCCCACCAAAGTGGGGTCCCCAGGGGATGGTGTGGTCCAGGAAATTGGCTAAATTAATGGTTATGGGAGGCCTCCCTGAATGTGTGAGCCCTGGAGGCAGAGAGAGAGCAGGGCAGGGAGTCTCATCAGAGCCCTTCTGAGAAAACGGGAGAAAGAGAAGCACTCTCTGAGCAGGGCTGTCTAAGCTCTTGCCCCCCTGACTGGGCACTCAGGCTGCCCGAGGGACACAGCACCTGCAGTGAGGGGTCAGCCCCTCACGGAAAGCAGAGCCTCCGGGCAGTGTGTCCAGGCCCTCCCTGTCCAGCTGACACAGGCTGGCCCCTCGCATTCTCCAGCTGACAGCGAGGCCGAGAGCGAGGAGGTCACAGGTCGTGGCCGGGCACTGGGGCCCTGGAGCTCACAAAGCGGGAGCCGCCTCCCTGGGCAACGTGAGTTTCTGGAAAGCAGTCTCTTGTGTTTGTCCATGGCACAATGTCTCACTCAGAAGTTACTGGGAGAAGTGAACCCCTGAGCTGGAAGCCAACGTCGTAGGCATTTATAGGGTTTCACCCATTGACGAAGAAGAAATTTCCCTTCCTTATGAAAAAGAAAGCTTTTCTTTGTGAAGAAACGCTTTGTAATCGCCATTTCCTGAAAACTTCCATTCAGAAAGATAAACTCCATGCTTCATTTTTGCCAACTCCCTTCTTTCCAAATCTTGTAGATTGGATTCCAGAGGACATCGGGCAATCCTAATCAGCAGTCTGGAGATTCGTGACCCCTCTCCACAGCCTGACTCCAGGGTACACGGGTAAGATAATAGTGACAACAGCCATGAAATGAAGGAGGCTGGTTTTCCATGACCCCACACATTCTGCCTAAGGCCACACACCTCCCAAAGGCCACAGTGAATGAGCAGGCGGGCCTGGGCACTCAGGTTTTTCTGGTAAGTGATAAATCTAAGTCAATATTGCAAAGTAGACGTGGCTCCTCTGGCTCTGCAAATATTGGACCAAAGACTTGAGTGCAGCGATGCTATTGACCATTACGAGATGGTAGCATTGTTGTCTTTGTTACCATGAAGTGCAGCTCGGTGGAGCCTGGCCTAACACCCTGTGTACACAGCGGGGACAGTGTGTTCGGAGGCCCGTGTGTTTGCTCTGCCAATATGCGCCAGTGGCCAGCCCTCAAACACTCCCCACTCCCATGGTTACAGCTGGGGGTGTTTGAAACATCCCGCCCTCCCCTGTACGCCCCAGGGGGCTGCCGAACAGTGTCGAAGCCACGTGCTTCTCTCCTTATTTTAGTTCTTTTTAAAAAATATTTTTATTGAGGTACAGTGTACACATATCATCCACATAGCTTGATGAATTTTCACAAACTGCCACAGCCTTGTATTGAGCACCCAGGACAAGAAATTGAATATTTCCGGCCGGGCGCGGTGGCTCAAGCCTGTAATCCCAGCACTTTGGGAGGCCGAGACGGGCGGATCACGACGTCAGGAGATCGAGACCATCCTGGCTAACACGGTGAAACCCCGTCTCTACTAAAAAAATACAAAAAATTAGCCGGGCGAGATGGCGGGCGCCTGTAGTCCCAGCTACTCGGGAGGCTGAGGCGAGAGAATGGCGTGAACCCGGGAGGCGGAGCTTGCAGTGAGCTGAGATCCGGCCACTGCACTCCAGCCTGGGCGACAGAGCCAGACTCCGTCTCAAAAAAAAAAAAAAAAAAAAAAAGAAATTGAATATTTCCAACATCCTCCAAGCTCACCTGTGCTCCCTCCCAGGAATCACTCCAGCAAAGTGCCCATGATCCAGACTTCTAATACAGATTAGGCTTGCTTGCTTTTCCTTCCTTCCTTCCTTCCTTCCTTCCTTCCTTTTCTTTCTTTCTTTCTTTCTTTCTTTCCTTCCTTATTCTTTTTCTTCTTTCTTTCTTCTCTTCTTCTTTTTTTTTTTTAAGAGACAGAGTCTCACTCTGTCACCCAGACTGGAGCACAGTGGCATGATCACGGCTCACTATAAACTTGAACTCTGAGACCCAAGCTATCCTCCAGCCTCAGCCTCCCAAGTAGCTGGGAGTACAGGTGCATACCACCACAGCTGGCCAATTTGTAACCTTTTTTTCTTGTAGAGATGAGGGTCTCACTGTGTTGCCCAGGCTGTCTCAAACTCCTGGGCTCGAGGGATCTTCTTGCCCCAGCCTCCCAAAGTGCTGCGAATACTGACATGAGACCCTATGCCTGGCCTGTCTTGCCTATTTAAGCCCCAGAATTTTGAAACTTTACCTTGGCATTTGAAGCCAATGTAACCTGTTTGTCCAGCAGACCATGATTATGAGCCCACCAGGCACAGCCTTTTGGCTCTGCCTCTAACTTGATCAGTTCTCTTCCAAGCTCTGGCATCGAAGGCTGACTCTGTTAAAGGATGGAGTTGGTCTTTATGTCTCTTGGGGTCCTTCCAGGGCCAGCATATGGTCCCTGGCTCCATTATCCAGTCCTGAGCGTGGGAGGGGTGATGGGTCTGACCATGGAGGATGGTGTCTATTGGCCTACCTCAATCCACTGGTTCAGGCCAGTTCTCAGAAGGTGACTACTGCCCTGCCACTAGGCCTCCCCTCCTTCCTCCCTCCATGCCACCATCCAGAAATAGTCCAAGACAGGTGATATAGTTTGGTTATTTGTCCCCACCCAAGTTTCATGTTGAGTTATTGTAAAACTCAGTGCTGGAGGTGGGGCCCGATGGGAGGTGTTTTTGTCATGGGGGAAGATCCCTCATGGTTTGATGCTGTCTTTGAGATAGTGAGTGAGTTCTTGCAAGATCTGACCATTTAAAAGTATGTGGCACCTCTTCCCAACATTCTCTCTCTCTTGATCCTGTTCTGACCATGTGATGTGCCCACTCCCAGTTCATTTCCACCGTAAGTAAAAGCTCCATGAGGCCTCCCCAGAAGCTAAACAGATGCTGGTGTCATGCTTGTACAGCCAGCGGAACCCTAAGCCAATTAAACCATTTTTCTTTATAAAATGATCCAGACTCAGGTATTTCTTCACAGCAATGAAAGAATGGCCTAACATAGAAAACTGGTACTGAGAGTAGGGCATTGCTAAAAGATACCTGAAAATGTGGAAGCAACTTTGGGACTTGGTAACAGGTAGAGGCTGGAAGAGTTTGGAGGGCTCAGAAAATGACAGGAAGATGGAAAGTTTGGAACTTTTTAGAGACTGGTTAAATGGTTGTGACCAAGATGTTGACGGTGACATGGACAGTGAAGGCCAGGCTGAAGAGGTCTCAGGTGGAAATGAGGAACTTACTGAGAACTGGAGCTAGGGTCATCCTTGTTATGCATTGACAAAGATCTTGGCTGCCGCGTGTTCATGCCCTAGGGATCTATGGATGTTTGAATGAACTTCACAGTGATGATTTAGAGTGTTTGGCAGAAGAAATTTCTAAGCAGCAAAGTGTTTCAGAAGTGACATGGCTGCTTCTAACAACCTAACTCACATGTGGGAGCAAATAAATGGCTTAAAGTTTGAACTTATGTTTAAATAGAAAGCAGAGTGGAAAGTGGAAAATGTGTAGCCTGGCTATGTGACAAAGAAAAAGCTTTGTTAGGAGAGGAATCCAAGCAGGCTGTGGAACAACGACTTGCTAAAGATATTTGCATAACTAAAAGGAAGCCAAGTACTGATATCCAAGACAATGAGGAAATAGGCCTTGAAAACATTTCAGGAACGTTCATGGCAGCCCCTCCCATCACAGGCCTAGAGGCTTAGGAGGAAAGAATGGTTTCCTGGGCCAGGCAGAGGAACCTGCTGCCCTGCACAGCCTTGGGACACTACTCCCACATCCTGGCCACTCCAGCTTCAGCTGTGGCTCAGACACGCCCAAGTACAGCTCAGTCTGCCTCTTTGGAGAATGTAAGCCTTAAACCTTGGTGGCTTCCATGTGGTGTTAAGCCTGCAGGTGCACAGAATGCAAGACTGGTGGATTCTGGGCAGCCTCCGCCTAGTTTCAGGGGATGTATGAAAAAGCCTAGGTATCCAGGTAGACAGCTGCTGCAGGGGCAGAGCCCTCACAGAGAACCTCTACTAAGGCAGTGCGGAGGGGAAATGTGGGGTTGGAGCCCTACACAGAGTTGCCACTGGCGCACTGCCTAGTAGAGCAGAGGGAAGAGGGACGTTGTCCTTCAGATCTGAGAATGATGGATCCACCAGCAGCTTGCATCTTGTGCCTGGGAAAGCTTCAGAAACTCAACTCCAGCCTTTGAGAGCAACTTCAGGGGCTGTACCCTCTGAAGCTACAGGGGCAGAGCTGCCCAAGGCCTTGGGAGCCCATCCTTTGCACCAGTGTGCCCTGAATGTGGGACATAGAGTCAAAGGAGATTATTTTGGAGCTTTAAGATTTAATTATTCCCCTGCTGGGTTTTAAGCTTGTGTGGGACCTGCAGTTCCTTTTTTTTTTTTTTTTTTTAGGTCAATTGTTTCCTTTTGGAATAGGAATGTTTACCCAATGCCTATACCCTCATTGCATCTTGGAAGTAGATAACTTGTTTTTTTTATTTTACAGGCCCATAGGTGGAAGTGACTTGCCTTATCTTAGATCAGACTTTGGACTTTGAACTTTTGAGTTAATGCTGGAATGAGTTAAGACTCTGGGCAACTATTGGGAAGACATAATTGTATTTTGTAATGTGAGAAGAACATGATATTTGGGAGAGGCCAGAGTGGAATGTTAGAGTTTGAATATTTGTCCCCACCCAAATCTCATATTGAATTGAAATCCCAGTGCTGAAGGTGGGGCCTGGTGGGAGATAGTTGGGTCATGGAGGCAGATCCCTCATGGCTTGGTGTTGTCTTTAAGACAATGAGTGAGTTCTCGTGAGGTCTGTTCATCTAAAAGTGTGTGGCACCTCCCTCCCCACTCCCACTCTCTCTCTTTTGCTCCTACTTTTGCCATGTGATGCTCCTGTTCCCGCTTTGATTTGTACCATGAGTAAAAACTCCCTGAGGCCTCCCCAGAAGCTAAGCAGATGCTGGCTCCATGCTTGTACAGCCTACAGAACCATGAGCCAATTAAACCTCTCTTCTTAATAAATTACCCAGTTTCAGGTATTTCTTTTTTTTTTTTTTTTTTTTTTACAGTAGTTTCCCAAAATTTTATTGTATGATTATAGGAGTTTATTTTTGACTGTGCCTTTGAAAGTTTATTTTGATAATATATTTCTTTTTTTTTTTTTTTATTTTTTATTATACTTTAAGTTCTAGGGTACATGTGCATGACGTTTATATCATGTATAACTCCCCAATGCAATCCCTCCCTCCTCCCCCCTCCCCATGATAGGCCCCAGTGTGTGATGTTCCCCTTCCCGAGTCCAAGTGATCTCATTGTTCAGTTCCCATCTATGAGTGAGAACATGCGGTGTTTGGTTTTCTCTTCTTGTGATAGTTTGCTAAGAATGATGGTTTCCAGCTGCATCCATGTCCCTACAAAGGACGCAAACTCATCCTTTTTTATGGCTGCATAGTATTCCATGGTGTATATGTGCCACATTTTCTTAATCCAGTCTGTCACTAAAGAAACTACCATCAGAGTGAACAGGCAACCTACAGAATGGGAGAAAATTTTTGCAACCTACTCATCTGACAAAGGGCTAATATCCAGAATCTACAAAGAACTCAAACAAATATACAAGAAAAAAACAAACAACCCCATCAAAAAGTGGGGAAAGGATATGAACAGACATTTCTCAAAAGAAGACATCCATACCGCCAACAGACACATGAAAAAATGCTCATCATCACTGGCCATCAGAGAAATGCAAATCAAAACCACAATGAGATACCATCTCACACCAGTTTCAGGTATTTCTTTATAGCAGTGAAAGAATGGCCTAAGGTAACAGGTCAGTTCGGGATTCCCTCCACACCACTGGAAGGCATCTGGCCCATTCTGGTCCTGAATCTAGCCTGTTTTATCTTAAAATCGTATCAGGCAGATTTAAATACACTCTGCTGCATGATATTCCATGTCTTTCAGCATTCCCAGAGCCACTCTGTCTATATGTGTGGCATAGAGGGGAGGAAGGTTAAACAGCTGGCAGAGAGCAGGCCAGAGCAGGAGGTTCAACTTCCTTACTCATAGGTGGGGAAACTGAATCCTCAAAAAGGGAAGGGAGTTTCTTGAAGCTGTGTTTAAAATGTCTGGGGCCCGGCTCCCTCCAGTTCACCAAATTCAGCTCTATGAGGCTTTTTAAGGACTTTATGGCTCATGTCAAGGGACAAAAAAAGAAGAAAAAAATCACCACTGCCACTTCCTACCAAGGAAACACACGCACATACATAAACAGCAAAAACAATTGCTTACATCCGTAGAATTTTCATTTTATTGACTTCTCTCCTGCATTCACATCACCCCCTGCAACACCCCAGGAGGCTGCTGCTTCCTGAATCCACCTGGCTCCACAGTCGAGGCAACCCCACGCTCTATGAGCATGATCTCCATTTTACAAATGAGTACCTGAGGTTTGCACGTGGAAGTGTGTTGCCCAGTACTGTGTCCCCGGCCAGGGAGCTGGCTTGGTGATGCCAAGGTTCTGGGGAGGCTCCATCTACTGCTTGCTGCCCAGTCCCACCAGGGGCAGCACCTCTGGAATTCCTGCCCACAAGACCCAGGGTGTGGGTTCTGGCAAGCCCCACCCCATAACCTGAGCACGCAGGCTGGCTCATAAATGTCAGAATGCAAAGAGACTCCAGCGACTAGAGGAAGAGAGGCTTGGCAGGGACTCCCAGCTTGCCCCCAGCCTGGGGGCCTCTGCAGGAGGACCCAGATGCCCTATAGCCCCAACACTCATGGGAACATTATAATTCCCCTTGTCCCAATGCTTTTGCTTCACTTCCTTCCAAGACACAGTGCCAGCAACACCCCAGGCACTAGACGCCCTGAAGGCTAGCAGCAGAGGGCTGAGGCAGGCTGGGTGTCTGCACACGCTTGATTGAATCCTGCAAGATGCTGCTGGGATGCACAGGGCTGGCAAGATCTGGCTGTGGGAGCATAAGGTTCCGTTGCATGCAGTCTGGCTTCTGGTCTCACCCTAGGCCGGGCCCTGTTAGAATGTTGTCCTCAGTTCAAGAGACCCACGCAGATTGGTAGGAATTGTACCTAACAAAGACAGTAATCCAGGATCATAGGCAAGAATTAACTCTGGAGAACTAGTGCTCTGAAAAGGCATAGAGTGTCATGGGAAGACAGAAAGAGCAGATCCAAGTGGAGGAGGAGGAGGCACTTGAACTGAGTGGAAGAACAGGCAAAAGTGAACTGTCATCTGTAGCATAATAAGCTCTTACTTAACCATGGTAACAGTCAAGAAAGTGAATAGTAAAAATGCACCTAGCATAGTGTCTGCCACATAATAGGTGTTCAGTGAATGTCATGCAGGGAGTTAGATGAATGTCATGAAGGGAGTTAGGTAATTGAAGCTGGCCTAGTGGGACTAGAGCCAAGAGTGTGTCTTTGTCAAGGAAAGGGAGGAAGGCTAAGGGAAGAAATTGAAGAGTTGGGTTTGATTAAAATTTTGACAAGTTAAGGAGTTTAGATTTTTATCCTGAAGATGATGGGGAGCCACTGAAGGGTTTTGAACAAGAAAGTGATAAGATCAGAATTGCTTTTTTAGAAGATCATTTTGCTAGGAGAAAATATTTGTAAAAACATGTCTGATAAGGGACTCTTATCCAAAATATACAAAGAACCCTTAAAATTCATCAATAAGAAGACAACCCAATTAAAAAATGAGTCAAACTGGCTGGACATGGTGGCTCACATCTGTAATCCCAGCACTTTGGGAGGCAGAGGTGGGCAGATCACTTGAGGTCAGGAGTTCAAGACCAGCTTGGCCAACATAACGAAACCCCATCTCTACTAAAAATACAAAAAGCACCTGCACATGGTGGTGAGCACCTGTAATCCCAGCTACTGGGGAGGTTGAGGCAGGAGAATTGCTTGAACCCAGAAGGCGGAGGTTGTAGTGAGCCGAGATAGCGCCACTGCACTCCAGCCTGGACGACAGAGTGAAACTTCTCAAAACAAACAAAAATCAAAACAAACAAAAAAAGAGTCAAACACCTCACCAAAAAAAAATAGATGGCAAATAAGCATATTAAAAGGTGCCCAACATCATATGCCATTAGGGAATTGCAAATTAAAACAACAATGAGGTACCACTACACACCTATTAGACTGGCCAAAATCCAGAACCTGACAACACCAAATTCTGACAAGGATGTGGAGCAACAGGAACTCTCATTCATTGTGGGGCAAAATGGTACAGCCACATTGGAGGTCAGTTTGGCAGTTTCCTACAAACTAGACATACAGTTATTATACAATTTAGCTATACACTCCTTGGTAGTTTCCCAAAAGAGTTGAAAAACGTATGTCCACAAAAAAATCTACACATAGATGTTTATATAGGTTAAGCACCCTAATCCAAAAAGCCAAAATGTTCAGAGACCTGAAACGTAACTTTTTGAGCACAGACATGACGCTCAAAGGAAAGTATCTGCACACATTTCAAAATCTGAGACAATCCAAAGCCCAAAACACTTCTGGTCCCAAACATTTCAGATAAGGAATATTCAACCTGTAGCAACTTCAGGAAACAACCAAGAGATCTTTCCATAGGTGAATGGATAAATTGGTACATCCAGACAATGAAATATTCTTCAGCACTGAAAAGAAATGAGCTGTCAAGCTATGAAATACATTTAACTTCATACTCTCAGGTGAAAGAAGCCAATCCAAAAAGGCCACGTACTATACAATTCTAACTACACGGCATTCTGGAAAAGGCAAAACTATGGAGACAATAAAAAGATCAGTGGTAGGCCGGGCGCGGTGGCTCACGCCTGTAATCCCAGCACTTTAGGAGGCCAAGACAGGCGGATCACAAGGTCAGGAGATGGAGACCACCCTGGTTAACACGGTGAAACCCCGTCTCTACTAAAAAATACAAAAAACTAGCCGGGCGTGGTGGCGGCGCCTGTAGTCCCAGCTACTCGGGAGGCTGAGGCAGGAGAATGGCGGGAACCCGGGAGGCGGAGCTTGCAGTGAGCTGAGATCCGGCCACTGCCCTCCAGCCCGGGCGAGAGCGAGACTCCGTCTCAAAAAAAAAAAAAAAAAAAGATCAGTGGTCACCAGGGATTGGAGGGAGGGAGGGAGGGTTGTCTAGGCACAGCATGGAGGATTCTCAAGGCAATGACACTATCCTGTATGATAGTACAGAGGGGGATGCATTTATCCAAATCCATAGAACGTTCAACACCAAGCGTGAATTCTAGTGTAAATGATGATTTGAGGTGATCATGTGTGTCAGTGTGGATTTGTTGATTGTAACACATGTACTACTCTGGTGGGGGATGCTGATAATGGGGAGCTATGCGTGTGTGGGGGCAGGAGATACACAGGAAATCTCTGTACCTCCTTCTCAATTATGCTGTGAACCAAAAACTGCTCTAAAAACTAAAGCCTATTACAATTATTTAAAAAAATCATTTGGCCATAGTGTGGAAAGACGATTGGATTTGGAGATGAGGAAGTAGAAGGCAGAATAGGGCTGGAGTCTAAGAGACCACGTATGAGTGTATCATCGGCATCCAGGCATGAAAGGATGAGGGTCTTAGCCCAACTATGGTAGCAAAAATGAACCTGATGGAACCAGGGCTCACTATTTGGCTGTGGCTTGGCATACTCACCCTCTGAAAGGGGACATAGAGGGGCTGGGGTGGGGGAACAATGATGTGTCCCGTCCTTGAACAGTACACAGAGAAAGCTGCCAGGAAGGATGCCCTGGAGGTGGGCAGGGCCAGCAGGTAGGTAAAGCTAAGCAAAGGCTACCCCTGGCATTATCCCGGCTTGCCTTGGTCTTGGCTCCTGGACTTGTCCTTCTCAACTGCAGCTTGTGGCGTTGAGAGATGGACTCAGGGTCAGGATGCTGAGGGTTATGATCTTGCTGACTAGCGTGCCTTTCACTGAGCACTCATGACTTGCCAGCATTGCACATCCTTGGATACTCCTCACCATCACCCTGCAAGGCAGGTTTTAATGTGCCCATTTTCGGATGAAAAAAACCAAGGCTCGGAGAGGTCAAGCAAATACTGCACATGGTGGAAATGGAAGTGGAGTTCAGTCTCTTGACTCCCTGCCCAGTGCCACAACCCTGCCAGGGTTCAACAAGATAAAAAAAAAACAAGGTCCTCTATGACCTTAAGAAAAGAGATATAAGAAGTTTTTTTTTTTTAATTTTTTGATTTTTTTTTTTACAAAAATTATACTTTTTTGTTTTTATTTTTAAAATAACTTTAAAGTTGCAGAAAAATTACCAAAAAAGTGACAAGAACTCCCATATACTTTTCACCCAGATTCACCAAGTCTTTAAAAGTAGGCTATATTTGCTTCATATATTGCCATTGAATTCAGGAGTTTAGACCATCTCTATTTAATGTGATTATTGATATGTTGGGTTTACATGGAGCATCTTACTGTTTTAAATCTATTGTCTTGATATTTCTGCATGTTTATTGAGTTTTTCTTCCCCTTTCTTCCTTTACTTTTCACTTTTGAGTTAATTAAATATAATTTATGATTTCATTTAATCTCCTTTATTGACATATTAGCTGTACCTCTCTGTTTTGTTTTAATGTCAACTTTCGGTTTGTGGGACTTTTTTTCTTTCTCTTTTTTTTTTTTTTTTTTCAGATGGGGTTTCTCTCTTGTTGCCCAGGCTAGAGTGCAATGGCACGATCTCGGCTTACCACAACCTCTGCCTCCTCGGTTCAAGCGATTCTCCTACCTCAGCCTCCCGAGTAGCTAGGATTACAGGCATGCCCCACCAAGCCTGGCTAAATTTTTTGTATTCTTAGTAGAGTTGGGGTTTCTCCATGTTGGTCAGGCTGGTCTCGAACTCCTGAGCTCAGGTGATCCGCCTGTCTTGGCCTCCCAAAGTGCTGGGATTACATGCATGAGCCACCACCCCCAGCCCTTTTTTTTTTGAGACAAAGGTTCTCATTCTGTCACCTCAGCTGGAGTGTAGTGGCACAATTGCAGCTCACTGCATCCTCAACCTCCAAGGCTCAAGCAATCCTCCTGCCTCAGCCTCCTGAGTAGCTAGGACCACAGGAGCATGCCACAACACTCAGCTAAATTTTATTTCATTTTTTGTACAGACAGGGTCTCATTATGTTGCCCAGGCTGGCCTTGAACTCCTGGGCTCAAGCAATCCTCTCACCTTGGCCTTCAAAAGTGCTGGGATTACAGATGTGAGCCACTGTGCCCAGCCTATGGTGCATATCTTTAACTCAAGTAATATTATATTTCTCATATAGAAACTTATAGGAGTATGCTTCCATTTCTCCCCCTCAATCTTTGTGCTATTGTTGCTACACATTTTACTTCTACATATGTTACAAATTGTCCAATGCATTGTTATTATTTTTCCTTTAAATGGAAAATTACCTTTTTTTAAAGTTAAATAATAAGCAAAAAGCTCCTACATGTAACCATGTAGTTGCCATTCCTGGAGTTCTCCATTCCTTTCTGTGGATCCCGACTTCCATCTGATACCACTTCCTTCTGCCTAATGCATTTCCTTTAATCTTTCTTATAGTGTAGTCAACTGATGATGATGAGCTCTTTCAGCTTTTCTGTGTCTGAAGAATCTATTTTGCCTTTATTTCTAGAAGACATTTTCTTTAGATATAGAATTCTAAGCTGGTTTCACTTCTCAGAACTGGAAAACCGTTGCTCCACTATCTTTCAGCTTGCATTGTTTTGTGTTTTGTTTTGTTTTGTTTTGTTGTGAGACGGAATCTTGCTCTGTCGCCCAGGCTGGAGTGCAGTGGCGTGATCTCAGCTCACTGCAACCTCCACCTGCGGGGTTCAAGTGATTCTCCTGCCTCAGCTTCCCAAGTAGCTGGGACTACAGGCACCTGCCACCACGCCTGGCTAATTGTTTGTATTTTTAGTAGAGATGGGGTTTTACCGTGTTAGGCATTGTTTTTAATGTTTGTTTTTTTGTTTTTTATTTTGTTTTTTTTTTCTGTTTTCTGAGATGAAGTTTCCCTCTTGTCACCTAGGCTGGAGTGCAATGGTGCAATCTAGGCTCCCTGCAACCTCCACCTCCCGGGTTCAAGCGATTCTCCCGCCTCAGCCTTCCGAGTCACTGGGATTATAGGTGCCCACCACCACGCCAGACTATTTTTTTATTTTTTTACTTTTAGTAAAGACAAGGTTTCGCCATGTTGGCCAGGCTGGTCTCAAACTTCTGACCTCAGGTGATCTGCCCACCTTGGCCTCCCAAAGTGCTGGGATTACAGGCATGAGCCACCACGCCCGGCCTGTTTTTAATGTTAAGTCTGCTATAATTCTGTGCTTTGTTCCATTGTACATGATTTGTCTTTTTTCTCTAACTGCTGAAATTTATTTTTTTCTTTTTGCTACTGGCTTTAAGAAATTTGGTTAAGATATGCCTTGTGCTTTTCTTCAGGTTTCTTATGCTTGGGGGTTCATTGACCTTCTTGCATCTGGGGGTATATAGTTTTTATCAAACTTAGTAAAACTTTTGCCATTATTTCTTCAACACTTTTCTCTATACTCTCTCCAATTGTGTGACCCCAATTGTATACATGTATGAGGCCACTTGAAGTTATCCCAGAGCTCACTGATAATCTGTTCATATTCTCCCCAGGCGTTCTTCTCCTTGAGTTTTATTTTGGCTTGCATTTTGTATTTCGGTTGTGATAGCATCAGATTCACTAAGCTATCTCTGATCACCAATCTGCTGTTAATCTTGTTCGGTGTATTTTTATCTCAGATCCAGAATGATGAGAACTCAGGGTGGTGGGTGGAGAACCCACACTTGCAGCTGCAGGAATCCGAAGTTTCCTAGAATGGTGGCATTTGAGACCAGCCTCAAATGTGGGGAGTGGAGCTATTTCAGGAAGAAATAGATGCAGATTTAAAAGGGTGAGGCCATTGCTAGTGGAGGGACCAGTGAAAGGCAGGGCACAGAGGCCAGGGAGGATCCTGCTGATGTGGACGCTGGTTGACTGTAGAATGTTGAAAGGACAGAGAATGGGCTGCAAAGCAATTGGGGAGAGCCTTGAATGTCCCAGTGAGCCTTCAACATTTTTAGAGGAAAAAGCATTAGGCCAGGATTGGAATCCAAAGCTCAAAACCACACAACATCAAGACCAGAATTCCTAACAGACATGGGATTACAGATTCCTTTCATTAAAGTCACTTCTTCTCCTTGGTAATTAACTCTCACATCTGAAACAAGAAGTTTGAATATTGCTTCTCTACTGTTTGGTATACACAATCTCTGAGGTCCCCTTCTGCTCTAAATGGGCATGACTCTTGAGTCAACTTAATTTTGAAAGCACTGGAGAGTCATTGCTTTAGAGGCAGAGTGTGACATGCTTTTTAAGGAGATGAATATTTGAGCATTCATGATCAAGTCAGGTGAGTAGTGCCCATTGTGATAGCGGTTAGTGAGTCTTGCAGAGGAGGAACTGCATGCTTAGATCTATGTGTTTTTCCCATTCATTAAAAAATGAAGATGAAAGAGGGCCAGAGAGAGATAGCATGGAGGATATATTTTGAAGGATCAATCAAGTAAACATCAAATGAGGAAAAAATGATAGCTTTAAGTGTTGAATACAACCCAGAACTGTCCAGTGAGAAATCCCAGCTGGAGGCTGGGACATCATTTATGACCCAGCTAATTCCTTTGGATGTAGTGGTCCAAGAATTACAGCCAACTTGGTTCAAGTTTTTACTAATGAGATTTCAAATGAGATGCTGTAACCTGCGAGTCTTGGTTTCTTTGTTTTAAAAAATGGTAAGAATAATACCCAGATCATAACTTTGTAGTAAGGATTAAATATGATAACGTGTAATAGACTATGAATGTCATCAATATCAAGCAAGTTTTTTTAAAGTAGAAATTGACAAACTGATTGGAAAACTCATGCGCCAATACAAAGGACCTAGAAAGTAAACAAAGCAAAATAAAACTTTGCAAAAGAAGAACAAACTAGAATGAGATTAACACAACCTAATAAACTTATATAGTAAGTTATTATATATAACTTATTATATGAAGTTATATAATATAATCAGGAAAGTATACTTTGGCATAAAGACAGATAGATCAATGGAACAGAATAGAGAGTATAGAATTAGATCCACACATACATGGACACCAGATTTTTTACAAAAGTTCAAGGGCAATTTAGTGGAGAAAGGGTAGTTTTTCAACAAATGGTGCTGAAGCAATTGGACATCTATAAACTCAATGAACTTTGATTCACTATCACACCATATGTATACATATATAGTTATATACATGTATTATAAATTAATGTGAAATGAATTATAGAGCTAAATGTTAAAACTATAATGATAAAACTTAAACAAAAGGAACAGGAAAAAAACTTTGCATCCTTGGGTTAAACGAACATTTCTTAGATACAATAACTAAAGCACTATCCATAATAGCACAAACTGATAAAGTGGATATCATCCAAATCAAACTTCTGTCTTTCAAAGGATACTTCTAAGAGAATTCATGGGCAACACACAGAATGGGAGAAATTATATGCAAATCATATGTCTGATAAAGAAGTTGTATTCAGAATATATAAAGAACTCTCAAAACTCAATCATAAGAAATCAAACAACCCAATTTAAAACACACAGGTGATGCTTTATACTCCAGAAAGTATGATTTAAAGATAGAAGATCACGGCCTTTGTCACAGTCGTTGAATGTGCACTGAGATTCTTTCTTTCTTTTCTTTCTTTCTTTCTTTCTTTCCTTCCTTCCTTCCTCCTTCCTTCCTTCCTTCCTTCCTTCCTTCCTTCCTTCCTTCCTTTCTTTCTTTCTTTGACAAGGTCTTACTCTGTCATCCAGGATGGTGTGCAGTGATGCCATCATAGCTCACTGCAGCCTCAAACTCCTGGACTCAAGCGATCCTCCCTTCTCAGCCTTTAGAGTATCTGGGACCACAGGTGCTTACCACCATGCCTGGCTAATTTTTTTTTAATTGTTGTTGTAACTGTTTTGTATAGACAGGGTCTCACTATGTTGCCCAGGCTGGTCTCAAACTCCTGGGCTCAACCAGTCCTTCTGTCTCGGTCTCCCAAAGTGCTGGGATTATAGTGAAATACTTTTCTATAATTTTTAAAAAGTATAATTGAAAAATAAGTAAGCTATTGTAACCTATAAGGTCGTGACAATTTTTGTAGTTGTATTTGAAATCAGATTTCTATAACCTGCATTTGTGTACAGAATTTTCAGTGGGTTTATATATTGTGAAATTTTTATCTAAGATTGAGGTGTGGATTATACTTAACAGTAAAAACTGAAATGAGATGATTTACTTTGTTTAAAATGCTCTGCTGTACAACTTGAGAACTGTACATTAATTTACTGTGTATAATGAACTGAAATTGTTTATACCTCCAAATTTTTACACTGAAGATTCACTAGCTTTTATTAAATTCAAAACTTTTTATTTTCTTATTAAGGGAATAAGCCATTCAGCTAAATCTGCATATATGTGCTTTTTATTTTCTGGATGCACAATGAAACTTTATACTTGTAGCTCACTGCATTCTATCTGATTGCAGAAACTAAAGCACAATTTACAAGCACAAAAACAAAACAAAACAAAAAATGTAGGCGATAGATTTGAATAGATGTTTTGCTAGAGGAGATCTACAATAACAAGTCAGCACCTGAAAAGATGAGATGCCACTACACACCTGTTAGGAGTAAAAGACCGACCATAGCAAGTGTTGACAAGGATATGGAGCAATGGGAATCTTCACACACTCTTGGTGGAAATGTGAAATGGTGTAAAAACTTTGGAACACAATTGGAAGTTTCCTAAAACATCAAATACGAAACTATCATATGATCCAGCCATTTCATTCCTGTCTACCCAGGAGAATGAAAGCATGTGTTTCATACAAAGATGTGTGCACAAATGTTCACAGCAGCTTTGGTTGTAACAGCTAAAAACTAGACATATCCCAAATGTCTAGCAAGAGAGAAAGGGATAAACCAGCTGGTATATCCATACAATGGAGCACTACTTGGCTATCAAAAGAAATGGACCAGCCAGGTGCGGGGGCTCACACCTATAATCCTAGCATTTTGGGAGGCGGAGGTGGGCAGATGGCTTGAGCTCAGGAGTTCGAGACCAGCCTGGGCAACATGGCAAAAAAACTGTCTCTATAAAAAATACAAAAAATATTAGCCAGGCATGGCAGCGCAGGCCTGTAGTCTCAGCTACTGGGGAGGCTGAGGTGAAATGGTCACTCGGACCTGGGCGGCTGAGGCTGCAGTGAACCAAGATCACACCACTGCACTTCAGCCTGGGAACCAAGATCACACCACTGCACTCCAGCCTGGGTGACAAAGTGAGACCCTGTCTTAAAAAAAAGAAAAAAAAAGAAAAAAGAAAATGGACCACTGATACATGCAACAACATGGGTGAATCTCAAACTGATTATACTAAGTAAAAGAAGCCAGATTTTCTTTTTATAGAGTACATACTCTATGGTTCTAGGAACCATACATTCTAGGGAGTGCAAGCTGATAAATGGTGATAGTAGATCCATGGTTGCCTGAATACAGGATGAAGGTATTACAAGGGCACAAGAAAAATTTGGGGGCAATAGATATGTTCATTATCTTGTTTGTGATGATAGTTTCACAGATGTGGAAAGTTATTAATTGTATACTTCAAATATGTATAATATATTGTACATCAGTTATACTTCAGTAAAGAAAAAATTATGAAAATTTGGGCTTCTATGTTGTACAGACATAGGTTCAAATTCCATATTTAAGTCCCAGCTTTACCACTTATATTCTATATAACCTTAGACAAGTCACTTACTCCCTCTGAATCTCAGCAGTCTCATCTGTAAAATGAGGATGATAATATTCCTATCTTCCTTATAAGATTATTATGAACACAGAACAAAGTAATATTTATATAATGCTTAATACCGTGCTCGGGACATGGTACGTGCTTAACAAAAATTATTATTAAAGTGCTTCCCACTGCACCTGATATTAGGTAAATGCTCAATAATGTTTTACCCCATCTCCACCCTTACTTTCCCTACTAAACTTTCTGTGTGTGGTCACAAAACAATCTGGCACTCTAGACAAAGAGGGGTCATTAGCTGCATCAGGCAGACAAAGCCAGCTTCTGAGTGAGGCAGTTCGGCTGGGCCTAGGTCTCCCATCTTGTTCCCAGGTGGGTGTGGCTGATGTTGGCCCCACCAGGTGAGGGCTGGAGGCAGTCCCCTTCGAGCATGGTGACTCGGCCTAAGAAGTCACCTCGGCACAGTGGAGGCTAGACCCCTCCCTTTCTCCTGGACCCTCATGGAACTTTCCACGTCCACAAGTGCAGCCATGCAGTTTGTGAGCCCCAGATCTCCCTCCAGGGTAGAGAAAGCACTTTGGAGGAGGGTGGCCCTATTATCCAGGAGGTTTCTTTGGCCACAAAAGCCCTGCTGAATCTCCACATCCCTGAAACAAAACTAAGACCAGAACTTTCGTGAAAGAACAAGGCTGCTCTGTGTGGCCGCAGCAGCTGAAACTTTAGCCGCAGTGGCTGGGACAGCAGCCCCACCGCTGACTTACTCTGGCAACAAAGATGCCTCCCTTTCCGTTAACCTTTCACTGCCTCTGATTTCCTTGACAAAAGGTTAGAGTTTGGAAGCAGGTAGGGCTGAGAGGTGTGCTTGGAATGGGGGTGGCGGCCGGGAGTCGTGAGCAGGTTTCAGGTGCATTCGAAATAAAGGGAGTTTGTTCAGCTTTTTATGGAAGGTTTCCTCATTTGCCCGGTGGCAGCTAGTGATGCTGGTTTTAAGTATCAGATCTGGCTTTACAAACAAGCCCTGATGGGAGGAGAGCTGAGCTCTGAAGGCCGCACCTCTTCTAAAGGGTGTCTGCAGGCATTGTCGGCAGTCTGGGACTTGGGAACTTTTGGAAGGAAGGTGGCTTACGTACCCTTAGGTTTCCCAAACATATTGCCGGGACCCATTTTAACCTCACATCAAGCCTGTGTGTGAGTTACATATTATTTCCATTTTTCAGATAAGGCAACGAAGGCTCAAAATGTATTTGAGCTTGGAGTCAGAAAAATGTTGTTCCATTCACGCATTCAACAAAACTGAAAATTGCGTAGTGTGGGCAAGGTATGTGGATAAAGTAGAGAACACATAGGCCCATCCTCAAGGGTCTCACAGTGCTGTGATTTTGTCCATCATGCCTTGTTGTGTGGCCTTGGGAAAGTTACAAACCTTTTTTTAAGCTTCAGCTTTAAGATCTCTGAAAAAAAATAAGATTATAAATCTTTACTCAAAAGATTGCCATAAAGAGAAGTTGAATTAAATGAGATAATATGTGTCACATCTCCAGAGTCTAGCACAGAGTAGACACTCCAGAAATTTGGCCTTGATGACTATCAGTGATGAGGATTATGGGGATCCAGGTAACCCAGTGCTCCCGTCGGGCCTGCATTATGTGGGAAGAGCCACAGCAGAGCCAGGGAATCTCCTGAAGCCGCATCCACCCTGAAACTGGGGAAATATCCAGGGACCTCATAATCCAAAATTGAGATCCCACCCAAACAAGGAGGAGCTTTTGCTAAGGGCTTTTATTTTGAAGGTGGAGTATACATTTGAGTCACTGTCATTCATTCAACACATATTTCTTAGCACCTGCCATGGAGTATAATGTTGCTCTGTTATGTACAGTACAGGATGGGAGACAAGTTTCAGGCCGCTATGATGCATGCACTGACAAGGGTGCCCTGGGATAACAGAGGAGGCACCTGGTCTGGCCTTGGTGTGGTGGGTGCTGCTCCCTCTCCATCCCACACCCTCATCCCAGGCAGTCAGTCACCTGCAAAGGCTCCTTCCTGCAGCACGGGTGTGAGCCTGCCCTCTGTGCACCGGTACCACAGCCCAGTCCACGGCCCCACTGAGCGACTGCAGTCACCTGCCCATGGGCTGCTCTGTCTCCAGCATCTCCCTTCCCCATTGAGTGTGCCCAGCCATGCTTCCTGAACTCAAAGATCTCAACACCTCACCTTGCTCAAAATCTTCAAAGGCTCCACTTATATGTGGCAGACCTCTGCAGTACAGCCCAGTCTGCCAGTTTCCATACCAACCTCCCACTTGTGGCCCACCCTCATCCCCCGCACCATATCCCCTTGACTTCAGAAAATCCAGTTGCCACTTCACATGCAGACTTGCACGGCTCACTTTCTGAATGTCCTTCCTACCTCCCCCATGGAGCGCCAGCCCCACTTCTAGCACCAGGAAGACCATAATTATACATACTTTAAAAAATCAGTCTTACTCTGTGAGTCGTCAACTCAGTTTCTAACTATTGACAGTAATGACTTAAGGAATGGTACTTCCCAGCCCAGGGGTACTTGCTTAGCAATCGTTGATTCCCATCAATCATTGATTCCCAACAACTGTTGATTCCCGTATGTTTGCAAAGTGCTCTTCACCGACACTCAGACCTCAACTCACTCAGCACAGAGGGCAGGGTGGTGTCATCAACATTCCCATTTCACAGATGGGGAAATAGTACTAAAGGAGCAAAGTGACAAATGCAAATGAATAAATGACCCCAGTGAAATGCAGATTTAAGACCTGCGTGTTCACATCCCATGTCCCTCCCCTCCCCACCAACACATACGCAACTTTAAGATCAAATGAGTTATTTTTTATTGAGGAGATTCATGTGACAAATACCTATTTGTTGGAAAAAGTGGTAGAGGAAACTTCCAGTCAGCATGGCCAATGTCCTGGTGGATGCGGGGGTGGCAGCTAGCCAGAGACTCAGCCTGCCTTCACCCACCCAGAGACTCAGCCTCACGTGCTATGCCCTGCAGCTCAACTCAGGGACCATCAGGCCAGTGATTGTAGGGGGCAGCGGGAGAGCCCCAGATACCAGCCCTAGCTTCAAGGAGCAATGTAGTGTATTTACCAGATTTGCAAAACACTTTTATGCTAAAAGCTAAGGTACAAAAAATGATATAGGTAGATATTCACAAGGGCTATGGGGATGCAGGGGTTACCCTCAGAGCTAGTGGGGACAGAATCAAAAGGTGCTCTGTGGAGGCACTGGGGTTTAAGAGATCCTGAGGGAGGGAGCCGTGGATTCATGGAAAGGGAACAGAATGAGCAAAGGAAAGAACAGGATGCTCTGGGAAGAGGATAGATGGAAGTGGAGGGAGAAATGGGAGGGGCTTCTCATTCCAGAGAATTCCTGGCTCTTCTTCTACTTACCTGAATTCCACTCTTACCAGCTGGGGCTGAGGCCTATTTATTTGATACCATAGCTTCAGATTTAAGAGGTGCATCTTTTATTAAGTTCCATGCTCTTAATTTGATGATTAGATAAATTGAAAATTTATAATTTTTTAAAACAGAAAATACTAGATTATGCCAAATGTACATGATCTATGATAGATCTTTAATTTAAAAAACAAAATTCCCTTGCTACTGCTATAAACCAACCTAACATTGCAACGAGCTCTCTCTGCAGCCACTGAAAAGGCAGGGAAGCCAGCAGCCAGCTGCTTCTGCACACTTTTTGGGTGGGTAGTTGTTTACCACTGGAGCTTGGGCTGCTCACTGCCTGCCATGGGGCTCCCTGGCCCTGGGGACACAACCCACCCCTCGAGAGGAGTCAGTGTGGCTAAGTGTAGGCCGGAAGGAGCTGTCCGGGGAGAGAGCGCCCAGCGGCGTGTGGAGAGGAAAGCCACTCTGAGTGCCAGAGGGCCCGGTCCTCACGGGGCCCACAGCCCCCACAAAGCCCTGGAAGGAGCTATTGAGATTTAATTGTGCAAACCCACGTGGCTGATGGGAAGGACACGGGAGGGGCTTTAGGGGGCTTCTTTTCCTTTCTTCTCTTTCTTTTCTCTTTTTTTCTTTTTTTCCCCTGACTGATGGAATAAAAAGAAACGATGCGTCTGTCTGCTGCAGCCTGGGGACTTTCTTAGGGTTCTCTGTGTGGTGTTATTTGAAAAAAGACAAAACCCCCAAACAAAACACAGTTGTATTAACACAAAAGTCCAACTCCACGGTTGAAATCTCCCTTTCCATTCCCAGGGACGCGTTTCCCAAATGAACCCCAGCTCATCCGTGCAGACAATGGGGTCCCCAGGGAGCCGCACGTGATCAGACCAGTGAGTGAGGGGCCATCGGGTCAGCAGCCGGGTCTCTGTGACCTCCCCCAGCTCTGTGAATGAGGAATGTGAGTTTTCTATCTTCAGCCCATATCTCCTGTGATCAAATGTGATGCCAAATGCCCAAACGATCCAGGCACGGGGCATGTCCACGTTATCGGTCCCTGAAGTCACTTCTGTTTGCTTGTCTTGTCCGCACCCCCACGAGACTGTTCCCCGGGTACCCAGCACCGGGTGCACAAGCCCAGCTTGCTGAACAAATATGTATGGGTGTGTGTACCTGCTCACATTGCCTCATCTCATGTATTTTAAAAAGTTTTTGAAGATCTCTTTAAAAGACATCCCTCAGCTGCTGGAATCTGAGAAACAGTAGAATCTGGCACCAGGGCCTAAAATAGATACTTTCAGAGGAATCCTTGGGGTGCTCCAGGCCAAAGCTCTGGCTGAATTAAAGGAAAGTTGCAGGAGCTCTTACCTAAGTTATCGTATTAACCAGGTAACTGAGTGCAGCTGAATTTCGGGGTCATAAGGACACACCCTGAGGCTGTCAGAGAAAAACAGGATTTTCTTGGTTTTGATGCTGAGGTGCTCTCTTAAGCAGGGGCCTCTCGGATAAAATCTCAGGTGTGTCCACCTGGAGCTACTGCATCTGGGGCTACAGGAAGTCAAGGTGTGGGGTTTACAGTCACAGAACAGAGTGAAGGCACGTGAAAGTTCCTTCAGTCCTTTGTCTTACAGATACAGAAAGGAAAGCCCTGAAGGAAGGCCGGCTTGGAAGACGAAGAGATTGTAAACCTCTTTTCCTTCATATTCTTAGCACAGGAGGAGTGTGTCTTGTGAAAGATTCCCTTCCCTTACTTCAGACTCAGGGTGTCCACTGCACAAATGTTTTCGGTTATAAAGTTTAGCTTGATGGGCCAATGCTTTTCCCATCCCCTGGCTCGCCCAGGGCTGTGGCCACTTGAAAAATGCTCCAGAGAAGGTGCAGGTTGCATCTGGGGTCTACATCAGCCACAGCAACAGAGAAGGGCCTCCGTGGGGCCCCTTGGCTCAGGCCGAGGCTACAGCCCCCACATGACCTTCTGTACACCTTGGCACCACCCACCCGCCAGCATAAACCCAGGGCTAAGGCTGCAGAGGACTCCAAATTAGCCAGGAGAAGATGGGCAGAGCAGCCTCCATGCTCTCTCTTAGATGCCAGGGCCCAGGCCAGTGGAGGCAAGTTGAGGCATACGAGGGATTGTGCAGTGTCCCTCTCCCCCTGCCTCTGTGCCCTATGGCGTTGTTGCATGAGGTTGCCATCATGGTGGTGGGCCATGACCTTGCCTCCTTGATCTCACTGCAGCCCTGGCCTCTTCCAAGTGCAGCTTCAGAGCTCTCCAGCCCCTGTGTGGCCTCAGTCCAGCCTCGTTGGCCCAGGCAGGCCTGACTGTTCCTTTGTCCCCCTCACCGTGGAGCTTCGTCAGCAGGCCTCTGTTGGACCTTGAACAGAGTGACCGAATGATCGTTGTCAGGAGGACATTCGCTTTATTCTGCGTCAGACCCTTAGAGCCAGCTCTGAGAACCTGGGGCTTGGGTGGGAAGCACAAGTCTTGTGTTTCTATTTGCTGCTGCTTCTGCGTTGGGCTTCTCATCACTTCTTATTCTCTCCTGCTTGTCTTTCACCTTTCTCTTCCTAAAACGAGACTTCTCTTCTCCTATGGTACTGAAACATGGTAGATATTTGAAGGAGGTAACAGAACTGGATCAAGAACAAAGACACAAGGGAATGAGGAAGCTCCTAAGGGTGCAGTGGAAGCTGAAAGGGCATTCCATGAGCGGTCGGAGACCTTGGGATAAGCCCACTGCTGCCACCATGGAGCTGTGTGGCCTTAGGCAAGCTGCTTCCCCCACTCTCCTTGCCTCAGTTTCTACATCTGTAAAATGGGGATGAAATAAGCCTACTGTATGGGTCCATTGTAAGACTGGATCAAATCATGACTATCCCAGAGCTTTGCATAGTCACATGGCCCAGATCTGCAGACTTCCAGCAGCTCACAGAAATTTCTCTGGCAGAAGCAATGCTAACAGACAAGTATTTCTCACAAGCATTCTCTTTATGCTAATGAGTGGTTACATAATACTATTCCAAACCTCTCCAGGTATAGTGCTTGCAGAGAGGAAATACGAGTTCCCCCTGTGGCTGGGTAGGGAGCAGGTGCAGGGGGTGGGTCTGGGCCATCTTCTGAGGATAACACGAGACACTAAGTCAGACTCTTGGAGTGTCATGAAAGAGGATTATCTGAGATTGCCCTGATTCGCATGCATCATGTTTTCTATAGGAAATGCTTGGCCAACGCTTGAGAGTTTAGGAAAAATTTTAAATGACAAACTCAAGACTCCCCATCCATTTTGGATCCTGAACTTCATTCAAAAAATGATCTAAACCACTGTGGGAGGCTAGTGAGCTTTTCCCTTTGTCAAGCTCTAGGACTGATTGTATCTGAGAATAAATTAGCAGGCAGCTAAGTGATTTAATCGACAGAAATGTCTTCACCCAAACCTGCCTCTGTTACCTCCCAGCCTCTGCCCTGCTGCCTAAAATACCACCATGAGAGGGCAATTCCTCGAACTCCTCTTAGAAGCCAATCAGCCACAGAGAGTGGCCAATATCTGTTATTAGTTACCATGGTATCTCACGGCTGAATGGAGCAAATCCTGTTTTTTTGATGCATGCATTGTTCTGCAGCTTGATCTGTTTCATTTAATATATCTTGGATATTTTTCATTTCAGTATGTATGGACTTCTCCTGTGTATTTTTGTTGCTACATAGAGTAGGAAGGACCGCAGAATAAGAACAGTTGTCCAGCAACAGAATAGCAGCCTTAGAAGAAATTGAGTTTTCCATCACTCAAAGTGGCCAAGCAGACACTACCCACACAGCAGGCATGACGAGGACTCCTGCCCTGGATGATGGGGTTACAGTCACAAGAATAAGTAGCTGATGCTTACTGAAGAATGACTACGTCTCAAGCATCACTCCGCATACTTTACGTGGGTTGTCTCGTACGATACTCACAGAACTCTATGAAGTATGTATCATTATTATTTCCACTACTAGAGATGAGAAAATGAAGGCTCAGGGAAGTTAAGAAACAGCCACAGGTCACAAATCTAGTAAGAGGGAGGGCCTGGATTCAAACCTGGGGGAGGATGCCTCTGGAGTTCAGGCTCTCAACCTTAGTGCTGTAACAACACCTGCCTCCACAGGAGGTCTCCAAGCAAGCATTCTTCCATCTTTGAGGCTCAGTGGTTCCCCATTTTGCCAAGAACTGCTGTCATGGGTGCTCCTGTCAAGTTGGACGTGAAGGCTGCTACCTTCCCTGCTACCTTCCCTTGCCCAGCCAGGGAGTAAGGCCAACAAATAATAAGCATCACTGAGGGGTGATAGGCTTCCCCTGGAGGCTGGAGAAAGTTGGAATGTCCCCTCTGGGACATGCTAGCCTAGGAGGGTTGGGGGCTGCTTTTGGGGTGTGCCTCCCAGCCAACATCCAGTGCCCCGTCCTGGGGCAACAGAGACTCCCAGGGGCTCGTATATCTCCCAGGAGCTGCATCAGCCACTCCTTTGGTATTTTGACTCAGTATTCCATCTGGTTAGCGTGCACATGGCCCAGCCTCAGGCTGGGAAGGAGATGAAACCATTTGGGGCCTGGCATGTCTTGTCTTGGCAGCTCACCGCCTGGAAGCCAGCCAGGGCCAGGACTCCCGGCCTCTGCTGAGCATTGGCTCCTCCAAGGCCAGCTTGCCTTCAGTAGCTCCACAGGAACGGATTCCTGCTGCTTGGATTTCCTCATAAAGGCTCACAGGTCCCTTTTACAGAAAGGATAGAAAAGGTAGAAAACAAATTCCTGGGCAGATTCCTTAGGCTAAGAAAAGGCCTACAAGGTGCCATTTATTGAACATCTACTACGAGCCAAGACTTTGACAAACTGTGACTTCTACTGTTGCTTCTGGTGCTGCTGCCACTCATCCCAGGTAACACAGCGGCCCCCGCGGTCAGCCCCCGGGCTTCGCAGGGAATACATCGGGCCAGTGCAGTGGTTTAACGAGAGCCAGATGGCCCATGTGCCGATTCTAATTCTTCTACTTCCTGACACTGTGACCCTGGGCAGCTTACTGAACCCTCCTGTGCCACGCGTTTTTTATCTATAAAATGGGGGGAGGGATAAGAATACTATGTTGTTCAGAGAGTAAATGAAATAAGACATATTAAGCACTTAGCATAGTATCTAGTACTCAATAAACATTTTCTTCTATTATTATTAGCATCTCATTTGTTTTCACAGTCATTTACTAGGTCAGTATTATGATCATCCCCATTTTATAGATGAAAACATTAAGGCACAGGGAGGTCTAGTAAATTGCCCCAAATTACACGACTAATAAATGACTGAGCCAGAATTTAAGCCCAGGTTTTTCTGACTCTGAAACCCTCACTCCTACCTTCAACTACACTGCCTCCAAGGAATCCTAGGGCAGAACACAAACATTCAGGAGTTCCTTACATTACATAGTCATTGATGTTATATGGAAATGCCAGATATTCCCACCTCCAGAAATAGGCTGCTCATCTGAAGAAATTGCTTATATTGATCAAAAGGTCAAGGGCCTTCCATAAAACATTTCAATAATAAATTTTTCAGAGATGTGAATGGTGGCAGATGTGAATCGAGATGTAGCGTAGTTTTCTGGAGAGATCCCTGGGCCCTGTCAGGAGACCCACATTTCCTTTCGGGCCTGTCACTAATTTGCCTTATGACCCAATAAGTGATTAGCCTTCTCTAGGTTTACTTTTCTCATTTGTGGGATTGAGATTCAGTGCCCTTCAAGAGGTTTTCTGACTCAATGAACTTTTTCATTCGTTCATGCAACAAGTTTTATTGACCACCTACTATGTGCCAGGAACTATTTTAGGAGCTGCAAACGCAACAGTAAACAACAATATGGATGTGGATGTGGTCCTTGCCTTCATGGAGCTTGGAGGGAGATTGATGGAAGGAAACTGATAAGGACCACAAAGTAGCAAGTGGCCTGAAAGCACAGGGCTGTAGCTCCCAAGAGGAAGGCTCCTAACCCAGCTTGAGAAGCCAGGCAAGTGTTCCTGGAAGAGGGGACATTTCCGCAGTAGGAACTAATGTGGAGGGGAGTGAGGAGAGAGGATGCCGAGAGGAGGGCACATGTGTGTGGATCTGTGGACGTGGCACATTTGAAGAAGTAAGTGAAGGTTAGATTGGCTGTGCCTCTGAGGGCGATGGGAGCAGGAGCTAGCCAACAGGAAGCTGGAGAGGCAGGCAGCGTTCTGACTTCATGCCAGACCTGGTCAACCTGGTTAATAATTTTGATTTTATCTTTAAATTGTTCTGGAGCATCTCAAGGGTTTTAGGAAGATCCTCCTGGCTCCATAGGGGAGATGAGAGCAAAGGTGGTAAGAAGGGAAGCAGGCTGACCTGTAATGTTGCATCTGTGGCAGACTCTGCGACAGACACGGTGGTGCCCCTGGTGTGGTGTGCAGGCCCTGGAGAAGGAAGATGAGATGCTGAGGCCGATTAGCAGGTGGAACAGGCAGGGCTCAGTCTTGTGGCTCACATAGCAGAGTGTCAGCAGGACCACAGGAGGAGGCTGAGCACTGCATAGGGTATAGGCCCTGATCTATGGCCTGGCCACCCACAGGGTGCTGAGTGTGGCCTTCCTTCCTTTACTCTGCACATACACTCTCCCTCAGACGCTGGCCCTCTCCAGGGCATCACAGGCCCCTGTTGTGCTCATAGCTCAAGCCCCAGCCTCTTGTTCAGCTCCTGAGCCGCACATTCATCCGTCCATCTGGTCGCCAACTGGTCATCTCATCTTGGCCATGTCTCAAGGTGTTCAGAAGGAAATCGTTCATCTCTCCCACCCTTACCGTCCCTCTCTTTCTTTTGGGACCCCAATTTTTGCGAACAGCGCCACTCTCCATCCAGCCTGCTTTCACACACAGGCTGCCCACAGCCATAGGGAGCAGTGTGTGTGCTCCCCGCAAAATCACCGTGCATCCCTGCAACTTTGGGAATAGCTTAGCAGGCCGCTGCAAGGGGCGGGAGGGAGAGAGCAATTATCAGCCTTCAAGACTCCTCCTGCCACTGTTGGCAGGAATGTTTCTTTCCTGGGTGTCAATACAAGCCCAGGGTCATTTTTCAGCGTTTGTCAATGGCTGTAATTGCATAGGCCTGAGTGGCTCTCCAGAGAATTCCTGCCGTTCCCCATTCTCTCCTCCTGGACAGTGCTCTATAGATGCACCCCAGGCCATGGATCATGTTTTTCACATAACCCGTTAATTACTAAATAAAACAACCCAGCTTTCAACCTGATTAGCCCAGATTAATGGCCAGCAGTGGGTTTCAGGCGCCTGCACAATTTATCACTGAAAAGAACTGTGTCTTTAATGATTTAGCTACCTGGCCCGGCAGGACTTACTCCGGGCTGCAGGCCTCCTGGAGGAGTTAATTGCTGTTCTTCGTTTCTGACCTGGAAAGGCCCAGGTGACAGTTCCCATTAGCCAGGCTTGGCCTGCCTGATGACAAAAGATGGCAGGAAGTCCTCCCCTCCCACTTTGTTCAGAACATACATGGAGGTCAAGTGTCCCAGCCCCACCACCCAGCTGCCAGCTGAAACAGGTTGAATCGACCTGGAAATTTACATTTTTTCCCTCCTCGTCTTCTGCACTTTCTTTTTTCCTTCTTGAATATGTTGAAAGAGTGAATCATTTTTGTCTTTATTAGATTTCACCAAGAATTCTAGCGCCTTTCATAGAAATGAGAAGGAAGTTATTTCCTCTGGTTATTTTCTGTTACATTTTAACGTAATTTGGTTCTTCTGTGAGGGAGATGGAGGGACAAAATTTCTGCAATCATTTATCAGAGAAATATCCTTTGATGAATAGCCTCTTTGAATGTCAGAATTGGGCACAAGCATCTGATCCAAGTCTTGTCTTTTCCAGACAAGGATGCTGGGGCCGAAGGGAGAAGGAATGAAGTTATCCAAGTTAGCAGTGAGTGGCGGCACTGAGATTTACCAGGCCAGGACCTTCCCAACAGCCAACAGCCAACAGCCTGAGGGTCGGCACAACTTCTTGTTTGCTATTACAATACCTTACAATAGCACCACTTACGGAATATTTACCTTTTTCTTTTTTTTTTTTTTTTTTTTTAAGACAGAGTCTCACTGTGTCACCCAGGCTGGAGTGCAATGGTGCAATCTCGGCTCACTGCAAACTCCACCTCCCGAGTTCAAGCTATTTTCCTATCTCAGCCTTCCGACTAGCTGGGATTACAGGCGCCAGCCACCACGCCCAGGTAATTTTTGTATTTTTAGTAGAGACGAGGTTTCACCACGTTGCTCAGGTTGGCCTCAAACGCCTGACCTCAGGTCATTCACCCGCCTCGGCCTCCCAAAGTGTTGGGATTACAGGAGCCACTGCGCCCGGCCTAGACATCTTTTTATTTAACAGTCACACACTCTGTGAGAGAGAAACTGTCCCTGTTTTTCAGGTGAGGAGGCTGAGCCATTGTTTTGTGCTGGAGCAGTGCTGTCCAGTGGAACTTTCTGCAAGGATGGGAATGTTCTCTCTCTGCGCTTTCCCATCGTGCAGCCACTGGTCCCATGTGGCTCTTGAACATGTAAATTATGGCAGCAATGACCACATTTTCAGATTGTTCATGGCTGTTATAGAGAAATATAATTGATTTGTTCTTTCCTTTTCTTTTCTTTTTTTAATTATATTTATTTATTTATTTATTTATTTATGTAGAGATAGAGTCTTGCTCTGTTGCCCAGGCTGGAGTGCAGTGGCCGGATCTCAGCTCACTGCAAGCTCCGCCTCCTGGGTTCCCGCCATTCTCCTGCCTCAGCCTCCCGAGTAGCTGGGACTACAGGCGCCCACCACCATGCCCGGCTAATTTTTTTTGTATTTTTAGTAGAGACGGGGTTTCACCGTGTTAGCCAGGATGGTCTTGATCTCCTGACCTCATGATCCACCCGCCTCGGCCTCCCAAAGTGTTGGGATTACAGGCCTGAGCCACCACACCCGGCCTCATTTTTTATTTTTGTTGTTGTTGTTGTTGAGATAGGGTCTTGCTCTGTCACCCAGGCTGGAGTGCATGATCTTGACTCACTGCAGCCTTGACCCCCCAGGCTCAGGTGATCCTCCCACCTCAGCCTCCTGTGTAGCTGTGACTACAGGCACATGCCACCACCACACCTGACTAATTTTTGTATTTTTTGTAGAGATGGGTTTTCGCTTGTTGCCCAGGCTAGTCTCAAACTCCTGTGCTCAAGCGATTTGTCCACCTCGGCCTCTGAAAGTGCTGGGACTATAGGCATGAACCACTATGCATGGTCAGTTTTTCCTTTTCTTTTGCTTTTTCTATCTTTTTTTTTTTTAACAATTGATTTTTGTATGTTGATCTTGTATATTATAAACTTGCTAAACTCATGTATTATTATAGTTTTGTATAATCTCTTTTTTACTTTTTATTTTTATTTTTGAGATAGGTTCTTGTTCTGTTGCCCAGGCTGGAGTACAGTGGCACGATCTCAGCTCACTGCAACCTCCACCTCCCGGGTTCAAGCAATTCTCCTGCCTCAACCTCCCAAGTCGCTGCAATTACAGGTACGTATCATCATGCCTGGCTAATTTTTGTATTTTTAGTAGAGACCAAGTTTCACCATATTGCCCAGGCTGGTCTCGAACTCCTGACCTCAAGTGATCCTCCTGCCTTGGCCTCCCAAATTGCTGGAATTACAGGTGTGAGAGCCACCATGCCTGGTTAAGTTTTATTTATTTATTATTATTATTATTAATTATTTATTTCCTAGAACTGTTTTAAGTTTACAGAAAAAATGAACAGAAAGTAAAGATTTCCCATATACCCCATTCCAATCTCCCCTGTCTTGTTATTATTAACATCTTACATAGTGTGGTACAATTTGTTACAACTGATGAACTGTATTGATACATCATTATTAGCTGAAGTCCTTAGTTTAGAGCTCACTCTTGATGTCAGCTCCAGGAGTTTGAAAAATACACACTGTATCCATCATTACAGTTTGGTACAGAACCGTCTTGCTGCCCTAACAATCCTCTGTGCTCTGCATATTCATCCTTCCCTCCTCCAAATCCTTGGCCACCACGGATCTTTTCACTGTCTCTATAGCTTTGCCTTTTCCAGAATGTTATATAGGTGGGATCATCCAATATGTAGCCTTTTCTGACTGGCTTTGTTCAACCAGCAATATTCATCAAAAGTTCCATCATACCTTTTTGTGCCCTAATAGCTCACTTATGTATATCACTGAATAATAGCATTGCATTGTCTTGATATATACCACAGTTTATTGTCCTTTCACCTGTCGAAGGACATCCTGGTTGCTTCCAAGTTTTGGCAATTATGAAGAAGTTTGCTATAAACATTCATGTGCAGGTTTTTGTGTGAACATAAGTTTTCAACTCATTTGAATTCCAGAAATGCAATTGCTGGATGGTAGGGTAAAATTATATTTAGCTGTGTAAAAAAATGCCATATTGTCTTACAAAGTGGCTGTACCATTTTGTATTACTGCCAGTAATTAGTGACAGTTCCCGCTGCTCCACAGCCTTACCAGGGTTTCGTGGTGTCAGTGTTTTGAATGGTTGTCATTCTAATAGGTGGATGGTGGTGTTCCTTTTTTAAAATTTGCAGTTTTCTAATGATGCATGATATTGAACATCTTTTCATATACTTATTTGCCATCTGTGTATCTTCTTTGGTGAGGTGCCCATTCAGGTCATTTGCCCATTTTTTAATTGGACTGTTTGTTTTCTTATTGTTGAGCTTTAACGGTTCTTTGCATGTTTTGGAAAACAGTCCTTTATCAGATGTGTCTTTTGTAAATATTTTTTTCTCTGTCTGTGGATTTTCCCCCCTCATTTTCTTGATGTTTTCTATAAAGTAGAAATTTCTAATCAAAGTCCACCTTATCAATTCTTTCTTTCATGGGTTGTGCCTTTGGTGTCTAAAAAGTTATCACCAAACTCAGGACCATCTAGATTTTCTCCTGTGTTATCTTCCAGGAGTTTTATAGTTTTGCATTTTACATTTAGATCTGTAATTCATTTCGTGTTAATTTTTTGTGAAGGATATAAAGTCTGTTCCTAGAATCATTTTTTTTTAACATGTGGATGTCCAATTTTTCCAGCACCATTTGTTGAAAACACTCTATTTTCTTTGTATTGCCTTTGCTCCTTTGTCAAAAGATGAGTTGACAACATTTATTAGGGTCTATTCCTTGTTTTTGTAAGGAGACAGGGTCTTGCTATATTGGCCAGACTGGAGCATAGTGGCTCTTCACAGGTGCGATTCCACTACTGATCAGCACAGGCCTTTTGACTTGTTTTTTCTGACTTGAGCCAGTTCACCCCTCCTTAAGCAACCTGGAGGTCACCATATTTGTGCTGAACTTAGTGTGGACACCCAATTGGCATAGTGCACTTGAGCCCAGATCTCTGGGGCTCAAGGGATCTATGAAGACCTATTTCTGGGCTCTCTATTCTGTTCCATTGATCTATTTGTCTATTCTTCCATTCTTTTGCCAATGCCAGACTGTCTTTATTACTGTAGCTTTATGCTAAGCCTTGAACTTGGGCAGTCAGTCCTCTGACTTTGTTTTCCTTCGATATTGTTGGGAAGAACTGACCTCTTACAATATCGAGTCTGCCTATCCATGAATTTAAAAATCTCTCCATTTATTAATTGGAGTTTCACAGTTTTTCTTCTATATATCTTTATACATGTTGTTAGATTTATACCTAAGTATTTCATTTTGAGGTGTGCTAATATTATATAAATGTATTATATTTTTAACTTCAAGTTCCAATTGTTTGTTGTTGGTATATAGGAATGTGATTCACCTTTTTTTTTTTTTTTTAGACAGAGTCTCACTGTTGTCACCCAGGCTGGAGTGCAGTGGCACGATCTTGGCTCACTGCAACCTCTGCCTCCTGGGTTCAAGCCATTCTCCTGCCTCAGCCTCCCGAGTAACTAGGATTACAGGTGCCCACCACCACACCCAGCTAATTTTTGTATTTTTAGTAGAGGTGGGGTTTCACCATGTTGGCCAGGCTGGTCTCGAACTCCTGACTGTCCGCCTCGGCCTCCCAAAGTGCTGGGATTATAGTCATGAGCCACGGCACCCGGTTGTGATTCACCTTTATATATTAATCTTGTGTCCTGTAACTTCACTATAACTGCTTATTAGTTCTAGGAGGTGTTTTGTTTGTTTTGTCAGTTCTCTTAGATTTTCTGCATGCACAATCATGTAATTTGTAAATGAAGGCAGTTTTATTTCTTCCTTCCTAATCTATATACCTTGTATTTAACACAAACATTTGTTTTTTAATGATATCCTTATGCATTTTTTGGTCTATTTTTACTTCTTTTCTTCCTTCCTTTTTTAAAGGCCTAAATTTTAATAGGCCTTTAATGGATAAATGTCAAAAAAAAAAAAAAAAAAAAAGACCCTTAACTTCTAACATTTATTTTCAAATCTTAACACTGCATTTAAATGGTTAAAGTAACATAAATTTATATATAAACCTAATAATTAGGAAGCAATGAGAAAATTCTTATCCTAAGTAAAAATTGTTCTTTCTTGCAGCTCAGAACTTTCTGGCAGTTTTGTTTTCTTCCTCTGAAGTACTTCTTTTTAGAAACTCCTTTAGTAAGAATCTGTTGATGGCAAAATTTCTCAGTTTTTATTTGTCTGCAAATGTCTTTATTTTAGTCTTTTTCTTCAGTGATATCTTAGTTGAGTTTATAAGTCTTGATTGACAATTATTTTTCTTTCGCACTTTGTTTTTCTGTGTTTTTCAAAACCAGCTAGGCACGGTGGCACATGACTTTAGCCCCAGCTATTTGAGAGGCTGAGACAGGAAGATTACTTGAGCCCAGAAGTTTGAGGCTGTAGTGTGTTATGATCATGTCTGTGAATATGTGAATAGCCACTGCACTTAAGCCTGGGCAACTTAGCGAGACCTCATCTCTTAAAAAAAAAAAAATTTCTGTGTGTGTGTGTGTGGTGTGTGTGTGTGTATTTATTTATTTATTTTAGATCTATCTTCCAGTTCACAAATTCTTTCTTCAACTGTGCCTAACTTCATGTTTCATTTAGGTTTTTCCTCACCTGCTTAGTTTTTAATTATAATAATTATGATTTCTCATATTTATAATACTTTTTGGTTGTTTTCTACAAATGCCTGGGTCCTTTTGAGATTATTTTGTTCCTTGCTCATGTATTTTGATTCCCTCTTTTATTTCTGAAAACATTTCTTTTTACTTCCTTAAAACATAATTATTTTTAATTCTATGTTCTGTAGTTCATATATATGAAGTCACTGGGAATTTAATTCTGCTGTTTGTTGTTTCTTCTGATTCTTATTGGTGGTGGCTGGGTTTTTCATGTGTTTAAACATTTTGACTGTGAGCTGGGTTTTGACCGTTCAGCTGGGTTTATTCGTGGGAACGCACAAGGTCTGGGTTTTGAGTGCATCCTTACAGAAAGAATATGCATTTGCTTCTGCCAGGTGGCCCTGTAATGGTGTAACACCAGACCATTTTTAAGTTAACTCTTCCGCTGGGGGTTTCCAGTCAACAAAAATGTGTGAATTTAATTCCTTGTGCAGATAAGTTTCATTTTCACCTTCCTTTACCACTGGACATGTAGAGCCTTTTACTGAGACTGTAGCTCTTCAGGCTTCTTACTTTGTTTGAGGTCTCAGTTCCAATTTTCCAGCTTATTCAGGCTGAATATCTAGTCTTCTGTTCCCTGCAGGGCCATTAAAACTCCAGCTTGTTTCAGCGATTGGCAAATGGTCTCGGGACAGCTAGAGCTTCAGCACAAACTCCCTCTTCAGTGTGGCGTCTGGTGACTTCCCTGACTTTCAGGTCAGCTCAACTCTGAATCTAAAAGTATTCCTGTAATATTTTATCCAGAATGTCTGTGTGTTTTATCTCAGGAGGACTTTTCAGGCTCTCTGGTTATTTGCTGGAAATACCAAAGCACAAGTTTCTTTCTGGGTATATTGAAAATATCTGCTAGGTAGCATACTACTGGCAGCTACCTATCACCAAACGAATAGCAAAGTTATAATAATTTGTGGGGTTTTTTTGTAAGAGAAAAATGTGTACCTAAGTTCCTTGCCATGAGATGACTTACGGAATCTTCACAGTTACTTGCCATCTGCCATTTAAAATAATTACTGAATCCAACCTAATTGGACAAATATGAACTACAATATCTTGTAATAAGCTCAGAATGATAGAGCAGATGAGGGTTTCTCTGTCTACCTGTCTAAGTTGTAGATATCTCACTGACATATCTTGGATTATTTCTGGCCATCATCAATGTTAACAAAACTTCAAATAAAAATACATAGAAGTTCTAATATTTTATTTCCCTCACACCAGTGGCTAATCTCATCTTCCCTCTGGAGTGCAGGTACCAGTCCCCACAGTGGAAACCTGTTTGGTTGCCGCAGGTTGGGGTAAGTTACTTCTGGCAAGTAGTGGGTAAGGCCAGGAATTCTGGCCTAAACATCCTACAGTGCGCAAGACTCCCCTCCGTGGCTGAATTATTTTGTCAAAGATGTTGCAAACGCTCAGTTTGAGAAGCACTGAGTCAGACACTGAGGAAGTGTGGCAATCTCAGGTTCTGGTTTCACTCCTCACTGCCACCCTTCACAGTCCTGATTCAGGTGTGCCACACTGTGCTTCCTTCCCCAATCGTAAACATACTCTTCATGTCTTTTCTTCCAGAGCTTCACACACTTCAGGGGCATGGTGTGTGAACTGTTTTCCAGCTGCAGCATTTCTAACTGAATCTCTGTCTCAACGCTAGATGGTGTCCACAGGGTTCAAGAAGGGCACTTTTCCTAATCATTTACTTTAGGCTGTTATTCAGATAACATCATCCTTCTAAACCAAAGAGACTAGGAGGAAAAGGGGAGGGGCATTTACTTTTCCTGTAAAGCAAACTCCAGGTGACTGCCATGCAGTATCTCACGTGGTCTCGGGCTCTGGTTCTAAGAGCAAATATGGAGGTGGATGGGAAGAGATGGAGTGGAGAATACAGGAACGGAATCAACACAGCAGGGTGTGTTTGTAAATATGGAGATGGATGGGAAGAGATGGAGTGGAGAGTACAGGAATGGAATCAACACAGCCTGGTTGTGTTTGTGTGCGGGGAGATTTTGAAAGTCCCATATTTGGGCTGAGAAGACCCAGATGGCACCCCTGAACCTCTATTCAGCTTAGATAAGCTGGTCAGCAAGGTCCAGGGCAGGCAGACAGGCAGGAGGCCAACGAGGGGGTAATGTAGGGCTCCAAACTCCTCCCTACAGAGGCTTGCAGGACTGTGTGATAGAAATTAGAGCTTTTCACCTGTCTCTGTTCACTCATGACACAAACCCATCCTTGAGGAAAGAGTGAGAGGTCAGTGAACATGACAAAATCACCTCCAGTCGCTGTGAGGTTGGCCCAGGACTCTGCTGGCTGAGGGCCAGGTAACTCGTTGCTCTCCATGTCTCCCCTCCTGACCTCCCCCAGGCCTGAACCCTCCTTGCATCTAGAAGTTGTCTGGCCCATTAGTGTCCTTCCACTTCACAGAAGGTTCAGACTAGAAGGCTCTTGACCTCGTTTACTCCTTTGCTCTGCATTTTAAACATGAAGAAACCAAGGGCATGATAGAGCTCTTTGTTCCCATTCAAGACATCTTATTTCGAGGGCAGTTCTCCTTGGCCTGAGGGGCTTGAGAGCAGGCACTAACCTTGACTTTAGGGGCCCCAGAAAGGAAGTGAGCTGTGTCAGAAATGTGTCTGGGGCTCCCCTTGGCAATGGGAGCCATTCAGCTTGTACCTAAAGGAACAGTTAGCCCGGAGTGAAACCCAGTTCTTAGCTTAAAGGAACAGATGCAGAAAGACTTAAACCTGGATCAATGTCTTTTCCCACAAGGAGTGAGAAAATAAAACAACGTTGAATCCTCTCACGCTGCTAATAAAAAGGAGACAGGGCTTGGGTGAGGGCAGCCAGGGAGCACAGGAGGAGACAGGGCTCGGGTGAGGGCAGCCAGGGAACACAGGAGGAGACAGTGCTCGGGCGAGGGCAGCCAGGGGCATAGGAGGCGGCATTTTCCATTCAACTTTTTCTGCTTATGCAATAGATCTTCATTATCTACACTGTCCAGTGGCTCTCAGCTCCCCTGTGGCTCTCCAGCAAATATGGAGGTGGATGGGAAGAGATGGAGTGGAGAATACAGGAACGGAATCAACACAGCAGGGTGTGTTTGTAAATACGGAGGTGGATGGGAAGAGATGGAGTGGAGAGGGGAGTACAGGAATGGAATCAACACAGCAGGGTGTGTTTGTGTTGTGCTTAATGACATAAACTGCTTAATAAGCGGTGACTAGTGCCCCGGAAGAGCTGATGGAAGAGGAAAGCGGTCTGCTTCTATCTCCTAGTGTACTGCATTCCTTTCTCACAGCTGATTTCAGATACTGGCCAGCGGGAGACAAAGGGCAACTGGCTTCCCAGCCAGACCCCCAGCATTTGCCCTGTTGGAACACTGGCTTCAGGCCACATTGCCACTCACTTTCCCTCATGAGGGGAAACTGGGCCTCCATTTTGTGTGCTCTCAAGCAAGAATTTCCTGCTTTGGTGCTGTCTGTCTTAGGCTCCACCCAGAAGTCTCATTCACTTTTTTGAGACAGAGTCTCGCCCTGTCACCCAGGCCAAAGTGCAGTGGCAAGATTTTGCCTCACTGCCACCTCCGCCTCCCAGGTTCAAGTGATTCTCTTGCCTCAGCCTCTCGAGCAGCTGGGACTACAGGTGTGTGCCACCACGCCTGGCTAATTCTTGTATTTTTAGTAGAGATGGGGTTTCACCATTTTGGCCAGGGTGATCTCAAACTCCTGGCCTCAAGTGATCCACCTGCCTCAGCCTCCCGAAGTACTGGGATTACAGGTGTGAGCCACTGTGCCTGACCATCATTCACTTTTATTTACCAAACACGTATTGCCAGGTAATTTTTTAGGTGCTTACAGGTATTCATCAACATAAGCTGGGCACAGTAGCTCACACGTGTAATCTCAACACTTTGGAAGGCAAAGGCGGGAGGATTGCTTGAACCCAGAAGTTCAAGACCAGCCTGGACAACATAGCGAGACCCTGTCTCTACAAAAAATACACAAATTAGCCAGGCATGGTGGTGCACACTTGTATTCTCAGCTGCTTGGAAGGCTGAGGTGGGAGGATGGCTTGAGCCTAGAAATTCAAGGCTGCAGGGAGCTATGTTCACGCCACTACACTCTTGCCTGGGTGACAGAGTGATGCCCTCTCTCCAAAAAGAAAAAAAAAATGTGTCCCAGAGTTAAGTACTATTTCTAAGCTCATTTTAAAGATGAGGAAACTGAGGCACAGAGAGATCAAATCTGCCCAGCCACAAGGAACACGGCGGCTTTCCTGTACTCCTAAGCTCTGTTCTGGGCCAGGCCTGGCACTATATTTTTCTCTGCTCTCCCCTGGGCCCACTCTGCACATGCTCCTCTTTCTCCCGAGGCCCTCCCAGGCTGCTCCCCTTTCCCCGCTCTCCTGGCCACTCTCAGCCTGTATCTCAGGTTCTACTGGCCTCCTCTCAGGTACATTCTCGTCTACACATTTTCAGCTAGTTCACTGTCCAAGATTTTCCTCCAAGATCAAAAATCAAGAGGAGACATTTCTCTCTCAAGAAAATCCTGAAAAGCTATCAAGGATTATACACAGAGATATTGTCCTAATGTCGTTTATAATATTGAAAAACTGAGAAGAGCATTAGTGTTCAGTAATAGGGGATCTGTTAACAAAATAGGGAGTGTCATGCAACCATTAAAAATGCCTATTTCTGGAAGGTTTTAGTCAGGGAATGTGTTGAGGGAGAAAATGAGACTCACATTAAATATAGCACAAGGGCGAGTGGGAGGGATATGGGGGTCTAATTTTGTGGCATTGATATTATAACAATATCATCTTCTAGTACATGAATATGGTAAAAGCAATCTCCATTTGTTTTCAATCATCTTTAATTTCTCTCAGCAATGCTTTAGATTTTTAATGTAGAAGTTATAAATGTCTTTTGTTATTTTTTCCTGAGTGTTTTATATTTTCTCCCATTATTAATGGAATTATCTCCATTATTTCATTTCCAATTGCTTGCTACTGGAATACAGAGGTACAGTTACCTTTGTATATTGACGTACAACCTTGCTAAATATACTTAATACCCTTGTTAGGTCTAGTAGCCATTTTAAAACGATTCCTTATGGTTTTCTATGTAAACCATCATATTGTCTAAAAATAATGTCAATTTTACTCCTTCTTTTCCACAACTTCATAGCTTTATTTTTCTTTTTTAATGAACTGGATAAGATACCTAATACAATGTTGAGTAGAAGAGGTAAGAGTGGTCATCCCAACCTTGTTCCCGATATTAAGATGTCAAGCATTTGAATTTTCACCATACATAAGATATTAACTGTAAGTTTTACATAGATACCCAATGCTAGGTTGGTGGAGGAGTTTTCATTCTTTTTCTTGTTTGCTTATTTTATTTTTTCCCTCAGAAATGGATATTCCATTTATCAAATACTTTATCTGCAGCTATTGAGATAATCATATGATTTTTGTTCTTTTCCTGTTAAAATTGTAACACTTTCTATTACTTTGTTAAAGATTTTTGTATCTAATTTCTTGAGAAACCTTATTATTTTTCTTTTCTGTGATGTCTTTGTCACTTTTGGCATCAGAAATGATTGACCACCTAAAGTGAGGTGGGAAGTAATTCTTGCTCCTCCTCTGTTTTATGAAAGAGTTTGTAGAAGATTGGCATTATTTTTTCCTTTAATGTTTGGTAGAATTCTTCAGTGAAGCTGTCTGAAGCTGGAGGAGTTTTTTTGTTGTTTTATTTGTTGTTTTTGTGGGAAGGGCTTTAACCACAAATTTGATTTTCTTAATAGATATAGGGCTATTCAGGTTATCTCTTTCTTCTTGAGTGAGCTTTGGTAGTGAGCTTTTTTCCTTGTATTTTTCAAGGAATTTGTGCCTTTCATCTAAGGTGTTAAATCTATTGGCATAAGGTTTTTCATAAGATTCTCTGATTGTCCTCTAAACATTAATAGAATCTGTGGTTGTATTAATGTTTTCTCACATTGCTATAAAGGAATACCTGAGACTGGGTAATTTATAAAGGAAAGAGGTTTAAGTGGCTCATGGTTCTGCAGGCTGTACAGGAAGCATGGTGGCATCTGCTTCAGGGGAGGCCTCAGGGAGAAAGGGGGCGATGGGGTGGAGGTGCCACACACTTTTAAACAACCAGATATCACAAGCACTATCTCTAAGGCAGCACCAAGGGGGATGGTGTTAAACCTTGAGAAACCACACCTATGATCGAATCCCCTCCTACCAGGCCCCACCTCCAACCCTGGGGATTACAATTCAACATGAGATTTGAGAGGGGACACAGATCCACACCAAATCAAAAGTGATATCACTTTCCTGTTTCTTGATATACATAGTTTGTTTCATTGCTTTTTAAGAAATCTCTTATCATTTTGGGTAGTAATTTATCAATTTTATTGATCTGGTCCAAGAATCAGTATGTGGGTTTATTAGTTTTTCTCAATTTTTTTTTGTTGTTGTTGTTTTTTTTTTTTGAGATGGAGTCTGGCCCTGTCGCCCAGGCTGGAGTGCGGTGGCGCGATCTTGGCTCACTGCAAGCTCCGCCTCCCGGGTTCCCGCCATTCTCCTGCCTCAGCCTCCCGAGTAGATGGGACTAGGGACGTCCGCCACCATGCCTGGCTAATTTTTTATGTTTTTAGTGAAGACGGGGTTTCGCCATGTTAGCCAGGCCTCCTGACCTCGTGATCCGCCTGCCTCGGCCTTCCAAAGTGCTGGGATTACAGGCATGAGTCACCACACCCGGCCTAGTTTTTCTCTATTTTTAAGTTACATTCCACTGATATCTCCTCTGATCTTTTGTTTCCTTCCTTCTGCATGTTCTGGGTTTGTTTGCTTTCCCTTTTCAAATAAAGGCAGAAGTGGAGGCCATTCATTTAGAACTTACATTTTTTCCAAATATTGTCATTTTGCACTAAAAACTCAGTCTAAATACTGGTTTAGTTGCTTTCCATAAATTTTTAATATATTATATTTTAACTTTTATTCAGTTAAAAATACTTTTAAATTTTCCTATTAATTTCTTCTCTGACTCAAGTGTTAGTTTCTCAGTATTTGGTTGTTTTTCCATATATATTTCTGTTATTGATTTGTAATTTAATTCCATTGTGGACATATAATATACTTGTATTACCTGAATCCTTTAACATTTATAAATCTTTTAAAATGATACTGAATACTGACTATCTTGCTTACATTTTCTGTGTCCCTTGAAAAGAATATGTATTCTGCTGTTGTTAGGTGGAGTGTTCTATTAAATATCAATACAATAATTGGTGAATAGTGTTTTTTTAAGCCTCCTATATTCTTATTTTCTGTTTACTTTTTCTATCATTTATTGAGATAAATATTAAAATCTCTGAGTACAATTGTGTTCCTTTCCTTGCAATTTGATCAGTTTTTATAAAACTCTGTTATTAGGTGCATAAATGTTTAGGACTATTGTGCCCTCTTATGAAATGACTTTTTTATCATATAGAATGACTTTTTTCATTCTTGGCAATATCCTTTTCTCTAAAACCTACTTTGATTGAGATTAATGTAGCACATTAGCTTTTTAATTGTTTACTTTAACATGTTTTGTTAAATTTGTTTTATTTTTAACCATTTGTATCTATATATTTAAGTTAGGTTTCTTGTAGGCAACATACAGTTGGTTTTTCTTTTTTATCCAATTTGAAAATCTCCGCTTGTTAACTGGGGTGTTTAGGTCATCTACATTTAATTATTGGCAATGTTGGAATTAAATCTAATGTCTTATTTATTTTCTTTTTTTCCCCATCAATTATTTGTTCTCTTTTACTTCTTCTCCTGTCTCGTTTTTGGATTAATTCAGTATTTTGTATGATTTGTACTTATCTCCTTTGTTGACTTATTAGCTACACCCTTTTCTCTTGTTATTTTATTGGTTGCTTTAGGGTCTGTATTATGTGTCTTTACCTTGCCACAGTCTACCTTTAAGTGATGCATCACGTCGTGTATAAGAACCTTAAGTGCATTTCCATTCCTTCTCTTCTTGCATTTGTGCTGTTGTTGTTATACATTATATTTCCACATATATAATAAGCACCATGGTATACTGTTATTATTTTTACTTTAAACAATTATTTTAAGGAAATTTAAACAATTTGTTTTGAGTCTTTATATTTACCCATGTAGTCAGTATTTTTGGAGCTCTTTCCTACTTTATGTAGATCCGTATTTTCATCTAGTAAGTTTCCTTTTGTTTGATTGACTTCTTTTATTCCTGCCTAAACTTTTCTTCATCTGAAAACATCTTTATTTCACCTTAATTTAAAAAAATTACTTTCTGGTAAAAATTTTGAAATTGACTTTTTTTTCTAGGACTTTAAAGATATTGCTCCATTGCCTTCTAGTTGCATTAATTCTAACAAGAAATCTGTTTTCTCCTTCTTCTTCTTCTTCTTCTTCTTCTTCTTCTTCTTCTTCTTCTTCTTCTTCTTCTTCTTCGTTGTCGTCTTCGTCTTCATCTTCGTCTTCATCTTCTTCCTTTTTTTGAGACAGAGTCTCGCTCTGTCACCCAAGCTGGAGTGCAGTGGCACGATCTCAGCTCACTGCAACCTCTGCCTCCTGGGTTCAAGCGATTCTCCTGCCTCAGCCTCCGGTGTAGCTGGGACTACAGCTGCATGCCACCACGCCTGGCTAATTTTTTGTATTTTTAATAGAGACAGCATTTAACTACATTAGCCAGGATGGTCTCGATCTCTCGATCTCTTGATCTTGTGATCCACCCACCTCAGCCTCCCAAAGTGCTGGGATTACAGGCATGAGCCCACTGCACCCAATCCTTTTTTTATTTTATATGCATACATGTATACACACACACGCACACATATTTATACATGATTTTCCATGTCTCTAACAAGTTCAGTTTTTCCTCTAGTTTCTTGAAAATATGAAATTAAGCCATAATAACTCTTTTAATGCTCTTGTTTACTACTAACACTGCATCATTTCTGGGTCTGTTTTTTGTTTGTTTGTTTTTTTGTTTTTGGGAGACAGGATCTCACCGTGTTGCCCAGGCTAGAAAGGAGTGGCATGATCATAGCTCACTGCAACCTTGAACTCCTGGGCTCCAGCAACCCTCCCACCTTTGTCTTCCAAGTAGCTAGGAGACTACAAGCACAGGTCACCATGCCTAGCTAGTTTTTTTGGTTATTATTATTATTATTTTTTAAGTAGAGATGAAGTCTCTATGTTGCCTAGGGCGGTCTTTATCTCCTGGGCTCAAGTGATCCTCCTGCTTTAGCCTCCCAGAGAAAGTGCTAGGATCACATGTGTGAGCCACCATATGTGTGAGCCACCATGCCAGGCCCTGGGTCAGTTTTAGTTGATCAATTTTTTTCACCTTATTATGACTTTTTTTTCACACCTTGCATGCCTACTATTAATACTTTTTTATTGAGTGCCAGACATTTTGAGTTTTAGCTGTTGGATGCTGGATATTTTTGTACCCCTATAAATATTCTTTCATTTCTGATCAAGATGCATAAGAAAAACCAGATTTACCCTTACAGATAACCCTTCTTTGTACTCTACCTGATACATTCATAACTACAAGGCTTTTCATCCTAGCTTTTGGGAACAGGTGCTATTCCTAACTCTATGTGAGCCCTGAGTTCTGTTTCAGTAATTCGTTTGTGTTGTCTTTTCCCAGCTTCTGGTATTTTTCTCACATACATACCCTGACCAGTATTCAGCTAAAGATTTATGGAGAACTCTCTGAGACTCTTCAGAGTTCTCTCTTTGCATAATTCTCCCCTCTCAAGTGCTCTGCCCCATGACCTCTAGCTGTCTTGTCCGCATTTAACTCTCAGCTCCATCTTCTCAACTCATGAGAGACCACTGGGCTCTGTCTGGGTTTTCCTTCTTTGTGCACGGGCTTAGGAATCTTCTTCAGGCAATAAGCAGGGGGGGAATAGTAGGGCTCATCTCATTTGTTTCTTGTCTCCTGTCTGTCCTTCACTGTTTAATGTCCAATGCCTTGAGTGCTATCATTTAATATATTTTGTCCATTTTTCAGTTGTTTTTGCTGTAAGAGTAAATCTGGTCTTTATTACTCATTGATGTGGTTTGGCCATGTCCCCACCCAAATCTCATCTTGAATTGTAATCCCCATAATCCCCATATGTCGTGGGAGGAAACTGGTGGGAAGTAATTGGATCGCGGGAGCTGTTTCCCCCTATGCTGTTCTCATGATAGTGAGTGAGTTCTCATGAGATCTGATGATTTTATAAGTTTCTGGCATTTCCCCTGTTGGCACGTATTGTCTCCTGCTGCCCTGTGAAGAGGTGTCTTCCGCCATGATTATAAGTTTCCTGAGGCTTCCCCATCCATGCAGAACTGTGAGTCAAGTAAACCTCTTTTCTTTACAAATTACCCAGTCTCAGATATTTCTTCATAGCAGCATGAGAATGGACTAATTACAGTAAATAGGTACGAAAGTAGCGGGGCGCTGCTATAAGGATACCCGAAAATGTGGAAGTGACTTTGGAACTGGATAACAGGCAGAGATTGGAACAGTTTGGAGGACTCAGAAGAAGAGAGGAAAATGTGGAAAAGTTTGGAACTTCCTAGAAACTTGTTGAATGGCTTTGACCAAAATGCTGACAGTGATCTGAACAATGAAGTCCAGGCTAAGCTGGTCTCAGGTGGAGATAAGGAACTTCTTGGGAACTGGAGCAAAGGTGACTCTTGCTATGCTTTAGCAAGGAGACTGGCAGTATTTTGCCCCTGCCCTAGAGATCTGTGGAACTTTGAACTTCAGAGACACGATTTGGGGTATCTGACGGAAGAAATATCTAAACAACAAAACGTTCGATAGGAAGCAGAGTATAAAAGTTTGGAAAATTTGCAGCCTGTTGATGAGATAGAAAAGAAAACCCATTTTCTGGGGAGAAATTCAAGCTGGCGGCAGAAATTTGCCATAAGTAATGAGCAGCTTTATGTTAATCACCAAGACAATGAGGAAAATGTCTCCAGGGCATGTCAGATAACTTCATGGCAGCCCCTCCCATCACAGGCTCAGAAGCCTAAGAGGGAAAAATGGTTTTGTGGGCCTGGCCCAGGACTCCACTGCTGTGTGCAGCCTAGGCACTTGCTGCCCTGTGTCCCAGCTGCTTCAGCCTCACCTATGGCTAAAAGGAGCCAAGGCCCAACTCAGGTCCTTGCTTCAGAGTATGCAAGACCTGAGCCTTGGTGACTTCCATATGGTGTTGAGCCTGTGGGTGCACAGAAGTCAAGAACTGAGGTTTGGAAACCTCTGCTTGATTTTAGAGGATGTGAGGAAATGCCTGGATGTCCAGGCGGATATCTGCTGCAAGGGCCCTCATGGAGAACCTCTGCTAGAACAGTGTGGAAGGGAAAGTGGAGTTGGAGCCCTGACACAGAGTCCCCACTGGGACACTGCCTTGTGGAGCTGTGAGAAGAGGGCCACTGTCCTCCAAACCCCAGAATTGTAGATCCACTGACAGCTTGCACCATGTGCTTGGAAAAGCTGCACTCAATGCCAGCCCATGAAAGCAGCCACGAGGGGGCCTATATCCTGCAGAGCCACAGGGGCAGAGCTGCTCAAGGCCATGGGACTCTGCTTCTTGCATCAGCATGACCTGGATGTGAGACATGAAGTCAAAGGAGATCACTTTGGAACTTTAAGATTTAATGACTGCCCTATTGGATTTTGAATTTGCTATACATATTTGTTCTATTTTTTAGTAATTTCTCTAGGGTTTACAATAAATATGTTTAATTTCCCACAGTCTAATTTCAACTTATATTTTACTATCTTATGTATTTTGTAAAAACTTTATAGCAATACACCTGCATTTTCCTTCTCCCATTCTTAGCACTTAGCTGATATACATTCTATTTTGTTAAATATTATAAACTCCACAATATTGTTTCAACAGCCAATGACCTTTTAAATAAATTTTAAAAAAGTAAATAAATCCCTTTATATTTATTTACATTATTATTTATGACATTTTAAATTTCTTTGCTTAGATCTGAGTTTCTATCTTTTATTTTTATCCTCCTACATAAAGTACTTTCTTTAATATTTTTTGTAGTACATTTCTGCGGATAAGTTTGCTCAACTTTTGTCTGGTGAATGTTGTTATTTTGCCTTTAGTTTTGACATTTTTGCTAGATGTAGACTTCAGAGCTGAGAGGGTATTATTTTCACATTGTTGTTTTCCTTCTGTACTTTCAAATCCGTTTTATTGATTTCTGGCCTTCATTGTTTGTGAAGAGTCCAGCTGTCATTTATATCATTGTTCCCCTTGTATGTAATGTGCTTTTGTCCTCTAGCTACTTTTAAATGTTTTCTCTGTATTGTTCGTTTTCATGTTTGACCATCCCATGCCTGCATGTAGATCTATGTGTATTTATGTGTATACCATGTGTATTTGTGATTCAATGTGTTTACTGAGCATTTTTGATTGGTATTTTAATGGTTTTCACTAACTCTGGGAAATTTTCCAGCCATCACTTTTAAAAATATTTTTTTCTGTTCCATTTCTCATGTCTTCCCCTCTGACACCCTGATTTCATGTATGTGAGACTGCTTGGTATTTCCCTACACATCATGGAAAATCTGTTTTGTATTTGTTATCTCTTTAAACTGTTTCAAGTTGAATAATTTCAAATGGCCTATCTTCAAGTTCATTAATTCATTCTCATGTAGTCTGCAATCTGCTATTAAGCTCATCTAGTAGAATTTTCAATTTTACACATTATTCTTTGTGGTTTTGGTAATTCTGTTTGGTTCGTTTTAATTGTTTCCATTTCTCTGCTGAGATTTCCTATATTTTTATTTAAATCACTGAATGTGTTAATAACTTTTACATTTAAAGTCTGGTGTGTTAATTCTAACACCTGGATCATCTCAGGGTCTATTTCTATTGATTGATTTTTTTTTCTTGAATTTAATTAGGCCACATTTTCCTACATCTTCACAGATCTGATAAATTTTTATTGTTTGTTCTCTGATATGGATAATATAGAGAGTCCAGATTTTGTCACCTTCTTTTAAAGGACATTGAATTTTGTTCTTGAAGGCAGGCAGTTACATGTTTGGAATATAATTTTAGAGTTGTTTCTTTTTCTTTTTCTTTGTGAGAGTGGGTCTATTTTTTTTATTTCTTCCCCACCCCCCTCATCCCTGCATTGATGAAAGGATCTATTTTTGTATTGAGTTTAGTTTTAGAGCTGGCTCGTAAAGGTCACAGTTCTTCATCTCAAGGCATAACCTTTTTAGAATCTTAACTGAATCTTCAAAATGCTCTGCTTGGGCCAGAAGTCCAATGTCTCTCAGCAATGCAGGACTTCTGGTTTCTCTGTTCAGCTCTCCGTATCCCAAAGCTTCAATCTCTGGCTCCTTAGCTCTTTTTATTGCAGCAGGAGAATTTCCCTGGGAAAAAACTGGGGTGACCGTGGAATTCACCTCATATAGTTCACTTCTCTCCCAAATCACATTCCCCTATTGCCTGTTGCTCAGTGTCTGAAAACATTTGCCTCATGTGTTTTGTCCCCATTTATAGTTGTTTAAAGTGAAGGCAAGTTATGTACCAGTTACTATGTCAGGATCAGACATGGAAATCCCCATGTGTTTTTAATTCTTTGCAAGATTAGTCTTCCTGATGATGCAGAGTGGAAGGATCCAATTTCTCTTAAACCATTGTAATATTCTTTAACAAGCCCCTTTGCTTAAAGCAAGGAAGTCATGTGTCACTCAGCCTTGGCTGACTGAATGATTTAACTGAGAAAGTTTATAGGGATTAACTAGAAACTGGCCGACATGTACTATTAAAAAAAGAAATGGTTGCTTTATTACTAAACACAATCTTTTCTGACTGCAGACTCCCAAAAAGGGAGATGTTCAGCACTGGGCAGACTTATTCTACTAATTTTCTCTCTCACACCCAGGAAATAAACATGGTGTTGGACTGCATGGAACCACTGGTTTCAGTTATACTCATCACCTTCTGCCGAATCTCTCTTTCCACGTTAACAGAAAACTGGGCTGTATCTGAAACCTGTAAGCACTAAAGGTACCTGCAAAAACCTATCTTAGCGTAAGTTGTCACTTCCTCACTGCCCAGTGTAAATTAGTCTCATGTGTTATTCTTGCCTTCAGCTCCCTCTTCTTTTATTTCAGAGCACTTAACATTATTTGTAATTACACATATATGTATTGCCCATTTTTAGCTTCTCCCAATAGATTATAAGCTCTGTTAGGGCAAAAGCCTTGTGTGAAGCGCCAGTCTAGCATAGTGACTGGTAAATAGGAGGATCTAAGAATAATTTGTTGAATGAATGATTAAATGAATGAATTCACAAATAAGCATATCCTTTTGGTATTAGACTAAAATAGATGAAAACAGAAGACCTTAAAGATTAAAAGAGAAATAAATTAGCTCCTAAATACCCAAGGTTTTTATTCTTCAAGGCACAAAGGCCTCTTAGCCAGAGGTGCCTGTGAGGCGCTACTTTCAACAGGAAACTGAAGAATCAATCACAAGATGTTGCTGTTACTGAGACCAGGCCAGGAGAGGATCTGCCCTTCTGTAGGGGCAGTGTGTTAGTCCGTTTTCACATTGCTGTAGAAATACTACCTAAGACTGGGTAATTTAGGAAGAAGAGGTTTAATTGACTCACAGTTGTGCATGGATGGGGAGGCCTCAGGAAACTTACAAACATGTGGAAGGTGAAGGAGAACCAAGCACCTTCTTCACAAGGTGGCAAGAGAAAGAGAAAGAGAGAAAGGGGGGAACTTTCAAACACATTTTTGTTTTTTTTTTGAGATGGAGTCTCGCTCTGTTGCCACGTTGGATTGCAGCAGCCTGATCTCAGCCCACTGCAACAGCTGCCTCCCAGGTTCAAGCGATTCTCCTGCCTCAGCATCCCTAGTAGCTGGGATGACAGGTGCATGCCACCACGCCCAGCTAACAACAATAATTTTTGTGTTTTTAGTAGAGATGGGGTTTCACTATGTTGGCCAGGATGGGCTCGATCTCTTGACCTCGTGATCCTCCCTCCTTGGCCTCCCAAAGTGCTGGGATTACAGGCATGAGCCACTGCGCCCGGCCTGTCAAACACTTTTAAAGCATCACATCTTGCCCACCAGGTCCCTCCCTTGACGTATGGGGACGACAATTCCAGATGAGATTTGGGTGGGGACACAGACCCAAACCATATCAGGCAGCTATGGTCAAACCAGGCTTTTGTGACACACTAGATTTGGTCTCCCCAGTTTGTACCCTATAATTTCCCTTCCAACAGTAGCACATACTAGGAAACGACTTCCTTCGATCTGTGAGAGGGCTCAGCATGCATGAATTTTAATGACTCCCAGGACACTAAAGACTCTACATGTGGCCCCGATGGCCTCTTGTCTTCTCTTGGTTGTGGTGGCAAATGAAAACAAGGACAAAGGCAGGGTACTCTTTGATCGAAGGAGCCCTGGACACAGGACACTAAGGACCCTTTGGTGAAAACTTCTCATCCTATGTGTGTGGAAATTTAGTCTAGAGACCAAGATGGGACAGAATGACTCCTAGATCACGTAATGGTAAAATACATCATGAGGACTCATTTCCAGGACCTCAACCTTCTAGTTCAGGCCATATTGTTTATTTGTTTTCCTCCCCTTTACCTTTCCATCCATCCGTGTCAATATACCAGGCTGGGTTTTATCTTGGACCACCTGAAAGAAAGAGCATGACACTTTCTAATCCAGTGTGACCGGACAAAGTCTGAAAAGATGCCTTTCTATTTTGGCGACATACTCCTAAGTAAGTTTGACATTTCCAGAGAAATAAGACCTTGATCAAAAGTTCAATGACTGTTTAGAATCAGAAAAGACTGCACTGGTGAGTATGGTGGCATGGAGCGAGCCCTACCTAGCTCAGGACCTTAGGGGCCTGGGCACAGCCTGTTCCCGACTGTTGCGTCAACAAGGGGAAGCCCTTTCTTTCTCTGCCTCTTAGTTTCAGCATCCATAAAATTAGAGGCTAGAATAGATAAAGGATAGAATCTCTGCCATTCCATTGTACTTACATGTTGTTCTAAACCTGCAGCACGCTTCGAGGAAATGTATACTGCTACTGTATAGATTTGTAGAATCTGTTTCACTGTATGTTCTCAGAAACAGAAAAGATCCATATTTCTGAAGAAATACACATACGAAAGCCTACATGTGCCTCTGAAACAAACAATCTGAAAAGTCGGTTGATGTGGACATCCTGGAGAAATCTGCAAAGCTGCTGCCAACCCAAAGGCCATTTCCTTCCACAGAGCGGATGAGCATGAGCTTCCCCAGAAGACCCCTCCAGTGGGGTTTAGTCTATCAGGATTCCACTTCTAGCTTCTCCTCTGACCTGCTGCAAGGCTAGCCAGCTCTCTCTCCTGACGGAGATTAATCTACAAGTTCAAAAAATAAAGATGGATACAAACTATTCGTAACTATTGTTTGTATCCTAGGATGAGAATTTAGGTTGAAGACAAAAATATAAAGTTTAAAAAAATGTTTAGGGGGATAAACTGTTACCGGTTCAAGTACTCTATCAAGGATAGTTTTGTATAAAGTTCTTTCAAATCTTATAAATTATTCAAGAATGACTCTTAACAAACATAAGCAGACTCAGCTATGGCAAATGGAACCCTGATGAAAATGGTCATTAATTGTGACCACAAAATTGTCAGCCTTTACTGTTCTAACACATCTGATTTTTCATATGATAAGACCTGGCACAGAGGTATTGAATATGTATAACTGAAAATATACAGTGTATACTATCATAAATACAGAACAACATGTGGGTCTTCACTGTCTGTTCTTACAGAGGAATCCAGTAGCTGTCTCACTTCTTCATGAGAGGTCCGAAGGATGCTGGATACAATTGACATAAGGGAGTTTTCAAAAAGTAGGTGAAAACATTCTGAGTATAATTAAGAAACCTGGAAATTAACAACTTGATGTCATTAAAAGTTGGCGGGAAAGTGGGATAAGCCCTTTTGTTCATATATGACCATAAAAATATGTTTTTGCATGATTTTGAAATGTCAATCCTAGTTAGAGTTGGCTTTTCAAAGTGTACTAACTCTCAGAACATATAATATGATGGAGTTGTTGTAAGATACTCTCAGGGTCTTCTCCAGTCAAGCATTCTGAGTTGGGCAGAGGAAACACCAGGCCTTGGCTGCCAGGTGGCCTTCCTAGGACTCTGCCTGCTCCCAGATAAAGCGCTGCTGACCTACAAGCTCACTGGGCTGCAGACAAGCTGCTGGAATCACAAGGAATTTGGAGATCCCTTCAGGAGTGGGGAAAATGGGATGCTTCCTCAGCCCAGGGAGTATGTGGATCAGGAACCCAGAGGGAGGAGAGGCCCTCAGAGTCTATGATAAATGAGCTGTTTCTCTCGAAGTCTTCTTCATCTCAGTTCATGACAAATCCTTCCTTCTAGTTGTCCAGCCCAAAAACTTTGCAGTCTCCCTTAATTCCTCCATTTTTCTTACACATCACATTCAATTTCAGCCGCAAATTCAATTGTCAGCTCGTCTCAACTCAATGTTGGTGCTTGTCTAGATTATCTCAGACCCCTCTAAGTGGTCTCCCAGCTTTCTGCACTGCCTCACTGCAGTCTGTTTTCCATGCATCAGCCTGAATGATCCTGCTAACACCTAACTCAAATCATGCTGTTCTTCCTAAAGTTCTCCAGTGACTCTCTATTTTACTAATACTACTCACCAGGCCCTACATGACTTGTACCCCCATTATCTCTCTGCCTTTATCTCATGCCACTATTTACTCTGTCCCAGCTACACATGCTCCTGAGGTATGTCCCTGCTTTGGGGCCTTTGTACGGCGCCTCTCTCAGATGACCATATAGCTCACTCTCTCACACCTCTCAAGTGCTTTCTCAAATGCTACTTTCTCATAAGGATTTCCCCAACCTCCATAGATAAGAGTAAGTTCCATATTGCCTCCACACTTCAGCTTGCTGCAACTTCATTTTCTGCTTTGTGTTTCTCCGCACCTTGTTTCTCTTCCAGTTGTTGCTCTCTCTCAGTCTACCTATTTTACGTAGTTGTCTTCTCCCTTCGCATTGTTTGTTTTTCTCCTCTAAACCACACATTCCATGAGGATATGCATTTTCGTTTGCCTCATTTTCTTCTGTAACCGAGAACCATGCCCGGTATATGGTGAGACTCATAAACACTTGTTGCATGATCGAAAGACATTCCCTATGTACGTGTACAGGAGGTAAGTGAAATGTGACATTTGCTTCATCTGTTCTTTTATTAAATCTATCATTAAATGTTTACTGAGAATCTTCTCTGAGCCCAATGCTGCCACTTCCTCGAGGACCTCCAGTTGTTGAGGGAGTCATAGAAGTAGCCATCTAATTTGAACACAAAACAGACTTACAAGTGCTGTAGCGAGAGTTCAACGGGCAGCAGGACACAGAGGAGGAAGAGAGGTGTTCTGTCTTGCTGGTGGCGTTAAGCGATTGGAAGTAGCTTCATGGAGAAGATGGCATTTGAGCTGTGTCTTGATGAGTTCCTAGTTGTCCTGTAAGCATCTGGATCAGTGTGAGAAGTCACAGTTCCTTGACTGTGACTTAACACCTGCCAGCCCCAAAGCCAAAGCTTAGGAGGTGCTTTAGCCTCCTCTTCAGACCCTCAGCCCATTTCAGAGATCTCTGCAGAGAGAATTGAGATCACATCTGCCAAGCAGAAAGCAAGGCTTTCGGTAAGGTCACAGCAGGCGGATTGCCTTCACCATGTCATCCTGGGGAGTGTGTGTGTGTGGACAATCTGGGCAGGAGATCAGAGCTTTGGCAGGGAGGGGCATGGGCAGGCTGGGCCTTGTGGAAAGCTGGGCCCCAGGGCTCTCTTGTGAGGTAGAAGATGGTGTCATTCAAGAGCAAGGATAGGGTGACAGGCCTTGCAGCCCTGAATAGCTCCCCTGTCTCTGTCTCCTGGTGGCCTTGGAGTCCCATTTGCCCACAAGGGATGGAGGTTTTGTGAAGAAACACATGACTGGTTGCCCCAGCTATCTCAAATCTGACCTTCTGTTCCCATTTCAAACTTTAGAGTGGAGTCTTCTTGTCTTTGTTCTTTGTTTGTTATGTTCTTCTTCATTCCCTCCAAACGTCTTAAGAGGCTAAGGCAGAAACAAGTAAAGGAGAGACCTGGTTTTATAGCTGCCTGGTTTGTAACACTCCCCTCTTGCTGGTTTCTTGGGATCAGTGGGCTTACCAGTGGGAGCGTGTTTTGAAACTGGGCCACATGCGGAAGAAGCTCTGTGCCGCTTGGCTGTGCAGATGATGGTGGCCGACGAGCACCTCCCGGGTGTCTGGCGCAACTCTGGACTCTGGACTTGCAAAAGGGTAAAAGTGGCGGTGGGCCAGGTAGAAGATGGCTGTGGCCCGTGGCTAGGTCCCGGCTCCTGGGCTGCTGGCTGAGTCCAGGCCACAGCAGGGGCAGCCCAGGTCGAGGGGCAGCCACAGTGAGGAGGGCTCAGGGGGCATGTGGAAGGCCCTTTACTTCATCGTGCCCCCCGGAGTGGGAGTGCACGGGACACCTTGCTGAAGCCACATGACGTGTGTACCTGGGACCCCAGCTTATCCCTACCCTTAGCCCCACCAAGGGCTTTCCCTGGGGAGACAGTGACCATGCTCTAGTCAATAACCCTCAGTTAATCTGCTTCCAGCCAGCTATGAAGATGAATAAAGAGAACCTGGACAGCTACCCAGGCATGAGCCCAGCACACTGGCTTCAATCATTACTCTGCATGTGGAGTAGAAAAGTGACCTTCAGCTCACCTCTGTACTCACATCAAATGACAACCGGGTCAAATACGGACCTTCCAGTGCTTTGTGTGGCAGGGAGGGCTTAGATAAATAACTTACCTTAGGGGAAAAAGGCGTGAACCCCATGCCTGTGGCCCACAAAGCTCCCCCTGCAAGTTCGCTCCTAGACGCAGGTGTTTTGAGCTGATGCAGAATTCAGTGCTTTAGAGATGATGAAGCCAAGAGAGGTGGGTGGAGGGAGAGTAGATGACAGCCCAGCTGAGGAAGAAGGGGGAACACTGAGGCCTCCAGGACTCAGAAGTCTGCTGTTATACACCTTGGCCTTGGGCTGGCCCATCTCAGTGAACTCCAGGACAGAACTGGCAATCGTAAGGCTGAGCACAAGTGGACCCACGACCTCTGTGTTGGTAACTGATTTTAAAGCTATTAATTTAATCTTACAATCAAAACGAATGAAAAACACCAACACAATGAAACAAAAACAGCAAAATCTCTTTTCCTTATAGGATACCATCTCTAGCCCCCCATGATTCTTCTAATTATACCCACCTCCCTTTTTTATGGCTAACTTAGAGCCAGGCTGCCCGAGTTGGAATCCCAACCCTGCCACTTGCTGGCTCACTTGGGGTTGGACAGGTATCTTAACTTCTCTGTGCCTCAGTGTCCTTATTGGTAGAATGAAGATAAACACAGAATCTACATTTTAGGGATCGAATGAGTAAAGATTTTTGGAGTGGTCATAAAATCAGTACTGCAAATGGTACAGTCACCTCCCATCTCCCACCTCCCACCCACCCCGAGGCCTTCCCTGGCTCCTCCAGTCTCACTGAGCTGCTGCTCTTCCTAAGTGTTCCATCTGTTGGTGTGGAATAATACTCATGCCTCAGCTCCAAAGAGTCCCCCTCTGTAGGTAAACTCCTAGACCCAAGAGCATGTGGGCTGTGCCTCTGCTGCAGCCCATACCACTGTGCTTGGCATTTCTTATGCTGACAGCTCTTCCTGGGCACGGGGGTTGTCTCACTTATCTCTGTGTCTCCGAAGTCCTCACAGTACCTGGCACACAGAAAAAATGCAGCAGATGCTTGTTAGAAAGAAAATGAAACTCTCTTCTCATCTAATGATTCCAGATATCACCTCTCCCACTTATTTCACAGCAGCTCTGGGAGCACGGCAGAACTGGGATTATTATCTCCATTTTTAGAGGCCCAGAAAGGAGATTTCAAGGTTCCGTGAGTGGCAGGTCAAGGCACAGACACAGGCCTCAGTTCAGAAACTCCTCACTTAGTTGGCCCTTCCTCTTAACAGTTTTCGTCATTTCTTATTCTAGCAGCTGCATGCATCTCCTGACTTATTCTGGCCACCTCAGTGTGCCCTGTGTGTAAGAGGTATAGCTTAGTGCCTGGAAGCCCAGCAAGCCAGGGCCTTAGAGAGGTGAACTGGCTTGTCCTCTGGGCCCTGGGCCTCTGCCTGCTCTCAGAACAAAGCTTCAAGCAGCCTGGACAACATAGCAGGACCCTGTCTCTATAAACACATTTTTAAAAATTAGCAGACATGACAGTGCACGCCTGTAGTCCCAACTACTCAGGAGGCTGAGATGGGAGGATCACTTGAGCCCAGGAGGTTGAGGCTGCAGTGAGCCAAGACCACACCACTGCACTCCAGCATGGTCAACAGAGTGAGATCCTGTCAAAAACAAAACAAAACAAAACAAAAACTGCTGTGAGCTGTGAGCCAGCCATTTGGACCCAGTTGCTCGGATGTCACTATGTCAAAATATTCTCAACAGACAATCTGCAATCCTGGCGCTTACTCGTCCTTGAGCCTCCCTTGCCCATTCCACAGCCCTCAGGGGATGCAGTGGGGATTACTGTGGTAGCTATTACTTGATAATTGAGAAGAAAGCAAGCCAAAATAAGTGCCTCCCACTTTTTTTTCTCTTTTGGCTGCATTGAAATGCTTCTGGCTTCCAAATGACCACATGGAGAAGGCCTGGGACTCCCCTCAGATGCAACCTGTCTCTGTTTCTGGCTCCGGGGGGTTGTAGAGCTGAGTCGGTATCACCAGCTGTATGGGGAGAGGCTGCTATTGAATCTTGTGATCAGGGCCCGAGGGAGAGCTGGAGTGATCGTGATTCACAAGTATGCGTCAGCTATCACCTTACAAATCACGTTCTCATCCATTATTCATATGACCTTCACAGTTCTCTGGCTAGGTCAGCAGGATATTACAAGGAGCAAAAATGGATTTTAACAATCTCAGTAAACTGAGATTGGCTGTGACTTTAAGCAGAAACCCTGGTGTGGAAAGTATGGCATAGGGATCTAATACAGCCCAGGGTGAAGACGGTGGAGTTAATCCAAAAAACAAAACATACCCTGGTGCAGCCCGCACACCTGGCTCCTTTCTAGTGCCACCAACTGCATGAACTTGGGCAAGGCACAACCCCCTCTGGACCTCAGTTTTTCTATCTGTAAAATGAGGTTGACGAGCTCCAAGTTCTAGCCTAGTGATATAGTTCAGACAGTTGTCCCAACCCAAATCTCATGATAAATTGTAATCCCCAGTGCTGGAGCTGGGGCCTGGTGGGAGGTGTTTGGATCTAGGGTTGGATGCCTCATGGCCTGGTGCTGTCTTCACAATACTGAGTGAACAATCTTGAGATCTGGTTGTGTAAGTGTGTGGTAGCCTCCCCTCCACCCCAAAAACCTGCCCCTGCTTTCACCATGTGATGTGTCTGCTCCCCCGTTGCCTTCCACCATGAGAGTAAGCTCCCTGAGGCCTCCCTGGAAGCCAGGCAGCTGCCAGCACCATGCTGCCTGAAGAGCCTGCAGATTCATGAGCCCATTAAATATCTTTTCTTTATAAATTACCCAGTCTCAGGTGTTTCTTTATAGCAGTATAAGGACCACCTAATACACTGAGCTATTTGGATGAGACTATATTAAGACAGAAGGGTGAGGAGACACCTCCCCACTGCTCCCTCAACACACCCACATACCCTGAAGTGGGGGCAAATGTCACTATAAAACCAACAAGTCCATGAACATGTCCCCAGTTGTGAGCAAATCAGTAGACAATACCTGCCTTAAGTGTCTGATCCTAACTTCATTGTGTGATTTTCATTTTACTTTGATGGCTCCTGTGCTCACGGGGTTCTCCAAGAACCTCAAAAGAGTTGTAACAAGATGGAGTGGGCCCAGAGGACCCGGTGGTGCTTGTACATTTTGTCTTTTTTGGTGTGACCTCAGAAAGTGATGATCCTTTCATTTTCTGGTTGGCAGCAGAGGGAGAGGGGCAAGGGGCCCCCCGCTTTACTCCAATCAGAGCCAAGGATTGGTGGTAGATGGCCTGCCTCTTCTTTCTAGATCCTCTGCTTCTTAGTAGTAGCAGGCTGCCCTGTTTTCATGTTAAACACTGCTCAGGGCAACAAGCATGGTAGAACCACTGTATACATCAACTCTTTTTTGTTTTAGACGGAGTTTTGCTCTTGTTGCGCAGGCAGGAGTGCAGTGGTGTGATCTCGGCTCACTGCAACCTCTGCCTCCCAGGTTCAAGCAATTCTCCTGCCTCAGCCTCCTGAGTAGCTGGGATTATAGGCACCTGGCACCACACCCGGCTAATTTTTTGTACTTTTAGTAGAGAGGGGGTTTCGCCATATTGGCCAGGCTGGTCTCGATCTCCCGACCTCAGGTGTTCCGCCTGCCTCTGCTTCCCAAAGTGCTAGAATTACAGGCATGAGCCACAGCACCCAGCCTACATCAGCTCTTAATTGTGTTGTGAATTGTATTTGTGGATTACATACATATCCTTGAAAGCAAAAAATAAATGGAAGCTCAATCAATCATTTTGCCATGCTCAAAATGTACACCTGATATTTTGAAGTGCTAAACCCTATGGAAATGACAGGTGTCATCAGTTCAATGAACAAAATACCAGATTGAAAAACAGGACTTTCAGCATGTGTTTACCATCAATTGATATGAACCGAATAGCCATAGATCTCTTTTTACTAGGATGAAACTGACTGCCGTCACAGGAAGAATGGGAAAAAGTTTGATTTTGCTGGAAAAAAATAACATTATGAAAGTTAAAACTCATGATTTTAGAAAATGTAGTATCATCCACTTAAAACAAATATAGTTTATTACAGCATTATATTGCAATAATGTTGGAGAGATAATTTATTAAAATAGAATGAAAATGTATGGAGTAAGCAAAATTGAATTAATTGCTTCTGAACTTAATGTTGTTTTATTAAATTGAATGAAATATTTTGAGTCTTTATGCATGCTTTTTCATAGCCTTTGCAGACATTTTCACTAATATGTATTAGTGAAATAGAGAAACCAATGTAAATTAGTGAAATTAATATTTGTTATATCTCAGATGGATATAAAATAGGTATTTTAACTAGGTTAATAGAATTTTTAAATTCTGTAAGAGGTATTTGTTTTGAATTATAGATCCTAGGAAATGGAATTGTTTTAATCATCTGGTTTCTTTGCATTTAACTTTCAGAAGGTCTCAATGCAGGAAAAAAGACAGGCTTTTATTATGGTTCCTAAAATTTAGAACACAGATTATTGTAGAAGTTCTCACAACTGCCCAAAAGGAGTTTGAAAAAATAAACAGAAAGAAAAAGAAAGAACAAGGCAAAAAGAGTCAGCTCTTGGTGAGGGGACATTGAGGAGCCTTGTGGGCCTAAGTAGGCAGACAGTGGGGGCCAGAGGTGGAGCTTTCCCTGTGCGGCCTGAAAAGTGACTCAGAGCCCTGCCCTCCAAACATCAGCACAAATGACAGAAGCCATCAGCTGCAGTCCATTTTCCACTGACAAGGCTTCTTAAAACAAGGTGGTTCAAAGCGCAGGAACCCAAACACGGGCACAGTGAGTGAAGCTCACAGGTCCTGCACCTGCTGCTGGCGTCTGTTACAGCTCATTTCTTTCATGTGTCAGGTAGAAAGGGCGCTCTATATAAACTCTGCACTCGCCAAAGAATCTCTCCTCTACGATCGGCAGCCAGTCCTTCACGTGTCTGGTGGGAGCGGGAGAGGCAAGCAAGGTTAATGACTCACCTAAGGTCACGGGAAAAGTAAGTAGAGAAATAGGAGCAGCCTCCCAGACCGTGGGCTTGTTTCCCTCACATTTCTGTGCTGTGACACGCAATGCAATGGAGGAGAGGACAGTTCTCCTTTTATCATCCTTTCCAACAAGTGGAAAAATTGCTTTGCTGAGACAGTGACCAATTTCTTTCTAAAACGTTCCAACATACAAGACCTCCTAAAAGTACCTATGTAAATGGAACTCACGTCTTCTTTTTCTTTTCTTCTTCTCCTTGTTATTGTGGTGTTGGTTGTGCTTAATATAAGTATTATTTGAGGTTTTCTCTTACCACAGCCCTTTAAACCACAAAGACCCTCTAGGCTTCTGATTTTGAGGTCACGGAGGCCACTCCTTCCCCAAATTCTGATCTGCGAAGGCATCGGAGGAGAATGGCTGTGAGAAGCAGTGGGCGGGATCCCACCCTTGGCTAGGGTTACAGTTCCGTTGAAGGGGCTGATGGTGGCTACTATTTGTTTTTACCATCTCTCACTCTCTCTCTAATAATTCTCTCCAAGTTGGACACTTAGGATAAGGTCCTCGTAAACTCCTTCAGCTTGAGAGTTTCCAGGAAAGGGAATGTTAATTTTGTTGACAAATTTCAGTATCCCAAAGCCCCAGGTCTCAATTCATTGTGCAAACTCTTGGTCCTGAGCCTGCATGCTCCCCTTGTGCCCCTAATTAGTCTTGTCATGAACTCCTACACTGTTGTCTTAAACACAGCCCTATGTCCTGGGAGCCAAAGGGCACTTTGGGGTGAGTAGTGTTGTATTTGTGTATATTTTTAAAAACTAGTCATCGCTCCTCTGGCTGTGGCTGCCATCATTTTTCAGTGGAGGTGTTACCATAGAGATGTTGTCTGATCCATCTCTATTGATATCACCCTTTAAAGGGGCCCCTCAATAGGCACTGAGGTAGGTAAATGTATGCAGTGACATTGAGCGGATGATTCTATTCTGAAAAATTCCCGCACCATTTGTTTCTGTGCTTGTCTGAGGGCTGGGACACGGTGTTGGGTTTTGTTGCACGTGCTCTCTTCACAGGCCCGGAGTTAATGCAAGCCTTGTTTGAAACCACTGAAGCAGAAATTTCTCTGCTGCCAAGAACAAAAGCTCCACAGGCCACCTCGGAGGCTGCTTTGGGAAGGCCGTGTCTCCGGGGCTCCCAAAGGAAATGGGAGATAACCGGGAGCAGGGAGGAGCACCTCAAATTCCCCCAGCCCTCCTAGACTGTCTGCACACATCTGGCCCTGTCTCTTCTGGGGAAGTGCTGGCCTCTCCAATCAGACGTTTTGATATAATTTGCCCTTTTCCAGCCCGTTGAGAGAAATCATCTGAAAGATAGGGTGCTTTTCTGTCCGTGGTGATAGGTGTGTATTTGTACATCTTCTCTGCATCTTTTCTGCTCATGTGATGGGGGAGAAGCTCTCTTATAAACAACAGTCACAGTTACACTGATTCACACCTTTATGTTTAAAACAAATGATACCACATTCTCTTCCTACTCTGAGAAAAAGAAAAGGAGGAAGAAAAGACATGAGGGGAAGGATTTATTGAATGCCCTGTGTCCTGGAAGAGTGTCGGGGACTTGGTAAGTCATAATAAACAAACGTTGTTGAAAAAATGAACAAGGGACTATTTAAAGCCAAGCAATTTTGCTAGGAGTTTCCAGAAGTATTTTTTTCTGTGCTTTTCTCAGCTCTGTGACACTGGAATTATTAGCCCCTTTTTACAAAATGATTGAGTGACTTACCCAAGACCACACAGAAGAGAAGCGGTGACCCCTCGACTTGAATCTGAGTCTTTTTCCCAGACTCCAGCAGCTCTGCCGGTAACTCTGTTTGGTGGACTCTGCCCATGGGCCGGTGCTGTGGGAGCTAGGACTGCGTTCTCACTTCTGGGCACGAGAGTAGAGTGGATGGGGCTCCACTTTCCCCATGCTCCTGTTCTTGTCCATTTGGCTGTGGCCAGCCCCTGCCTGGTGTTAGCGGCATCGGAGAAGGGAGGCTCATGAGTGCAAAAGCAGAAACTGCAAAGATATAGACATTTCCTGAGCCTCGAGATTAGGTCCAGGGTGGCTTTTGTAACAGTGGTTCTGGCCCCCAGATGTCTGCTGCTTTGTCAAGTTGCCCCATGTGTGGGTCGTGTTCACCAAAGGCTTAGCGGGAAGGCAGGGGATACGCTTTGTTTTTTGTTTGTTTGTTTGTTTTGTTTTGTTTTGTTGCGAAACGGTGGCATGTGGATTTTGGACCCAGAACTTCAGTGTTCATTCATCCTTTCATTCATTCACTCACTCCTAACTTCATTACTTTATTTATTCACTCACATACTCAGTACACACTCTAGGTAGGACATGAGCCAGGCACACATGTCCGGCATGAAGCGTGCAGAAATGAGTAAGACACGGGCCCTATTTCCCATACACTAAGAAATGTTTAATAATAGCACCAGAAATAACAGCAGTTAACAGCTTATGGTTTACAGAATGCCCTCACAGCTCTCATCCAATCTTCACAACATAAATTGTGGTAGGAACTATTACAAAATGGATTTCACAGATGAGGAAAACAATACTCAGAGTTGGCCGAAAAGTCAGCAAGTGGCCAGGGTGAGTTTGTACCAGTCCTTTGATCCCAGATCCTGTGCGGTTTTGAGTAGCCCCAGCGTGGAGGAGCTCGTCTGCATTCCTCTGTCGGCCACTTTATGACCAAGGAGTCAGCCCATTTTGGATAATGAAACCACCTAAACCCAGTCTGTTTGACTCCTTTGAGTACGGGCAAAGGGTGGCATTTTGCGGAACTCTTCAGGAGAGGCTGCTTTGTTTCTGTTCTTGAGCGTTCACAAGTGGGTTGCAAGGGTCTCACTATTTTGGACTAAACTAGTGATCTTCAATTTTGTCTGTATATTGGAAGCTTGGAAACACTCAGGCCTGAGCCCCATCCTAGAGATGGTGATTCACTGGCGTGAGATGGGGTCCAGGCAGTCTGGTTTTCTGTCCACATCCATTCTGAGCGAGGGTGTTCTTTGGCCCTACTCAAAATGTTCAGTTTTGGCCTGTTCTGCAAACGTCCTCTGACTGGCGGGGAATGCTGAGAGTGGGGAGATGTATGCTTCCGCAGCTGTCTGGGCTTAAGGGATCTCATGCCCTGCTAGGCACCATGCTGCAGTGGAGGGCCCCTCATGGACGGCCTGGTGAACGCTGCAGGTTAACATCTAACTAGCAGTACTCTGGGAAATAGGTCGTCTGATGTTAAGGGTTGCCTTCAGTGGCCCAGAAAATTCTTGTTAAATTAGAAAATGTGATGTCGCTGCTATCCTGTACAATACTTCCAGGGGGTAATGACACTGTGTCCAGGAGAGGAGGCATGAGAATGGAAAAGACAGACTGCTTCTTTTCATAGGACTCCCAGTCTGGAGGAAAAATACATACAGAGATTATTTCAACAGAATGGGACATGGGGAATGGGAACCGACTCTGCCTACAGAGGTCCAGGAAGGATGAACCACAGAGATGTCCACGGTTTTGAAGGGAGGGTTGGATTTTTCCTGGCCCGACTGTGGGGGATGCTTTGCAAATGGAAGGCATAGCAAGAACAAAGGCAAATGGTGCTCAGGGAAGGCAAGACATCCAGCAGGACCAGAGGGGGAAAGGTGAAGCTAAGCCTAGAAGGTTGCAGCTTTGCAGCTTTATTCTAGAGTCAAGAAAGAACTGGGAAAGGATTTCAAGCCAGGGAATGACATGGTCTATGTCTTGGGAAGAGCAGTTGTGCAGTAATGTGGAGAATGCACTGGGTTTACAGTGATTCCAATGAGCAATGGAGACTGAAGGGAGAGTGACTAATTCAAGCTATTGCAGGGCCAGAACTGGGTGGTGGCTGAAGGCTGGAGCGAAGAGGCCAGAGGAGGATGCTCATGTCAAGCCACTTGGAAAGGAGAGAATGGGACTATTTATAATGAATTAGCAGCCAGCAGCCGCTCTTGTCACTGCTGTTAGAAAACTGGCCTTTGACCACCGGAGGGTCCATCCTCCAACTGCCACTCACTGACTCACTCGCTGCAGAGTCATGCAAGGTGATGCTCCCCCATAACTACGGTCTTGAAGCATCTCAGGTTCTAGTCCCTCAGCTCCCTATGGGGGTTAATCTGCATCTGAATGTACTGGTGCAGGCATTCTCACATGTGGGGCCTTAAATGTTAGAGTCTGTCTTGCTGACTGAATGCTCAAATACTCTGGGTTCCCCAGGGCTGAGAGCTATTAGGGAAACAAAGGAAAGCCCTTTTAATTAGGCTCTCTGCGTTTCCCGGCAGGAGGGGGGAGGAGGGGCACAAAAGCCCCAGTTGTTCTGGTGATTAGATACAACAGGGGAGAAGTTTAAAACATCTGGGCATGTTTATACCTCCAAAGCCATGACCGAAACACGTGAGGATCCAAAGGGGCTGAGGCTTCCACGGAGCTTTTGTTTACATTGATCAGCAGATGCCTGGGAGGATCCAGGGCTGATGGAAAGCCTCAGGGGCAGCCCTTGCTCAGTCTCTGGAGACACTCGCTTTCCCCTCCCGCCAGAGCCCAGGCCTGGGGAAGAGAGGAGGGAGACTTACTATCCTAGGAAGTTACATTTATAGTGTTGTTCAGCACACCATTTAAAAAAAATTTACGGGAGGCCGAGACGGGCGGATCACGAGGTCAGGAGATCGAGACCATCCTGGCTAACACGGTGAAACCCCGTCTCTACCAAAAATACAAAAAACTAGCCGGGCGAGGTGGCGGCGCCTGTAGTCCCAGCTACTCGGGAGGCTGAGGCAGGAGAATGGCGTAAACCCGGGAGGCGGAGCTTGCAGTGAGCTGAGATCCGGCCACTGCCCTCCAGCCCGGGCGAAAGAGCAAGACTCCGTCTCAAAAAAAAAAAATTTACACAGGGTGGGGAACATCACACACTGGGGCCTGTTGCGGGATGGGGGGAGGGGGAACGGATAGCATTAGGAGATATAACTAATGTACATGACGAGTTAATGGGTGCAGCACACCAACGTGGCACCTGTATACATATGTAACACACCTGCACGTTGTGCACATGTACCCTAGAACTTAAAGTATAATAAAAAAAAGTATTTCAGGTTTAGGGATACAGGTGCAGGTTTGTTATATAGGTAACCTGCGTGTCTCAGGGGTTTGGTGTACAAATTGTTTCGCATCCAGGTACTTAGTGTCCTACCTGATAGGTAGTTTTATGATCCTCGCCACTTTGTTTCTTAACCAAGATCCCACTTTACACCCAGCAGGCACACTGAGGGCATGGGAGCTAGCAGACCGATCTCCAGCAGTTAAGAACTGTATTAAAACCCACAACCAATTTTCTGTAATACATAAATGCATATACTTAAAAAAAAAAAAAAAGGCGGGGAGAAGGAGCAATGAGTGTTTGTACAGGTTTGTCCTCAGTAGTCACTGGCAAATTCAAATGGAAGACTATAGGTGAAGACAAAGATCCCAGTGGTCTCTGTTTTACAGCATCTGGCAAAATACAGGTGTCATTGAGACTCTAGAAGGGTTGAATGTCCTTTTCTACAAGTTATGACTAGTATAAGCTATTAGAAAAAAAGGTCAATAAAGGAAGGCAAGATTCTTCTCGTTCGATCAAAAGCCCAGTGTGGATCTTCTAGAAAAGTCACCTCTTTGCAAATCCTCTTACCCTGAGAGCCACAGAGGACAGGAAGCCCTTCCCCTGGCTGATGCCACTTTTTTTTTTTTTTTTTTTTGAGAAAGACTACTTTTCAAAAAGCATTTAGAACAAATTGTGCCGTTTGAGAGAAGACAGGGATAGAACAGAAGCCGTCAAGCTTTAATTTCTCTGCTAATTAATGGTTGATCATCTATCCTTTTATGATTCTTGACCCCAGAAGGAAAATTTATTAGTACTTTTAGATTTTGCACAGTCGTGCTAAATGAGGCATGTAATGCGTTAATTTAGTGCCTCGTTAGCATAAGCAGGGCCTCCCCAGCCCACCCCATGCCCCATGGAAGGCTTTCTCCGGAGCTGTGGGGAACTTACCTAGCACAGGAATGGATTATTTGGCTCTGGTGTCTGAGGGGCCATAGCCAAGGTGGGGGCTTGCCCTACCCGCCCCGGGGGATTCAAACATCAGACCTGTCTCTCATTTTAATGAGAACATTTAAATCCCCAAGTCTTCAAGCCGCTTCCTACCAGTCCGCATATTACAGAAGGCTCAGTCTGTGCAGCTACTTTTCAGCATCTCAGTCCTACCCCTCAAATCAAAACATGAGATCTTGACCCTAGGAGGGGATTTCTGTTGGTTGGGATAGTGAACAGTTGGTGTCCTAGTTGATTCAGGTCATATTGAACACAGGCATTTAGCCTAGATATTTACCTGGAATAGATGCCCGCTCAGTAAACGCCCAGGTTTGCTGCAGATACGTTTAAAACCCTGCAAAGGGTGCTCCAAGTTGATGCAGTTCAGCCCCCTCTGCTTTAAGGGAGGCAGAGAAATACGGAAAAGTTTGCTGGGCAGGGAGCGGGGACTCTGCTCTGACTCTGCCGCCAACTCCCTTGGGAACTACGGAAAGGCACTTGCCCTCTTCGGACCTCTGCTCTCCCATCTGTTAAACAATCTATCAATCTTCATGTCTAAGGTCCCTTCCGGTTTTGACATTCCATCATTCAGCATGTTGGGAATGCCAGGGGCAGACTGGGTGAAAGAGAAAGTCTATCTCTTTGGGCAAACCTATTTTTAGGGACATAATCCAAGAAGATAATTAGATGTATGCAAGAAAATAAGGTATTTATAATGTAAATGACGAGTTGATGGGTGCAGCACACCAACATGGCACACGTATACACATGTGACAAACCTACACATTGTGCACACGTACCCTAGAACTTAAAATATAAAAAAAAGAAAATAAGGTATTTATGAGATTATAAAAGACTGGTTAAATAAAATAGAGTATATCTATATGACACAATCCTAAGAAATCATTAAAAATAACACCATAGAATATTATAGGCATGGAAAGACATTCATAATATTTTGTTATGCAAAAATCCAGGGCTTTTAAACAAGACTTCACATGGAATAATAGTTTTGCAAAAATATATCCAAAAAATGTGCCTAGAAAGAGATTTGAGGGAATCTCACCAAACTGTTAATATCTATCTTTGGGTAGCAGAGTTTTAGGAGATATTTGTCTTTTTTATAACTTTCTGTATTTTCAATACAGAAAATGAACGTGTATCATTCTTAGAAAAAATACAAATGTGTATCATTCTTGGAAATTTACTTAAAATGAATGTGTATCATTCTTAGAAAAAAATTATAAAAATTATTTAAAAGAAACAAAATTTTGGTCTTAAATATGTGTATTCTTTTCTCATCTCATTTTCCAGATACATGAAATGGCAACTGTGAAACATATTCTCAGGTCAGAAAGTAAGTGATTTGTTGGCCCGAGGTCAGCCAACAATAAAAAAGTTGGATGACCAAAACCGTCTGACATATATACAACTCCAGGTGAGTTAATTTTATTAAGACTGAAGAGAAACAAATGTATAAAGGTTTTCAAACGAAGAACCTGGCTTGAATGGAATGTGTCCTTATTATGATCCCAGCGTGTCAGTCCTGCAGAGGGCTTAAAGACGATCCACGTTAGCCCCACATGATACAGACAAGCAAGGCACTTGCTCCAGGTCTGGGAGCTGGTTACAGCAAAAGCCAGGACTAGAACCCTGTGTCCAGCTCTAGCTCCTGTCTCAGGGCCACAGCTGTAAGGATACCCGCCCTCTCCATGTGACCGTGGAGGATGCTGGGGCTGAGATTTCCTTCCTGGAGTGCTCCAGGTATGCATTCTGATGGCTCACGTTACTTTCTTCTCAATGGCGGTCCTTGGCTCTAGAATGTGATCTCCTTGGAGATAGACATGGCACTAGGCCTGTGGATCCTGTCTGGAGTGGGCAGAGCTTCTTCCAGAATACCAGGGCTTCCTGCCACATTCTCTTCACTGCATGGCAGTTTGTCTGTGTTCTCTGAAGTATTCTTCTGGGTTAATTTTCCCTAAGGGAGGAGAGCAGGGATTGGAAAAGTCAAAATATTAGATTATGTGAATATCACTTATCAGTTACTTGGAAATTCAATTCTACCACTATCCCCTGAGAATGTCCTCACTGCTGGGAACTGTCCTCACTGCTGGATTTTTGGGAGGAAGGAGGATGATGAAAGGGAAGAGGAAGATGCTATAGACACTGCTGCTGCCCTCCAGGGTCTCAGAATCTGAGTGGGGGAATAGTCAATGGGAAGAAGGAGCTCTAAAATAAGGCAGCCTAGAAGAATGTGAAAAGGTACAAACCAAATACAATACCAGCAGACTCAATAGAGATTGTTTAGTTTGGAGGGAGGAGGTCCCTGAAGGCTTCCAGGAAAGGGTGGCATTTGAGATAGGTCTTTGGGAAATAGGATCTCAACGTTTAGAGAAAAAGAAGGGGCATTTGAGGTTGAGGGAGCTGTGAGTGACAGTATGGTCAATGTAGATGCAGAACAACCTTGGGGGTGGAACCAGAAACAGGTAAGGGGCCAGTGTGGCTAGAGCTCAGTGCACATAGGAAAATATGAAGAGAAGGTGTTGGAGAGACATGGGGTCATGGTTTGAGGTGCTTGAAGAACCCATAAAAGTATCTGGACTTATATGCATAAAGGAGGTGTTGCCTGTAGCATTTTGAGGTGAGCTGTGCTTTAGGAATTTTTTTTATTCACATTGGAGGGGAAAAGACTAGAGTCAGAAGCAGTCATTTTAGAGAGAAAAAATAATCGTGACTACAGGAAGATCCCAGGCACCCTCCTTCCAGCTGGCGAGGAGAGAAACCAAGCTCTTTGATTCTTCTTAGACTTTATGGCTGCTCGTACAACTTGCTGAGAGAAACTTCTGAGCTGGTGTTTCAGCAGCTTTAGTTAGAAGCCAGGAAATGTAAGTAGTGATGTTGTAATGTAAGTGTAAGTAGAGAGCAGTGATGTTGGTGGCCCCTCTGGGACGGATGGAAGTAGCGTAAATGTAAGTAGTGATGTTGGTCGCCCCTCTGGGACGGATGGAAGGCTGGCGTCCTCCCCACTACCATGCAGGAGAAATTGTGCTCCCACGCTAAGAGCTGGGACCCCAGTGTGGTCCTGAGTCGGCGACTGCAAAGCAACATTTTCCAACTAAGGGATGCCTCAGGAAATAATAAATCTCTCAGGATTTATGGGTCAGGAAATTCTTTTAGGAGAGGAAATAGAGAAGAGGTAAAGCAGAGATGGGGTCAGGCAGGACAGCAGCTGCCCAGGACCCTCCTGGCACAAATATTGGGCTTGGTTGGGTTGGGGAGTTGCCCATCAGAACTCAAGGCTGAGAAGGACTTGAAGGATAATCTAATAGGATCTATCTTTTGCTTTTCCCTTCGTTGAACTCATGGTTCCTTCTCTGCAAAAGAAGAAGGTTGAACTAAATGACCTCCAGGGTCTTTGCCTCCAGGTTATTTGATGCTTGTGGTGAAGCCAGTCTTCTCACTAAGGACTCTGCTTATGCCGTGTGCCTCATTTTCCCCAGCTGAAAATGCAATCAACCGAGTCACCTATCACCCATATTTGGGCTGAGGATTAACGATGAGAGGACATCTGGAGACTTCCCTCGGAGGGATACAGCTGGGCCTCATTACCTCTTATTTACTGTCTTTTTACACTGGAGATGGGCCCACATACTCACTCTAAGGAACAATGACAGAAGCATGTAGACCATCCCGACACACCCTTCAAAACACCCCCAGCCCAGCAGCTAGTCGCCATGCATAAAATGCATAAATCCACGCGCACATAGACTCGGGCACACACATATGCACACACACACACGTCCTCTTTCTTCTCCTTTTCTGCCTGGTGTCTGTCAAACGATGCATCCCTTTTATTCTCAGAGATCTGAGACCGGCCTTGTCCTGGAGTTGGTGAATTCCAGCACACCCACTGCCTTCATTCCAAGCTGGAGCTCCGGGTGCCGTCAGCAGATGGCGCCCGGAGCTCTCAAACGACTGGGTGAATGCTCAGGCCTGAACTTCTGGCCTCCCCACTCCCACCCTTGGAATGGGATAATTTGGGAGTCATCTGTGGGAGGCCTGCCAAGGCCTTGAATTTACTACTTGGAGCTAGGATAATTTTCCCCAGACGGGGCACGGAGCGGGAGAGAGGAGGAAGGAAGCGGGGTGGGGGCTGCAGACCTGGTCAGGGCCACGACAGCTCCAGCTCTGGCAGCCAAAGAAGGCCTCACTGCAAGGCCCCATCCGAAGGGGTGTCTGAAACAAGGGCAGGTCACACCCTGGAAGGGGAAATGCTTTCACTGGTATGAAAACCCAGGAGAACAGAAGGATTTACAGACAAAAAAATAAAGCCAACAAGAGCTTCCAAATCATGTCTGTCCCTCCCACTTCCAATCTCTGAGTCATCTTCTAAGCCCAGTTTCAGCCTCACCTACTGTGTGAAGCTCTCCCTGACCCACACACCTCCTGTCAGCATTAACCATTCATTTCCTTTTAACTTTTTATTCTGGAATTTTCCAAGCATATACAAAAATAGAGAATATGATATGGCCGAGCACGGTGACTCACGCCTGTAATCCCAGCACTTTGGGAGGCTGAGATGGACGGATCATGAGGTCAGGAGTTCGAGACCATCCTGGCTAACATGGTGAAACCCCGTCTCTACTAAAAGTACAAAAAAAAAAAAAAAAAGCCTGGCGTGGTGGCGGCGCCTGTAGTCTCAGCTACTCGGGAGGCTGAGGCAGGAGAATGGCATGAACCCGGGAGGCGGAGCTTGCAGTGAGCCGAGATCCTGCCACTGCACTCCAGCCTGGGCGACAGAGCGAGACTCCGTCTCAAAAAAAAAAAAAAAAAAAGAGAGAATATGGTATAACAAACTCTTTTATACCCATCCCCAGCTTTAATAATGGCAATTATCAATGTTTTGCCAAATTGTTCCTCTATTCTCCAACCTTTTTTTCTGGAATATTTTAAAGAAAATGCCAAACATCTTATCATCTCACCCCAAAACACTTAAGATATTTTTCCCTAGAGTTACTTATTTTTTATTTATTTTGAGATGAAGTCTTGCTCTGTCACCCAGGCTGGAGTGCAGTGGTGTGAACTTGGCTCACAGCAACCTCTGCCTCCCAGATTCAAGCTACTCTCCCGTCTCAGCCTCCTGAGTAGCTGGGATTACAGACTCTCGCCACCATGCCTGGCTAATTTTTGTATTTTTAGTAGAGACAGGGTTTCGCCATGTTTGCCAGTCTGGTCTCGAACTCCTGACCTCAGGTGATCTGCCTGATTTGGACTTTGAAAGTGCTGGGATTACAGGCATGAGCCACCACTCCTGGCTTTCCCTAGAGTATTTTAAAACAACCTAGACATCTGCATGCATCTCTAACTGAGAAGGACTGCTTTCCCTTTAACATAACCACGTGCCATTATTATATCTAACATTTACAATCATTCTTTATGGCACTTAGCTCCCTGTGGCATTTGTCATGGTTCGTTTGGTGTGAGAGTTACACTGAACATAAGTGTGTGTCCCCTCCGTTTGACTGTGGTTGCGTTTGGAGCATGGATCAGACCTCACATATTCTGGAGTTCTCATGGACTCCAAACAGCACCTGCTCAGAAGCCCTGGAAAGTCAGAGCATAATTAAGGACATTCGTTCTAAGAAGACACTCTCACAGTCATCACTGGAACCCAGAGTCCCTCCAGTTGGAAATGTGAAGTCAAAGGAGGAAATTGCTCTTAGTCTGAGTCACAAGACTCGTGTCCTTTTCTCCTGAGGTAGATAAGAGACACACACACAGGCAGATACACACCTCATGGCTCCAGGAGCCGCAGAGGCAGAGAATGCAAAAAATGTGGCGGTGCCAGCCGCAGGGAGGTCTGGAAATGCCTTCTTAATTGAGCCTTTCTGGGAGCTGCACAGGCGGGCTGGAGGAGGGACAGGAACAGAGAGGAGAGGGAGGTGGAAGGGGCCATGAAGGGCCGTGTCTGAGATGGGGCCCAGGGGCCTTTGATCCTACTTCGTGTGTCATGAGTTTAGAGACCCGGAGAAAAGAGTCTTCAGTTTCTTCCAATAAAGCACTGTTATCTGAGAAATGCCCACCGGGACAGAATTGCCCCATCTTTGAGTGCTTCTGTCTATAGGAAAGTTTTTTCTAATAGGAGCCTAAGTCTGTTTTCCTGCAGCTTTCACTCATTGGGGCCACTCTGAACAAATGTAGTGGTTTGACAGGAATGATTTGTGGTGGAGAAGGGATCAGAAACCTCTGCAGGGTGCCTAGTAAGTGCTAGACATCTTGCACGCATTAAGTCGTAAACCAGAAAACCCCGGAGATACCTTTGCTGTGGGTATTACTGTCCTGTGTTGCAGATGAGGAAAGGGGCTCTGGGAAGTCTGCAGCTTGCCCGGGACACAGGGTCCACCCGGCTCTCGTCTAACCTGTCTTCTGGTTTCCCTTCAGATGGCTGGAAACACAGCTCCTGGCTCCTGGAGCCCTCTGCTCTCCGGGCTTCAGCCCTCCCTCCTAGGACATACTTCCCCAGCCCATCATGACCAGTTCTGGGCTGCCCTCTGTCTGGTCTGCAACCCTCTTCAGTGAGATCCCAGACAGGAACATAAGCATTCCTGTTGCTTTGCTGGGAAGGCACCATATGCCAGACAGCAACCCATGTACATCATCATTTGCTTGAAGAAATAACAGGAGCTTGTGACTCCTGGCCACACTCTGGGTAGCAGGAGCAGCACAGTCTGAGGTCAAAGGATGTCACAGCTCTCAGCCAGGCTGGCTGAGACAGGTTCTAAAACAACCCTCTCCAACCTATTGCTCTCCAACTCCCAGGACCTGCAGCCACTGGCCCTGCCGTGGAACAGGCTGCATGATGTTTTAAATCCAATTGTGTTTCTTCTTGGGTGAATAGGCAATACATTCTCATGGTTTGAAGTTGAAAAAGGCACCAACGGTATAAAGTAGAAATTCTCCCTCCTACTCCTTCCTCCCATCACCCATCTTCTACTTCTAGGAACAATGTTTTCAGCTTCTGGTGCATTCCTTCAGATGTAGTCATCATGGATATAATACAAATAAGCACCTATATGTGTATCCCTATTCCTTTTTCCTGTTTAAATACAAAATCAATATATTATACTGTTTACCACTGTTCTCCCCTTTAAAAAGTTTTTTAGATTTTGTGTAGAGACTGGGTCTTGAGACGTTGCCCAGGATGATCTTGAATTCCTGGCCTCAAGCCATCTTTCACCCCGACCTCCCAAAGTGCTGGGATTCTAGTTCTGAGACAATTGAACACCCTCCTTTTTTCACTTAGCATATATACCTTCAAATTTGTGACTTGAAGGGGTTTAAACTTACCCTCTTCTGCACCAGTGGTCCAAATGTGAACTCTATACTGTGCACCTAAGACAAAACACAATGCAGGCTGGGCATGGTGGCTCACACCTGTAATCCCAGCACTTTGGGAGGCCGAGACAGGCAGAGAGCTTGAGCCCAGGAGTTCAAGACCAGCCTGGGCAATACAGTGAGACCTTATCTGAGAAGAAAGAAAGAAAGAGAGAGAGAGAGAGAGGAAGGAAGGAAGGAAGGAAGGAGGAAGGAAAGAAAGAAGGGAAGGAGGAGGGAGGGAAGGAAGGAAGGAAGGAAGGAAAGAAAGAAGGGAAGGAGGGAGGGAGGAAGGAAGGAAGGAGGAAGGAAGGAAGGAAAGAAAGAAGGGAAGGAGGAGGGAGGGAAGGAAGGAAGGAAGGAAGGAAGGAGAAAGAAAACAAAAAACAGACCTAGTGTTGTACGCCTGCAGTCTTAGCTACTCAGGAGGTTGAGATGGGAGGACCACTTTAGCCCAGGAGTAGAGGTTGCAGCAAGCCGTGATCACACCACTGCACTCCTGGGTGGCAGAGTGAGACTCTGTCAAAAAAAAAAAAAAAAAATGAAAGTCTCAGTTAATGCTTGTTAAACAGATAATCTCCACATAGATATAAAGAGACGACTGCAGATACATTCTTGTTTGCATCTCCCATGTACATTTTCCAAGAGATTTTGCACTGCTCTTTGGGGGATGTGACCCCTACTTTATAAGGACAGTAATCATTCAGGGACTGACATAATTTATCCAAACTAAGCTGCTGCCCTACTTCAGCTACTCTGATTTTGTGCTTTGGAAGCATTAGAGTTGAGCATCTGAGAATAGAGAGACTTGGCTGAGTTTTCTAAATAATCACTTCAATATACACAAATGTGCTAGGAAGAAGTCATGCTGTCAATATGATGCAGTCGAAGGACTCAGGTTTCTCCTTCCACATTGAACTGAAGATGGGACATGCACCAAGTCATTTTTTTCTAAGCTTTCTTTTAGCTTCCCTGGCTGCAAAGCAGTGATAATTCAACTTGCTATTAGGGTTTTAAGTACTCCAAGGTATTAAATACCTAGCATTAAACAGTACAAAAATATATTTTTAAAAATACCAACTAGCAAAGTGCTAAAATGACACTCTGTCTTTGCCTAAGTATACTCTGAGAAATGGAAAAGCTGGTCTCTGGGGGGCCATCTGCTGAGCCCAGGAGTCCAGGAACCTTCGATGATGTATGTGCAATCACTGAATTATGCTGGAGAAAAGATCTAAAACAGACGTGGTTTCAGAGCATTCATGATAAATGGTTCTTCACAAATTGAAGCTGATTATTTATCTCCCTCACATTCCCAAAGAGGTGGTCTCTGCTTTTACGCAGAGTTCGTTCCTGGAAACTCCATCTTACAGGGAAATCCTAGTCTGATTGTATAGTTGAGGGTCTCTCTCTTCAAACGTGTTCAGTCTCAGGAGAGAACTGAATGGATGAAAGTGACAGGAAGGAAGAATAGGCACTTTTAGACCACGGCAAACAAGGGTGGCAAACACTGAAGCCTGCTTGAAATGATGCTGTGGAAAGAGAATGCAGTTTCATATAATGAACAATTGGCACAGTTATAGAATAATGTAGATGGCTGTTGAAGTAAAAAAGTACAGACGGAGACACAGTAAGACCTGACGCATGCCCGGGAGATTTAGAAAATGTTCCTCAGGCCGGGTGCAGGGGCTCACGCCTGTAATCCCAGCACTTTGGGAGGCCAAGGTGGGTGGATCACAAGGTCAGGAGATCGAGACCATCCTGGCCAACATGGTGAAACCCCGTCTCTACTAAAAATACAAAAATTAGCTGGGCGTGGTGGCGCATGCCTGTAATTCCAGCTACTTGGGAGTCTGAGGCAGGAGAATCGTTTGAACCGGGGAATTGGAGGTTGCAGTGAGCTGAGACAGTGAGCTGAGATCGTGCTGCTGCATTCCAGCCTGGCGACAGAGCAAGACTGTGTCTAAAAATAAAAAAGAAAAAAAAAGAAAAAGAAAATGGTTCCCCAAATGGAGCCCACAGTGCTGCCCCCAGCTTACTCTTCCCTTCACCTGGGCCCTTCTCCTACCCAGAATATCTTGGTCCAGGGTAAGGGACAACTGTCACAGAGAACCTTTCTATGCCTCCGTTTTCTTCGTACGAAAGTGGCCATGCAGCAGTCCAAGGACATTTGCAGAATGTTGCAGAGCCTGGGAACCAACGGTCTCCCTTCCAAGCCTGATGGAAGAAATGGCCTCCTTTCCAAGCCAGATGGACCATGGACCTCTGAGACCAGAAAACCAGAAGCCAGCTGATTAAATATTAATAGTTAGCTGGTATGGGAAGGTCTCTTGAGTTCAAGACCAGCCTGGGAAACATATAGAGACCCCATATCTACAAATAGTAAAATAAGTTAGCTGGGCATGTATGTGCCTGTTGTCCAGGAGGCTAAAATGGGAGGATCACTTGAGCTCAGGAAGTAGAGGTTGCAGTGAGCTATGATTGTGCCACTGCATTCCAGCCTTGGTAAGAAGCAAGACTTCATTTCAAAACAAACAAACAAACAAAAACAAAAAAAGCCTGTAATGCCAGCATTTTAGGAGCCTGAGCAGGGTGGATCATGAGGTCAAGAGATCGAGACCATCCTGGCCCACATGCTGAAACCCTGTCTCTACTAAAAATAAAACAAAATTAGTCAGGTGTGGTGGCACATGCCTGTAATCCCAGCTACTTGGGAGGCTGAGGCAGGAGAATCGCTTGAACCGGGAGGTGGAGCTTGCAGTGAGCCGAGATTGCACCACTGCACTCCAGACTGGGTGACAGAATGAGACTCTGTCTTAAAAAAAAAAAGAAAGAAGTAGCTGTGTTAGCTGGGCCGAACTAAGAACACCAAGTCAGTTTTGTCTGTGTTTTACATCTACAATTTTAAATATCAAATTTAAACATTGAAGAGTTTTATGTTTTTCTTTTTTCCTTTGAACTGGTGACTGGCTTTGGCTCCCAGCAGAACAAATGGAGAGAAAGCAATGAACTGTCTGTGGAGTGAGGGTGCATTAAAACACGGACTGAGGATCTCCCTTACGGGGTGGGGAGACTGGGACAAAGCTGCCAGAGGCTGCTGGCAAGAGATACCCCCTGGTTCTAGACCTGTCAGAGAGCGCTGGAGGTGGGTGGGGAGGTGGGGGTTGGGGAGCGTGTTGGAGTTGGGCTTGGGTCATTGTAGGTGAGCTGGCATGGTTCTCTCTGGGAAAAGTTCCAGAGAGTCCTGGCTCTGGGGAATTTGGAGGTTTTACTCGCTGGCATCATCTGCAGTAGACAGTGATCTGGCAGATACTATCTCTCCCAACGAACTTGGCAAGGGTCTGGTCCTGCGTGAGGAGGCAAAGAGTTCTCTTGGATCAGGTGAGCACATCTAGGTGAGGCAGCACACAAGAGCTCCATGCCTTCTGTGCAGACAGAGGGAAGTTAGCATCCTCAAGAGGCAACTACACAGCTGCACACCCAGTCAGTGCTTCTCCCAAGGCACACAGGCGGTGTGGCAGAGCCTGTTCCTTGCTGACCAGTGTCCATTTCCCCTTTCTTCCTAAGTATCAGATTCCAGTTTTATTTGGAGTGGTGATGAGACTACATTTCCAGATCCCCTTGCAGCAAGGATGGCCAACGACACACAAGCACAAGTCATGAGGTGGGTCTTCAAGGGGCCTGACTTGGTGGGCAGAGCACTATGTTGGCCTTTGGCATTGCCCGGATTCCTCTGTGGAGGACTCTGCAGTAGCCCATGAGGTTACAGGGCTGATGCGAGACTTGTGCTCTAGTCATGACTGATCAGTTTGTAGGCTGCAGCCTACCTACAGATGTCTTTTAGATGGGCAAAGAAACTCCCAATTTGGCAAAGTCACTCTGATTAGGACTCTTACTACCAGCTAAAAAGAATTCCTAACTGATCCAGACGGACTTGGAGAGAAAAGAGCTCCCAGTCACTGGAGATGTGCATCATCAGTGGCAGGGGTTAGTGGGGTGAGGGGCCTGGCAGGGGCTGGGTAGGAAAGTGCAGGACTGGAAGGCTTCCGTTTTTGATATTTGGTGACCCTCTGTGAGGTGTTCAAATCCCAGCCTGCGGGGGCTGTTGGTTAAATGGTTTTAGTCTGAGCCTTAAAACAACAACAGGCTCCAAAGAGAAGAAATTCATCACAAATTAGTGGCCTATTTGTGTCACCTGCCTCTAAAGTCGGAGGCTCTGCAGTGGAAGAAGTCCTGTGTTGCTGGGGAGAAGGTGGCTTCATGGATGTTCCCCTTTCAGTGTGACTGCCTTTGGGGCCTATAGGGGGCACTAAGGAACTACAGGATCTTGTTGCCTCTCTGGCGGGGTCAGCGCTCAGACCTCCAGCCGCCCCTAGCGAGCAAGAGGAAGGAATGGGGCTGGGGCTGGGGCTGGGGCTGGGACAAGGGTAGGATATAATGGGTAGAAATGAAATCGCCCCTTCCCCATTCTTCTTAAAGATCTAAAATGCAGAGCACCTGATTTTAAAGTTCAGAAGAAAATGTCTCCCTTCTGGAACGAGAGCTTGACATTTCTGTCCCTGAATCTTAGACTAGAAGGGGGCCTTGGAGATCAGCCAGTCCTCACTATTCATTTAGCAGATGAGAAACTGGAGGCCTGAGAAGGAAAGTGATGGATTCAAAGCGAGGCAGGGCGTTAGCAGCGGGGCTGGGCTGCAGTCTGGGCCTTCCAACTTCCAGCCGAGTGTTCTTTCCACCACACCACACCCACCGTCTTGGCCACGTTTGTTCTCTTTTCTGGCCCTGGGGGGACTCTGGCAGGGCTGGGGGTCTGATGTGAACTGGAATCTGTTCAATTTCACCTCTCATTGCTCCTGCCAGCTCGCCAGCTCTGGCTGATGGAGGCAATTAGAACCAGACATCCCATAAGGGCATTCCAGAAAGATCTCTTAAAATTCCACAGCAGCTGGGGACTTGCCTTTCCCTGCAGGGATCATCTGGTGTGTAAATACCTAGTTGTGTAAGGCACAGGGTTGGGGGGGCATGCTTACACACACACAGTCTCTCAACCCACATTCACCCACAGATAGAAAAATAGAGAAATATTCGGTAGGAATTCCTTTGCTTTCTACCTCCCAAAGAGAGAAGTGAAGAATTTACAGGCCACCCTGAGAACATCTAATTACTTGCTGCTGAGGGATGGGTACTGTATTTGCACTGGGCAGTGGGTGGCAGAGGGTGAGGGACATCCCTGGTTTTTTTCCTCGCACTCCAGAGGACTACTTCCCACCACTGGGTTCTGGGGAAGACCAAGCCGTGTTTGTGGCCAGCTTAGCAAATATGCAATCCAGGAGCCTGACTGAAAGGTGTTACCTCAGTTCATCTGTGGGAGCCCTGAGACACCAAAAGACAAAATGGCAGAGCAAGGAACTCCAGCCCAGGACCACTGGCTTTGACTAACCTGTTCAAAGATCTCCAGTGACTGTAACCTCAAAACTGAAGGGCAGAGGGCTCATGAGCCCATGGAGCCCTCTCTTTCTCAGGGCTCCCATTTCACAGTTTTCACCAGCCAACCTTTCTTTGGCCAACAATGTGCTACTGTTAAGTTGTCCGGTGTTCAAGTAGACCCAGCGGGTTTTTTGTTAGAAGTCAGTGGGAAACAGCCAAAGCATTGCAAAGGCAGATGGAAAAACTGGACACGTTCTCTCATCTGAGGGAACACCTACTTCCACTGTGATTTACAGGAGGCTAGAAGGGGAAGGAAAGGGTCATCCTTCTGACATGCCTACATACCAAATTGGTTGCAGAGCTTAAGAGAGAGCTCACATCTTCTCTTTCCGAGACTAGAGTGTTTTCAGCATCATCGCACCACCACTCCCAACTCCTCCCTTTGAGATTGCATTTGGCCTGAATACCCCATGAGAATGGTGTAAAACAGTGTGAAAAAATTAACTCAGGTCATGATTACTATAATTTTTATTAGGTAGGCCCAATAACTCTGAGCACCTTTTGAAAATCTGTCCTGGGACTTGTGGTTAATTGGTGATTAATCACTGATCCATTTATTAGATGATTTTACATTACCAATTGATGTTTTATCTCTGTACTCCCCATTTTCCAGTGATCTCCTCTTGCTGACATCCCTTAGATCTTCTGTCTGTGTTCCAGATGAAGCATTTTGCAGACTAGCACTCAGGGAGAGAAGAATGACTCCATCAGTTCGTTTTGCTGATGGTTTTGTGTTTGGAAGTAGAAGTGCATTTGTTTACTTACGTATTCAACATCAAGCACTTGCTGGTGCTGGGGGAGGTGCCAGGTGCTGGGGTAGGAGTTGGGGAACAGAGGGACAGAGAACTTGGCTTTAAGGGATTTAAATTTTGGTAGAGGGAGACAGAACGTACCCACAATTAGCTCTAATATCGAGAGTAAGCCCTACAAGAGAAGGGAAGATGAAGTGAGCTCAGAGGGAAAAATCGCTTTGAGAATAGGTGGGAGAGCAATCAGGTGGGAGTTCCCGGAGGCGGTGGCATTAAAGCAATGCCTGGAAGGATGAGTGCTTCTGCTGTGCAGAGACTGGGGAGGTGGAAGAAGTGGGGCAAGGCATTCTAGGTGGGGGAAGGCGAACAGGAAGGACAGCCATGGCTTGTCTGGTAATCATGAGAGGCTCAGTTTGGCTGATTAGGCTGGTCAGCTGGAGGCAGTCCTTGGAGGGTGACAGATATCAGGTGGAGAAGTCTGGGCATCAGGCATGGGGAAACCACCACGGCTTCCTGAGTGGGCAAGCCATGTGGGCATGACTACCCTTGAGAAGGGTGAACAGCAGCAGCGTGGACTGGGTGGGCATAAACACGCCGTGACCAGCCTTGCCCTGGGCACCTCTCTGTCCTGCAGTCACTCAGAGCTCTGCTGTGTGCCCATCTCTTCCACTCCCCCAGCATGAATCCATAGACCCCAAGAAAGACCTGCAGTGTCTTATGTTTGAATGATGACCCCCTGGCAGAACTCAAACCACGCGCCCTGCTGAATGGAACTCTCTTTTTCCTTTCCATAAAATCAGAGAACTTTGTAGAAACTTCAAAGGTCATCAGTTCCAGTTGATGACATCCAGTTGATGCTTAGATTTCCTCCGTTGCTTCTCTGCAAAGTGACTGTCTGTTCTGTGCTTAACTATCTCCAGTGATGGTGAGCTTACTGCTTCAAGAGGCAGTCCCTACTCAGGGTAGTCCTAGACTCACTAATAGAATGGACAGGGCCTGCACCATCCCCATTTCTGCCTCACCCTCACCTGCTAGCACTGTGACAAGACATCTGTCCATGTGTGTTGAATAGCGCTGAAAGAGAGAGCTTACCAGAGAGCACATGAATTTCCCAGAAGGTCCCTGGAGTAAAAATCTGGTATTAATTAGTCCTGTTTGAGCAGCACTTTAGAGTTTGCAAACAGCTTTTACAGGCTTTATTGTTCCAGTGCCCACAACACCATTGTGAACAATGCTGTGGCATTTCCGTTTTATGTATCGGAAACAACTCCAAAGGGAACTCACCCCAGGTTGAACATTGTGTCAAGGTCAAAGCCAGGATCCTACTCCCATTTCTTCTAACTCTAAATCTTGGAATTTTCTCAGCAAACCAGGTAAGGCGGGAGGTCTGTCCCCAAACACTAGCCTTGGGACATTATTTTTTTTTTCATTAAACAATGTATTATGGATATAATTAGTTGAACCAAAGGGGCAGGATGGTGTGTGTGTGTGTGTTTGGTGTGCATGCATGCACGGCCATGAACATGCCCATGGAGGTACTTTATACTAAGCTGAAATACTTGACTAACAGGTTTCCTCTTCCTGTTTCTCTTTTTTTTTTTTTTTTTTTGAGGCGGAGTCTCGCTCTGTGGCCCGGACTGGAGTGCAGTGGCCAGATCTCAGCTCACTGCAAGCTCCGCCTCCCAGGTTTACGCCATTCTCCTGCCTCAGCCTCCTGAGTAGCTGGGACTACAGGCGCCCGCCACCTCGCTCGGCTAGTTTTTGTATTTTTAGTAGAGATGGGGTTTCACCGTGTTAGCCAGGATGGTCTCGATCTCCTGACCTCGTGATCCGCCCGTCTCGGCCTCCCAAAGTGCTGGGATTACAGGCTTGAGCCACCGCGCCCGGCCTGTTTCTCTTCTAGGAGCCTCACTATGGCCCTGTCTCAGGGCACTCAGCCCCAAAGTGGTGCAGCCAGAGCATTTTCATCGGCACCACATGCTGAGCCATTGAGCTAGCGTGCTGACAGAAGCAGGGCCGACACAGGCTTTGTCATTGAGAATAGGATGAATACTGAGAGCCACCAGCCCATGAGTCTTTACTCGTCTATCCTAGAAAAAGGAATGTTTTTAAACACCTCCACTATCAATCACCAAGAAAAAAACATTTGTTATGCGTTGTTTTTTGTGTCCTCTGATGTAACTTTTTATCCAGGAGTTCAGGGACCTCAGTTTCTTTATTTGTCAAATGGGCATAGCTGTGTATGTATGTGGCGAGGTGGGGTCGGGGGGTAACCATGGAAGAATTGGACCAGTTGTTCAAAAGGGACCTTTTCAGTTCTCGGTTTTTGTTTTGTTTTGAGACGGAGTCTTGCATTTGTCGCCTAGGCTGGAATACAACAGCACGATCTCGGCTCACTGCAACCTCCGCCTCCCAGGGTCAAACAGTTCTCCTGCCTCAGCCTCCCGAGTAGCTGGGTTTACGGTGCCACCACGCCCAGCTAATTTTTGTATTTTTAGTAGAGATGGGGTTTTGCGGTGTTAGCCAGTTTGGTCTTGAACTCCTGACTTTGTGATCTGCCACCTCAGCCTCCCAAAGTGCTGGGATTACAGGCCTGAGCCACCATTTCCAGCGCCTTCTGGGTTCTGAAAGAGGGAAAAAATGTAACGTGGTTCCAAAATTGACAGTGACCCAGGTGTAGTGAGGAAAGAGTAGATTCATGCATGTCCAGTTGCCAAAGCAGAGAACCTCCAGGGGGCCCTGGGGCTGTGCTTGTCTTCCCAGTGAGGCGGGCATGAGGAGACTGCAGAGACTCCTCCTAACGGGGCTGCTGTGCGATCCCACCAAAACGTTGCAAAGAACTTGTTACAGAGTTTGGGGGAATTGCTGTCCACAGTTTCAAATAAGATGTTGCAAAATGACAACATCAGGGTGGCAAGATATGTCCAAAAGAATACTGAAGCAAGACAGAAGATGGCTGGAGGTTGGACTTATGAACTGGGTGGGGCTGGTGATGGCGAGGAGAAGGAGAGAGGGTCAGCTCCTTCAGAAACACTCAAGGAAGGAGCACCGCAAGGGGTTACCCTGTAGGGCATCTGCCCAGCGATGTGTGGACAAAAGATCTGGGTTCAAGCCTGCCTCACCACTTACTAGCTGTATGACTCTGAACAATTAATAGCACCTGACTCAGACTCAGTTTCCTCAGTGGGGAAACGGGAAGAATGCTCCCTATCTTACAGAGCTGCTGAGAGAGTTAAATTGCATGGACTATGTGGAAACGCTTAACAGAATCCATTCATACATGTGTTGGTTCAGCAAGCATGTGCTATGTGCCTACCGTTTGCCTGGAAAACAGTAAGTACTCTATCACTATATTAAAAATATAAAGTCAGATAGAAAATGCATTCTTTGAAGCCTAGAATAATCCATAAGTGTTAGGGAAGTTGGTAAATGAAACCATCAGAGAGAGAGGTGAGGTGTTTGTTTTTCATCATTTTGGGTATCCGTTGGTGGAGACAGCTCAGCTATTCAGTGAATTCTGGTACCGGCAAGATTAAATGGAGGGGAAGCATGGATAGAAGCCGTCTCCTGCCACAGAAAAGAAAGACAAAGGCCTGAGCTTTCACAGCCGGAGCTTGGGCTATTGAAACCAGTGCTGTAACATTTTTCTTTTCTTTTCTTGTACAGGGGTTTTGGGGCTGTATCATCTTTACCACAATACCGGACACAGGAGGCCTCTCTAACCATGTTTTAGCCCATTTGTTCCTCATTTGGGATCCTTAGAATTTTTAGGGGTCCATGAGGATTGGAGTAGGGATTTGTGACATATTTTCAAAATTTCAAACATCCTATAAGAAACCATGTGTCCTGACAATGAGGTTTTATTTGGCTGGAAGAAGATTAACCAGTCACGTTGATCAGAGGCGCCGGCATATGCTTTGATGAATAAAAAAGAGAAATAAAATAAAGGCTGCTGCTTAACAAGTTCAATGTGTTGAGAAGTCAAAATTCTTTCAAACATAGACCATAGAGCAGTTGGAGATATAATTTTAAAAAAAAGAGTAAACATATAATTGAAAACGTTAGTACCTCTTCAACCCAATGCTCCCATTTTCCAGTTGAAGACCCAGAGGCCAGGGAAGTAAAGACACTTCTGAGGTCAGAGCTGGTCAATGCCAATGCCAGACCCAGAGCCCAGGTCACCAAGCCACAGGGCTTTTTACTGCCTCAGTGCTCGTGAGCCTGGTTTTAAAATTGACTACATTGATCTGGGGGTGTTAGTGAAAACAAGTCACCTTCCTAAAGTCACTGCCTGGGTTTCAAAGGGAAGAAGGATGCTACAGAGGACTTTTCCTTGGGCTTCTCTTCATTTGGGTGCAGTCACCTGATGGGTTGTTAGTCCAACTCATGTTTGGCTGATGTAATTTCCCAAGGCAAGGACAAGACTGACAGGCAGGAACGCCCGGGGAGGTCCTTGGGGGAGATGAACATCCTCTCTTTATCTTCAAAGCAAATGTTCAGGAAGAGAAATGGTAACACTTCCCAGAATTCAGGCTGAAGCAAAACACAGCTGACATATCAGACTGGCATCTCATCCGTGAGATGGGGAGACGTGACCGTCAGGGGTCGCTGAGGAAATGAATGAGTAAATTTATCTTACAGAGGTCGGTAAATAAGGGAGTGGGATACGCAAGAAACAACTCCTGTCTGCAAAAGGAGCACATGGACAAATCTACGTTTTCCAAACAGAGGGACTCCAAGTTGTGAGCTGTTGAAGAAAGGTATTTAGTTGAAACGTCTTCCTCAAGGTTATTGGTAAATAGCCAAAACTAGGGCACAAGAATTCTGGGAAAATTAGATAAGATGAATTTAGTTTCACAATGGCTGAGTGGCCATGTATTTCCATTAGGGAAGGCTACAGACGCTTCATTCAGCAGCATGTAATGATTACATTTGGAACACGCAATTGCTGTTTCTGTTTTGGGGGCTATCACAATGTAATGAAATATCTGGTTTGGATTTCTTCAGGCAGTTGGTCGCTTCGGTTTCCACAGATTTAAGATTCCATCCTCTCCCTGCTTTCTTCCAATGAAGTTGACGTATGGTGCTTCCAACTGGATAAACTTAATAGTCACACATAACTTTTGACTAGAAATAGGTGGACTGGAAGTAATAACTTAGTCTTACTTTTTGAAGATCTAAAGTCATGTGGAAGCCTAAATGGCTGTTTGAATGCAGACATCACTCCTAAAGGCATTCCTTTTTTTTATCCCCTCGTTCCACAAACACTTATTAATCACCGACAGCAAGCGAGGCACCGGGAAAGGCATGGGAGGAGGGGCTGCGGTGTGGGAGGATGGCCAAACACACTGTCCTCACACCAAGTAGTAAGTAGTCCTTACTACACAGAATCTGGTAGGGAAGTTGGAAAGTGAGAAGTTCTTCCCAGCAATGACTAGTGTTCTAACCATCACATCTCAACAAGTATTTAATGATGCAGAAAACACTTGCAGCAAAACTGTAGATACAATTTTCTTTGAATGAGAAAATATTGGTCTCTTTCCATGACACACACGCTCCAGAAGCCCAGATGTCAGCCACAGCACTCTCTGCTTGGAACTAACCCTTTACCAAGCCCTGGAGACGATGGTGTCCTCGTGGTCCCTGACTCTGTCTGCTTCTTTGTGTCTCTCACTGCCATCTGAGGTGAGTCACCATCTCTCATCACTACAGCCTCCTCACTGCCCACCTGTGTCCACTCCTGCCTCTTCCACACGACAGCCTCCTGGATTTCCAGGAAAGCAAATCTGATTTTTATGCCACCTCTCCCCATAGTGGCTTCCATTGTTCTTAAAGTTAAAACATCTTCTAGGGGCCTGTGAAGCCCTGCACAACCTGGTGTCTCCATGCCACCTGGACCCTGACGGTTTTTTTTTTGTTGTTGTTCTTTTTTTTTTTTTTTTTTGAGATGGAGTCTCCCTCTTTTGCCCAGGCTGGAGTGCAGCAGTGCGATCTTGGCTCATAGCAACCTCTGCCTCCCAGGTTCAAGCAATTCTCCTGCCTCAGCCTCCCAAGTAGCTGGGATTACAGGTACCCACCACCATGCCTGGCTAACTTTTGTACTTTTAGTAGACATGGGGTTTCACCATGTTGGCCAGGCTGGTCTTGAACTCCTGACCTCAAGTGATCCACCCGCCTTGGCCTCCCAAAGTGCTGGGATTACAGGCGTGAGCCACCGCGCCCGGCTAGATCCTCTTTACTCCAGCCATGCTGCTGTTCTTCCATCTCCCCATACTCACGAGGTCCCTCGTCTCATAGGGCCTTTGTACATTCGACTCCCGCCAACAAATCCCTTTCTTTCCCTCTTCATCTGGCTACTGCTGACTCATCCTTTAAGTATCAAACTACTTGTCATTCTCCTGGGAAAATTGTCCTCCACCCCTCTGTCTACATTAAATTTTCCACTTACATACAACTAGAGCTTCATGTGCATCTTCTTTATAGCCATAAAGACACTTCAACTTTAATTTTGTGTTGCAGTTATTTGATTAATGTCCAGGTCTCCTATTAGACTGTGAATTCATGAGAAGACAAATGACTGTGTCATACAGTAGTGACTCTCAAATATATTTTGACAGAATGAAGGATGATCTCATACTTTGCCCCTAGTAGGTGTTCATTAAAGCAGCTGGATGAATATGGGAAGAAGAGAAGCAATATTAGTTAAGAAAACTGGGTCCCAGCACTTTGGGAGGCTGAGGTGGGTGGATCACCTGAGGTCAGGAGTTCGAGAGCAGCCTAGCCAACATGGTGAAACCCCATCTCTACTAAAAACACAAAAATTAGCCAGGCATAGTGGTGGGCATCTGTAATCCAAGCTACACAGGAAGCTGAGGCAGGAGAATTGCTTAAACTCAGGAGGCAGAAGTTGCAGTGAGCCAAGATCACGCTACTGAACTCTAGCCTGGGTGACAGAGCGAGACTTTGTCTAAAAAAAAAAAAATTAGCCAGGCATGGTGGCGCATGCCTGTAGTCCCAGCTACTCAGGAGGCTGAGGGACAAGAATCACTTGAACTTGGGAGGCAGAGGTTGCAGTGAGCTGAGATCATGGCACTGAACTCCAGCCTCGGTGACAGAGCGAGACTTGGTCTCAAAACAGCAACAAAAAGAAAGCTGGGCCTCAGTCCCTGATGCTCTGCTGACTTGCTCAGTGGCCTGTCCTTCTCCAAGCATCAGGGTCTCCTACCCAGCATGCAGGGGTGAGCCACTGTGCTGCCCTCCAGGGGTCTGAAGGACCTGAAGTTGAATCCTAGCTCCCACTGTCTGGCGTATGATTTTGAGCCTATTTTACTTCTATGAAAAATTATTATGTTTAAAGTCTCTCCAAGTTCTAAAACTTGAGAAATCTGTGAGGGCCTGCACTCACAGTAGTGAGAATGGAGAGGAGATGGATAAAAGAGAAATTTCACATTAAGTGATGAAGTAAACCAGTGGTTCTTAAAGCAGGATCCCAGACGAGCAGCATGAACATCACCTGGGAACTTGCTGGAAGTGTAAAGTCCACAACCCCACCCCAGATCTACTGAGTTAGAAGCTATGAGGAAGGGTCCCAGGAAAAAAAAATTAGCTGGGCATAGTGATGCGCACCTATAGTCCCAGCTACTCACGAGGCTGAGGTAGGGGAATCACTTGAACCCAGGAGGCGGAGGCTGCAGTGAGCTGAGATAGTGCCACTGTATTCCAACCTGGGGACAGATCGAGACTCCTTCTCAAAAAAAAAAAAAAAAAAAGCCTTCCAGTAGGTTCTGGGGCATGCCCAAGTTTGAGAATCAGTAGGTTAGAGGCTGAGGGTGAGGAAGAAGGAAATGTTGAGGGCAGAGGAGGAAATGTAGCCAGCTGGCACTCTGAGAGCTTGACTTGCTTGTCTCCTAATAGTATTGACTCCCTGACTTGTAGGAGCTGTCTGTAGGGCACAGGGGGTTCAGGGTAGGGATTTTATGTAGGTCATCTACAGATAGAAAACTGGCTTTTACGAGGAATATATAGGAAGTTATAATCAGGGAGAATCTCACGTCCTGATTTCATGAGATGTCCCAACACAGCAGGAAACAGGACAAGGCCCTGGGAAATGGGACCATCTCATGCACCTGTGTCCTGAAACATCTGGCAATCCCAGACACAGGGAGAGTCAAACAGCACTGAAGAGACTTCACTATTTCCTTTCCCCGGAAACATCCGGGGCCTGAGTGATCCATTTGTGCCTGAGCGATCCCTCTCCTAATACAGACTCCAATAGGCACTGTGTAATTCCCGGGAATGCTTTCTATTCTTGCCAAATAATCAAAACATTTAGGAGGTAGAACCTGGAGGAGGTGTCCAACACAACCCCACCCATGTCACCACAAAGTTTTGCACAAGAAACTCAACATCTGGTTTCTCATCTGTGTGATTACTATTGGGATGCTGTTGAGACCAGGGACCCATTGTTGTAAATTCACAGAACTTGGAACCCAATCAACTCTTTCCTCACACTGTGCTGATATAGTTTGTGCATGTTTTGGCCATATTATTTTTCTGTTTGCTTGTTTTAATCAACATGTTACACACGTATATATACTGACAACCATTATCTCTAGTTTTTAAATATTCTTTTGTACCTGCCAAAGTTTTTTCAAGGAGTGCTTGTCATCATCATTATCAAAATTATTTAAAAGCTAGTGTTCAGTGGGAGGGATTCTCTGGAAGATGAGGCTAGAGGAATATGTTCATTTATTTGCCCATTTAAAATATATTTATTGAGTACCTATTATGTCTCAGTCACTGTTCTAGGCACTGGGAGAGAGCAGTGAATAAAATCAGTTCAAGCCCTCATGGAGCTTATAGTCCACTGGGGAAGATAAACTGTAAGTGTCATTAGATAAGCAAACAGGACATCAGACTGTTACATGCGCTGTTAAAAAAGAAAAAAAGTGAAGCAAGAACAGAGGGTAAGGAGGGTCAGAGTAGAAGGGACTATTTTATTTTGGGTAGTCAGGGAAGGCCTCCATGCTAAGGAATCTAAAAGAAGCAAGAGAATGGGCCCTGCAGACATGAGGACACTCCAGGCAGAGGGAAGGGCAGGTGCAAAGGCCCTGAGTTAGGAACTTGCCTCAAGTATGCAAGGGCCCAGTGTGACTGAGTGGAAGAGGCACCAGAGCAAAGAGTAGAGATGAGTTGAGGGAGACAGAGAAGGACCAGCTAGCGTAGAGCCTTGCAGGCCACTATAATGAATGGTGCTTTTACTCTGAGCAAGGTGGTAATTACAGATTTTGCACACAGGGGTTGTTATATGGTCTGACTTCTGAGTTCTAACAGGAACACTCTGGCTGCTATTTAAAAATAATAGTAGCCGGGCGCTGTGGCTCAGGCCTGTAATCCCAGGACTTTGGGAAGCCAAGGCAGGCAGATCATGAGGTCAGGAGTTCAAGATCAACCTGGCCAAGATGGTGAAATCCTGTCTCTACTAAAAATACAAAACTTAGCCAGGCATGGTGGCAGGCACCTGTAATCCCAGCTACTTGGGAGGCTGAGGCAAGAGAATCGCTTGAATCCTAGAGATAGTGGTTGCAGTGAGCTGAGATCGTGCCACTGCACTCTAGCTTGGATGACAAAGCAAGACTCTGTCTCGAAAAAAAAAAAGAAAGAAAAGAAAAGAAAAAGAAAGTAGTAGCAGAGCAGGGGAGAAACCAGCAAGCCTGGTCAGGAGGCTCTTGGCAATAATGAGGATGAGAGATCAGGAGGTTTGCTTAGGGTGATAGCCACAGAAGTGGTAAGCAATAAGAACTCTGAGTCTCTTCCAAAGTAAGAGACAACAAGATTTGCTGGGACAGAGAGAAAAGGTACAGCCAACCAATAAAAGCTACCAGGTTTTTGTTTTTTGCAACTGGATGAATGGAATTGTCTTTTAGCTGAGACAGGAAGGACTCTGGAGATAGGGAGGATGCATTGAGAGCTCAGTTTGGAGAATTTCAATTTGAAAAGTCAGTAATACATACTGAGGCTGGCATTTAGAGAGACGTACTAATAAATATGTAGTTTAACCCAAAAACAACCTAGAAATACAACTTCCAGTGAAGCTGGGAAAGGTAGACTTCAGGAGAGGAAATTACAGGCAGAAGACAATGGGAAACCATGGCCCTAGAGTTGACGAGGAGGCCTCAGCATAACGTGACAGAGGTCAAGGCTGAGAGATGAAGCTAAGCCATGTTCCCCAGCAGGTCACGAAGATTGGCAACCCGTTACAACAGACACTGTGAGATCAATTCCCACATTCTAGCCAATGGTCCCCTTCTAAAATCATGCCCAGGACATCAAACCTTCAGGGTCACAGAGGAACTGAGACAGTTATTTCAAGTTCTGACCACAGATAAAACACAAGACATTGCTGATTTGAATATTAATCGATAACACTCCAGCTTCAGTTTAAACACAGCTTGGGTCTCTGCATAAGTAAAAACTGAGCAGAGTTTTGCTCTTACTAAGCTGTGATCCCGCCATTATCTTCATCTGGCAGGGACTTGCTTTCCTGTTAAAACTTTTAAGCATTCCTTCTGTGCCGTGTCTGTTACACAGAGCAATACATAATGGACTAGACAGGATTATTGGCCCAAATGACAAAACCAGATGTGATATGGACGTTTTTTTCCTATAACCACACATATATCTTTGGCCTCACACAGCTGTTCATTGTAAATAGGAAGATTCACACAATGGGCAAGATGGGGCGCAAAACCCACCATCCACATTCCTTTAGGGGTAGGAAGTGGAGAAGGGGCATTCCTCAGGTCTCGTCTCCTGGACCCGGCAGGTGTGAGCTGCTGCCTACAGGATGTGATCTGCAGATTGCGAAGGGGCCACTTTCTTTTTTTTTTTTTTTTTTTTTTTTGAGACGGAGTCTCGCTCTGTCGCCCAGGCTGGATGGAGTGCAGTGGCCGGATCTCAGCTCACTGCAAGCTCCGCCTCCCGGGTTTACGCCATTCTCTCGCCTCAGCCTCCCGAGTAGCTGGGACTACAGGCGCCCGCCACCTCGCCCGGCTAATTTTTTGTATTTTTTTTAGTAGAGACGGGGTTTCACCGTGTTAGCCAGGATGGTCTCGATCTCCTGACCTCGTGATCCGCCCGTCTCGGCCTCCCAAAGTGCTGGGATTACAGGCTTGAGCCACCGCGCCCGGCCGAAGGGGCCACTTTCTAGAGGACAGCATGGTAGCAAAAACCTCTTGGGATGGAAACCTGGGCCCCAGTGCTGCCACTTCATGTCCTGGGATTTGGGACAAGTTGTGTCAGCACAAGCCTCAGTGTGCTCCTCCATGCAGTGGGGATAAGACAATCCTTGTCCTAAAAATGTCTTTCTCAGGTTTTCAAAGTTAGGATTACGTTGGCCTCATAAAATGAGACGGAAAATGGTCATTTCCTTTCTTTTTTTCTGAGAGCTTCTGTAAAATGGGTCTATAAGTATTTGATAGAAGTCACCAGTAAGACCATCTGGGTCTGAAGTTTTCTTTGTGGAAATGTTTTTGAATAAGATAATGAATTGAAATTTTTAAATAGAAATTGGGCTGCTTAGATTTTCTGTTTCTTCTTGAGTCAGCATTGGTAAGTTATATTTTCGAGACATTTGTTCCTTGAAATAAATTACCGACTTTGTTGACAGAGTTCATAATATTCTTTTATTATCCTTTTAATGTCTGTAGGATCTATAGGAGATTCCCTCTTTCATCCTTGAAATGAGTTATTTACATTTACTTTATTTTTTTTTCTTGATTAGTTAATAAGGATTTGTAAAGTTTATTAATCTTGTCAAAGAATAAAGTGTGGCTTCGCCAATTGTTTCTATTTGGAGTATGGTTTTTATTTCATTGCTTTCTGGTCTTTCATTTATTTCCTTTTTCTTATGTTCATTTTTTTTCTCTATTTTAGATTTAATGTGTTCTTTTTGCAGCTTTCTAAAGTAGATGCTTAGATCATTGATTTTAAACCTTTCTTCTTTAATATAAGCATTTAAGCTATAAATTACCCTCTAAACACTGCTTTAGTTGCATACCATAAATTTTGGTGTATTATATATTCTTTATCAGTCAGTTCAAAATATTTTCTTTCTTCTTTCTTTTCTTTTTTCTTTCTTTCTTTCTTTCTTCCTTTCTTTCTTTCTTTCTTTCTTTCTTTCTTTCTTTCCTTCTTTCTTTCTCTCTTTCTCTCTTTCTCTCTCTCTCTCTTTCTTTCTTTTTTTTTTTTTTGACACAGTCTCGCTCTGTTGCCCAGGCTGGAGTGCAGTGGCACAATCTCGGCTCACTGCAACCTCTGCCTCCCAGGTTCAAGTGATTCTCTTGCCTCAGCCACCCAAACAGCTGATGCTACAGGTGTGCTCCACCATATTTGGCCAATTTTTGTGTTTTTAGTAGAGACCGGGTTTCACCAGGTTGGTCAGGCTGTTCTCAAACTCTTGGCCTCAAGTGATCTGCCCACCTCGGCCTCTCAAAGTGCTTGGATTACAGGTGTGAGCCACCTCACCTGGCCTCAAAATATTTTCTAACTTCCCTTTTAATTTATTCTTTGACCCAGGTCAAAGTGTGAAGCATGTTATTTAATTTCTAAATATTTGGAGGATTTTCTAGGTATCTTATTGTAATTGGTTTCTAGCTTAGTTTTGTTTGCTGGAAGAACACATTCTATAAGACTTCAATTATTGGAAATATTTTGGATGTATTTTGTGCCTCAGCAAATGTTTGAGCTCAGTGAATGTTCTATTTACAGCTGAAAATGATGTGTATTTATACTTTTTGGGTGTGGAAAGTTCTATAAATATCAGTTAAGTTGTGTTGTTTGGATCTATATCTTTACTATTTACTTTTTTGTATACTTGTACTATTAATTACTAAGAGAGGGGTTCAGAGCAAGCTTTTTAAAGCATAAATCAGAATATGGCCTTCCCAGCGTAAATTCCTCAAAGTCATCTTAGTGTGTTTAGAATAAAATGTAATCTAGCCTAGGCAACATGGCAAAACTCCGTCTCTACAAAAAAATACAAAAAAAAATTAACCAGGCAGGGTGGTACATGCCTGTGATCCCAGCCACTCGGGAGGGTGAGGCAGGAGGCAGAGGTTGCAGTGAGCTGAGATCACGCTACTGTACTCCAGCCTGGGTGACCGAGTGAGAGCCTGTCTCAACAGAAAAAAAAAGAAAAAAGAAATAAAATAGAATCTTCTCCTGACTTGTAAGAGACTATATAATTCATTTCATATCCTTCCCTCAAATCTCCTCTTCTAGGACACCAGCCTCCTCCCCACCCTAAACACTAATTACATACCAATCACTCTGGCTCTTTCTCTGTTCTCTGAACCCACTAAATCTATTCCCACCTCAGGACTTTTGCACTTGCTATTGCTGTTCCCTTAGCCTGGGCTTATATCTTCATCCAGATGATCGCATGGCTACCTCCTTCACACCCTTTAAATCCAAATGTCATTGCCCCAGAGATACCTCCTAGGACCTCTCTATCTGGAGCAACCTTTATCACATCACCCTGAATGATTCTCTTTGAATAACTTTTTACTATTAGAATTAACCCCTTTTATTAATTTTTTACTATTTATGGTTTATATGTTGGTTATGTTCAATGCTCCATTTCTAAAGCTGAGCATAGAGCTGGCTTTTAGTGAATATTTAATAAATATTTGTTGCATGATTGGATAGTGACTGGAAGGATGGGTGGATAGACTATCAGGATTTAATGCCATTCAATATGATCTGCCTTGCTTCATAGCTGTTTCCATTTAGGTGTGATGACTGGGCTGTGGGGTCTTTGAAAACAGGAACTCATTCTACTGTATCTCTATCTCTATGTCTCTGACACAGCAGAGCAATTGCCCAGTAAATAATTGTTGGACAAAACCATGGATGGCCCAAGTGCTTTCAGAATACTCTGTACACACCTGTCAGCAGTCACTTTACTGCATCACTGTTTTCAATCAATTAAGCCAGAGTTTGGCACGGGGTCTTTTACATAATATAAGGTCAATACATGCTGGTAGAAAGAAGGAAGAAAAGAAGGGGCTGGATGCCGTGGCTCACACCTGTAATCCCAGCACTTTGGGAAGCCAAGGCAGGTGGATCACAAGGTCAGGAGTTCGAGACCAGCCTGGCCAACATGGTGAAATCCCATCTCTACTAAAAATACAAAAATTAGCTGGGCATGGTGGCGCATGCCTGTAGTCCCAGCTACTCAGGAGGCTGAGGCAGGAGAACTGCTTGAACCTGGGAGACAGAGGTTGTGGAGAACTGAGATTGCGCCACTGCACTCCAGCCTGGGCAACAGAGCGAGACTCTGCTAAAAGAAAAAAAAAAAGAAAGAAATGAAAGAAAGAAGGAAGGAAGGAAGGAAGGAAAAAAAAGAAAGAAAAGAAGATAGGAAGAAACCTGTCACAGTTGTAACGAAAACATTAGCTGCAAATTTCAAGTCTGGAGCCCCAAGATGAAAATGTTAGAAAGGGTCTCCTTGCCTGTTAGCTACTTTGAGAAGTCAGAAGAACTACAGCTTCTCAGTGGATGTTACACTTACCGGATGTGAGATGCTCCCATCGCAGGCAAAGGAAGCCGGGCTATAGAAATGGTTTATTCTCGGCCGGGCGCGGTGGCTCAAGCCTGTAATCCCAGCACTTTGGGAGGCCGAGACGGGCGGATCACGAGGTCAGGAGATCGAGACCATCCTGGCTAACACAGTGAAACCCCGTCTCTACTAAAAAATACAAAAAACTAGCCTGGCGAGGTGGCGGCGCCTGTAGTCCCAGCTACTCTGGAGGCTGAGGCAGGAGAATGGCGTGAACCCGGGAGGCGGAGCTTGCAGTGAGCTGAGATCCGGCCACTGCACTCCAGCCTGGGCGACACAGCGAGACTCCGTCTCAAAAAAAAAAAAAAAAAAAAAGAAATGGTTTATTCCCCATAGCCCTGTAGTATAGAACAGGTGTCACAGCAGTTGCCCAGAAAAAAATGGTGACCAAAGCATTTTCATGTACATCTGATTAGCTGTGAAGGCTTAATTGTTTCTTAAATGTTTGTTGGAAAGGAATACTTTCTAGTGAAGAAGAAAGAACGAAAAGGTGCACCGCAGACCATGAAATCATTCTGCTCTGATCGTTGAGCAGTATCTTTTCCTTTAAAGGCTTCAAATTAACCTGGGACTTATAGAAGTTTTGTCACGGTTGCATGAAACACTGAGTTCATTAGAACTCCCGGAACTTCTCCACTGCACGGCGAGCTTTGTCTGTGACAGCTTATTCACTGTCTCCGCCCACGCCTAGCCACAGGCTTGACCCTAGGTTGCACTTAGCAAGTGGGCTCTGCGTTGAAAAAATGCAGACTTGGAAGCTGCATTGTTCTCGCCTGAGGTGGATAAATATTGAGGTGGTCAAGCAACCTTTGTGTCCCACCATCCCCCGCTCCCCACAGCCCACCTGCACCAACGATGGCTGTGCAGATCCATGGTGGGGCTGCCCAGGTTTCTCCTCGGCTTCATTCACTTTGTCCAGAATGAGAAGGAGAGCCAGGGTTAGGTCAGGTTTTGACCTTTGATAGCTCTGATTCCATGAAGTGAGTAACCAGCCAAACCATTACAGAATAGTGGGTATTTCAAAGTGTGGAAAATCTGCAATTTGGCTTCCTTAGACAGTGATGTAGTATTCTGGAGAGGTGTGAACATTAGGGTTGACTTATTTTGGTCTATAAACCTGTACTATATTCTAGTAGTAAAAATGAGTAAATCCTATATGTAGAGATAAAGGCTAGCAAGTGTCCAAAACACAGGGTAGAAATGGATGGAGATTGCAGACTTAAATCTGGATTCCTACATGTATCATTTACCCATCAGATACTAATGAAATGCTACCACAGGACTCCTAAGATAAAAATCTCTGATGTTACATTATACAAAATGAAGTTTATAATAAAAATGTTTAAGATTAAGAAACTGGAGATATTTTCTGGTTTATATGACTTTCTAAAAGGCATTTTTAAAAGTATAATCTATATATCCATGATGCATATTACAACATCCAAATTCACAGGCTTATTTTAAAACGAAAGAAAAAGAAAAATCTATCAGAAAAAAGTCAGAGCCAGAAGGAGGCTTTATGTGTAGATTGTCCACACTGTCTGCAAATAAGCAGGTTGGCCTATAGCAGGGATTTCCAAATGCTGGTTCTTGGACCTGAGCCAGCTCCTGCTGCGTGTTGCATCACCTTGCAAGCTTATTAACCAGGCAGATTGCCAGGCCACATCCCTGGAGGTTCTGAGTCAGCCAACTCGGTCTGGGAACCATTGGATTCAAGGCGCTTTCCCAGACAGGACATTCAAGGAGCCTGGGACTCCAGGCTTGTCCCTGCCCTTCATCACTAAGGATGGTCAGAGTGAGGATTAAAATGGCATTAGGTCCACCTGTACTGGGACTGAGCCTCTGTGTTAGAAAGGACTTTGGATCCCCAATCGTTCAAACCTTTTAATTCACAAGTGACATTTTTTTGGTTGCCATCTACAAATCTACAGCTCTAACCACACTGATCTCATTCATTCATTCGTTCATTCGTATCACAAATATCTACTGAGTGCCTACTGAGAATGCAGTGGTCAGTTCTACTTTTAAGTCCAGTGACAACAGCAGGCATGTACACAGATTCACGACCCAATGATTATGGAGAAAGAGCGAAGGATTAGGGTAGCATCTAGAAGGAAATATCATGATCCATCCCCTAGGGATGAGACACTTCCACTTCAAGCTGAAAAATGAAAAAAAAATTCTGGGGAGGCAAATAGGCAACCCAAAGTATCTGTCAACGAGGCCGTCACAGTCATTCAGTAAACCATGTTAATTTCTTAGTTCATAACTGGACCATGGTTCTACAAGATGCCAACATTAGGAAAACTGGGTGAAAGGTAGACGGGAACACTCTGTATTATCCATTATCCTTGCAAATCATCTATAAGTTTAAATTTTTAAACAAGTTTAAAAAAATTATCATTTGGATAGAGAAGGCAGGGGAGAGACCCAAGGTAGTGACTGTGGGGATAGCTGAGCTAGGCATTTTTGAGAGATTTAGGAGGCACAATGAAGAGAATTGAGAGATTGTTTAAGTGTGGAAGGATGAAGGAGAGGGGTGCTTTGGCCAACAGCGGGATATGGGATACCATTCCCTGGGCTAGAAGAGGCAGGGTCTGGGAGGAAGGATGGTGAGATCAGAGGTGGATATGGTGACTTTGATGTGCTTGTGGGAGCTTCAGGTGCAGAAGGTTGGAAGAGCATTGAATATCTAGGTCTGGGGCTCAGAAGAGGGGTCGATGCTAGATACAAAGATTTGGAAATCAACAAGGAATGAATGAGGAAACCATGACTATGACAGTAATAGAAATAAGTGAGATGCATGGACGTCTCCTGAAGAGGGTCTAGAGAATGATAAATAAAAAATGAGTAGCAGTCAGAGGCTTAAAGGAGCTTGACAGAAAAGAATAAGCGGAAAAAAAAAAATCCAAAGAGGCAGAGGGAACACTAGCCAAGTATGATGTTATAAAGGTCAAAGGGAGGAAGGATTTTCAGGAAAGAGGCAAGACCAATATACGGAAAGGTCAAGTAAGATAAGAACAGCAATTAGCGGGTTGTTGGCAACTTTGGTGAGTTTAAATTAATCATTATCTTTCAATTAAATGTTCTGGAGAGCACAAAAACAATATGGAAAAATCAGTGAATATTTTAAAGTGCCTGCTTTGATGAAACATGCCCTGAGCATCAGTCACCCTGGTACTGTGAAGAATCCATGTGTGATCCTGGATGTCAGGCAGATCTAAGATCAAACAGTGACTCTGTCACTTGCCAAGTGAGAGACTTTGAGCAAGTTACTTAATTAACCTTTTCAGTTGCTTCACCTATAAAATGAGGATAGCACTACGCACCTTGCTTGTTGAGGATTAAAGATAATGTACGTAAAGCTTCTACCATGGTGTCCGGCTCATAAAGAATGAAAGTCATTATTATAGGCCGGATACCCCCTTACTGGTCTCTAAAGTACCTTATACATCCATCTCCTGTGTCGCCGATTGCAACTTACGGAAACAACTTGGTCTTTATAACTCTCCCAACCCCAGCCTTCGCCAGACTGCCAGCTTCTTAGGGGTGTCTTCTTCAACTTAGTTTCCCCATCAGTCAACACAGAGCAGACATCCTGGAGGTGACCTTGCTCGTGCAGGAGCAGAAGGAAGCGCTGGAGATGGGCCCTGCCCTAGAGATACTCATGGGAAGACGTCTTCTACTGAGATGAAATTGGCGGTGTAGGTCTGAAAGCAAGATAGTTGTGTGCTCACATGGGTTTGCAAGGAGCTGAAGGTCATTTTTTAAAGTTTGCAATCACTCTAATTCTGTAAATCTCAAAGAAAGGATGATGAATCAGAGAAACTGAGGAGGACACGTGGTGCAACTTGATAGTTCACTGATTCACCCAAACTCACACAATATGACTCTATAATTGTGGAGAGTATACCTTTCTGAATTGAGAAGAAAAAGAAAAACTATAAAAATCAGGATTCATAATCTAATGAAGGACTGTGAGCAGGCACATGGTACAAAAGAGGAGCTGGAAGGGTAACAGCTTGAATGTCAGGGTATGGGGATATTTAAGCCATTTTAAGAGCTCCATAAGAAGCATCTCGGAACCCAGGGCCATCCTAGGCCACCAACACGTGAGAGCCCAGAGTGGCTCATATGCTCACTGTGTTAGTTTCCCACAGCTCCTATAGCAAACGATCACAAACTGGGTGAAAAATGTGTGGTCCCACAATGCTGGAGGCCAGAAGTCTGATATCAAAGTATTGGCAGGAATGGTTCTTTCTTGAGGGCTCAGAGGAAGAATCTGTGCCTTGCCTGTCTCCTGGCTTCTGGTGGCTGCTGGCAATCCTGCGCATTTCTTGATTTTTACAGGCATCACTCCAATCTCCACCCCTCTCTTCACATGGCGCTTCCCCTCTGTGTGTCTCTGCGTCCCAATCTTCCTCTTTTTATAAGGACACCAGTCATTGGATTAGGGCCTCCCTTCAATTTAGTATGACCTCATCTTAGCTTGATTACATTTACACAGACCCTATTTCCAAATGAGGTCACGTGCCAAGTCCTGGTGGGGGGGCGGTTAGAATATTGGCATATTGTTTTGAGGGACATAGTTCAACTTACAAAACTTCCAGTTGCTCCTGTTGCCCTTCCACCCTTGCACGCTATTCCCCGGCCTCTGAGAACTGTGTGCAGTGATTCAGTCTTGCCGTATTCTCACCTCTCCGTGCTGCAAACATGCTGGGCCTTTTCCCAGGAATGCTCCTTTCGGCCCCTTGTCTTCCACTGGGAAACTAATTGGGATGTTATCTTTTAAAACTCAGGGGACATTTCCCCTTTTCTAGGAAGATTTCCTCCCTCTCACTATTTCTCAGAATCACTTGCTGGATTTTCAGTTCCCCGTAAACCCCTCTGTATATCTTGAGTATGACACTTAGCAAGATAGATTATGACAAATTGTTGACATGCCTTCTCTTTTCACTAGACTGCAAGCTTTGTGAAGACAGTAGTCCTATGTTTTACCTTTGCATTCTCTGTGCCTCCTACACAGTGGGTATCCAACTGCTTAAGAGTCAGAATTTGGTAGGAGGCTTAACTCAATGCTCTGTGGCGTTAGAGTCTGTTTGAACAGGCCAGCCTGGTCAAGCTAAATTGTGCCATTTCTTCTAGCCCAAACCAACACTTTCCATGGGGTCAAGCGTGGGCTGTCAGTGAATTTCCAACCTAATTTCCTCTCCTTCCCATCTCTGTGGGAGGTCTCTGTGCTGGATCCTGTCAGGCCAAGCTTGATGTGAGCTGACAGGATGGACTGGTTGCTCCCCAGTCTGCCCTAAGGGAGGCTGCAAGCAAGGGTTGCTGGCTGGTGGGGTCCAGTGCCACAATGCTGCATTCAGTGGCTGCTGGGGGGTTCCCCTGTGTTTGTGTGGGCATCTCATGGTCCAAGGCCAGCAAAGGCCCATAAAAATGTCAGGCCTGTGAAAAGGACAGAGCTCTTTGGCCTTCTTTCTCCCCTGGCTAGAGGTTTTCTTCTTAGTTATGTCTCCTTAAAAGAAGTCCTTCCTTTTCTTCACCTGGGGCTCCTGCCCCTCCAGTGCTCTCACCAACAAGCATACAGAGCAGAGGTCAGAGGAGACATGGCACAGACGTCAGTGGCATTTCAGAGCACAAAAGTCTTCTCAAAAGAGAGTTTAATCCAACTGCTTCTCACAGGTGGGGAAACTGAAGCCTGGGGTGAGAGAGAGAGACTTGCCTAAGACCATGCAGAAAACTGGAGAGAGAGAGAGAGCCTAGCTCCCCAATCCCAGACAGGGGTTCTTTGCCTTCAACCGCACTACCTCTGCCTGTCTCTTCCGGGAAAGAAGAGACTGAAGGTTTAATTGACATTTGACAGCAGAACAAACTATGCAGAAAGTTCACCTAAACCCTTTCCCTGACTCTGTCCACTTAAAAGAGTGTTAATTATTCAAAGACGTGCAGACTCCATTCTCAGGGACAGAACAGAGAGGAGACAGTGTTTGCTGTCCACTGTTTGCTGCATTGCTGTTCCTGGAGATCACGGCTCAGGAACACTACAGAGATAAAAATGGGCTTGGACGTTGACTGCACATTCAATAAAAGGTTAAATGTGGCCGGGCGTGGTGGCTCACGCCTGTAATTCCGGCACTTTGGGAGGCCAAGGCAGGTGAATTGCCTGAGCTCAGGAGTTCGAAGCCTGCCTGACCAACATGGTGAAACCCTGTCTCTACTAAAAACACAAAAAATTATCCAGGGGTGGTGGCTTGTGCCTGTATCCCAGCTGATCAGGAGGCTGAGGCAGGAGAATTGCTTGAACCCAGGAGGCAGAGCTTGCAATGAGCCAAGATCGCGCCACTGCTCTCCAGCCTGGGCAACACAGCAAGACTCTGTCCCCCCCCCCCAAAAAAAAACCAAAAAACCCAAAACAAACAAACAAAAAAAGGTTAAATGTGTTTTAACCTTTCATTAAAACAAAAACCGGTTCATTCTTCACCACTTATTTATAGGACCCAAGTGTTCAATTACAATTAGTGTCTTAAAAAAATAAGGGGGGAAAGGATATTTAGATTCCCTTAAATCCAAGTCAACGAGAGCCAAGTGAAACACCAACAGCCTCACATTTGTGGGAGTCGGTTCTGTCACCACTTCTTCAGCTGTTCCTCTCTCCACCACCGGCCTGAGCCCTAATGCTGTGATTGTCACCACTTCTTCAGCTGTTCCTCTCTCCACCACCGGCCTGAGCCCTAATGCTGTGATTGTCACCACTTCTTCAGCTGTTCCTCTCTCCACCACCGGCCTGAGCCCTAATGTTGTGATTGTCACCACTTCTTCAGCTGTTCCTCTCTCCACCACCGGCCAGCCTGAGCCCTAATGCTGTGACTGTCACCACTTCTTCAGCTGTTCCTCTCTCCACCACCAGCCTGAGCCCTAATGCTGTGATTGTCACCACTTCTTCAGCTGTTCCTCTCTCCACCACCGGCCTGAGCCCTAATGCTGTGATAGATGGAAGCTCACGTTCTTCAGTCTAGCTCCACCACAGCTTGCTGCCCACCTGCCCTTCTATTTCCATCCCTAGGCCTCACCTCGTTGGCATGAATTCCTTCACTGCATGCTGCGCTTGTACTGTCTATTTTTCTTTGCTTAGGATTCCCTCTCCTCTCTTTCTCCCCTCATCCCATGCTTCCCTCTCTACCTGTCTAAATCCTAAATCTACCTTCAAGGTCATAAAACAGTCCTGCATCTCTCCAGTCTCATATTTCCTTCTTTGAATCTAATCTCTAGGGCACCTGATTTGCCTCTACTGTGGAAAATGGGGCTTCCTGCCTAGTGGTGGACCCTCCATCCATTCATCTATCCATTTAGTGTTTATTTACTACTCATCGATTCATTCAAGTCATTTACAGAATATCTTCTATGTGTCAACAGTGCCTGCCTCAAGGAGCTCACCTCCCAACGTAGAAGACAGAAGACAGATAATTGTAAGAGCATAACCATTGCCACAAGATCGAAAATGCATTCCGAAGGCAGTGGAAAGTCACTGAAGGATTTAAAAGAGGCAAAGCAGTGACAGAAACAATTATGTGTTCTCAAACCTGTTCTTGGAGCAATGTGGAGGGTGGATTTGGTGAGGGTAGGAGTGTGGTGTGAGGATAATGATGGTGCTAACGCGAGGGTTACAAGGTTCTTTAGGAGATTATTGCAATCATTCCAACATAGTATGAAAGTGCACCCAAGGGAGAAACAGAAGGAATACAGGGGAAGGGAAATGTGGACTGAAACTGACAGAAGGTCTTGATTGTGGGCAGGGACTGTGTATGTCTAAGACCCCATGGTTTCTGGCTGGCCCTCTTGTGTGGAAGGTAATGTTGGTCACTGATTCCAGCAAGAGTAGGTTGAGGGAAGAACTGAGGGGCTCACTCATGCCCATGCTGTGATTAAGGAGATTGAGTGCAGGGAGACAGAGGTCTACATGGCTATTCCATGGATGTGGAGCTTAGGTCCCCAGCAGGCTGTAGATTACTCATGGATATATTTTCCCTATTGGTACTTGAGGTCAGAAGCAGAGACTGAGAACTACTCCTGGTTTTTCGGTCCTTTCTTGAGTATGTAGATGTTCGTTTGCCTTGTGAGTCAATGCAGGACTGAAACTCCAAAATAGATAGTATAAATGGAGAGAAAGCACATTTATGGGACAGAGCAACAAGTGGGAGCCTAATCACTTTGATTTGCCACTCACCACAGCTCCCTAGCCCCAGTTTATTCACCTATGATGGAGATGTTGATATCTGGGACATAGGACCACCATGAGGCCATGAGGTCATGTGCTTGCATCCGCCAGCTTCATGAGTCTGTGGAAGAAGCATTGCCATCGGGAGCTTACAGTCATAGTTCTGGTCATGCCTGTGGACAAATTGTTTCTATTTACTAAGTTTTAATTTTCTGTCTTAATTGCAGGATCTGAAAGACCATCTCCAAGCTTAAGATGTTACATCCCAAAAATACTGTAAGAAACTACTGATTTAAAGAGTCATAACCACACCTATTACACTTCAAGGCTCACTAAATGAGAACAAGAATGGCAAAATGACTATCAAATGTCACAAAGACAGACAAGGCTTGGGATCATCACTCACTGAGGCCTGACATCTTCAGAGTGGCGGCTTATGTTCATGTCTCTACAAGCGGGGCATTCACGGACCTCCCAGCGCTGGGAGTGTCTATTCCCGTAACAATGTCAACGGAGCTGCATCCACATTTTCTCTAAAATAATAACTCACTTTGTGCAGAGAATGCAGAGACATTGTAACGCGGATGCCAGAGAAAGGGGACAGGGGAAGAGAAAGGCCTGAAAGATCATGTGGGTGTGGAGCCTTGGAGAGGAGAGCAAACTGCCTCTTGCATTCTACCTGGGCTTGAGTGCGTTGTAGTGGAGAGACCACGAATTGGATGTTCCGCATGATCTCACTGGAGACCTGATCTGTTACCTACTCAATAGAGGACCTTGGAGAGTTACTTAACCCCAACTTAGCCTCTCTTGGTCTCTTCATCTGCAAACCAGGAAAAGTACCAGCAACCCTGGAAAGTGATTGTGAGAATGAAATGAAAGAATATAGGACCTGGCACAGGTTGTGGCCAGTAAAATTTAGTGACCTCTACAGGAACATTATTCTTCAATCACCTTCCACTTTTCCAAACCAAGGAGAGCTACCAGTGGGCGGGAATGGGCCATGGCCAGCTTGGGGTCCTCTGACTGTGGTGGGGCAAGGGAGGCCTCCCTTGTTTCTTCCTGCAGCCTTGGGGAGGCCTTTCATATGCATCTGCCCAGGCTAGGGGATTAGGCAAATGCAGGCCACAATTTGCAAAATAGCACGTCTGTCAGGTTTGCTGCGTGAAACTTTCGTGGGGGCTCTTGTTAACTGGTGAGACTGCAGTGCTCTGATGAGAACACGTCTTAAGCGTGGATCAGCCTTTTGGACAAGCATGAATCCTGCTTGCCTGCTCCTTAGCCTCCCAGGGGTGGGGCTTCCAATGAATCAGGGTTTGAACAAAAGCTGGGATTTGTTTTCCAATGTGAAATCTAGCAGGAAGATGTCTGTGTTTAAATCAAGGCCCCAGCCCCTCACCCCCACTACCTCAGACCCCTCCCAGCTCTTCCAGTGCCACCTGCAGTCTGGGATGAGGGTGTCAATGTGTGTTTGGAAGGTAGAGGCGTGAGGGCAGAGGGGACTTTGTATTGGGTATTATCCCAGAGCAGGAAAGGGTTATTCAGTTAAATGTTCATTAACTTATCACCTACTTTGCACCTAGCCGGATGCTAGACACAGGCGGAGCTGAGGGAGAGACAATAGGGGACTGGGGTCTTTTGCTTCAAGAAACAGAGTCTATAGAGGAATAAAGGGCTACGCATAGCTACAGTGCAAAACTAAATACAAGCACCCAAAGAGAAGTTCACAAGTGCAGCCGGCAATACAAGGCTGCATTCCAGGCCACAGGTCCTCACACTGCTAGCCTTAGGCTTTTAAAGACATTCCAGCCACTTACCTGCAAGACTTCCTAAGCAACATACCCTAGTCCAGAAGAGAAAAGAAAACTAGCACCTGCCTGAGAGATAAGAAGAATATAGGTATGCCTTTCTTCCTTCTCTCAGAGGCAATTTACTACGATGGAGGCTCTAAGATAATAAAGAAAGGCATGAGGGACCTTGTCTGCTGCTGCTTTGATTTGTCCTTGGCTCTCGTGGCTATACCTGGCTTGAAGGAAAACCTCAGCTGGAAGCTGACGTATGAAGAATGAACAAGTGAATGAATAATGATACACAGATGAGCATATCACAGCCCTGCTGCAGAGGGACTCTACGGGGCAAAACTCAGAGTTCTCAATCACACAATTAGCCACCTGCTTGAGCAGATTCAAGATCAATGCTTTCTTCCGGGCACTGTACCGGCTTCACTCAGAACAAGTCCTACGTTAAGGAGAAAGACCAGCATCTTGATTGGGTGAAAGTGTAACTCACATTCTTGAACTCACACTTATCTGGTGTCAAAAATTACCAACAGCACAAAAAGATCTGCCTTTTAGGTCTCCTCAGAGAGTGCAGCTGAGAATGTCGGCGTGAAGACCAAATGGCCTCTGAACTGCTTGTCCTAGCGTTTGGGACCACTGCGACCCGCTCCTGTCTGCCTCTTCCTACCCCTGACACTCAGAACTCACCACACCCACTGCTCTTCTTCACACACAGCTCACTTGGCCTTGGCACACTCTTCTCGGCCGCGCCCATGTTCCCCACTGCCTAGACTTGGCTCATGGGTGGACTTCCGTGACCTCTCTGCGCAGTCTTTAGCCACTCACAGAACTCCTCACCAAATGACGTTTTCCCCAATCCTTCCACTTGAGAGGAACCTCTCCCCACTGTGTTAATGGGGTATGGTGGGTGTGGCTCTGTGACTTGGAGGCTCTGTGCATGCAGTGGAGCCAACAGAGCCCACACAGACTGGTGAGCCCGTGGGCTCCAGACATGGATGTGGACCAGCTGATTTGCTTCAGGGAAAGGGGCCCTGGGTACTTTGGTTCTTCATGTGTTTGGATCACTGATTGAAATGAAGACAAGGTGCTATTAATTGAGGAGAAGTGGAGAGAGGCTGCAGGCCAGGGTAATGTGAGATCCTGAAGGACTGAGAATGTCCCTCTGTGGCTCTCCCATGCCCTTGTCCCCGGAGTTGTTCCTTATGCTAATGGAGTATGGACTGATTTTCTTCCACAGCAGCCAGGTAAGGGTGTGCAGGGTTTGCACAGTACAAGGACACCTGGCCACGGGGCCAAATGGGGATGGAATCCCAACCACCCTAAGCTGTATGCTTGGATGGGGTTATCCAGACAGCAGAAGGGGGCACTGTTTTCTAACACACACAGAGATAAAGTGTGGGCTAGAGGCCTGCTCTAACGTTTGCAGAGCCTGGGGCAAGAATGCAAATTAATCAATCTATTATTTAAAAGATAAAATCAGCTTAAAAATATTAACTAAAATATATTCTATCCTCCTGCCGTGACAAATAGATCTTTATAATAACTAATAACGTGAAGCCCATGTTCTAATTTAGAATTCTCAAAAGGGGATCTTACCCCTAGCCCATGCCCAACCCCCTTCCCTTTCCTTCCCCAGCAATGTCCTTGTCCACAGGGAGCCTTATGCAGCCCCATCTGGACACAGCAGGGCACCCAGCTCAGAAGCCCAGGTCCTCTTCAGAATCTCTTGAATGCAACTATCCTGTGGTGGCCCCTGGACCTAGGGGTGCACACACTGGCTGTGTATCCATTGGTGGCCCCTGGACCTAGGGGTGCACACACTGGCTGTGTATCCATTGGTGGCCCCTGGACCTAGGGGTGCACACACTGGCTGTGTATCCATTGGTGGCCCCTGGACCTAGGGGTGCACACACTAGCTGTGTTTCCCTTGGTGGCCCCTGGACCTGGGGGTGCACACACTGGCTGTGTATCCATTGGTGGCCCCTGGACCTGGGGGTGCACACACTGGCTGTGTTTCCCTTGGTGGCCCCTGGACCTGGAGGTGCACACATTGGCTGTGTGTCCCTTGGTGGCCCCTGGGCTTAGGGCTGGGTGCACATGCTGGTTATATATCCCTTGGTGGCCCCTAGGCTTTGAGGTGCATGCACTGGCAGCATATCCTGGGCCTAAGGTTGCACACACGGGCTGTGCAATCCATACTTAGGAGAGCAAACCTGAGGAAAGACCCTTGTAGGCCCCAGACCTGGCTAGCGGTGTTTTGACAGGGAATTCAGGGGTTCCAGATGCTCAGGGTAAGGACTAGGCTGAGGAAGGCAGGCTGCTGGCAGCCGTGTGCCCCTGACTTGTTGGGCTCCTTGCCCACGGGCATGGGCATGATCCTAGGAAGTGCTGGACTCCTCTTGCACAGGCCTAGGCGTGGGATTGCTGTACTGGTAGCAGCTGTAAGAGTTAAGTTCCACAGCTGGGTAGGTGGGGAGAATGAGCTGGCAAGCGTGGGCCTTCATCTAGCAACACTTTGTCTGCCCAAGGCCAGGTGGTGACATTCAGTGGCTCATGTCTGACGCTCTGTCCAGCTCTTTGATGTCAGGTGCCATGTCATTTTTATACTCTTGGTAGCAACTATTAATAGCACTATCCTTCAAGGCCTGTGTTCAATGGGCATTTCTAAAATTTGTCGTGATACACATCATGAAAATAACACTGGACTTGGAGCCAGGACACGTGGGTTCTCTCTCTGCTCTGCCACAGCTCACTCAGCCTAGGCTTATCATGTTTCCTCTCCAAGCCTTACATTTTCCCATCTAGAAAATAAGGGTGTTGGTGGCTGGACTCAGTGGCTCACGCCTGTATTCCCAGCACTTTGGGAGGCCAAGGCAGGCAGATCACTTGAGGTTGGGAGTTCGAGACCGGCCTGACCAACATGGAGAAACCCCATCTCTACTAAAAATACAAAATTAGCCAGGTGTGGTGGCGCACGCCTGTCATCCCAGCTACTCGGGAGGCTGAGGCAGGAGAATCACTTGAATCCAGGAGGCAGAGGTGTGGTGAGCTGAGATAGCGCCACTGCACTCCAGCCTGGGCAACAAGCACAAAAAAACTCTGTCTCAGAAAAAAAAAGAAAGAAAAGGAAGGAAGGAAGGAAGGAAGGAAGGAAGGAAGAAAGGAAGGAAAGAGGGAAAGAAAGAAAGAAGAAAGAAAGAAAGAAAGAAAGAAAGAACGAACGAAAGAGAAAGAAAGAAAGAAAACAAATAAGGGTGTTGAGCCGACAGTTTCCAAAGTTCCATTTGAATCTGAAAGTCTGTGGTTTATGACTCCTGCAAGCTAGTTTTCCTTATCTGTCCATCTTCCTCAACACTGGGTACTCAGTACAATGACCCAGGAAGCTTTACAAAAAAGTACCAGAGCCCAGGCCCTACCCCCAGAGATTCTGCTTCAGTTCCTCTGAGGCGTGGCCCAAGCCAAAGCTCCCCAATGACTCCGACGTGCAGCCGTGGCTGAGAAGCACTGTTAGAGTTGGACGGCAGCTCTTCCCTCCTCCCACTCCTCACCCACATCCAGGAACAATAGAGCCAGACAGATGCCTGGCTGCAAAAGCAGAACAGCTGTAGGCAAGGCTAGACTCTGGGATCCTGGGGCAGGGGTCTCCTGCTCACTCTCCAGGAAGATGGGAATAAAGGGAGCCAATTTCCTGACCTCAGGCTCCTCGCCTCCCTATCCATCTTCCCATCCTCCAGCTGAGAGCCTAGGGGGAGGAGGAGGGAGAGCAGGCAGCTGCCTAATCTAGGGAGATTTTCTCAGGGGTGGGGGAAGCTGACTTTTGGCTCCGGTCTTCCTCCGCCCTCACAGCTGGAGCTGGAGCAGCCAGAGTGAGCGCGCTGGGGCTGGGATCTCAGCTGCTGGCAGTTGTTCCCATGTTATGTCCCTGACAGCTGCAAATCTGCTGACGTGTTGCGTATGTGTGTGTCCACATGCGAGCGTGGACTCCAGCAGAACAAATAAGGATAATAAGCAGAACAAATAAGAGGTAGAATGTGGAGCCCAGGAGGTTGCCTATTCTTACTAGACTTCAAGATACCCCTGAAGCCTTCCCTGACCCCCACCTTCCTCCAGGCTGCAGCTCCCAGGAGCCCCTCGTGCCTCCCCTCATTGAGAGTCCACGATAGCAGCGGATCTGATGATTCCAATACTACAGTTACTGAGCGGGTCCTGGGTGCCAGGCATTCTCCTAAGCGGGGTAGGTTGATGGTTCTATTTAACTCTCAGAATAAGGGTTACATTTAACCCTTATGAAGCAAGCATTATGATTATTTCTTTTTTTTTTTTTTTTTTTGAGACGGAGTCTTGCTCTGCCGCCCAGGCTGGAGTGCAGTGGCCGGGTCTCAGCTCACTGCAAGCTCCGCCTCCCGGGTTCCCGCCATTCTCCTGCCTCAGCCTCCCGAGTAGCTGGGACTACAGGCGCCCGCCTCGTCGCCCGGCTAGTTTTTTGTATTTTTTAGTAGAGACGGGGTTTCGCCGTATTAGCCAGGATGGTCTCGATCTCCTGACCTCGTGATCCGCCCGTCTCGGCCTCCCAAAGTGCTGGGATTACAGGCTTGAGCCACCGCGCCCGGCCGATTATTTCTATTTTATAGATGAAACCAGGAAAAGATGTTAACATTTAATCCAAGATCACACAGCTGCCAAGATTCAAAGTCAGGCAGCCTGGTGCCAAAACGTGAGCTCTTTACCACGTTGCTATTCTGCCTCCTGTCGGTAATTGATCACAGGTGAGGGCCTGTTGCAATAAATAAGGTCTCTCAGCCCTGACATTCTAACAGTGATGTTGCTTCTAGAGACACACAATTTATACTTTGAGTTTGTTTGTTTAGATCAGAGTTTATCTTGGACAATATTGGCTGAATTCATAAGCCAAAGTCAGAAGCACCTGTCATCGCCCTGCAGGGCTCTGCTTCTGGGCGGGCTGTAGGAGAAGTCCTGAGAGGAGAATGATCTGGGCAGCATTGCCAGAACTGGGCTACAAAACATGATTGTAAAACCACTGAACAAGAGAACCCCCGATGATGGTGCAGAATATGGGGCCTGCACCCTCCAACTTGCAAAGGCGTCTGCTCCCTGGACGACTGAGGCCTTCACCCAACCGTAGTGTTGGGTTGGGTTGAAATATCCACATGCTGGCCCAGCGCGGTGGCTCACGCCTGTAATCCCAGCACTTTGGGAGGCCGAGGTGGGCGGATCATGAGGTCAGGAGATCGAGACCACCCTGGCTAACACGGTGAAACCCCGTCTCTAGTAAAAATACAAAACATTAGCCGGGCGTGGTGGCGGGCGCTTGTAGTCCCAGCTACTCAGGAGACCGAGGCAGGAGAATGGCGTGAACCTGGGAGACAGAGCTTTTAGTGAGCCGAGATTGCGCCACTGCACTCCAGCCTGCGCGACTCCACATGCCAGTTGCTTTCAGTGATGACACGGGTCCTGCCTTTCTAAGATGGTAGGATGCTGGGCGGCAGCGAGGGGCAGAATATAGCTTGTAACCTGACGTCCATAAAGCCTTTTGGTCCTGGGGTGTTTTTTGCTGAGCATACTGACCTAATATGCGCGTGACTGTAGGAACGGGGCATCCATGAGAGGGAAGTAACCATGAGAACAGCTATTAGACAAATGAAAACAGGTCGGTCATTCACTGCAGAGTTCAACCGATGCCTTCCCAGAAATCTCATTTGACCCCCAACTTGATTTTATGAGTTTAATCCTCTTCATCCTCTCTCCTTAGCCAAGTTTCATTCCCATTTGTTTAATTACCAGTTGTATGAATGAGTCCTTCCATTTTCTCTTTCTAGGTTTTACATTTTTATTCATCAACACATTATAAAAATTAAAGCTCTTTACTAGAGAGAGGCGAATTCTGTTTCAGAAGAGTGAATTTTTATGGGGTGTCAACATTTAACGTGGATAAGAATGCACCATGGAATCACTGGGGTGTCTTGTTAAAATGCCGACGTGGCTTCCATCGGTCTGGGAGGTGGTCTAGGATTTTCCATGTCCAAGAAGCTTCTAGGTGATGACAGTGTTCCTGGTCCACAGACCACATGTCGAGGTGCAAGGCTGTAGAGAGCCTGTGAGACACACCAAAGTAACCTGAAGACTAGAGACCAAATAGCCATTCAAGCAATGCATCTACACTCTAAACAGCCCTATGGGCAGGTAAGTACTGCAACCTCACCCCAGACGGAGCCTGGACCATCCTCACTCGGCTTCTCTTTCAAATGAGCCCATCTGTTGTCAGGCTGCACCCACATTCACATCTCTGCATCTGTATCTCTGCTCAGGTACATCTTTGTCCTAAATCCCTGAAGCCAGGCTTTGTAAAAAGCCTGAGCTGGCCAAAGAATTGCCAGGAAGAGGAGGCGAGATGGGGTGCCAGGGGCACAGCGAGGAACGGGGAACTGGTGGGCCATGCCGCGCAGTGCCTGGATGGCCATGGTTGCCGAGTTTTGAGTGGAGGAGTAATATAATCTGATTTTTACTTTAAGAGGTTCTCTCTGACTTTCCTTAGAATGGGCTGGAGAATGGGAGACAGGGAATAGAAACAGGAAGGGGAGGTAAGTGGCTGTTGAAGTTCCAGGTGGGAGAAGGTGGCTGGACTGAGGAAGGCAGTGGCAGAGCTGAAGAAATGCATGTCTAGAACTCCCCTGTTTACACTCTGGGACCTCTTGAGAATAGGGAATGTGCTTTACCCATTTGCCTGCCTTCTTCAGTCAAGCTTCATGAGTGGTAACACCCAGCAGCTGTAGTCCTCTCAATTCCCACTCATGTATCCATCTGCAGCAGCCTGGCTCTGCCCTGCAGTCCCACTGGAACTGCTCTGCCAGAGGCCACCTGGGATCCTCATAGAGTAAAATAACCTCATTTAAAAATTCTGTCACACCACTTCTATTCAACATTGTATGGAGGTCCTAGCCAGTTTAATAAGTCATACAAAAAACAAGGCAGACACATTGGAACAGAAGAAATAAAACCATTTTTTTGTGTGTGTGAACAATGTGATCATATATGTAGAAAATCCTAAGGAATTTTCAAAAAGCTACTAGAACTGATAAATGAATTTGACAGTGTCACAGAATATTAGATTAATATGTAGAAATCAATCATATTTCTATACACCGGCAAAGAGCAACCCCAAAAATAAAACTTCGGAAATTCCATTGACAGTAGCATAGAAATATTTAGGAATAAATTTAATAAAATATATTTAAGACTTATACACAGAAAACTACAACATATTGCTGAGAGAAATTAAAGAATACCTGAATAAACAGAGTGATATGCCATGTTATGGCTTGGAGGTCTCAATATTTTTAATTAAAGATGGTACTTATTTTTAAACTAATGTATATATTTAATGAAATCACAATAAAAATCCCAGCACACATTTTTGTAGGAATTGACAAGCTGAGCCTAAAATTCATTAGAAAAGACAAATAACCTAGAATAAACAAAACAATTAAAAAGATTTTTTATTTGTGGTGAAATAAACATAAAATTTACCAACTTAATAATTTTTAAGCTTACAGTTTAGCAGTGTTAAGTATATTAACATTGGCATGCAACTAATCTCCAGAACTTCTCATCTTCCCCAATTAGGTTTAATAAACTTCATTTTATTTTATTTTTTGAGACAGAGTCTTACTCTTGCCCAGGCAGGAGTGCAGTGGCGTGATCTCAGCTCACTGCAAACTTCACTTCCTGGGCTCAAGCAATCCTCCCATCTCAGCCTCCTGAGTAGCTGGGACCACAGGTGTCACCATCATGCCCAGTTAATTTTTGTACTTTTTTGTAGAGATGGGGTTTTGCCATGTCGCCCAGGCTGGTCTCCTGGGCTCAAGCAATCCGCCTGCCTCCTGGGCTCAAGATATCTGCAGAGATCTGCCCACCTCAGCCTCCCAAAGCACTGGGATTATAAAGCACACCCAGCCTAAATTCAATATCCTTTAAATAACTTCCTATTCTCCTCAACTCACAACTGGCAACCACCATTCTAATTTCTGTCTCTAAGGATATGACAGCTCTAGTTACCTCACATAAATGGAATTATACATTTGTCTTTTTGTGATGGACTTACTTCATTTCACATGACCTCAATATTTAACCACATTGTAGTATGTGTCAAAATTTCCTTCTTTTTAAAGACTAATAGTCCACTATGTGTGTATATATGTATGTATGTATATGTACACATGCCACATTTTGCTTATTCATTTGTCGATGGACACTTGAGTTGCCTCTACCTTTTGGCTATTGTGAATAATGCTGCTATGTACATGGGTATACAAATATCTCTTCCAACCCCTTCAGTTCTTTTGGGTATATATGCAGAAGTAGAATTGCAGAGTCATATGGTGATTCTATTTTTAATTCTTGAGGAAACACCATACTGTTTTTCAAAGTGGCTGCACCATTTAAATTTCCATCAACAGTATACAAGGGACCTAGTCTCTCTATATCCTCACCAACATGTTATTTTGATTATTTTTGATAGTAGCCATCCTAACGGGTGTGAGGTGGTATCTCATTGTGGTTTTGATTTGCATTTCTCTACTGCTTAGTAACATTTGAGCATCTTTAATGTGCTTATTGGACATTTGTATATCTTCTTTGGAGAAATATTTTTTGTCTTGTGAACCAAAACAATTTTTTAAAATAATCAAGTTAAAAAATATATGCTACCTGATTATAAGACTTACTATGAAACTACAGTAATTAACAGTGTGGTATTAGATAACAATGGATCAATGGGGTGGAATTGAGAGCCTAGAAATAGATCCTCACTTTTATATGGTCAACTAATTTTGATAAAGATACCAGAGTAATTCAATAGGGAAAAACATAGTCTATTTTTATAAATGATCTTGAAATAACTGAATAGTTATAAAAGATATTACTCTTGACCCTTATACCATGTACAAAAATTAATTCAAAATGGATTACAGGACTAAAACTAGAAAACTTCTAGGAGAAAATGAAGAAATTTTTTTAAAAAATAATTTTGGGTTAAGCAGATTCCTTAGGAAGCAAAAAGTACAAATTATAAAAGAAAAAAACTGATTCATTAGACTTCATCGAAATTTAAAAATTTGCTCAGTGACAGGAAATGAAAAGAAAGGTCACAGATTGGGAGAAAATATTTGCCAACTATCTGATTTGAATTAAGGATATATAAAGAACCCTTATAAGTTAATAGCAAGAGAAACTACCCAATTAAAAGATTGGCAAAACATATGAACAAATGTTTCACCAAGAAGATATATGAATAGTCCAAAAGCACATAAAAAACATTCAGCACCACTGGTACTAGGACAATACAACTTAAAATTAAAACCACAATAAGATCCAACTATATGCCTACTGGGAAAATTAAAAAACAAAACAAAACAATATCGAGTGTTGATAAAGGCATAGAGAAACTGGAATCCTGGTACGTTGCTAGTGGAAATGTAAAATGGTAGAGCCTTTTTGCAAAATTTGGCAGCTTCCTTTAAAAGTTAGCACATGCTTGCCAGGCAACCCAGCAATTCTGCCCCTAGGTGTTCACCCAAGAGAAATGAAAATCTGTGTCCTACCAAAGAGCTGTAAGTAAATATCCATTGCAGGATTATTCATCATAATACAAAATGGAAGCAATGCAAATTTCCATCAGGTGATGAACGGATAAACAAAACATGGCCTATTCATACAGTGAAAAACTATGCTCCATAAGATAGAAATATATTACAAATTCAGGCAACAACATGAAGAAATCTCAAAAACAGGCTAAAAGAAAGAAGCCAGACACAAAGGACTACATGATTCCATTTGTATGACATTTCTAAAAATGGCCAAACTCTAATGACAAAAGCATATCTGTGGTTGTCTGGGGCTGGGCTTGGGATCAGGGCTCAATGGCAAAGGGGTGTCAGGGAAATTTTTGTGGCAATGAAAATGTTTTAAAACTTGAGCGTGATAGTGGTTGCAGGACTGTATAAATTCACTAAAACTCAGTGACCCATATGCTTCAAATGAATGAATTTTATGGCATGTGCTTTCTGCCACAGTAAATTTGTTTAGAAAAGTCTTTAATACATGAAACACCTACTAAAACAAATGATTTTTTTTTTTTTTAACGAAACAAATCCCCCACAAAACTCTTAGCTTTGAATGACTGGTTCTGCCCTTTCCTGGTTCTCCTCACGCCTCCAGGATGAGTTGCAGTCTCCTTCACAGAACGCTGTCTTCTGCTCACCCAGCAACCAGTGCGGCCTCTCAGGATCCAGCCCTTGGCCACTGCTTTCTAATGCCAGAGCTCCTCTCTGCATCCTTTCACTCATACTCCTGCTTTTCCCAATGAGCAAGTGACTCTCAGGGGTATGTCCCTATCCCGACCTCTTCTCTGAGTTTCAGACCCATTGATTCTGGTGGTTTTGTTTTTGTTGGGTTTTTTGTTTGTTTGTTTGTTTGTTTATCCTTCAGGATATCACTGGCTGGTGCCTGTGATAATGGACACCACATACTCCATATATACAACATTTGACTCATCTTTCTCCTCCTTTACCTTCTCTTCCTCTCACATCCTTCATCCATCTTAGGGTCACCATCATCCACACAAACATTCAAGCTAGAAATGTGAGGGTTGAATAGGAATCAATCACCAGACCTGGGTTTTGTTTTGTTTTGTTTGAGACAGAGTCTCACTCTGTGGTCAGGCTGGAGTGCAGTGGCGCGATCTCAGCTCACTGCAACCTCCGCCTCCTAGGTTCAAGCGATTCTCGCACCTCAGTCTCCCGAGTAGCTGGGATTACAGGCATGCACCACCATCATGTCCGGCTATTTGTGTATTTTTAGTAGAGACGGGTTTTCACCATGTTGGCCAGGCTGGTCTCAAACTCCTGACTTTGTGATCTGCCCGCCTCAGCCTCCCAAAGTGTTGGGATTACAGGCGTGAGCCACCACGCCCAGCCCAGACTAGGTTTTTATTTTGTTTTTTGTTTTAAAATAAAGTTTATATAGAAAAAAAGATCAGATTTTAATGTTTAGTTTGATTAATTTTGACAATCATACACATTCGTGTCATAATCTTCAAAATAAAATTTAAGATATTTCTATTCTTTGAGGAAGTTCCCTCATATCTCTAACAGGTCAACAGCCCCCCACCTAACACCCCAAAACACTTACATAAACCCCAAAACTGGTGTCTAACATTACATATTGTTTTGTCTGTATTTGGATTTCACGTAAATGAAATCATACAGTGTATACTATTCTGGGTCTGGTTTCCTTCACTTTCCATAATGTTTTTGCTAGTCATCCATGTGACACTGAATATACAAATAGTTTGTTCCTTTCTATCACTTAGTGGTATTCCATTTTATGGACATACCATAGGTTGTTTATCCATGTACTTCCTGGTGGACATTTGGGTTGCTGCCATTTCTTCAATATTTCAGTAAGATGGCTATAAACATTCTTCACAATTTTATTAGGAACATATTTTTCTTGTACAAGTTTGTATGAACATAGTTTTCTTGGGCAATGCCTAGCACTGGAATCGCTTATTGCTTGCTCATAGGGTAGATGTACTTTTTTTTTTTTTTTTTTTTTTTTTGAGACGGAGTCTCACTCTGTTGCCCATACTGGAGTGCAGTGGTGTGATCTCAGCTCACTGCAAGCTCCACCTCCCAGGTTCAAGTGATTCTCCTGCCTCAGCCTCCTGAGTAGCTGGACTACAAGTGCCCACCACCATGACCAACTAATTTTTTGTATTTTTAGTAGTGATGGGGTTTCACCGTGTTAGCCAGGATGGTCTCAATCTCCTGACCTCATGATCTGTCTGCCTTGGCCTCCCAAAGTGCTGGGATTACAGGCATGAGCCACTGCGCCTGGCCTGGGTAGATGTACTTTTATAAGACAGTCTCAGAGTCCTTCAAAGAGTTTCTACCATTGGCCTCTCCTAGCAGCAGGGCATGAGAGTTCCAGGTTCCTCATATGCCCACCAGCACTTGGCACGATCATTTGTTTTGATTTTAGCCATTCTAAGGGGTATGAACTGCTATCTTGTTATAGTTTGAACTCGCATTTCCCTGATAGTTAATGATGTTGAACACTCTCGCCTGTGCTTCATTGGGCATTATCTTCTTTTGTGAGGTGCCTGTTCAAGTCTTTTGACCCTTGCCTTATTGAATCATTTGTCTTTGTATCTTCTATTTGTTGGACAGTCTTGTTAATTTTTAAATCCAAAATATTTCTCCTTTTGGTCCCCTCCTTCCCACCCTGCTACCATTGAGCTAGCTCAGGGTCTTCTCATGTCTCGACTAAACTGTTACAGAATTCTGACTCGTTTCTTTGCCACTAGTCCTACCCTCTTGTGTATGATGCCTTTGATGTAGGCAGAAAAATCTCTATAAATCAATCTATGTCATCCCTCTGTTTCCCATAACCAACAGGAAAACATCAGGCATTTCAGATGACAATCAGGCCTCTCGTATGTGTTCAGAGTGACTTCCTCAGTCTCATCTCCCTACAGGCCCAGTCTCCTGATTTGCTGACTAATGATGTGTAGCGCTAATCATGTGTACTTGCTGCTTTTCTTTTCCTTCCTCTAGGAGTCAGGCCAATGACATCCCTTCTAGCAAGCCTTCCGTAAAGCCCCAGCCCGAGCTAGCTCCCTCCTGTGTGCTCCCTTAGCAACAGGGCATCCATCCACACAGCCCCAGCCTGTGGCAAGAGCACAGCAAGTGCTGGCTCCCTGAATGAGGCATCGATTTCCTAGACTGTGGTATCAGGAAAAAGCTGCTCATGGTTTTAACAACAACAAAAGTGTGTGTGGAGAGATAGGCAGAAGCGGGTGAGATGAATAGGCCGAGTTCCCTCGAGTCACACCCCAGGCACCCTGTCTGCCGGGAAGAGTGGGAGCGTGGAGCAGTGCCCTCTGTGCTCTCCCTGTCCTGGCTGACTGAGTCCCAGCAGTGGCCTGAGTCCATGACAGAGGGGCCTGGGGAGCTGAAGGTGACCTGCCGCCTGTGAGCCCCAGGCTGTGCTACCCTGCTGTCTTGCTTGTCACCTTGCTAAAGACACAGCAAAGAGACCCCTCTTCTGCTCAACGCCCAGAGGCACAGTGTGGAGACTCCAAATTCAACTTGCAGGCACGCAGAACGCGTCTGTCTTTGTCCCTTCGCTCTCATTCTGGAGACCCCGGAGGGAGTTTGTGGTTAATGTGCCCACCTGTGATTCCAGTCTTCCCCGTTCACATTTCAGCATGTTCGAATAAGAAGCCAGGTGTTGGTGTTAGCAGCTCATTAAGTTATAGTAAGAGGAGGGAGGAATCCAAGACTCCCAGGCAGAGAGTGAAGCTTAGAAGATCAGGCCCTCCACCCTCCTCCCATGCTTGATTCTTCTCCACAGCGTCTTTGTCAGTGGGCTCTCCACCCTGACTGAAATCCCTGCAATGACCAGAACTCACCACCTCCAGTACCTGCCACTCCCCCTGGGACAGCTCTGACAAGGACAGGACTTCGCAATTTTGAGCTGCAATCGGTCCCCCTACTTATCCCCACCATAGTCCTGTTCTATCCTCTGGAGCCCCAGAGAACAAAGTATGGGTCTTCCCCATGACAGTCTCTCAGGTATGTGAAACCAGCCTTTCTGTTCTCCGAAGCTTTTCTTCTCCAGGCCAAAGGTCCTCCACTCCTACAAATTTTTTCCGTGCGACATGGTTTCAGGTTCCCTCAGCAACCACCCTGCTGTTACCATGCCATCTGCAAACTTGCCTTGGCCTCCAGGGGACTCATAGCTTGGACATTCTCATTATCCTCCCGAGTCTAGTCATCTCACCGACTCAGCTTTTATCGTTTTGTTGTTTTCACTCAGTTGGTCATATTCTTGGCAAATAGACATAGGCTATCGGCTGACTCAGCTGCAGAATCAGCAGAAGGCACTGTGTCTCCTTCACCTCTGTCTCCCCTGTGGCACCCACTGAGTCCTTGGGAATGGTGGCTGCTGAGATAAGGTTTGTGAAAGTGAGTTGAATGGAGAGGGTTGGCTGGAGACTTGAAAGAGGATTTTAAAAGGCCCCAGGTCTCATCATCAATGTGGCCACTCACTAGGTGGTGGAAGGAAGATAGAAAGGATCCTTCCAGCTAAAACACGTCTGTGGCGCACCTGCTATGGGTGGTTTCTGTGCCAGATTCTACACTAGAAACACAGCACTCTAGCTTCCCTTCTTTGAGGACAGCACAGGATCCACATCGTGCCCTCTGTATTCCCTTCTTGAAATGTGTGCCCCAGAAAAAGTGTTTAAATAAACCCGTTTGAAGAGCCCGTTCTTGGATTTGGGATTCATATGTATATTAACAACCCTGTGGAAAAGCAAAATGTTGTTATCTGCTCCTGGAGAGCGTAGATCTCCCAGGAGATCTGTGGCTTGTCTGATGTTGCCTACAGTGCCACTGGCCCCCTTTCTCTTCAAAATAAACTGTCAGGAAGATTAGCAATACCAGGCAGGCCCTCACAAATCATGGAGTGGAGGACAGGCTGTCCCAGCACGGATCCTGCAACTGAGGTCAGCCACAGAGCCTGGGCTTCCCATGTTTGCCATCAATTTCTTTAAGCCTGTCTCTCTGGAACCCAGTGCCCACATTTGCAATGAGCCCTAGAGGCTCTTATGAGTTGGAAGCAGTCCCTCGATACTGATCTAGGGCCCTTGGGTTTCCGGAAGCACACCACATCTGAAGTAGGAAAAAAAATCTCATCGCCAAGAAGACTTTGGGATAAAAATTGCTCTTTGGTGCATCTACTTTTTAGCATTGAGGTTATGGCAAAGATGACCTATTACTTTTGCAACCGTGACAAAATCTCAGAGGCTAGAACTTCTTGCTGTGAAATTTTAATTTTTTCCCTTTTTCTTTCTCTTCTTTTCTTTTTAATTTTTAGCTTTATGGGGAGCATTGAGAAAAGTTACTGAGTTTCCATGCTGACATACTTCAGAGTTTAGAAAAGATCAACAGAAACCTAATTAAAAAATAACCCAGTTGTACGACAAAAGTCCATACAGTTTCACACAAGGCCTTCTATGCTAAGTTTTAATTCCAATCCATTCTCTCAGCAGAAAGGGATCTTCCTTAGTTTTACAAATCTGTGGGAGCAAGGGACCCGAGGTGTCTGGGCCAACCAGGGTCACTCAGCGAAGAAAAATGCCTTTTGTGACATTCAAGTTGCATTTGTCTGGGGTTCCCACACATACTCATGGAATCTGGAAGATTAACAGTGAAAAATGACCTATTTTAACAGGTGCACACTTGTGTGTAAGTGGGATTTAGCTGAGCATGGAATTATTTTAACATGGAAATAAGTTGTGGACATTGAGAAACATCACTCATTTGACCACACAGGAATCAGACACATGGTCAACATTTGGGAGTTTCTCAAGACTTGAAACGGATGTGTTGGTTGGATTTTTCCAGAGGAAGCCACAATATCAGAGAAATAAACATGAATGCCTACAAAACATGACTGTTCAGGTTCCAATTCCTTCTTCAAAGCATGTCCCTTTTCTCCAAGGAACAGAGAGCAAAACTTTTGATTATTAAATCCGTTTTGGAAAGATCATTTCAAATGTACAAAATAGCAACAGGTGAAGTAAATCCATGTTTCTCAGCACAGTGCCTTTCAGAGGGGTTGTGGTCCAGAGGAAAGATCACTGGCTGGGTCAGAAGACAGTGGCTCAAAAATCATGAGACACTTGACCTGGGACAAGAAGCTGCATGTCACTGTGCCTTGAGACTGTCACCTGTGAGTGGGGATCCTGAGTCTGTGTGCAGCCTCTACCACACGGAGCTATCGGGAGGGGCACATTAGACGGTAATAGGAAGATGTTGTGATGGGTGAGGGCTGCCAAGGTCACTGTATCTGTCGTTGCAGTGGAAGTGATTGGAACCGGGCAAACTGGTTTCTGAGCCCTGTTCCCTTTTTTGTTTTGTTTTGAGCATGTGTAGTTTTGTCTGTTTTCCCTGGAGCGGAGGCTGAGGGATGCCACATGCAGTAGGGTGGAGTGGCAGTGGTGGGATCACTGAGCCTTGGTAGTGCCTCCAGGAGAAAATAATGTTTTTTCAAGGTGATGGCCATTCTGTCCTGTGACTTGACTTTCCCTAGAATTTATTCAGGGGACTTCGATCTGGAAATCATCAAAATGATGTCAAGGTAGATGGAAGCACATTTCTTTAATGAATAGAAAATTGAAGTCTGCTTTCTCGAGATAGCTAGATGATGCCTCTTCTGTTCCTAAAATAGCCCTGAAGGTACAATTTCCATGTCTCTCCATCACGAGTTTATAGTGGAGAAGCTTGTCCAACCCATGGCCCAGGACGGCTCTGAATGTAGCCCGACACCAATTTGTAAACTTCCTTAAAACCTTGTTTTTTTGGTGTGATTTTTATTTTTACTTTTTGAGCTCATCAGCTATCATTAGTGCTAGTGTATTTTATGTGTGGCCCAAGGCAATTCTTCTTCTTCCATTGTGGCCCAGAGAAGCTAAAAGATTGGACACCTCTGTATAAAGAAACAGACTCCTGGTCGTTCCTTTCGGAGAAACACATTGGCTGTGTGACTTTGTTCAGGTCACTTGATCTTTCTGAGGCTCAGCATCCTCATCTTTAAAAGGGGGAAATGCAACCCTGTCCTGCCTCTTCCACGGGGCTGTGTGTTTGTGTGTGTGTGTGTGTGTGTGTGTACATACGTATACATTTGCACACACATACACAGACTCATAGGATGGGGAAATGTCCTCACTATGCGAAAAGGACTTTTTTTCTTTGTTTCTTCTATACGCACACACACAGAATCTGAGACAGTGGTTAAAGCAAGGTCATCCAGAAAGATGATTGAACGTCCACATGGAAAGTTGGTTTGAGGATAGGCTTTACAAGGGAATGGCTGAGCAATATTTGCTCAGGGCTAATAATTGTGACTATTTAGTGCCTACTATCTGCCTGGCATATGGTAAACTGTGTCATCATTTAACCTTAACAACAGCCCTGGGAAGTAGGCATGTCACCATTTTGCAAATGAGGAAGCTGAGGCTCAGGGATGCCCCCTACCTTGCCCAGGATCATGCACCAGTACATGGAGATGGTTTGGCTCTCTGCTCTGTCTCCAGCAGAATCTGGCTTCTCGCTGCCTCATTCCTGCAGCATAGAGAACAGGGGACAGTGCATGAGTCAGAGATCCCAGCTGTTCACAAAGGCTGACAAACTTGTTTCTGAGCCCTGTGCCCTTTTTTGTTTCGTTTTGAACATGTATAGTTTTTGTCTGTTTTCCCTGCATCAGTTAATATTTCATCTTTTTTTTTTTTTGAGATGGAATCTGGCTCTGTCACCCAGGCTGGAGTGCAGTGGCACGATCTCAGATCACTGCAACCTCTGCCACCCGGGTTCAAGTGATTCTCCTGCCTCAGCCTCCTGAGTAGCTGGGATTACAGGTGTCCGCCACCACGCCCAGCTAATTTTTAGTCGAGATGGGTTTTCACCATGTTGGCCAGACTGGTCTCAAACTCCTGACCTCAAGTGATCTGCCTGCTCCAGCTTCCCAAAGTGCTGGGATTACAGGCATGAGCCACCATGCCTGGACAGTATTTCATCTGTTTAAGTCTGTTTTGTAATTCTCAGGCCCGCAGCGCTGTCACTGCTCAGCCTCACAGGCTGCACTGTAAATACTCCCCAGCTCCATCTCTTCCACAGCAGCCCCAGTTCCCAGGCTGAATTTGCCAGGCCTAGAGCACGGGGGGTGGGAAGAGGGGACCTTCCTCAGGAGCAAAGCCCCTCAGCCTCTCAGTTGTTGCAGCAGGAGCTCCTGGGCCCTGGCTCTGGCCACCCAAGGAGGAGGCCTGCCTGGGCAGAGAAGGGGGCTCGGAGAGGTCCTCCGAGCCACCTATTTATGGTTGCCCAGGCTCCTAGGCCTGGCTCTGTCAGCCACGGCCTGCTCATGGCCCTGGGAGGTGATGGGAGTGGGGGTAGTTTCAGTCTCTGATGAAAGCCGCTGAAACCGGCACCGAGCACACATGAAAAGGACGAAAGAGAAGGCGTAAGGCTGCCTGCCAGGTGGCAGGCGTGATGGGACTTGTCTCCCGCTTGGGGAGATGAAGACAAAAGACAGCGTCATCCCCCAGAATGAGTGACGCTGACCCTGGAGGGCTGTTCCTGAGCAGGGAACAGGGAAGAATGATGCCTTTGGCCTCCTGAGTTCTGAGCAATATCCCCTGGCTGAGTGGGCTGTTCCCATCAATATTCAGGAGTCTTTGGTGTTGAGAAACCTTGCACGATGTAAGCTGAGAGGTAGCACCATCAATTCCTGTCTAGACTAGATTTTTGGAATCCACGCTCCCAAGATGAAAGGGGACATTATGAAGACAGGGCATAAATCTACCATGCCAACAAGACCCACATTCACCTCGGATTATTTACACCTTTCTGCCTCCCTCTGGGCATTGCCCGTCCCACTGTAGCCCACTTTCAAGTTTTGACAGGTTCACTGAATGCATTGTGACCTACAGGTAGCCGATGACATATATTTTCATTCCGAGAGACTGTACCCCAGGCCAGTTTCCCCCTCCTGACTCCCTGCAGTTTTACCTTCTTACTTGGCCCTTAAAGACATCACAGATGCTAAGGAAGGGATGGGTGTTGGTCATAAGCACGCAGTGAAGCCTGGCTGGGGAGGGTCACCAAGTGTGTATTACTAATTCCATCTCCACCGCACCCTTGGTCACATGCCCAGCACCATTGTGTGGTGGTTACTCAAGGATGTGGGAAGCCGCCGGAGCAAGGCTGCTGACGCGCCCCATTTCAGAACTGCCAACACGGGTTCCTTGGCAACCAGAGCTCACCATCTGCCCAGGCAACCAGGGAGGGCACAGAGGGCAGTGAGCCTCTGCCAGGATGGACAGCTCTCAGCATTGAAAACTAGCTGTGGGTTCGGCCAATACCGTGGAGCCAATTGTACCTCCCATTCAGCCTCAGGTCCTGCCTTGCCAGCTGTGTATGGACATCTTAACTTGGGTGATCCCTGGACGCTTACAATTTAAGAGCATAAGGGTGGCTCAAGTCACTTTCTCTAAGAGGCCTCCATTTCCCTGTCTTTGTCATGAGAAGATTGGACTGCAATAGCCTTTCACGTGCCTGCCAGCACTGTGTGGTAGGATAGAGCGCGTGTGGGCCTTGAAAACCAAAATGTCAGTGTTCATACCTGGCTCTGCTGTGTGACTGCAGGCAGGCCTCTGAGCTTTTTCGCCCTCATTTCTTTGCCTCTAAAATAGCTCTAGATAATGCCTCTTGGCCCCTGGTCCCTGTTATTACCCTCAGTTAACAACAGTGCTAATAACGAGTCACACTTACTGTTGGCTTTCTGTGAGCCAGGCTGTTCTCTAAGGATTTGGTGTATGCTAACTCAGCTCATTTTTTTTTAAATTATACTTTAAGTTCTAGGGTACATGTGCACAATGTGCAGGTTGGTTACATATGCACACTTGTGCCATGTTGGTGTGCTGCACCCATCAACCCGTCAGCACCCATCAATTCGTCATTTACATCAGGTGTAACTCCCAATGCCATCCTTCCCCCTCCCCCCTTCCCCCTCCCCATGATAGGCCCCAGTGTGTCATGTTCCCCTTCCCGAGTCCAAGTGATCTCATTGCTCAGTTCCCACCCATGAGTGAGAACATGAGATGTTTGGTTTTCTGTTCTTGCGAACTCATCTCATTCGTAAGAAAATCTCTGCGGAGCAGAAACTTTCCAGTTTCACTTTCACTGAGAGTGATCATGTGCCTTCCCAAGGCCACACAGCCAGCAAGTATTATGTCTGGGACTCGAACCCAGTAGTGAGAGCTCAGCTTCTATGGTTCTGTGTCCACGGTTCTCCCTCTGCAAGAGGGACACTGTAAGTGTCAGCTCCGTTGTATTCTCCTTTTCTCTTTCAGCTCAGCACACTCCTTAATTTGGTGTCCAAAGTAACGTCTACCTGCTCTTAATGTTTTCGGCCGGGTGCGGTGGCTCACGCCTGTAATCCCAGCACTTTGGGAGGCCAAGGTAGGCTGATCACCTGAGGTCAGGAGTTCGAGACCAGCCTGGTCAACATGGTGAAACCTTGTCTCTACTAAAAATACAAAGATTAGCCAGGCTTGGTGGCACGCACCTGTAATCCCAACTACTCAGGAGGCTGAGGCAGGGGAAGCGCTTGACCCCGGGAGGTCAAGGTTGCAGTGAGCCAAGATGGCGCCACTACACTCCAGCCTGGGCGACAGAGCGAGACTCCTTCTAAAACAAAAAAGTTTTGATAACTCTCCTCATCCCACACAGTCACCTGTGACTCCTGCCTTTTCTCCCAACCCTCTTTACTTCCATATTTCTTAGTGTTCCAGTTAGAGGGAACCACCTGTGCAAATGTCCTGTGGCAAGAGAGGGTACAGAGGGAGGATGAAGAGAGGGAACAACACAGTGGCTGCCTCCAGGCAGGCTGAGCTTGATGAACCAATAGGACCCAGACCATCTGAGCTTTGAGTTCTTTCTGCATGCTAACAAAAACAAGAAACTTCTGAAGCATTTTAAGTGAAAGAGTGACATGATCCAGGCTATCTTTTAAAAACCGTTTTCATCCTGCTAGAAGCCTTTCGAGGAGCCAGCAGGGCCTTCCTATTCTGAGCCAAAGTTTTTCTGCCTCATATTCAAGGCCTCTGTCCAGCATCCAACTGGGACATATGTCTGGGTTGGGGGCAGGGTGAAGGGCTTCCCGGGTGGGTGGATGGGATATGTAGTGAAAGACCGTTTCATTCCAAGTCCACAGGCCTGAGCACCCATCTCCAATGAGCTCTTTCACTCCTAACGCACAGCCCCTCACCTGTTCTCTGCTTTCAAATGGCCCTTTGCCTCCTTCGACAGATCTCTAAACTTTATTTCTTTCCAATGAACCTTGTGAAGTCCTTCTCACCCTTTCTGATGAACTCTGGCCTCTATGTTATCAGAGATTTCTACATCCAGCTATGCTATGCTGACAAAGATGTTTCCTGAGCATCTATTAAGTGCCAGGTGCTGTGCGAGACTCTGGTGATCAGGACACATAGCTCTGCCTGCAAGGCACTCACAGTCTAATGCTGGGGGCAGAATCAGTCATGTAAGCAGGTGACTATGGCACACCCAGAGGAAGATGCATGGCATGGTGAAGTTCAAAGAAGGGAGAGATGCTTCCGCTGGGTGGGCAGGGGAGGGATGAAGATCAGTATGGTCATGTCATAGTGAAGCTGGGACTGGACTCAGGCCTCATGGGCAGATGGGGACGGTCACACATTTCAGGAAGGGCACTCTAGATGTAGGCAATGGCGGGAGCCAAGGCCACGAGGCAAGGAAAGCATAGCTTTCTACAGGGCTAGGGGAGTTGATTGTATGGGGGGAGGACTCATGGGTGTGGGATCATGAGAGGCAAGCCTGATGAGGTGAGGGACAGGGCCCTTCAGAGAAAATTACCACTCTGGTTTCAATCAGAGCTATCCTGGTATACTAAGCATTTGTTTTTTTTTGTTTTTTTGTTTTTTTTTTAATTATACTTTAAGTTCTAGGGTACATGTGCATGACGTTTATATCATGTATAACTCCCCAATGCAATCCCTCCCTCCTCCCCCCTCCCCATGATAGGCCCCAGTGTGTGATGTTCCCCTTCCCGAGTCCAAGTGATCTCATTGTTCAGTTCCCACCTATGAGTGAGAACATGCGGTGTTTGGTTTTCTCTTCTTGTGATAGTTTGCTAAGAATGATGGTTTCGAGCTGCATCCATGTCCCTACAAAGGATGCAAACTCATCCTTTTTTATGGCTGCATAGTATTCCATGGTGTATATGTGCCACATTTTCTTAATCCAGTCTGTCACAGATGGACATTTGGGTTGATTCCAAGTCTTTGCTACTGTGAATAGTGCCGCAATAAACATACGCATTTGAGCTCCTACAAGGCAGGGTCTAGCCACTACTCCGCTTATAAACAGGTCAGCGCCTAGAACTGTGATCTGAACAGCGTGGATGCTCAGAGATGCTGAAAGCATTTCATGGGCTCTGCCTCATGTCCCTTTAGGAGGCAGAAGAACTGGGGCTGAGGACTGGTGGTTGGGCGTGGAATGTTCATTTTCTCTGCCTTTCTTCAGGCCATTCCCTTGCTTCTTCCCATCGGTCACTTCCAAATCTCCATCTTCAAGTTCCAACTCAAAAGCTACTCTGCCCTAATGCCTTCTCAGAAACCCAGCTGGAAAGCACTGCTGCTTCTTTGGCACCTGGGAGCCTCCTTAGAACGGTCCCTTGTGTCTCCTGCACCCCTGAGCAATCCCACCCCACTCAGTATGTGTCTGTGCAGCAGCCCATCCCACCTTTCAGAGTGAAAGGTTTTTAAGCATCTCTCAGCACCTCTTCCCTTCCTGACCTCCTCCAGGACCCTAACACAGCAACCGCCCCATATTACATGCACAAGAGTGCAAGCTGCCTGAGACGGTCACCTTAAAAAGAGTCCACACTCCTTCCTGGGACCCAGGAGCAGTGTGCAAGAGGTGGTGTGAGGTCATGGGTGGGGCCTGGGACGGCCTCTGGCATGAACTGGGGCTACACTTACCTGACTCTGTGCCTACTTGGCATCTGCCTGTGCCCTCAGGAAAAGCCTGTATCATGATGGCTGAGTGCTGTTAAGAAGGAGTAAAGCATGCTCTATTCACCTGACTCCCAGCACGGTCAAACCTGCAACCACTGCTCTGAATCACCCAGGAAGGCCCCGCCTCTACCTTGTTTTTTTGACCTCTCCTTCGTGTGCATTCAAAGCACCAGGAGCAAGGCCGGGCGTGGTGTCTCACACCTAAAATCCCAGCACTTTGGGAGGCTGAGGCGGCCGGATCATGAGGTCAGGAGTTTGAGACCAGCCTGGCCAACATGGTGAAACCCCATCTCTCCTAAAACACAAAACATTAGCCGGGCATGGTGGTGCGTGCCTGTAGTCCCAACTACTCGGGAGGCTGAGGCAGGGGAATCACTTTTGGACCCGGGAGACAGAGGTTGCAGTGAACTGAGATCATGCCACTGCACTCCAGCCTGGGTGACAGAGCGAGACTCCATCTCAAAAAAACAAAACAAAACAAAAAAACACAGGCACCAGGAGCCAAAAATATAGATGCCAGGGTGCTGGAAGAGTTTAGTGGGGATGTGAGCAGAGGGAACCTCTTTCTTGGTAGGATTTTGGGGTACATAGTTTTTTTCCTCTGAGGCAGATTCTCTTCACTCCAGATTGGGTGCCGTGAGTCATAGGAAGGCATCTCTCTCTGATGACTTACAAACATCTCAACTCATTCTTTGCTTCTCAAAATTGGGGTGAGCTATCAAACGGCTTTATAGGGTATTCATCGAGCATCTCTGTGTAGCCAGGGGTGTTGTTGAGGCTTTAGGGTTTACCACAGGATTACAGCCCCAGCCTACCATCCAAGCTTCAACTCCAAGTGCACCTGCCATGCCTCAGTGCCCTGGACAAGGCCCGCAGCAACCACGTGGGGCTGCTATCTTTTCCCACTCTGCGTGCAAAGTCCCACTACCAGCCAGGTTCTACTCAAGCTGTTCCCTCCACCTGGAATCCTCTTCCACCCCCTCCATCTGCTTATTAAATCCCCATTATCCTACTTATTCTAAGGAATCCTGCCTATCCTCTCGTAAGGCCCAGCTCTAAGTTAACTGTCACCGGGAGACCATACAGTTTCTCCCAGTCAGAACTCTACTGCCCCCACCACCTCTCTCATGGCAGAGTTCTGTGTCCCCCTCCAGGCACCGTCTGGAGTCTCTAGTAAAGACTCTTTCACATACAGATGACTTTTCAGTGCTGTGAAGACAGACACCAATACCCCAGAGATGAGGAGACCCAAGTGCTGGTCTAGTCTGAACCTTGGACCCAAGGTCTTCATCTTTAGCCTGTTTTCCCATCTGCGGACGAGAGGCTTGTCCACAGTAGGATTCCCAATCTGGATTCTGCCTAATCCTGTCTCCTGGAGCACCTGTTCAAAATACACCAGGTCTTCTCCCAGGCTGATGAAAGTAGACTCTCAGAGGGTAGAGCTTTCCATCTATATTTTTAAAAAGCTTCCCAGCTGGGCGTGGTGGCTCATGCCTATAATCCAAGCACTTTGGGAGGCTGAGGCGGGCGGATCACCTGAAGTCAGGAGTTCAAGACCAGCCTAGCCAACATAGACAAACCCCATCTCTACTAAAAACACATAAAAATATTAGCCGGGTATGGTGGCACATGCCTGTAGTCCCAGCTCCTCGGGAGGCTGAGACGGGAGAATCGCTTAAACCCGGGAGGCAGAGGTTGCGGTGAGCTGAGATCGTGCCATTGCACTCCAGCCTGGGAAACAAGAGCGAAACCCCTGTCTCAAAAAAAAAAAAAACTTTGGGAGGCCGAGACGGGCGGATCACGAGGTCAGGAGATCGAGACCATCCTGGCTAACACGGTGAAACCCCGTCTCTACTAAAAAACACAAAAAACTAGCCAGGAGAGGTGGCGGGCACCTGTAGTCCCAGCTACTCGGGAGGCTGAGGCAGGAGAATAGCGTGAACCCGGGAGGCGGAGCTTGCAGTGAGCTGAGATCCGGCCACTGCAGTCCAGCCTGGGTGACAGAGCAAGACTCCGTCTCAAAAAAAAAAAAGAAATCTTCCCAGGCAACTTGTACGTAGTCTGCCTGGTGCTCCTTTCAGGACTAGGAGTAGCACCTAGAGGGTTCCTAAAATCCTACAAGAATCCTGTGGTTCTTTGAATGATCTTTTCTCTGCTTCATTTGATGCTCCCTGGAATAAACTACATCAAAAGCACCACCATGGGTACAACTTCCCTGCTTGAATGAGAAAACCCTGGGTCATGACTAGGTCTCATGTCTCTCAAAGGTCTACCGTGTTTTGTGGAACTTTCGGATGGTTGGAAACACATAATGATAACCAACCCATTTGTATTAGTCAGCTTGGGTTGACCTAACAAAACACCACAGACCAGGTGGCTTAAAAACCAGAAATTTATTGCTCACAGTTCTGAAGCCTGAGATGTCCAAGATCAAGGTGCTGGTCAATTTGGTAATGAGTGAAGCCTTCCTTCCTGGCTTGCAGCCGGTGGCCTTCTTACTGTATCCCAACTGGGAAGAAAGAGAGCTCTGCTATTTCTTCTTCACCTTATATGGCCCCAGCCCTATCAGATTAGGGCTCCACCCTTCCGACCTCATTTAACCTTTATCACCACCTCCTCACAAGCGCTATCTCGGAAGACAGGCACACTGGAGGTTTGGGCTTCCATGTAAGTTTTAGGGAAGCACAAACTCAGTCCGTAATAACTCTATGCCTGAGGCTTTAGAGAAAGTCAAGCCGACCTAACAGGCAAATTGGTGTCCAGATAAATTCTATTACCTATTTTCCCCAATAAGTTCTTGATTGAGACTCACAATTCAGGAAGGCAGTGGCTGCTTCCTCCCCATGGTGGTGCAGGCTCCATGTGGCACTCAGTGTGCCCTCCTGGGATGCTTTTGGACAGGTTTCAGGGTGCTTCTGGCTTGTTCCTATCTATTTCTCCAGCTGGATTTCCAACTGTTCTGCCAGTCCTATGACCACTCCCATTTCTTGCAAATGAAATGTCTTTTCTACCTGAGTCAGTTAGCATGGGTTTCTACTGCTTGCAACTCAGGCCTTGCTGACACATACATCATGCAGGGAATGATTGAAGGAGCTGCAAGCATTTAATCTGAAGCAGGAAAGTCTCCAGGAATTGCCCACTTATCTACAGATACCTGAAGGGCTATTGTAAGAGAAACAGGCTGCTTCTATGTGGCTTCAGAAGGCAACGCTGGACCCACAAGGAGAGCTTTAGGGAGAACTATTTCAACTCAACACAAGACAGAAGCTTCCGAACTAGTCCTCCAGAACATGGTGCTGAGGGATGAAGTGAGCTTGCTCCTGTCACTGTGTAGGAGTAGTGGATGCTGGACCTTTTTGTCAAGGATGCTGTATAGAAACGGTCTGTTTTGACACACAGACCAATAGAACAGAGTAGAGATCTCAGAAATAAGACCACACATCTACAACCATCTGATCTTCAACAAACCTGACAAAGACAAACAATGGGGAAAGGATTCCCTATTTCATAAATGGTGCTGGGAAAACTGGCTAGCCATATTCAGTAAACTGAAACTGGACCCCTTCCTTACACCTTATACAAAAATTAGCTCAGGATGGATTAAAGACTTAAATGTAAAACCCAAAACCATAAAAACCCTAAAAGAAAATCCAGGCAGTACCATTCAGGACATAGGCATGGGCAAAGATTTTATGATGAAATAAAAGCAATTGCAAAAAAAGCAAAAATTGACAAATAGCATCTAATTAAACTAAAGAGCTTTTGCACAGCAAAAGAAACTATCATCAAGAATGAACAGGCAAGCTACAGAATGAAAGAAAATTTTTGCAATCTACCCATCTGACAAAGGTCTAATATCCAGAATCTACAAGGAACTTAAAAAAATTTACAAGGAAAAAAACAATAAAAAAGTGGGCCAAGGACATGAATAGACACTTCTCAAAATACAACATTTATGCAGCCAACAAACATATGAAAAAAAGCTCAACATCACTGATCATTAGAGAAATGCAAATCAAAACCACAATGAGGTACCATCTCATGCCAGTCAGAATGGCAATTACTAAAAAGTTAAGAAACCACAGATGCTGGCAAGGCTGTGGAGAATTAGGAACACTTTGACACTGTTGGTGGGAATGTAAATCAGTTCAACCACTGTGGAAGACAGTGTGGTGATTCCTCAAGGATCTAGAACCAGAAATATCATTTGACCCAGCAATTCCATTACTGGGTATATACCCAAAGTAATATAAATCATTCTATTATAAAGATACATGCACACATATGTTTATTGCCATACTATTCATAATAGCAAAGACATGGAATCAACCCAAATGGCCAACAATGACAGATTGGATAAAGAAAATGTGGTACATATACACCATGGAATACTATACAGCCGTAAAAAGGAATGAGGTCACGTCCTTTGCGGGGACATGAAGCTGGAAGCGATCATTCTCAGAAAACTAACACAGGAACAGAAAACCAAACACTGCATATTCTCACTCATAAGTGGGAGCTGAACAATGAGATCACATGGAGAGAGGGAGGGAAACAACACACAGCAGGGCTTGTGGGGAGTGGGGAGGGAAAACATCACGATAAATAGCTACTGCATGTGGGGCTTAAAACCTAGGTGATGAGTTGATGGGTGCAGCAAACCACCATGGCACGTGTTTACCTATGTAACAAACACGTTCTGCACATGTGTCCCAGAACTTAAAATAAAATAAAAATTTAAAAAAGAAAGGATCTGTTTCCTTGATGAAGATGTCTCTGCTTTTAAGATGTATCTGCATTTTGAAATACATTTCAGTACAATTCACGCACAAAATCTTCCACTACAGGAAAGGAAAGGGAAGAGAAGGGAAGGGAACCATCTAATCTTTTGCTTATTGATTTTTGTAGTAGCAATTTTTATGATTATGAGAAGAAATTGTGAACCATGTGTAATGGAGAAAATTTGGTTACTAGAGGAAAACACGAAGTGGAAAATAAATACCACCTATAACCTACCACACATTTTGGCAAAAGTATTTCCAGTCCAGTCTTTTTATATCAATTGGATATGTAGGTTTTGGTAACAACTTTATTGAAATATAATTCACATACCACACAATTCACTGATTTCAATTGTACAACTCAATGGCTTTTACTATATTCACAGAGTTGTGCAACCAACCATTACTACAATACAATTTCAAATATATTCCCCACCCTCTCAAAGAAACCTCCATTCCCTGTCGCTGTCACCCCTTACTTCCCTCATCTCCTCCATCTCCAGCCCCAGGAAACCAAGAATCTACTTTGGGCTTGTATGGATTCGCCTATTCTGGATATTTCATATAAATTGAATCATATAATATGTGAGGTTTTTTTGAACCAGCTTCTTTTACTTAGTATAATATTTTCAAGGTTTATTTGTGTTGTAACATGAGTCCGCACCTCCTTTGTGTTGCTGAGTAATATTCTAGTGTTTGGGTATAACACAATTTTTAATCCACTCATCACTTGATAGACATTGGGACATTTGGGTTGTTTCCACTTTTTGGCTATTATGAATAATGTTACTATGAACTTTTGTGCACAGATTTTTGCATGGGTGTATGTTTTCATTTCTCTGGGTTATATACCTAGAAACAGAATAGAACGGACTTACGTGGTAACTCTATGTTTAACCTTTTGAGGAATTGCCAGACTGTTTTCCAAAGTCTCTCCACTATTTTACATTCCCACCAGCAGCGTTAGAGAATTCTGATTTCTCCACACCCTCACCAACAATTTTTATTATTTGTCTTTTTTACGATAGCCATCTAGTGTTATATAATTTCATTGCGGTTTTTATTTGCATTTCCCTGATAGCTCATGACTCATCTTTTCATGTGTTTATTGATCATTGTATATAGTCTTTGGAGAAATAGCTTTCAGACCTTTTGCCTTTCTTAAAAAAAAAAAAGAGAGAGAGAAAGGGTCTCTCTGTTGCTCAGGCTGGAGAGCAATGGTACTATCATAGCTCACAGTAACCTCAAACACCTAGGCTCAAGCGATCCTTCCACTTTAGCCTTCAGAGTAACTGGAACTATAGGCATGCAACAACATTCCTGCCTAAAAAGAAATTGATGAGGACTCCTGGGCTCAAGCAATTCTCCCGCCTCAGCCTCCCAAAGGGCTGGGATTACAGGTGTGAGCCACTGCACCCAGTCTTTTGCCCGTTTTCAGATTGTGTTCATTGTCTTTTTATTGTTGAGTTTTGAGAGTTATTTATATATTCTAGATACAAACCCCTTATCAGATATACGGTTTGCAAAATTTTTCTCCCATTCTTTTGGCTGTCTTTTATACTTTCTTGGTGGTGTTCTTAGAAACACAAATATTTTTAGTATCAATGAAATCCAACTTAACTATTTTTTTCTTTTGTTGCTCATGCTTTTGGAGTGATATCTTAGAAACCATTGCCTAATGCTAGGTCATTAAGATTTATCCCATCTTTTCTTTTAGGGGTTTTCATAATTTTAGCTTTACATTTGAGTCTTTGATCCATTTTAATTTAATTTTTGTGAAAGGCATGAGGAATGGGAAAATTTATCCCATGCCTCTCTCCTAGCTTCTGGCAGTTCTTGGCTTTTCTTGTAAATAAATCTTTCCAATCTCTGCCTCTGGCTTCACGTGGCTCTCTCCTGTGTATGTCTCTGTGTCTTCTCTTTTTCTGTCTCCATATCAGGATTTAAGGCCCACTCTAAATTCAGGATGATCTCATCTCACGATCTTTAACTTAATGACATCTGCAAAGACCCAACTTCCAAATAAAGTCACATTCACAGGTCCTAGGGGTTGGTACTTGGACGTATCTTTGGGGGGCACCACTCACACCTGTCCGTGGACTTCCTATGAGGATGGGTGAGGAGAAGATCTGTTACTTACTCACTCATCTGCTCGCTCCTCCAACAGCTATGCCAAAGGTCATAGGAGGATCCAGGGATATAATAATAAATTGGAGAGGATCCTTGCCCTGGAGAATATCACTATTTGGAAGGGCTTTGGGACATGAATAACAGAAACACAAAGAAAGGGTTGGTGAGAGCCATACGATTCGGAAGCTGCAGGACTAATGGAAGCAGACCAGAGAAGGAAGGGCTTTCAAAGCAGAGGCTGACATTGTCAGCAAAGGCAGGGGCTAGAGAGCAAAAATAGGTCAGGAATCCTTGCAACGGAGTTTGGCAGGAGTGTGGGGGTGTGGGGGAGAGAGAGAGACAAAGATAGAGAAGCAGTCACCCAGAAAACTCAGGCTCCAACTGCCATAGTTTCTTTTAGGATATGTGAGAGTGGGCTGGGGCATTTGCAGACCACTTATTCATACCTTCAGCAGCTTCCAAAACTGACCTGGTAGTCTAGAACTCCAGGTAGGGATCACCTTGAACTGAACCTGCAGCTAGAAGATGTGGGCTGACTATGAACTCCACATACCTTCACAGGTGATGTTATATGAACCCAGAACCAGTTGAGTTCCCCAATCCAGGCTCATACTAAAGCCAGTTCTGATCATCTCACTTCCTCATTTGGCAAGAAAATGCCTCTGTCGCAAACCAGTTGCTGAGCTTCATGTCTTTCATGCAAATTTTGCTACAAAATCCTGTCACAACAAACAGAACTGAGTTGCTCCTTGGAGCTCCATGAATGCAGATGGCAGGACTGTCTTACTTTTTGAGGTAGCAGTCATGGCAGTTGTCATGGGGTAGTATTGCTGCTCCAGAGCCCTGTGGCCAGGGTCCTGCTGAGGGCTCCACACAGAGGGGACAGGATGGTATGTAGACAGAAGGCTCTCACTGACTGGATCTTGGGACCCTTGAGATTCTGAGCCCAAGAGGTGACACCCCACCCCATTGGACCTTATCCACAGCCTCTCCCATGAAGAACAAAGGCTGGGGGCAAAGAGGAAAACAGATTAACAGCGTAAAAGCTCCCTGGGTCTTCAGCCAGGAACAGCAAGTTCCATACAAATTTACACACATGTGGCAGAAGCGTAACAATAAACAGTTGTATTGGGCTAGCTGCACCACTTCTGCCATGGAAGAACAGGCTCGGGAGCCAATCTCCTGGGAGGAGCCCTCTTTGGTGGAAATTTGGACACACAGGAAGAGCACATACTGGTGGGGCCTTGCTCCCTGCAGCACCATCTGGGTGAAAAGGAGGTCAGCATATGCAGTTTGGAGGCATGAAGTCACAGCATGCAATATGCAGGACTTTCCTCTCCTAAGCAACAGTTTTCCCAGGTTCAAAATAAGCAGCATGATGTCCTCTGCCCACCCACCCCCTCCTTTTCTTGTAGTGTCCCTTATCTCACTTAACAAAGTGTGGGCTCTCACCAAGCCAGAAAGCCTTCCTGAAACAGGTAGAGAGAGAGCACTGCTCCCCACCCCTCACATCCTCCCTACACTTTCCCCGACCCTCTGCGCCAAGTCACGTAGGGAGAGCGGTTCCCAGGGTAAGCCTCATGTGCCAAAAAGAGTCTGTGTTCTGCCTGTGGGAGGATTGAGAACCACAGTGGGCTAAAGCCAGGAGACTTGGTGTCGAGTTCTAGCTCTGCCACTAACATGCTCAGTGGGTTGGAGCATGTCACTTAGTATCACTATGCCACAGTTTTCTCTCTGTAAAACAATCCAGGATAGTAAAGTACTTCAGTGTTGCAGAGAGCCTTAGAGATTTAGTCCAGGAGTTGATAAAATACAGTCCATTAGCCAATCTTGTTCATCACTTGTCTTTGTAAAGAAAGTTTTATTAGAACACAACCACGCCCCTCCATTTACAACCCATCTATGGCTGCTTTCATGCTACAATGGTGGCTTTGGATAGTTGAGAGAGATACTGACCATGCAGTCTACAAGCCTAAAATATTATATTTGGCTCTTTATATAAAAAGTTTGCCAATGACTGCTGTAGGCCAACATCATCATGTTAACAATACAGAAAGAGAGGCATGGGCAGATTAAGGGATTTGTCAAACTCATAGAGCAAGTCAGGGCAGAGGCTCCCTGGGACAGCCTGGCGCTCCTGATTTACATTGACTAAAAATTCTCACCTGGTCTAAAACTCTCCATCTGATTCTAGGTAGCAACTGTGTTGGGGAGAAAGGTTGTGGGGATAGAGGAGCTGGTTCCATGAAAGAAGTCTATGCAGTTGGGGCAGAACCCTGAGACTTCTGCAGCAGGGACAGTTCTGTTGAGTTCTGCATGGGTCAGTGTGAGGCTACCACACCTCAGGGCTGCTGAGCCTAAGAGAGGAGCCAAATGGCTCTCTTGATAGGAAATGGGGCTTCGGGTTGGAATCAGATGAGAGCTGGCCTCTGAGGACATTTTAACCACAGGTCACAGCTCTTGGTAAACTTTAGTTAGCTTTTGAACCACTGGGAGACATTTTTTCTTGCCTCTTTACTTACTGGCTATTTCCTCCTTCTAGCATTTATTAATCTGACTGGTTAACCATTGAACCCAACTCAGTCTCCTCTTGTTTCAAATCTTGTTCTCCCTGTTGGCTGCAGAAAAGAGTTCACACTAAACAAACCTACTTTTCTTCTCTTTCTTTTCACAGCCAGAGCCAAGTGATAAAGGAGGTGGGGTCAGGGGTGCTAATGTTTACTATAAAAGACACACCCCAAACCTGAGCCCTGGGATGGGAGAGGGCCCTTCTAATGCAGACCAGCCATTTTCAGAAAGAAATGTATCAGCTGCAACAGACACAAGGCAAAAGCAACTTAACTAATTGGCATGCAGGCACAATTTAGAGAAGAGATTTACATAAGCCTTAATTTTTCTGATTTCTCCATCATTGTATAAAGTATCATATTTCCTGCTTCTTAACACAATTGCTATTTGGTTTAAATCCACCAGTTAAATGGGCAGTGGCTTAGAAAAGGAGAATTATGAGAATGGAGGAGGGAAGACAGCCGAGGCTGTGGGAAGGGAGAAGAGAAAGGGGCTGGGGCAACGTATGGGAAGAGCCTTCTGAACAGAAGGGCCTCGGAGCCTGACATCAGCCCTGTCACCACTTTCCTGTGAATTGTTAGGGTCTGCTAGAATGTAAGCTCCATGAGGGCAGGATTTTATTTGTTCACTGCTGTATCCCCAGCACCTAGAATAGTGTCTGACATGGAGTAGGTGCTCAGATGTGTATTTGTTGAATGAACGAACACAGTCTTTCAGCAGGGAATTGAGGCCCCGCAGTGATTCATGCGTTGTCTTTGTCCAAACATATTCAGAAGCTCCTCTTGAATTGGGACAGAAGTCACCATAAAACTTCATGAAGGACAAGAGGGACTCTCTCTCCTGAACCATGAAGATAGCTGCAGAAAAATCTCACCCCCAAGGATAATATTTCCACTAAACACCCAGGGTGATCCAGACAGTGCCCCACACAGCCCTGTCATTGTGAGTTTCTCCGTCTCATTCAAAGGGACCATATGTACACAATGGGCATTTACACCTTATTCTAATAATGCCTACTGGTTAGTGAACACTATTTTGTGTCAGGCATTTCACAAATATTTTCTCATTTAGTCTTCATGGTAATGTTGCTAGGTAGGTATTATTATCCCCATTTTACAGATGAGAAAATGAGAGGTCACTGATATGGTTTGGCTGTGTCCCCACCCAAATCTCATCTTGAATTATGGTTCCCATGATCCCCACATGTGGTGGGAGGGACTCAGTAGGAGGTAATTAAATCATAGGAGTGGTTACCTCCATGCTGTTCTCGTGATACAGAGTGAGTTCTCATGAGATCTGACGGTTTTATAAGGGGCTTTTTCCCTTTTGGTTGGCATTTCTCCTTCCTGCCACCATGTGAAGGATGTGTTTGCTTTCTCTTCTGCCATGATTGTAAGTTTCCTGAGGCCTCCTCAGCCATGCTGAGCTGTGAGTCAATTAAACCTCTTTCCTTTATAACATACCCAGTCTTGGGTATGACTTTATCAGCAGTGTGAGAACAGGTTAATACAGTTACTGAATTTGCTTATGGTCACACAGAGTTCTGATCTGTCCTAGGCTTGTCTGACCCTATAGACAGTGCTCCTTCCACCAACCACACATTCTGCCGCTAACTAGCTCTGTAGCCTTGGGCAAGTCTCTTGGGCCTCAATATTTGTGTTCTCAACTGTGGGAAGCTGAGCGAGCGATGCTGTTTAGAAAGTTTTCCACCTGTGTGTCTGTGAACAGGTGATTTCATTCCTTTGCAGGCTATAGCTTCATTTTGCTTTTGGAAGTTGAAATAACAACACCCTTTACTAAGAGTAGCTGAAAATCTTTTCTGTTCCCTCAGTTTGGTGATACTTTGAGGCACTCTGCTAAGTCCCAGCTTTGCTACCTTTTATATAGTAAAGAGTAGCCCAGTTTTAAATCTTAGCCCCAGCCTCAGTGGGGCTCCCCCCACCGTCCTTGCTGCCCTGGTTGTAGGTCTTTGCAAGGGTTCCAAATTCTTTTCCATTTGTTCTGTGCAATAGTAAAAGTAAGCAGACCCCTTCCAGGAGTCTGTGCTTAGGGCAGCATGCTGACACGGCTTGCCTGTGCTCTGAGAGCTGGTTTCTTCAGAGAGCCTCTCTGGCACCGGCAAACATGTTTCCTTCTAAAGCTGAGGTGGTGAGGAGAGAAGATGGAAGAGAGGTAGCTTTTGGAAGGTGAAAAGGAAGAACCCTGGGAAGACAGCAGTGTTCACGGTGGGGCCACGAGTCTTAATTCACTTGTTGCTTCACTGAGGAGCTAGGGGCAGTTCAGATTCTTAGCACTAGAAAGGACCCTAGTGATAATTAAATGCATAGTCTCAGGTTTTTCTAGCTGCAGAATCCAGTGTGTAAAACAGAAAAGTTCCATTCTGGTTAAATCCAGAGGAGTGGGGTGGCAGTTGTCTTCTCCCTTCTCCCCCAACCTGTCCTGGCCACTTAACAGGTGGTCTCCAGGGCTTCCACAGAGCACAGCTGGAAATGATTCTAATCTAACCACAACTCCTCCAATTTTCCACCCAGAGTCCTATAAAGGGAACCATTTACCAAGCTTGATCACTGGTGGCAGCCCTGGAGCTCACAGTCAGAACACAGCCGCTGACTCGGTAAGCCAATACGGTGGTTAGGAAAAGGGTCAAAGGTTGTGCTGGCCCAGGCAGGATAATGAAAAAGCATGTGCAATTATGTCAACATCAACCTTTTTGCTTGGGTAGCCCTGAGAGCAGGCCACACTGAGAGTAAGGCAACTTGTGATGCCACTGCTTTGCCAGCTTTTGAACCTCTGAATCCATCCTCTTACCATGGCTTCCTGCTCTCCCCGTGCCTCACACCTTCACCTTACTGTATCTGCCAAGAAGCCTCATCCAGTGCTCTTGTTTCTTGGTTTCCCCATTTTCTCTAAATCTATAGCTCTCTCCTAGTTCATTTCTTTTCATATCACCCCAAACTCTGGGATCCATCTCCAACCAATCTCTAACCAATGTTCCCCAACTCTGCCACCCTCAGACAGTGACTATCTATGTGCTGATGACTCAAGCCCTGCCCTTTCTCCCGTTTCTTTTTTCTTTCTTTCTTTTTCTTTTCTTTTCTTTTCTTTTTTTTGAGACAGGGTCTTGCTCTATCACCCAGGCTGGAGAGCAGTGGCATGATCATAGCTCACTGCAGCCTCAACCTCCGGGGCTCAAGCAATCCTCCTACCTCAACCTCCAGAGTAGCTGGGATCACAGGCACACACCATCAAACCCAGCTAAATTCTGAATTCTGAATTTTTTGTAGAGACAGGGTCTCACCATGTTGCCCAAGCTGGTCTCAAACTCCTGGGTTTAGGCAATCCTCCCACCTCAGTCTCCCAAAGTACTGGGATTACAGGTGTGAGCCACCACACCTGGCCCTTTTCTCCTACGTTTCTAATCTAAGTTGTAACCAAATGCTGAGTGGGACCGGCCAATAGGTGAAAACAACAGGCCAGCATTCTCCAAGTCCAAAGAGGGAGGCCACTAATCAAGCACAGTATATGTTTCTCAAGCCTGACTGCACATCAGAATCACTTAGAGAACTTTTACACCACTAAGAAGGCTGAGCTCCACCACAGAGCAATAAAGCCAGAGTCCATAGGGGTGGAGACCAAGCACTATACTTTGAAAATAAACTTTCCATTTTAATTATAATATGCATGAGATAATTACATTAAAACCTTGGCAAATTCTCACAACGTGAATATCCACATATAACTACCACCTAGATCGAGAAGAAAGAGAAAAAGCTCTACCAGCAGCACAAAGCCCCCCTCAAGTTCCTTTAGGTCTTCCCCTTCCTCCCCAGGATAGTAACACTCTCCTGATTTCTAACACCACACATTTGTTTTGCCTCTTTTTGATATTTTTAGAAATGCAGCCATAGAGTATGTACTCTTTGTGTCTGACTTCTTTGATTCACTATTTTATTTTTAAGATTCATTCATGGGCCTGATGCGGTGGCTCATGCCTGCAATCCCAGCACTTTGGGAGGCTGAGGCGGGCAGATCACCTGAGGTCAGGAGTTCAAGACCAGCCTGGTCAACATGGCAAAACCCCATCTCTACTAAAAATACAAAAATTGGCTGGGCATGATGGCATGCACCTGTAATCCTAGCTACTCGGGAGGCAGAGGCAGGAGAATCGCTTGAACCCAGGAGGCGGAGGTTGTAGTGGGCAAAGATCGTGTCACTGCACTCCAGTCTGAGCAATAGAGTGAGACTCTGTCCAAAAAAAAAAAAGTTCATTCATGTTGTTCTGGGTCGCTGTTGTTCATTTCTTGTCATTGCTGTACAGTATTCCATTGTCTGCTTGCTATGGTCTGAATGTTTGTGTCCCACCCAAATTTCATACTTTGAAATCTAATCTCCAATAGTATTAAGTGGTGGGGGCTTTAGGAAGAGAATGGGTTATAAAGGCTCTCCCCCAATAAATGGAATTAGTACCCTCATAAAAGAGGCTTGAAAAATCCTGTTTGTCCCTTTTGCCATGTGAGGACACAGCAATAGGGTGCCATCTATGATGAACAGACCCTTACCAGACACCAAATCTATTGATGCTTACATCTTAGACTACCTAGCCTCTAGAACCATGAGCCATAAATTCTGTTGTTTGTGAATTACCCGGTTAAGGTATTCAGCAGCCTGAACAGATTAAGACACTGACTATGCATACACGGCATATAACTATTCTATCAGTACACATGGATTGTTTGCATTTTTTAGATCTTACAAATAATGTGTGTATGTGTATTTTTGTTTTGTTTTTGCTTTTGTTTTGGACATAGGATCTCTCTGTTGCCCGTACTGGAGTGCTGCGACACAATCATAGCTCATTGCAACTTTGAACTTCTAGGCTCAGGGGATCCTACCACCTCAGCCTCCCAAGTAGCTAGGACTACAGGTGCATACCACCACACGCAGATAATTAAAAAAAACTTTTTTGTGTGTGTCAAGATGTGGGTCTCACTATGATGCCCAGGCTGGTTTCAAACTCCTGGCCTCAAGCAATACTCCCGTCTTGGCCTCCCAAGGTGCTGGGGTTACAGGCATGAACTAGGGCACTTGGCCAAACAGTGTGGTTTTTGAACATACCTATACATTTTTCTTGACATAGGCACATATGTGTTTCTGTTTACTGTATATACCTAGGAGTGGAATTGCTAAGATAGGCAAATGTTTAGTTTTAAAGGATAACACCAGTTTCTAAAGTAGTTGTACCACAATGGAGTTCTGCAAAAGCTTCCCAGGTGATTTTAATGGGTGTCAAGAGTTGAGAATCCTGTCCAAGACTTACTAAGGGGTGGCAAAACCAGCCCCATTTTCAACCCTTACTTTGAAACATTTCCCACTATTATCAAAAGATTGGGGATGGGAACAAGGAAGGGCATCACTGGGGAGAGGTTTGTTCTCTGCCTTGTTGGGAATAAGTGTACCGGGATTTCTGTCTCTCTGCACATTGATCTCCCTTCCTCGGAACACCCCTCTTCCACTGTGTCTATGGGTGAATTCTTGGGCATTTTTCAAGGTGCAACTCAGTGTCCCCCTTTCAGAAAGTCCTTCCCTACCTTATAGGCAGAATCACCTCACCCCTGGCAAAGCGACCAGTCCACTGTGAGGTTCATTATTCCAGTGTATCCCATCCCATGAGGTCTTCACCTTATGTGTGCATCCTCGTTTAGACCACAGCTACCTAAACATAAGCAGGGCCATGTCCTATGTGTCTTTTATTCTTCAAACTTAGCACAGTCCCTCTATAAAAAGTGCTCAATAAATGCTTATTGTGACAGAAAATGCATAATGTGACTAAAACATGAATTAAAAAATGCTTCAGATTACCAGCTGTGAAGAAAGGATTGAGTCTTGTTCTGATTATGTAGTATACAACAGACCATCCCAAATGCGGTTTTATACAACAATGGATTATCGTCCTCACCAGCCTGTGGGCTGACTGGGTTCAGTTCCTATGTGGTTCCTGACTGGGGTCTGGTTACAGTCAGCTGGAGGCCGGGATGGGATCATCTGAAGACTCCGCTGGGCTGGGGGTGAAAGATGGCCCCTTCCCCCACATGCATGGGTCACGGTAACAATGGCTGGAAGAACTGGGGCCTGGATAGGTGGCCCTCTCCATGTGACTCATTTAAGAGTCCTCACGCCATGAGAGTCTCAGACTTCTTACATGACAGTGGTTTTCCTCAAACAAGCCTTCCCGAAGACCCAGGCCACCCTGCAAGGCTTCCTACGACCTGCTCAGAAGTCACACGGCATCACTCGTGCAGCATGCTAGTGGCCAAAAGCAAGTCACAGAGCAGGGCAGATTCCGGAGGAGGAGACTTCACAAGGACATGGACCCAGGTCCAATGAGAAACTGACATCAGGAAAGACAAGGGAAACTTCATGACTCTAAGCATTACCGAAAGCAACACGGGGCAAAAATGAAAACATAAAATACATACGTTTAAATAAAATACCTTAAAAGATGTTACTAGGGCTTAGGGCCTCAGCTGTGCATCACATTCCACATACTGTCAGGATAAACCTATAACACTTCGGGGCAAACAAACATTTGCGAGTCTCTACAGGAGACAAGAAGCACAGAGTTTTAGAGAATGGCCCAAATCACGCCAGGGAACCCACAGGAAGCATTGCTTGTTGAGGAGGCGGCACTTTGAGCATTTGTGTAGAGTCGTATGCAGGTTTTGCTTCAGATCCCGCCTCTTGACATTTGGACAGCTACCAGGACTGAATGAAAGGTACTGGGAGTTAAAAGGCCAGGAAAACAACAGCTCACAGGTAAGAATGTTCCACACAGTTGTTTATAGCAAACGAGAAAGAACCTCAGTGTCCAACAGTAGAGGACTTGTTACAAGCTGTTATGCTCTTATCCAGTGGAAAATTATGCATTTGATACTGCTTAATGAATTTTAATGGCAAAGTGTACAACAAACCATTAGGTGAAAAAGGAGTTAATATACAAAAGTTTGCATGAAATATTCCAATTATGTTCAAATATGTGAATGCATAGATAAAAGGCTAAAAGGTTATATATCTTAATTTCAACAGTAGATACGTCTGTCCACATAGGAGAATTATTAAAATGTTTTAACGTGTTTTACTTTGTGCTTTTTGTATTATACAAGTTCCACACAGTGAGCACATATAATTTTCATAATCAGAAAATAAAATTAGGAGTGAGATGAAGCTCCAGGGGGAAGTTGGGGCTGCGTCATGGCCCCAAGGCACCCCCAAAAGGCTTTTATCCTGGAGCTGCTAGGGATCAATATATTATCTCTTATAGATACGAGGCCTTATCAGCTCCTACCTTAGATCAATACTGAGTGCTCTCATGTAAGTTTCTTTTTTTTTTTTTTGAGACGGAGTCTCACTCTGTCGCCCAGGCTGGAGTGCAGTGACACAATCTCAGCTCACTGCAAGCTCCACCTCCCGGGTTCACGCCATTCTCCTGCCTCAGCCTCCCGAGTAGCTGGGACTACAGGCGCCCGCCACCTCGCCCAGCTAGGTTTTTTTTTTGTATTTTTTAGTAGAGATGGGGCTTCACCATGTTCGCCAGGACGGTCTCGATCTCCTGACCTCATGATCCGCCCGCCTCGGCCTCCCAAAGTGCCGGGACCACAGGCTTGAGCCACCGCGCCCAAGTTTCTTAACTTCTCCAAACTCTGGTTATCTACTCCATCAAACTGGGGAGCTGGACAGTAGGATTAAATCTTTAGAACTTCAGAATTTACAAGCACTTTCTCTTATCCTATTCCTCTTCACAATAGCCGGATGGCAGAATCAAGGCAAGTCTTATCACTGTTTGGCCTATAGGAAAACAAGCTCAGCAAAGTCAGGTCAGTAACCCAGGGTCACACAGATGTTAGGCAGCGGTGAGCATTCAAAACCAGGGCTTTGGGCTTTACTCCAGGGGATCTGACTGGCAAATCAGGGTCCTTTCCTAGATCAACTGTAAACTCCCATCCTGTCATAAAACTCCAGCCAAGATTTCTGGCTTCTGAGGTCACATATCCTAGGACTAATCTCTCTTTCTTGTTTCCGTATTCCAAGGATCTTAAAGGCAGCTCTAATGCCTCCTTTGAGTCGTCTCCAGTTCTGTCTGCTCCTGCTCACATGACACTGTGTGGGGACCACATGCCATTTTAGAATCCCAGAATCAGAACTGGAAAAGATCTTTAAAGGTCGTCTGTCCTAAGAAGTCCCTGTCAGTCTTTTACAGAAAGTCTCTCATGTGACAAAGTCCCTTGACAATGCTCCTAAGGGGGTCCTGGGCCCAGGGCCAGGGCAGTAAAGTGCCCTTTCCTCTACCGAGCGGGGGACATACACCAGGTGACCTTAATTCAAAGAGGGAATGTTTGGGGCTGCAAAGTTGGAGGCCGAGGGACTCAGGCCTTTTCACAGGGACGTTGTGCACAATGGAAAGATCTGAAAGTTCCAAAGGGAAGGAAAACCAGAAAGGCCAAGACAACTCACACACACAGAAAGCCAGCTTAGAACAAATCCAGAAGGCCAAGAAGAAACCTGTGGAAAAAAACTCTCCTAAGAGGGCTCTATTGTGTGTACTCTGGGTCCAAAGAGCCTCGCTCTGCAGAGGCTCTCCCACCTGCTGAGATTCTCCAGAGGAATCCTTTTTCTTCCGTCTGAGTTCAGCGAACTTCCTGCTTCCTCTACCCAGCGCAGCGAGGCCCTCTCTGTACTGATCAGCAAGGGTGACAGGGCTTGGCAGCTGTGGTGGCAGCTTGCTGGGGCACTGGCACAAAGTGACTTAGTAAATACCGCAGCTTTGATAATTTCTTGCTTCACTGGTCTCTTGGGATTCTTTCCATCTGCGTTAAGAAAAATAAAAGTTGGACCTCCCTCTGCCCACAGAGTCAGATGCTTTTATTTTGTGTAGGACTTAAAGAAATAGGTATCTATTTCTATATCACTTCATCGAGTAATATATACTTTTTAATAGGGGGTAAGCAAAAAATTTTAAGTACCCCCTCTCTGAACCTCAATGAAAGCTTTGTTAATATAGACATTTACAAAGTAAAACTTTATTCAGTTTGAAATGGAAACACTTGGTTAGAATCCCAAATGACTTGTATGCATGAAAACTATTATGCATTAAAAAAATCCTACAATGGTTTTTTTCCTCCAAATGAAATTCTTTTCTGTTAATAAATATTTCTTCATTTATGTCCAGTCTTAGGGAGCTCACGAAGAGCTCTCCTGAGGTTACATCTCTTTGTTTCTGAGATTTAATGAGAGAATTTTATATAAGTTAAAGAAAGGAATTCTCCTTAGATTTATATATCAAAGTAAACCACAGACCTCAGGAGTTCTTTCACCCAACTTGGCCACCCCAGCCCATCTGATGTCAGAGTCTTTCTAATGCTGTCTTGAGTCAATTGCGTGCCAGGATAGTGCTGCTGGAAACTGGATGGAATTCTCATTTAATTATCACAACAGCCCTATGAGAGATGTGAAATCTCTGTTTTCAAATCATGAAACTAAGTTAAGAGAGCTCAAGAAATTTGTCTGCATTCACAAAGCTAAATAGGACCGTGGGACAGAAAGACTCCTAAGCCCAGGGACTTTTTAAATATTAGAACTTCTCCTTCCTGTGGTCATCTAGTCCCTGCTCAAACCCTCCCTACACACTGCTTTCCAGCTGGAGGCAGTTTTTGTTATTTTATAGTGTTCTTCCCTGTCCTGAGCCTTCTTGTAAAGTCCACCTGTAAGTTCAACCACAAGCACGACTTTATACCTCAGGCAGGAACCAGATCTAGAGGGCATTCTAGGAGGAGTAGGCTAATAACCACATACTAGGAAGGTGTTGTTTGCAAGGTCCAGGTCAGAAGAAGTTGAGGCTGGCATACAAGGAAGTGTCATTCTAAGGCTGTGTCAGGCCAAGCCCACAGCTTCTGTGCTGTGGATAAGGATAAGGGACACTGAGTTTTAGGAAGTATGAGGGCTGGCTGATACACGAGGGGAAAGCAGACAGTGACCCACAACCACCACACCACAGGCTCAATTCACAGGAAGACAGCTCAGGAAGGAGACACAGGTTCTGATAAGACATAAGCTCCAGATCCCACCCTGCATTTGTCTGCAAGCCATTTCCTGGTTCATGGATGGCAGTGACCTGGAAATATGGACCAAAGAGGTCATGATTCTAGAAATGCTGCCATGCCTCACTAAATTCCCCAGCCAGTTACACCCTCTGCCTCCACAGTCCTTTGTATAGACTCCTTTACCACATAGTCTCATCATGAGCTGTTTTAATTAGTAGTCTCTCCTTTAGCCTATGCCCTTGTAGTTCAGGGGTTGGCAAACTATCGCCCACAGGCAAAATCTATCCCACTGCCTGTTTTTGTAAGTAAAGTTTTATTGGAACACAGCCATGCACATTCATTTTTATATTGGCTATGACTGTATTCTCTACAGCTTCAGAGTTGGGTAGTTGTAATAGGAACCACAAAGCCTAAACCTCTTCTCACTTGTCCCTTTATAGAAAAAGCTTGCCAACACCTGTTCTTGAGAGCAAGGACAAAGTTCTGTTCATCTTGTATTCCAACTAGGGTCTTGTATCTCCAACGTTATAGCCATACTTTTAAAATCTGTGAAATAACAGTGATATCTCTGTCACAGAGATACAGTGAAATATCAAAGAGATCTTAATATATTTGGAGACAGGATATGTAAAATGCCTAGCACAGTTCCTGGCATAGGACAAATACTCAATAAATATTTAGTGAATGAAGCAGACGGTCAATCCACTCCAAATGAAACAATGCACGTGAGAGCGCTTTGCAAACCACAAATCTCTGTGATGACACGGTGGGTTACTATCATTGTCAAATACAGAAATGTTCTGAAGCAAAGCCTGCTCTCCCCTCTGGCTTTCTCAACCCTGATCTTTCGGGTAAAATCTCACATACAGTCTTAATTTAAGCGAATTCATAATCCAGTTTTTACATGGATCCTGTCCATCCCTCTCTCTTACCCTCTCCCTCTAGTTACTGGTCCTTGGGTTAAATCTTGAGTTCCTTACACAAGAGCTACCAAACAGTGACTGCTCTGGTGGTTTTGTAGTGAGTCATCCTACCTAAGCCCAAAGGACATTTCCCAGATTTTTCCTTCTTTCTATGGCCCTCATTATGATTGGCCACAAGAGATTTGGAAAGCAGAGCAACCATCACAACACTCGAAGGTTGGTGCAGGGTTACAGGTGCCACCACAGCTCATGCACAGAAACAGATATCAGCATTTATCTACTTGCTTACCTCCTTAGCATGGAGCAGCAGTCAGCTCTGCAGCTCCCCAGCTCCTGCTGAGTTTTGGCTCAGGTGTGTGTGCACCCCTATGGTAAAGGGCACATACCTCGTCTTCTTTTTTTTTTTTTTCTTTTTTTTGAGATGGAGTCTCACTCTGTCGCCCAGGCTGGAGTGCAGTGGCGCGATCTCGGCTCACTGCAAGCTCCACATCCCAGGTTCACGCCATTCTCCTGCCTCAGCCTCCTGAGTAGCTGGGACTACAGGTGCCCACCACCATGCCCGGCTAATTTTTTTTTTAGTTTTAGTAGAGACGGGGTTTCACCATGTTAGCCAGGATGGTCTCGATCTCCTGACCTCGTGATCCACCCACCTCGGCCTCCCAAAGTGCTGGGATTACAGGCGTGAGCCACTGCGCCCAGCCTGAGGGTAGGTAGGTCTTAAGGAGAATCAGTAGTTTCTTGCAAGGCACCTCTGGTTATTTGTTCTGGTTCAGGCTCAGTGAAAGGCCATTGCAGTTTCTTTAGGCAAGGCGGGCTCATTAGCTAGGAAGGAAGTGCTGCTTCTACTGACAAAAAAGGCTCAGCAAAATTCAAGTTCTAGCTCCCAGCTTCATCTGAGTCTGCCCATATATCTCTACCCCAATCCTCAGGACCACATTTCTTCCTAATCAATGTGCTAATTTTACCATAAGATGCTCTGTGAGGTTGTGATTTCGGTCTGCATAATTCTGCCCAAAATTAGACCTTGTGTTTGATTTTCAGAAATCTTGGTCCTATAGCCACAGGAACTAAAGATTTCCCTTAGTTAGTCTTTGCATTGGGAACTTAAAGTCATAATTTTTTCCTCCAAGTTCTTCACTAACTTAGAAGCTAACTATCAACATCTGTATTTTCCTTACTTTTGCTGAAATACTTTATGGAAGCAACGACTTGGTTATCCAAAGCCCTGCCTTCTATAGGCACTTAATTACAGGTATTCATAGGTGATCATGTAATTAACTCTTTTGTTACCACCAGGTCCCCTTTACTACTGGCATCCAAGTCATTAATGCTTTTAAATATAATCAGATCAGAGAGCCAATTCCAGAACCAATTCAGATAACTTATCCGTTAGGTTTTCTTGCGCATGGTTTCATCAGGGAAGCAGAGTCACTCTTAGTGATATGAAATAATTTCTCATAGGAATTAGACTTCTCACAATAGTGGGAGAAGGACACAGGAAGATAAGCTGGACCTGATACAGGAGAGAGCAAGGGCAACCTGGAACCTGTCCCTGCCTTTCACCACAACTAACCCTATAGAAAAGGCATGTGCCGGCCAGACGCGGCGGCTCACGCCTGTAATCCAGCACTTTGGGAGGCCGAGGCGGGAGGATCCCGAGGTCAGGAGATCGAGACCATCCTGGCTAACACAGGGAAACCCTGTATCTACTAAAAACACAAAAAATTAGCCGGGTGTGGTGGCGGGTGCCTGTAGTCCCAGCTACTCGGAAGGCTGAGGCAGGAGAATGGAGTGAACCCGGGAGGGGGAGCTTGCATGAGCCGAGATCACGCCACTGCATTCCAGCCTGGGCGACAGAGCAAGACTCCGTCTCAAAAAAAAAATACCTACCTACCCTCAATTCTTCTCATTGCTTCTAGACCTATGACTAGACTCAAGTTTCAGCAGGCTCCAGGGGTTAAAGTTTAAAGTGCAATCCATGTGAAAGTGTCATAGACATCAAAAGAACTACAAGATTTTTTCCAATTCATAGTCACAGAAACCTGAGAAACATGTTTAAAAATGGATCTTAATGATGTTGAATCAGGGCAAGAGGAATATAATGCCAAATATAAGGCCAAATATTTCAATAGAGGTACCCTGGAAAGAGATTCTGGATTCAGTGTATTACTTCCCTGGAAAGAGATTCTGGATTCAGTGTATTACTTCCCTGGAAAGAGATGCTGGATTCAGTGTATTACTTTGAGTAATTTAGAGTGATTCTAACAGTTTGTTTCATTGACTAAAACCTAGACAAAATGGCGACTTATTCCTAGGGCAATGGAGATACTAGAACTTTCTTGATATGGAGGAAGTGACCCAAATTCTTATGGGGCCAAAATTCTGGGGTAGATTTATTATGTGAGGGCTGCTTGCCTATCACTTTTTAATTATGTCCCTAGGAGGGGCCAGAAAACACTCCCTTCGTGAAGGTATTGAGATATGGTATGCAAACCAAAAGGGGAGCCCCAGTATCTGTAAAGAGCCTATGGTACCTAATAACTATAACCAGGAATGACATGGAAACTGCTGCCACTTAAGTGGACTCCACAAATTCACAGGGATGGTGGGATGCCCAGGTGTCAGAAGCCAACTGGAGGACACTCAATCACCAGAGATGAGGTAGTCACTGTAATGAACAGCAGAGCCAAAACATTAACCAGAATGGTTTGACCTGCAGAAGGCTGATCACGGTGTCCCTGAAACTGAAATAGATGTGTGGCCTACTGAAGTCATACTTGATTTACCTAAGTTGAAAAGCTCTGGGTCTGGTGAAAGAGGTGATGATCACAATAGAGAATCATGACATCCCTAATTGATTCTGAGACTTGAGCCAGTTCTTAGTCAAATGAAAGGGGGAGTGGATTCCTTCAGGAAGGAACCTACTACTTAACCCAAAACTTATACAATCTTTTTTCCAGTGTTTCCCAAAGGAAGTTGAGGACATCTACTGGTATGGATACGTATTTGGAAAGGGAAAATTACTACACCTTTTAGTAATTACTGGGTGTTGGCTCTCAATTAACACTAATTTCCGGAGACTGAAAATGTCGGAATGGCCCACACTTAGAATAGGGGTTTATGGAGATCAGGTGATCAGTGCAGGTTTTGGCTTGAGTCTATCTCACAGTGGGCTTGGTGTGTCCCTGAGTGTCCTGCATTTATTTTCCAAGTTTCAGAATTGGTCATTTTAGGAACAGACATACCAAACAACTAGTAGAAGCGCCATATTGGTTTCCTTCTCCATGGGGTATGGTGAGAAAAGTCAAGTGAAAGCCAGTAGAATCTCCTCTACCTGCAAATCATAAACTAAAGAAACATCATCTTCCTGGGGGTATTGCAGAAATCGGTGCCACCATCAAGACTTGAAAGATACAGGGATGGTGAATCCCATCACATCCCCATTCAGACTGCTTGTTTGGCCCATGCCAAAATACATAGATCTTGGAGAACAACAGTCGGTTATCAAAAACTTACTAGAATGGTGACTGTAATTCCAGCTGCTTTCCCAGGTGTTTTTTTTTTTTTTTTCTGAAGAAACCAATACAACCTCCAACAGTTCTTAATCTGACCAGTGCTTTGTTGCCACCCTCTGTACCTTGATAAAGACCCACCAGAAATAGTTTGCTTTCAGGGACAGCATTACACCTTCACTGTTCTACGTCAGGTCTATATTAACTCCCAGTCTACTGTCAAAATCTAATCCCTGGGATCTTGATAGCCTCTCCATCCCATAGAGTATCACACAGGCCTACTGCACTGATGATAGCATGATAATTGGTCCTGGTGGGTAGGAAATAGCAAGTACTCTGGATACCTTGGTAAGAAAAATGCAAGCAGATGGAGGAAAATGAATCCCACAAAAATTCAAGGGCCAGCTATTTTGGTGAAATGTCTATGGGTCCAGTGGTCAGAGGATGTTGATATAGTCTGTCCAACATGAAGATGCGAAGTTGCCGCATCTGGCCTCTCTTACCACTAAGGAAATGGCAGAATGCCTAGAGAACCTCTGGAAGCAACTCCATTTGATCATGCTACTTCAACTCATTTATTGAGTAACCTGAAAGGCTGCCAGTTTTCAGTGCAGTCCAGAAAATGAGAAGACTTTGCAACAGATTCAGCCTACTAGGCAAGCTGCACTGCCACCTAAATGAGTCAGCACATCTAATTTTGCTAAAAGGATCTGTGACAGACAAGGAAGCTGTATAGAACTGTGCACAGGTCCCTAGAGGGGTAAGTCACAACACAGACCTTTAGGATTTGGACAAAACTATGCCTTGCTTTGCAGATAATTATTATCCCTTTAAGAAAAGCTGCTGACTTGCTACTGGGTCTGATAGAGATTGAATGCTTTGGCCGGGCCCGGTGGCTCACACCTGTAATTCCAGCACTTTGAGAGGTTGAGGCAAATGGATCACCTGAGGTCGGGAGTTCGAGACCAGCCTGGCCAACATGGTGAAAACCCGTTTCTACCAAAAATACAAAAAACTTAGCCAGACATGATGACAGGAGCCTGTAATCCCAGTTACTCAAGGAGGCTGAAGCAGGGGAATCACTTGAACCTGGGAGGCAGAGGTTGCAGTGAGCCAAGGTCATGCCATTACACTCCAGCCTGGGCATCAAGAGTGAAACTCTGTCTTTAAATAATAAAAAAATGAAAAGATTGAATGCTTCCCCATGCCACCACATTACCATGTGACCCGAGCTGACCATCATGAATTGAGTCTTGTCCCTGTGAGTTCCGGCCTGTCCAGTGCTCTTTTGTTTCCACTTTTCTTTCTGCTGCTTTTCCTGCAGACCTGCAGGAACTTCAGGCCACTATCAAATGCAAAGCCTTACACAGACTTCTTTGCCTGCCCCCGTTTGTGGGCCCTGGTGGGTGATTTTTCTCTGATTCTTCAACTGTTCCCATCCAGATCTTCACTCCCCCAGCTTCCATCACAGCTGTGATGGCCAAATGCCTATCGCAAATCCTTTATTCTATATCACTTACAGTGTTTCTGCTTTCCTCATCAAACCCAAATTGGCACAACTGCTTATTATGTACATGATTACATTAAATTTTTATAACAACTCTGCCTGGTAGATTTAATCCCCTAGTTTTATAGATGCAGAAGCTGAGAACGGAGGCAGTTTGCCCAAGGTCTTATATTTAATCTGTGGGAACAGGAATCAGATCCCACCCATGTCCATCTGACTCCAGAACAGCATTGTTTGGGGGGAGCATAAGGTGGTCGCCAAACTGCATCCAGCCCCACCCCTAGGCCGAATCATCTAGGTGGTTGTTTCTATGCACTTCTTGGTCAACCCAGCCAGTGAGACATTGGGACCTGCCCACTCAAGTTCTCTCCTTTCTCTGTGCCCTATTTGGTTTATTAAATTTTAAAACATATTTAAGTTATGAAATATTTCAAATATACAGAAGAGTCCAGAAAATAACATAGCAGACATTCTTATAGCCAACATTGAAAATTCCTATATTTGCTTCCACTTAATTTTGTTTTCTATGAAAACAAAGATACATTTGTTTGAGCATTGTTTGCCAATAGCCACTAATAGAAATGAATGAATAAATGTGATGCTCAAATGTAAATAAATACCCTATAATAACTAATAAAATAGATCTATATTTTGAGAGGAAAGGGCAAATTGCAAGTGAGTAAGAACAACAGAAATAATAGTATTTACGTACATTTCAAAAACCAACAGACCCATACTGATACATGGTTGCAAAATCTTAAAATCTTTTTCAGAAAACCCTTAGGGTTTCTATCCTCATTCAAAGCATCCTTCATTCTCTCCATCCCTGACTCCCTTTCCATCTTAAGGACTTTTCTGAAATGCCATTTTATCTCCTTCCACTTCCACCTCTTGGCACTCAACCAGTATGTGTCTGCTTCTATAACTCCATTCAGGAATTTATAATGATGTTTTGCATGGTAAAGCTTTATTCTGGGCCTTCCTCTGAAAAAGCGATTCATTGTACTTATTTACAAATATTATGGCATTTCAGATCTGAAATTGATCCAATGGCACACCAACCTCGGATTATATGTCTAGGATGGCCCCTCAAGCCTCCTTTAGTGATAAACCATAACGAAAACTTCAGTGATACCAGATTTTGGTGAGTATAGAGAAAGGGAAGAATTTGGGGGCCTTGCTGGTGGGAGTAGGGATTGGCGTAACTGTTGTGGAAGACAGCTTACTGGTTTCTGCTAAAGATGGAGATATGCCAACCTCTTATAACCTAGTTACTCCACTTCTGGGAAAATCCTAACAGAAATGTGCACAGCATGGATAGGAATGTTCCCAGCAGCACCATTCAAAATGGTCCCAGGCCGGGCGCGGTGGCTCAAGCCTGTAATCCCAGCACTTTGGAAGGCCGAGACGGGCGGATCACGAGGTCAGGAGATCGAGACCATCCTGGCTAATACGGTGAAACCCTGTCTCTACTTAAAAATACAAAAAACTAGCCGGGCGACGAGGTGGGCGCCTGTAGTCCCAGCTACTCGGGAGGCTGAGGCAGGAGAATGGCGTAAACCCGGGAGGCGGAGCTTGCAGTGAGCTGAGATCCGGCCACTGCACTCCAGCCTGGGTGGCAGAGCAAGACTCCGTCTCAAAAAAAAAAAAAAAAATGGTCCCAAACTAAGAACAACAAAAATGCCCTTTGAAAGTCAAATGGATAAGTAAATGGTGATGTGTTCTTACACTGTGGTGGTGAAAATATGCCAACAACAGTCTCACATGAGCAGGGATGGTGTGGCCCCTAACTTTGAGAGAGGGAAGCCAGACGCAAAAGAGTACATGCATACAATTCCATTCTATGGAGGTCAAAGACAATCAGAATGACATTTTGTTGTTTAGAGACCAGAGGTACATACTTAGCTGGAGGGAGGAGAGAACAGCAGAGAGGTTGTTGCCATAAAAGTCCAGATAAAAGTTATTTTTGGTGGGAAGGGCTATGACAGGAAGGGGAGTGAAATGCGTCCAATGCCTTGTTACTTGTCCTGTGCAGATGTTTGTTTTATAACAGTTTGTTTTGCTATAATTTATGTTTTCTAAACTTTTCTGTATGTATTCTATATTTGAAAATAATAATCATTTTTTAAACCACCACTAATCACAGCACTCATAATTTCACAGTGAGACTGCAAAGGATACTTTGCAAAGTTTTCAAGAAATCTTAAATTCTCAAGTGCCACTCGGGCCGTGATTTCTCCCCTGAAATTTCTATTTACTGTCCAAGAAGCAACACCTTTTTAGATCTCTTCACTTTCAAAAGAGGCATTTTTTTTCAAAGATGATTTTATCACTTATCAGAATACATTGCCTGATAGAGAGTCTAAATGGGCAGCATGAGCCCCGTTCTCCCGAGTAAAGTGATGCACCAGGGGCCCCCTCTTCACAGCGTACCCTGTTTCAATTCCAAGTCCCAGACCCTTGGGAACCTTGGAAGTAACTGATGCCAAAAAAATGCTAGTCCTCTGAATACAGCGATAGCTAACAGTTTCACCCTGCAATTTGTTCATTCCCCTTTGTGGGGGAGAAAACGGAGGCACGGGGTAGTTAAGGAACTACTGTCACTATCTGGGAAATAAACAGAGGCCCTCTGACTCTGGAGCCTGCGTGGGTAACCACCCAACCATCCTACTTCCCCAACTATTGTCTAAATTAGAGATCAGCACCATACCCCCATGTACCATGGACGTTCTAACTACAGTTAGAAGTTCCTCTACTGGCCCTTCCTCCTGTCCTCTCCTTCCTCTCTCTAATTCCATTTATCCTTCAAGACCCAGTGCAAATACCACCTTCTCTGGGGAGCATTCTCTGAAGCCATCCAGCCTAAACCTCTCTCCTCAATCTTGCTGTATCTCCTGTCGCTTTTATAGCAGTCTGCTCAGGCTGATATTTGCCCAACTGCCCTCCCACTAGTCTAAACTCTTGAGGATAAGGACTGTGTCTTAGCTACATTTTGATCCCAAAGTCCAGCTTAAAACATCATGAGCTATTCAGTTCATATTAAATGAGTCTGTATCACCCACCTAAGTTTCTGTATGAGGTGAGGATTTTGATGTCACTATGATATTCTTTTGTCCTAACATCCTGCCTGGTTCCTCCTGGAGCAAGATGGCTAAAGCAGAAGTCAGGTGGACAGAGTCATTTCCTGGCCAATGGGAGACAGCTGATACTGGGAACAGCATAGAGGACCATTCACTTTGGGTACAAGTCTGGCTGGAAAATCCACCTGAAACAGATTTTCCCTGCCCCAGTCTAGGACTCCAAAGACTGGTTCGCCAAGGTGAATCAGGACAAGGAGAAGTGGAAAATTCCTCCTTCACATTTCACTGGGAAACTTGAACCAGAAATCAATGTGTCAGGCCCAGCCTGTCTCGTTTTTCCAGACAAGACTCCCTGATTCTCCAGTCTGCCCTGAGAGGTGCTGCAGCAGAAACAGTGCAAAGCTGCTGTGAAGACTTTCATGTGGCTTCCCCTGTTAGAAAATCACAGCCCCCCTCTAGAAGCCTGTAGAACACAGCCTCATTGAGAATCTGGCTTTTCTTCCAGGCAGGGCATGGGAACTATTTTTCAAGGGTAAGCACATGCATAATTGCTGGAGAAATATACACGTTTAATTTCTCTGGAGCCCTTGAAGCTTTCTTCCTTAAATAAATCATTCTGCAGGATCCTGTGACCTGAGACCTGGAAATGGTTTTGTTTTGGCCTGGAGCCACAGCCTCCAGCAAGAGGAACTCTGTCCCATTTGGATGCCTATGTGAACGCACACGTCGTGGCTTTACTCTCCCTGAAAATGGGCAGACCAGGTGGCGTTGCTAGAGTCTATCATGTAGGGCCTTTTCAAGAGCTGAGCAGGTACATGACCACCTGTCTGCCTTATACATTAAAAGGAATAGGAAACCATCATACCGAGACAGATAATGAGGGCTGCAAACTTGGGCAAGGGGATTTTTGGAAGCTTTTGAGAACCTGTGTGTTGGAGCTGACAGAGAAAGCAGAAGCTGTCTTTGACAAACCCCTTTATTTACAGAGCAGGACACCAAGGTCCAGAGTGGGAAATCCTGTCACCAATGTCCCTAAGGACTGCCTGTATGAAGTCGCCTTGGAACTGGTCACAAAACCCACTTCTGGGCCTCATCGCAGATGCAAGGTCTCTGAGGATTTCCCTAGGAACCAGAGTTTGACCCACTTCCCAAGTAGTTCTGATGTACTCTGAAGCTTGGGAAGCTGTGCTAAGTTCTCTGGACTTTCTGCTTGGACGCAGGTTGGGTCCAGCCTTCTCACAGGCCTCAGCTGTTCTTCGTCTGCCTCTCTCTGCCTGCCCCTCCAGTTACCATCAGTCCCTCCTGAGCTTCCTCACTTCCAGGTCACCTCTCCCTGCCGGCCTCCCTTCCAGGCCACCCATCTAAGGCTCCTGGCATTCTAAACTGCCAACATCAGGAGAGGGAACAGCACGCTCTATTCAGGAATGTCGAGCTGGACAGGGCCCAGGAGAGGATCCAGTGCTGCGCCTCCTCCCTGCTCCCCATCCATGTAGGTCTCTTCCTCTGTTCCCCCTTGTGTATTAAGTGATGACATTGCTCATGGAAGCAATAGCATCTGTTGTTTCCGGAAGCTGGAAGCACTGTGTGGTCTCAAGAGGGTCCTGGAAGATGCTAAAGGCTTTGGAATTTACGGACTCGCTCAAGGCGTATTATAAACCGAGTCCTTGGATGACTGAAAAAGAGTAACCATTTTGCCAAACGTCTGTGCTACTGTTTAGAGCTTTGCTAAGTTCATATAATGTTATAATCAGTTCCTCCCATACGACCACCTACAGCCATCAGCCATTAATTTATGTGCATGTCTTTTTGAAATTCCTCTGTGAGTGCTACTTACTTGAAGGCAGGGTGGTTAGTCTTAAAGCAAGCAGAGAAGACAGATGAAAGCCCATGGCTGTGGAATCTGGTCAACGCGAGGCCACATTCCTGCCTCATCTGGTATAGTTGTTGGGCCTGGGGACCTGTCCGACTCCTCCCTACAGCCCCTGTTTTCTCACCTGAAACGTGATTGTAATTTCTACTGCACAGATGTCATACCATCTAGAAGCCGTGTGCCTGAGGCCAGCACATGGAGAATATTTCTTCTCCCCTCCTTCCCTTCATAAGCTGCTATTTCAGACAAATTGCTGCAAACTCTCTAGGCCTAGCTCCCTGGGCTCTAACACTCTCCCTCACAGTAAGAGACTCTTCTGGCTAGAACTCTAAGTTGTTAAAGATAGAGAAGTAATTTCATGAGGATGCAAAGGCATAAGAATGATATAATGTACTTTGGGGACATGGAGGGAGCAGGGAAGGAGGACGAGGGATCAAAGACTACTCATTAGGTACAGAGTACACTGCTCGGATGGCGGGTGCACCACAATCTCAGTAATCACCACGAAAGAACGTATCCGAGTCATCAAAAAAACTACCTGTTCCCCAAAAACTGTTGAAATAAATGAAAATAAAAAATACAAATATAAGGCCAGATGCGGTGGCTCCCATGCCTATAATCCTAGCACTTTGGGAGGCCAAGGTGAGTGGATGGCTTGAGCCCAGGAGTTCCAGACCAGCCTAGGCAACATGGCAAGACTCATCTCTACAAAAATAATAAAGTAAATAAAATAAAAATAAGGAAATGGAGCTATACGTACTGGTGGAGAAAGATGTCCAAGATAAATTATTTTATGCAAAAAGATCAAGTTGGAGAACAACAAATAATATAATCCTATTTTCTAAAATAAACATTTTGCTGGGGGAAAGAAAGAAAAGTAAATTTTGAGTCACTACCATTGAAACGACGGCGTCTCAGATGAGGACTTGGGATTCAGTCTGTCACGGTGGCCACTTTAAGAGGAACTGGAACCAAATTACCTAAGCTATCTAGACAACAGTTAAGGCTCTTCCCATTCTTATGATTCTACAATAACAAATTTAGCCTGACATTTAAGGCCCCTCATAATCCCAGTCAAGCCTGTCTTACAGACTCATCTAACAGTATTCCTCTAAACTCCGTATTCCTTCCAAGCTACGTGGTTTACAGTGTCCCACCTATATCATGCCCCTTCCTGCAACCAGGCTTCTGATTCTTACACTTTCCGCTCTTCCTTCCCCTTTCCAATGTTAGATTCCACCCATCCTTGAAGGCCCTCTTTCCTCAAGCCTCTCCTGCTTCCGCAGTGGTAGTACACACTGGAGCCTTCCATCCGCATCTCTCTTACAGTGCTTCTGGCAAACTACCTTGTATTCTGGGTACATGGAAACATGTCTTATCAGACCACATGTTACCGGACTCTCAGAGGACAGCTCCTGGGTCTCAGTTTTTCTCAGAATGCCTCTAGCACCTGGTACACAAAAATTGTTCATGAAACGTTTATTGAATTGAGCCAAGGAATTCCAAGAATTAATTCACATAGACTCAGTGTTTGGTTTGAGCATTTTTCTTATTCAGGGCATGCTGGCAACAAGGATCAGGTACCCTCTGGAAAAATTTCGAATGAAAAGAGGGGTTATTAAAAGGATACAGGGGTCTGTTGTTGACCTCCAAGGACAGGAAGTGAGAAAGGATGAGTCACAAAAATACAAAAAAGGTCTCCTCTCCGTGTCCTTCAAGGGGCTCCCGGGGTTCTTGTCATCCCTAACTCTTTCTGCACGTCAGCTCTTCTCCTCTCGGCAGACTGGACCTCTCTGGAAGGCTCTTAGTGTTCTCTCTCCCACAATTCAGGCTTGCCTATGGCTCCTGCTTTATTTTGCATGGTACTAGTTCCTGTCCTGCTGTCTCAGTTCAAGCATCCTCCTAACCTGAGTTTCTATGTCTCTTACCTCAAATTCTCTCTCTCAGAAAAAAAAAAAGGGCAGGGGGCGGGGGAATTGGCTGGGCCAGAATTTGGCCCAAAGTCACCGCTGGTCTGTGGTGACCAGGAGCGGTATGATATGACTTTCCAGGCCCCACGCTTTCGGCAAGAGGCTGGAATCTGGGGGAGGGTCGTGATGTTTCCTACTAACTGGCCATTAGCTGTTTCATTATTTCTAAAGGAATCTAATACAACAATGTCTACAAAAAGCAGTGAAGGATACAGAGACAACAAAATGGATCCACAATGTGGGTCAGAGTGTCATTGGCTCCCAGCAGCTTCACAGGAGCCCCTTGGGTGCTGTTGAGCAGGGGTTTCTGGGGACTGGAGGAGCTGAGGGCCACTCCCAGGTTGACCCAATCTCCCTGAGAACCTTCTCTTTGCATTTTTGTTTTCTTCCCAGGAGATGCGTGATGGGGCAGGCAAGGCTGACTAGATGGATATTTCTGGTCTGTTCTCTCAGTAGCCAACAAAGGCAATGCTGGGGTTGACAGAATGAGAGCTGGAGAGAAGGAAAAAGTGGAGAGGGCGGGTGTGGATGTAAGCAGCCAGGTGTGCACCCACTAGGTCATGCGGGGGACACTGGAAGAGGGCACTAAAGTCAGTTCCAGCAGGGTTGGGTGAGGCCTCAGGGTGATGCATGGGCACTGTTTTTGCCCTCCCTACTGGACCATTCAGCCTGAGACATGCCGTAGTCATGCCCTTAAAAGAGTCCTCCACTGGCTCCTTAAATTCTCTCTGTCCTAGTCAGTTTAGCTGCTATAACAAACTATCATAGATTGGATGGTTTATACACAAGAGAAACTTGTTTCTCACAGTTTGGGAGGCCGGAAGTCTGAGATCGGGATGCCAGCCTGGTCGGGTTCGTTGAGGGCCTCCTTCCAGGTGCAGGCTGCAGACCTCTCATTGCAGCTACACATGGTGCAAAGACAGCCAGAGAGCTCTCCGGGGTCTCATGTATGAGGACACTCATCCCATTCATGAGGGATGTATCCTCAGGACCTAATTACCTCCCAAGGCCCCCTCACCCAATAGCATCACATTGAGATTTGGAGTTCAGTGTATGAATTTGGGAGGCACACAACATTCAGTTCATAGCACTCTCTAACTACTACCCCAGTTTCCTTTTTCAGCCGACAATGATGCCCAAAGTCACATGTTCTCTGGGAGCATTATCCACAGGAACATGTGGGATTGGCTCATTGCCACAGAGATTTGGTGGGGCCCAAAGGAACTTCTAGAAACTTCAAGTTTACACATCGCTGCATCTGCTTTTGTTGTCTCTGTGGACTCCCTGTCGCTTCATAGGAGGCTGCTGGATGCTGCTGGATATGCATCTTGGGGACCTGGAGGAGCTGAGTGCCACTCCCAGGTTGGCTCAGACTCAGCCCTAAGCACTGTGTAGTGATGTGCTTCCCCTGCCATACACCATCTCACCGCACTCTCCTCCCTATCTTCTCTTCATCTCCAGGAGACACTCCCCCTTCAAGGCCCCATTTAAAATTCTCCTTTTCTGTGAAGACTTTGCTGACCTCATAGCCAGACAAATCTCTCCTTCCACTGGACTCCACATCCTCTCGTTCATATCAAGAAGGTAGCAATTGTCAGGCTCTGCGTGGGTCTCCCTGACAAGCCTGGGCACTCCCTGGTGGCAAGAACCACACCTCATTCATCTTTATGGTGCTCGACACCCACTAGACTCTCAGGATTGTGGGATAAAGGAAGAACTTTTTGTGGGACATTGAGCAAGACTTAATTTCTGTAAGGTGTAGTATGTTATTCTCTAAAATAGGGGCAGACATGCCTACTCAAATCCAATGAGTCCAACCATGGGGGGAGCACCTTGCAAATCCTAAAGAACTGCAGGGATGTGTGAGGATTCTTCTCCATGCCATCACATACTTCTCAGGGACAGCCTGGCGACCTGGCTCAAGAGAAGCAGGTATAAGATCATTCTGGCCGTGCATGTTTTTGCTTCCATGAGATGAAGAACTGTGTGTCAGTTTTGACTCTTACATACTGATGCCAGAGGCACTCTTGCCTGTGTGGATCTCTCCTCAGTCCAGGGCAGTGACCTCACAATGGCACTGCAGATGCACATGAGTTGCCTAAACATTGCAAAAGAAAGGACAGAATTAGAGCGGTTAGTTTTCTTAGGTTTCCTATAGAGCTTGTCTCAATACCCACCCAGAGGGCACTGGAGCGTGAAGAAATTTCCTTTCTCAAGACCTTCATTCGCTCACTCATTCCCTCCCAGCTTCAGCGCACTCCCTGGTGGAAACAAACAGGTAGCCGGGTGGTAAGCGCTACGACAGGCCTTTGCAAAGGTCCTCAGAGGAGTGCCGAGGAGGAACGCTTACGCCAGACTCCAGGGAGAAGCTGCCTGCCAGGGCTGACACCTGAGGAAGACACAGGGAGGGTTTTCCTTGCAGCAGGAACAGCTTATGCAAAACCTGGATGTGAGCGAGAACATGATGTGCTCCCAGAATAAACCGTTCAGAGTGGCTGGCGTGGAAAAGGTAAAGGGTGAGTGATCAGAAATGCCACCAGAGCAGGAGGTCTGACCAGACCAGGGGGCCTTAGGAGCCAGGCCGAGGGTCCCCTCTAAAGGATGCCTGAAATGCCTCTGCTGCAGCTTGCCAGGGGCCTTCTAATTAACCTTTGAAGAACCGTCTGCACGCCCTTAGTCCAGTGTTCACTCGTTCATCCATTCGCTCTTCATTGGGTGTCCTGGAGCTCCAAACCTCCAGCGCACACCCAGCCCTAGCCTTGACCAGGGAGCTGAGCGCGAGGAGTCCCACCCTGTGCCAGGCCTGGAGAGACGCCTTCAAGCGCAGGTCCTGCGGCTACTGACAGGGCCATCAGAGCTGGGACCGAAGACCCGCCGGGAGGCTGGCAGCCTAGGTCGCTTCCCCAGCTGTCCGGGCCGGTCCCTTCGGCGGTTAATTTCCACTTTTCATAAGGATGTGTTTGTTCAGGGGACTAGGAGCAGAGGAGCCTCCGATGGGGGACACATGCCCCCTCGACCGCACGCGCTTTGATTCTCGCGGGCGCTGGAGACCTCTTGCGTTCTTGCGCCAGACGCTCTTTGGGAGGCTCCGGGCGCAGGTTCGCATCGCGTGCGGGGAGCCCCCTGCCCACATGAAAGGCTCGCAGTCGGTCCCGGCTCCCGCCCCCAGCCCAGCAGACACACTCCGCTCCCAGCGAGGAGCCCCAGAGCCGCACAAAGGAAATGGCAAGAGAGTGAGTCACCACCACCCAGAGAGGCTCGGCTGCGGCCACAACAGGACCTTTGTGCTGCGCTCCAGGAGGACGAGGAGGGCCGGCTGGAGGGAGACAGACAGTTCAGGGAGCTGAGTAATGCCGGGGAGAGGGGAGGCATCTCCCCCGGAAGAGAGACCGACCTCTGGGCCCCCGCCAGTCCTCAAAGCCATGGTGCAGCGCGGAGACTCGCAGGCTGCTTAGAGGCGGCCTCCCTGCCTCCACCGTGTCGCAGTGCTGGCCCCCTGAGGGGTACCTCCTCCTTTGCGGGCATCTGTTTCCTCTCCGTGGTGTGAGGGGCTGGAGGTCTGGGACGTGTCTGCTCCAACTCTTTTCCTGCCATAGTCCCTGACAGCATGCAGCAGGTGCTAAATGTTTGTGCATGGATGGATGCAGGGATGGATGAACACATAGAAGGATTCATCCCACAAACGCTGCATGTGAAGAGCTGGCCCAATGCTTTCCTTTCACAAATGGGGAAGTAGAGGCCCAGACGTGGGAATGGCTTATGCCAGGTCCCACATGGACAGTGGCAGATCTAGAATTGAGGTGCCATGCTGTCAGCCTGCTGTTGGTCTGCGGAACTACCCTATAGCTGTTGCGTGGCTCAGGGAACACCTGGGGTGTGACTGACAGATGGAGAAGGGTCAAGGTGGTAGGAGCCCAAGCATGGACAAGACAGCCCTGGAGGGAGAGGCCAGCCTGGGACAGGGCTGACTGGAGAGTGAGGGAGAGAGGCCAGTGCAACAGCAACCTAGGCCCCAGGCCTCAGGATGATGACAATCTCTTGGCCAAGATAGGTCATACAGATTACAGAAACTGGGGAAAGAACCAGCATTTGTTGAGCACTGAGTGAGTGTATGCAAGGCACAGATATTTAATACTTTACCCAACCCTGAGGGAGGTGTTGTTCCAGATAGAGAAGGTGATTGGGAGACAGGTGCCTTCTGGAATAATCTGTTGCTGGCTCTGGCAGGGCCTCAGAGTGGTGGTAACTCTATGGGGCCGCCTTGTGACAAACACAGGTTCTTAGCCTGCAGCCCAGAAACTCCCTGTTGTTGGTGCACTCAGAGGATGTCAGCATCTCAGGGCCTACTCAAGTCAACTCACACTCAGAAAGCCTCAGGTAAGCTACCGAGATGCTGGGGTGCAGGATGAGCCCCGCCTTTCCACATGTGAGAAGCTGAGGCCCAAGAGCAAGCCAGGTTGCCTGGGGGCATGGAAACAAAGCCAGAGGTTTAGAGCCGCACCGAGGAGCTCTGACCATCTATGAACCTCACTGCGCGGAGGGAGGGCGATGGGCTGCCACACACTACACAGCTGAGCTCCTGAGGACGGGCGCACCCAGGGCAGCATGCACAGATGGCCCTGCTCTGTGGCTCCTCCTGTCCTAACTCCCATGCTGACCATAGTCATCATGCACCCTTGTTAGAACCATCTTTCAGCTCAAACCAAAGCAATACACTAGCTATTTAGATGAGCCAATACAGCCACTCTCTCACACCACACCCAGGGTGGTCTGATGAGAGGCAGATGGCCCAGAAGGCCTCAGCCTCCTCTTGACCAGATCATGGTTTAGGGCAAATGCTGTCCACGTGTGGCAGGGACCATTCCCTACCTCTGGTGTTTTCTAATTCCTTAACAGAAGGTAATCTTAATTTTAAAAACACCACCCCAGAATCTTTCTAAATTCTCCAGAGTTAAAGAGAGTTAAAGATGAGCTATGAAACCTCATCTTTAACTCTCTTTAACTCTGGAGAATTTAGAAAGATTCTGGGATGAAGTTTAATAGTTCATCTCAAAAGTCACATGGCTAAAAAGTGGTGGTCTAAGACTCCAGCCCATTACATCCCACTGTGCCTCCCCTTAAGACTGTTCACAACAGGCCGGGCGCGGTGGCTCACGCCTGGAATCCCAGCATTTTGGGAGGCTGAGGCAGGTGGATCATCTGAGGTCAGGAGTTCAAGACCAGCCTGGCCAACATGGTGAAACCCCATCTCTACTAAAAAACAAAATTAGCCGGGCATGGTGGTGCGTGCCTGTAATCCCAGCTACTCGGGAGGCTGAACCCGGGAGGTGGAGGTTGCAGTGAGCTGAAATTGCAGCATTGCACTCCAGCCTGGGCAAAAAGTGGGAAACTCTGCTCAAAAAAAAAAAAAAAGAAATACTATTCACAACAACAGCAATGATACAATGATAAAGGCTAATGACTGCTGAGGATTTGCTATGTGCAAGTGCATTTTTTCACATAATCCTCGCAGTAGCGCCATGAGACTATTCTCAGCTTCATTTTAAAGATGAAATTTGAAGCACAGAGTAGTAAAGAAACTTGCCTAAGCCAAGGTCACACAGCTACGAAGTGCAAAGGCTGGATTTCAAACCAGTCTGTCTGCCTCTACCCAAGCTCTTAGCCACCTTACTCCACAGCAAAGCAAAGCAAGATGTCTGCAATAACTAACCCCCACAGAACTCTTGGTTCCTGCTGTCCTAGAGAAAAGTTATCTACAGCTCTGAGTGGGAGAGCAGGGAGCCGCCCCACCATGGGGTTACCGAAGTCCAGAGTCCTGCCCCTGGCACTGTCAGTTTGGAGATTAGGTTTCTATCAGCCTCCCAGAGAGGAACAGGTTCAGGCAGTCTGACTTATGGTGACTCAACCCACAAGGGAATGCGCCAAACCCAATGAATCGATTCACCTGTGAGATACACTGGCCAGAAAAAAGATTGTGGTTTAGCACCCTGGCTTCAGGGTCAGACACAGCTGGGTTTGAAACTCCATCCACCACTTCCTAGCCCCGTGACTTTACATATGTTACTCACTCTTTGGACATGAAACTGAATCTCAGTTTCAGCCTCTGGAAATGGGGAAAATGCCAATCTTGTGCAGTGCTTGTGGCTTAAACCAGATGTGTGTAAAATAGTACAATAGGAGCTCAATAAATGTCAGTACTTAAAATTTTCATTATTTGTATTGTTCAAAACCAAGCTTATTGGGAGTCCTATGCAGGCAGATCATGAGGTCAGGAGATTGAGACCAGCCTGGCCAGCATGGAGAAACCCGGTCTCTACTAAAAATACAAAAATTAGCTGGACATGGTTGTGTACACCTGCAGTCCCAGCTACTTGGGAGGCTGAGACAGGAGAATTGCTTGAACCCAGGAGGTAGAGGTTGCAATGAGCCAAGATCATGCCGCTGCACTCTAGCTGGGGTGACAGAGCAAGACTCCATCTCAAAACAAACAAACAAACAAAAAACAAGCTTGGCCACCTGATAAGATCCTCCCTGCACAATGTGTAGGTCCCACCATAAACAAAACAAAACAAATTCCAGCTCAAAAGGCTGCTAGGAAATCCCAGATTAGAGGAAGGAGACTTATCCCTCAGCTTCTGATAGCTAAGTGAGCAGTCCACCACCCTTCCCTCCCCTCCCACCCCAGGGTATTTCTATTTGAACCTAGGGTGCTATTTTGGACCTGAAACGTGGCTTCTCCTGGACAGAGCTGCTCATAATAACAGTTTCCTTTACCAGTACCTCCTTCTCACTGAAGTCCTGACCTGCCTCCTCAGCTTCGCAGCACCTGGTGGGTAAATTCTTGTCCCCACTCCATGGCTCTGGTCAAAGGTACCTTCATTTGTGAGGTCTTCTCAGCACCCCCAGGCACATTTAAATTGATCACACACTGACCACGTGGAGTACACTCCCAGCACTGAGACACAACAGTAAAACACACAGAGGTGATTCCTCTCTTTCTCAAGCCTGAAGCTTAGTGGGGCAAGAAACAAGCAAAGGAAAAAACAACATTTTCAGAGCTTTTGGTAATTGCAAAGACAGAACTAGCCAGTATGATGTGATAGAGAATAACTCTGGGGCAGTGCAGTGGTCAGGCAAGGCGAGGTGGCATTTATTCTGAGGCCTGAAGGACAAGCAGCAGCCAGCCTTGCCCTAAGCTGGGAACACAGGGTTCTGGAATAAGGAATAGCTTTTCCCTCCTGGGGAAAGAAAGAACTTGGCATGTTCCTCACGATAAGACCAAGTTGGAGCAGAGGGAGTGGGGAGGATAGGGGAGGAAGAGGCATGGCAGTTGGAGGGAGGCACAGGCCTTGATCCTCTGTGAACCCAGCTGGATGTGTGGTGGCGAGAGAATATGACTTGTTACCATTTACTGAACACCTACTATGTGCCAGGCACTTTCTATAAACTCTGTCATGTAATCCTCATTCTCCCAGCGACCCCTACCGATACACGGTGTCTCTCTTCATGCTCTTGTCTTACCTGTTGTCATTCTCTGCAGGTTTATTTCCCTGCCCACCCCACCCCGTTAGACTGTAAACTCCTCTGTAAGGTATCTCAGTCCCCCAGCACGTAGCACCAAAACACAGGGCTGTCATGCCTGTGGAGTTTTAGTCTTTGCTTAGTCTTGAGCAATTACAATTTGGGGGATCAATGACAGAAACTGATGCTTTCAGATAAAGTTCATAGAAACATACTAGGCACCTGGCTGTGATGTTTTAAGAAATGTCTGAGTTGCACTGGTAGCACACTTAGAAGTATTATTTAGGTCAGCTGGTTCCTTGGTACTATGCACAGGGGCTAACCTCACCCCTTTGTGTGTTGGTGTCTAAAGCAGGGGGTGATAATCCCAAACTTGCCCCCAGATAGAGAGATGTAGTCTAGAGAGGCCACAGGGACCATGCTGCAGGAAGCCGGAATGAGCCCATTCCATTCAATACACTGTCATTGGACACCTGCTATAAGCGTGACTGTGTGGCAGATGTTCTATTGGACATAAAAACAAATTCAATGTCCTGTGCTCTTTAGTTGGAATATTGCAGGGCTGAGCGTGTGCCATGTTGTGACAGAGGTACAAGCAACACAGGGATAGGGAGAAGGTGATCCACTTTGCAGGGTCTAATTACAGGGGGCCCTGGATGCCAAGCCAAGACTTGGAAAATTAGCAGAAAAGTAATGGAAGAAGCGAGAATCACAAGCGGGGCTTCCGTTTTTATTTTTTTAAGTACTTTTTTCTTAAAGAGGAAATTGTAAATAGTTCTGTTTTGAAAGGACCATTCAGGGAGAAAGTAAAAAGAAAACAACGGACAAAGGGTTCAGAATAATAAGAAAGGAGCATGGCCAGGGGAAAGCATTTGGGGCCAGGAGTGGGAGACGATGTGGTGGTAGGGGCTTGGGGTGGTTCACTCCATCTACAGTGTGAACAAACCTGAGGCTAAGAAAAGGAGGGGTCATCTCAAAAGTCACATGGCTAAAAAGTGGTGGTCTAAGACTCCAGCCCATTACATCCCACTGTGCCTCCCCTTAAGACTGTTCACAACAGGAAACCTAGTGAGGTGCTGAGGGATAGGTGGGAGGTGGGGCAGGGCTGGGACTCTTACTGTGGACATGTCAATCAAAGCTGACCAGCCTAAGACTCTAGAAGCCAGAAACAATGAAGTTATCACTATGAAAGGAAAAATACTAGCCTTAAGATGGAATAGGGTTCCAGTCCAATTCCTTGCCATTGATTTACTATGTAACTTGGATCAAGTCACTTCACTCTCTGAACCTATTTCCTCCACTGAACAATGGTGATTACAACCTCCAGATTTCATGTTGTGATAGATAACAAAGGCGTGTGAAGGCCCCTTTCATTGAATCTGAGAATCCGAGGCCTTTCTCCAGGTGTTCAGTTGGAATCAGTCTCTACTTCCTTCTCGCATGTAACCATCTTATGTCCCTCCATGAGCTTAGGCAAAGGACAGGCTTTCAGCTTCATGATTCCTAAAAGCTCTAAACTTCAAGGTTTCTACGACAAAGTTGGATTTTGTTGGATCAAGTTAACTCAGGTCTACAGAGCACCCAAATGAAACTGTTTCATAAGGAAAATCATAGGTCTATAAATAATAGGGCAGGGTTGTGTATTTACACATACCATATTGGGTCTTGGTAGCCGGTGCAATTTATTTTGGTTGGATTTTCAAGTTACAATCTTTTTTTTTGAGATGGAGTCTCGCTCTGTCGCCCAGGCTGGAGTGCAGTGGCCGGATCTCAGCTCACTGCAAGCTCCGCCTCCCGGGTTCACGCCATTCTCCTGCCTCAGCCTCCCAAGTAGCTGGGACTACAGGCGCCCGCCACTGTGCCCGGCTAGTTTTTTGTATTTTTTAGTAGAGACGGGGTTTCACCGTGTTAGCCAGGATGGTCTCAATCTCCTGACCTCATGATCTGCCCATCTCGGCCTCCCAAAGTGCTGGGATTACAGGCTTGAGCCACCGCGCCCGGCCTCAAGTTACTGTCTTATGGCTTAATGGCAGACAGTAATGTAAAGGGAATTATGTTACTATGGCCATTAAAAATAGGTTATATATAGTTTCCCTTCTTCAGGTCTTCTCACCATTCTCAACTTGAAATTTCCTTCACTGAATTTATCACAGCCAACTGAGATGGTTTATTTTGAAAGTAGAACACAGAGAAAAGAGAGAGCACCACCCAGAAAAAGGGGCAGGATCAAAGAGGCCACCAGACCGTTTTCCAGGCTGGTCTGAAAGCCAACAGCAGCCCCTTGAGGGAACTCTGGCCTCAGGATGACAAAATAAACAGTGATCTTGCATCAGGGCTTGCTGGGCTGGCCTGGCACTTTCTGTGCAGGGAAGCTTGGTTTCTAAAGAGTGGACTGTTTGCCTTCCACCACAGGGACTGGAATGAGGTAGACTCAGAGGTTCTCTTGCTTTTTAAACCATCAAATCAGAGTTCAGGGATCTAAAATTGATACAAGATGATCTCAATGTCAAGAGTACAGTTAATTTTTTACAACAAATGCTTCTACGTGGAGAATCTATAACATGCTTCTGTCGGACTGGAAGGCAATTTTGGAATAGAATACCTAGGTTTATAAAGGCATCTTAGTCCATTCAGGCTGCTTTAACGAAATACGACAAACTAGATGTATGCACAACATACATGTTAGATAGATGGCTTATGCACCACAGAAATGTATTTCTCACAGTGCTTGGAGGCTGGGAAGTTCAAGCTCAGGGAGCCAGCAGACTTGGTGTCTGGTGAGGGCTCACTCTCGGGTACACAGGCGGCACCTCCTAGCTGTGTCTTCACATAGTGGAAGAGGCCAGGCAGCTCTCTGGTGTCTCCTTAATAAGGGCGTTGATCCTATCCCAAAGGTGGTGTTCTAATCACCTCCCACGGGCCCCACCTCCTAATATCATCACATTGCTGATTGCGTTTCAATACAGAATTTGGGGGGACACAAACGTTCAACCCATAGCAGAATGCCATCCTCACATTCATAGAGAGGAGGAAAGGAAGAGAGAGAGAGAGGAACTCCCAGGAACAATTGTTGTATCTCTTTGAATGAAGTGTGGTCTCAGTCCACAGGTCTACAAGGACTCCAGAACTCTCCAGGAATGACGAGGGATGGTGTCTTAGTCTGGGTTTCCGTAACAAGCAGAGCCTAGCACAGCATGGTGGTTTATTTTGAAAAGCAATTCCAAGAAACAGGAGTGAGAGGCTGGGAAGAGACGACTGGAAAGAGGACAAACCAACCAAGGTAAGTGATTGAGCTGGTCAGGCCAGTGAGAAACTGGAGCTTGATACCGCTGGGGACCCCTAGCAAGCAGTGAGGGGGGATCCTGTGGATCACAGGTCGCCCCAGGGTGGTTAACCCTCCCCTACACCCAGGTTTCTACACATATCAGAATGACAAAATGAGTGTCAGCATCTCACATGATGGTGGCAGAGGAGCTCCCGAGCCGAAAGTGGGAGGAGTGAGAAGCTGGGAGCTGTTGCAGCTGATGCCAGGACATGGCTGGGGAGAAGGTGGGCAGGAAGATGAAAGGCAGGCTGCAAGGTACCCCATTAGTAAGAGAGACAACAGCACTCAGCCCCACTTGAGGGTAAATTCGCCCAGTCCAGCCTGGACTCCCAGCTCAGAGACGAAGAGCTAGTCTAATCTTATTTATTTAATATTGTTAGAAGATTCTGGAAAGACAATTTTCTTAGAAAGGAGGAGAGGATGGGCAGAAAGAAAGGAAAAAAAAGAAAAGATGGAGAAAGGAAGGAAGGAAGGAACATTGCTAGAACCTTGGGCAGATGCAAATTCACTAGCTTTTTTCTTCTTTAAAAAAAAACATGGAGTTTTCTTTTTGTAGTATTGAAAAATGAATTTATGGCCGGGCATGGTGGCTCATACCTGTAATCCCAGCACTTTGGGAGGCCAAGGTGGGTGGATCACAAGGTCAGGAGATCGAGACCAATCTGGCTAACACGGTGAAACCCCGTTTCTACTAAAAATACAAAAAATTAGATGGGCGTGGTGGCGGTTGCCTGTAGTCCCAACTACTGGGGAGGCTGAGGCAGGAAAATAGCATGAACCCGGGAGGCAGATCTTGCAGTGAGCCAAGACTGCACCACTGCACTCCAGCCTGGGTGACAGAGCAAGACTCCATCTCAAAACAAACAAAAAACAACAACAACAAAAATAGTGAATGTATGCCTGTATTAAATTATTTAAACACTTAAAACAGAATATAGAATGAATAAATTTCTCTCCTATCCCAGATCCCAGTCTTTCTCCCCAGAGGTAATTATTGCTACAAGTTTCTTGTATATTCTTCCAGAAATATTTGTATGCATATTAACACATATGTATATTTCCTTTTAAAATTACAACAAAAAAGAAAGACGTTGTGGACCTTTTTCATTTCCTGCCTCCCCGCCCCCTACTTTGAGAATTGCTTCATATAAGCTTATGTAAATCTACCTCATTGAAAAAATTCCTTTCTAATACTCTGTTAGAAGTACTTGCCTAATTTATTTAACCAGTTTCCTTTTGATGGATAGGTAGTGTATTTTTTTCCCATTTTTTTCTCATTGCTAACAATAACGTGTTGAACATGCTTGTTTGTTCTTTTCTGTACAAATCTCTAAGAATATTTGTAGAATACATTTCTAGGAGTGAAACTGTGAATAAAAACTACATACAGGTAAGCTTTTGGGAAAGATTGCCAAGTTGCTCTTCAAGGGTTCTCGCAGATTTATGCTCCTACCCCAGGGAGGAGAGTGCCTGCTGGTGTCCCTCACTTCTTCACATTTTGTGATCTTCATGAATCTAGTAGGTAAAAAGTGAACCTTAGGCCGGGCATGGTGGCTCAAACCTGTAATCCCAGCACTCCGGGAGGCCAAGGTGGGAGGATTGCTTGAGGCTGGGAATTTGAGACCAGCCTGGGCAACATAGTGAAACCCATCTCTACAAAAAAAAAAAATTAGTCTGGTGTGGTGGAATGTTCCTATAGTCGTAGCCACTCAGGAGGCTGAGGCAGGAGGATCCCTTGAGCCCAGAAGCTTGAGGCTGCCGTGAGCCATGATCATGCCACCGCACCTCAGCCTGGCAATGGAGTGAGACTCTGTCTCAAAGAAAAAAAGTGAACATTATTATTTTAATGTATGTCTACTTAATTATGAGTGATTGTCAACGTTTTATCATGTATTTATAAGCCAACTGTTTTTCACTTTCTGAGACTGCCTGTCTCAGAGCCAAGACAACAGATAAACACAACGTTCTGTGTGCCTGTGTGCATCACGATTCATCTAAAAATCACCACTGAAACCTGCAGCAGGCAATTGTGCCAGACAACAGGTGATGACAGGGGGCAAACATGATTCAGCCTCTGCCTGCAGCATCTACAGTCAGGGAAGGAGGCCTCCGGTAACCCAGTGATTAAAATAATGCATTTAAGTGCCACAAGGGGAACTAAGAGAGCCACCCAGCAGGGGTGAGTCACCTGACCTGGGGAGTCCAGGAGACAGCTTTGAGGAAGTACTCTGTCCCCTGAGACTAGGAGGGGGATCTCAAAGTTACAAAGCAAAGGGGCTGGGGCAGAGACCATTGCCAGTAGGAGGCAGAAAAACTGCTGAGGGGACAGACAGAGGGTGAGTGTGGGGTAGGGGTGGAGCAGAGGAATGAGGAGAAGAGGGGAGTGGTGAGCCCATCCAGTCTGCCAAGGACTAAGGAGAATTCCAGACTTCAGTGCTAAAATCAGGGAAGGCCCTTGCTAACCTGGAAAAGTGAGTCCCACATAAAGCTGCTTATCAACCCTGCTGAGGATTTCAGACTATCTTAAAGGGCATAGTGACCTATCGGAGTTTTCAGTAGTTAAGTGATGCATACGGAGTTACATTTTCCAAAGGTCAGCATGGTAGAGTCTGACATGGACTGGGCAAGGGGGCAGCGTGGCAAGGCTGGAGGTGGAGAGACCAGCTGGGTGGCAGTTTGCAGTAATACCAGTAACAGAGGATGGTGCCTGGAAACAGCGATATTGGCAATGGAGACAAAGATCAGCTGGATTTAGGGGCTGACCTCTGTGAGTGCCGCTGTTCTCCGAGGGGAGTGGGAGGACCCTGTCAGGGGAGGAGTGGTGTCAGAGGAGGGAGCTGATGAGTTGAGAATCCACCCTGTGGACAGGGACGACCTGAGAGATAGCCAAGTCATCATGTGCAAGAGGCCGTTTGATATCTGGATCCGCAGTTCAGAAGAGAAGATCTGGTGGAGATAAAATTTGGGGCAATGTCACCTTTAAAATGCTAACTGAAGCCCCATTGGCATAGATAAGAACACCCACAGGGATCCAGGAAAGTCTGATTCAGGGCTGCAAAGATAATATCATTAATTGAAAATAAAAACTGCATTTATGAAAGTACAAAATAGTTTGGTTTAGAATAACAACTTAAAAATTATTTAGTAGGTGGTCTTTTATGGACGTGTATTTTCACAGACACATAACTCTGCTGTAGTGTATGTGGGGGAAGGGTCAGAGGTTGATCAGAAGGTCTCTGAGGTACCTTCAGACCACAAGCTCTGGGCAGAAGGTTTGTCCTTTCTGTCTGCACAGGCCCGCAGTGTCAGGAGGGAAATTCTGAGGCCTGAGGCCTCAGACCCAAGGTCACATGACTGGTCCAACAAGAGAACTCAGGTTGTAGAACCATAGTCACTTGAGGTCAGGAGTTCGAGACCAGCCTGGCCAACATCTCTACTAAAATACATGTCTCTACTAAAAATACAAAACGAGTAGCCAGACATGGTGGTGGGCTCCTGCAGTCCCAGCAACTCGGGAGACTGAGGCAGGAGAATCGCTTGAACCCAGGAGGCACAGGTTGCAGTGAGCTGAGATTACGCCACTGCCCTCCAACCTAGGCAACAAAGCAAGACTCCATCTCAAAAAACAACAAACAAACAAACAAAAGAACTGGGAGGGTTCCTGGTGCTCTGTGAACAAGACTAATAGCCTCATTTTTCAGTGAAAGTGTGGTGTTTGTTGTGAGAGTGAGCAGATACTCACTGCCATAGATCTCAGAGACCAGCAAGGCTGAATAAGCTGAACAGGGCATGGGGAAAGGCCACAGGCCTGCACACCAATGGCCACAGCCTGTTCACTCCCTGCAGGTGAGTTTCTCCACATCCATTGTAGCCACACATCACTCAGCAGCTCCACACACTTCTCACCTCACAAAGGACGCACCTGAGGCTGGGCAGCATGGTACTCACTAAGGGAACGCTAGGTTGATTTTACTCCACCCAAAGGGAAAGAGGGCTCTGCCATTCTCTGATACGAGGAAGGCTTGCACAGCAAAGAATGGCAGAGCCTTCTCTCCTGTTAGGTGGAGTGAAATCAGCTCCTCCAAATCAGTTCCTTCAGCTTTTCTGAGTAGTTCCACACAGTATCCCATTGATGGAGATGAAGATCGTATCCAATGTTCCATAGCTAATATATAGTCGAGATGAGAGTTGAATCAGATTTTTCTCATTTATTTCATCATCCATTTAAGAATTACCATTACCTGGGCATCTACTAAGTGCCTTGTGCTCTGTGAGGTTCAGGACACAAAGCAGAGTGGAACTCTCAGCCACCCTGCAGGTCACTGAAACACCTTCCTTTTTCTGCTCAGGCAGGACACTCATGCCGGGCCACCCTTCCTGAGGACACTTTCCTTCCCTTGCCTGGACAGCAGCATCCTGCCCTGGGCCACCCTCTATGTGGATGCCCTCCCCACTTCCCCAGGGCACTGAGTCCAAGCGCAAGGTGCGCCTGCAATAGACACTCTCCTCACTCCTCTAGTTCTGCCATCCGGCTTTGGGCCATCCTTCTGTGTAGACTCCTCCTCACCCCACTGAGGGTCTGAGTCTCCATGCCAGGACACCCTCCCTGGCTGGGACCCCCTTCTGACCCTGCTTTGGTCTCTGACACATGCTGGGCTGCCCCTTCCTATGTTGGCATCCTCCTCACTCCACATGGGCCGCAACCTCACACTGGACCACCCGCCCCTTATGTGAGCCTCTGTCTCACTCCAGTGGACTCCACCCGCCTGCTCGGGGCACTCTATTTCCTGCTCCCCACTCAGCTACGGAGGCTTGCCTTGCTCTGCCTTACCTAATGGCTTCTGAACAGAATTTTCTGGAAGGGAGAGGGAGAAGCAGCAAGCTGGTTCTCTTGGCCTGTTCCTGGATCCCATCCTTCTCTTTTGTTCCCGGTTCCTCCATTCTCTAGGAATCTCAGTCTCTTCTGGCATTGCTGAGTTCTCCAGGTAGGTGAGGTTTTTGCTGGCTTCCCGTGGGGCTCCCCTGCCTCCTACCCCATTCCTGCGCCATCTCTGATGGCCTGGAGCTCTCCAAGGGTCAAAGCCATGTGGGTTCTGCGGGAAACTCTGGAAGAATGCCTCTGCTCAACACCTTACTTTGTCACAGTTGGCCAGAGAATTCCCCAATCAGTGTGTTGCCTGGGCTCCATGTTTGACGGAGTTTGATGTCAAACAACTTTTACAGGGTGTCTGTAGCAGCTCTGCTCTCACTCTCCTCCTTTCCTCCACAATCTGGATTGGGAGACAAACCTGACTGGCAGATAGCACCGTGCATGTGGGATTTCATCCCATATCCCAGCTTAGGCCTTGTACTGAACGATTCAAGCCTATAGTGCCCTCATTCCTGTCCTCTGGAAATAATTAATCTCCCCGCCTCTCATACAAACAAACTTCTAGTTGCCCACCACCACCCATTCTACACCTTTTAAAAGCCCAATTGTGGGCACAGCTTGGGCTCACGCTGGAGCTCCTTCAACTACCTGGTTGAGCATGCTTCTCTTACACTGTTCTTCCCCTCAATGTGCCCCGTGTGCCAAAGCAGGGTCCATGTTTTGTTACCCACCCTTTGACTAAGACCTCTGTGATACGGAGGGCAGAGGAACTGTGAGCCTCCATGGCAGAGGCGGGCAAGGGCCCATCTGCTAAAACTCAGGTCCATGTGCAACCCCCAAAGCACTCTGGAATGCCTTTTCCTTCCATTTCTCTTAGCTTTTAGCCAGTCAGGAGGAAATTAGAATTTTTTTCCCCCATTTTATGATGAGTTAAGGAAGAATTAGGTAAAGGAACATTTAAGCTACCTGCTGCTGGGAAACTCGTCTATGGTGAGAGATTTTTCAGACCTGGGTGTGTCACCAGGAGAGGCTAGGAAACCTCATCACTGAAATATAAAGCAGGGACCAGACCAGGTCTTGGAGACACTATCACTGATCCAGATAAACCCACTCTGCTTTTTCACTTGCCATCCTTTTAAATTCCCAAATCCTAACTCAAATGTATAGGCTGTCTTTCAAAGAGCAATGACAAGAGAAAGGTATGCACCCTGTGTATGACAGGGGAGGGGAGGTTCCTGCGGCAGAAGGAACAAGGTGAGGCGCAAGTAACACTGATAGAAATAAAGAGCATGACTCAGCTGGGCGCGGTGGCTCACGCCTGTAATCCCAGCACCTTGGGAGGCCAAACCCCATCTCTACTAAAAATACATAAATTAGCTAGGCGTGGTGGCAGGCACCTCTAATCCCAGCTACTCAGGAGGCTGAGGGGGAGGACTGCTTGAATCCAGGAGGCAGAGGTTGCAGTGAGCCGAGATTGTGCCACTGCATTCCAGCCCAGGCAACAGAGCAAGACTCCTTCTCCAAAAAAAAAAAAGAAAAAAAGCCTGACTCGACAGCCTGGGCATCAGGCAGGCATTCAGCCCCGTGTTAAGGACCCTTGGGCCTTCCTAGGAGTCCCAGAGAGTGACTCACCCCGACCAGGGGCAATCCTATTCTCAGCTCCAACAGTGTGCTCCTGACCCATGAGTACCCCTACCACACGAGGCACTAAAGTCCTGGCCCATGAGAACAGGAAAGAGGAGAAGCAGAGGCATCATATGCACTCAGGCATCATTCTGTGGGGTATACCAAAGTCTTTGCAGATTCTTGGATAGAATAGCAAGCAGAGAAAGGAACACAAACACATCACACCGGATGCCCTGTGTACCATCTTGCTCTTGTGGCATCATTGTCCGAGCCCCTCCAGTAGTGCTAGCCGACTGAACTTTCTGCAATGATGGACGTGTTCTAGAGTTGAGCTGTCCAGCAGGGTGGCCATGAGCCATCCGTGACTATAGAGCACCTGAAATGAAGCTAGTGTGGTTTTCTTTAGTTCTAAGTAATTTATATTTACATATATACAGCCACATGTAGCCAATGACTACCGGATTGGGCAGCACAGCCCTGGATGACGCCCAGCTCTGCCGGGCACCATCATCTCATTCAGGCATTATCAGTAATGGCCTAAATTCCTTGGGGTGACAAAAGCAAGGTTTGTCTGGGAGAATGAAAAGATGCTTCTCTCCCTTGTTTCATGCTTTCTTACAGGGTCGCAGAGAGGGCAGCTTCTGCCATTACTTTTTTTTTTTTAACTACCTCTGTGTTTACAGCTTTCTGCTTTCCACTGAGCCTGTGAGTCCAGCAGGGACTGGGGTTGGGATGCAGTTTTCAGAGACCTGTGACTTCAGCTTTGTTACTGGATAGACTCCTCAGCCCTGGATCAGTCACAGCCCTCTTCCAGGAAGCCTCTCAACTCTCTGCTATTACCCTTCTCCAAGGCCTGAAAACCAGACTCTCTCTTCGAGAAGATTACAGACCCTTGAGAAGATACAGAAATTGTCTGCTCGGCCCAAGTCAAAATAAAATGACTGAACAGGCCAGGGCAGCACAGACGAGAGAGCAATTTTCTCTGGGGCAGTAGTCCTCAAAGTGTAGTCACTGTGCAAGCAGCAGCAGAGTCAGCTGGGAACTTGTGGGACATACAAATCCTGGAGCCCCACCCAGACTACTGAACCAGAAATTCCTGGGGTGGAGCCGGCAATCTATGTTTTAACAAGCCCTCCTCATTCTGATGTCCTCTAAAGTGTGAGAACCACAGCTCCAGAAGACTGCAGGGCAGTGGCGGGTGGGGGAGAGGGAATAGGCCTGACTTCTCAGAAGAGTCCTGAAGAACTTGCCCTTGAGTCTGCAGAGAAGTTCACCAGGCAGACAAAGAAAGAAAGGGCAAGCCCGGGCAGACACACAAGTACCATCTGAGCTCTGCATACCTTCTGATATATGTTTAATAATCTTGCAATAGTAATCGTATTGACATTATGTTGTTTAGAGTAAGTGGCAATGTATTCTTGGAAGAGTTAAAACTGTTTTCTGTTTTTAAAAAAGTTATCAGCTGAACTTAATTTTGTGTTCTAAATGTAACTAAGGATTTTTTTATACAAATTTTTGAAAGCTTACTAAATGTTTCTGACAAACTTGTTAACAGTAGGTAGTTAGGCAGACATAGCAGGGCAGACCCCCACCCCCACCCCAGGAATGTCAGATGACCATCAGGGGATGGTCAGGAAGTTGTTCCATTGCTCCCTAAAATAATAACTGATTGCAGATGGCACCAGGGAAAGGCAGTCTCCTAACAGACAGAAAACACCTGAACCTTGTGGGCAGCAGCTTCCCGATAAGATCTCAGGAGTCGGGCGAGGGAGCTCAAGCATGTGCACTAAGAGGTAAAATGGTGGAGTTTAACTGGTGTGTGACCTTCCTCTGGGAACCCTAGACTGGTAAGGGAAAAATGTCTCCAGTGAGCATGCGCACGATCTCAGTAAACACCACACATGCAGCCCCTCCCAAGGGCTGACAGGTCACTGCACATGCAGACAGTCCACCCCAAGAGAAGGTTTAGGGGAGAACAGACATACCCCACTGGAAGCAGGCCAAAGTCCACAACCCTAAGTCAAAAGTCAGCACATTTGAATTTCTCAAGTCACTCACTTGGCCCTCTTCCAACTGTATTTTACTTCCTTCTGTCCCTGCTCTAAAACTTTTTAGTAAACTTCCACTCCTGCTCTAAAACTTGCCTTGGTCTCACTACACCTTATGTCCCCTAGTCGAATTATTTCTTCTAAGGAATCAAGAATTGAGGTTGCTACAGACCCATATCGATTCACCGCTGCTCACAAACTCATCCACCCTCTTTCCTTGATTTCTTTAAAGAAAGCATATAGCTTTTAACGAAAACTTCCACTCAAAGAAGTCCAAGATGGATAACTAAGATATTGCTTATTTAATAATCCTCATCTCTTGGACATTTATTTTCTCTATTAAACTTATTTCTCCTGCAATTCACCCACCTTCCCTCTTCCTCCCACCCCACATACACTTCCTGGCTTCAAAAAGGAAAGCAGATAGGCAAACTGGTTAAAATTGCACTAAGTTAAGGATGAAACTCTAAGCAAGAGACTTTCTTCCTTAAGCATGCTGTCTGGCATGAATGCTACTCTGAAATTCCATTATTTAGTGAAGAATCCACAGGTGTATGGTCAGACAAATAAAGGTTGAAGTCCTAGCTCTGCCTCTTGCTAGTCATTAAACTCTCTGTCCGCATTTCCTTGTTTCCTTGGCTGTAGCATGGGGCTAAGGATATGTGGTAGCGGTTCAATGAAACCATAATGTATAAAATAGCTGGCACTTAATAAACACTTACTAAGTGCTTGTTTCTACCTTTTCTTCCTTCTTCCAAGCTAATAGTGATAGATGACGAGCCCAGGCTCTGACCTAAAATAACCTGACAGCTGGATTTGAATCTAGTCTGCTACTTACTGGCCATGTGACCTGGGGTAAATTATTGAAATTATTCTCTACATCTCAGGTTCCTCATCCTTAGACTGGAGATGGCAAAAATAGTACCTGTCACATGCTGTTGTTGTGAGGATTAGTGATCTTGGTACCTGCAAAGTGCACAAAAGAGCTCCTGCAACATAGTAAGTCCTCAATATAAGTTGGCTAGTGTTACTGATATTGTTATGATTTTCAGTTTCCAACTCCCGTGAACAAGCAAGGTTGACAGAGACACGACTTACAGATAAGTAAGATAGATAATCCCATGCATTGAGACTTTCAGAGCCTTGATCAACTTCTTAGCAACACATAATTGTTTCCATGAAATAAAGACTTTTGTTCCCTCCAGGACATCTTTCTCATTCTTTATTTTTAAAAATTATGCTCTGATAAGTTTTCATGATTTACTTGCACATGACAGTCATTTCACTGCCACCAATTCTATGAAAAGATTTAGAGAAAATACTGTTTGGGAAAAGGAACCAGTTGGAGCAATTGATTGATTCTCCAACTTTGTTGCATAAAAGATTTAGAATGACAGAGCCAAGGAGTCTAAATTTACACTAGTCCAGTATTTTCTCTTTAGATTTTCATCCCCAATCCCCCAACAAACTGACTCGGTCAAGTCACTGAATTAAATAAACCTAACTTTATTCAAGTGGTTTTGTGGGGATAGATACGGTTCTGAATGAAATCCTACCTTGAGACTGGGGCATAGGATATTTTAACAGAGAATTACAGCGGGTTAAGTAGATTCTTATTTAGAGAATCTTGTATTATGGTTTTTCTTACAACTGACTTACCTGATTTCACTTAGAAGTGAAATCTAAGAAGTTCTCTGCAGAAGCAAATATTTTCCACGTGTTAGATTTGCTCCCAGGAATAGAAAGACTCCAAGCGCTTCAGCTTGGAACTTCAGGCCTTCTTGTCTCATGTTTTATTACTTAATCCTAACCTTGTTTTTCCTCCCTCCCAACAAACATGTTCCTTAAGTATGGCTTGCTGATTTCTTACCTCTTAATGGGGGTGCAGATATTCCCCTTCCAGGCCTACCCACTCCTGCAGAACTCTTGCAGGGATAAACCCGCCTGCCCACAACAGCTCACCCCGTGGATCTGCTCAGCACCATCGGCTGCAGTTTTGATTTACTTACCTATAATATCCATAAAAGGTCTTGCTGATTTTTTCAGAACGGAATTCAGTGGTTCTCAACTCTGCCTGCATATTAGAATAACCTGGGAGGCTCTGAGTCAATGTGGAGACCAGATTCCACCACCACACCAATTGATTCAGATTCTCCAGGGGTGGGACCCAGGTATCTGTACTTTTCCAAAGCTCTCAAAGTGTAGCTGGGGCCAAGACCCACTTTTCAAAATGAGTGAAGCCTAAGAGCAGCTTAGGGACTCACAGGTGGTCCCTGGGTGTGTGAGGAGGCTGAGGAGGGAGTTGCAGAGACACCATGCCAATGGGAGTTCCAGCCACGGCTCCTTAGCACAGTGTGCTGAAAAGAAAGCCTCTTAGGTTACATCATCTGATCTGAAAATTCCAGACATGTGTCCTGCCTTTTCATTAAAAAAAAGAAAATGTATCATGGATAAAATGTACCACTTTAGAGTTGAACACTGAGAACACATGGACAGAGGGAGGGGAACAATACACACTGGAGCCTGTTGAGGGAGCGGTGGGCAAGGGGAGGGAGAGCATTAGAACAAATACCTAATGCAGTGGGGCTTAAAGCCTAGATGACGAGTTGATAGGTGCGGCAAACCATCATGGCACATATATACCTGTGTAACACACCTGCATGTTCTGCACGTGTATCCCAGAACTTAAAATTATATAAAATATAAAATATTATATATATATATATATATATACCACTTTGGCCATCTGAAGTATAGAGTTCAGTGGGATTAAGTACATTCACATTTTTGTACAACCATCACCACCATCCATCTCCTGAATTCTTTCATCTTCCCAAACTGAAACTCCGCACCCAGGAAACTCATTCCTCCTCCTTTGGTTCATGAATTTGACTTTTTGTCTCTATGACAAGTCTAGGTATCTCGTGGATACCTAATGGAAGCACACAATATTTTCCCTTTTGTGTCTCACTTACGTCACTTAAGATAATGTTTTCAAGGTTCCTCCATGGTAGAACATGTGGTGGAATTTAATTCCTTTTTAAGTCTGAGTCATATTCCATTGTATTGTACCAAATTTGTTTATCCATTTTTCTGTCAATAGTCATTGGGGTTGTTTCTAACTTTTGGTTGTTGTGAATAATGCTACTTTGAACACTGGTATCCAAATATCTGATCGAGTCCTTGCTTTCGATTCTTTTTGGTATGTACTAACCTGTTTTAACTCTGCAAGATTGCCCAGGACTTCTCCTCTAGAGAATGAAGAAATAAGAATTCAAGTCTACCAAGAGTTAAGCCACTCTATAGATCGAATGGTATATGGAAAGCAGGCAGGTTGCAAATGGGCACTGGTGGAAATGTTTTCTTAGTGAAGTATAGGTAAAAAGAATCAGGAAAGCAACTTCGGCTAAAAATAGAGAAGAGGTTCTTGGTCACGAGCGGTAGCAGCATCCCCACGCATCACAGAGTGCAGAGGCCACAAACAAGTGGGGCTCAGGCTGGGCCTCGTCTGCACATGTGTGACCTTGGCCTGCAGAGTGTTTTAACTTTTTAAAATTAATTGTCTACATTTGATAACAGGAAGATTTCATTCGAGAAATCCAGAGCTGTGGTTTCTCTTAAAGACACTTAAAGACACCGCCCACATTCCATCAAGCAGCAAATAGTCAAAGCTGATGGGCAGCTGCCCCCCTGAGCAGAGGCAACACACTCCAGGTGGCCACAGTCTCTACCCACCTCTGCCCCTCTCCGCAGTGAAACTGGCGGATGTCATTCATTTGTATTTCCTTCCTGGCTCCTGAGAGCATTTGCACTTATTACTCACGATCTAACCCAAACCTCCCACAGCACAGGTGAAAAACCCGAGCCTCTTAGGGTTGGGTCACTTGGCCAAGGTGACATGGTAACTTGGGCCCAGAATAAAAGCAGAACTTAAGTCACCAGACTCCTTGCCCAGAGCACTTTTTGTTTTCAGCCTTACTGAGGTATAACTGACATATAATAAACTGTGCACAATTAAAGTATACAGTTTGATGAGTTGTGATATAGGTACACATGTGTGAAACAGTCACCACAATAAAGATTATGACTATAGCCATCACACCCAAAAGTTGTTGCATGTCCTTTGGTAATCCCTGCTGTCCTCTCCTCCCTGCCCACGCCCCCTGTGTCCTGACCCTGAAGTGTCTAGGCAACCACTGATCTGCTTCCTGTCACTCTAGATTAGTTTGCCTGCTCTAGAATTTTATAGAAATGGGATCATATAATACGCACTCTTTTCGTCTGGCTTCTTTCATGCAGCATATTTGTTTTGAGATTCATCCGTGTTGTTATGTTTTACAGTCATTTATTCCTTTTTACTTTTATGTAGTATTTTGTTGTACAGATATACCACAAGTTTTTATCCAATTGCCCTGTTGATGGACATTTCGGTTGTTTCCGCATTTTTTGGGATTACAAATGGAGCTGCTATCAACTCCAGGAAATACTTCTAGGATGCATTTTTCTTCTTGTATCTTTTCCTTCCCACCATGACACTAGTAATTCATAAGGGATCTGTGTAGTTTGAAAGTATTCCAATACCTTTAGCTCTACTGTTTTTGATTTGGCTCAAAGAAGCCAAGAGGATGTAAGTATTCCCATGTGTTTTAGAAGCCCAAAGTCAGTAAGACGAAACCGAACATCAAGAAATTGAAGCAGGCCGGGTGCAGTGGCTCACGCCTGTAATCCCAGCACTCTGGGAGGCCGAGGTGGGCGGATCACAAGGTCAGGAGATTGAGACCATCCTGGCTAACACGGTGAAACCCCGTCTCTACTAAAAATACAAAAAATTAGCTGGGCGTGGTGGCGGGCGCCTGTAGTCTAAGGAGGCTGAAGCAGGAGAATGGTGTGAACCCGGGAGGCAGAGCTTGCAGTGAGCAGAGACCGTGCCACTGCACTCCAGCCTGGGCGACAGAGCGAGACTTCATCTCAAAAAAAAAAAAAAAAAAGAAACTGAAGCAAAGTTATTTGTACATAAAGAAAGCAATAGGTAGTTCACCTAGGGCATAATAATTAGATTTTCTGGCTTTCAAAAATCTGGATTGCAATATAGGCAAACTTTATGCTATTTTCACTATTTTCAGTACAAAATAGGTATATATATAGAAACAGTAAAGTTGACACATTTGAGTACCTTTAGAAAACAGACTTACACAAGTCTTTGGACATATGCTTTAATTTCTCAGGCATATATGTAGGAGGGGAATGACTGGATCATATGATAGGCAGCTGTTTAAGTTTTAAAATAAACTGCCAAACTGTTGTTCACTGTACTTGTGCCATTTTGCATTTCCACCAGCAGTATCTGGGAGTTCTAATTGCTCCACATCCTCACCAGTACATGGTTGGGCCAGACTTTTCCATTTTAGTGGGAGACTGAGAGCATATATCTCATTCTGTTTCTTTTCATTCACACAAAATCATTTTATTAAAATCTAATCATGTTGGTGTTAGATTTCTAGTTCCATGTTTCTGATTCCCACAAACGATTCCATGGTAGGTACCCACCTCATTTGATTAATCCATTTCCTCCCCCCAGAGATGGTCCCTGAGGTCATCATCAACTCTCTGCTAAGAAACCACACAACTCTGACTTCTGTGAAAGTTTCCACGGTATTTGCCCCTGCAGTGAGAGCTGGTCAGAGGTCACACACGTCCTTCAGTTAAGTGCATATAAATATATTAAGGCTGCTCTCAGGAATGGCTGTACCTGCAGTGTTTGTGGGTTCCTATTTCCTCACATCCTCATCAGTATTTATTATTGAATATTCTATTTTTATTTTGCAAATTTAGTAAGTATAAATACAATCTTGTCACTTTGCTTTGCATTACTTTGATTAGTAGTGAGGTTGGTATCTCTTTGCTTACTTGTTAATTTAAACAATTTCCTTGTGCCTGTGTGACTTGCCTGCTCATAATTTTTGACCATTTTTCTATTGGGTTCCCTCTTTTGTTTTTTTTTCTTTTTTGTCTACAGGAGTTTCTTGTCTATTCCATTTACTCCCATTAGTTTAAGACTTTGCAAACATCTTCTCTTTATCTGCTGCCATTTACTTAATGTATCCTTTGTAGAACCTTTATCTTTTGTGTTCTGCATAGGACATAAAAATTTAATATTGTTATAATCAAGTTCATCCGTATTTCCCATAAGATCTGTGCTTTGCATTCTTCTTTAAGAGACCTTCCGTATTCCAAGGTCATAAATTATTATCTTGCTTTTTCTTCCTTGACTTCTTTTATAGTGTTACAATTTTATCTTTCCCATATGGTTTTTTTTTTCTTTTTTCTTTTTTTTTTTTTTTTGAGATGGAGTCTCGCTCTGTCACCCAGGCTGGAGTGCAGTGGCCGGATCTCAGCTCACTGCAAGCTCCGCCTCCCAGGTTCACGCCATTCTCCTGCCTCAGCCTCCTGAGTAGCTGGGACTACAGGCGCCCGCCACCTCGCCCAGCTAGTTTTTTTGTAGTTTTAGTAGAGACGGGGTTTCACCGTGTTAACCAGAATGGTCTCGATCTCCTGACCTCGTGATCCACCCGCCTTGGCCTCCCAAAGTGCTGGGATTACAGGCGTGAGCCATCGTACCTGACCGTATTGGTTTTTTAATCCATTCAAAATTCACCTTGTAGCCGGGTGTAGCGGCTTATGCCTGTAATTCCAGCACTTCAGGACACTGAGGCAAGAAGATCACTTGAGACTGGGAGTTCGAGACTAGCCTGGGAAACATAGCAAGACCCTGTCTCTAAAAATATATACAGAAATTAGCCAGGCATTGTAGTGTGTGCCTGTAGTCCCAGCTACTCCTATACAAAAATTAGCCGGGCATTGTAGTGTGTGCCTGTAGTCCCAGCTACTCCTATACAGAAATTAGCCAGGCATTGTAGTGTGTGCCTGTAGTCCCAGCTACTCCTATACAGAAATTAGCAGGCATTGTAGTGTGTGCCTGTAGTCCCAGCTACTCCAGAGGCTGAGCCTCTCTTGAGCCCAGGAGGTTGAGGCTTCAGTGAACCGAGATCACACCACTGCACTCCACCAGCCTGGGCGGCAGAGCGAGACTCTGTTTCAAAAAAATAAGTCACCTTTTGCATAGCATAAGGCAGAGATTCTAACCTTATATTGTTTTCAAAGAGTGACCCATATTCTCATCACCATCTGATCACTTTCCATTTTATTAATATATGTAGAAAAATCAGGCCCTCCTCGTTGTGATAGAATTAAACCTCTATGATAAACAACCTGAATTCATGATCTAAACAGTGTAAGTGAGGTTTGACTAAATGGGATTATACAAAATGAAATAGGGAGATGACCAAGCGTTTCAAGTCCCCTCACCGGCTGGTTTCCTGCACTGCATGCGACTCCCTTTGTCTCTTATGACCCACACCGAGCCTCTTGACTCTTGCAAGTATACCTCTGGCCTCCCCGAAGGGCCCCTCCCTCCAGATGCTGCCCCATGCAGAGTGCCCAGGCTGGGCCACTTCCTCCTTCTCTGGGTCACACTCATCTCTCTGAAGCCTGCTCATGGGAACCTCTCCAGACCCAACCCTTTCAATGCTTCATTAGCACTGAAGTCTATACTGGGCCCTAAGCGTCCAGGGCTCATTACGCTCAGCCTGCTGGAACGTATGTGTGTGTGTTGGGTGGAGGCTCCTAAATATTTCCTGCTTTTGATAGTTACAAAATCCTTTCACATTCTCACTCATGAACCTTATGCAGCAGGCAGAGCAGTAAATATTTCTCCCATTGGCAAATGAGAAAACTGAGACCGCGAAGACTTTAAATCTCCTGAAATGTAGGAAATTTGCCCAAGGTCATACTGCCAGAGAAGGAATGGCTGGGACTGAATGGCGGCTCTTCAGGTTCTAGGTCCAGTGGTCACTCAAGAAGCCACGGTCTCTCAATACAGGCCCTGGATCCGCCTCCATAATAACATGGATTGTTCCTCACAGGCAAGGCAGGGCTTGAGCTTCCAGAAAGCACTTGCGTCACCCTGGTCCACATAAATGGCAGGCATGGTGGCCATTGCACTTGCAGCCCCGCCTCAAACTCCTCCCTTTTTGCTTGAGGCACTTACACTCTGTCTAGCCACAGAGCATGAGCCCTCTGGTAAGATGGCATATATTATTTTTTACAGCATTAATCACAACTATATTAGACCACCCTTTGTGTGATCAGCATTTAATACCTGCCTCCTTCACAAGTTCCACCAGGGCAAGGGCACTATCTGTCTTGTCTGTAACCATATCCTATGTGCCCAGTTCTGTACTCAATACATATTTGTGGAATGCATGAATGAAAATATGAATGCATGAGTGAGAGAGAGAATGTTTTCTGTACATTCTCAGCCACTGTCTGGGTCACTGGCTGAATGAACCAAGCACCTGTGTTACCAATGCTGCCACATACCTGACACCTCTACCATCTGAAACGCTTAACTACAGTGCACCCCTTCCAGGGGGCACCTGCATTTGCCACACTACCTTTAGGTTTAGCATGAAGGATAGTTTGTGGTCTGACCCAGACACCAGTACTACCATAAGGATGTTTCCTCCAGCCCAGGTTTGACCTGATCCCTGCCTGCCCTCACCTGCTGGCCCTCCTCCTGCAACTCTGTGGCGTCCCAGGACACCCCGTGTCCAAGACCTCCCAAATTAGGGCCCTCCTCTGTGCCGCCTTCTACGATCCAGCCCCATGGTCTGCAGAAAACAGACTCTCAATAGCTGATGACAAATAATGAGCTCTTTATTCCTCCTGGGAAGTCAATTTCTCATTTGTCCCATAGATCTGAATGGAAAACACAGATGATTGGTAAGTAGGAAAAAATGCTTCCTGCTTCCAGCAATGTGCCCAACCCTGCCTGTGTTCAGAAATGTCAGCCATCAGAGAACAACACATCAGTGGTAAACAACATTTCTGGAATGATTGCTCTAGGAAGAAGCATGGCCCTAAGTACTCCATCAGATGTGAGCCTGGTCGGGAGAACCACTAGAATATTCTCCCAGAGCACTCAGGTCCTGCCTGAGTGAGCTTTCCGTTACATGGGTAAGCCAAATACTAAAACATGTATAGGAATACTTAAACACACACATACACACACACACACCCCAAATTGATTTAGTTTGCAGTATGGCTTGGGGCAAGGGTTTTAGAGTCAGAGAAATGTTTAAATTCTGCCTCTAGTTTATCCTAAGTAGTTTATCTGGGCAAGCTACTTCTCTGAATTTGTTTTCTCATCTATAAACTGGGGTAATAATATATCATAAGATCGTTGCAAGAACTGAGATGGATGGCTGGGCTCGGTGGCTCACGCCTGCAATCCCAGCACTTTGGGAGGCCTAGGCAGGCAGATCACGAGGTCAGGAGATGGAAACCATCCTGGCTAACACGGTGAAACCCCATCTCTACTAAAAAAAAAAAAAAATACAAAAAACTAGCCAGGCATGGTGGCGGCGCCTGTAGTCCCACCTACTCAGGAGGCTGAGGCAGGAGAATGGCATGAACCCTGGAGGCGGAGCTTGCAGTGAGCCGAGATCGCACCACTGCACTCCAGCCTGGGCTACAGAGCGAGACTCCGTCTCAAAAAGGAAGGAAGGAAGGAAGGAAGGAAGGAAGAAGAAAGAAAGAAAGAAAGAAAGAAAGAAGAAAGAAAGAAAGAAAGAAAGAAAGACAGAAAGAATTGAGATGGATAAACAAAACTCCATCGATGTAGTAAAGGGCAGAGAAGCAGTAGCTGTGATTCGTATCCGTCATATTTCAAAAGCTGAGTATGTAGATGTTGGGCCGATGTAGACTAAAGATGGTGGGGGAGAAATCTTGGGAGACGTAAGCTCAGAGCAAGGTTTTGGAGAAGAGGAAGAAAATGGTTTGGAGGAGAGAAGGGAGGAGGCTGTTTGAGTCAGGAATGAAGGCTGGGGCAGACACAGGGAGGAGGGAGGTCAGCTCTAGTCCTGGTTCTGGTTGTGGTCACTGCCAAATAGTCCCAGGGATCAGTCTTGCTGACTCAAGATCTTACACAGTCACTGGCTTTTTTCTTAAACTTTCCATTGAAGGAGACTTAGATCTTCTGCCCAGCAACCTGAGACTCTGGGGAGATGCCAGCCTGACTTGTGAGGAGACCCTTGCCCTCGAACACACCCTCCAACCCAGTCATCATCTCACCCTGCTCAGGGACTCAATGGGACGAACCTCAGTAGTGAGGCTGGTGAGGGGCACACACATGCCTAAAGCTCACTTTGGAAAGCAAGTCTCGTCTTGTCTCTTGTCTTTCCATTTTAACAAGCTAGAGGGAATCTTACTGTGCTCCAGAGTCTCTCTTGTCTGGGGGAGAAAATAATACGGAAGGGCTCACTAGTCAAAATGAAATCCCTAGACACAACACGAGCGTCACCTGGAGCTTGTTTGCAATTCTGATTTCAGGGTCCCACTGGAGATCACCTGGATCAGTATCTCTGGGAGTAGGACCCAAGAATCGTGTTTTAACCGGCTCTCCAGGTGATTGCTACGCACACTGAAGTTTGAGAAGCACTGATTTAAGGAACAGTGTAGATAAGTCAGCCTCTCTTGAGTTCACTTGCTTCAGTCTAGAAAGTTTAGGTGACTTTCTAGACCAGGGAACAGAAGTTCATTCTAACACACAATTACGAAAGCCTTCATTTCAAAATAGAGAAGATTTCTGGAGACTCCCACATGGACCCACCAGGAATAATCATAATATAAATTGAGCTTAAAAATGTAGTTCTTTGGACTGCCCTACTTTATCAGATTATTTGATTGCAAGCAAAAGAAAGGGAATCTTGCTGTCTTAAGAACAGAAGGAATTTAGGAGAAGATATAGGACTGCTTACAGAATCTGAATCAGAATCAGAAGAATCAGTCTCAGAACAACCAGGAACGGAGGCAGGACCTAGGTAGAGAAACTACTGGAAAATCTGGATAAGGAGCTGCTGCGGTGCCTAACTGACCATCACAGCTTTCTAGAGTTGCCTCTGCCTATCTGAGATGCACATTCCCGAGGGAGAATCTTATTGCCCATGGCACGGTCACATGCGAAGCTGTGGTCAGTGCAAAGCCAGAAACCTTGACGGATGGTGCTAGCGCCCCTCCGAGGCTGTACACAGTGGGTGTTGGGTGGTTCCTCAGAGCAGAATCAGGTACAGCTCCCAGGCATGAGGGGATGGAGCCAACAGGCCAAACAGTGGATGCTCCCTGCCTCCCCGAGCTAGCTGCGTATAACTGGACATCAGCAGGAGAAATACAGATGTGGAAGCCTTCAGAGAGATGAAAGGAAACGTGAAAGTTTTCTTAGAGTGCCTGGGGGAGTTCAAAGGCTAGGAAAAACAGAATGGAGACAACAGTATGATTGGGTGTCGTGGTGAAGGCCAAAGAGGATGGCCTAAGGTAATGACTTCAAGAAGCCCAGCTCCTGGAAGCTGACAGGGTCAGATGCACTGCGTGCCCTTGCAGGAGGGAGGGAGGTGCAGGTTCAAAGAGATGTCTGTGAGAGAAAGCCTTGGAGAGGCAGAGAGTGCAGGCGGCCAGCCTCCCTAACACACGCCTGTAATCTGAGCACACAGAAAGAGAGAACAAGCTCTTCCTCAGAAGCACTGTGCTGAGCTGGGGTGGGCGGCTGGAGAGCAGGAAAAGCGGGCTATCGTCGGCATTTGGGTTAAGAGTGCGTGCAATGCGACAGCAAGGACCTAAAAGAGACACCAGTGCCAGGAGAGAGGAAGGAAGGAAGGAAGGAAGGAAGGAAGGAGGAGGGAGGGAGGGAGGGAGGGAGGGAGGGAGGGAAGGGGTAAGGGGGGAAGAGGGGAAGGGGGAAAGGGAGGAAGGTATCATAGCACTACATGTATCTATATTGTACAACTAAATGTAGAAAAAGAAACATTTCTTTGTGGTATTTGTGCATTTTTACATAGTAAGTACTTTTAACGTACATAGCAGGCATTTATCTATACTTGTTTAATGACTGAGACTTCACAGAGATATGTATGGTTAGAGATGTAAAACATATATAGTTATTTTATATTTTAATTTATTTGTAGCTAACCAAAATAAATTAGCCTATCAAAATAAATAGCCTATCAAAAGTTATATGTCTAAAATACTTTGGCTAATAGTGGCATAAAACACCATGAAAAACTGACACTTCCCTAAAAGAAAATCATGAACAGTTTCAATACCAGATAACACAGGGCCAATACCTTAGCATTGACACTGACCCCAATGTGGTGAAGTGAGAACGGTGTCTGTGAGAGCCACCGACCCAACAGCTACACTAGGCTGATTCAAATCAGAAGGCCAAGGTCCTGCACTTCACCTGCTCTGATGCTTTTATCCCCTGAGGCCAGTACAGCATGAAGCTCTGATATCATTCTATGAGTAGGGTGGGGGTGGGCAACAGAGAGCAAGAACAGGCCCAAGGCTTTGGCAAGTCCTTTGGGGACACCTTTCAAAGACACCATCTTTGAAAGCCCTGTTCCCTCCAGTGGGGCTTCCATCTGGCAGGGAATTGAGATGGTCTCTCTTGAACCCTTAAGAAGGTTGCAACCCACAGACTAAAGGCTGACAGTCTAAGTAAGTTCTAGGCAAGAGTTGCCCTTGGGAGCTTAACTCTCTATTGGCTTTGGCCCCAGCAGGATACCCCAACAACTATCACGCCCCTTAGGCAGCATTTTAAAAACATCTCCTTCCACACCAGAACCCTGACATTCCAATTTGATATGTAGAAGCTGGCAAGTTCCTGCCTCAGCCTATGCTCAAGGAATCCCTCTTCTGTGTAGCATCCCTGCCACTCCACCCACCCTCATACATCTGCTCCCTAGCAGGACTTGGTGTGCCTTTTACCAGCCCAAGCTACTTAGAAAGCACAGTTGGTGCATGATTTATCTCCTTGCTCGTGCCCATGCTTAGCATTGTGCTTTATATTTGGCTAGTGCTGAAGAAATACCTCGGAAAATGCTAAATAATACAAATTCTGAAAACAGCTGTATAGGGAATTGTGAGTATCTAATTTAGGAACTCTTGCTGGTTTATGTCTTTGGGAGTACAGATAAACATCTGTTTTTTAATGCTTGGTGCAGATTATAAGTGTGTAAGTGAAGTGCCTGGCACATTGTAAATTTAACAAATATTGATGATTAAATGGATAAATTAACTGAAGAATGCATGCAAGGAAAGAAAGGTTATAAAAAACATTTCAGAAATCCTCATATCAAAGTGAAAAGTCAACGGCAAGATTGTGATGGATGTCTCCATTTCACAGTGAAATTCATGGAAAATCCACAATTTCACAAGTTGCATGAACAACTATAACCTGTCCATTGATCACTCCTTTGTTATTATATTATATTATATTATCAAAATATCAGGGGAAGGTGCCTTTGTACATTTCTCAAATTAACTTTTAAAATTATCTAACTATTTTTAGAAAGAGATCCCACTCAGGTGAAACTTTGAAATAGAATTTAACAAATTAGAATTATAAACAAATGCTCTTTAATTCCTTCCTTCTAAATTGCAAAGGTCAGATTACTTTCTAAGGTCTGGGTTTTCTTTAGTGAGGAAGATGTGCAAATTAGGAATTAAACGATAAAGTCAGACCTCCTCACGTGGAAGCATGGCCTCTCTGCTTTTTAATAGGGCTCTTTTCCATTCGGTTTGAGATAAAGTGGCCCCAATTATTTTAGAATCCTTTAAAGGAAAAGATATCCATAAATTAACCTATAGTCTTCTCCTTATTTCACAGAGAAATTAAATTCTTATTTTAAATGACTTAAGTAGCGTTGCACAAAACCAGACAAAACTCCCTTCTGTAGTGCTACAAGAGACAGACACAGCAGCACAGAATTATGGAGCTAAAAAAGATAAATAGAAATAGATATAAACACACATCCCCCTAGCAAAATGCAATAGTAAGATCAAAGCTAAACCCTCTCCTTCACAGAGTTCCTGTTAAGATTTTTTTTCCCTCTTCTGCACCATAATCTGAGTCTTGGATACTTTGCTTCCTATTCAGCTTCAAGATCAAACAGCTCAGGCACATCTGCTGGGGTAAGGTTTGGGTTTTGTTTCATAGTTTTTTAAAGGCATTCAGTAATTGGTGAGGGTAAGATGAGAAGAGGAGTTTGAACATCAACATAAAGGCAACAACAAAATACATCATCACGGTCATTGTGCCATGGAGATGAGAGGTCGGGGGAAGACATGCCTGCATGAGGGTGCAAATGTTTGTAAAAGGTAATGCCAACATGTTCCAGGGAGAACGTTCCCTGATTATTTGCCCTAGCCTTTAGAATTAACGTTTTTTAAAAAAATAGAAATTGTTTTATTTCATCTCTTTCCAAATGGAATTCTGCCTCTGGCCTGTTTTGAGAGCAAAGAGGTCAGAGGCCTGGCCTCAGGAAGCATGTGGTCTCATGTAGGAGTTAGCTATGCCCATATTCCACTGGGCCAAAAGGCAAAATGTGGTCCCCAGAAAACAGACATCTTCTGTGAAAGTTCAGGGCAAGAAATGCTGTCTTATGACAGCTGACGGAAAAGGCTTCCTGGAAGAGGTGGCATTCAAAGAGAGCCTTGAAGGATACATTACATAGGGTTTTGTTAGGGAAGTAGATGGAGAATGAGCCAGGCAGAGGGACTGGTAGAAACAAAGTGGTGCTGGAAAAATGCACACATATTTAGGGTTCAGTGTAACTGGGAAACAAGGTCTGGCATTCTGTCCTCCAAAAGCTATGAGCCCTGCTAGTTGAGGGGCTCAGACCCTCTTACAGTCATCCTAGAGCCAGCCCATTCTGTTACTCAGGTTAAGTAATGGTAAGCTGCTATAACAAATAACCTCCAAATCTCAGTGGCTTGATATAATAAAAGTTAATCTCTTGCTTAGACAAAGTCCAGTGCAGATCAGCAGCTCTCCTGGTGACTCTGCATGTAGCCCTAGGGACCCAGCCTGCTTCCATCTGCCACTAACCTGCAGTGTGACCTTGGGCAAGTCACTTCCGTGGACTTTAGGTTCTTCATTTTCAAGATGAAGCTGATAGTTCTTGACCACCTACCTTGTAGTATTATTGTGACTGTCAAATGCTTAGTAAACAATAATAATTATCATGATTACAAAAGCCTCAGCACTTATTAAATTCTTACTATTCCAAAGTCACTGTGCTACGTGTCTTAAGAACATTAATTCATTTAAACCTCATAACAGTATGGCACAAAAGTTTTGCCACTATTATTGTGATCATTAGATGGTTTTTTTTTTTTGGCATTCATAAATCAAATATAATTGTAAAGGAATATTTCTTGAACATATCAAGCATGCTTCCTGCTTGGGGCCTCACACTTGCTAAGTCCTCTTTTGGGGATTCTCCACCCAGGTATCACCAGGGCTAAGGTCAGTCGTGGTGGCTCACACCTGTGATCCCAGCACTTTGGGAGGTTGAGGTGGGCAGATCATGAGGTCAGGAGATCGAGACCATCCTGGCTAACATGGTGAAACCCTGTCTCTACTAAAAATACAAAAAGTCAGCAGGGCATGGTGGCAGGTACCTGTAGTCCCAGCTACTCGGGAGGCTGAGGCAAGAGAGTGGCGTGAACCTGGGAGGCAGAGCTTGCAGTGAGCTGAGATCGCACCACTGCACTCCGGCCTGGGCGACAGAGCAAGACTCCATCTCAAAAAAAAAAAAAAAAAAAAAAAAGCAGGGCTAATGCGCTGCCTTCATTTGGGTCTCTAGCCTCAGATCATTTCTTCAGAGAGGATGTTCCTGTCTGATCTGTGTTCTCAGAGTATCCTGTCTACCCCACCATTTTCTCTATCCTCTACCCCTATTTTATTTATTTATTTTCTTACAGCATTGCAAACCCCTGACATATTGTGCTTTTGTATATTTATTTACCGTCAGTGTCCCCAAGCTAGATTCTAAGCTCTATGATGGCAGAGACTTTGCTTGAAGTATTCACTGCTGTATCTCCAGTGCCTAAAACAGGGTTTAGTGTATAGTGGGTGCTCAGTAAATATTTGTAGTGATCCAATCTTTGTGCTGCAAAATAGTGTGGGAAACTGATCCTTTGTTACTTTCCTTTTTCTGCAGAGAAGCTGTATCCAAAACACAACTGCATTACTTAAAGGGCTGTGCATCTAAAACGTGGACACCCTACAGCCTAGGGTGAGGAAATCTATGCACTGCAACCTGTCAGCTCTCTCCTGGTGGAACATTAGAGGGAGGCATGCTCCTTCTCAGCCACTTCTCGGGCATCTGGGTCGCCTGTGCAGGCTTTAATCAAGTTATCATATCTGGCCAGGGTCTCCCGGATGCCGTCACTTCTGAATGAGAAAAAATTTGCAGACAAATTTCTAGCAGCAGGAAGTTGGTGCTCTCCTGCGAGGCTGCCTGAAAAGCACCTGTAACATCGGCAGCCTCCCTCCTGCTCCTGCTGGGAGCCGGCTCCAAGCCCCCCGGCTTTGGGACTGGAGGGCTTTCTGCTCATTCATGTCTAGCCTACCTGCCCCTCTGACATATTGCTCTGGTACCAGTACTGCCCTGGACTGGGCATGGAGGAGACCTAAGCCCACGTCCAGGCTGGCGACATCTCCCTAATAAGCTTTCCTGAGTTGCTCTAGTCAAAGGAGAGGAAATCACAAAGCCATCAGTGCCAGCCAAGCCTGCTCGCCACATTATCCCCATGAGCGTGGGTCATGTGAGGCAGTGCCAGGAAAGTTCACTTTAACTTACAAGAGCCCTGTTCAAAGGAAGGACTGTGCTGGCCTCTATATGTGCCAAGCCATTTTCACTTTTAAAGTGAAAACCGGGAGAGAAACACAAAAAGCACTTTCCCCCTTTCATTGGAAAGGAAACTTCCCCCCAGGAAAGAGAGTTTTGCTGGAGAGAAAGAGCTGAGAGGATAAAGATATTGGCAGAGCTTAATGACATAAATCTGATTAATTTACCTTGTGACACTCTCAACAAAAAAGTGAAGGGTCAGAGCCTTGCCTGCGAACTGGCCTTTCACCTTTAGCCATGGTGGTAACAATGGGAGCCTGCGCCGCCTTTCACAGCTACCTGCTGCTTCCCACAATGAGATTGGACACAGTTTTCAGCATGATGGAGAGCACCTCCAGAACCAGCGCCCTTTGTTCTTTCTGCCTGTGGGGTGAAAAGCGCCCAGGCAAACTTCTTCACCTTCTAATGTTCACGTAGGACCAGACAAGATCTTCTGTCTCTGGGACAGAACAGAAGGGAAGGAAAACAGAGTGCTTTCTCTATGATTCATTGAGCGAACATGTATTTAACAGCTTACAGAATATACAAAGATGAGTAATCCTCGGTCCTTGCCCTAAAGGCACATAGGAGACCATGTCACTATCTAAAACAGGATGCAGTCAGCCCCTGATGTACGGGAGGCTCTCAATGCATGCTCACAGGTTGAATGATTGACTGATCTGTGAGGGCATTTTGTGCAAAGAAAGATACGACAAGAGACAGAGTCTGGAATTGCCAGATTGGGAAACTCAGAGAATGACATTCGCCTTCATCTCTTAAATCACAGCAATGCACCTAAGGAACGGGGAGTGAGCTGACCCTCCCCCTGCAGTTCACATTTCTGTTAAAAAGTATCTCTGACTATGCAGGATTTCATGGGACACAGCTTGCTTATACTGGGATGCCCATCATGGCAACTGTTCCTGGGAATGTGCAGCCCCATGTAGAATACTTTCAGAGATTTCTCTGTTCCTACAAGTTGCCATATCATGTTGCAGCTTTCTCGTTTTGTGTTTCACCCCAGCCTTGGAAGAACGTTTTAATCGAGGGCAACGTGTGGCAGAATGGGGCACTGAAATGGGAACAAGATACTCAGTCAAGCACCACCGGAAACTATTTATCCGTGGAATTAACGTTATATTCAGCCTTGTTTTGTGGTAGAGTTGTGCTGTGTTTTTAAATTCACATTTCTTTCTGTCTCTTCTAAAGGCACCCAGTTTTTACAGATTCAGCACTTTCCAAGCCTGGCTGGGGCCATTTTGAACAGCTGGCAGCCACGGAGACTTGCAAACACTCCCTTGAGCAGTGGAGCTCAGCTCCCTGGAGATTTACAATGGCAGCAGATGGGCCCAGGTGGGCTCATGCAAGAATCCCAGACAGGCCCAGCTCCGTCTGCAGACTGAAATTGTGTCTAGACGGGAGGCTAGGCACACTCACCTTCTAAATTCGCTTTGAAACTGCTCAAAGTGTAAAAGGAATTTATTGACGCTGAAAGGTCTGCAGCATGCAGGCAAGACACCAGCAATTTCTCAGGAAGACAGAAGGGAAAGAGAGGAAGGAAAGAGAAAGGGAGGGAGTGAGGGAGGGAGGGAGGGGAAGAGAGAGGTGAGCTCTTAACAGAAAGTGCACGTGACAAATTATCACAGAGCACGATTCTGCCATGCCACTGGTCTGGTCTCCCCAGCTGGTGACTGGAGCCGCTTCTGTGGGGTGCTAGTGGTCAGAAACGTTATCCACCATGGCTCAGCTCTAAGAAGGAGCAACCAATCCTCCCATATCAGCCTAGAAGGGCCTTTAGGGGTCAACTAATACTAGACATGATACTAGACACCACCAGGCAGGTGACGGTGGTGGTGGTGGTTGTCTTCGTGGTTTTGGCCAGGTTTACGAATCTGAAGCCCAAGATTTAAAGCAGACCATAGGGAATGGCTCTGCTTGAAGTAGAAGTAGGAGGTAGCCTGGAGTCCCAGCCCCGGAGACATTTCTTCACGCTTATCCTACCAGTACTCCAGCTTCCCCCAGCTGACCCACAAAAGGCATTGAGGGTAAAACCAACTAGTTCGTTCCAAGGCCCAAGCTGGCAGCAGCCCCAAGAGGAGGGAACTGACCTGAGTCACTCTGAGTGAGTGACGGCAAAAATAGGACCAGAAACAAGTCTCCTGTCCTCAGCCAGGTTCTTTCCCTCACAATCCAGGCAAGTTGTGTACCTGGGCATCACCACTTCCTGACTCTCCAGAAAAGAGATGGAGGTTGCTACAATGGCAAGAGAAGCAGGAGGAAGCCATTTGGGGCTGTGGGACCTCCCCATCCCAGGCACACATTTTGAAGCTGCAGCCGGGGAACACATACTACGCGGGGCTGAAACATCCTGAAACCATTTTGTCTGGGTGCCATATGTCTGGCATCTTAGAGATTTCATTTACATTAAAAACACAAGCATCAGCCGGGCGCTGTGGCTCACACCTGTAATCCCAGCACTTTGGGAGGCTGAGGCAGGTGGATCACAAAGTCAGGAATTCAAGATCAGCCTGACCAATATGGTGAAACCCCATCTCTCCTAAAAATACGAAAATTAGCCAGGTGTGGTGGTGCACGCCTATAATCCCAGCTACTCAGGAGGCTGAGGCAGAAGAATCGTTTGAACTCGGGAGGTGGAGGTTGCAGTGAGCTGAGATCGCGCCCTGCACTCCAGCCTGGGCAACAGGGGAAGACTCTGTCTCAAAAAAACTAACAAACAAAAAAAGCACAAGCATCACAATAAGGGGAAAGGCGCATGTATTTGTTCATTCAATGCTTATTAAAAGGTTTACTTGTGGTTTATTGATTTTTAAAAATAGAAAAGTAAAGGAGAACAACAAAACAATAGATCATATATTCTCCAGGCAACTTATGGCCCAATGCCGGCATGAGGCCTGGCTTAAATCGGATAGTCTTGATATGTTGAAAGGTACATTTCAGTTCGGAAATCAATGAGAGAATCTGATATAATTTGAACAGATGAATAATGTGAGCAAAAGACGTTCCCTGGCACTTAAAAACATTGTTTTGGAAGATCATCCAGACTTGAAATTTAATACCAGATGTTGGCAACTGGAGAGAGCCTGGTTTGACAGTTTGGCAGGAAATATGAAGAAAACACAAATGGCAATTCAAAAAACAAAAAATAAAAGTTATAGCAAGAATTGCTGCAATGACCCAGTTAAGCAGTCCTGGAATGTCAGAAAGCCAGAGTTTATCACCCGTAAAGCTCAGGTCATGGAAAGGGCAGCCTGGGTCCTGGAAGGTTCCTGAAGGGTATCTGAGGGTGAGGAAAGGGAAAGTTCTCTGGTGAGCTCCCTGAGGCCGTCAGTGGTGGAGGGAAGCAGGCCAGAGAGTACGGCTGGTTTCTGTGATGTGGCTGCAGAGCCGAGAGGGAAAGTCTCTTCCAATCTGCTATTACAGCAGCTGCGGTTGGGCCCATCCTGACAGCTGGGCACTGGCAGAGAACACAGGAAGCTGGCTGACCCCAGCCATCAGCACAAGCAGGAAGAGACAGCGGTTCTCCCAAGCCCTGGATCCAGGACACACCACTGCAAACTCCCAGCAGCCTAACTGTCCTGGTTGATATTGTACCTTCCTGCTCATGGCTAGAAATTCATGTTAAAAAAATTTTTTTCAAGATATAATTTACATGCAGTGAAATACTTAGATCTTAAGTGCTTGTTCAGATTTAGCAAGTGAATACACTCATCTTGCCCATACCCTGATCAAGACACAGAACATTGCTCTCACTCCAGCAGTTTCCCTCACGCCTCTTCCCAGTCAACTCCGCTTTGTATACACACAACATAAAGTAACCACTGATCTGAATTCTGTCACCACAGGTTACATTTGCTATTGCAGAACTCTACAGAAGCGGAATCATATAGTGTGTCCTCTTTGGAGTCTGGTCTCCTTAATTCAGTATGTTGTTAAGATTCGTGCATGTTGTTGCGTGTACGGGTAGTAGTTCATTCCTCCTTTTTTTTCTTTCTGAGTAGCATTTCATTGTATATCACAATTGGTTGTTTATTCTTTTACCTATTGTCAGACATCTGAAATGTATCCAGCATTTAGCTATCATGAACAATCTTGCTATAAACCTTCCTGTATACGTCATTGTGTGGACATATGGTTTCATCCCTGTAGGGTAAATACCTAGGGGTGGAATCGCTGGGACATAAGGTAGTCACATGTCAAATTCATAAGGAAACTGATGAACAGATTTCCAAGGTAGTTGTTCTAAGTTCATATTTAAAGTATGACTATCCAGGTGGTCTATGTGATTCAGGCATGTGAATAACTGCACTGCTATGAAACACAGGTGGAGATGGAATAGCACAGTAATGAGTTCATGTGCCTAGGGTTTGTGACATCTCAGTCACATTTCTGCTCAAGGGTCTTGGTTTCCTTATCTGTCAAGTGACTCAGTTGAACAGACAATGTCTAAGGGTATTTCTCTTTCTACTATGAGATAATGAGTCTCTCATTCCTTCACTTACTAGGAAAGCAAAACAAAAATATGTTAGTGATTATTTTCTTTAAAAGTTAATATCTGCTTTGTAACCTGTTATTAGATTTGTCATCTAATAACTTCAAGCCCTGTGTCAGATATAATACTTGCAGCTGCAGATAGCAGAAAATCCAATTCCAACTGGTTTAACCAATAAAGGGGAGCTATTAGCTCATGTAACTGAAACAAGTCCAGAGGTAAGGCCAGGGCATTGACACGAAGTGCCCAGGATTCCTGCTGCATGTCTCCATGGTTCTCTTGGCTTTGCTTTCTTCTTTTTGATGGCTTTGTCCTTAGTTTGGAGATAAGATGGCAGCAGTTCCAGCCCTCACTTCTATGCACAACAGAAGAAGAGAAACTATCCTATCCAGTGGTTCTTTCTTATGAATGAAGAAACTTCTTTCTCAAAAGGTTTTGAAAAACATCCCCTCATGTCTCATTGGCTGGCATTGGATTACATGTCCTTTCTCGACCAATCTCTGTGGGTAGAATAGTGCCATGATCAAATTAGCATAAGCCTGGATTCCTGGGCCAGTCAGTGATCCATTATACTCACCGACCCTACTGCTGTAGCTGGAATGAGGCCAGTTTTTCCTAAAGCATGTGACTATGTAGAGACAGAATAAGTGCCTCCTCTTCAAAAAAGTGTGCACGTGTGGTAGATATTTGGTAAGCAACTAGTGTCCACATAGAGCCCTTCTTCACAGGTATAGATATTTACCACATGGTCCTTACCAGAGGGCTAACAAGGGATCATCCAGAAAAAGACTCAGAATCAAAAGTAATTTGGTAAGTGTAGCAGATTAAATATGATCACAAATACTTTGCAGCTCTGCCCATCAAATGGTGGAGTCTATTGTCCTATCCCTTGAATCTAAGCTGGCTTTGTTTTGACCAACAGAATGTGTCAGAAGCAATAGTGTGTGTAGTCCACAGCCTAGGATTTAGGAAGGTCTAAAGGTCTTCCCCTGCTCTCTTACAATATTCCCACCACCATATGAGGAAACCTGGGCTAGATGACTGAAAGATACGGGGTCACATAGAGAGGGAAGTTCAGCTGACAGCCAACTCCAAGGCTTTAGATAAGTAGGTGAGCCCTCTTAGATCCTTCAATTCAAATGACTGCAGCCGCATGAGAGACCCAAGGCAAGACTAGCAGAAGAACCACCAAGCTGAGCTCAGCCAACCAATGGAATTATGAGAAATAATAAATCATTGTTATTTAAGCCACTAAGTTTGGGGTAATTTATTACATAGTAATAGGTGAGCGAGTCAGGAAGGGCATTTAAAACTCTTCTAGTCTCTCCAGTGGGTGTGGTCTACTGAGCCTATCAGATACACTCACTACTTGCTGAGATACCAGGCAGCCCATTCCATTTTTAGAGTACTTTACCAGAATGCCTTCCTACTATAAAAGCAGATTCAGCCTCCCTTGTGCTTCCTTCAGCCCTGGTTTGCCACCACTCATTGGGGTCATAGAGAACAAGTCCAACCCCTCGACCACATAGAAGCACATCAGCTATCTGCAGTCACTCATCTCACCATGAACGATCATCCTTTCCCAAAGAGTTCTCAACCCTTTTCTATTGCTGATGGAATGGAGAATGGTGAACCTAGAGGACCAGACCAGTTAGGGGGCCATCACAATGACCAGATGATGCCATGAGGGTATCCTGAAACCCTGGGTCCATGGCTGTAACTTTCCCCTGGCAGGGCCTGGGCTGACCTATGGGAGCACCCATTAACCTGCCAATATAAAGGCAGCTTTGATTAAAGAGAAACGAGGCAAGCAAGAGGGCAGGGCTGGCATCCACTGGCTGCTGCAGGGAGGTCCATGTGAAAGAGAAGGACGGGTCCAGCAGACAGGCACTGCCTGAGATTTCTGTGCCCTGCAGGAGCTGGGGCAGGAGGCAGGGTAAGAGAGGCTACTTGTGGTACAAACTTTTCAGGTGGGCCTCTCCCTCCTTGCCCACCCTGCTGTCTTTGCAGGGGTAGTCCTGGGCCTCTACCAAGCAAGTCTCCACTGTCCCAGCAGCTAAGGAAACCTGGTTCCCAGAGTGTCCAGGGAGTCAGTGTGTCTCCCCCAGCAGCCCTCTAGTGCCCCAGGGCCTGAACCACATTTCTTTCTTCTCTTTATACCCTGAAGCACACTTGAGCACAGGGCTTTTAGGAGGCCTCAATAAATATTTGTCACCAGAACTTTGCACAGTCAAATAGAAACTGCACGTTGACACTCTTGGATGGGACTACTTCAAGCTACCCCTACTCAGGCACCTCGGGTTCTCAGCAACCTCTGACAGTCAGCCTCTCACCCACTCCTCTGTGGGCCTCAGCAGCTGAAGGGGGATTCCAGGAGTCCTTCTGCCTGGCATATAGAGGGTGGCCCCAGTGAGGACCCAGCGTGCTGTGTGGGGAGAACACGGAAGGTGCCCTCAGGACCTGCCTCCTACGGAAGGCTCCTCTGCTGTCTGTGCCCTGCTTCATGGTGGGAGAGTGGGGTGCCCTGGTGACCCCCAGACCAGACCACAGGCTCAGATGCTCAGGGGGCAGGCAACCATGGCTAAGGAAAGCAAACCTTGCTGTTAAGGGAGACTAATGCCTTCCTCAGCAGATGGGAGGGCGGATATACAAGGAGGCCTCCAGGGGCAAAATAACAGTGTAAGGAAAATGGTGCTGCCTTAGGAGGCAGGAGAAGAGCAGCCAGCCAGAAGCGATGAGTGTCCTGGAGTGAACTCCCATACACCTTCACTCCTTCAGCCTTTTTCATAAAATCTCTATGCCCTAACTCTTCTTCATTAGGCGGTCATGTTGCCACAAGCCACTCCTCACACAGCACCCTCCTCCCCTATACCCTGAGCAGTGTGTTTTCCTGAGAGTTTACATTTTTCTCCTTTGCAAATTTTTATCTCCAGACCCTTGAATCTGGAAATGAGAAAATAAATTAACAAGGGATTACAGTCTCAAACGTTTTTCCCCACCTTTTGCTTTAGAAAATATATCAAGAAATCATTGTGACTCTTTAGATGGATATTTCTTAAATCTACTCAGTTGAAAACTCAATGAGTGAGATAAAGGTTAAGTCACATCCCTCAGATCCGTGTGTGCAGAAGTATGTGGAAACCGCCAGGGAGAAAGGCCCTGAGTGAGATCACTGTTACCACTTTCTGCCTCAAAATGCAAAGATGACTCAAAATGTAAAGATGCCTTTCACAGAGGTAAGATGAATAGAAAGCCAGCCTTTTGCTTGGGATGAAGCTATTATTTTTAAACTGGTCCTAAAAAGTCTGACCATTTCTCAATTTTGTGGGAAAAATAAAAGAATTCAGTAAAAGCCGTGCCATCCAAATTTGATGGTAATTAAGAAACAAAAGTATCTTCTTTCAGGGAATGAAAATGTTTTAGACAAAGGGGTCCTGGAGTGCATAAGTGATTTATCTGAAATCAAAGACATTTATTTTCTTCACTTTTCACACCACAGAATCATGAAGCTTCTTATCAGAGAGCACTAAAACCCAGTTGGCTTGTTTCAGGAAAAGGAAGGGCTGAGTACGCTTCCAGCGCCAGAAAGTCAGAGGTAATTGACTAAACTGCTTCCACGTTGGCCCCACCAAAGGGTGCAGGGTGATAAGGGTTAAATCAGACAAGTCCCAGCTCTCAGATCTGCGTGTACTGAGGTGCATGTGAGCAACCCTCCCCGAGAAGGGTTCCTTCTGTTATCTTGATGGCAGGAGTATTCAGTGCCCTTTGCATAACCTCCGAAGCCTTGAGTCTGACGGCAAAGTTTGCAAAGACTGTCTCCAGGCTGTAGCCATTGCAAGTGCTTTTGCAAAGATTAGGCTGTTTGATAAACAGATAAACTTGGAACTGGAAGGGACTTTAGAGTCTGCCCAATTCAGACCTCTCGACTTTCTGTTTTTTCAAACAGAGGAGGAAGTTGCAGCTCAGAAAAGAGGCAAGAATCATCCAAGTGACACACAGTCACTTAGCAGCGTTGGGGCTGGGACAAGAACATGAGCTTGGGTCACCACCTTGCACAGCCACGGGTGAAGCCTGGCTCCTGGAAAGGTCCCCAGAGCTCTCCTTCAATCCCCGACCACACGCTTCCTCCTTCCCTGAACTGTCAGCTCCAACTAGTTTGCAGTTGCTGACTTTACATGAGGAGAACTGGGAATAGTTGGTATATTGTTGGTTTGCAGATGGGTCCATCAGTTCAGCAGTTGAAGACAATGACCCCTTCAACCTTCAAGCTAAGAACATTTTTTTCTTAAGCTGCATCAGCATAAGAATCACCAGGGACTCTTGCTAAAATCCAGTTCCCTGGGTCCCATGTCAGAGTAGGAAGATGAGGGACTTCATTTTCGGAAGCTCCTCCGGTGACTTTTAGAATAAGGCAAGCCTGGAACTCTTTTTTTTTTTTGAGACAGAGCCTCGCTCTGTCGCCCAGGCTGGAGTGCAGTGGCGCGATCTCGGCTCACTGCAAGCTCCGCCTCCCGGGTTCACGCCATTCTCCTGCCTCAGCCTCCCGAGTAGCTGGGGCTACAGGCGCCCGCCACCGCGCCTGGCTAATTTTTTGCATTTTTAGTAAAGATGGGGTTTCACCGTGTTAGCCAGGATGGTCTCGATCTCCTGACCTCGTGATCTGCCCGTCTCGGCCTCCCAAAGTGCTGGGATTACAGGCTTGAGCCACCGCGCCCGGCCAAGCCTGGAACTCTCCCTCCTTCTTTTGTCTCTTCAGTCTGGCATTCAAGTCTTTGCTCTTAGCCTGACTTCCTGCTGATCACATTTCTATGCCTCATGGAACTTTTTGGCATTTCATAAAAATTCCATAAACTCATAATAGTGAAAGCTACCATTCACCCTGCACCTCTAGAGCACTACACAGGCAACGCTCATTGCCAGACCTCTACCAGGCAGATGAGGATACCGGCCCCCACTTACAATGAAGACCGAAGGATGGGAAGTTTGAATAACTCTTCCAACGGCACAGAATCCTCACTCTCAGCCACTTCACGGCACTGTTTCGTGAGCATGGCCTTCATTTTTCTCACACATATCTTTGTTTATGCCATTTCCTCTGCAAAACTGTCATGCCTTCTGCCTGCCATCTCTGCTTGATAATGTCAGGCTCATTCTTTCCGGCCAGCACCACTTCCCTCTGCCTCTTTTGAGGCACTTGCCACGTTATGCCTTGTGCTGGAGGTGATCGGGGGCACCTTCTACACTGGCTTTTTAATATTTTTTAGAGATAGGGTCTTGCTCTGTCATCCAGGCTGGAGTGCAGTGGCTCACTACAGCCTTGACCTCCCAGGCTGAAGCAATCCTCCTGTCTCAGTCTCTCAAGTGGCTGGAACTACAGGCACACACCACTTATACCCAGCTAATTTTTATATTTTCTGTAGAGATGGGGTCTCACTTTGTTGTCCAGGCTGGTCTCAAACTCCTGGGCTCAAATGATCTGCCTGCCTCCACCTCCCAAAGTGCTGAGATTACAGGCATGAGCCACACATGGGGCCTACAGCCACCTTCTATCTAGCCTCCACCCTCCCTCCACACAGCAGCATGCGTGATCATTTTTAAATATCTTTCAGGTCATCTCACTCCAGGTTCATCAGGTCCGATGGCTCCCCTCTCCCCATGAGCAAACTCCCTTGCAGTGGCCTGCATTGGCTGTCTGGACTCATCTACTTGGCCTACTTCTGCCCTCCTTGCTCACCCAGCCGAGCACACTGGCCTCCCTGCCAGTCCTCCAAGATGCCACACACACTCCCCTCTTCATAGAAAGGCCCAGGTATCCAAGTGACTCTCTCTGGTTTCCTTTGAGCCTCTGCTCAGACTTCCCTTTGTCATAGAGGCTTCCCATAACTTCCAATATAGGAGGGTGGCTGCTTCTTGCATGCACAAATGGGGAGTCAAGACCCAATGGAGGAAGTTTCCTCTTCAAGGTCACACGTCAGTCAGTGGCAGTCAAGACTGACACCTGAATCTCTCAGCTTCTGCTTCAGTCCCTTTACTGCTGGTCTCTCTGACCAGCAGATCCTAGAATCTATTCTTAAAGCATGGATTTGTCCAATTTCCACCAAGCACAGGCTGTGTAATCATAGACAGACAGCTTCACTTCAAAGCCTGCATTTTCTTAAACACAGTGGGAAGGGGGTGGAGGGAGGCAAGAAGCAGAGATGTACTTGGCCTCCAAGGTCTTCTCTGAATCAAATAATCTTTAAGGAAGGACTGAGCTTTGATGCCTGACATTCCCACCCCCACCCCAGAGTAGATCCAAAATATGTGAGGGCTGAAACACATGCAATTTTATGGGCCTTTTGTGAGAAAAAGAATACAAAAAGTTATAAATAAAAATAGATTAAAATATGAATATTTACTCAGAAAATTGAGAAATACCATAAACATATTAAAATTTTTTAAACTGTATTTTTAGTAATTCATGCTTCGTGTACGCCTGTAATACTTTTTTAATCTACATTTTTTACTAACCACTTTTTGGTTGCCACTTAATATGACAATGATTTTGCTGTATTATTTTCAATAGAGATAATAGAAAGACAATTCACTCATTCTACTAGCAGAGTTGACTGGAGTTTGTTACTTTATTATTGAAAGTTGGGGGGCATAAAATTCTTGATTTCTCACTAGATGTGCTTGCTTTTTGCAGCAGTCCTATACATCCATTTCTAGAAACACAGGAATTCTGACGATTTCTATTTTACACGATTTCCACTTAAAAAGAAAAAAACAGTACATGTACATGATAAACCATGCTCTATGAAGTATAATCCTGAGCGGGGAGAACTTTCCTTCGACCAGACGTCAGTGAAATGAACTCATCCCTTTACAACCGTGTACATGTGATGCTTAGACATTTTTTTTATGGGTTGCTTTCTAGGTCCTTGCTAACCTTGCTTCTTCTCCATCACCCTCAGACCTCCAGTGTTTAGTTTAATTCTTGACAGGCTCTCTGTCTGGTCTGTAGCTCTGTGCCATGGCAGCAGGTGAGTCAGCACAGTGTGGGTCGTGTTCCTGGAAGTCATTTCTACATCAGCAAGGCTAGAAATAATGTCATTGTACACAGACGGACAGCAAAAGATGGCTCTACCTAAGGGAACCTTGAGTAGGGGATGCTTTAGTTTGGACTCCATATTGCATGAAGTTTAATGAAGTACTGCATGCTTCATATTTCATGAAGTCCAAACTAAAGCATCCTCTACTCAAGGTTCCCTTAGCCAGAGTGCACAGTTGCTCTGGGGCCACTTGGACCCCACTTGACAGCCCTTGAGTATGATGGAAGGAAAGCCAGAGTGAAAATCGCATTCTTGACTAATCGTGATTAAAATATCTGATTTTTGTAAATTTTATGGAGACAAATGGCACTGAGAACACTTGGAAGCTTAAACTTCATTATCTCCATGTGAATTCACCACTGCCCTTGAAGCAAAAAACTGCCCACTCCGCCTACCTGTGTGAGAGGAATTCAGCAAGTTTAGCCAGTGAGTTAACTCAAGGAAGAAGAAGCCTCTTTGACCTCACAATAGTTTATTTTTCTCTCAGTAGAATAACCTCAATAAACTTCAGGCAAGAACTCCGCTGTAGAATGAAACCTTGATGAATTCAATTACAAAGGATTACACAAGGTCCTGCTTAAAATATTTTGGCCTTGTGTTTCATTCTGTGTTTAAATTACTGCACCATCATTTATAATCCTCATGACATTCTTGTAAGGCAAGTAGGTGGCAAGGATTATTTTTTATGGTGTTGAAGCTCTGGTTCAAACAGGGCCAAAGTCTGGCAAATGAAATGTAATCATCAAGTTTTATAAGAAAACAAAGGAAGCCAAACATTGAAATCTTCACTGTTAAAGATAACTTTATGTTATCTGCTTACCCTAAATACCATTGGATGTTTTGTATAGTTGAGGTATACAACTTAATAGCAATATTTTCAATGTATAGATAAAAACTACTTTTAGAAAAGGCAAATTTTGAAAGCAATTATCTATTGTCAGCTACTTTCTTAATAGATTTCTTTTTATCTTCTCAAAAGGATTGCAAAGTAAAATAGCTTGAAGATGAAAGAGTGTGATTTTCCATTTAAGGGGCAGGCCACTGTTTCTGTTGGCCAAGAGATCGTTGATATATATCTGAAGATAAATAGTTAATAAAGGTGTTTGGATTGCAACATCTGTTGCCATTCTTGGAAGCTGGGACTTAATTGCAGACTGGAGCATCAAATCTTCAGAGAGTTCGTAAGACAGAGATTGATTGGGGTCACCAGGTTACCCAGAAGTAAAATCCCAATCCTTATCTTTAAAATGCAGTGTCCAATTGATTCTCTCTGGATCATTACACACAGCACATGGAGGTAAAGCCAAGGAGAGGAGTGGTCAAACATTATCCTTTTCAAGATATCTAAAAAATAAACCCTAGCGGTGCTTTGATTTTGGTGAACAGTACAAAGTGGAGCGCCAGCTAAGGCTCAGAGCTAGAGGTAGCAATGTTATGTTCATTAATACAGCTCCCAAATGTACATTCAATGGAGAGAAGCACTGGTAATGCCCTGTTTTTCCACCTTAAAGCCTGAATCACAGATGCCAAGTCTGCCCAGCCAGGGCCAGCAAAGTGAAAGCTCAACTTGTAAGTCATAGGGTTCTCCTGCCATTAGAGATCTATAAAGTCAGAAAATAAGTGAGATGTTTCTATGATTGAGGTGTGATCAGCGTTGACAGCCAGAGATTGCTCTTCAGTTGCATCAGGAGAACCAAGTTCTGGTCAGGCGGTACCACTAAGCCACCATGTGACCTTGAACAAGGCACCCTCTCTCCTGGGCTACCATGGTTCTCTCTTTAAAATCACAGTGTAGACTAAATAATTGTTAATGTTCTTCTCAGAATTTGAACTTGGAAGTCTATTGCCTTTATTTTAATTGGTAGCCTTGCTCTGTATCTTACTTGAATACCTTTCCTGGAGCTCTGGCCCTGAATTTAAGAACTTACCCCACTCTCCAAAGACGGACTCTCAACAGAACAGGCCTAAGCCTTGGTCATAGATACCATGGCCCAAAAGGACAAGGGATGTGGCTCTCCAGCTCTGAGTTTACACTGATGGTCAGTAGATTCTAAAGGAAACCAATGAACAAATCTCTAGAATCTCCATGAAAGATCTCAGAAAATCCCAGATACATGGTGACATCAACAGAAGATAAAATGCTACTTTGCCCAAGGGAGTTGTAAGAAAACAGACTTGTAGCTTCCTGGAGAACTTTAATTTCACTGGATTTTCCTTTTTGACAGACATATGAACAAAAAACTCCAGCTTAGAAGATAACTCCCAGGACCTAGAACATCAGGGAAGCCTGTTGTATAAAACCATTCTACTGCCATCCAGGGCAGGGTCCCCTCAGAAAGGAATGTGTGAGAAAATACCACGGTACGTTCACTGCCGTATTTTATAAGCTTAGAAAAGAAGGGAGACATTGAGGCATGTCTACTATTTGCTTTCTCTTGTTGGCACATAAAAGGTCAGCACTTAGAAGCTGAGATTTCACTGGCCAATAAATATGAAAGAGGGCTCCCCTGAAAAAACCTGCCCACCTCAAGGTACCATTAATTATTCTTTCTTATTAGAACCAAACTATTTTAAATTCATCTATATTTCACAATTATCAAATGTGGTATTTAGTATCTTGTTGCAAGGATCACAAAAGGCGGTACTCTAGATAAAACAGAAAAAAAATTAAACTGCTTTGTAATAAAGTTTACTAAGCATATTTTGGTATAGTTGCAATGCAGGGTGTTATTCTGCCTTTTTAAATGATTTTCTTTTTTAATTTGGAAAATATACATTTGGAATTGTTACATAATTTTGTTATTTGTTCAATGCTCTCCCCAGGCTTAACAAATCATTTGGAAACAAGAAAGATGAAATCTATTCTAGTAAAGCTTTTTGCTCCTTTAGACACACCACACTTCCACACCTGTTCAGATTCCTCCCTAACCATTCAAATTTCTCTGGTCTTCTCTGATCACCTCATGATTCTGTTGCCTTAATTAGCTCCTGCACATTTTCAGAGGTTGAGGAGGGCTAAAGATTGCTTGTTTCCATTTAAAGGCCAGCATGCTTTCTGCTGCCTGGTAATCCAGTAATATATTTCTGCTGAGTTCCATTGTATCCCAAGAAAGAGGAGAGTCACACCAAGGAGGCGGCTTGACTTCAGCTTCCCCTTTTCCTTTCTTCCCAGCCAGGATGCTTCTGGCTGGCCCAGAAGTAAGTTCACATATTGTGCCAGGCAGTCAGAGAATGGCTCCTTAGTGCTTGCACTAATCCTCCTCTTTACTAAATAAGCAAGTCAAGCTCTGGGGGTAGGGATGGGAAGAAAATTATATAATTTGAGTTAATTGGTTTGGGGCTACCCAAAGCCCCAGCTGCATTGAAGGGAATTGTTTGGTCTTCAAGACCCAATTAGAGACATTCAGCTGATGTAAAATAGATTTTATTCTTTTTCTCCAAGTTATTGTCAAGAGACTCAGCCTTCATACCATACCAGAAAATATCCTTTAATCACAGGCTTCCCAAATACATTCTGAAAACATGTCTGGAAATAGGTATATCTAAAGGCATGGAAGGAATAAAAAGACATGCAAACTAACTAGTTTATTTTACAGGTTCAAGAATTCAACTTCTAGTGATAAGACAGGAACTCCTTTTCAACAACCCCTCAAGTACTATAAAATGTGTGTTAGCTAACCAAACTGTATGAACAAATGATCCAAACTCTATCTCTTTTCTGAGAGATTGTTTGGACAGGCTTGAGAAATTCATGTTTGGCCTTCTTAGAGCTGAGACAAAACCACATGTGACTTCTATTTGAATGATCAATGTGTAAGGAATGGCCAGAGTGACATTAACTTGCAAGCAGCCACACTTTGAGTTTCCACTCTGAGTATCAGAATGAGAATTGTCGCATGTTTAAAATGACTTGAGCTGGGCGCGGTGGCTCAAGCCTGTAATCCTAGCACTTTGGGAGGCCGAGACGGGCGGATCACGAGGTCAGGAGATCGAGACCATCCTGACTAACACGGTGAAACCCCGTCTCTACTAAAAACTACAAAAAACTAGCCGGGCGAGGTGGCGGCGCCTGTAGTCCCAGCTACTCGGGAGGCTGAGGCAGGAGAATGGCGTGAACCCGGGAGGCGGAGCTTGCAGTGAGCTGAGATCCGGCCACAGCACTCCAGCCTGGGTGACAGCGCGAGACTCCGTCTCAAAAAAAAAAAAAAAAAAAAAATGACTTGAGATGTGTTGGCTTTTTGGTCTGGCAGCCCTTTCAAATAATGCTTGAAATTGTTTTTTTTTTTTTTTCAAACCAATCTTTTCAAAAAGGTTACTCCTTTTTGTAAGGTCCATGTAACCTAGAAATAAATTAGAAGCAAGAATTGTAAAGTGCAGAGGTAGTACCTATGTGTAGAGAATGGCTAACTTCATGCAATAGTTGCTCCATTGCACTGTTTCCTGAGAGAGTATCACGTGCATGGGGATGGGAAAGGAAATATAATTTGGACCAAATCCTTATCCTCAAAGAACTTTCAAGCATACAGAGGTAGGAATGAATGAGGGAATTACAGAAACAAGCATAAAGTTGAGGAAAACAAAGTGAGGTACCAATGCACATACTAGAGGGTAAGAAGAGATAGAAAGCTAGTTAGAAATTCTGTAACCCAGGAGGCGGAGCTTGCAGTGAGCTGAGATAGCGACAGACAAGACTCCGTCTCAAAAAAAAAAAAAAAATTCTGTGAACAAAATGATGTTCATGATGGGTCTTGCAAGCTCAGACTAGTTCTTAAAAGCTAGAGTCGGCCAGGCACGGCGCCTCATGCCTGTAATCCTAGCACTTTGGGAGGCCGATGCAGGCAGATCACCTGAGGTCAGGGGTTCACAGCCTGGCCAACATGGTGAAACCTCATCTCTACTGAAAATACAGAAATTAGCTGGGCATGGTGGCAGGTGCCTGTAATCCCAGTTACTCGGGAGGCTGAGGCAGGAGAATCACTTGACCTCTGGAGCCAGAGGTTGCAGTGAGCCAAGATTGCACCATTGCACTCCAGCCTGGACTACAAGAGTGAAACTCTGTCTTAAAAAAAAAAAAAGCTGGAAGTCCCAGCAGGCAGAGGAATCACTTACAGTGCTCAAGACCCCTCCTAAACATCATTTTGTTGGGAAGATTATTCTAGAGGACACAATATGAAGAAGAGGGAGATGTCTGGAAAACATTGAGCAATGCAATTTGAAATGCAACCAAGAGTATTTGTGGGGAACACAAAGAGATTGAGTTTGAAAGACTATATCAGGTGCAGATCCTAGGCCTTGACTACCCAAGTGAGAAATGTGTACTTTATTTCAAAAGCAATGGAAAGTCACCTAAGGATTTGAAGCCTGGAAACGAATGAATGGATTGGAACTCTGCTTTTAGCCAGGGTCTATGACATCAGTGGACTGGGTAGGAAAAGGAATAAGAATGAAATCCAAGCCCAAAAGAGCTATTCCAGAGTGTGGAGGGCATGCACGGCTGCAGGCAAAAATAATTTATCCAGTAGGAGACCAAGGGGTGCTACATCCTACAAACAGCCAAAGACCTGATTCTGAGGTAAATGGGATGGTACCCTGAGAAGTAACTTTTATTCATTTGACAGATATAATTGAGTGCCTACTTTGTGGTAGGTACTGTCCTGGCACGTGGGATGCATCAGCGAATGAAACAGATACAGATCCCTGCCTCGTGAAAGAAGCAATTACCTCTCACATGGTGCTCTGAGTCCCCTTCATAAACAGCAGAGGTGAGAGGCCAGTTTCTAAATAAGAGCTTTGACAAGTACAGCCCTTTCCCTGTAGCTGCTAAACTGGTGTGTGGATTAGAAGTAGCAAGACCATGACATGTCTCAGGAAGTTAGAGGCCCTGTAGGGAGGTGAGCAAACAATGTGCATGCTGTACACAGCTAAACTAGCAGCATCAATATACAAGGGGTGACATCAGGTAGATAGGGGCTGCCCCAAAAACCAGAAGATGTCATAGGCCACAAGCAAGTGAGATCAAGAGCCTGAGCTTATGTAAAGACATAAGGGAGGTAACTCGGCAGGAAGCAACATAGAGATGGGAAGGCAGAGCATTGAAATATGGCATTGCTTGTAGAGCGGGAGAAGGAGTCTGGCTGCAGACAGCTCTGCCCAACCCCTGGTGCAGGTGCCACACAGAGACGGATCCATCGGGACATCAGGACATCATGCCCTTGATAGAAGCATACTGCTCGCTACCCTTCTTGCCCTGAGACTCCACTTTCCAGGCAAAAAGCTGCTTCCAGTTGGCTTTCTTGGGGAGCTTGCCCACAAGGAAATGATGGGCTGGACATGAGTTTGTATGTCTCCCCAAGAAAGGCCAATTACACCGTCCAAATGGATGAATTGGAATGCTAATCTACGTATCAGTTGCCTGTACGACAGACTGTGTGAACAGGATCTTCCCAGGAGCTCAGTTCAACAAGGGCTGATCCTGGAGCTGGCGGATCTCACCAAGCACAGCCAATCCTTACAGGGAACACTATGCCAGTCCTGGCTGTGAGCACTTCACGTGTATGATTTATCTACTCCTTACAACCATCCTATGAGGTTACTAGGATTCTGATTTTATCAATCATGTTAAGTAACCTATGCAACATCACACTGCTAGAAGATGGCAGAGCTGGGATTCAAGTCCAGGTTTTCCTGACTTCTAGCTACACCATTTGGGTATCTAACAGGTCTCTCCAGGATCCCTCTGTTGCCTGCTCTCAGCACTGTGAACATCCAGTTCTCATTGGGGTGAACGCAATCGAGGGTCCTTCGGGTGAATCGTCACTTCATTCCCACTATTACATCACCTCAGCAGAAGCATTTCACTGAAATCAAACACCCTGTACATGTATATAAATCACTTGATTCTTGTTGGAATCCCAAGGAAGGCAGAGTAAAGATCATCCTCTCCATCTGACAGAGAAGGACTCAGATTGGTGAAGGTGAAGCAACTTACCAAGGTTATGTGGCTGGCATGAGAGAGGCCCACCTCTAGAAGTCATGTTCTTTAACTCCCAACCTGGGGCTCTTTCCAATGGCTCTTTAGGAATAGACTTCTTTCTGATATTGGCACATATATATTGGTCCAGGTAGTGCCTACCAGAGCACTGGGCATGTAGCCCCAGGTGACTCTGTGGCACTAAAGTGATTGGTATCACATCAGCCATTCACCCACCTCTGCAGGCTGAGTCTGATCCTGACCTCACAGGACAGTTCTTAGGAGTGGGCTATGGAAAGGAACTGGAAAAGCAGACCCTGATAATCATAAAATCTGATGCTCGCTTAAGGCTGCTTTGGCCCTCTCTAAGTACATTGTGTGTATTGATGCATTTAAACCTTAACAGCAACCCTGACCAGCAGGTGCAACCCTTGTTTCCATCTTACAGATAAGGAAACAGGGAGGGCAGGAACCTTTGGTAGGTTTGCCCAAACTCACATAATCAGTAAGAAGCAGAGCCAGAATCAGGATGCAGAGCCCACTCAGAATTGCACAACAACATAACCACACCACACTGCCACTTAGACAAGTGGTGTCATCCTGCCCAATGCCATATTTTCCTAGGTGGTCTGAGCTGAGTGTCCCTTCAGAGGCCCTCGGTGGATCCCAGTCTTCCCATATGAGAAGTGAGGGATTGAACTTCATGATCAATAACATCTTCCGATTCTCCAGTAGATTCATACTGACTTCCTCCTAAATGGGGCCCACTGGAAATACACTCCTGCTTGGCCAGTATTTTTATTCACGCTTTTGTAGTATTACTTTCAGGAACAGTTTCAAAATCTAACAGCCCAAAGGAAGCTGAGCAGGAAGGCCACCTAGAATGCCTCCTACTCCTAAGAAAGCGGTGGAGTGTCTTCAAATACAACCTGCTGAGATAAATCCCGTCATTGGAACTTGCCAGGAGACGGGAGTGGCACTGCCTCTGTGGGGTCCTAATCGGAGCCCTTGTGGGAGAAGCCATTTCTGAACTTTGCTTATTAACTCCTCACAGGTGCCCAGGCCCCACCGAAATTGGGCTCATGTCAGCCAAACCCATAGGGGACCTACAACTGTAGAGCTCAGCCCAGTCTCTTTTTTATTTTTCTTTTCTCCTCCCCCTTTTTTATCTATTTACTGGGTCAAACAATTGAGAAGACTAAATTCTAAACAGCCTTTGTTGTTCCTGCCCCTTCATTCCCTTTAAGTCAAAGAGGTGGAATTCAAAAGCAAAGCCACGAGACATCCATCTTCCAGAAAGTTAAACAAGGACAGGCAGTTATAGATGGCAGATAAGACTCGTTTGTCAACAGACACCCAACGGCAAAAGGGCACAACTGGATAATACGCCAGCACGAAAGCCTCAGGCCCAGTGGGATTTTACCTGGGATAAGCCCCCTGCAAAGCAGGGCACCACCTCTGGGGTGATGGCGTCAATAAACCAGCACTAAGTGCACTTCTTCCTCTTGGGTTAGGAGGTTATTTGTACTAGGCCAGCCACACACACTTCATTTTGATTCTGGCCCGTGGCTATGGAGTAAAAATGGGAGATGATACAGACTCTCTAAGACAAAAAAAGAAAACTGTGAGCCAAGTTCATTCACTTGGTCTTTCAACAAAATCTACTGAGCACCTACTCTGTGCCAAATGTTGTAGGAGGTGAAAAAAGGACACAGAAATCTGTGCCCTTCAGAACTTACGTATTAGTAGACAAGTTAGGTAGTAAATAAATATATACTAACCATACATGGAGAACCAAGGAACATAATGAAGCTGGTTGGTTGCTCCTAAGTTCAGTGGACAAAATTATGAAAGAAAATGATGAACTCGGGGATTCTATCTCCTGGCTTATTTGGCAGACACTGAGCCTCAAATCTGCTAAGATTGCCCTGAATAAGAGTCATATCTCCTACAGAGAAAGAGCTGAAATTGTGGAAAAGCAGACACAAGCTCTTATCATGGGAGGGGCTGATCTGCAGCGAAAGATGCATGCACAGCCTCGCCAGGTGTTTACTGTTAGAGTGAGGGCATCAATTGGAAAATAATGGGACCCTGAAGCTTGGAATGGGAATGTGAGGGAGGCCCCTGATGAAGCTGAGGACACTGAGTTTGTAAACTCTGATGAACCTTTTCTGCCAGAAGAAACAGCTTCCCCATCCCCAGTAGTGGCAACATCCCCTTCCTGACCCATGCTGCCATCAGCCTTTCCACCTTTGTCTGAGGAGATCAACCCTGCACTGCCTGAGGCAACAGTGATGGCCTCCTGAGGCAATTGCCAGGCAAGATAATGTTGATTCTGCTCAGGAGCCACCCCCAACACCCCTGTTTGCTTGTAGACCTATAACTAGACTAAAGTCCCAGTGGGCCTCTAGAGGTGAGGAGGTGAGGTTGACAGTGTGACCCATGAGGAAATGTGCTACACTTGAAAAGAACTGTTTGAGTTCTCTAATTTATATAAGCAGAAATCTGGTGAACAGGCATGGGAATGGATATTAAGGGTGTGGGATAGTGGTGGAAGAAACATAGAGTTGGATCAGGCTGAATTTATTGATTTGGGCCCACTAAGTAGGGACTCTGTGCATTTAATGTTGCAGCTTGGGGAGTGAAAAAATGTTCTAATAGTTCATTTGTTTGGTTAGATGAAATGTGGATTAAAAGATGACCCACTGTGAACCAGCTGGAAATGCCTGATCTCCCTTGGTTGAATGTAGGGGAAGGGATCCAAAGGCTTAGGGAGATTGGGATGGTGGAGTAGATTAGTCACTGTGGACCTACTCATGCCAGCTGGGAGGGTACAGAAGATATACCTTTGACCAATGCCTTGTGAAATAGATTTGTGAGAGCAGCACCTGCATCTTTGAAGAGCACTGTAATTGCTCTTCTCTGTATGTCAGATCTAATTATGAGAACCACAGTCACTCAACTACAGAATTTAAATACAATGGGAATAATTGGATCCCAAGGTGGCAGGGGCCAAGTGGTGGCACTCAGCTATCAAAGGTAAGGTAGGTGTAGCTACTGTAATGGACAGCAGAGGCAAATGGCAATCAGAATAGTCAAACTCATGTAGAGCTCTGGCACTGGCTAATAATCACAGTGTTCTAGAAGTGAAATTGATAGGAAACCTACTGTATTCCTACTTCCTTAATACAAGCAGAAAACTTCTCGGTTGAATAGACAAAAGACTAATTTGAATTATAAAAACAGAGAATTACAGTCCCTCAATCAGTTTGCAGATTGGTGCCAGTTTACAGACCCAGAACCCCATGAATGAAGGGGAGACCGGGGCTCCTTGAGGAAGGACCCCACTACATTACCGACAGTTTATGCAGTGAACCTTTCTCCCATCCTTCCCCAAGGAGACCTCTGGCCTTTTACCAGGGTAACTATGCACTGGGGAAAGGGAAATGATCAGACATTTCAGGGACTACTGGACACTGGCTCTGAGCTAATGCTGATTCCAGGGGACCCAAAACATCATTGTGGTCCTCCGGTTAAAGTAGCAGCATATGGAGGTCAGGTAATTAATGGAATTTTAGCTCAGGTCTGACTTACTTTGGGTCCAGTGGGTCCCCAGACTCATCCTGTGATCATTTCCCCAGTGCCAGAATGTATAATTGGCATAGACATACTTGGCAGCTGGCAGAATCCCTGCACTGGCTCCCTGACTGGTAGGGTGAGGGCTATTATGGTGGGAAATGCCAAATGAAAGCCATTAGAGCTGCCTCTACATAGAAAAATAGTAAATCAAAAACAGTGTCACATCCCTGGAGGGACTGTGGAGATTAGTGCCACCATCAAGGATTTGAAAGATGCAGGGGTGGTGATTCCCACCACATCCCTGTTCAACTCTCCCATCTGGCCTGTGCAGAAGACAGATGGATCTTGGAGAATGACAGTGGATTATCATAAGCTTAACCAAGTGATGACTCCAGTTGCAGCTGCTGCACCAGATGTGGTTTCATTGCTTGAGTAAATTAACACATCTCCTGGCACCTGGTATGCAGCCATTGACTTGGCAAATGCCTTTTTCTCCGTTCCTGTCCATAAGGCCCACCAGAAGCAATTTGCCTCCATCTGGCAAGGCCAGCAATATACCTTTGCTGTCCTACTTTAGGGATATATCAATTCTCAAGCTTTGTGTCATAATCTTATTTGGGGAGACCTTGATTGCTTTTCGCTTCCACAGGATATCACACTGGTCCCTTACACTGATGACATTATGCTGACTGGATCCAGTGAGAAAGAATTGCAAACACACTGGGGTTATCGGTAATACATTTGTATGCCAGAGGATGGGAAATAAATCCAACTAAAATTCAGGGAACTTCTACCTCAGCAAAATTTCTAGGGGTCCAGTGGTGTGGAGCCAGTCGAGATATTCCTTCTAAGGCGAAGGATAAGTTGCTGCAGTTGGTCCCTCCTACAACCAAGAAAGAGGCACAATGCCTAGTGAGCCCATGTGGATTTTGGAGCCTACACATTCCTCATTTGGGTGTGTTATTCCAGCCCATTTATTGAGCGACCATCCGAAGGCTGCCAGTTTTAAGTTGGGTCCAGAATAGGAGAAGGCTCTGCAGCAGGTCCAAGCTGCTGTGCAAGCTGCTCTGCCACTTGGGCCATATGACCCAGCAAGTCCAATGGTACTTGAGGTGTCAGTGGCAGATAGGGATGCTGTTTGGAGCCTTTGGCAGGCCCCTATAGGTGAATCACAGGGGAGGCCTCTAGGATTTTGGAGTAAGGCCATCTTCTACAGATAACTACTCTCCTTTTGAGAGACAGTTGGCCTATCACTGGGCTTTGGTGGAAACTGAACGTTTGACTGTGGGTCATCAAGTCACCATGTGACCTGAACTGTCTATCATTAACTGGGTCCTTTCTGACCCATCTAGTCATAAAGTGGGTTGTACACAGCAGCACTCTATCATCAAATGGAAGCTGTATATATGTGATCAGGCTAGAGCAGGTCCTGAAGGCACAAGCAAGTTACATGAGGAAGTGGCTCAAATGCCCATGGTCTCCACTCCTGCCCCCCTGCCTTCTCTCCCCCAGCCTGCACTGATGGCCCCATGGGGAGTTCCCTACGATCAGTTGACAGAGGAAGAGAAGACTAGGGCCTGGTTCACAGATGGTTCTGCACGATATGCAGGCACTACCCGAAAGTGAACAGCTGCAGCACTACAGCCCCTTTCTAGGACATCCCTGAAGCATAGCGGTAAAGGGAGATCTTCCCAGTGGGTAGAACTTTGAGCAGTGCACCCGGTTGTGCACTTTACAGGGAAAGAGAAATGGCCGGATGTGCGATTATATGTTGATTCATGGGCTGTAGCCAATGGTTTGACTGGATGGTCAGGGACTTGAAAGAAGCATGATTGGAAAATTGGTGATGAAGAAATTTAGGGAAGAGATATGTGGATGGACCTCTCTGAGTGATCAAAACCATGAAGATATTTGCATCCCATGTGAGTGTTCACCAATGGGTGACCTCAGCAGAGGAGGATTTTAATAATCAAGTGGATAGGATAACCCATTCTATGGACACCACTCAGCCTCTTTCCCCAGCCACCCCTGTCATCACCCAATGGGCCCATGAACAAAGTGGTCATGGTGGCAGGGATAGAGGTTACACATGGGCTCAGCAACATGGACTTCCACTCACCAAAGCTGACCTGGCTATGGCCACTGCTGCGTGCCCAATTTGCCAGTAGTAGAGACCAACAGTGAGCCCTCGATATGTCACCATTCCTGGGGATGATCAGCCAGCTACCTAGTGGCAGGTTGATAATATTGGACTTCCTCCATCATGGAAAGGGCAGTGTCACTGGAATAGACACTGTGGATATGGGTTTACCTATGCTGCATGCAATGCCTCTGCCAAGACTACCATCTGTGGACTCACAGAATGCCTTAACCACTGTCATGGCATTCCACACAACATTGCCTCTGACCAAGGCACTCACCTTATGGCTAAAGAAGAGAGGCAGTGGGCTCATGCTCATGGAATTCACTGGTCTTACCATGTTCCCCATCATCCTGAAGCAACTGGATTGATAGCACAGTGGAATGGCCTTTTAAAGTCTCAATTACAATGCCAACTATATGATAATACTTCACAGGGCTGAGGCAAATTTCTCCAGAAGGCCCTGTATGCTCTGAATCAGCGTCCAATATATATATGGTACTGTTTCTCCCATGGCCAGGATACACGGGTTCAGGAATCAAGGTGTGGAAGTGGAAGTGGCACCACTCACCATCACCCCTAGTGATCCACTAGCAAAATTTTTGCTTCCTGTTCCCACGACATTACATTTTGCTGGCCTAGAGGTCTTAGTTCCAGAGGGAGGAAAGCTACCACTAGAAGACACAACAACGATTTCATTAAACTGGAAGTTATGATTGCCACCTGGGCACTTTGGGATCCTCCTGCCTTTAGGTCAACAGGCTAAGAAAGGAGTTACAGTGTTGGCTGAGATGATTGACCCAGACTATCAAGATGAAATCAACCTACTACTCCATAACGGAGGTAAGGAAGAGTATGCATGGAATCCAAGAGATCCATTAGTGCATCTGTTAGTATTACCATCTCCTGTGATTAAGGTCAATGGGAAACTACAACAGCCCAATCCAGACAGGACTACACATGGCCCAGACCTCTCAGGAATGAAGGTTTGGGTCGCTCCATCAGGGAAAAAGATACAACCTGCTGAGGTGCTTGCTGAAGGCAAAGGGAATACAGAATGGGTAGCAGAAGAAGGTAGTCATCGATACCAGCTATGACCACGTGACCAGCTGCAGAAATGGGGACTGTAATTGTCATGAGTATTTCCTCCCCCCTGCTTTTGCTAAAAATATGTTTGTGCATGTATATGCTTGTACTAAGAAAATATCTTTATTTTATTTCCTTTTCCTTTATCATGTGACATAAGATTTATTGACTTCATATCAGCATTTAAGTATTGGTAACTGTATGTAACAGTATTTGGGTTGGGGATTGGTGCATTTATCATTGTACCAATGATAGTTGTGTTATGTTAGGCATAATTATGACCTTATTGTCTTTATTTGAAGATTATGTGTGATCTCATGAGATGTGTATGGGTTCAAGTTGACAAGGAGTGGACTTGTGATGGTTAATGCTGAGTGTCAACTTGATTGGATTGAAGCATACAAAGTATTGATCTTGGGAGTGTCTGTGAGGATGTTGCCAAAAGAGATTAACTTTTGAGTCAGTGGACTGGGGAAGGCAGATCCACCCTTAATCTGGTGGGCAAAATCTAATCAGCTTCCAGCAAATATAAAGCAGGCAGAAAAACATGAAAAGGAGAGACTGGCCTGGCCTTCCAGGCTACATCTTTCTCTCGTGCTGGATGCTTCCTGCCCTCGAATATCAGACAGACTCCAAGTTCTGCAGTTTTGGGACTTGGACTATCTCTCCTTGCTTTTCAGCTTGCAGACAGCCTATTGTGGGACCTTGTGATCATGTAACTTAATACCTAATACACTCCCCTTTATATATATATATCCTATTAGCTCTGTCTGTCTAGAGACCCCTGACTAATACAGGTGGTCCAGGAGGTGACATTTGAATAAAAAGCACGAGTCGTGTTAGTATCCGGGGAAGACTGTTCCAGGCAGAGAGAACAGCAGATGCAAAGCTCAGAGGCAGAAGCATCCTCAGCATGCTTGAAGACCAGGAAGAGGGCTGCTATGGCTCGCTAAAATGAGGGAGGAAGAATTTAGGAGACGGTAACCCCAGACTTTTGGCTCCCGGAGCTAGTCACTAGGAAAAGGTGGGAGCGAAGCATCCAATACTCTTATCCTGAGAGGCTGCTGGGAGGAGCTGCTATTGCTAAAATCTTGAGCTTCTTGAATAAAGCACATTGCGTTTTAGAAAGGAGCAAACTATGACTCATTCAACTGTGTAGTTAGTGACCTGCTTTTCATGAGCTCCCAGAAAACTCTCTGCACCCAAACCAAGTCGGTTCTGCTCTCCAGAGATTGTTTGATTTGTGTTATTCAAGAGAATTATTTTTCCTTCCTGTCAACTTACAAGGGAGAAATGTCTCAGCAGTGGTATAGTGTCTAAGACTTAACAACCGGATACCTGGGGAAAAATTCAGATAGGTACATAGACAGACAGACATAAGTTTATTGTAAACTTTACTAATACAAAGAACATGTACAACACAATTTAAAAATGATAACATGCCGGGCGCGGTGGCTCAAGCCTGTAATCCCAGCACTTTGGGAGACTGAGGAGGGCGGATCACGAGGCCAGGAGATGGAGACTATCCTGGCTAACATGGTGAAACCCCGTCTCTACTAAAAAAAAAAATACAAAACATTAGCCGGGCGTGGTGGTGGGCACCTGTAGTCCCAGCGACCCAGGAGGCTGAGGCAGGAGAATGGCGTGAACCTGGGAGGCGGAGCTTGCAGTGAGCCGAGATGGTGCCACTGCACTCCTGTCTGGGCGACAGGGCGAGACTCCGTCTCAAAAAAATAAACAAATAAATAAGTAAAAATTAAAAAATAAAAATGATAACAAACAATACTCGTATTAGGGTTCTCCAGAGAAGCAATAGGCAGATTTTGATACCTACGACAGGATTTACTGTAGGAATTGCCTCACACTCAGTTACGGAGGCGAAGTCCCATGATATGCTGTCTGCAAGCTGCAGAACCAAGAAAGCCAGTGGCGTCGTTCAGTCTGAGTCTGAAGGGCTAAGAATGAGGGTGTAACTTCCAGTCTTGAGAGGCAGGGCTGGGAGGTAGGGAGTGGAAACCGGGGGTGTGAGGGTGCTAGTGTAATCCTGGCATCTGAAGTCCTGAGAGTCAGGAGCTCTGATGTCTAAGGGCAGGAGAAGGTGACGTTTCAGCTCAAGAAGAGAAGGAGAATGTGCTCCTCCTCTCTTTGTTTTCTTGAAGAGGGCTCTCAGTGGATTCGGTGATGTCTACCACACTGGTGAAGGTGAATCTTTCTTACTCCATCTAAGAATTTACACGTTTCTCTCTCCAGAAGCGTCCTCACAGACACACCCAGAAAAAATGTTTTGCCAGCTATCTGGGTGTCCCTACACCTAGTCACTTTGACACATAAAATTACCCATCATAAGACCATTTACCGTAAATTGTATACAGCCAAGTGAGACTCACAAAAGGCTTTCATTGATTGCTGCTGAAACTTTGAATGTGTAGGCCATCTATGGGGGCAGCTGACAAACAGGTGGAGCTCTGGCATGAATGTCGGGTGATATTTTCATTTAAGTGAATACGTAAGACAGAAGTGAAACAATAAAGATAGGTAGGAATTTTACTCTTTCATCATCAATGATAGGCAACTTCCTTGCAGAACTGGGTAATAGTTTTTGAGTACTAGAAGAATAGTTCCTCAACTTTTTGTGCTATTCACCATGTAATGGCATAGACAAAACATACTGTTAAATTTAATCTGCATTATTAATATTTTTCCATCATGTGCTTAAGTCAAGATACACAGCAAAACAATGAATCACCCTCAGATTTCTAGCACTTGCCCATTTCCGTAGCATAAATACTCACACCACAACTGATGTCACATGACCAACACGACATCACTGAATGCAGCTGAGAAGAGACAGACACCATTCTGCAGTATCTCTGTCTGCCATGCGGCTACCATAGCTGCTAATAACCTCAGGAGTATGTGTAATGGTAGAATATAGTAAAATAATCTGGAAGCAACGAGTTTTTAGTGTTTGTTTCCTTTTCATTTTTTAATTAATTCATTAATTTACTCACCTACTTTGAGAGATGGGGTGCTGCTATATTGCCCGAACTCCTAGGTGCATATGATCCTCCCGCCTCAGCCTCTGCCAGGTTAACGGGGACTACAGGCATGCCTTTGTTTCCGTTTTGAAAATATAATTTATTTAATTATAAATCCATAAAATTTAATTTTAATAATGGCTGTATTTCACAACTGGCCCACAAAACTTCTAAAAATTTAACAACTGACTCTCCTGATCTGGTTGTAAACCAGCTCCAGCACACCCCTGTGTCTTAGTGGTGTCCCGTCCTGTCTTCACAGCTGAGTTTGAAGTTTCAAGCTCTTTGCCTCTCTTTCATCCTTTCTACAGGCAGTGGTGTGAAATAGACAGTTATTGTCTAAAGGCCTGGGAGTGATCCACAATAGTACCTCATTTAGATACCAGAGCATCACAGAAGACTTAGCAATGTAGCACAGACACATGAATACTTGAATCCTGATGTATTGCTGCTGGAATAGGTACACATATAGCACATCAGTGATGCTGGAACAGATTGAAGAGGTCACTTTAGTTCAGCTTCTCACCCTCCTTAATAAATGCCCTCCTTCTGTAGCCCCATCATATAGTCTGTTATTAACCTACAAAGAATAATTTTTTAAAATGGTCAGTCATGGTGGCTCATGCCTATAATCCCAGCACTTTGGGAGGCTGAGGTGGGAGGACTGCTTGAGGCCAGGAGTTCATGACAAGCCTGGGCAACACAGCAAGACCCTATCTCTACAACAATGTTAAAAAACAATTAAAATTTTTATGAAGAATAATGAAAATAAAATAGCACCATGGTATTTTGAGCATGAAGTAACTAGTAAACCATGCACTCCCTCCTCTGTTTGACAGGGACCCCAGTAGAGTGTGCTCTATACTATTGGTGTGATCATTTGGAGGATAATACACGGAAAAGCTAGCAAAACTATATACGGACTCTCTCTCACCTTAAACCCTTAGCTTATGGAAACATACTAGCTGTACACATAATAACATCTATGTATGGCCAGGAGCAGTGGCTCACGCCTGTAATCCCAGCACTCTGGGAGGCCAAGGTGGGTGGATGACCTGAGGTCAGGAGTTGGAGACCAGTCTGACCGACATGGTGAAATCTCATCTCTACTAAAAGTACAAAAATTAGCCAGGCGTGGTGGCAGATGCCTGTAATCCCAGCTACTTGGGAGGCTGAGGTGGGAGAATCGCTTGAACCCAGGAGACGGGGGTTGCAGTGAGCCGAGATTGCACCACTGCACTCCAGCCTGGGTGACACAGTGAGGCTCCATCTCAAAAAACAAAAAAACAAAAACAACAACAGCAAAAACTATATATTTTTTAATCTCCCTTCCCCAAAACCACCATGCCATGTCACACCACTGTGGTTTTGCTGAGGTTGTTCCTTCATCCTGCAGATCTCTTCCTTTGTCACTACCTGTTAAATCAAGGTCCAGATCCAACAAAATTCTTCCTGTTCTCAGGAGGCACAAGCTGCTCTTCACCACCGTGGCCCTCTAACCCCTAGCACTCTAATGGAACACTGCTACTTTCTGCCAGGAATTATAATTATTCGTGAGCTCCTAGAGGACAGGGATCATCCCGTTTTATCTTTCAACCTTGCTCTCAGGGTCTCGCACAGTGAGATCAATGATGTGGTCATCCTGGCCGCAGGGAAGGCACACTAGTGATGTGTTACTTGGGTGTAGCTATGACTCAGATGATGTGCCCAGCTTGGCCGTAAACATGCAGCAAGCACACTAGCCTCTCCCTCTGCATTCTCAGCAGGGCCTAACTTCCAAAATTCACCAAAAGGAAACTTCAATCTCCTGAAGTTTCCAAAAGACAAATAAGTCATAGTCAGACCCCAGTTGCTCTCCAAAGGGACAGATTCCACTGTCTGAACTTGTACCATGGCCTTGAGGTGCACTCCCAGCTGTCTGCATCATGATATGGCTGGTGTCCCTGCCAATGTGCACAGGATGAGAAACCAAAGCTCCTGTTGATGAGAATCAATAACAACAGTAATGGTCTTGCCCTGGTCTGCACGAGGCAGCCCCAAAGGGGAGTCCAGCATCATAAACTCTGCAGGAAGGTGGCCTGGCTCCATCGTTTGCCAGCTGTGTGACCTGGGGCAAGTTGCTTAACCTCTCCACCAGCTTCCTCAATTGCAAAGTGAGAATCATAAGCATGCCACTCTCATAAGGTTATTGTGAGGATTTAATAAATTAATATATGAAGAGTACCCGGGATAAGTCTTCAATGAATGGTAGTTATTATTTATATTAGTAATGACAACAACAAATATTATTAGAAGAAAAACATTTCTAGTGGCTTCTAGGAGAAGAGGGGACAGGAGGGGATAGGAGAGCAGGGAGGACTGGGAATGTGGGAATATGGTTTCTAGGCCTGGCTCTACAATTATGTAACTCTGTGACTAGAAGCTAAATCACGTCCTGTCTCTGGACCTCAGTTTCTTCCTCTGTGATATGAGGTCGTTGGACTGGATTAGAGTTTCCTAAACTGAGCTAAGCATCAAAATGTTCTGGGAAGGCTTTTAAAAAATCTAGGTTCTCAGGCCCCTTTCCTGGTTTACTGAATTGGGCTCTGAGACTGTGGATCCCAGGAATAGTATTTGTTTTTAAGCTTCTTTGGTGAGTCAAATGCAACTAGTTAGTGCTTAGGAGCCATTGGATTCAACCAAAAACTCCAGCCTCAGGGTTTTTTTTACTTACCGTTCCCTCTGCTGGGAAAGCTCTTCCCCTCAATGTTTCTTTGACTCAGTCTCTCATTCACACTACTGCACAAATGTCCCCTCCTCAGAGAAAACACTCCTGATCATCCTATGTAACTCTCCAGCCACTCTCCAACCTCTTAATGTGACTCATTCTTCCCTGGAGCACTTCTTACCATGTGCATTGGTTGGCTGGTTGTTCTTCTTGCTCCCTAGACTATAAGCTCCATGAGGGCAGGGATTGAGTTTTGTCCACCACTGCATCCTAGCACCTCTGCTATAGTGCCTGGTTCGTAAGTGACATTCAATAATTCAGTTTTGAATTACCTAATGAATAGCTGAATGGATTGGATGAATGAATCAGTGTGCATCCACTTTGCCTCTGCCTGTAGGTCAGAATGGGGAGCTAGCTGAAAGCAGCAGGGAGGTGAAGGGAAGCATACAGCGTGCTCAGCAGAGAAACTCAGGGAGAGTCTTTCCTCCTGGGAGACATTTTAGAATACAGTTCAAAGCCTCTCACTGCGGCTCAACCTTCGGGGGCCCTTGAAGTTCCCCAGGATTGTGAACTATGCTTCTGCTATTCCTGAGGCGATTCTCCCAGGGAGAGATTTTTAAACCCAGCTGTCTGCCTCAGAGCTATGTTTTGGGGTTTCATAGCACTCAGATTTTCCAGGTGCTTATATTTAGGGAGGATGATGACAAACTTTTCAGCAGTCGCTTTATGGAGGAATGGGGAAGCTTTCCAGATCCCCACTATAGAACAATATACACCAAGAGACATGATGTCATTGAAAAAGGTGTTTTAAAAAGGTGTTTGAGCTGGAAAATATTTCCAAAAGTATTTTAGGGGGTTCATAAATGATTAATAAAATTTATGGAGGTGGGTTATTATCTTAAAAATAGAGTCTATATGAAATACTTTTGAAGGTAAGATTTTATGGGCTAGCATTATATTTCCAGATTTCTAGGCCTTTAAAAGATAAATATGCTGATTGAAGTCCATCAGTGTTAAAAGAAAAAGTCCATTTTCCCATCACATTTTATTTGCACAATTGGGATGTGGAAACTAGACACATAGATTCTGAAGTATTTAACTCATCTGTTCAATTGTTGGCCCTACCAATCAGAAATGATCAGCTTAAATATCATATCAGCATCCGTAATTTTGACTGACTTGCCAAACATCAAAACTCTCTTTTTGCCCTCTGAATAGTAATTTTTCAAAACTTTGGGGAAAATAAATAAGTCAGATAATTTACGAAGTGAAAGAGCACACATTTCCAATATTAATGAATATTCTCTCAAGGCTTAGTTGCACTGATTAAGTTTGGGCAACGTTAAGTGGATGATTAAGTTTGGGAAACATTAAGTGGATGAAATTTTTCAACAGAACATATCAGCCTTTTTCATATGTTAATGTGCATGTGATTCTCCTGCAGGAAAAAATCAGACATAACATTTTCCAAAAGTATCTGGTCAGGAAACTCTGTAGACCCAGATTGCCATTTATCCTCTTGTGGAGCTAGCATTCCTCAGAACACAGATAGGTCTAGTAAGGACTACTAGTGGACTGGCTTGAGTTTTTAGAAAATACCGTTCGTTGTTTGTTTGTTTGTTTTTGTTTGCTGAGGAAGTTGGAAGACAAGTATTATAAGAATTGTCCAGTGATTTTTCCAAATTCAAGATATGATTCCTGCCCTCTGTACCCACAAGAGAAATGAAAGAGATGGCACAGATATGTTCTTGGTATGGATGGCTGGTTTAACAAAGGTACCTATGGGTAAAAATCTAGTTTTGGCCATGATGGAGTAAACTGGTATTGGATGTGCCTTCCACCACAAGCAATGATTAAACAGGACAAAATATCTGAAGCAATTATTTTCAGGTATTGAATAATGAACAGCAGAGGTGTGATCCTTGAAAGAAGTGAGCCCTGTGTGCCGTCTGGCTTTCCGCCCGTGGACAGTTACCAGATCCCAATGAAAGGAGGGAGTGCACCAGCAGAGGATGGTGAGCATGTTTAGTAGAGGAGGCAGAGATTGGATCTTGGGAGTGCGGGAGCGGTGGAATCTGCAGGGCAAGGTACCAGAGGAGAAGTATCTGTGCCAGAAGGTTGCCAGAAGTTGTATCAGGCAGTCCTCCAGGGTTCTTGGCTGAGAACAGGACTGTATGTGCACAGGGTAAAACTCTACTAGGCCTATTAGAGAACAGATTCAGTGGGGATGCACTCTGAATAGAGACACCAGAGGTCCTGAGGGTTGGGAGACTTTGGAATGCTAGCCAAGCAGAGGGGAGACACTTTGGTGAGCACCTCACACCACAAATTCCACACCTTAGGAAAAAGGACTGTGCCACTGAATAAGAAATAGACCCACGCTTAAAGAAACCTTAACACAGCTTCCACAATATTGAGGTAAACCATTAGTAATTTAACTGCCTATTTAGCAACTGTACTGGCACCCCTTGCTAGTTCAATAAGGTAGAATAAAAAGTGTAAAAATTGGACAGAAAGAAGCAAAACTTTCTTTATTTGCAGAAAATGTGAATATATATATATATACATATATTAAATACTAAGAGATATATAAAGCCACCGTTAGAACTAGGTAGGGAATTTAGCAACATAACCAGCTATAAGGTTAAATATACATATGTCAATTCTATTATTACATACTAACCACAAACAATTAGAAAACAAAATTTCAAAACATCATTTGCAATGGCATCAAAATACATAAAATATTCAGCAGTAAGCTAGACAAAAGATGTACAAGACCTTTGCAGTAAAAATTATACAATCTTCCTGAAGAAAATAAGGGAAAACAAATAAATAGAAAGAAATAGCATATTCATTCCTTGAAAGATTCAATATTGTTAAGGCATTAAATTTCCTTCTTACTAAACTAATTCACAGACTCAACACAACCAATCAAAATCTTAACAAGCTTTTTGTCGAAATTGAGAAGCTGATGCTAAAATTTATATAACAATGCAAAGGATCTGGCAAAATAATCTTCAAAAAAATAGCAAGATCCAAGGGCCCCCACTATCTGATTTCAAGACATTAAAAAATATACAAAAATCATAGCAATGTGATATTGGCAAGAAGACAGACCAAAAAGAAAAAAATAGAATAGAAAGTCCAGAAATAGAACCACACAGATACAATCAACTGATCTATGATGCAGGCATTAGAGAAGTTAAGGGGGGAAAGGAAAGTCTATCAAATGGTTCTAGAGGAACTGGACAAACGTTGGGAGAAAAATAAGCCTCAATCTTTGCCTCATACCATACATATAAAATTAATTGAGATGAATTATCAGTTTAATCACAAAATTTAAAATTATAGAGCTGCTAAAAGAAAACAGAGAAGCATGTCTTTACAACCTTGGGGTAGAGCAAAGATTACAGATTTTTTCTGTACCCCGAAGATGAGATACAGAAAACACTAACTATAAAATAAACATTTGAAAACTTAGACTCCATCAAAATAATAAACTTTCGCTCATCAAAAAGACGCCTTAGGAAAACGAAAATGAAAGCCATAGGCCAAGAGAAAATATTTTCCATACCTGTGTATTAGAAGATATTTTATCCAGAAAATGTAAAGAATGTTTGCAAATTAATAATAACATAAACTAATAAAAATGAACAAAAGACTTCAATGAAGTTTCATGAAAGAAGACATAGAAATGGTAAAAAGCATATAAGAAAAGAGTCCAACATCAATAGTCATCAGAGAAATGCAAGTTAAAACCACAAGGAGATGACTACTAAATGCCCATCAGAACAGAACACTTAAAAAGACTCACAACATCAAGTCTGTAAGGAGGCAGAACTGTTGAAACTCATCACATTGCTGTTGAAAGTGTAAGGTGGTAGAACCACTTTAAAAAACTGTTCAGCAGTTTCTTAGTTTCTTACAAAGTTAAAGATACACCTAATCTATGAGTCAGCAACTTCACTCCTAGATAATGACCTAAGAGAAATAAAAACATATGCCCACAAAAAATCTTATCCAAGAATGTTTATAGCAGCTCTATTCATAATAGTCCAAAACTGGAAACAACCCAGATGTCCATCAACACAAGAATGGATACCCTGTGGGATAGTCATACAATGAAATGTTACTTATAAATAAAATAGAATGAACTACTAATAATCAGCATCATGGATGAATCTCAAAAAGTAATATTTTGAGTGACAAGTGCCAGATACAGAACTATTCATACTATTTGCTACCATTTATATGGAATTAAAGAACAGGCAAAACGAATTCATAGTACTAAAAATCAAAACAGTGATTGTCTGGGGAGGGTAGTATTGACAGGATGGAGGCAGCAGACTTCTGATGTGATGGGAATATTGTAACTCTTAATTACTGTGTGGATTAATGGGATGTGATACATCCAACTGTATTCTTAAGATCTTTACATCTTGGGCCGGGCGCAGCAGCAGTGGCTCACGCCTGTAATCCCAGCACTTTGGGAGGCCAAGGTGGGCAGATCATGAGGTCAGGAGATCGAGACCACCCTGGCTAACATGGTGAAACCCCATCTCTACTAAAAATACAAAAAAAATTAGCCGGGCATGGTGGTGCACGCCTATAGTCCCAGCTACTCCGGAGGCTGAGACAGGAGAATGGCGTGAATCCAGGAGGCAGAGCTGGCAGTGAGCTGAGATCGCGCCACTGCACTCCAGGCTGGGTGACAGAACAAGACTCCGTCTCAGAAAAAAAGATCTTTTCATCTCATTGTTTGCACATTTTACATCAAAAAAGTAGCGGGAGTAGTGATGGAGAAGGAGAGCATGAGATGGTAGAGAAACAAAATTAAATTATCCTTTACTTGCAGGTGTGCAGACACAACCACCACCACTACCACCATGTGTGCATGCACACACACATACACCCACAGAAAGAGGCAATGTAAATCTGCATAAGTGCATTCACTGTGAACGGGGACAGTGTTGCACAGAGCATCATATGCTTTAGGTCCATTTGAATAACTGTCTTCAAACCTCATTATAACAAAGGTCTTTCCGCCATTCATTTTCTGTCTTTCTTGGGCTTTATTACCAAAATACCCACACATGTTTAAAAAGAGAGGAAACAGAAACATTAATTTTAAATTTCACACTTCTCAGAATCCAAGACAAATTATTCCTTGTTGACATTTTTAAATTTCATTTCCTGCCACAACTCTCTTTGGGAAAGGAAACTAGAAAAGAAATGACTCTCAACTCGTCCCTAGCTTCCCAAACCCGGCCATTTGATTTGAATCTAGAGTTTGATAGCAGAAAAATATATTTTTCAAGAATTAAAAATAGCTACTGTTCTAAATATAAGATAACTCCTTAACCGACTTAGTAGCACCTTCCCATTAAGACCGACCAAGTGATATTCTCAACAATGGCACCTCGTTTCATGACTAAAGAGTACTGGTCACATTAAAATGTAACCACATGGAAATGAATGTCCCCCTTTTCACATCTCTGTCCTTGGTTTCCATAGAAGAGGGCTAATTACCTTTTTAATAGCCCTAATTGATGGGCTTACAGATCCTACCTTTCAGTTCCACTTGTGTGCTGGTGAGAGTGGGGGTGGGGCGACACTCCATCCTCCTGACCCCTCTGCTCCAGCTCTTCCTCGTTGGAAGGAGGTTTGCTGACTCGTGAAAGGCCCCTGCCTTGTGTTTCTCTGTTTGCAAGACTACCTGCCACCCATTGTGGGCTGACCAGGAAGCCTTCGCTTTGTCTTGGCCAATTGACACAGCTGCACACTCGGTAAATAGACTCAGATGTTGAGCTTTTGTTTGAAGGATCTTTTCAGATTAATGCAGAGAGAATTAGTTTTTAAAACTTAAGCCGGAGCCAGGATGAGTAGAATGGAGCTGTGAGCCATTGAATTCACATCCACAAAATGAGGCCAACTGTCTTACAAGGGTATTTATCCCCCATTCCTTTTGGAGGTAACACTGAGGGGAGAGGCTCCCGCTCTCTCTGGCCTCAGAGTCTTTACTCAGGCCATTGTGAGGAGAAGATCTGACTAGCAATTACACTCTCCAGCTTCATTATCCAAAGAGAGATAGTCTGGCCCTTAGTAAGAAGATGCAATTACTGCAAAATGTTTGTCAACAATTAATTTGGGTTTTCTTATTTCCAGATGACAAGAGATTCTGATAAATGATGTAAGAGGATCCACAGCCTCTAGCAAAGACCATTTTAGCAGATTTCCTGATGGGGCCACAGTCTGGACTCAACACTGATCACCGTCTCAGACTCTTCGGCCTTCATCATTTATACCACCCAACCCATCCCTCACCAACATACTCATTCAGAACCATTCCCTGTTGAGACACCAGTAGCAGTCATAGGTCTCAACGGATGGCTGGTGTCTAGAGGGTGGGGCCATACCTTGGAGTCCTCCCATACGTACCGCTTCACTTAACATAGGTTGGAATTTTAGTCACAGTTTTGTGATTAGAAACTATAGGACTTTATTCTTCTCTGAGACTTGCAGACTCCATTTTCTCAAGCTATAAATTGGGGACAATTGCTCTTCTTTGCTAACAGTTCTGTGTACTTAGGAGGCAGTTTGATGTTGTGGAAAGAAACTTGACTTTGACTCAGACAGGTCTGAGTTCAAATCCTGCCTCTGCCACTTACTAGCTGTGTGATCTTAGACCAGGGCCTTCTTTGAGCACAGACCTCCTCACCATGACAATTAAGATGTGATTGTCCCATGCTGTTGTCAGGGATCAAAAGAGTTTTCTCATTTCTATGAGAAAATGAGAAGCATATCATGTAGAATATTGTAGTATTCCCAGTATGTTAGCTCTTGCTCTCCAGGTCTCTGCTTTCCAAAGATGTTTGTTTGTTTGTTTGTTTGTTTTGAGATGGAGTCTCGCTCTGTTGCCCAGGCTGGAGTGCAGTGGCGCGATCTCGGCTCACTGCAAGCTCCACCTCCCGGGTTCACACCATTCTCCTGCCTCAGCCTCCCCAGTAGCTGGGACTACAGGCGCCCACCACCACACCTCGCTAATTTTTTGTATTTTTAGTAGAAACGGGGTTTTACCGTGTTAGCCAGGATGGTCTCAATCTCCTGACCTCGTGATCCGCCCACCTCAGCCTCCCAAAGTGCAGGGATTACAGGAGTGAGCCACCATGCCCGGCCAAGATTTTTTTTAAGAATTTTTTTTAAGAATAAAAAAGATGGAAAAAGCACTTAGTGAATTACACAGTATGTATATATGAAGCAACATTCCTGCATGACACAAAGCATGCAATAAATACTAAAAAACAGCTGTTGGTAGGCACTTCCAACACCAACCCTGTCAATCTCTCCTTTCTCTCCTGCCTCTCCAGTGTCTGAGTGGCTGTCACCCCGCCCACGATCCATGCACACCCTTCCCACCGCTCCCCCACATCCACACTCATTAACGGAAAAAGAACTGCTGACAAAGCAGAAGAGGTGAGTCCGCAGGATGCAAAGAGCCATGCCAGGGAAAACAGGCATCGACATCCGAAAAAGTGACAGTTTCCTCGATGTGTGGACAGGGCGGGATGCAACACTTTTCCCAAAGGAAAATGATGATGTAGGTAGCTTCCTCCTCCTTGCTCCAGGTTATGGGATTTAAAGAAAATGTTTATTCCTCTTTTACTTTATGGAAAATTACCAATATGGATTCCATCTCCCACATTCTCCCATAAAGCACTTTCTGCTGAAGAGCTGGGACCCCCAGGCCCTGCCACAGGCTTGCTGTGGGCTTATGGCCCCCAGTGGTAAAATAAGAATTGGACTATATGGCCTTACGGACCTCTCCCGAGCCAAGCATCCAGGCGCCTGATTCCCCCACAGCTTCCTGCAAGGAAGTATGTGGAAGCAGAAAACGTGGGTTTTGAACCAGCTCCAACTATGAGGAAAACACTGACAGGGGCGCTGCATTGTGGAAAGCTACGTCAACCCGCAGGTTAGGTCAGATTTCAAGTTCTGATCAGCATGCCTCTAGACTCTGAGAAATTAACACTGAAACATAGGCCTCTGCTTTGGGAGATAATTAGAGAAAATATGGTTGATTGAATTTTAAAGAATAAAATACAGCTTCAAACTGTAGCCTCGTGTCGCTTTCTTTTATGACATAGAAAAGAGAAACTTCTCCCTCTGATAGCAGACTCCTCCATGGGAAGAACACTGAGAAGAAATGGGCCAGGTGCGGTAGCTCACACCTGCAATCCCAAGACTGTGGGAGACCGAGGCAGGTGGATCACCTTAGGTCATGAGTTCGAGACCAGCCTGACCAACATGGTGAAATCCCCTTTCTACTAAAAATACAAAAATTAGCTGGGTGTGGTGGCGCATGCCTGTAATCCAAGCTACTCGGGAGGCTGAGGCAGAAGAATCGCTTGAACCCAGGAGGCAGAGGTTGCAGTGAGCCAAGATTGAGCCACAGCACTCCAGCCTGGGTGACAGGGTGAGACTCCATCTCAAAAAAGAAGAAGAAGAAGAAGGAGAAGGAGAAGGAGAAGGGGAAGGAGAAGGGGAAGAAGAAGAAGAAACACACACGTCAGACTTGTGCAAATCACCCAACCTCTCTGATCCTCAGCTTATTTCTCTGAAACAGGAGATGGAATCCCTCCCCAAGAGCTCTTCTCTTCCCATGAAGAGAAGGATGCTACAAAGAAATAGAGAGGTTCGCTGCTGCTGCGTTTCCTGCCTGTCTCGATCCTCGCTATGGAGTGTTCATGTTCCTTGAACAAGCCCTGTCCATCCACAGGGATACTGAACACGGCTCACCTTGGAAATGTTGGCATTTCCCAGTAGGCTCACATGGGAAGTGTCAGCACCAGGAACTTTGCCACGAAATGTACATGGAGACGGAAGGCGACTGGGAATAGCATTTGAGAATACTGAAGCAGGATGCACTGAAGACCAGCACGTTGTGGTGGAAGGAAAAGGATGTACCAGGAGATGTGAAGGGAGCCTTGATACCAGCACATTCCACCTGCCTTGCTTTTGTCCTCAGGTTTAAAGAAGGCAGTGAAGGGACTCCAGGCTGAGAGGCAGGAGGCCTGGGCGCTGATTTCGCCTCTCCCTGCTTTTGGGCCTCAGTCTCTTTGTCTGTAAGAAGAAGGGGCCATCTCTCTCCAACATGCCAAATTGCTCCAGAAATCAGCTTCGTGTTTTCCCTCCTTATCCAGGGCTCTTGAGCCTGATTTTAGCAACAAATTATAAAATCAGAGTCTCTGAGGAGCTACCTTTGGTTTTGAGGCTTTTGGCCTTAAAGCTCAGGTTCTAAATCTTACTCAGGTGGCCAGGCCTGATTCCTGCTTGGCTCAATCTGCCTAGAGGCAGGCAAAGGTGGCTGCAGCAGGAGACCAGGAATAATCACAGTGTAAGGCTGGCTTGGTGTGTCCTCTGGTCATGGGAAGCCTTCAGAGCCGGGCTGGAATTTGAGCGGGTCTTCAGGGGGGCATGGGTAAAGTCTTCGTGGACGAGCATCCTAGGCAAAGGCCATGCCAGTTCATGGTGCTGTGTACTGCAGACTGTTTAGTAGCTTCCCCGCTACAAAAAATAGTCCCCGGCTGGGTGCGGTGGCTCACGCCTGTAATCACTTTGGCAGGACAAGGCGGGCGGAGAGCCTGAGGTCAGGAGTTTGAGACCAGCCTGGCCAACATGGAGAAACCCCGTCTCTACTGAAAATACAAAAATTAGCTGGGCGTGGTGGCACGAGCCTGTAATCCCAGCTACTCAGAAGGCTGAGGCAGGAGAATCGCTTGAACCTGGGAGACAGAGGTTGCAGTGAGCCGTGATTGCACCACTGCACTCCCGCCTGGGCCAGAAAAGGAGACTCCATCTCAAAAAAAAAAACTCCGCAAAGTGTACAGTGGTTTAAACCCCATAGACATGTACGACATGCTCACTCACAGGGAAGGGTGAGACAGCAGTTCTTTCATGACTTACATTTTTGAGCTGACCGCAACTCTGCTGCTTTCTGCGTTTGCCCCAGGGTCATCTTTACCCCCCGCAGGCCACCAGTGAGAGCAGGGCATGGAGATGGCCTGTGTCACTGCTCCCTTGGCCCAAACACCATTAGCTGGAAAGTCTGTCACGCAGCCACATCTAACTGGAAAGGGGGCTAGAAAGTATAATCTAGTTTTGTATCCAGGAAGCCTGTGACAGCGCGGATTCTAGGGAACTACCAGCTACCTCTGCCAGTCAGGACCATTTATTTCAGGCCAGGCTCCTTCTGAATAGAAAAGCAGCCAGAGGCCCAGGCGAGGCAAGTGAGGGAGGAAGGGAGCAGCGGTCAGCCTGCAGTGCACTCAAGCCATCCTCACTTTTTGGGTAAAGCCAGTTTCACTCCTGTGGATACAGAGGCCTGAAACCCCTGGGTGAGGAGGGCCTCCACATTTCTCCTTGTCTATGAGAAGGTGAGAGAGAAGGTTTGAGAAGACTTTTTCACAAGCAAACCTTCAGGCTCCCCAGGGTGTAATTTGGAAATCCCCTGGCTTTCCCTGGCTTTGTCCTCAGCCCTTGGTCCCTCCTCCTACCCTGTTTTCAGCCCCTTTCTCTAGGCATGCGCCGGTGACTGGGACTGTCACGTTGCCTGACACCTCCGCTCGGTGCCCCGCCTGTGGGCCACTTTGGGCCAGAGCTACCGGTGGGAGCTGATTCAGAGCCTGGCCCAGCCCTGTGGCTTTGGTGGGATTTCATCATCCGACCTGTGCTCCTTGGCTGGAAGCCTGGGGAGCTGCGCAGCCTTGCCCCGGGCTATCTGCTTTCAGTGGGAGAGGCCCTTCTCTCTGAATAGAGGAGGACCCAGAGGTGAGGAGGTGAGACTTAGGCTCTCTCGTCTCTGCAGCCTGAGAGCTGAGCCCACGCCAAAGCCATCTGCCTTCACCCAACTTTCCCAAGGAGCAGACAAGATAAAGGACAGACGGAATGAGCACTGAACAACTTGTTAATGATTTTATTGCAGGTTAAATCAAATGTCTCCAGTATAACTACAGGAGACCTTCTTTAACCTTACCCTGCTGTAAATATGTATTAACTCAATTACTATCAGCAATTAAGGCCTAGTTTGGGAACAGTGGCCTGAGACAAAAAAGACATTATCATCCTGGGAAATGAATCCAGAATAAAAGGAATTTATTCCACCTTAGCTAATGAGCAGCTGTATGGGGATGGAAATGAAGGCCTTTGCCTCGGAATTGCTTTTGACCGTTCATACAGGGAGAGGAGAAAAGGTTCGCCTTTACGTAAAGCTCTTGGAAGCACATTAGGGACATTGTTACAATGCAAATGAGGAAGACCGTTGTGTTTGGGTGGTTTATGGGTTTAGTAAAAGGAGTAACATTTCAATTAGTGGGGAAGGAATGAGAACCTGCCTCAAAGAAGCTTAATTGGCAACTTGGCTTTCCCAGGGGGCTTTGAAGTAGCATCAGAGAAGGAACGTTTTCAGAGATGGGTGGAGAATAGAGCAACTACAGGGCCCTTGCTGTGCCTGTGAGAGGGCAGATGGGGTGCTCAGAAGGTAAAACCCACAGCGCTACACAAATCCCAGCCCCGCGCGAGTGTCCGCTCCAGTCTTCCCGGCTTCTGAGTGCTTTTCTCCACGCCGCGTCACCCACCTCCCCCTCTGAGAGCATCGGGACCCAGCCGTTTCTAAAGCAGGCAGTCTCCACGAAGCCATCTCGCTTTAAAGACTGAAGCCCTAACCTCACCAGTGTGGAATTCCTTTTTTCCTTCTCAAGAGCCCCTTTTGCTGGGTCTCTAAGTTCAGTCCAGCAAACTAGGGAATTCAACTCCTAATTGCAGTGAGTTATGGGGGAGGGTGCAATATTGCATACAAATGTGTATTTTCTGTGCATGTGCGTTCAAGGACTACAAAGTCTGATGACTGAAGATTCAAGTACGATTGTACCTTAGGGCAAGGGATTATGCAGGTGACTCGTCAAGGTGGGGCTCTCAGATTTCACAAGTTGCAAAGGCATCCAGATCGACATTATCCTACGGTCTCATCTTGCCTTGCCATGGTATCCTCATGAGGTCTTTGTCAATGTAGTTCGTGCTCACAAGTCACTCAAATCTTCATGCATCTTGACTGGTTTGAGATTTTACTTCTTAATTCAGTGTCATTCACAGTGTTTGGCAAACTTTTTGTTTTCTAACATGGAGGAACTCTCCAAAGGAAGTGTTGCAGATAATATGCCAAGATAATTGTTTGCAATGAAGTTTGGAAGAAAATTCAGCTAACCCTGTGTTTTAGCTGCAAGATAGCAATGTGACTAGGGGTTTGGAGAGCTGTCCAAACCAAGCCTCTAAGTGGTATGCTGGTCTTTCTGAACTGGAGAAAAAAACAATGAAGAACTTCCAAGTGACTCCACCAGTCCCTCAGTTCTCTGGATGTTGACTTTGGGGAGAATGAGTTCAACACCCTTCCCATGTGCGCATCCACAAAAGTAGATTGGATTTTGCTTGAGATCTTAGCATTGAACCCTGAACTAAAGGAGGCACTAAGCCACCATCTGAAGCAATCAGTCCCCAAAGCACAGGACTCTGAGCCAGGCTCTCTCCCTTCATCCTCCCCTCTCCTACGGGTGGCTTCTCCTGGAAGACTGGCTCATATCTCTGGAGCCTGTGGTTTGGGGATTGCCATTAGCCAACTACAACAAAGCCTGGAGAGTTTACTTTGGGTCTAAAATGAGAACTGGACCCACTCTCTGAGTAATGCTCATCACTCAGCAGGTCTCAGCCGGTGGCCGACAACTTTACGATTGACCCCTCTTCCCACCACCATGGGTTGCCGGGTAGAGCAATCACTTCCCTCCTAAGCCTCATCTGCTGCCTCCTCAAAGTTGTGATGGTTAGAAAACATGGCATCTGTATGCACCCTGCAAGTTCTCGAATGCCGGGAAAGCTGAGCCACCATGCAGTCACGTGGCATGTCCGATCCATCATGCCACTGTGAGGGAACAGGACAAAGACCAGGGAATCAGCATAGCAACGTAAGTTCCTGACTGCTGCTGTGAGTGGACCAGAGATGCTGCACCAGTGACCCAGTCTCTGCAGCAACTAGAAGCTGGGATTGACTGGATGCCTTGGGACAGCACAGAATCCATTTCAAGTGCTGAAAAGGACCTTAATAATATTCTAACCAATATATGGATGGGAAACGGAGGCCCAAAGAGGGAAGATTCCTACCCAGGTACCTGCAGGGAGTGACGGGAGGAGCTGAGACCTAAACCCAGGTGCAGGTACTGAGGCCAGTGCCCTCCCGTCTAACGTGGCTGAATCTCGGCTTCACTTTCCAGTGTTTTTGCCTTGTCTAGGGTGGAAATGAGTTTGTAAAACTCTGCAAAGAGAGAGGTATGCTGAGGGGCCAAAGCCCATGAGCATTTACCATAGATCTCCCTAAAATGGATAATCAATCAAGACACTGTTGTATACTCTTTCTCCTTGTTTCTCAGACCCCTTTACTGTAACCAAAGCTGCCTCTGTGGTGCTTTGGTTAATGCTCAGGAGAAAATTCTCACATTAGAGCATTATTTTCAAAATGCTCTTTTCAAGGTCCAAAATATTTCCACTCCCAATAGCTCACGATCTTTTTCATATTTTGTTTTAATTTTTCTATAATTTCAACTTTTATTTTAGATTCAGAGGGTACATATGCAGGTTTATTACCTGGGTATATTGCAGGATGGTGAGGTTTGGGGACACAATTCATCCTGTCACCCAGGTCCTGAGCATAGTACCCAATCGCTTGTTTTTCAGCCCTTATCCCCCTCTCTCCCCTTCCGGTAGTCCCCAGTTTCTATTACCATCTTGATGTCCATGAGTATCCAGTGTTTAACTCCTACTCTTAAGTAACAATATGCAATATTTGATGTTCTGTTCCCGCATTAATTCGCTTAGGATAACGGCCTCCAGCTGCATCCACGTTGCTGCGAGGAACTGGTTTCACTCTTTTTATGGCTGTGTAGTATTCCATGGTGTATATGTACCACATTTTCTTGATTCAATCTACCAGTGGTGGGCACCTAGGTTGATCCCACATCTTTGCTATGTGAATAGTGCAGTAATGAACATATGAGTGCATGTTGCATAACCTTTAAAGGCAAAAAGACATGCTCTATTATCTCCATTTTTACAAAGAGGAAATGGATTTCCAAGAGGTAAAGTAACTTGCCAAAAGCCACACTCCCCACAAGTGGCTCATACAGACCTAGAGCCAAGTCTAGAGTGAAGTCCAACACTTTGCAGAGTTCTAGCTTCCAGCAGGAAAAAACCTGACTTAGACAATACCTCATTATTTACTTCTCCTCTCTGGGGACAGTGAAATTAATGTTCCTTTGAAACATGAGGGTTTGGATAGATGACCACATGTACTTGTCACCACCTCCTCTTCTCTCCCACACCTGGTGTACAGGCAAGGCATTGAAGAATACACTGAGTCATTGCGGTCCCCCATCCCTCCTTCAAAATTCCCTGCAGCTGATGAGACTGCTGTCCACAATCACAAACTTACCCTCCCCATTGAGAGTCTGGCATCATCCACGTCTCTCTCAGAGCCTGCCTATGGAGGCGCTGGCCATTGTTCTTGGACAGATGACTAGACCTTTCAGCCTCCTCTTTTAAAGAAACAGGATGCGGCCAGGTGCGGTGGCTCTCACCTGTAATCCCAGCACTTTGGGAGGCTGAGGCGGGTGGATGACCTAAGGTCAGGAGTTCGAGTCCAGCCTGGCCAAGATGGTGAAACCCCATCTCTACTAAAAAATACAAAAATTAGCCAGGCGTGGTGGCAGGCACCTTAATCCCAGCTACTTGGGAAGCAGAGGCAGGAGGATCGTTTGAACCCGGGAGGCAGAGGTTGCAGTGAGCCAAGATCAAGCCATTGCACTCAAACCTGGGGGACAAGAGCAAGACTTCTCTCTCTCAAAAAAAAAAAAGAAAGACAGCAGGCAATCTGGGGTTATGCAGAGGAGATAAAGTCTCTTCATCAATTAATTTTGCTACTTGGGAGTTTCTTCAGGAACATATGAGAAAATAAGTGAATAGCTAAGGTGGAAAAGATGAGCTAAGCCAGAGTGTTCACTCCCGGGACTAGAGTCTTGCCAGTAAAGTAGATAACAGAAAATATTTCAAAGATGAGACAAGCAGCAAATAAACCACTGGGAGAATAAAAAATTGCTTCCTCCCAAATTTCTCTCCCCGTTCCCCGCAAAAAAATACAAAAGGTATAAGATGTGTGCTGCTTTGTTTTTTGTTTGTTTGTTTTTGGGTTTTTGTTTGTTTGTTTGTTTGTTTGTTTTGGGTTTTTTTTTTTTTTTGAGACGGAGCCTGGCTCTGTTGCCAGGCTGGAGTGCAGTGGTGCAATCTCAGCTCACTGCAGCCTCCGCCTCCCAGGTTCAAGCAATTCTCCTGCCTCAGCGTCCTGAGTAGCTGGGACTACAGGCATGTGCCACCACACCCAGCCAATTTTTTTGTACTTTTAGTACATTTGTACTTTTGTACCATGTTGGCCAGGATGGTCTCCAACTCCTGACCTTGTGATCCACCCGCCTCAGCCTCCCAAAGTGCTGGGATTACAGGCATGAGCCACCGTACCCAGCCCTCATATGTGCTGCTTACATCTGACATAGGAGACATTGAACTCACACTCAAAATCTTGGGATACTAAAAGTTTTGAGAGAAATGAGTTCTGCCAGACTCAAATGGGATTTTCTGTAGAATCACATGGTATATGAAAATCTTCTTTTATTGCAGCCGTTGGAGATGTGTGTGAGTATGTGTGTGTGTGCACGTGCATATTATGCATACAATTTTGTAGCTTAGTTCAAGCTGTCACCCATCTCTCATCTGGAAAATGGCAATGAGCTTAAAAGTGCCCCTGGCCTTGAGCCAGCCCTGCCAACTGTGTCTAAGATGCACATCTCACCACTTCCTCCCTTTGGCTGACAGCTGCCCAGAGCTCCCCACTGTCCACCTGATAAACTCTACCCTCTATAAGCATAAAACCCCACCTCCTTCTTCAATTTTCCATGCTCATCATTTCCTGCCTCGCAGTTTATGTGCCAAGCAACACAGGGCTCTTCCTAGTTTCCTGCCCCGTTGTCTTTTAGCTTCCATGACCTTGCTTATGCTGGAATCTCTTCCAGGACCCAACATGCTTCTCCCACCTGGCCCCCTATTCTCCTACAATGCCCTGGGTGTATCTGTAACTAGCACTTAGAATCACCTGTTCTGGTATCTGTGTCTGCTGCTAAACACACACACACACACACACACACACACACACACACATGCACCTTTTACTGAAGACTATCATACATCAAAAACCACCCAAATCTTAAGTATGCAACCAGTCAAATGTTTTCAAATTTCAACCAGCACCCAGAACAAAAAGCAGCCACTATATTTTTGAGGTCAGAGACTGAGTTTTGTTCATCTTTGTAACTTTAGCACCACGTCCAGTGACTGGCAGGCAGTATGTATCTACCAAATGGTTGTGGAATGAATCAATGCATGGTTATTTCACTGTCTTTTCCTTCTGTTTCACTCATTTACCTTTTCTAACTATTCTCACTTTATCTAAGTTGACCAACAGGATAATTCAGGATTTCTCGCCCAGGCTTTGAGAGCCTGAGTTCTGAATGCTGAGGATCGTGAAGAAATGTTAGTAGTTAGGGGAAGAAGAATGGGGAGCAGCTTGGCTGCTGACCACCAAACCCGGATAGGCAACTTGGTAAGATCTAAGACTCAGCCATAAGAGAAGATAAAAGTCTTTTCTCTTCATAAACTTCAAGCTGTAATCTCAGCTGTCAAAGCACGTCGCAGTATCTACCGCAATTAAGAACCAATGAAGAGGTCACTAAGGAATAGAACATTTTAGCCTTTTTGCATTAGAGCTAAGAAAAGGGAACAGATGGCATTCTTTTCTTCCACACTCAGCTCCTGGTGCCAGGTACCAGCATCGCCTTAAGTTGACAGCTGACCCAGGAGGGGCAACGGGTCTATTTTCCTTACTTTCCATGTAAGCAATCATAGGAGGTGTAGCATAAAGTGGGTGCTCCCTAAATATTAATGCCCCCATCCACACGCTTCTCTGAAAAGTCCACATTAGGAAGTAATACACCTACCATTTAGTTAGCATGTACTATGTGCCAGGCATTTGATAAGTAGCCACTTACACACATTACCACATTTATTCTTCATAGCTACTCTCTCAGGTGAGTGATATTATCCCCATTTAACAGATGGGAAAATTGAGCAATGAAAGTTGGGGTGTGACCTCATATCTTTGATTCCAAACCTGTAGTAACTACTCTATTATAAACAAACTAAATAACCTGCTTTCTCGTGTCCCTGCAACTGATGAGAAGACCAGTACTGTCGAGGCTGAGAAACCCTTGTCAGAGGACTCCCCAGAATGAACCTGGGAACTTCAGACAGACTGGGTGGGCCTCCAGCCGGGCCTCACAGCAGGGTCAGGACGAGTCTGGCTGGCTGGCATGCTTCACATTCTCAATCTCACGGCTGGAAACCAAGATTCAATGTCACCTGAGGCCGAGGCCTAAGTTCTTATGGTAGATTTTCTCCTGGGGAGTTAGAGTTTCCCATTTATGTTCACCCAAAACCTTACTTTGAAAGAACTATTTTGGAGAAGTTCACAGTGCATGCTATCGAAGCATTGAAAACATCTACTTTTTCCCAGGGGCCGTCAAGGGAGACAGGTCCTTCTGCAATGGAAGGGAACCACTTTCCAAAGGAGCGTTTCTGAATGAGAGATTAGCTAGGGTTTCCTCAGCAAAAAGTTCGATGTGGGGGCAAGCATCCCCTTCCCTGGCCTGAATGAACGGCGTGTCATCCCGGGACCTACCCAACACCCTTGGACAGCCCAGGGAAAAGACCTTCCGGCACTGTTCAGACCAACAGCTGAGCCAGGGGCCTGGCTAGTGCTCACCAGCATCTGAGCCCATTCGCTGGCTTGAAGACAGACACAAAGCCACCCTGATCCCAAGTCCAGACCTTTAATGAGCCCCTCCACTCCTCACCTCTCAGACATCCCCTGTTTACATTTTATTCGCCAATGGACCTAATCCCCGGGCTCCAGTCTGCACTTTACCTTGTCTCTGTGTGTCCTCCAGATTAACGCTCATCAGTAACTGTCGCCACAGTGGGTAAGATCCAAGCTTGAGGACATGCCAAGCCCTGCAGCTCTGGTGCCAACCAGAGAAAATATGGAAAAGGAAACCCAAACATTTACACACATTTCAAAATGTTTAGTTCAAGCCACCCCATGTAAATAAGAGAGTGCCCAGGAGATACTCATTTTCCTTGGACTTACATATTTTGTCCCAAATAAAGATTAGCTTAAAAAAGAAAATCCAAGTCACTGGCCCCTGCTTCTTTTTTGCTTCTCAGGCACATAAGATCTTTTTCATGTAGTAGGCTTCAACGCTATTGTATTTCTTCTGCGCTTTGAAACTGAGCCCCTCTTTGATGGATATTAGTTGAACGTGCTTTCGTGTCTCCCTAATGAACTTTCACTTGGAAAATGCCCCAAACAAGGAAGATGCTAGAAGTGTAATGATACTCTGTTTAAAGCAAAGAGGGACCCTCTCTTCTGGTTTCCCCCACTTTGGTCCACCCCAGAGGAATACTCGGCCAAGAATCACAGAAGGGATCATTTGCAGCTTCACTTTCAAGTTCCCCAGCTCCCTTTCAGACTGTGTTTACTCAGTCAAAGGCTTCAGACCAGCCAGGGTGGGTCTCCTTACAGCCCCATCTTGCTGGCTCTGGCATACTCTGATTAGGATTAAACACATGCTGATCTGTCAGAAAGCGATTGATCGAGAGACTTCTTTGTGATGCTCATGGTAAGATGAGAGGATGGAAGAGTTCAGACATGGAGGCAATATTCTTTAGGGCACCCTTCAGCTCTTGTGCCTGGAGGAGCCCAGGACGGCAGTCCTGCCGTAATTACTGGCTACACGGAAAGCAAATCCACCCAAAATGGAAGACAGCTTGGAGCCACAGGAGAAACCCTTTAGTGGTGGTGTTCTTTATTTTACTTTTTTCTAACAATTGAAAACATCCTGTGGGGAACAGTTTTCTCGAATCCAATCAACATTAATTTTCAAATAAAACTAAGTATACAGGAAATAAGTGATCAACAAAACACAAGGCCATTAGATGTGCCTACATTGGTTTTCTTGTTTTTCCCTCAACGGATGATTCCTTAGAGAGAGATTAGGTATACTAATTAGCACTTTTGTAAATAAAAGAAATTGTGTGAAGCTGGAAAATTTACAATAGATGAAGTACAGTTGTCGAAGCACCAAATTCTGAGTGTGGCCAAATAGGAAACCTGCATTCTTTCCGTTGCTGAGTCACTTGCTGGTTGTACAGGCACAGGCTTGGACAAGTCTCTGTCTTTTGAGTTTCTGCTTCTTCATCTATAAAATGGTGACATGCTTCCAGATTCTGTTCTTCACAGGTTTGTTCTGGGAATCAAACAGGGCCTGAGGGTCAAAGCACCTGGAATCCCCAATACTTGACTGATAATTACCAACTGCCTTTGGAGTTTGGGCTTTAGAAGCTGAGGTTCCCCCTTTGGTCAGTATCACCCACAGGTCATTATTCAGAACTTCCCAGCTCAGGGGTTCAGAATTTCTCACTGCTATGCTTTTTTGTTCATTGTTCATCTTTTTTGTCCTTTTGTTTTTAGTTGACATATCATGATTATAGAGTAATCACATAATGGTTGACACATTTATAGAGTGTAGCATGATATTTTGATTTATGTATACAGTGTGTAATTATCAAATCAGGGTAATTAGCATATTCATTACCTCAAACATTCATCATTTCTTTGTTTTAGGAATATTCAAAATCCTTTCTTCTAGCTATTTGAAAATGTACAATAAATTATTGTTAACTATAGTCACGCTACAATGCTACAGAACACTAGAGCTTATTTCTCCTATCTAGCTATAATTTTGTATCTGTTAATCAACCTTTCCTGTCTTCCCTTCCCTGCCACCCTTCCTAACCTCTAATAACCACAATTCTATTCTCTATTTTTATGAGCTCAATGTTTTTTAGCTCCTACACATGAGTTAGTACCTTCAGTATTTTTGTGCCTGACTCATTTCACTTAACATCATAACCTCCAGGCTCATCCATGTTGCCGTGAATTATAAGATTTTATTCTTTATTATGTCAGAATAATCTTACTTTGTGTATTTATACCAATATATATTCCAATATCTATTGAGATGATCGTACTTTTTTGTCCTTCATTCTGTTGATGTGATGTATCACATTGACTGATTTGCATATGTTGCACCATCCTTGCATCTCTAGGGTAAACCCCACTTAATCATGGTATATTATCTTTTTGATGCACTGTTGGATTCGGCTTGCTAGCATTTTGTTAAGGATTTTTGCACTCATCGGGGATGTTGGCCTGTGACCTTTTCTGTTGTGTCCTTGTCTGAGTTTGGTATCAAGGTAATTCTGGCTTCATAGACCAAGTTAGAAAGAATTCTTTCTTCTTCATTTTTCTGAAATAGTTTGAGAAGAATCAGTGTTAGTTCTCCGAAAGCTTGGTAGAATTCAGCAGTGAAGCCATCTGGTCCTGAGCTTTTCTTTGTTGAGAGACTTTTTATTACTGATTCAATCTCATTACTTGTTACTGGTCTGTTCAGGTTTTCTGTTTCTTCCTGGTTCGATCTTTATAGGTTAGATGTGTCCAGGATTTGATCAATTTCTTGTAAGCTTTCCAGTATGTTTGGTTCATAGTTTTCATAACAGTCTCTAATGGCCCTTTGTCCGTTGTAATGTCTCCTTTTTTATTTCTCATTTTATTTAATTGTGTCAGGGCTCTCATTTTCTTAGTTCATCTTGCTAATAGTTGGTCAATTTTATTGACCAAAAAAACCAACTTTTCATTTTGTTGATTTTTTTTTTTCTTGGTCTCTATTTTCTTTTCTTCTTCTCTGATCTTTTTTTTTTTTTTTGGTTTTTTCCTTCTACTAATCTTGGGTTTTGTTTTTTCTTGCTTTTCTAGTTTTTTGAGGCACGTCAGTCACTAGGTTGTTTATTTGAAATCTTTCTACCTTTTAATGTGGGCGTTTATTGCTATTAATTTCCTTCTTAGTACAGTTTTTGCTTTATCCTATAGGTTTTGGTATGTTGTATTTCTATTTTCATTTGTATCAAGAAATTTTAAATTTCCTTCTTTATTTCTTTATTAACCTATTGGCCATTCAGGAGAGTGTTGTTTAATTTCCATGTGTTTTTATGGTTTCTAATGTTCCTTTTATTATTGATTTCTGGGTTTATTCCATTGTGATCTGAAAAGATGCTTGATGTGATTTTTATTTTAAAAATTGTTGAGACTTGTTTTGTGGACTAACTTCAACGTTTCTTTGTTGAAACAAAGATTTCTTGTCTAAATGATCTGTCCAATGCTGAAAGTGGGATATTGAAGACCCCAGGTATTATTGAATTGGAGTCTACAGTCTCTTTAGCTCTAATAATATTTGCTTTATATTTATGGGTGACCCAGTGTTTGGTGCACATACGTGTATAGTTGTTATAACTTCTTGATGAATTGATCCCTTTTTAATTATGTAATGATCTTCTTTGTCTCTTTTGATGTTTTTTGACTAAAGTCTATTTTGTCTGATGTCAGTATGGCTACTTCTACACACTTTTGGTTTCTATTTGTGTGGAATATTTTTTCCCACGCCCTTACTTTCAGTCTCTGTATGTCTTTACAGGTGTATGAGTTTGTTATAGGCAAAATGTAGTTGGATTTTTTTTTTAAGTGATTCAGCCAGTCTACATCTTTTAATTCAGGTTTAAACCATTTATATTCAAAGTTGTTATTGAAAAGTGAAGACATACTCCTGTCATTTTGTTAATTATTTTGTGATTGTTTTGTATGTCTTTTGTTCCTTTATTCCTTCTTTATTGTTTATCTTTGTGTTTTGGTGGTTTTCTGTAGTGATAACATTTGATTCCTTTCTCTTTCTCACTTATGTGTCTGCTCCACAGGGAATTTTATTTTTTCATGTGGTTTCATGATGGTAGATATCATTCTTTTGACTCGTGGTGTAATAGGGTCCCCTTAGGCATTTCTTGTAGGACCAGTCAAGTGGTGATAAATTTCCTCAGTGTTTGTTAGTCTGGGAAAGACTTTACTTCTCCTTCTTTCTTGAAGGATAGTTTTGCTGGATATAGTACTCTTAGATAGTAAATTTTTTCTTCCAGTACTTTGAATATCTCATTTTATTCTCTCCTGGGCTCTCAAGCTTCTGCTGAGAAATCTGAAGTTGGTCTGATGGAGATTCCCTTCTATGTTACTTGACAGTTTTGCTGTTTTTAGAATTCTCTGTTTGTCTTTGATTTTTGTTAGTTTGACTGTAATGTGCCTTAAAGACATTTTGGGTTGAATCTATTTGGGGATCTTTGAGCTTCCTATATCTAGATGTCTGTATCTCTCCCAAGTCTTGAGAAGTTTTCATCTATTTTTTCATTAAATATATTTTCTATGCCTTTTCCCATTTCTTCTCATTCTTAAACTCTCAAAATGCAAATTTGCTTAATAGTGTCCCATATGTCACAAAAGCTTTCTTCATTCTTTCTTATTTATTTATTTATTTATTTTGTCTGAATGGATTATTTCAAAAGACTTGTATCTAAGTTCAAAATTTTTTTCTCCTGCTTGGTCTAGTCTATCGTTGAAGCTCTTAGTTGTATGTTTTACTTAATTCATTGAATTTTTCATATCCAAGGTTTCTATTTGGTTATTTTTTATACTATCAATCTCTTTGTTGAGTTTCTCATTCAGATCATTAATTTGTCTTTTCTTGTAGATGTATCTATAGTGTCAATTGAGTAGGATGCTTTGGCTTTGGTTCTGAGTGGGTGCAGTAATGTAGCCTTTGTAATTTTTTTGACTGTAGTCAACATCAGTGGTGCCTTTGAGTGCCTCAGTGGCCTAGGCTACAGTTGTTTGTAGAGGCTGTGGCATGGCTTTGACAGGGATAGGAACACTGGGTAGCCCAGTTCCTGGGCCCCTGGGGAGTGCCTGTGGGTGCACAATGGCTCTGCTACTGAAGTGGTTGAGGTTGCTGACCATGGCATTTGCAAGCCTCAAGTAGGCCAATCCCTGGGAAGCTTGCACAGGTTTGTGGTGGTTCTACTGCTGGGGGGGAGAGGGGGCAGGGTCAGTGGCAACTGGCAATGGTGGGACCCAGGGCAGTTGGCTCTCAGGCTCTGGAGAGTGTGCCCACTGGCTCCCCCTATCCTGGGGTCAGCCTCCCTGCTGTGCTGAACTACCTGTTTCCCAGGATATAGGACATTGTATGGGCTCGGGTCCAGGGTCGCAGCTGCATTGCTGAATCCAGCTGCCTTTGTGACCCTGCAGTCCTCTGGGTGGATGTGGTGGGATGTCAGTGAGGCCCTGGTGTGAATTTCCTTTCTGGTATAATGCAGTCATATGGACTCCAGGTAGCTGCCTATACTGGGCTCAGGGCCTGTGAGGGCTGAGGGGCTCTCTTGTAGCCAGGACTGCAGGTATCTGTGGTGGGAATGTGGACTTCTGGGGCTCTCCCACTTACCTTTTCCCTGCAATGGGCAGTTCTTCCTGGCTCTGAGCTAATCCTGACTGGCTGCTTCACTTCCCTCTCTATGCTGCCATCCTGAGTTTCCATGCTTTAGAGGGTCATTGTCACTTGCTTGTTAAATTTCAGTGCTCTCCCTTAGACACTCTATTCAAGGGTGGTTATCTATTTGTTGGTTTGGTCCTTCTTTGTGAAGGACACAAGTGCTGAGCACCTCTAGTCCACCATCTGGAGGATGCTCACACTGGGATCTAGTTTCAACTTAGTTTTAAGGTTTCATAGGTTTAGTTATGCCGTCAAATGAATTCTCACACTGTTACCAGGTCTCTGCAGCCAGAGTCACCCTGTGCTCCCTGTGAGTTGCTGCTCCTCTGCCATGTGGTACTGTCACTCGCTCCTGGGCTTTTGTTCATGTCATTGGCTCAGCCTGGAATGCCCACCTCCCATTTCCCTCTTTGGTATGTCTAAAATCCACTCTTCTCTTTTTTTTTTTTTTTTTTTTGAGACGGAGTCTTGCTCTGTCGCCGGGGCTGGAGTGCAGTGGCTGGATCTCAGCTCACTGCAAGCTCCGCCTCCCGGGTTCACGCCATTCTCCTGCCTCAGCCTCCCGAGTAGCTGGGACTACAGACGCCCGCCACCTCGCCCGGCTAGTTTTTTGTATTTTTTTTTAGTAGAGACGGGGTTTCACAGTGTTCGCCAGGATGGTCTCGATCTCCTGACCTCGTGATCCGCCCGTCTCGGCCTCCCAAAGTGCTGGGATTACAGGCTTGAGCCACCGCGCCCGGCCAAATCCACTCTTCTCTTAAAGCTCAATGCAAATACCAACTTCTCCATAAGCCTTCTCTGATTCTTTTTCTCCCAATAAAAAGTGACCACATTGCCTCTGAGCCCTGGCAGCACGTCACTTCTTGTAACTTTCAGCAGTCTTTGTCCTCAGTCATTTTCTTGCTTCATGTGGCCTCTCCTACTATATGGCTTGAGGGTGGGGGCTGTGTGAGCAGTATTTCAGTACACAGATGAGCATAGCACCTTATGCCCAGTGGGCAATTATCGTCATTATTATTATTATTTTGATGGAGTCCTGCTCTTGTCACGCAGGCTGGAGTGCAATGGCGCAATTTCAGCTCACTGCAACCTCCACCTCCTGGGTTCAAGCCATTCTCCTGCCTCAGCCTCCCAAATAACTGAGATTACAGGTGCCCACCACCACGCCCAGCTAATTTTTGTATTTTTAGTAGAGACGGGATTTCACCGTGTGAGCCAGGCTGGTCTCAATCTCCTGACCTCAGGTGATCCTCAGACTCCCAAAGTGCTGGGATTACAGGCATGAACCACCACACCTGGCCAGCAATTATTATTTCCTTAAGAATGAGAACCATTGTAGTTACAGTTCTTATCCAAATTGTATTTGAAAGCAACTTCAGATAGTCTTCATGATGCATAGTACCACGTTCACTGAAACTTGTTCATATCCAACCTGCATTCTCACTTTGCAGTTACCAAGGATTGTACAAAGTGAGTACATGGTTTCAATATGCAGACATGATCCTGTGGAAAGTGAGGATTACTTGTATATCTAAACAATAAATGTGTAACAAATGTAATCCATCTAATCACATAAAAAAATACCAAGAAGTCTCATGCATTGAAGGCAGCCAGCCAGGTACTGTATATTAAACACAGAACTCATAGACAGTCTTGTAAATCAGAGCCCTGGCAGAAAACAGCAATGAATGTCCAATCTCAGAGAGGAAAGGGCTTTAGCGATTGAAGAACCATGTTGTTCCCATTCAGAACCATGACATTGGCTTATGCCAGGCTCTTGATAGAGGCTATGTGTGGATACAAGAGGCAATGTGAGATACGTAGCTTACACGCTGAAACACGATCATTTCTAGGATATTTTAGTAGCTTCTGAAGACAATGAGGCAGAATATTTGTAATCTGTATGGCCTCAGGAATGCCTTAAAGCCCCCTAAAATCAAATAAACATCAGCATCGCTGGCGTCCTGCTGCTTCCCACAGTGAATGCTGTGACGGGCACAGAGAGACTCACAGAACAATACATTTTAAGCCACTAAAGAGCCATGAAACTGCACAGCAAATCTGTTTCAAAAGCTAAAATGCTGAGTTTATATCCTCTACAAAAGAAAGGGACACAGGAAAACAATTAGAAATGATGGAAGATGATCATAAACAGAAGTTTAAGCAACTTTACAGGGAGCCAGGCTGCCTGGGAATGCTGAGGATCAGCCAGAGGGCAGAGCACAGGACTCAGAGTGAGGACCTCCAGGTTTGGGAGTCGGCTGCTGAGCTCCAGGAGGTTACAGAGACACTGCTGCACTGGGTCTGGGTTCTCAGCACCTTCACCAAGGGCCAAGGTGAAGGCTGAGGCATGTTCAAAGTCCACTGAAGATGAGATAAAATGGAATGAATGTGGGCTTTGGAATCTGCAAACCAACTGAGTCTCTCAGCTGCGGTCCTTGGCAGGTTCATTAACCTCTCTGAGCTCATTCTTGTGTTGTGAGAAGAGTCATGGCCGGGGGTTTGGAACTTTTCGTGATAGTCCCAGAGCCAGCCTTGCATGCCAGCAGCCTTGAGCAAATGGCATCCCCTTCTCCTCTTTTTCATTTCTTCATCTGTAAAATGGAAATTATAACCCCTTGCCATTTCCAGGGTGGTTGTGTGGACTGAATACAGATATGTGTGAAAACACGTCAGTAAAACTCTGAACAAGTATAAGAGATTCTTAACACCATTGTCAATGGCTATTTGGGAACCAATCCAACTCTCTACTTTTCTGAATAGAGACAAGCAGTTAGACAACTATGAAAGAAACATAAGACCCTGTTACTGACTGAATTGTGTCCTCCCAAAAGACATCCCCAGTACCTATGAATGTGACCTTACTTGGAAATAGAATCCTAGTAATATAATCAAATTAATATACTCAAGTTAAGGATCTCTTCTTACAAGGACATCAGTCATTGAATAACATCTGCCTCGCCCCCACCAATCTTGGACAGCTTCATTTTAATTTAGGATGGACCCGAATCCACTGAGTGATGTTCTTATAAAAAGAGGAAAGTGGGCCAGGCACAGTGGCTCCTGCTTGTAATCTCAGCCCTTTGGGAGGCCAAGGCAGGTGGATCACCTGAGGTCAGGAGTTTGAGACCAGCCTGGCCAATGTGGTGAAACCCCATCTCTACTAAAAATACAAAAATTAGCCGGGTGTGGTGGCAGGTGCCTATAATCCCAGCTACTCAGGAGGCTGAGGCAGGAGAATTGCTTGAACTGGGGAGGCAGAGGTGGCAGTGAGCCAAGATCATGCCACAGCACTCCAGCCTGGGCGACAAAGTGAGACTCCGTCAAAACAAACAAAAAGAAAAAAGAAAAGAAAAGAAGACAACAGAAAAGAGGCATAAGAAGACACAGACACACGGGAGAACACCGGGTGAGGACAGAAACCGAGATCGGAGTGACGCGGCCGCAAACCAAGGAAGGCCAAGGACTGATGGCCGTCTCCAGAAGCTAGGAAGAGGCAAGGAAAGTTTCTGCTCAACCTCAGGGGGAGTGCGGTCCTGCTGACACCTTGATTTCAGACTTGCAGCCTCCAGAACGGAGACAGAATAAATGTCTGCTATTGAAGCCACCCAGGCTGTGATACATTATGGCAGCCCCAGGAAACTAACACAGACCCCCTAATCTCCTCTTCCCTGTTCAGTAGATACGCGCTGTAACACTTACCCTGGAAGTCCTCTCCAAACCCTTAGAATGGAGTTCTCCCCATAAAAAGGTTTATGCTTCTATGTTTCTAAAGAGCTTTGCCACCGTTTTAGCAGCTTCTCCTAAAATCTCTTTAGGGACCTGCTTATAACTCATCTTTGGGGTTGGTGCTCCTGGAACCACTGTAAGCAGGAGATCGTCTGTCTGGTGCTCCTGGGAGGTGAAGCTTCTTGGACCAGCTGCAGAGCAAGCAGCACCCTGTAGAAAGGGTGTAGAAGGGGCAGGAGCTGTCACAGATTAAGGACACTGTGATGTACTTTGAAGAGCCTGCCGTCGACTTACCACTTCCTCTCCCCTTTTGCCTCCCAGAAAGTGGGTCCATAGAGCCTTCTTCTAGCTCAGATCACAACGCAAACTAAACCTACCTTGCTTGGTGCCTGCACCAAGAGGTCAACCCCCTGAGTCACTGGAATGATCACTGGATTGTGAGTCAAGAACCCTGTGATCCATTCCTAATTCTGCCACTCACCAGCTCTACCGGACTTTCTTCATCTATAAAATGGGTCTATCACCTCCACCTCGCAGGGGAGGGTGTGGACCACAGGTCAGACAGGAACGTAGAAGAGCACTGAAAAAGAAAAGTGGTGAAATCATTATCACCATCATCTTCCACCAGTTGTCAACGCCTGGGGGTTGGGGAGAAACCTCAAAGAGGACCAGGAAGACTGGATCAAAGTGTCCAGCTGGTAGAAGAAGACTCAGCTGTAGGGCCTGATCCTCTGGCATTGGCTGCCCAGGGAGAGAGCAGTTGAGATGCATTCTCCTGGTGGGTAATAAAATGAGTTGACGTAGGGAGGAAGCAGGATGTATAAAGCCCAGGAGCCCGGTCTGTTTCTGAGATCAAACAGAGCAGCATTGTGCCGGGGTGTGGAGCTGATGTCAGCGTCTAGAATGCTGGTTGGAATCACCCTGGTTACGCAGCTGGACCGGAATAAGGCAAGTCTGTATCTGAACTCATTAATTTTTACAACCAACTGAACTGTTCTGCCCTTTTTTTTTTTTTTTTTTTTTTTGCGGGGGAGGGGGTAGGGGGAGGTGGTGCAGGAGGAGAACAAGGCAAGAAAGGCAAAGGGGAGGGACTAGTATGTATGGAGCAGGGGGCTTCCCACCAGCAGACACTATCTCATTATTCCCCAGCAAACGCCAGCTTCGAACCCCCAGCCCCTGGGACAGTCAGGCCTAGCTGTGGCAGCAGGTCCTGCCAGGGGAAGGAGAGAAACGGGCCAGTAAGACACAAGGATAATTAGAGTGGCACAAGCTGCTCCTAGGCGTTCAGGTTAAGTCAATGTTTCCATTATATGCCTCACTTTTCAGGGGTTTATAACGGAGCTGTAAAAACTCACGCCAGCTGAGAATTTGGCAGACCAGGTCGCAGCAGCAACGGAGGGACTGTTTTTTTAATTCAATTCAGCTGCTTGTAACTTGGAGTGGGGGAGGATGTGGTGCACTTGGATAACTCAAAGGGGCTGGTTTGAAGTTTGGGGCACTATTTTGCTGTGCGATCAGCCCTCCTCCTCCTCCTGTCATTTCTTTGTGCTACAGGAAAAAGAACTGCATTATATAAATGCATCCCAAACACTTCCCAAGCCAAGAATGTACAGATGCTTTCCAAGTGCCAGCCAACTCAGCTTTTCCCCATTCCTAAGAAAGTATACAGGTCAGCCTCTTTCCAGAAAATGTGCAAACCATCTCACCCAAACCTCCACACCAAAAAATTATCAAGCTTCTGCAGATGAGCTGTTTGGGGCTCAATCTGTCCTGTGATGGGATGATACATAGTAAGAGCTATTCCAGACAAATCCCAGTATTTAGGACAGTCCTTTTGCACTGGTGTAACAGGATTTGACTTTGTTGATCAGTATTATCCAAATCTCATCAGATGGGTTTGTTGCCCTCTCAGGCCCAGAGTGAAGGCAGCTCTTTCTCTCTAATTTAGCCCAGAATCTCTGATTCAGTCAAAGTTCCCGAATCCTGCAGGATCTTTGACAGTCCAATTCACAGGTCCTTCCACACAGAGCATGGAGGCTTCTTTGATTTTCCTGCCAGAAGTCCTCTCTCTCTCCTCTGCTCTCCTATCTACCCTCTTCCTATTACACACATCCTTGGACTGCTGTGTTATATTTCAGTGATTTTTGCATGTCTTATGTCTTTTACTGTATGGTGAGCCCCTTATGACAGGGTCCTGAGCTTGTTAGTCTCTACTTTCTCCAATGTGCCAAATTTAGGTGAACTCGGCTCAGGAAATGTGGGTGGAATTAATTACTAAATAATTAATGAATGACAATCAGAAGCCAAGTGGCAGACAGCAGAAGTAAAAGTAAATGTTGAACAGACAGGGACTTATCAATTCCTTCTTTCTTAACAGAAAACAGCATATCGAATTAATTTCTTACCTTGCTACTGACAGTAATACTAAAAAAATGATAAAATGGGGGGAGGGAATCAAGATCCCCAACCAGAATATAGTAACACGATGCGAGCCATAACATGTATGTTCACATGCTCGTAACTATGGTAACATAACAGTTATAAAAAGCAAATAAAAACATGTATGTACCTCTACACACAACTCTATTAGCAAACACCTATAGGTACAATGAGAGAAGCGTATTTTATTGCATGCACTGATTTTCCTCTCCGTTATAACTTAGTCCCCAGCCCCTCATGCTTTGAAAGTGCTTTATAAACTATGAATAAGTAACTGTATAGATCAAGAGGGATGACATTGCAGCACTGTAGCACATAGAATATTCAATAAAAATCTTAATAATGACACTATCACAATAGCAAAGACTTGGAACCAACCCAAATGTCCATCAATGATAGACTGGATTAAGAAAATGTGGCACATGTATACCATGGAATACTATGCAGCCATAAAAAAGTATGAGTTCATGTCCTTTGTAGGGACATGGATGAGGTTGGAAACCATCATTCCCAGCAAACTATTGCAAGGACAGAAAACCAAACACCACATGTTCTCACTTACAGGTGGGAATTGAACAATGAGATCACTTGGACAAAGGACAGGGATCATCACACAGGACCTGTCATGGTGTGGGGAGAAGGGAGAGGGATAGCATTAGGAGAAATACCTAATGTAAATGACGAGTTGATGGGTGCAGCACACCAACATGGCACAGGTATACATATGTAACAAACCTGCACGTTGTGCACATGTACCCTAGAACATAAAGTATAATAAAAAAATTTGCCTAATGAATGAATGAACAAATGGGTAAACTACTATGGTAATTTAACTGAAATAATACTTCGTCAAATGCTAAAGAAAATATTGTTAGTGATGGTAACTAAGTTCCATCATAAATACCCAGCTCTGATGTAAAAGTTAGTAATGATAGGATTTCAGTCTTCCTTAGGGGTTCAGAAGACGGTCACCAAATGTCACAGTCATTAGACATGCATGTTCATGTGATTGAAGGACTGGTCCTTCCCAACAAATTTGCACTGATCTGGACAGTGTAAGGTAGCAGAGCTGGGAGGGTCCAAGTATGATGAAGGGTAGTTGAAAAAAGATGATCAAAGTCAGAGGCTAGGATGGGTTTTATAAAGGAGCCTGGGATGAATTGAATTTTCTGGAAGATTTCTAATATTGCGCTATAATTTCTGTTTAATTAGAATGTCAAGGTCTTCAAAAATTAAGGAATATAGCTGAAGCTCATGTCTCTAAGTTTGGACACTGAACTAACTTAACTGCCCACCCTCAGATCAATCAATGGCCAAGAGAACTGAGATTACTACGACGATTTAGACCCATTATCATTCATCTTCTGGCACTGAGATACAAAAAAATGCCTGACCCTGAAATCAAAGCATCTCTCTGTACTGCCAGAACAACTCAGGACTCTGTTAGCAGGGAAAAGGGGATGGTTGTTAGGAAGCATCTGACAAGGTCTGCCCCAGGGCAAAATAAGAAAAACTAGACACTCTCAAAATGTGGTTCCCATACCAGCAGCATCTGGGAACTTCTCAAAAATGCAAATTCTTGCCCCCCGCCCTCTCACACCCAGACTCACTGAATCAGAAACTCTAGGGCTGGGGGCACACAAACTGTGTTTTGATAAGCATCCAGGTGCTTCTGATACTTGCTCAGGTTTCAGAACCACTGGGATAAAGTCTAAGAAAATGCTTAGCAATCAAGCCAGATGACTCAGTGACATTATGGAGCATATGCTTCATCAAAGCCCTCTTATGAGAAAGGGAGGGGAGGATGGGGAAGGGAGGGAAAAAGAGAAACTGACCTTTATTGAATGCCTACCAAAGGGTTGGCAATGTCCTTGGTGCCTTCCCCTATCTCCTTGAACCTAATTCTCATAAATCACATTTTCCCAGATGAGAAAGCTGAGTATCAGAAGGGTTAAGTGACTTGGTCTGGTAAATGACACAGCTCAAATTCTAAGTTTGGTCTGATTCCAAGCCACTGCAACTCCGACTGTTATACCTAATAGGGAACAATCCTAGTAAACTTAGATTTGCTCAATTTATAAAAATACAATTTAGAATAAAATGTATTGTTTTTTAATAAGCATCAGAGCCCTTTGCAGTTTTACTCAGAACTACATCCCACCATCACCTTCACCATAGCCCTCAGTCCTCACTCACTCTCACACATACATCACGTCACCTGAAGGTCTGCACTCAGTTCCTCTTTCCTGGAATACCCTTCTTGGTCTATTCTGTCTGTTGAACTTTATTCTTCTATAAACAATGACACAACTAAAATTGGCTTTCCTTGACTATTTATAGTATAGTGCGTGAACCAATTTGCCACTCAACAATAGTCTGTGTAATAAATAAAGGCAAGATTGCTTCGCTTGAAATCTTCCTCTACCAAGAAGCACCTTCAAGTTTTCCTTTCTAACCCAATGGCATTTTGCTCGCATTTCTAATTTCTACATCTGTCCTATGATGGGATGATACATAGGCTCCATCTCTCAACAAATGTGTAAATTCGCAAAGACAAGGCTAGATCTTACTCATCTCTCCAACCTCCACAGCAGCCAGCATAGGGTTTCACTTTGAGTAAGTGCTCAAAATTACGTATGTAATTACATAGACAAGATTGAACTATATAACATGAAATGTACACCTCCACTTCAAAGAATAGGATTTTTCAAGTAGCTGATGAATTCTACCATTTTAAATAAACAGAAGCACATTTCATGCTAACACTGTTGATGAAGGAGCAAGCCTTTCCTTTGGATCATTCCAGTGGATTTTGCATTGCCTTGTGCTTAGCTAATCTAATTCTGAGAATACAATGTCACTGTTAGATGTTGAAATGGAGCCATTTGGGGAAGCTGAATGGAAAACCTCCCAGTAGGAATTATTGAGGCACCTGTTGAATTACCCATAATAAATGATACCGGCCAACTCACACCATAATCTCCTCGCACACCCTGTACCCTCATCATTCTCTCCCTGCTTGAACTTCTTGGATGACTTTCAAGAGTGTTTGGAAGTTAAATATATCCAGTAGCTTCCAAAAAGTATCAAGGGACAACTTTAAAAGTGACATTGAACCATAGATAATGATATTTCTTTATAAAGGTCTTTAAAAGAACGCCTTTCTACAATAAATTTTGAGTGTTAGGGGAATGATAGGGTTAGAAGGGGGTAGAGAAAATATGAAAATGGTTAATAAAATCTGGGACTTTCTAGGCAGATAACACAACAGGTTCAAAGAAAGCTTATAAACATAAATATCAAAGAACGTAGTAATAATGTGTTCAATTACTCTTTCACTCCTTTTGTCTCCTTAGTTATTCTTCAGTATTTCCTGGGCTTTCATTTTCAATAACTAACCAATAAGGATTTATCAATTATTTTCTATACCATAAGGCTCAGCTTGAGAGGCACAAAGAGAAAGAAAGGATGGCTGCCATCTCTTATGTGTTTTTACCTTTTAAGGATGTAGAAGTGCTTTCATGTTCTTGATCTCATTCCATGCAAGGTACTACTCTCATTTTAAAGATGAGTAAACAGAAGACCACATGGCCAAGACCACATGGTTTATAAGGGGCTGAGTGGGGGCTGAAGCTCAGGTCTTCTGACTCCAAGTCCTGTGCTGCTGCAAAGATTCGGATGGTTTTTAATAAATTTATAGCATCAATATATGCTCTCGCAATATGAAAAGCCTTAAAGGATGCGTTTTATAGACCTCTGGGTAACAAGGCATTGCATTTAAGTGTTTAACTTCCTCTCCACCAATATCCCCTATGAAACAACCCAGAGAAGCAGAAAAAAGAAGAAGTTTTGGTGGAAGGGAAGAAAAAGTACTAAAGCAATGTTGGGAATAAGGCAAGTGCACCTTCCACATGGTAGAAGTTGGCACCATCCTTTTCAATATGGCTTAGATGGGACCAGAGGAAGGGAGACGCTGTGGACAGTCTTGCAGCTCTTCTTCCTGGAAAACAGCAATGGTTATAGGAAGGAAGGGGCAGAAAGACCTTGAGATCCCCACTAAACGTGACTGCCCCGCTTCAGTTTTGGAAGGCTGAGGGAGTGTTGTGTGCAAGTTAGGTAAGAAGACCAGGACTTGCTTCAGCGGTAGATAAGAAGCATTTGAAAGCAGTAGCAGTAGGAGACCCCTGCATAAGCACAATGACTCTATTACACAAATATGATGCAAGGGAGCCAACTTCACATTGTGGACAACAACTCAAGGAAGGAGATGGAAGAAAACACAGCTTCATCCTAGTGTTAAGTCAGGCAGAAAGAAAATGAAATGCAGAAAGTCTGCACAGGACCCAGCAGCTGCACCACTGGTAGAGAAGTGTGCAAACAAGGAGCCCTAGTCCTCTCCCTAAGCCTGTGGTAATTCCAGCTCCCTCCTTCTGCCTCTGTCCCCTATTGTCTGCCCGTGATCCCAGCTTCTTCTCTACTGTCCTCCATCTGTTGCATGTCTTAAGCAGTCATATAAATTTACTTCCATCAAAAAAAATGTACTCACAGTTTTTGAACAAACAGCAGAACCAAACACACCTTTTTCTTATTTCTTTTTTTTTTTTTTTTTTTGAGACGGAGTCTTGCTCTGTCGCCCAGGCTGGAGTGCAGTGGCTGGATCTCAGCTCACTGCAAGCTCCGCCTCCCGGGTTCACGCCATTCTCCTGCCTCAGCCTCCCGAGCAGCTGGGACCACAGGCGCCCGCCACCTCGCCCGGCTAGTTTTTTGTATTTTTTTAGTAGAGACGGAGTTTCACCGTGTTAGCCAGGATGGTCTCGATCTCCTGACCTCATGATCTGCCTGTCTCGTCCTCCCAAAGTGCTGGGATTACAGGCTTGAGCCACCGCGCCCGGCCTCTTATTTCTTATAAGTAAAAGAGAACCAATATGGGGATTATATAAGACAGAAAACCTAGACTCAAAATGCAGAACCAGATAGTATCTGGTTGGGTGCGGTGGCTTACACCTGTAATCTCAGCACTTTGGGAGGCCGAGCTGGGCGGATCACTTGGGGTCAGGAGTTTGAGACCAGCCTGACCAACATGGTGAAACTCCATCTCTACTAAAAATACAAAAAATATTTAGCTGGGTGGTGGTGGCGCACACCTATAATCCCAGCTACTTGGGAGGCTGAGGCAGGAGAATCACTTGAACACAGGAGGCAGTGGTTGCAGTGAGCTGAAATCATGCCACTGTACTCCAGCCTGGGCAACAGAGTGAGACTCCATCTCAAAAAAAAAAAAAAAAAGTACTCACACTGTTTATGAACAAACAGCAGAATGAGACACAACTTTTTCTTATTCTTATTCTTATTTGTATTTTCGAATTGTCGAAATTCTTGCAATAATGCAAGAATGGGGATTATATAAGACAGAAAACCTAGGCTCAAAATACAGGGAAAAACAGGGTCTGGCTGGGCATGGTGGTTTACGCCTGTAATCTCAGCACTTTGGGAGGCTGAGGTGGGAGGATCAGTTGAGGTCAGAAGTTTGAGACCAGCCTGGCCAACATGGTGAAATACCATCTCCACCAAAAGTACAAATATTAGCAAAGCCATGGTGGGCACACCTGTAATCCCAGCTACTTGGGAGGCTGAGGCAGGAGAATCACTTGAACCCAGGAGGTGGAGGTTGCAGTGAACCAAGATGGCACTACTGCACTCCAGCCTGGGGAACAGAGCGAGACGAAAGAAAGAGAGAGAGAGAGAGAGAGAGAGAGAGAGAGAAGGAAGGAAGGAAGGAAGAAAGGAAGGAAGGAAGGAAGGAAGGAAGGAAAGAAAAGAAAGAAAGAGAAAGAAAGAAAGAAAGAGAGAGAGAGAGAAGGAAGGAAGGAAGGAAGGAAGGAAGGAAGGAAGGAAAGAAAAGAAAAAGAAAGAAAGAAAGAAAGAGAGAGAGAAACAAAGAAAAAGAAAGAAAGAGAAAGAAAGAAAGAAACAAGGAAAGAATCTTTCTAAAAAGCAAACATGAATTACAGAATTTAGAAAACAATTAGGAAACCCAGATTTAGGTTTCCATAAAAATTCCAATAAAAGAGAAATCAAATGATGAAAAATGAGAGATAAAAGCAGCAATGAACAGGGCCCTGGCTCAGCAGAGGCGAAAATTCACAAGAGGTAAGGAAACTAAAACAGAAATAGTAAATTACAATTTTCACTCAAAGAGAGAAAAAGTAGAACAGGCAGTGCAACAAGACAAAATTGGCAATGCAGGAGAGAAACCTGAAAAACTGCCATGGAATAGGGAGGAAAAAGACAAAGTGATTCAAAAAATGAGAGAAAAATTGTTGGGTTTGAAGAAGAGATAATGTAGAAATCACAAACAAGAGATGTTCCTGAGGCATGGGGAAGAGCAGAATAAATACAACAAAAATAAAATAAAATATAAAAGAAGAAAACTTTCCTGAGCTGATGTTTCCATTAGGATCAGGGTCAGCTATCTGTGACAGCTGCAAAACTAAACCTTAAGGAAGGCTGTGAAATAGTTTTTATTCCCTGCAGCTATGTGTCCATAGGCATATCAGGGATTATGTTTCTAAGAAGAAAACTATGGATTTGGGGGAACCACTACCAACCTCTACCATAACTGAATAAAAATGTACATTTACAGATCAAAAGATCTCCCTAAATACCTGGCAAAATTACCTCAAAGACTTCGACTAGCAGAAGAACTCAAGTTCAAGAACTATAAGAACATTTTACAATTACCTAGACAGGAAACAAGTTAGGTTACCTACAAAGATAGAAATATAGACGAGCATCAGATAGCCCTGTAACATTAAACATCAGATGAAAAGGGCGAAATGTTTATAGTTTTGAGTGCAAAATTGCCTGCCAGTCGAGAATTCTAAACTCATTTAAGTTGTCATTCATGACTGAAAAAATGTCTTATGTTTCTTTGCATTTTCTTACAAAATTTTTCAATTATTCAGAGATTCCTAAGCCATATCACTCACACTATTTTTGAAAAAACTACTTAAATCATACTCCAGCCAACTCAGAAATTATTCAAAACAAAAAATGAAGAAGTTCTAACGAAATGGAACTCATGGTTATATGGTTATTACTTTTTTTTTTTTTTTTTGAGACAGGGTCCCACTCTGTTGCTCAGGCTGGAGTCTAGTGGTGCAATCTTGGCTCACTGCAGCCTCTGTGTCCTGGGATCAAGGGATCCTCCCACCTCAGCCTCCTGAGTACCTGGGACCACAGGCACATGTCACTATGCTCTGATTAAAAAAAAAAAAAAAAAAAAATTGTAGAGATGTGCTCTCACTATATTGCCCAGGCTGGTCTTGAACTCCTGGGTTCAAGTGATCCTCTTGCCTTGGCCTCCCAAAGTGCTGAGATTACAGGCATGAGCTACCATGCCTGGCTGTCACAGTGGTTACTAAAAATCAATTAAACATCATCTAAAGTATGGTTGCAAAACATATTTTAAATACAAAACAGTAACTCTTGAAAGAGAAAATAATTTTTAAAATAATAAGTGGCATACATTTGTCAAAATTCAATGAATATACACTTAAAATTTGTGTATTTCATTGTTGATAAATTTTGCCTCAAAGAAAAATACTGCAAGCAATTATTAAACTCTAGTTAGTGATATTTATGCAGAAGTATTCAAGAAGTATATTGATGTCTTTGTCTGTTTTACATTGCTATAAATGAATAGCTGAGACTGAGTAGTTTATAAAGAAAAAAGGTTTATTTGGCTCACAGTTCAGCTAGCTGAGGGACTGGGCATCTGGTGAAAGCCTCAGGTTGCTTCCATTCATAAGGAAGGCAAAAGGAAGCCAGTATCTTCAGAGACCACATGGTGAAGAAGGGAGCAAGAGAGGAGGGGAGCTGCCAGGTTCTATTTGACAATCAGTCCTCTAAGGAACTAACAGAGCAGGAACTCACTCATTCCTCCCCACACCAGGGACAGCATTCATCTATTCCTTAGGGATCCACCCCAACAACTCAAACGCCTCCCATTAGGCCCCACCTCCAACACTGAGGATCAAATGTCAGCATGCAATTTGGAAGAATCAAACATCAAACTATAGCAATTGATATTTTCAGTTTACCTTTGAAATGCATTTGTTGTAAACACGGGTTGATAGATTGACAGAGCATGATACAGCAAATATAGGAAAGTGGCGATGGTAGACACGTGGGTGTTTACTATAGAATTCTTTCAACTTTTCTGTATGTTTGAAAATGTTTGTAAAACAGTATGTTGGAAAAAAAAAAGGTAACCCCTGAGTGTAAAATCCAAAATTAAATATATAAAATAAGAAACTGAGTGAACTTAGGAAGGAGGGGAAAATAAAAGGTTATTTCTTAACCTTGCATAAGAAACAATCAATAGGTAGCATTTTTAAAAACAAAAAATTGGGAAAATGTAGATTTGCGTATTTTTTAAATTTTCAGGGAAATCCAAAGAAATTTTAAAATAGGACCTATACCTTCCATATCACTAGTGGAAAATAGAAAATGAAAATACAAACAACATAGCGCAAACAATTTTAAGCAAAAGGCAAGAAAATGTTTTTAAAATCCAGAAAGCATAAGCAACTGGACCGAAGTTAAAACGAAAATGGTAACTCTGATAACAAATGTAAGTGGCTTTAACTCCCATATTTGAAAAACTAAACTTATCAATATGCTATCCCAAGATATATACATCAAAGAAAGAAAAGCATTAGAATAAGAAAAGATAAGCTAGCAAATACATCACATGCACAAATATTCAATTTGTAAAGAAACTAGGATCACAGTATTTTGTATCAAAGTAGAATTTAAAAGGAAAAACTTACATGAAATTTAGATAAATATTGACAAAGTGAATAGCACATGAGTAACTGCCATGACACTTTATATGCCACATAATATAGAATAAAAACAAATAGAGCAAGAACATGGAAATTCAGAAAGAAATTGATAGAGGCCGGGCGCGGTGGCTCAAGCCTGTAATCCCAGCACTTTGGGAGGCCGAGACGGGCGGATCACGAGGTCAGGAGATCGAGACCATCCTGGCTAACATGGTGAAACCCCATCTCTACTAAAAAATACAAAAAAAACTAGCCGGGCGACGTGGCGGGCGCCTGTAGTCCCAGCTGCTCGGGAGGCTGAGGCAGGAGAATGGCGTAAACCCGGGAGGCGGAGCTTGCAGTGAGCTGAGACCCGGCCACTGCACTCCAGCCTGGGCGGCAGAGCAAGACTCCGTCTCAAAAAAAAAAAAAAAAAAAAAAAAAAAAAAAAAAGAAAGAATTGATAGAAATGAATTAGCAATGGCAGACTTTAAGTCACTGTCTTTGACAACTCGGAAAGGTAATACACATACAATAATATAATAATAAGTTAAGAAGCACCCCAGGCATGTTTCAATCAGTGCGAGTTGATCAGGACAATACCTTTGCTCACTTAAGAGGCTGCACTTTTTCTTAATAAAAACGGACATATGTGAGCTTCTTTGGCACGCGTCTACTATGGATTTACACTCGGCTTATGCTGTCTACACACCCCGTTTGCACGTGTGCTGCCAACAAACCATTCTCTCCTACACATGAGATTTAACCAGACCCAAAAGCTATAAAACCTGGAGATGTTTCATTGTTGATTTGGAAGGAGAACAAACAGTATGGGCTGTAAGAACTGGAAAAGATTTCTTTTAACTATTAAACTCTGAGCTATTTCAAAGCAATAGATTCTAGCTATAGAGCAGTTAATAAAATGAGGAGGTTCAGGATCTTCCATGCTATGTTTCATTTCCTAAGCCTAGATCACGCTTCTGCAACCGGAACTAGAGATCAATGGGAAGAGCAGCAAGGGTAAGGGAAAGATGATGGATGTGCCTGAGGATGTTTTAGGGGGTTAGTAGTAATGACAGCATAGTCCATTGGGGGAGCTCTGTGGGCTGTTGAACCTGTGGAATAGGACCCGGTTGGAAACGTGGATTGGATAGCGAGCATCACAAAAGTGAGTTAGAGCCCCACAATTCAAGTTACTTCAAGGATATAGGATTAACAAAGCCTTCTGAAGCCAGATGACGGGGACACGAAGGCCAAACAGGGAAGTCTGTGCATGATGTGACAGGCAATATAAAGCCAGCAAACGTCTGGGATCAGGGAGGTCATTGTAATTATCAGGAAATTCACATCAGATTAAGGCCAGTTTTGCCTCCCCACAGGTCTGTCAGCTGACACTTCTTCTGCCCTGTGAGGAATGCAGAATGCACTGCTCCCCCTTCCACATGACAATAGAGAAAAAAGCAGGACTAACACTTTGCCTTTGTGCGGGTCACAGGAATAGCAGGAAAAGCCTTTTGAGAAGGCTCAATACTCACAGAGAAAACCACATTAATCATCAGCCTAGGAAACTGGAACACTCCACAAAACCATTGCTATAGATTCAATATTTACACAAAATCTGGAGGTTGAAGTTCTTCCTTTCCTTGCCACTGAAAGGAAACCATGAAAAGCTGCCAGAAAGAGAATCTCAGTTCCCATTTACACTCGCTAAATTCATCAAGTGCAACATTCTCACCTTATAGATAAGGAAAACCGAGTCGCAAAAAAGACAAAGTGTCTTGATCAATAACATGTTCATACACTTTTCCTGACCACGCACATTTTGAGGTGAGGAAACTGCAGCCCCAAGCATACAATGCCCTGCCCAACATCACACAGCGAGTGAACATCCAAGCAAACAGTTATCCCCGTTTGCCCCGTTGCTCTACCCCACAGACCAACCAAAGCAGGCTAAGCAGAGAGAAGAGGAGGAAGGTAGCTGTGCTGTGTCTGAAGAAGCAAATCAAAATAAGTCTCACTCAGTCCGGTCTTTGGGACGAGTAAAACCCTTAGTAATAGAGGAATCTGCAGACATGTAGCTGGGTTTTGGTTGAAATCATCGGGACCCTCTCTACTATGTTTCTCGGAACAGCATCTTTGAGCTTTCTGCAAGGGAGTTTCCCAGAGGTCTTATTTACAAGTATGGTTTTGCTGGAGCCCAGCCCAGACTTCCTGGGTCAGAATCTTAGGGTGGGGCCCTGGAATCTAAATTTCTAACAAGCCTACCCAGTGGATTTTATACACACTGAAGTACAAAAGCCACTGTGGCTTACATTCTTGACCAGACAATATGCAAAGAGTAAGTTCAGATCTCATCCCCAAGGTGGGGGTCAGACCAGACAGGGGTCACCGTCCTGCCTTGAGTCCCCAGGCCCCATCTGCCCTTTCAGCCCCTGCTCATTGCTCAGCACAACCCAGCCCAGAATTACTCCCCCTAAAAGACATCTCTCTGCCATTTTCATTTCCAAAACCTGTCATAAAGCGGCTCTTCTCTTCTAATGAGGTAATTGGTGCCATAATACCATTAGGAGGGTGCCCCTGGTGTGCAGCTCAATTAAGAAAGGTGTATTAAATGATTTACATTTCTTTATTTAGCTGAAACATTAGTTCTAGACTTGCTAAGTAATAGGATGTTGTTAATGAGCCATAGCATGGGGCTTATTTAATTCAATACTGTAGCTTTCTAGCTAATTGAGGCATTGTTCTCCTTTACCCCACAGTCCAATGTTTCCTCTCCCACTGCCAGGGGAAGAAAAAGAAAGGAAAAAAAGAAAAAAGAAAACCATTCAAGGGTCAGACAGCAAAAGTAAGAACCTCCATAAAGCCTGATTCCCAGCCAGGTTATGGCAGCCCAGCCTTTCAGGGGATAAGATTCCCTATGTTAAGAGCTGACTTTGCAGGTTCATTCTAGGCTTAAGCTGCACCCAGAGGCCTGAAGAACCCCAGGCTGAAGAACGTGGTTACAGTGTCCCCATCCTGTGTGTTCTCCTCTCTGCAGGAGCCCAGGAGAGGCCTGACTTGGGATCTTCTAGCCTTGTTAGTAAAAGTGTCGTCCATGGGCGGGCATGACGTGGCAGCTCACTGGAAATGCAGAACCCATGTCCCACCCAAACCTACTGAGCCAGAATCCAGATTTAACAAGACGCTCAAGTGGTTCTCGTGTGCTGCAAATTTTAAGAAGCACTGGTCTAGATCCTTCCAGATTGAACCACAACCCCCCAGGCCTCCCTCAGGGAGAGTTCCCTACTAGAAGGTAGCCTATTCCCACCCCACAGGAACACTGCTCTTTTTTTAAAATGTGGGACTATTCTCATGGAGGAAAAAAAACTTCTTTAATGAAAACAGAGAGACAGAAAGAAGCCCAGAGAGAAAGAGTAAAGGCCAAAAAAGGGTTGCTGAACTTGAGAAGTTCAAAAGCCCATATTTCATTTTGCTCACATAACCACAGACCTCTCCTGCATCACACCCAGAGACTGCAGCTTTGCCTCTGCCAAGCCACAACTAAATGGAAAGCCAGGAGAGCCAGGAACTCCAATGCAGAGACCAATCTTCCAACCTCAGGGGCTCAGTGTGTGGGAGCAGCCAGAGGCCTTAGAAGTTATGTCTCACTCCCTTCATCCTTCAGAACAAGAAGCTGAGTCTTGCAGGGTAAGTGACTTGTCCAACCAGCCCAGTCTCGTTAGGGGCAGTGCTGGCTGGGATTGGGCCCAGGTCTCCTGTCTCCCGTTCTCTTGCCCTCACACCACGAGACCTCAGAGAATCTGTACAGGGATTCTCTTAAGATCAATATGCAAAGGCATTTCACAAATTTGCACAATATGAAACTATATTATTCCAGAGCAAATGTGACATTACTCAGTTGCAAACACTTCTGTGGACAGGTAATGTCAAGGAACAGGTTTGACTGCTGGTCTCCAGATTACAAATTAGCTGGAATAATGGGCAGAAAGTGATAAATCACCTGAGCTTCTCTCAAAAACTTGAACTGAACTCAACACTGCAGATGTTTTATCTGTTTTATTCCCAACTTTTTATTCTCTTTTCTTAACTGACTGCTTCGTTCCTTCCATCTTTGACACCTGTACATTATGTGTATGAGAAGACAAGTACCATCAACTCAACGGAGTCTCTCCACAACTGACTATGAATGGTTTGGCTGAATGCCCAAAGTCACCATTTATTTTTTTCTTCAAATAGACAGCCAAACTTGAGAACCAAGTCAAAATAACATAAACGCCCCCTCAAAACCAAAAGTCTCAACCACCAACCCATCACCTAGCAGACCACAAAAACTCAGATCCAAAATGACCAAGTATCCCCAGTGGGAAAATCCACAAAAGAAAACCCACTGTAAGGATGGTGCTTCACAAAATCCAGCTGGATAAACCTCAATTCTGAAAACCCCCTTCTTCTGCGACCTCCTGAAGCCAAACCACCGTCCCATCTCAACGCCCTCTGCAGCCACCATCCCTGGAAGTGTCAAACATCAGTCTCACACTCACTCTGCCCATGAACGTGAGGTCTCTACATCCAGGACTTCTGGAATCACCCCTTTTTGTGGTATTTCTTTGGGTCCTGAGCACCCTGTCATTTTTCTAAACTGAAGAAAAGGGGGAAAACAGAGGAGAAGCAAACGAACACTCCCCACAGCGATGTGAGTGACTGCTGTGTTTCCATGGTTTGCTCTCCACTGTTCTCGGTGACCCCTGCAGATTTCCCTTATGAGTTAGTGTCCCGGAATGTCTCTTTATGAGGTGTCTGGAGAAGTAAAGCTGTCCTGATGCCAGCGCCCCCACACTGAGGACTTTATTAGTTTTTTAATTTTCTGTCTGGGTGCGCTTGCCGCATCAGACTTTCCACAGCTGTTAGGAGCTATTCAGTCCGTAGCCTCATCAGGCCCTTTCCCCACCCCCACCCTTCTCAAGAACATGGGAAATTTCTGGACATGCTACAGGGAGCCTTTAAAATACGGATACTTTGTCTCTCTGGTGAGAACGTGTTGGGGTCCAGATGGGGAGAAGATGTTCTGCCATAAGAAAATCTCCTGGTCTGGTCCATGCCTTGGCTTAGCACAGGGCTGTTCAGGCAGTGTGGGGACCCGACAGGAGGGAGGGGCAGGCAGAAGTGAGAACCCACTCTTTTACCCATTCTGCCCAGCAAGTAGGGGACCGGAGTCGCCGGGGTGTGGGGGAAGCGGGCAGCTCAGACTGTTTTTAGACTGACTTGGAATCTGGCCCAGAGCTCAATGCCCGGTTCAAAGCGTTCCCTCCTGAGTGGACATTATAAGACCTGCAGCGAAGAATAAAACAGAACGCCTTGCAAACATTCCCCTTGTAGGCGCACAGCTGTGGTTTTGTACAACAGGCCAGTGCTACTGCTCCTGTCTCCCCTGAGAGGGGAGCACAAATACCCAACCACTCCCAAAGCCCCTCCCTGCCAGCATCCCTGAGATGCCCGGGCAGCCAAGATGAGGCCCAGCAGTCCATGAGACTCCCAGTGTGTAAACCCAAGAGCAAGTGTGCACGTGCGTGCACGCACACACACACACACACAGCAACCTGGCTCTTTCCCATAGCACCCATGCATCTGGAAGGCAACACAATCACTCGGCCAACACAGGGAGGACGGAGTAAGGGCCTTGAGGGTCCAGAGAATTCTTAGCCTCGCTCTGGCTCCAGCCTGCCTGGCAATTTGCTTTCCAGCGACTGCCTTTAAGCCTCCCTTTGAGGAGACTTATTTGCAGGGTGAATGAGAAAGCCTAGAGAGAAGAAAAACCTTTGGAGATACCCGCCTGGGGAACAATTTTGCCTCTGAGAGCAAGTTGGTATTTGGGGTTAATCCCTCTGTGGAAACACTGGGTTGAAAGCCCGGAGGAGGTCAGGGGTCTGATTACGGCTTCTGTTTACATATAAACTTCCTGGTCCTAGGAGATAATCAGAGGGGTGGGGGAAGGGAGCAGGGAAAAAAGGAAAGAAAGGAGAAATTTTTTAATTAAATGGCCTTCCCTCTTAAAAATAAAGTCAACAAAATAAGGAGGAGCTTGTGGAATCAAGGTTTGATTTGAATGTCTATGTACAAATATTTCTTTTACGTTTTTAAGTCGTGATTTACATAATGGAGTTGAAGCATCTTCTGAAACAAAACTTGAAATACTGATACAGTTTGATATGCACAGGTATTTTTTTAAAAAGATAAACAATAGGAAAGAAACTTTAGTCAGTTATCTTCTGAGAATCAGAGGGACGCATACACAATGAAACTAGTCAATGTGCTCGGTTGTCTTGGATTTTTTGAGATTGGGTTCTGGTTTGATTCTTGTTTAGCTTGGTCAGAGAAAAATCATCATGAAGACTCTACAACAGGCAAATGAGCTGAAAATTATGGTACGAAGGACAATTTGAAACTACCATAAACACAAACATACAAGAAAAGTCTAAACGACAGTATTAAAGCCAAATAAACCCATACTTTCAAAAGAATCAAGAGGAAAAAATACGTCTTCCACATCCTCTGAAGAAGGCAAAGCAAAGCTATACAGCTGAGGAAGGGCGGAAAAAAGCACAAAATGGTTTCTTAAAGGGACAGTTAATTTTTAACATTTAGAGCTTGAGCAATTTTTTAGTAGATGAAATTTAAAAGGCAAAATAGTTTCTTTTTTGTTTATTTGGAGAGAGAGAGACAGGGAGTTAAAAGTCTGTCCCGGACATACTTAAGAACATTAAACAAAATATCCGTGAAGAAAATGTGGCAACTCTATTCCTGGTACATTTAAAACCAGAGAAGACTTGGGTGTGTAGGATTTACATCCAAAACAGTCTATAATAAAAAAGAGATCCTAAATACTTGATCACTAGTTTCCTTTTGTGTTTTTCACTGGTGATTTTTTGAGGCTTTTGCAAATATTAAAGATAATTCTCACCATGTACTCATGTCAAATAAAAAGAAAGCATTTCTTCCATGAATCTTCTTTCCACTTCGAGTTTCCAACTGAAGAATTTTGGAAAGCCAACCACTGACATTTTGAAAGTTAATTTACCAACAGAAGTACTTTTTAAAAAGTGAACAACAGTTGAAGTCAAATTCAATAGGCTATTACTTACCCCTTCGAAATTTTTTTTTTAATTTGTAATTCTCTTATTTTTCTCAATGAATTCTGTGATCTCCCTAAATCTACTTGATTTCTTGCCTGCTTGGCCTTTTTCTTTTTCTTTTCTTTTCTTTCTTTTTTTTCTTTTCATTTTTCTTTTCTTTTCTTTTCTTTTCTTTTTTTTTTTTTTTTTTTTTGAGATGGAATTTAACTTTTGTTGCCCAGGCTGGAGTGCAATGGCACAATCTCGGCTCACTGCAACCTCTGCCTCCCGGGTTCAAGCAATTCTCCTGCCTCTGCCTCCCAAGTAGCTGGGATTATAGGCGCCCGCCACCATGCCCAGTTAATTTTTGTGTTTTTAGTAGAGACAGGGTTTCACCATGTTGGTCAGGCTGGTCTCGAACTCCTGACCTCAGGTGATCCACCTGCCTCGGCCTCCCAACGTGCTGGGATTACAGGTGTGAGCCACCACGCCCAGCTGGCCTTTTTCCTCTTTTAGTTCTCTCATGAGGATGGTTCCCTGATATTTTACAACACGAATTTCTTCGGAGCATCTGACAGCAGAGGGTGGCTGTTTCAGTAGCAGGAATAAAAAGAGACGAGAGAACAAGGAGAAAGAATGGCACAGACAAACAACTCAGCCACAGGCCTCCAAAAGTTCACGCGCTGCGGAGGCCCAGGAAAGCTGTGACTAAGACATTGTGAAGAGATACCTACCGCAAAAGGTTTGCGAGTCTGAGGGGCAACCCCTTGCAGAATTATTTTTGAAAAGGTGAGGCATTTCGCCAGGCTGAGTATGGTGGCTGAATAAAGGGGACACAATCTGGGACCCAGTGGCAAATATCAGAGGTTGTCAGAGAGCAAGTGGTGAGTCAAAGGGTGACATCAGACTATGTTATGGGCAGGGGCAGAGTCTAACAATGAGCTGCCCTCTGGGCTTCAAAATGCCAAGGGGCACGACCCGAGGTCTGCGGTGACTATGGTCGGGATCATAGAATGGATGCCCCAAACCAGGACCCTTTGGGGAGAAAAAAGAGGGAGTTGATTATAATTATACTGGCGCAACCTGTGTGAGCTCGGACTGCCCTAGGCAAGTCCAGATATTGCTGACCCTCATCCTGAACCACCCGCCTACCCCCAAAGTCTAGGAGACCAAGCTTGGCTGCCCTCAGCATCTCCTCCAGACTAGGCTGGGCCCTTAGCTGTGCTTCCTCTTTCCTAGGGGAAGAACCTCTGCCAAGGCCAGAAATGGAGGAAGTTCCATGGTCAAATGGGTGTGGGAAACAGACTATTCCACTCTTACCCCTTCTTGCAGATTCCTAATATATATCATGAATTAAAGATGCTGAGAAGACCTGAAGTAAGTTAAACTGCTGAGCATTGTGGAGCCTCCGATTTCCCCAAAGGTGCTGGACACAAGGAGATCTTTTTCTGCTGAACGTCTAGGACATACAGGCAAAAACTGCTTTAAACCTTTGGAGGCAAAGTCCACAGGGAAGGTCTGGGATGACAGGTCAGGTCTTGGTCTCTCGGAGGTAGAAGCCTGCAGAGTACACGGGAGCTTCTAGCATCCCTCAGGATGGCACCAGCAGATGTTCAGCTGGGTGAAGTAATATAGGAACCTACCAAGGCATAGCCTAAAACCCAGCAGAAACATGTCCGAAGTCATCCCACGCCATGAACAGGAAACCTTGGTGTTCACAGAAACATAGGCAGGCCTCCCTGGCCCCACTGATGCATCCCATCAGATGGGATGGGATCCACGCCATCCCATCACACAAGGATGGTAATAAGGACTGCATTTGACATCCAGAAATAGTAAGCCTGACCTGAACTCAGGCTAAGACACAGAGAACCTGTTTCCCTCTAAGCATTTCATCCACCAGTGACCTGAGGCCACACTTCATATATCCTGCCATTTCTCTGGCATGTCTGTCCCGAGGGGAATGCTCCAGACCGTCTGGGCGATAAAATTGCAGTCAAGGCCTCTCTAAACAACAGGAGTCCTGATAAGGGCAGTGATGAGTGAACACAAAGACCAGGAGTCAAGGCTCCAGGTGAAACCCACGTCACAGGCTGTAGCAGGGCAGTACCGACAGGCACTCCATGAGACAGACGCAGCTGGTTTCATAGACACAGTTCTCAACCGGATTATTGCAAAATTGTCTGAGTGCATTTCCTTGTGACTGGCCTACTGCTATTTCTGTTTGTTCTCCATGTTGCAGCATGAAGGATTTTTCTAAAACACACACTCATGCAGGTCTTTCAGAGCATCTCACAATGAGATGACGAATCCATCAGTTGGCAGGGAAGCCCTACATAAAGGTCATGGTGAAGTGAGGGGTTTGTAGAGATCAGTGATTTTCGTCAACAAAGTCCACACTTCCGCACATGACTCCCAAGGCTCCTTATGAGAGAGACGACTTCCCAATCACTCCTCCTCTCTCTGCTCCCACCCCCTCTACTACATCCACTTACCCCCAGCTGCTCTTTGATCTCTAAACATAGCATTATTCTTATAATCCCTTGCTTTTCCCAACAGTATTCCTTGGTCCATAATAGCCTTGTCTTCCTAGCAAAGTCTAACTCCTGTACTTTAAGACCCCCCGAGATTTCACTGTCTTAGCCAAGAAGACTTCACCATCACCTCTGCCCCTCCTCCACATAAGCCGAATCCAAGCCTTGGTGGGCCGACATCACCTTCCTTGACTCTGAGCACCTGAGTGCAAGAAGCTGTCAGATTGATTTCTTTGTCTTCCGTGCCTTTCAGGTAGTCACTGCTAATGTGGAGGCGTGGACTAATACACAGAACCTTGTAGGATGGCATGCAAGATTCAAACGGTTTTCCTCAGGCGTTAGCATTTTAAGTTTAAAATAAGAGGAACCAGAAAAATGACTTGTGTTGGAGTCTGAAAAGAATGATCAGGCCGGACGCAGTGGCTCATGCCAGCACTTTGGGAGGCTGAGGTGGGTGGATCACCTGAGGTCAGGAGTTCGAGACTAGCCTGGCCAACATGGTGAAACCTTGTCTCCGCTAAAAATACAAAAATTAGCCGGGCGTGATGGCAGGCACCTGTAATCCCAGTTACTCAGGAGGCTGAGGCAGGAGAATTACTTGAACCCAGGAGGCGGAGGTTGCAGTGAGTCAAGATCGTGCTATTGTACTCCAGCCTGGGAAACAGGAGCAAAACTCCATCTCAAAAAAAAAAAACAAAAGAATGATCAAAATGCATAAAATGTGGGAATGGACCAGGGCTTTACAATCATGTTTGAGAAAAACAATGCTTGTTGGAATGTATGATCCTGTCAACTCATTTCCCAAAAGAACTTGGGAAATTAAAAGAACTAAGACACTTCAAAGGGACCTAAAGCCCACTTCCCTCAATATCCATAATCCACATAAGCCCGTCAGGGAGAAGGTGTAAACACTGGGATGGGCAGGTACCGTCAGCTCCAAGAGTAGAGATTTCTAAGAAGGAGGAAATATGGGAAACGGGAAGAGGCAAGGACTGAAGTAAGAAAAAGAAAATCAAGAATGACTGCATCTAGGAAGTAAGAAGACCAGAAGACTTAGCGATAGTGTTGGTTACTTACTCACAGCTGCAGGTAACCACGATGTCCATGTCAGGAAGGAAGGACCCAGTCCAAGGAAGTGCATATGGTCCAAAGAGCTAGGATACAAAGGTAGGAGGCAGGGAGGCAGCTCTCTTCAGGATGTAAAGCTGAATAAGCAACCCCGTATGTTTGCAGTTCCCTGGTTAATTTCCAGCCATAAAAATATGGCCCAAGATTTATAGAAATATCCCTAAAACATGCCACATGTTTCTCAAGGCAGAGGGTAATTGTTAGGAACAAATCCACACAAACTCTTGTGCCAAGAGCAACAAATTGAGGATAAGGAAGGAATCGGAAACATGGAAAAGACAGCTGGTCAGAAACCAAAATGAATGACAGATGTGGGCCCTCCTGCCCTCCCAGCAACACCAGTGGGGACCTTACAGCACCTCAAAGGCTTGTTGCTGTGCCGAAAGATCCAGCACAACCGTCCTAAGAGGTATTTCCACGGTGGAGGATGCTCTGGCAGTGCGGCTGCAGGAAGCTCAGGTAGGAATGACACCATGACCCTGCAGAATGTTCCCTTGACATGGCAGCCTCTGGATGTGGAGGGAGATCATCCAGGCCCACCCCCGCCTGTCCCCGAATCCCCTCCACACGGGCTCCTTCCTGTAGTTAGCCAGTTTCTGCCTCACCACTCTCAGGTATGTTGACTTATAGAAAGCTCTCTCCCATATTGAGCCAAACTCTTCCCTGGAGAATAGGAGAAGAGCAGGAAGAGTTGGGGGTGCGAAGTGTACTTTTCCCCATGAGACTCCCTCCAGATACATGAAATCTAATGCTCCAAGCTAAACATCCCTCAGTCCCTTTACTTTCTGTGACATGAGTTCCAGTCTGCCACTCTCCTAGCCAATGACCTGGGGAAATGCTCAGGTTGGAACAGAGTGCGGAACTCCTGGGCCAGGCCTCCCTCCCTCCACCACTCTGTAGCCGTCAGAAGACTGTTCTGGTGCAACACCAGCTGTGTCTCCATGCATGCACACACACACACACACACACACACACGAGAGAGAAAGAGTGCTAGGCCCTTGCTACAATGTTTAGTCACATGGAAAGCAACTCCCGAGCTACCTCTTATCTGCCCCCCACCAAAAAATTCGTCTGAAAGGTTTGTTTCATTCCTTGCAAAAATCCATGGTGAGGATATCAGAGTCCCTTGTGGCTGCCACTCGGTCAGTGTCACCCTTCCCTCCTTCCTTCCTCTCCACTTTGGTCCTTCCTATGCTGGGATGGAGCCTTATCAGGGCCCCTGCCCCATCTTCAGTTCTGTATACAGTTGTAGTGTGCACCTCCCAAGGGTGCCCCCACCCCTAATAAGCACGGCCAAAGAAAGAAAGTTCACAAGGCATACCGTGGAACACTGAGGGGCGCCGAGTCAGGAAACATCTAGTTCCCACCTAACAACATGAGATCTCAACCCACCCAGGCTGGAAACGGAGGGAGGCTCTCAGCCTGGTCAAAGGGGCTGAGTCCCTGAGCCTCTAACACCTGCTCCTGGGCTCCTCCTTCCGCTTCGAGACCCCTGAGGGCACCTCAGGTCAGGAATCCAGCCACCTCTTTGAAGCAAATCCAACCCCGGCCCTTCAAGGCTGGCCATGGACAGAGTCTTCCCACAGGGTAGCAGCTGGAAGGAGCCAGGGCTGTAAGACCTATAACTGCACGAAAAAAAACGGCTGCTTGCTTCTGCGTCGTGTCTTGAAGTTTACTGACCATTTTTATGCTGATCATCTCATTCAGTTCTCAGCATAATCCAGTGATATGGATAGGACTGGAGTTATTTTGATTTTCCAGATGGGGAAGTTGAAGCCTGGAGAGGAGAAAACGTGAATTCCACAAATTTGTGTAACAGATCAGAGAGTTTATTTTAGAACCAAAGTCTCTAATCTCTTTCTATGAGTATTGACACACTAACAGTCTTAAAATGCCCCCCGCCCCGCCCTTAGATACTGTATGCAGTCAGCAAGAGCCCAGTGAAGGTCCCCAAAAGTTGAGACTCAAAGCAAGCAGCCCCTGTCCTGCACTTCAGCCCTGAACCCACGATGGCACAGTGGCGTCCTCTGAGTACAGACATCTGTATGAGCCCAAAGGAGCACGTGGCCACACCCTGGGGCACTGCAGGCCCTGCCGATGCGGGAGGAACATTCCCACGGGTGAACACAGTCTGCACCAGGCTGTTGCTCTGGGAGATGAGAGAATCAGCAAGCAAAGAGCTGCCGGCCCTGCCCAGTCTCTCAGGGGCAACAGCCTAGGCCCGAAGCTGGCAAGCGCCCACCGATTGGGTGTGACTCGGCTGGGTGCCCAGTCCTGCAGCCCGTCCAGGTCTCAATTCCTGGTAACACCCTAGTGCTTCGCCCTCTTGCATATGGGAGAAGAGTCATCAATCTGGCTACAGCCCAGCCTCAGCAGCTGATTGGAACGGGAGCAGAAGTCTTCACTAGACTAACCCTTTTTCCACTAGCTTGCTCAAACGTGGGCTTTAAAGCTATTATTTCAAAGGACTGGACATCAGCCTCATAAAATATGTCTCTTTTCTAAACAAGCACGTTTTGTCATCCACAACAGGAACACATTTAGCACCCTTCTAACTGACAACCTGGAAAGAAATTTCTGATGTCATTCAGCAAAAGTGTTTACCAGGGATTTCCTACATGCTGTCACACAAACATTAACCGACGGGCTCACCACGGACAAGACACTGTGCAAAGTGGGATGTAAAGATACCAGAGAGAGGATTTGGCTTGCTCAGTTCAAATCCCAGCTCTTGTATTTAATCATGGTATGACCTTGCGCATGTTACTCAACTTCTCTGTGCTTCAGTCCTCTTATATGCAAAATGGTGATACTAGGACCTAGCTCACAGAGTTACGAGAATTCAATAAGATGGTCACATCTAAAAACGCTTTAAAGAGTGCTCTAAATGCAGAAAGCCCTTGATAAATGTAGCCATTGGGAAAGGTATATTTTTACTTCTTCCTTTCAATATCCCAGTGAGATGGGAACTGTTTACTATCCCCACTTCACAGATGAGAAAATTGGTTCAAGGCGTTAAACAAGTTTGTCAATGTCATAGTGCTAGTAAGAGGCAAACTCAAGACCCTAAACAAGGTTTGCCTGAATTCCATGCTCTTATTCACTGTACTGAACAATGCTACAATCAACTTTTCCCCCAGAAAATGAAAGAAACACACACACGCTTGCATGCGGGCACCACAAAAGCTCTAATATAAATGTGGAAGCTTCCTGGCCCCTGAAACCCCTCCACCCCAGCCCCCGCAGAGCCTATGAAAGATAGGTCAAGAAAGTTTGCTCCAAGAATTTTCTTCCCCCACCCTCCCCCAAGTTTTTAATTATGAATAATTTCAAGCATTAAACAAAGTCAAAAGTATAGAACAATGAACATCCATATAACTGCTACCTAGACTTAACAGTTCTTCACGCTTTTGTGATCGTAGGCTTCTCCATATTTCTGCCAAAACATGTGAAAATTGTAGACACCGTAACATCAACCATAGCGTCACCCTTCTCTGTGATTGTTTGTTATAGTAAAATGAGTCTTGATAATAGATTCTATCGAATGACTGTTCATATTCTTGGGTGTAATTTGCTTGTTATTATGACAAAGGCCTTCATTCTTAGGGGCACATGATAACAAAGTTAAGGATCTCCAGGAAGACCAGCCTGCATTATCCAGGTGGGCCCTAAATCCAATGCTAAATATCTGCTAAGAGACACACAGAGAAGAGACATTCGAAGAGAAGGAAAACGCCCTGTGAAGGAGGAGGCAGCTATTGAGATGACGCAGTCACAAGCCAAGGGATGCCTGGGGCCGCCAGAAGCTGGAACCTCCAGAGCCTTCAGAGGGAGTGTGGTCCTGCCAACACCTTGGGTTCAGATTTCTGGCCCAGAACTGAAAGCAAATACATTTTTGTTGTTTTAAGTTCCCAAATTTATAGTGATTTGTTGCAGCAGCACAGTCCTAGACAACCAATATCCCCTAGTCACGGGGTCCCTGATACATCTTTGGAGCTAAGCGTGTGTGCTGAATTGAAAAACTGAAAAAGCTGAGAGTGTGGCTTTATGCCTTTTTCATATCCCACAGCCAGGGAAGCATCTCCAAAGGCCACTGGACTCTGGCTAACAAATATGACACCAGAATAGGTGTCAACCGAACAATTTGTTCTTTTTAATGAGGTGTTTTAACCCCACTCTCTATTCATTGTTCTGTCCTCCTTGATTTTACTGTAAGTGACTGAACTGACTTTTGATGTATTGCCAGCACACAATAAATTATGAGCCTCTTTCTTTAAGGTTGGAGAGGGGAGGAACTCTACTTCCCTGTTCAGTTATTTCAGGCAAGGGTGGGAGCCGGTTTTCTGTGCCAGCAGCATCCTGATTATGATTCGGGATGTGTGGCCGAAGGCAAACAGTTCCTCTTCAAATTCAATCCAACAGGAAAGAGCAAAGGCCCAAACAAGAAAAGCCTGGTTCTCTTTGTGTGCACAGCCAAGGGGTCCTGGGAAGCTCGTGAGGGATGACGCCCTATCTCGGCAAGACCGAGCTTATAGCGGTATTCAAGAAACTTCCGCACGTATATGAAATGGGCTTCCAATCCTGGCCTTACAGAACCATATCCCGGACAATACCAAATCCACTACAGGGGAAGTTATTTGCAGGCTACAGGGGCAGAGGTTAACCAGGATTAACACGTCTACTTTTTAGTCTCTTCTCCCTAAAAAGAAAAACTATTCTATATGCAACTTCTATGCTGTTGATTGTGGCTCAAAGGGGCCCAAGTGACTACTTCCTCTTATAGATACGTGGTGCAACTCAGAGCAGTGATTTTTCACTCAGTAAGCCATGACCCATTAGTGGATTGAGAGATCAATCTAGCAAGAGATGCCAGTAATTTTGCTTAAATGAATAGAAAAGGATAGGAAATACTTGAGTGCATCTTGCATAGTAAGGGTAAAAATTATACCATGAAATTCTTCAGTCTCATACAGATGCTCCTCAATTTATGATGGGTTCATCCAGATGTAACCCAAGGACCATGCTGAATGCATATCACTTTTGTGCCATTTTAAAGTTAAAACATCCTATATGGAACCACTGTGAGTGGGCGACTGTCTCTATGTGTTTGGGTCACTGGTTTGTAATAGAAAAGATTCTCCTTACTGTGAGTCATGATCCAAAAAAGTAAGAAAGCCACTGGTTAAAGAATCTATTCCACCGAACCAGAAAGCACTCTGTCCCCTCAGCCCAGCCTCCATTCCTGAGAGCACTGTTTGCAGTTACAATAAGGCGCTCAGTTAACAGGGACAATTCACCATGCACCTGAGAGGGGTTGGCATCTGAAACCAAAGTGTGCCCATTCCCTGGCAACCCACTGGCATGTCTTTCTCCTCTTCAAGCCCCTCCATGCCTAAGGCTCATCCTCTTGGTTCTTGAGATCCTATTTCTATACCATGGTAGAGCCTCTCGTAGTTCACTTCCATCTTGCTGGGACCCACTCTTCCTCCTCTGTAGCCCTAGAAACTCCATCGCCTTTTGCAATCACTGAAACTGACCCACCACACGGGGAGTTCCTAAAGTCTTTGAGGAAGGAAGGGACCACCGTAATTCCCTTCATTAACCATCTTCTTTGTATTTTTTACTCCAACGTGTCCAATTTCTCCTTTGCCATTTTTCCAGGAGGATGGCTGCCCTGGCCTCCATTAAGAATTCTCTTTCATGCAGCAATATGCGAACTCTGCAAGCCTTCTGGTCTAATACTGTGGCAAATGTTGCACCGTGTTGTCCTGTCTCCTGCAGGGCTGGCCTCGTGGACCTGCTATGAGCTTTCCAATCACACATAGTTAAAGACTGTAACTAGAGGCCGGGTGTGGGAGCTCACGCCTGTAATCCCCGCACTTTGGGAGGCCAAGGCAGGCAGCAGATCACCTGAGGTCAGGAGTCCAAGACCAGCCTGGCCAACATAGTGAAACCCTGTCTCTACTAAAAATATAAAAATTAGCCTGGTGTGGTGGCTGTAATCCCAGCTACTCAGGAGGCTGAGGCAGGGAGAATAGCTTGAACTCAGGAGATGGAGGTTGCAGTGAGCAGAGATTGCGCCATTGCACTCTAGCCTGAGCAACAGAGTGAGACTTCATCTCAAAAAACATAAATAAATAAAAATAAAAGACTGTAACTAGAGCTTTCTGATCTCACATAATTAGGGCTACAGCTAGGTTAGTTGAGTGGTGTAGACTGGAGCATGCATATTGGCATCAGCAAAACTGAATCTAAGTTTTGATGCTGTTGCTTTGCTGGCTATTGACCCTGAGCAAATTGCTTAACTTTTCTAAGCTTCATCTGTAAAATCAAGATAATAGTACCCATCTGAAAGGAGTTGTTGGAGTCTACTTTTTAAAAAGATTGGTTGAAGTTTCTGTGATGAATTCTTCTTGGACATTTTATGAATGGACTTCCACAAAAGGCTTTACTGTTTCAATGTTTTTAGAAATCTGTATTACCCAGGAAAAACATACAAAACAGAGACAAAACAGAGAAAACATACAAAACAGAGAATATATTTTCAGAAATATATTTCTGAAAAAAATGTATTGTCTAATGAGTCAAGTCATTCCTGCCACCTTAGAATTACAGAAAGTAAAAAGAGAGAGGGAGGGAGGGAGGGAGGGGGAAGGGAGGCAGAGAGGAAGGGAGGAGGGAAGGAAGGGAGGAGGGAAGGAAGGAAGGAAGGAAGGAAGAAGGAAGGAAGGAAGGAAGGAAGGAAGGAAGGAAATTCTACATTTGGGCTGACCTGTGACTGTACCAAAGAGGTTTTCTCACTCTTGCGTTAACATCAGACCATGTGCATCTTCCTGCCAGCAGCATCATCTGGTTTGGCAGGCCTGCAAATCTGTTTCAGCACAAAGATCCGCTTAATGGAAAGTGTATTGCAGAAGAAAAGAAAAAGAAAAACGGTACTCACATTCCCTTGTGCACTCTTTATCAAAGGAACAAATGGTACAGTAATCCAACATAACCAAGGTGGTATTTGAAGAAACTGTCTCTTCCATCTGGGGCTAATCTTTCTTCTAAGGTGGCCATGGATGGTGTGGTATCAAAAGGCATGCAGGTGCCTTAGAATGGGTTTAAAACCTTTAGCAGTGCCTCTGTAGCACACAATAGAAAAAATACTAACACTTCCATTTTTAAGCGGTTAAAAACATAAACAGGTAATTCAGAGAAAAGGGAATAAAAAGTTGACAATGAATATATTAAAATGTTTAAGTTCACTAATGATCAAAGACATCTGTAAAAGTGAAACCAGAACTCCATACACTCTAGCTGAATTTGTAAATATTGAATAATACAACTGATTGTAGTGTAGGAATGACAAATCAGGCATCCTCTGCTGACAAGACTAGAAAGGATGAACCTTTCTGACAGCAATTTGGCAATAATTTTAGACATTTTATACCCCTTGGATAGTAATTTAAATTCTTCGAATACATCAAAGAAAAATAATCAGATACATAAGCATGGTAATGTGTAGACATAGCTATAAAAAATCCCCATTACAGTAATGTTTATAATAGTGAAAAACTTGACCACAACCTAAATGTCTAATAAGGAAATTGGCAAATAAAGGATGGTTCATCAATATGATAGAATATTATATAGATATTTAAATTATGTTTTCAAAATTTGTAACAGTATGGGAAAATGGGGTATAAAACTTTGCAAGCAGACTCTTCCAAATTAGGCAAATAAAGGCATAGATAAAAGAAGGTTAAAATGAAATATACTAAAAAATCAACAGAAGTATCTCTGGAGGGTGAAATTATAGGTAAATTTGTAATTGTCTGTATTTCCAAACTTTTGAAATTGGGCATATATAACTTTTATCATTATGTGCTCTACTCACTACCATGTTATCCCAGCATTCTAGCAGGTGGTGGGGTGACTCGTGGCTGGACCCTTAGCTGTCCACTCTGCATGCTGGACAATGTGAAGAATGTGTGTACCACAAGTGATCCCAGGCCTCAAGGGGTGTAACACATACAGAGATAAACAATGCTAATATTCATCTTAAGGGAGTTGTCAGAGCCTATTGTGGAGGATGCTGGGGAGGGCAGGGGTGCTGACTTGACCTACCGTATTTCCCCGTTCAGCTGCTGAATGTTGGCTGCAGACAGCTCACAGCTGAGTCCCTCTCCAGGCAATACGTAATTATGATCTGCACAGAGCCTTGCACATAGTAGGTACACAACAAACTAACTTCAGTAACAGATGAACAAAATAAGCAGTAAATGCTACTACAATATGACATGGACAAGAATCCTATGGCCTGGAGGAAAGAAAAGAACACAGTTCAGGGAAGGGTCCATAGAGCAGCTAGTACTTTAACTGGAGCTTAAAGGAGAGGCCAACTGTGTGCACCTGTGGAGGAGAGGAGAGGAGAGGATCTACGGTAGACATAGTATTTCTCATGGGCATCCCAGAGATGCTTACTCTGACTTCATTGGTGTGGTAGTTCCTATGTGCTCATTTCAAGCCACGTTAGAGCCTCCCTAAATGATCATCTTTTTGCTGGAGCAGCAAGAAACAAATGGAGGCACGGGACTGTTGGGCCACCCAGCAAGTAGCATTTGCTGTTCAAGGCAAGAACAATGGCCTCTGCATGTCCGTCCCTTGGTCAGGATTCCATCTGAGTGCTGACTGTGGTGGATTCTGAGGGGCCAGTCTTACTGAATCCCCTTCACTGATACCACACTTCACATGTAGCCAGCACTTCCAGATACAGCCTCTTGCTTAATCTCCTACCATCCCATGTAGTCTTCTCAGTTTACAGTAAAGAAAATGGAGGCTGACTGGAGTGAAAGGGTATGTTTAAACTCAGAACTGTCTAGTGATAAAAACCAAAGCTTCAGTTTAGTCTAGTGCTTTTCCCATAATGCAAGATTAAGCTTCCTGGAAAAATACTCTTCTCAAAAAATGTTGCCTATCTCCTCCTTTTTGCATTAAAATAAACAAATGAACCCGTCCAATCCTGTGCACATCTCTCTTGTTTTGAGGTCACTATGTACTTCAGTATTTTGGGGTGTGAGATAATACAAGTGAAGTATAAAACATGGTAGTTAAGGATTTTCAAAAGGAGGGATCAGAATTCACTCCATATGTATATTAATGCTCCTTAGTCAATTCCCCTTTACTTCCACCAAATTTCCATAGAAATCTGTGAAACAGAAAAGAGTAAGAGTTATTGAGAGAGAACTGCAACATAACCTGAGTGGGTTTGTCTGGACTCTAAAGTCTGCTCTGAGCCTCTGGGTCACTAGGGGAAAATCAACAAGTATTTATTGGAAGCTACTAAAAAAAATATGATACTCAGCGATTAGTGGAGATTTTCATATAATCTGCAAGGATTTTTATAAGCAAACCATTGTAGATAATGATGAAGCAAGAACTTTCTATTAGAAAACAATTCTCTCGTTGTCAGTATATAAATATATACACACACACTCAGACGCACAGACACATATATATCCTAAGGCAATTAGAAGCCAAAATGGAATTGGCCTCTTACATAGTCAACCTTGTGCAACAACAAGGCAAGAAGTGGTGAGAAGACAGGGCATATTCTAGTAAGTGGGCTTAATATATTTAGTGAAATTTACCAAAATTCATAAGGCTGTATTAGTTTATTTTCTGTTGCTATCATTGAATACCTGAGACTGCATCGCTTATAAAGAAAAGAAATTTATTTCTTACAATTCTGGGGCCTGGGAAGTCCAAAAGCATGGCGCTGGCCTCTGGTAGGGCCTTCGTGCTGTGTAGAAGGCATCACACGGAGAGTGGCCAAGACTATCTCTGTCAGCTCAGGCCTCTCTTCTTCTTCTTCTTATAAAGCCACCAGTCACATCATGGGGGCCCCACTGTGATGACTTTATCTAACCCTAACAACCCCCCAAGGCCCTACTTCTAGTCAATGTAAGAATTTGGGGGTTATATTTCCAACACATGAAATTTAGGGAGTGCATTCAAACCATAGCACTGTCTAAGAAATCTAAAATACTCATTTAAAGATGGAAAGGTGAAGCTAAGAGAAGAGACTTGGCCCAGATATATTTGGATAACTGTAGCTTTAGTATCTACACCAACATTCTTGAGGAACTCATCAAGTATTGACAAAAAAGGTTCTCCATGATCCATTGTTTTAAAAAAGAGACAGAGTCTCACAGTGTTGCCAAGAGTGAAGAGCAGTGGCTATTCACAGGCATGATTCTAGCACACTGCAGCCTCCATCTCCTGGGCTCAAGTGATCTTCTGGCCTCAGACTCCCAAATAGCTGGGACTACAGGCACACACCATATACCCAGCCATGATCCATTTTTATGAATAAAAAATTTGTGGGTTTCACATTAACATTCAAATATTTCACTTGCTAGAAAGATGATGAAGAATTTGGTTTCTTAGCTGTATGAAGGTTTCTGCCTGCCTGGCCTGATTTACTCTGTTAATCTGTCCACTCTATGTTTCTTTGCAAATAATATAATGGTGAGTGCCTGCCTCCTTCCCAGATATTAATGTATTTTTTTAAATTCTGAATTAACAAGATCCTAAACATAAAGGGATTTGTCAGTAGAATTCGGTTTTTGGTTTGTTAAGGTTTGCAGGGGTTTTTTGGGTTTGTTTGTTTGTTGTTGCTGTTGTTTAATCCAGGGGTTCTCTTTTTCTCATCTTATTTAACCCTAGATAAGAAGAAGTTTTAAAAAAAAGTCCTGCATACAGCTACTGTCACAAAGCCAGGTGAATCAAAAAACCTCCCCCAAAGCCTATATCCCTCCTCTGAGTGGTTGGTCTGAATTTCTAGAGTTAAAAGATTTCTTTCTCTGGGTCCTTTGAAATAACCGTAATTAACACTTATGTAGAGGCTTATCATACAATGGTATCATATAAAACAGGAGTCAGCAAACTATGTCCTGCAGGAGATTAGCAGTTGCAACAGAGACCATATGTCCCACAAAGCCAAAAATATTTACTGGTTGGCTCCTTACATAAAGTTTGTCATGCCCTGACATTCACGATCACATCAATCCTCATAAGCACCTACCTAGAAGCTGCTGCTTGTTTTGATAGCCACAAGGACTTCAATATGAACAAGCATTCGAGATGACTTCTGAAACACTAGCTGCAAAGGATAACAACTTAGGGGTGGAGGGTGGAAAGGGGCAGGGGACGGTAGAGAGGAGAATTAGAAATTTGACCCCAATAAGGAAAATTAGCCATATGGAGAGAAAACAGAGAAAAAACTCAAAGCTCTCCTACTGAACAGGATACCCAAATGCCGGCACTGTTGTTCCACATGCGTCTCCCCTTTCCCATGTTCCCCCTAAATTTCCTCATGCTTATACAGCGGTGTGTTGAAGCCAGCTTGTGTGCTCACGAGAGGCAACCGTGTGCGTCCTGTTCTGGCTCCACGTTCAGTGACATCACATTGGTGGTTTGACATCAGCCAGGACAGAAGTATTTATACCACAAAAATCAGCAAAAGCTACAAATCAGGGCTTTTCTCCCCCGCTCCCTCCCTGCAGGGCTGACTGTTAGACATTTCCTACCACACCACGGCAGATACATACATACATACGTACGTACATACATAACATCATTTCACATAAATGGTACTATGTCATACATGATATTTCCCTCTTCAGCTGCTGAATGTTGGCTGCAGACAGCTCACAGCTGAGTCTCTCTCCAGGAATTGCCTTAAGCTGAAGGCAACTGCCACACCTCAGGCCTGCTTCCCTCCCTGGGGCAACCTCCTTGCAACTACTCCTCAAGGGCAAGGTAAAAAGTGACAAGGCCAGACCCATCTCAATGCAGAGCAACTCCATCTCCAAAGCTCCCCCTGGGTTCAGCTGGGACTTCTGCTGCAATTGCATAAGAGAGAGAGGGAGTGAGAGAGGAACAGAGACAGAGAGAGACAGAGACAGAGAGGGACAGAGAGGAGAGACCCACTTGTCCACAACCAACTTCTCTCTTCATCTCCTTTCTTGAGTTACCTATTTCAGTTCATTTTTGATTTGCTTAAGGTTCTTTCTAGAGTATTTTTCTCAGATGGGATACCTGGATGATACACTTTTTTCTTTTCAGTGACTTTATTTTAATGGATTTTCAGACTTACAGAAAGGGGCTCTTTAGATGGGACTGTGTCACTGGTCAACCATCTTCACTGTGGAGTCCTAGTCACTATGATTTTGTTTTGTAGATCACGAGGATTCATTCAAATTGTCTCCTCTACTGTTCCTTCATAACAGCTTACGTGGTCTGAAAGTACATCCCTCCTTCTCTAGTACATTGTATTAAAAGAGGTTGCTGCTGCTTCTCCATTGTCATTAATCTTTTCATCTTATTCCTCTTAGCAAAGTCAGGGCATAACATATTATCTTCTATGCCTGGGGATGGGAAAATGCAGGCAGGTAACAAGAAGAGAGAAATCATCCTCCTATAAGTGGTAGGCACCCAGGCCTGACCTGCATGAAACTGCAGGCGTACCCAGCCCTTTGTGTCTGCTGAGAGACATCTGCCATGGACCACACACCACCTGACACCAGAGGCTTGCATCAAAAAGGCCTCAACAGAAACAGGAATGGAACATGAATTTACAGCCTTCGGCTGAACAGCTCTTGCAGCAATTCTTGCCCACGACGCCAACATGGCTCCCTGTGCTGAAATGATCACTTCAACTGTATTAGTCTCTTCTGTTCTTTCACTCATCTCATAACTTTTCTGAAGCCCCTTGCTCTCTCAGTCACTGCCTTGTGTTTCCTCGAACATCGCTGTAATGTGGTCTCTTGTGACGTTTCCGGCATATCTTGCTGTTGTTCAGGGTAAGCATGCCTGCGGAGCCTCAGATAAACTTCTATTTTCTTGCCATTAGTACTCAAACCAAGTTGTTGACACCAGTCCCACGAAGTGTCCCGACACCCCTTACTCATGGGAGGCAAAGCGGCCGGCAAGGGAAGGGCTGGTGTTTTGCATCCAGCTTTTGGTGGAGCTGTAAGTTGTTCATTTGTTTGAAGTACATGACCCTGATTGTATGTCTTAGGCTTCTCCCGTGTGACAGCAGAAGCTGAAGAAACACTTGGGTTCCGTGTGTTCCATATTTGGGTCATCTTTAACTGGCACCCATGTCAAAATCACACTTTCCTCATCAGCTACTTCCCCCCTCAAATAAATTCTTCTTGCTGCTATCCAAATTTGAGTCTGACCTATTCAGCAACACCCCTGTCTTGTCCATTTGGTGATACGATTTTTAAAAATCTGCCTGTGTGCGATGGCTCATGCCTGTAATCCCAGCACTCTGGGAGACCCAGGCAGGTGGATTGCTTGAGTCCAGGAGTTCAAGATCAGCTTGGGAAACATGGCAAGACCCCTGTCTCTACCAAAAAAATACAAAAAGTAGGCAGGCGTTGTGGCACGTGCCTGTAATCCCACCTACTAGGGAGGGTGTAACTTTTTTTTTTTTTTTTACCCTGGCCAGCAAAAGGTATTTCAGCTGGCTCAAGTATTTTGTAGACATTGCTCCCCTCTCTCCAGCTTCCCATTATTGTAGGTGAGAAGCGTGACACTGTCTCTTTTCTGTTTCTTGGTAATTAATGTTTTTTTCTTTGTATTAAAGGGTGCAAAAGTTTCTCTTTTTACCTGCTCTTCAAGAATTTAATTTGGATAGGTTTAAGTATGTGACTTTCAGGAGTCCCACGAGTTCATTTTAAACCTCTGATCCAAGTCTTTTTCACTCAAAGAAGTTACCTTCTATCATTTGTTTAATGATTCTCTCTTTCCTGTGTTCATTTTTCTCTTTCTTGTAACTCCTATTAGGTCTACTGGATCGAGCCTCCTAGTCTCCCCTTTTGTCCTTATGATTTCCATCTCTGTGTTTTTGTTCTATATCTGGGATATTCTTGCACTTGGCCTTCTCAGCCTGCTTTAATGTGTCCAATGAGTATTTTAGTCAAAGCTCCAGGAAGTCTGTTTCTTTGTTTTTGTTTGTTTGTGTGTTTGGGATACTGTGGTTGAATGTCCTTCTTACACTTCTGCCCTGGCTATCTATTCCGGCAGTGTGATTTCCATGAAAGGCTGTTCGACGGATGCTTCCTCTCCCTCTCTCTGCCCACTGAGGCCCTGTAGGTGCAGAGTTGTTTTTTTATATCTGTTCTTTGAAGTTCAAGGCCAGCTTCTGGGGGTTCTTTCAGTGATTACAGTCCCATGAGTGGTGGGAGGGATGGCCCCTGTGGGACATCAGTGTAGCTCGATATAAGGGGTCAGTCCCAATTAAGGCATGGGAAGGAAGGAGGCCTCTCAGTCCCACCACGTCCCCATGTTCAGCTTCTCCTCAGCAACCTGGGACCAGGAAAGCCCATTCAGAATGTCAAGGTAGCCCTTTCCATGGGTCCACGAGTCTAAATGAACTAAGCGCAGGGCTCACCACAATTACAGCCTCTCCCCAAGCTTTCCACCCACTGATTCACAGGGGAGAAATCTCCTCCTCGGCTCTCTTCACCAGACCAAAATTTGAGTGGAGGGCAGACAAGGCACCATCTAATGAAAATCTCTATCTCACCTCAACCCTTTCAAAGAAATCCAGGACACCCTGGATCTACTCTCCCTGGCGAATGCCTCCTTAACTTCTGAGATGGTTTAACTCTTTGTTCTCCACATCTGATTTCTTTGGATGAGTCCTTCAAAGTTATGTGCATTAATGACAGACCCTTGAATAAGTAGATTCACTTTAAAATTGTGTTCACTGGGGAAAACAACTGGGTCAAAAGGGCGAGATTACAAAGCGTGTGTGTGTGTGTGCATGTGTGTGTGTGTGTCTATCCCCCCCCACACACAGATATATCACATATACTCAGAAAAATGTTGGCATGGACAAACACCAAATTGTCACCTGTAGATGATGAAGTTGTAAGTACTTTTATTGTCTGCCTTTTTCTTATCTAACTTGTGTAACATTTCTTGTTTATGAAACATAAAAGAGCCTGTTCAATTGTTAATTCAGCAAAATGCATTATAAAATGTCATTTGACTTTTACAGGTATTTTCAGAGGGTGTGAGGAGTGAGACGGCAAACAGCCCTCCACCTCTCCGTCTCCGTGTCTGTCAGTGAGAGCCCCATGCTGTCAGCAAGCTCGCCAGGCTGTTGGTAACCTGTAGAGAAAAGGAGGATCACAGGCAGAAGCTTCCTGCCCAGAGTCACCCAGGACAGCCCCCGCCCAGAGACGGACCCCAGCCTGGAATTGGCTCCAGAAGCAAAGGTTAGACCCCTCTGATTTCCCAGGTGTCCCCAGTTGTCTAGTCCTGGCTCAAAGAGGCTGGACAGTCTCTCAGAGCAGAACCATGTCCAGGTGCCCGCTGAGTCTCCAGCACCAGGCACCGGCACTTCGCAGCTACTCAGGAAACTGGTCGAATGAATGATCTCACGGCCTCTCAGTTCACTTGATAAAATCAGACATGGTAGTAGCTGTCATTGCTTATTCTTTGGATTTGCAATTCCCTCTAGGTGAGGGGTCAAAATTTGAGTTGTATCAGAAGATTTCAGCTCAACAAAAGGATTCACACTTTGATTTGTTTAGGAAGATTTCAGCTCCCGCTGGTTCACACAAGAGGCTTCCTTTCAAAGAGCTGAATTCCCTATCAGTGGACGTGACCTAGAAGGGGCTGGCTATCACCTGCCAGAGGCGACATGGAGGGGTTCTGTGTTGGCTATGAAGAGAGTCCAGATGTACTCTAAGCATTCCTCTAATTCAAACTCTGTGACAAATGCAATTCCTGGTTCAGAAATCTTATGCAAATTTGCCTCTTCCTTCCAAAAATATTCTTTAACCCTGATGTCATTCCTGTACCTACTAAAACTCTCCTTTGAGGCAGCCAACTGTGATTCAAGGGAAAGGTTGAGTGTGTCCTTGTAACAACCATGAGAGCAGCAGGCCTCCTCGACCCAAGAAAGCCTCCTTGGGGCACCCTGGACTGGCCTGGGATCAGTTAAGGAGAGTTTTACAGAACTGTGTCCCTGATCTGTTCCACGGGTATTCGAAAGAACAAATCCCAAGGAAGATATATGGTAGGATAGGTGATATTTAAAGTATTAACCAGAGATACAGAAGCACTAGCCACTCAGAAATGTTGTGACACCAGAGACATGACACACAGCAGGATCTGCAGGTCCTCTGCATCTGCTTGCTGGATTGTGAGGAGGTTCCAGGGTCAGGGCCGGGCAGCCAGTGCAGCAGGGCTGTGCTTGAGAAGCTAAGAGCAGCAGCCAGTTACCAACTAGTTCAGAAGGCTTTCAACAGTTGAAGAACCAGAGTGGCCACACCAGCTAGAAATCAGCCCTGCTCTCCAACCGCTTCAGAACAGGCTGACCTTCTGGCAGAGGCTGCAGCCCCGTTCCTGCAAGCCACATTTTATGGAGTTCTTTTATTAGCCTCTCATGTAACCCATAGCCACATCATAAAATTAAACACCCCACTCTGTACATCAAGTCCACTGACTTCTTGAGCCCTGATTAGCACTGGGCTTTTCCCTCTGGGAGTTCTATTAAAGTAACATTATAACGGACAGAAAAGGAGTCTTTGCTGGGAGCAGCCAAATCCGCAGACTGACTGAGCTTCTGCTGGAGTCACCACGTGGCATGTGTCCTCCTTTATCGGAAGCACGTTTGCCAGCTTCCTGTCCATCACTCTCTGCCTCTTTCACTCCTACCCCTCCCCATCCTTCTGCAGTCATCCCTGCCCCCTCCCAAGCTCCTTCCATCTCCTAAGATGACTTCATGCCATGAGTGGTTAAAATGCTTGCCTGGAGTCACTGTCAGGGTAGCCCCAACTCACCCCTGGGAATATATTTAGCCTGTGGGTGATCGCCCAGTTGGAGAGGTTATCTTTAGCCTGGCAGAGGTTGGGAGTCAATCTGGGCCATGATGTGAACAGCAGAGGGAGGAGGGAAAGGAAAGGAAACGAATACTCCGGAGTCTGCAACAGCAGCACTCAAGTGTACTCAGGTGGTGGAGAGCTAAAAGCCGAAGTGTGCTTCCTGAAACATGAGGCTCTTCTGGGAACACCCTGGAATAATGGTCTGTTTCATTCCATCCCATGAACTAAGAACAATTTTAATAGCAGAAAAGATGGCTGCATTATGAGCAGGCAGTATAAAACCACAAGCACACGTTTAAAAAAAAAAAAAAGCCACAAACTCAGCATCATTGGTGGTTTCCAAGCGTTCCCATTCGTATCTGTTTACTACTTCTTCATTAGTTTTGTTGCCTGCAGGTGCTAAAGGTTTAAAATGGAAGAAAAATGCATGGAAAGAATGTACACGGAAAAATTGCATTACCTGAGTTAGGGAAAAGACCACTACTATTCGATTTTCAAGGTGGAACACCTCAGTCCACCTCAGGAATACCAACGGCTGAGCTTGAAAAGCTCCCGGACCTGTTTCCAAACTATTCGAGAAAGACCGTGCACTTTTCCTCAGGGCACAGAAGGAACTTTCCTTAACATCATCCCTCCCTTCCAGTCACTAACTCTTCCCTGTTATCGTTTATATCCACGGCCCCTTGGTTGACCTTCCTTACAGAACAATTGATTAGAATCTTTTGTCAAAACAACTGAATACTTGCTAGTTATGATTAGAAGGAACTTAGGTCCCAGTGTGAACCAAGGCCAAGGAGCCTCCAGGGGTGGGGAGGGACTTGCTCTGTGGGGAAGGAGACGCACCAGGGCCCTCCCCGAGTCCAACCGTCCTGCTCATTGGAGGGGAAGAGCAGTTCATGCTGAGCAATCCTCGGCCAGACATATCCGAGTTCTGTGAAGAGCAGCAGGACCAAAGGGGAAATTCGGGAAGATCATCTTGTGGAGGTCTTTCAGGAAATCAGAGCGCAGATGGCAGAGCTTTGGAACTGAAAGCTCACACAGAGGGAAGAGGATTGAAGAAGAATCTTTTTTTTTTTTCCTCAGATTCCCCAGAGCTTTCACTCCAGAGTGCCAGAGGGTGTCCAGCAGGAGCAGGCCCCTGGAAACTCCTAGGACAACTCAGAGGCAGTCCAGACGGCTGGGAGTCCTTTGCTATGGGCAGGCTCCGGGTACAGTGCTCCTCAGAAGGTCATCCCTACTGTGGTGGTGAGGACTGGGGAAACTCAAGTTACTCTACCATGTACTTCAGTAAGTGAGTCATCTCAGCCTTTTCTTCCCTAGATTGAATGATGCTCGTTCCATCAACTAGTTCACTAAGCACACCCTTTATTTTGCCATTATATGAGTGCATTTTGGTCCTCCGTTCAACTAGAAGTTACCTTATTCGTCTCTGTGACTCTTCCTCCTACCAGTGTACGGCAGAGTAACCACCAAATCAGACACTTATGAATACATTAATGAGAACCGACCCAACAAATAGTTTCCTGATCTCTATCAGTTATGCTCCTTACGATCCATCCTGACAGTGTACTGGCACGCGCTAAAATGGCCTAACATTTCCTGTACCATTTGTGACTAACCACACATCCTTAGATGATTTTTCCACCACCCTTGAGTCAGACTAGCCTTTTTCCAGGTAATATTTGAGATACCCAGATTTTATTACTCCACACTTTTAATTACCGAATGTCATTCAGAATGTGCAAGAGTAAGTAGTCTTCCAGTTCTCAAGTTCAATGGGCCTTATATCTCTTTTCCAGAGCGCCGACAACTATAACAATGTCATCAACACCTGCAAATGTGTTCAGCTCACAACAACCTCATTAAGTCATCATAAGAAAATATAGAAATATTGCATATGCATGCATGTAGCATCTCTGGGGAAAGAAACTTTTAACAATGGCTGTACCTGCAGAAGGAGGTTGAGAAGTTGATGGTTGGAGGCAGAACGTTCACTGTATACATTTTTTAATCATTTTAATTTTTAGATCATGTGCATGTATTGCTTTTTCAATTAAACTTTTTAAAAACTAGCTCTAAACAAACAAACACACAAAAAACAACAAGACACAGCTCTAATGCCCCGGGCAGTGGCCCTGACAGCTGCCTAGAGTTGATATTATACCCTACGGTGTCAAATGTCTCCTGTGTCATTGGCCCTATGGAATGCTTCACTGAATTCAAGGTGGACTATGCAATGACCTGCCTGGTTCCTGGCCCTCACAGCCCTCTCCCTGATAACTAGGGCAACATGACTTCCGCTTGTTGACTCAATGCTAGGCCCAAGCCCCAGGACTAATCCTGTTCCTAGTCTGGAGGGATTTTAAGGGCTTGCAGCTTGGGTTACTCTGTCTCAACCCGTCTGGTTGCTGGCAGTGTCCTGCTCTTTGTGCTGTCTTGGCAGAGAGTGGTCCAGACCTTGGTGGAGACACACATCTCCATTTTTAGCTTGCTTGATTATGAAATTTATCAAGGGGTAAAGAGGAGACAAGAGATACCTATTCGATCAGCAGCTTTCCCACTCTCTTCCATTTATTCACCAAATGCAGTTACTAAGAACCTTCTATGAGTAGGATACTACACCAGCCTGGGCAGAAGCAAGTAAGAAGCAAATGAGTATACCAGCGCCCTTCACGAGTTCATAGTCTAGCAATAAAGACTCATGGGCTGGGTGCGGTGGCTTATGCCTATAATTCCAGCACTTTGGGAGGTGAACTTGGGAGAATCACTTGAGGCCGGGAGTTCAAGACCAGCCTGGGCAAAAGAGTGAGACCCATCTCTACAAAAATAAATTTATTTTTAAATTAAACTTATTTATTTATTTTGAGACAGGGTCTTGCTTTGTCACTCAGGCTGGAGTACAGTCACAGGCGGGAGTGTGATCAGAGTCCACTGCAGCCTTGGCCTCCCAGGCTCAGGCAATCCTTGCACCTTAACCTCCCTAGTAGCTGGGACCACAGACGAGAGCCACCATGTCTGGCTAATTTTTTTTTTTTTTTTAATTTTTTGTAGAGATGGGGGTCTCCTTACGTTGCCCAGACTGGTCTGGAACTACTGGGCTCAAGCAATTCTCCTGCCTCGGCCTCCTGAAATGCTGGTATTACAGATGTAAACCACCGTGTCTGGCCAAAATTTTTTTTTAATTAGCCAGAGGCTGGGCGCAGTGGCTCACGCCTGTAATCCCAACACTTTGGGAGGCCAACGCAGGCGGATCACCTGAGGTCAGGAGTTCGAGACCAGCCTGGACAACATGGTGAAACCCTGTCTCTACTAAAAATACAAAAATTAGCCAGGCATGGTGGCACATGCCTACAATCCCAGCTACTCTGGAGGCTGAGACAGGAGAATCGCTTGAATCCAGGAGGCAGAGCTTGCAGTAAGCCGAGATCACACCACTGCACTCCAGAATGGGCTACAGAGCAAGACTCTGTCTCAAAAAAATAAAATAAAATTAGCCAGGCATGGTGGCACATACCTGTAGTCCTAGTTACTTGGGAGGCTGAGGCAGGAGGATTGCTTGAGGCCAGGAGGATGAGGCTGCAGTAAGCCATTATCACGCCACTGCACTCCAGCCTGGGTGACATTGTGAGACCTTGTCTCTAAAAACTAAATTAAGCAAATAAAAAATAGACTGATACAGTCCAACTCAAGAACTTTAATGCAAAGAGGCAGGTGTGAGGGAGGAGAGAAGGAAGGGTTGCTCTCAATCACTGCCAGCAAGACAAGGAACAGCCCAGGAAAGCTTTCAGAAGGGGATGACATTGCTATGAAGACTTACGAGCTGAAGGGAATTTAGTAGCTGCAGATAGAGCCTTTCAGATGGAGGAGGTGGCCGGCGAAGGGGATCCCACTTTCACAAACCATAAAGGCTCTGCACTTCTGTTCCCCCACCCCTCGGAGAAGGAGGGTGAGAAGAGCTGGGCCCCCAGAACCCAGGACCACATACGAAGGTGTTTCTGTTTAAGACAGCCTTTTTCTCCACTCTTTGTCTGGTAATACCTCGTCTTCAAGCCCCAGCCTAAGGACACCTCCTCTGGGAAGCCCACCATGACTTTTCCAGGCAGGGTTAGTTGTCCTGTCTGCTGCACTCCTACAATCCTCTGTCCTAGAGAGTTAGGGAAATTTAGAAGTTAGGCAAACAGGCTCTGCCACCATTCTGCCTGAATTCAAATCCTGGCTCAGCCACTGCCTTGCTGAGTCATTTGAATCAAGGCACTCACCTCTCTGGGCCTCAGTTTTACCATCTGTTAAACAGCGTAACGATGGCACTGTCCTCCTGAGGCCACCGTGAGGACGAAACAAGACAATGTCCCTAAAGCAAGCGCCTGCTGTAGTGTCCGCCCTTGTTACTCATAACCCTGGGCTGCTCTTACTGGACTGTGCTTGTGACGGTAAGAACCCTGCGGGCCAGGGCTATTCATCTCTGGATCTCTCTCTGCAGTGTTTAGAGGTGTTGTCCACAGTTCAGGTGTTCAATTTCTATCTTCTGAAGGACTGGACAAAACATAGCGATGAAAAGGAACAAAATGAATCAAGCCTTAATGCAAAGACACAGTAAATGCAGGTGAAATGACCGGAAAGGATCAAGGAACCTAGGAAAGTAAATGGGGGGAGAGGAGACGGTGCCACGACTTCAGAGGAGAAAAATTCCTATTAAATTCCTGTTCCGCCTGTAATCCCAGCACTTTAGGAGGCCGAGATAGGTGGATCACCCGAGCTCAGGAGTTCGAGACCAGCCCGACCAACATGGTGAAACCCCATCTTTACTAAAAATACAAAAATTAGCCGGGCGTGGTGGTGGGCGCCTGTAATCCCACCTACTCGGGAGACTGAGGCTGGAGAATCGCTTGAACCCCGGAGGCGGAGGTTGCAGTGAGCCGAGATAGCGCCACCGCACTCCAGCCTGGGGGACAGAGCGAGACTCTGTCTCAAAAAATAAAAAATTCTCGTTCATCTCTTAACGTGGGGACTGCCCATTTATATTTGGACGGTATTTTTCTCTGGCTTTCCCACTTCCCGGGGCCTTGGAGCTCCCTCCCCCGCAGGGCGGCTTCTCTCCTCCTCCTCCCTCCTCCCTCCCGCTCCCCGGGGAAGGGCCGCGGCCGCAGCCCTGACCTCGCCTCCCACGCGGGCCAGCAGCCGGCCAGCCGGCGGGCGGGGCAGGAAGGGGGAGCCGCGGCTCCGGGCCCCCGAGATCCTTAACTGCAGCTTCCAAAGCCCTGGCTGATCCTAATCAGTGTGGGAAAGGAGCGCCGGGCCCAGCCCGCCGGCCGGAGACGCCGCCTCTTTTCATAAACTTTATCGCCGCGGTGCACAGCCGCTGATAAAGCGCCGTAAATAAACGAGCGGGCGGGAGTGCGCGGCTGTCCGGGGGCTGCCTGCGCGCACGCCCTGCCTCGGCCTGCAGCTCCCGGGGGAAATGAATCACACGCCGGGCTGCAAAGAGCAGCGTGTTCTCTTCTCCAGACCAAGGCCGTAAATAATAATGCGTTCTTTCCCTACGTGGAGACCCTCACCTTTTGTTTTATGCATTCCATAAAAAGCCCAGGAGTTTCCTTCCGGCTGCCTGGCCTCCCCGCCTTGCCCCGGGAGTTAGGAGTGCTGTGTTCTGGGGTAGGCGTTTCCCTCGGGTGGGGCTCCTGGGCCTGGGCGTGTGGCTCCGTGTTCCTAAGTCCCCTTTGGCTCTTGCACAACAGACGGAGGCTGGAGCAGGGCAGGGGAGCCGGAGTGGAGGGATTTGAAGGGGGATGGTTTGACATCTCTGGTGGCTGGTGATGGTGAGCCCGGTTCCAGCCAGGGTGGCCACGGACGTGTGTGGGGGATAGCCCGCTGCAGCTGAGTCATCGAGGAACCCTGGGCACTGCTTCTTCAGAGGCCAAGGGAGAGTGCACACCCTGATCACAAAGAAAGAGGACTTTGCCCCAGTCGATGGGGTGTTCAGCAGGCCTCATGGTCCATGTCCCTGAGCTGCTGAAGTTTTGACTTGGGGGGCCCCAAAGTTAATCTATGGTACAATTTTGGGGAGTCGAGTTTGAGGACGATTCCATGAATATGAAGCAATCTAGAAAGTCAGGGGTGTGTGGAACAGCCCAAAGCAGGCCGGCTCTGTCACAAGTCCAGTCTCTAACCCAACCCTGCTGCCACTCAGCTGTGGCCTCGGGCAGCCACTGCCCTTCTCTGAGCCTCAGTTTCCCCATCCTTATTATGATCTCTAAAGATATCTTCCGGTTCTCCTGCTCACTTAGTGAGAAATAACATCCTTGCTATAAATTCTTCCATTTCCGAGATGTCGCAGCACAGGACCCTCTGAAGAAACACTGTAATGTCCACTTAGAAGAAACCGGGACATAGAGGCCTTTTCCGTAACCGACACCTCGTTAGTGAGATTAGCGCTGGAAATTACCTCTTGGGGAGGTTACAGAGGTACAGGAGCCCTCCAGCCAGAATAAAGTCAGCTTGTGAGGTAAAAAGATTTAAAAATAAAATCCAGCACATGATTACAGCATTAGGTCAGGGCTTCTCTGCGCCCCAAGGATAAGCTCCATGGCAGCTGGGTTTCTGCTTCCTGTGAGAAGGATTCACTGGCTCCAAACATCTCATCCCGAAAAGTCAAATGTTTCCTTTTGTGGGAAGCAGGGCTGGGAAGGAAGGAGCTTCTGGTTGCAGCTCTAGAGAGAGAGGAACCTAGGAGTCCTGACAGATTCCCTTTGGTTCAGCACTCCTAGAGAGTGTGGGTTTTGGGAGCTGACTCCTCCAGCCATGGCCAACAAAAGGAGATCACTCGTGAAACAGAAATGAACAAAGGCAGCCAGGCACAGTGGCTCAGGCCTGTAATCACAGCACTTGGGGAGGCCGAGGCGGGTGGATCATGAGGTCAGGAGTTCTAGACCAGCCTGACCAACATAGTGAAACCCTGTCTATACTAAAAATACAAAATTAGCCAGGCGTGGTGGTGGGCACCTATAATCCCAGTTACTCGGGAGGCTGAGGCAGAATTGCTTGAACCCGAGAGGCAGAGGTTGCAATGAGCCGAGACAGTGCCACTGCACTCCAGCCTAGGCAACAGAGTGAGACTTCATCTAGAAAAAAATGCAAATAAAAAATAAAAGACATGAACAAAGGCCTGGTTCTTCTAATACCCATTTCTGACACCACATGTCCCAGGAAACATGTGGCCCCAAACAGGCTTCATTTCCTGCTCTCCGGACAGAAGGCCACTCAGTCTTGTTTCCTCTATTTGCATAATGTCAAGAAAAATGAGTCACACCAGACTAGCATGTGTTAAGTAACATTGGCAAAAGGTTTCCAACTGAGTTGAGAGTATATTTCTTACCAAGGAACAATCACTCACTCAATTGCTGATTTATGACGAAGTGAATGTGATTTTCTCTCTGGGTCTCAGTTTTCCATCCATGAATCCTTGTGATTTTTAATTTTTCATGTAGGACTGTCATGAGAAGTAAGATTTTTAAATTTCCAGAACAGAAATAAGTAAGGGAAACATCTAAGTGTGACTCCTCCAGAATCGCTCTTGCTTCCAATTTTGTCTGCTGTTAATGGAGGTCAGCAACTAAGGGAAAAAAGGAGAAAACACATTAAAAAAAAAAAAAAAGGTAAGCCTGAATGTAAAAATAATTGGACTAGCCTGCCAAGGATAGAAGCCCTAGTGTAGTGGTTCTGAAACTTTGAGAGTCACAGAACTTTGTAGAATCTGACGAAAATCACATCCTCCATGTCCCCATGGACATACAAATACAGACCTGTCTTTGCAGGTCATTTCAGGCATTCGCAGACCCCTGAAGCCCCACCTAAGGATGCTGTTAAGAACCTCTGCTCTGGAGAATAATAAAGTGTTGAGCCTCTGTTTCCTAATCTGTGAAGAGGATATAGCACTCACTCCCAACCAGCTTCGTGGAAGAGAAGGAAGAAGCTACATAGACCTGTGCTGTTAAAACATATTGGTTCTCTGCCTGGCAGACATGTAATATTGATGCAGTTCTATTACCATCATCTGCCACAGTCATTCCCTATTCTGCTTCATGGGATGTAAATTTCTTTACAAGACAGAAGCAGCCCTGTCTGTGAAATTCCCAAAGCAAACCCTTCTGGTAAGCCAGCACTGTAAGTTTTCATACTTGCCTGTTAGAAATGTAATGAGTCCCCACGGAGACCAAAGGGAAGGCTGGAGGTAGCTCTGCAGGCTCTCAAAGGGTAATAATTGCTGGGGCAGGAACGCACCAAATGATACCCTTGTGGTTTTAAAAGTCAATGTAACTTTCTAAAGAGTCCTCCTTTCTCCCAGAGTAGGTTGCAATCTTTGAAAAATTAACCCACTGAAACAAAACGTTAAGTTTGGGGGAAAAGTTTCTGATACATCAGTTAAAAAATAAAAGCTTTTAATGTATCAGTAATATATTAAATAGAATCATCCATTTGGTTCAAGGAACCTAACTGCAATTTCTGTAAATATCACCAGTAAAATAAAGGGATTGGATTAGACTTTGTTATCCTTTAATCTTCCTGGGTTTGCAGATCCTTTCAGAATTAGATATGAGATATAGTTTCTGGCCCCAGAAAATACACATTTACTAGACATGTAACTCTCACATAATTTTACTTGCAATTTTGGGGCCTTACAAAATCCTAGCAGTCCATGTGGACCACTAGGTTCATGAAAGCTAAACTACCCACTCTAAGGCCTCTTCTGCCTTAATAGGCTTCAGAGGATTCAGTTCCTTCGCCATTTTGCAGAGCCCCTGCAAAGACAGGAAGGAGCAAAGTGTTCTTCCTACAACTGCTGTGAAAATAACCATGCTTTAAACACTCAATTTAGGTTATGTTTAGAAAGCATAGTCCAAATAAGCAGCTCTTCAGGACAATGACATAAAACTACAATTTGACGTTTTTTTCCTGGAAGACAGGGAATGAGAAGGATGGAAGGCCTGGATAGTGCAAGATAAAGAATGGGATGTGGTCGGAACATGCAGATGGCACAGTCCTTGAAGAAGAGATTGTTAAGGTCTTGAGAAGGCCTCGGCAAGCAGCAATCTTGCCTCTGTGGGAAGTGGTAAGGGAAGCTACGCTGCTTCTCAACACGCAGAGGGGTTCTTCTGATGGTACCTGTAGCAGGCCTTGCTGTTGGTCATAAATATTTACTGCCCCTCCCTGAAAGAGGATAATATTTCTCCTCCTCCTTGACATTAGACTTGGCCATGCTATTTGCCCTGGCCAGTGAAATGTACAGAAATGACATCTCTTGCTTCCAGGCAGAAGATCTAAGAGCCAGCTCAAGGTTTACCATGTGCTGTTCTCCACATCCACGAGGCTGGCAGGATTCTAGGTCCACTGCACCCTCAGTGAAGGAAACGTGGGGCAGAGCTGCAGTCAGCCTCTCAGGCATCAGGTGAAGTGCAAGAAAATATTTTTGATGTTGTAAGCCTGTGAGATTTTGGAGTTGCTTGTTACTGCCGAAGAGCCAAGACTAATTTCCTGATATATCATCCTCCTTTGGGAAGGAAGAGAGATGGATTACAGCACCAGCCAGCGTCTGCAGGAACTATGTGCATCCTCCTCTTTCCATCCTCCCCACTCCTGACACTATTAACAGCACCCTTATGTCATAGTTAAAACTAAGTGTCAACATGATTGGATTGAAGGAGGCAAAGTATTGTTCCTGGGTGTGTCTGTGAGGGTGCTGCCAAAGGAGATGAACATTTGAGTCAGTGGACTGGGGGAAGCAGACCCACCCTCAGCACGGTTAGGTATAAAGCAGGCAGAAGCAGGTGGGAGAAGCTGACTTGCTGAGTCTTCTGGCCTTCATCTTTCTCTCGTGCTGGGTGCTTCCTGCCCTTGAACATCAGACTCCAAGTTCTTCGGCTTTTGGACTCTTGAACTCACACCAGTGTCTCTCTCTCTGGCCTTCGGCCACAGACTGAAGGTTACACTGTCGGCTTCCCTACTTTGAGGTTTTGGGACTCAGACTGGCTTTCTTGCTCCTCAGCTGGCAGAGGGCCTATCGTGGGACTTCTCCTTGTGACTGTACGAGCCAATTCTCCTTCATATCGACATCCGTGCTATTAGTCCTGTCCCTTTAGAGAAGCCTAATCCACCTCCTCATCCACTGTGACCCAAGGAACTTCAGAGCTCAGCTAAGAGCCAGTAGCCCATCAGTCATGCCCCCTGTAGCAGGTTGAATGATGCCCCCTGAAAAGAGATGTCCACATCTTAACCCCCAAATCATGAATGTGACTTAATTTGGAAAGGGGACCTTGCAGATATCATTAAGATTCTCCATATGAAATCATCTTGGATTACCAGGATGTGCCCTGGATCCAAGGACAGGTGTCCTTCTCCAAGATGAAGAGAAGACAGAGGAGATGGAAGCGATGTCCTTACAAACGGAAGAACCCTAGGACCGCCGGGAGCTTATAGACTCAAGGGAGGCTTCTTCCCTAGAGCCTTTGAAGACGGCCTGCAGGCCGGGCGCGGTGGCTCACGCCTGTAATCCCAGCACTTTGGAGGCCCAGGCAGGCAGATCCCCTGAGGTTGGGAGTTTGAGACCAGCCTAACCAACATGGAGAAACCCCGTCTCTTGAACAATGAGATCACTTGGACACAGGAAGGGGGAGCATCACACACCGGGGCCTGTCGTGGTGTGGGGAGGGGAGACGGGGAAGGGATAGCATTAGGAGATATACCTAATGTAAATGATGAGTTAATGGGTGCAGCACACCAACATGGCACATGTATACATATGTAACAAACTTGCACGTTGTGCACATGTACCCTAGAGCATAAAGTATAATAAAAAATAAAAGTAAAATTAAAAAAAAAAAACCCGTCTCTACTAAAAATACAAAAAGTAGCTGGGTGTGGTGGTGCATACCTCTAATTCCAGCTACTCGGGAGGCTGAGGCAGGAGAATCACCTGAACCTGGGAGGCGGAGGTTGTGGTGAGCCGAGATCGTGCCACTGCACTCCAGCCTGGGCAATAAGAGTGAAACTCTGTCTAAAAAAAAAGAGAGAGAGAGCCTGCGGCCCTGCTAACACCTTCGTTTTAGACTTCTGGTCTCCAGACCTCTGAGAGAATAAATTCTGCTGTTTTAAGCCACCCAATGTGTGGTGATTTGTTACAGCGACCATATAAAACTAATCATTTCACTTTTGCAAAATAACTTTTCTTCATTTGTTCCTGTCTTTGATATACTTCTTAAAGGTAAGAGCTACAAACCAGTATACTAATGGACTGGGGGAAAAGCCTACCTTTCTCTCTGTCCAGTCCCCAGGGCAGGGCCTCAATTCCGTTGAAAGGGAGGGAGAACGCAGCTCCCAAAACCTGACTGCTGCACTTCCTCTCCAGGGCAGACACCAGCGGTAAGAGGCTGAATCCGTGATTACGGACTATGCAGAAAGTGAGTCTCAAAATAAACAGCTCCTGGAGTCAAAACTCAGGGGACGATACATAGAATTTTAGTGTCTTCAGGACAGAGAGAGAGCATGTAGTTCAACTTCTTCAGGCAGTTTTTAGAGGTACAAGAGGGCAAGGAGTTTTGTATATTCGCATATGCTTTTCTGTTATTGAGGACCCTGAGGGCTGGAGAGCAGAGAAATCTGTCCAGGTCACAAACTAGGGGCTGATAGCAATTTGACCACCCAGTGCAGGAGGACTCTTCCTCCACCTCTGAGGTCCCACCTCTGTGGTACTGCCCCCAGAACGGGGCCTTTTTACACGCAACAGGTCTCACTCACTTAGGTCTTTCATAAGCCCTCAGCTCTCCTGGTCTGGGGACCCCACTCCATGTCATGTTAAACATCTTAAAATGCATGCTTATCTCATATCAAATGTAATTTTTTCTCTTTAAAAATCTCATAGTTCTTTTATAATTTTTGCTTCGGAAAGTAATTGCCTATAAACAACTTGCTCGATTTTAGATTTTCCACAGTTTTCAGTAATTATCACACAAACCCAGGGAAATCCAGCTATAGATTATTTTCAGAAGCAATGAAATTTACATGAATGCTACATTTCGTAATTAACAAGATTGGCATGATGCTTTCTGCTGTACAGATTTAACTGACATTTTATTAATTTCGGGTTTGCCTTTTAGGGCTTTGATTGGGAAGTGTTTGGGGAAGCCTTCATATGAAGGATGTCAACAGGTGTTAGCAGGTAAGGTAGACAGAACTGGGTGGCAATGCCTGAAATGTCCAGCAAACATCTCGGCTTGTGGGGCTGAGTGTAGGTCAGGGAAATAGCAGAAGACAGGATTCTAAGCACAGAGCCAGGCACTACCATATCCATAATCTCCTCTGAGACTTGAAAACCAAGCTGGGGCCAGGTTACAAATGCCTTCACATACCATTCTCCCCACTGCCTGCCACTTGTACCCTGGGCAGCCACTGGGGACATTCCTGGTTCTGGATTCCTGCCTCTGAGCAGCTCTCTAAACATGGGTAGGAGGCCTGTGCTTCCCCACACCCGTTTCCATCTGTTTGCATGGCCCAGAGCCACTTGAGATAGGGCCTTCCTAGGAATAGAAGATAACACCAGCATCATTCCAGAGCCACAGTGGATGGGCTCTCCCTGCCCAGGAAATGACTGCTGCATTGACCTCTGTGACACTCAGGACGGGGCACCCTTGTGGGGAGGATTCCAGTCTGCATTGCATCAAATACCTAGGAGAGGGAAAAGCCGTTTAAGCCAAGCATATGTTTATTTGATTGAAACGAGTAACTCTCACAGGCCACAAACGAGACAGGCAGACAGATGTTTCAAGCGGCACCTCATCAGCTGATTTGAGCCATCATGCAATATCAGTGCACAGAATAATTCTGGAAAGATTCTAGGAAGGGAAGTTGGCTATCTTAAAATCTCCCTCTTTAGGATGAATTTCACAGCAACTGCTTCAGATGGTAGTAGGGACTGATTATCCCCATTTTAAACCTTAGAACAGAAAGACCACTCCCCCAGTGATACCCACCTAGGAATGGAAGAAGCCAAGGTGACCACAACCCAGGTCTTTAACCTCTGAGATCTCTTTTCATTGAGCTTGGCAGAACTGCCACTCCAAAGACTCACAGCCTCTCAAAGAATGGTGGGAGCATGTCAAAAAGACAGAGAAACTGGCTTGAAAGAGCACCTGCTGGTCAAACCTGGGACAATTTATTTATCAAAATAAATAATAATGATAATAGTTGTAATGTTTGAGTAAAATAGAAATCTGTAAGTCCACACTGATACAAACAAATACACAGAAAGAGGAGAAAGCTTTCTTTATAGTAAAATGACAACTGGTAAAAGTAGACATAATGGAATTAGAATCACCATTTAGCAACAATCATAGTGATACTCAGCCAAGAAACATCAGTAGATGTTAGAACTAGTGGGTGAATGTTTAATAAGAAATGGGAAAATTTTATACTTTCAGAGTACCTCCAGCCAAATTCTTATTAACTACAGAGGGAAAAAGAGTAATTTTACAATGAATAGTCCTGACAAATACCACCTCAACTGAATAATCAAAGTGAATATTGGCCGGGTGCGGTGGCTCATGGCTGCAATTTCAGTGCTTTGGGAGGCCAAGACTTGTGGAGCACTTGAGCCCAGGAGTTTGAGACCAGCCTGAGTGATATGGCAAAGCTCCGTCTCTACAGAAATACCAAAAGTTACCCAGGTGTGGTGGAGTGTACCTGTAGCCCCAGCTACTTGGGAGGCTGAGGTGGGAGGATCACCTGAGCCTGGGAGGTCAAGGCTGTAGGGAGCCGAGATCATGCCACTGCACTCTAGCCTAGGTGACAGAGTGAGACCCCGTCTCAAAAAAAAAAAAAAAAAAAGCAAAATCAAAAACCCCACAGTGAACATCACCAATAATAGGTCAGGTTGAAATCATGCCCCACCTGATCAGATGTAAATACCTTGTCAAAAATGCACCTCTCAATCTAATCCGGAGAAAACATTCAACAAACCCAAACTGAGAGACATTCTACAAAATAATCAGCACATCCAATCAAAAGTGGCAGTTAGGAAAGTCAAGGAAAGATCGAGGAACTCTTCTGACTGAAGGGCGCTAAAGAGACATGACGATTACATGCAACAGGTGTTCCAGGATTGGGTCCTTTTGCTACAACAAATACTATTTGAATAATTGTCAGAACTAAATGGCATCTGAGGATTAGATGGCAGAAATGTTTTGATTTGAATTTCTTTATTTTGATGATTGCACTAGAATTGTGTAGGAGAATGTCCTTGTTTGTAGGAATTGCACACTCAAGTGTTTGGGTTCAGGGTAAAAAGTTCTTTGTTTCTGCAGCTCTCCTGTAAATATGTAATTATTTCAAAATAAACAAAGAAAATTCCCAGTTGCGAGTGAAAGCGGGGGATATTAAACATATTTTTGTCACTTCTTCCAGGAAATAGGCTGCCTCCCTCAAGGATAGGGTAGTAACCAAGGACAAGCTGTCAGTTGAGACAGCTTGGTGTGCTTCTAGAAAGCCCTGTTTGCAACGAATGTCTGCAAATCAGTCCTACATCCCAGTAGCTTAAATTTATGAGGCTTCATTGTTTACAGTCAACCTTTAGTTAACAGCAGCTCTTTCATTTTACCTTTATATCTGACTCACTCAATGAAAAAAAACTTCTGAAAAACAAAACACTGAGGAGTTCTGAAATAGCTTCCATCCATAAGAACCTTTTAATAAATGTTTTTTAAAAAAAAAAATACAAAATCTAAGTCTGTGATGTCAATGCTGGCTTCCTTAAAAGAGAGAACAACCAGAAATGAATGTGCTATCATCCACCCAGCATGTAAGATAAACAAAATCAGCACCAGCTTACCACCACACAGAGCAATAGACCTTCCTGTTATAGTCTCCTTGCTGTCTACTGCTTTTCTGCTAAGTTATGAATTTCCAATGAAATGTTATACAGTGTATGACTCTTCTGTCTACCAATGACTGGTTCGCCCTCCCTCACTCCCTCTCTCCTTCCCTCCCTTCTTCATTGTCTTCATGCACGTGGGGAGATCAGAAAGTGTGCTTTTCTTACAAACCTTAGGAAAACTATAACACCTAGCGAACCTATAATTAAACTTAATATAACCTGGGAAAGGCAGAAGAAAAAGCAAATGAAGATTGTGAATCAGATGAGACAGGCAGTTAGCACGTCTCCATTTCCTTTGGGAAAGGCGAGTAAAGTCTGCAGACGTCAAGTTCTCTCTGTGTGCTGTGCCTAACTTGGATCTGTATTTCAACTCTCCTTTCTTAAAGAAATGCCATGTCCTAAGGATGCTTGGAGCACTTCCACAGCATTCCACAGGAAGCTGCAATGACCCTCCATCCTCTCCAGGTAGAACAGGCTGTCTCCAACTCACAATCTCACTATGTTCCAAAAGTTCTTTTTTCTTTTTTCTTTTCTTCTTCTTTTTTTTTTTTCGAGACAGAGTCTTGCTCTGTCAACCAGGCTGGAGTGCAGTGGTGTGATATCGGCTCACTGCAACCTCCGCCTCCCGGGTTCAAGTGATTCTCCTGCCTCAGCCTCCCGAGTAACTGGGACCACAGGTGTGTGCCACCACGCCTGGCTAATTTTTTGTATTTTCACTAGAGACAGGGTTTCACTGTGTTAGCCAGGATGGTCTCGATCTCCTGACCTCATAATCTACCCGCCTTGGCCTCTCAAAGTGCTGGTATTTATTACAGGCGTGAGCCACCGCCCCCATCCCCAAAAGTTCTTTATTTTAAAGTATCATTTAGAGTTTGGCAATAATGTTACAAATTGTAATTAGATTTCCCAACTAGTCACAAAACTCCCCATAATTAGTGTATAATGTAACCAATACATACACAAGCTAATGTAACCAAGCGTGTGGGGGGGGGGTGGTGAGCCCACACACACGCAGCCTTCCACATACACAAAACGAAAACAATAATAGAAAAAAATGCATAGTATATCCGCTATATCATGCATCAACAAGCGTCTACGGGCTAGCCTGGGAATCTAACCAACATTTTTACATTGATTCACTAGGAAAAAGAAAATCAAATCCAATTTAGAACTCAGGCCTTTGGATATATTCCTTTCCTATCCCATAGCTCCTTCTCCCATCACATCTCACCCTGCAACCCCACACCACCTCATCCCTGAAGAGTAATGAATACTCTTCTCAGCTTCTCAGGCCAGAGCTACCTCTTGAAAAGGAAACCTCATTCTACAGAGGCCTTCACTCTACCTCACTCACACACACACACACACCACACACACACACACACAGACATACGCACACACACACACACTCACACACACACACAGACATACGCACACGCACACACACACTGAGAATGACTAAGGTGGCATTTTCAGGTGGTGACTGTGAGACAAGCATCCATAGTTCAGAGGCTACATTAACATAAGTGATGCATGTTCACAAGCAGCCCCTTCGCTTAGAATTCTGATATGAACAAGAACATGGTGAGGGGGTCATGCTAAGCCAAGCTCTCTTTCACTCCCACAGATAGAGACCCCAGGCCTATACTCAGCTTTATGATACTGTGCTGTGATTATTGTCTTGCTGTAATTTTGTTTTCTCATTTCTGGCATAATCTGTTTCATTGAACACAGAAAATATGACATGTGGGCAGAAAATGAGGCTTAAAAAGAAATTTAGGAAAGCAAATATCATTTGACATTTTGCCACTAGATATGAATTTCATTTAGGACAGGTTTCTAGTGAGACTTGGTGAAATTCTCTTGTTTAAAACATCTGTAGAATAGTCTAATTATCCTGATGATGAGGAAAAGAAACAAGAAGAGAGAGGAGAAGACCTAAATAGCCATTGGTACCAACTCGTTGCTGTAACCACACATAGCTATAAATTTATTAGATGTGACACGATTTAAGTTTCAAAAAATGAAAAGAGCATTGCCAGGATGATGTCACTGAAAGTAAAAATGTCCTTGAAATTCTTATTCTGTGACAAAAAAATGAGGGCAAATCTGTCTGGTATTCTCTCTCCTTGTTCTTCTTCAAGACAAAGTTTCTAAAATAATCTCAGACGTGGTGTAACATTTGCCAGACAGCTGTTCTGGGGAATGCCAAGAAGATAATCCTTGGGTCTCTCACCGTCTTTTGTATTTTTTCTTCCTTCAGTACATTCTGGGTTCAGGCCAGCACATAGATGCCATGTTCAGAAAGTTTAGAAAGTCTCTCTAGGGAGACTTGATGTCTCTGGAGGCCTTTTATGCCGATTTTACTGGCCTCATTGAGAAGGCAATTTCTTGACTTCCTGGCAAAGGGATTGACCTTAACTCTGTTTCTAGATGGCAAATGTCTGTTGAGATGAAGCCGTGGCTGAGGCTCACACTCAGGGATGCATCTGATCTGAATCCTCTCTCTCCATCCCTGAGAACGCTCCCATGGACGGTGAGTGAAACTCTGAACCAGGAATTATAGATTTGTTCATCTTAGAACTAGAAAAAGACCCTAGAGGACATCTAGCTTAGCATTCTCCCTCCCAACCTATTGGTGACCCCCACTGTCCAACAGAAATGAGTTTTCTAGAAAACAAAATTCTTTCTCCCAATAAACATGTTCAAAATCTCATGCATATTTTAATACTTATGACTGCATATTTCATTTGAATGAGCCTGATGATTAAATTGGGGGCAGAGAGAAAAAGAATCTTGTGTGTTTACACAAACCTAGTATAAAATCCTAAGGTCAACCCTTCCCTCAAATCTTCAAAACACAGTTCTCTGATGCTGCTGCTTCTTAAATCTTCGTCATTTGTCAGAGAACAAAAAAGACTATTACTAGAAGAGGAGACAGAGGGGCATACAATATGGACATGGGACTGGAAAACAGACACTGATCTGAGGCAGAGGCAACGTGAGAAACATTCATAGCTGTCTTTCAGGTCCCGACAGATGGACCCAGGAAGCCAGATTTCTGGCTGTGGGGAAATTGTTCTCTTGTCACCAGGCTTTCTCCAGTTCTACCACGAAATAGGCTAGTGTATTAGTTTGTTAGCATTGCCATAACAAAAAGCCACAGACTGGATGGCTTAAACAACAAAAATTAATTTTCTCTCAGTCCTGGACGCTGGAAGTCCAAGATCCAGGTGTCAGTAGGCTGGTTTCCTCTGAGGTCTCCAGACTTGTGACGGCCAGCTGCCTTTTTGCTGTGTCCTCACATGATCTTTCTCCCCTACGACATTTGTGGTATCTCCTTTTGTGCCCAATTTCCTCTTCTTATAAGTAAGGATGTATCCGTAGTCCTAGCTGCTGGGGAGGCTGAGGCAGGAGAATCACTTGAACCTGGGAGGCAGAGGTGGCAGTGAGCTGAGATCATGCCACTGCCCTTCAGCGTGGTGACACAGCGAGACTCTGTCTCAAAAAAATAAATAAGGAAGGACACCAGTCAGATTGGATGAGGGCCCACTTACATGGCCTCATTTTTCACTTATTCACTGCTTTCAAGGCCTTATCTCTGAATACAATCATATTTGGGACACTGTGGGTCAGGGTTTCCATACATTAATTTTTAATTTTCTAATAGCCGTGCTAAAAAGAAGTTTGAAAAACAAGTGGACTTAATTTTAAAATATACTTTAACTCAATATATTCAAAATACCATCATTTCAATATGCAATCAGCATTTAAGAACTGTGAATGAGCTATTCTACACTCCCGTTGCCACACCATGTCTTCAGGCGCTGCTGACTATTTCATGCTTACGGCACATCTCAATACGTCTCAATATCTCAGGCTTATGGCCACATTCCTGGTGCTCAGCAGCCACATGTGGCTGTGCAGATGTAGGGAGTGGCCAGGTCTACGGTGGCCCAGGAAATCGACCTGTGTTCTGTTCCAGTCTGAAGTCTGAGGGTTTACTGAATGAGTAGGATGGGCCTGCAAGGAAAGAGATATCATGAGGTCCTCAAGAGCAGTCAGTGCCTTCTGGGATCTTTATGGAACTCCTAGAGTGGCCTAGAGACTTGTGAATGGGGCCCTGTCACCCAGTGCCTTTCAAAACTCCAGACCTTATGGGCTAACCAAGGATGTGGCTCAGGAGCAGAGCAGCCCAAGAAGGACATCGACCATCCTCATGCCTCTCAGCTCTGACTTGGCAAATAACCCAAAAAAGAATCCTTACCTCAGCCCTCCATTCTTCCACTGACTGGTCCAATTATTTAAGCCCATGCTTAAATGGGCGTAAATCATCTTTGGGAGAGCCAAGCAGATGCTCATCCACCCCCATCCCAGAGTTGTGCAACCCTGTGGCCTTTTGCCCATTTTACACTGGGAGAAACATCACGTATCCAACACCCTCCCTTTACTGATGGAGAAAGTGATACTCAAGAACTTACCACACAGCAAGTTATTGACAGAGCTAATTCTAGGACCTTGACCCCCCAGTTTTGAGTCTGGTGCTTGTGCAGTCTGCCATGTGCTGCATTTTGGAAGCTATGAGTGATGGATTCCAGCATCCCTACCTTGAAAAAGCTCACAACAGACAGGGGAAGATATTGGTAACACAGATACAGAAGCACCAGGACGCCTTCCACCTTTGGGTTCTGGTTCATGGTTCCATCACCCTCTTGGTTACACTTGGTGTCCCCCTTCCTCAAGTCCCTCCTCCAGTAAGGAGGTCACTACCCCTTTCATCCTCAGCAAGTTTCTGTGCTTCAATTTCCTCATCCAGAGGATGGAGATAATAACAGAACTTATTCCTGGGGTACATATGGGAATTAAATAAGTTAATATTTCTAAAGCAACTAAAATAGTGCCTGGCACAGAGTGAGCATAATATTCAGTGTTTTGTTAAAATGCTGGATTAATAAACAGCCTCCTAGTTTTGTTCGCCTCCTCTAATATCAAACATTCTTGCTAAGACACAAGGCTTCTACCACCTGCCAAGCTCACATTGCCTGTAGTAGTAGTTCTCAAATGTTAGTTCACACAAGAATTTCCTGGGGTGCTTGCAAACAATGCAAATGTATAAGCCATTCCCTGAATTCCGGTTTAGGAGGTCTGAGGTGGAGCTCAGAAATCTACATTTTCAACATGTATCCACAAGGGATTTGGATGTAGGTGGTCTGACACCACAGTTTGAGAAAGAGAGGCCTTCTAGGTAAAGCCCACCTTTAGCATGGCATTCACCAACGCTGACCATCTGGCCGTTGTCCACCATCCCAGCCTCACTGCTCAAAACCCATGCCCTAATCCTACAGGCCAGACCTGCATCAAGAAAAATAAAAAGCCACATTGCATTTCTCCATATGTCTGCTGTGTTACATGAGAGCAGAAAAAATAACTGAGTTACACCCAGCGAAGTCTTGATGGTCATGCCCCGGGGTTGCCATGGGAACCACATCTGTGTGACTTACCCCAGAGTGAGAGGAAAAGCTGAGAGGGACACACGTACCTTGTTTCTGAGTTTCTGTTCTTTTTCTGAATCAGAGAGACCAGACCTGTGCCTGGTCTCTAGCTGGATTCCAGGCGTGTGCCACCACACCTGGCTAATTTTTGTATTTTTAGTAGAGACGGGGTTTCACCATGTTGATCAGGCTGGTCTTGAACTCCTGACCTGAAATGCTCCACCCGCCTCAGCCTCCCAAAGGGCTGAGATTACAGGCATGAGCCACCACGCCTGGCCTCTAAGAATCTTCCAATATCCTTTTTTTCCTATTTTAAAATCCAAGCACATTTAAAATTTTTTGAGTCAAACCAAATGAAGTCCCTGTTAATTTTCAGTGAAGAAACCTTCCTTCTTGATGGATTTCAGATCAGACCCATTTTTTTTCTTGTATCTAAACCTGACTTCCTCAACCACTAGAAGAGCAAACTCCATTCTCTGCCTGTATGAAGTTGAATAGCATCATTCAACAAGCATGTCGATCCAGAATCTTACAATGTGAACTTATTTGGAAATCAGGTATTTGTAAATGTAATTAAAATAGACTTTAAGATGAAGTCATACTGAATTGAAGCGGGCCCTAAATCTAATGTCCTTAAGAAGAAGAAAAACACACAGAGAAGGAAGTGCTGTGTAAAGTCACAGACACACAAGCAAGAAGCCATGTTGACAACAGAGGCAGAGACTGGAAAGGTGCGGCGGCAAGTCAAGGATTGCTGGCTTCCATGAGAAGCTAGGAAGAGGGAGGGAAGGATTCTACCCTAGAGCGTTCTGAGGGAGTATGGGCTGTGGATACCTGGGTTTCTGGCCTCCGGAACCATAAGAGTACACATGTCTGCTGTGTTTTCTTTCTTTCTTTCTTCCTTCCTTCCTTCCTTCCTTCCTTCCTTTCTTTCCTTTCTTTCTTTCTTTCTCTCTCTCTCTCTTTCTTTCTTCTTTTTTGAAGAAATAAATCCAGCCCGGATTCCGGATTTCTCTCTCTCTCTCTCTTCTTTCTTTCTTCTTTTTTGAGACAGAGTCTCTCTCTGTCATCAGGCTGGAGTGCACTGGCACGACCTCAGCTCACTGCAACCTTTGACTCCTCGGTTCAAGGGATTCTCCTGCCTCAGCCTCCCAAGTAGCTGGGACTACAGGTGCCTGCCACCACACTCACCTAATTTTTGTATTTTTAGTAGAGATGAGGTTTCACCATGTTGGCCAGATGATCTCGATCTCTTGACCTCTTGATCCGCCCCCCTCGGCCTCCCAAAGTACTGGGATTACAGACATGAGCCACCACCCCCAGCTGCATGTCTGCTATTTTAAGCCACCTTGTTTGTGGTCATTTGTCACAGCAGGCCCAGGAACAAAGCAGCCCAATGGGCCCCTTCCCTGAGGACAAAGCGTGCATATTCTGCAGGCTCTCAGGTTGATCACTGGACAATCGTCAGGTCAGTTAAGCATGAAAATATCACTAGGATGGCTCAGATCATAGAATACTGTGAAAAGCAGCTTTACTTGTGAATCACAGAATTTCTTTAAGCAAAGCCATTTTGGGCTGGAGTTAGAGTACCCTGCTGGAACTAAGTCCTTTTGATAACAGCATTCCAGTTTGTTCTAGGGGACTTCTCTCTCCTTATTGTGTGTAGTTTCAGTGGGGTTGTCCCTTGATATCCCCTACCCAAGGAGCTGCCATATGACCTAAGCTTTGCTGCCTCGACTTCTTCTGGGATTTTGTCTTGGACAGAGTGAGACCAGAAGGAAGAGCTGCAGGCCATCCATCAGCTGCTAAGCCCTCAAGGGACTGTCCACCAGGACCTGCTGCAGGATGCTGGGTGTTAACCAAGGTTAACATGGTTAAAACCATGTAGGAGAACAATGGTTCTCCTACTCCATCCTCTGAAAGGCTTCCCCTTCTGCTTGAGTTGGCCAGACACAGTTTTTATTGCCTGCAACCAAAAACTGTAATGAAGACACTTGCCTGCCTGCACCCAACCCACCCTAAACCCCCTCATCCTCAAAGGCAGAGGGAGGATAGAAGAGAATTCCTGAGAGTGAAGAAATGTCACAATTGCCCCCCCACCCACATCCTACACACACACACACGGTGACATCTGTTGCAAAAGTGCTGCGAAAAATCTAGTCATTGTGTTTTTTCCGTGTGCTTTGAATTTAGGTCTTTAATATAAATTTATTTCAGAAATCAATACAGTGCTAGACAAGTTTCTCATGTCTTCTTTCTACCAGAAAAAACGCATGACGTAACTTGGTGGGTTTTCCTTCTCTCCATAAGCGTCTTTTGCTGTAGGTTTAGTGTTAAAGCTTCCGCTCCATCATAGTGGCTATATTCGTTACCACTTGGAGTACATTTTCCCCTCTCTTTTTCTGTTCTTTTGATCTTTGGTTTTCACTGAAAACATTTGTTACAAGATCCCTAACATCTCTTGTAGAAATAGACTCGATGTAAATTATAAATAAATAAATAAATAAATAGGCATTCATAGAGAGATCAAGTGATCTCCACAAACCTTACCAAGTGAGATCCATAAGTGATAGAAATTTAGCTTCCAGAAGCATTTCATTTATTCCATGGACAAAGTTGAATTGGGATCAGGAAGAACATGTATCACCAAAATACAGGTACAGGAATACACCCCACCCTGTCTTCTTGAATGTTGCTGGCATTTTCATGCTACCCCCAAACTCTGACACTGTTACCTTCAAAGACCTGCCTTAGACCCCTGAAATAGGTCCTGCAAGTGTCCAGCAGCATACGCAAAATAAAACAGAAAAATTCCTAAGCTGACAGTCAGAGATCCCGGGGGCAAAAAGCCATGCCACACCCTCGCCTCTCACCAGAAACACCTGAAAAGCACAGGTCACATTGGTCTTTTTCTGTTTTGTTCTCATATTGTTGAACTGAATTGATGTGTTCACCAGGAAGAGCCGGCCCATCGGGAAGGTACTGCTTTGGGTGACTCCATTTGGCCAGAGAAAAGTGATCTTTGTTTTCCAACCCTTTCTCCTGTCCCAAGGGCCTGAAAATAACACCAACACCAACTTCTCTCAAGTCTGAGGAGCTATTGTACAAACGTGAATAAGTCAGTTACTCTTTCTTTGCCTTAGGGAGGAGGAAAAAAAAAGAAACAAAACAAAACATAGGCAGGACTCTTAGCATAAACCAGACCAGGGACCTGAAAAGATTAATATTTTCCAAGGTCAGATGAAAGATGGTACACAAATGCAAAATGGCTCACTGTACATTATTAAATTTCTATTACACTTGAATTAGTTATAGAGTGACATTTTGACTGTTTCCTCTGTGTAATTCTCATAACTCCACCTGTCTGACATTTCCTTCCTCTCTCAGGTCCACATAGAACAGGTCCCACTTTGTAGGAGAGAGGTCACCCTGCAGAATTTCAAAACACACACCAGGGGAGGCCATTGCTGAGGCACATGCGGGAAGTTTCAAACAGATATCAAGAGGTTAATCACCCCCAGGGCTTGATCATTGAAGAACTACCCATGGAAGAACAGAGAAAGTTCTTCATAAAAAAAGAAAAAGAATTCCAAATCCTTTCACCTCCTTATAGCCCTCGGGAACAAAAACTCATTGAATAACCAAGTAGCCACGTCCCTCCTGATTTGAGTGGCCACTGGGAGAAAAAGCACAATTAAAAGCTTAGCACCCCTTGTCCAGAAGAAATGCAGAGAACAGAAAGTGTGCTGGTAAGGGCGAGAAGGGTGCCAAGAACGGAGATTTATGAAAAAGAAAAGAGAGACAAAGAAAAAAAGGCAATGACCTCAAACAAACATAACCTTTACTGCACAGAAGCTAGTGACAGGCAGGATGTGGAGGAGGTGCCCAGGCCCCATCCCCACCCTTCACTCGGGTCACCGCCAGAGGTTCAGAGGGCATGTGTTTGACACTGGGCAGACTCTAGCACTTACCTCACTGTAAAAGAACTAGCTGAAGCACACCGAATGCAGATGCTTCTGTCTTGGATAGATCCAAGGGCCATTATTACCTGCCCAGAGTCCCTGAGGATCTTATTATTATGTGGTGAAAGGAGGAGGGACCTCGCCCCCTAACCTGGAGCTATGGTATTGTAGTGTCATAAAAGAGTGGTGTTAGCAGCCAGCCCTGAAGCTCAGTCATCAGCAGCTCTGCCCACGGGAGCCAGTGGTTTTTGTTTTCCCGTAAAGTACCCCAAGTGGCAGAGAAAAATGAAATCAGACCCCCAGATACATGCCAGAAAGGGTCCTGCATATTCTATACACTCATCCCAGCCTCCCTCTTGCTTACCCCCAAACTCAAATATTACCTAAAGCCTAATGTTGAGCTTAAAAATGCATGCAGAGGCCAGGCGCAGTGGCTCACGCCTGTAATCCAGGCACTTTGGGAGGTCAAGGTGGGTGGATCACCTGAGGTCAGGAGTTCGAGACCAGCCTGACCAACATGGTAAAACCCGGTCTCTACTAAAAATACAAAATATTAGCGGGGTGTGGTGGTGCACACCTGTAGTCTCAGCTACTCAAGAGGCTGAGACATGAGAGTCGCTTGTACCTGGGAGGCAGAGGTTGCAGTGAGCCAAGATTGTCCCACTGCACTCCAGCCTGGGCAACAAAGTGAGACACTGTCTCAAAAAAAAAAAAAAGCATGCAGAATTTACATCCTACAACTTTATAATGTATCTTTGTATCCTCGTTTTACTATCTAAATATTTCAAATTACTTACCACTAAGTAAACATATCCCATAAAGATATGCCAAGTTTATCCTGTGGTTTAATGTACTTCCCTGGGCCACGACTCCAAAAGGGAACCATGTACCCCAGTTTGAAGAGCCTGGTTTTGAACAATCACTTCTCTGGAAGAAGCAAAGATCTGGCAATCAGTCTGTAGACGTATCTGAGCAGCTGCCCTGTTTGTGTGTGTGTCTGTGTGTATGTGTACGTGTGTGTATGTGTGTATGTGTGTACGCGTGTGTGTATATGCGAATGCGTGTGTGTGTGTACGTGTGTGTGTATGTGTGTGCATGTGTGTGTGCGTGTGTGTGTATGTGTATATGTGCGTGCATGTGTGTTATGTGTATGTGTGTGTATGTGCATCTATGTATCTGTGTGTATGTGTGTGTGTGTATGTGTGTGTTTGTGTGTATGTGTTTGTGTGTGTTTGTGTGTGATGTGTGTTTGTGTATATGTATGTGTGTGCATGTGTGTGTATATGCGTGTGTGTGTGTGTGTTTAACAATAAAGGTTGACAGATGAGCAACATTCCTATCACTCGGTGCAAAAGTTGAAGCTTCTTCAGTGCTCATGTTTAATCCTCCCCAATTTTAAAATGGCCTCCACAATTCTGCATCATCTGGCCCCTCCCCAACTCTCCAACATCATCTCACATCGCCATAGTCCCCTAGAGAGCTGTGTTCTCACTCTGCTTCCACCCTCATCCTAAAAGTAGTGCCTGCCTTGCTGCAGATTCTTCTACTTCAGTAAGAAGTAAATGGCTCCACTCTTGGTCCAGGTGAGTCTTAGACCCTTCTCTAATAACCTGCCTAGGATCCCTGTCTAGGACTTGCTCTCTCAGGGGCCTTCGTGCCACCAGTCCTTCCTCCTGCCACCCTCACTCTGCAAGATCCTATGGTTGCCCTCCCCAAGACCCACCCCCTCTTTGCCCTCCTTCAGAGCAGCTGTGCCAGTCTCATACAATTGATCCCATCCTAACTCCAAGATTTAAAGTAATCATTTGGATTAATGAATAATCCATTTCCTCTTTCTACAGTTCAAAGGTAGGCACATGACTTCAGATCATGCAGTCAGACAAAAGCCCAGGACTTTTGTTTGATGGTTAGAGGAGGGACAATCAGCTCTCCTTCTTTCTCAGCACATGGAACAGCAAAGCAGGTAACCTGGAGAGTCTTAGCAGACAACGTGTAACCGAAGTAGGAGCCTGTCTTAGGGTAAAGCTGACACACAGAAGCTGGAGCAGAGAGAGCAAAGGAAACTGGGTCATTGGTTACATCCCCAAGCCACTGAAATAAAACAATGTTAAGACTTACTCTCTAAAATATTTATTTCTAAGAGTCAGCACACATCATCCTTATTTAAGGCAGTTTTATTTGGAATACAATAATAGATAGATTTCCTGCCCATATAAAGTTTACAGTTCAGTTAGGGAGAGAGAAAGTACATGATACCATGAACTGGAGGGAATATTTTGGATACCAAACGGCATACAGCTGGACCACTTAATCCAAACTCGGAATCTAAATGTGGAAGAACTGACCAAGATTTGATGGGTGGAAGGCAGGCAATATGATGGGAGGAAGAAAAATAAGAGAAAGGGTATGGAGTTTCACAGTTTCACACAGAGAGAACACTATGTGCAAAGCCTTGAAGTAAGAGAGAACACGGTGCATTCATGTGACTAAAAATCATCTCATGATTTGGTCCTTCTTAGAAAGCAGCTTGGTTATCCTGGATCCTGCCAGTCTCCATCACTTTTAAATTAATTGCAGCCTGATGGCCAGACCCTGGTGCCATCTTCAGCCAGAGATGTTCTTGCATGAGCAGTACTAGCAGAGGCAGCAGGCACTGACCCACTGGGAGCCACACACAGGTATCTATACTCCACCCCATTCTCCTAGTATTAGCCTAAGACTTCTGACAATCCACCTGCTCCCAATCCTCCTTACCAGCCAGGATCTGCATATGAAGACATCAGGTCAGAGAATTCCAGTGGTACTCAGTGATAGTCTATCTTCATCATTCGTGGATTCCATATTTGCAAATCCACCTATTTGTAGTCCCGAAGTCCATACTCATGGTGATGCAGGACAGGCAAGCCCCAAAATAGAGGCTTATCCCAGGAGGGTTCTTGGCTTCATCCAGGAAGAATTCAAGGGTGAACCGGCAGTGTTAAACAGCAACTTTGAAGCAGCAGTGTACAGTAGCAGCAGAGATACTGCTTTTTGCAGAACAAGAATACCCTATATGCTGTGTGCCCAGAGTACCAGCTCAGAGGCAGTTCTGCACTCATATTTATACATACTTTTAACTATATGCAAATGAAGGGATGGTTTATGTAGAAAATTCTAGAATGAGAGTGGCAACTCCTGGGTTGCCATGCTAAGGGGCAGTAACTTTTGGGTGTCGCCATGGCAATGGTAAACTGACAGGGCACACTGGCCGGTATGTCTCATGGGGAGATGCTTCTGCCCCTGACCTGTTTTAGCTAGTCCTCAATTTGCTCCACTGTCCAAGCCCCACCTCCAGAGTCAAGTTCCGTCTCCTACCTCCATGGCTCTTTCAAGGTAATTCCTGGACCTGCACAAACAGGTGAAATACTTGAGGCCCACGATGCATGCATTCCCGGCTGAGGTCAAGCAAGGTGGTGCTCCGCCTTCTTATTTTGTCTATCATACTGTAAACAAGTGTCCTTTTTGCAGTCCATTTCATGCCATGTTTTTTGCATGTTTATGCTTTTCTTGGTGATTTAACTGTCTAAAATGGTCCCCAAGCAGATTGGTGATGTGTTATCTAGTGTTTTAAGTGCAAGAAGGCTGTGATGTGCCTTAGGGAGGAAATCATATGTGTGTTAGATAAGTTGCATTCAGGCAGAGTTATAATGCTGTTGGCTATGAGTTCATTGTTAATGAACCAATAGTGTATTTAAATATGGTGTCTTTAAGCAGAAACACCCACAAAACAAGTTTGTATATTGATCATTCACAAAAATGTTTTGACTAGTGGCTCACAGAAACTGAAGCCTGTATTTCCTCTAGAAGCAATGGCTCAGTTTTGCTAATTCAATGCTTATAGCCATTTTATATAATAGAATATAATTACTGCAAATAATTAGAATCGAGCAGGGTGCAGTGGCTCACGCCTGTAATCCTAGCACTTTGGGAGGCTGAGGTGGGTGGATCACTTGAGGTCAGGAGTTCAAGACTAGCCTGGCCAACACAGTGAAACCCCATCTCTACTAAAAATACAAAAATTAGTCAGATGTGGTGGCAGGTGCCTGTAATCCCAGCTACTTGGGAGGCTGAGGCAGGAGAATCACTTGAACCTGGGAGTCAGGTGTTAGTGAGCCAAGATCATGCCACTGCACTCCAGCCTGGGCAACAGTGTGAGACTCCTTCTCAAAAAAAAAAAAAAAATAGAAGAGACTCTACAGACTTATACAGGACATGGATTAGGGGCTGTCTCTCTAGCTCAAACAAAGTTGTGATCCTATATGAGTTACTATAAGTGTACTGCTATAGCAAATGGACCCCAAAATTCATAACAATCCAATGAATGTTTACTTCTTAGTCTTATATAATTTTTGAGCTGGTGAATGAGCCAGCCCAGGGGCTCTCCCCCACTCAGCTCCCCAGGAATCAAGGCTGGATGAACAGTGTCATTATAACACATGGCTTTTAAGGGTAGCCTGTGCATTATCCTTATTTGTCTAAGACAGTAAAGAACACAAAGGAGTGAACCTGAGATGTTTTAATGAACCAGGCCTGGAGGTGGTGTCCATCACTCTTACTCATGTTCCATTGGCTACAACTCAGTCACATGACCATGCCTAGCTGCAAGGGAGTATGGGAAATATATTTTGTATGGATGACAAGGAAGATGAGAACAAGCTGGCCTTGGCTGCTAGTAGTCTCTGCCATAGTTTGTTTTAAGGACTCATATTGAGTTAGGTTCTGACCGAGACCTACAATTGCCCCAGGAAGATCCATAATTTGCTCCCTTCCCTTCAGTTCTTCTTGAAATCTTTGTTCAGTGCTTATTTTGAGGTGAAACTGAGATCTGTGGGGGGATTGGGAGGAAAAGAGTTGCCCCTTGACCTGTGGAAATACTGTTCAAACCCTTACTCTGATTCTCGAGCCATCTTCAAAGGTGATGAAGATGTCTAGCCCCTCCCTAAGGCTACCTCAAAGTGTAGCATTTTCCTAATCCTCATGTAAATCAGCACCTACAGGTGCAACACAGCTCACAGCCAGAGGGAGACTCCATAGACCCCTCTGAAGAGTTAGCTCTGGGACCACGTATCTCCCATGGGAAATACTCAGGTCTATAAGCCCAAGGCTTCACTGTGAAAACACTTGGCTCTGGGCAGGGCATTCTGGGACCTCGAGGCTTTGCCTGGCCAGATCTAACTTTAGATGTCTGGGCCGCTTCCTACACGATGAGGCCAGCTGTGAGGGACCTGTGTGAGAGGGAACCTTGGTAAAAATGGCCTGAGCAAGAGCAGGGAATGGGGGACCTCATCTCCAGCCCACATCCTGAGAAGGAGGAAGCCTCTGTGCTTTGGAAGCATTTATAAGACTTCGTGTAACCAAGGGTCACCCTTGAGGTGTCCTTGCCTTATTGCTCCCATGTACCCTACTGAAGAAGAAGGAACAAAGACAGGTGATGGCCCATGAAATGGAGCTGCAGAATCTGTCCTCCCCCTCTTGCATCTCTCCTGGCTGCCAACAAAAAGACTCCTGTTCTATAAGCTAGCAGCTTCGTGAGGTCTGCAAATAATCCCTGAAAGAAAAAAAAGTGAGAATAATAATTTTATGTTGAATGCTAGGCACTATGATTAATATGTGATATATGTTGTTGTACTGAGTTCTCACCATGACCTGGGAGTTAGGTACTTTAATCTCCACCCAGTTAACAAGGAAACTAAGGCTCAAAGGAGTTAAATAACCTTGTCCATGTTCACACTGCCAGAAAGGGGTTGAGTCAGTACCTCCCATCTGACTGCAAAGCCTGTATTCTTAATCTCTGAGGTCTGTGACCCTGAGCACATTGGTCACTTGCTGGGTGGGGCAGAGGAAGCCCTAGCTGCCTATACGTTCTTGTACCTGCAGCCCTTCCCCTCCACAGCTGGGACCTGTCTCATGCTGACAACCTGCCAGAGTGACCCATCACCTCTACGTATTCGCCACACTCTTTCTGAACCTTTTCTGTCCAGTCAGCTTCCAAGCCGCTCTTGGGCATGAGTGTCATCCCAGTGCACCTGATAAGTCCCAGGTGCTCTGCCTGAGCCTGCCCACCAGCTGCCTGAGCTCCATCATTGAAAAGAGGTGTCTCCAGGATGTTAAAGGGAGCCTCAGGTGGCAGAGCTCTCTCCTCCTCGTGCACTTCACTTCAGGTGACTCTTGGAGAGACTCGGAACTGTATCACATCTCGGGACTGGTGGCTTCTGCTCATCTCCCCACTGGAGCTCAAAAGGTAATATGCTCCATCAACCACAGACGTGCATTACTAGCCCAGTATCAAGCCAAGGGTCTGGCCAATGCTTTCACCTGGCAGGCTGCCATCAGAGGCTGCTTGAGCAACACAGACATGCAGCCTTGATCTTCACCTGTGCAAACAGCCTACGTGGCACAGCTGAGCCCCAGACAGGAGGGATGAACCGGGAGTTTCTTTTTTTTTTTTTTTTTGAGACAGAGTCTCACTTTGTCACCCAAGCTGGAACGCAGTGGCGCAATCTTGGCTCACTGCAACCTCTGCCTCCCTGGCTCTAACGATTCTCCTGCCTCCTAAGTAGCCGGGATTACAGGCACCCACCACCATGCCCAGCTAATTTTGTATTTTTAGTAGAGACGGGGGTTTCGCCATGTTGGCCAGGCTGGTCTCGAACTCCTGACCTCAAGTGATCCATCTGCCTCGGCCTCTCAGAGTGCTGGGATTACAGGTGTGAGCCACCATACCCGGGCGGAGTTTCTCTTATCCCACCCACACCTCCCTGCTGCTTGGCCCAAGACAACAGCCTCCCTACTCTGAATCTACATTTTCCCACTTTTATTAAGGAAAAGAATAGTCCTTAGGGGTGTGCCACGCTAAACTTTTCTGGAGGAAATAAGGAAAGTAGTAACATGTTAAACTGTGGGTTCTGTGAGTTTCTACGGGCAGCCTACTTGTTGCCATTGGCAATTGTTTCTTGGCTCATTCTCTCCTGGGTCAGTCACCATGTCTGGCCTCATAACAATCCTTTCCTACTTTTTTTTTTTTTCCTGAAAACCCATCCTATGAATTGCTGTGGGAAGGAACCAGTGAAAATCTCCTTGTGAAGGCTCATCATTTAGGATGTTTTCTTTTTAGAGTCCTCCTATTTGGGAGCTTTCTTGGGTAGGGGGAGTAGGGTATGCACCAGCCAAGCCTCTATCGGGGTGTTGCCAAGCCGTCTCAAACTCTCCCCAGTCAGTTCTTTCCCAGCTGTGGGGTTTTTGGCAGAGAAGGGCCAGAGGGTGCCATAGCTGGCTTCCCAGGAGCCGTGCGTCCTGCCTGGCTTCCCAGCTGGGTTGGATTGAGGGACATCGTGGTTAACAGACTTGCCAAAAATCACAGAGCTGGGGCTGGCTCTCCAGAGGTCAGGGATATTAAGAGCAAGCCAAAGGGCACAGAGTCCTGTTGCAAGACTGGAAGCAGCCAGGGACCCAAAGAAAGTGCCTGGGCCTGAGCATTGGAGAGCTCATCCCAGGCCGGTCTCCACTCCCTGGAGGACGGTGAACCCATCACCAGACATCCCAGGACCTTGGTCTCTTTGTCTGTAAAGCCAGCAGGTTGGGTCATCTGAATGGAATAGATAACTCAGTTAATCTAAGGTCCCTTCCAACGTTGTGATTCTCTGACTACTATACAATTTGGGGGTCTGAAAACACCCTTCTACCTTCTCCCATCTGCCCGGTGTGCTGGGGCCACATCAAACCCAACCTCAGGTGCAGCACCGGCTCCCACCTCGTTTGTGCCTGTTCTTCCTCACGTGACCCTTTGCCCCCGCCTCACCTGTGCCAGGGCAGATGGAATTCAGACTGTTCTGATGCATTGACCTCAAAGGCAACCAAACAAATGCCCTTGCAAAGGGGATCTGACGCCTCCAAAGCCGTGACGAGCCTTCCAGGTGGGTGGCTGTTGAAACTTCTCTCCCTCCATGGGACCACAAAGCTTTATTTGACCAACATTCGAGCTCAAAAACTTTATTTGCCTGGAGCAACCCCAGGAGACTTAACCTTGGAAAACTACCTTCTCCCAGGCTTCCCCAGACACCTCCCAGGGTGGGAGTGTGGGGTGAAAACACATCACACCCACAGCCGTGTGACATTCTCATCTTCCCAGCAGGGAGAACCGGCCCCTGCCAGTGTCAAGAGGTCAAAACAAAGCTCCTTTTCCATGTGCTTTTTCTTCCTCAATGGCTTAGACTGTAAAGTCATCAGGAAGCATGGTCTAGTGCTCCAAGCTCCAGACAGACGCTTGACCTCTGTCCTGGCGCCCTGGGCTGGCCTGGACCAGACACCGCACCCCCAGGACTGTTTTCCCATCTGCAAAACAACTCGGGCCTCTCTAAGCCAACATCAGCTCCCACTGCAAAACACAGCCCCCTCCCTCCTCCAGGGACAGCTGGCCTTAGAAACCAGCTCATCTTTAGGGGAAGAAATCCTTACGGGGCAGGCGGCAGAAAAGCACAGCACAGAGAAGCAAAGAGTTAATTTTGCGCTGGGGGGTGGGGGCGTTGGGAGGTTGAGGGAGGAGGATGGTTTGGGCGAGCACCTTTTCCACTCTCCTGGATCTGAGGTGGAAGGTCTCTGCTCTGGTCTCTGATTTCTAGGGAAACGGGATGGTGTGATGTGCAGATAAACAGAGAAGCCTGTTGTAGACGGCTATTGGATGTCTCCAGGGATCAGTAACACCTTCATCACAGAGAATGCTTCTGCAGACATTCTACTTCTCTTCCCCACCCCCACCCCTTAAATAAGCAGCTGTTTCCTCTGCCCCTATCCCTGGCCCCTCACCGCTACTGGATCATCCTGCCTACCCCGGGCTGCAGACTGACTTATGAAGTTTCAGAACTTAACTTCCCTGGATGCATCTCCATCTTCTGCTACTTTACAAGGTCTCTTTTTACATCTGCCCTTTACGTAAGACCCTGCCTGACCCAACCTTGACAGAAAACCCATCCCCTACCCGTGCCGGTGTTTGGAGCTCAGAAGTAGCCCTCCCAGTGACCCTCTGCCAGGCCTCTGGTGAGCACTTTCATCTGATCCTTAATCCGCCTCCTGCCACCCTGGCCAAACACACACAACCAGGCTGCCTGTGATAGGCTCACAATATCCCTGGCTCTTATGCTATCAGATAAGGAAACTTCACGTGCCCCAGCATCACCGAGAGCAGGTCTGAGGTTTTCTTCTTGGGAGGAGGAAAGATTAAGAGATGCTGAGGCAAAGAAGTTCAAGTATTTGAAGAGACAGACATCCTTGCTCTCCAAAGTAAACCATTGTACACAATTGCATGACCCTTAGATAAGACCTGAGAGAGTGGCTCTCACCCCTGGCCGCAAGTTACAATCCAGGCTGCTCCCCAGACAGATTACACGGAAATCCCCAGGGTTGACATCTAGGCATTGGCTGGGTTTGAGAGCCACTGAGCTAAAACAATGCCCCATTTTGCAGTTTGGGAAAGAGAGACCAAGAGGGGAGAAGTGATTTGCCCCAGATTAAATGGTCATTTGGGACAGAGCCCTAAGCAGAATCTGTCTCCTAACTTTAAATTCTTATCTCTTCCCATTATGATTTTCCCTCTGGTTGCTTTAGAAGAGAGGGTCTTAATCTCTGAGGCACATCAAACCTGTCCAAGGGAACTTTTGAAATACAATGACAGGCCTCCTGAAATTCCGGTCTGATTGCTCCGGCGTGTAGCCTGGGTATAAGTATTCAGAGTTCCTTGAGTGACTCTCATGTGTAGTCACAGTTGAACGAAGCCCTGCTTATTAAAGGCTAAACCCCTCCAGAGAGAGAGAAAGAGTTAGACAGAGCAAGATGCAAAAAATAATACTGTGGAGGCTGGAGGGAGGAAAATTGTTCTTGTAAGATGAATCTTGGGATCCATCAAAACAAATGATGCTTGAGCTGGATCTTGAAGGTTTCAATACTTCGAAGTGGCAAACGGCTTTCCAGGAGAGGGAACCGTGTGAGCAGTGTCCCATAGGAAGGGATATGGGAGGTGGGACCGTTGGGAATGGGACAGAACAGGCAAATTGGGACCAGCCTGCGGGAAGCTTTCAATTCACATGGGAGTGTGGGCGGAACTGTCCAGCCCAGTGACTTCCAAGCTCTCACACACATCAGACTCACCTAGAGGGCTTGAACACAGGCTGCCGGGCCCACCCTCAGAGTCCCAGATTCCGTGGGTCTGCGTGGGACCTGGGAATGTGCATTTCTCACAAGTTCCCAAGTGATCATGATGCTTCTGGCCTTCCCAAGACACTTTAAGAACCACTGTGCTAGGCAGAAGGAAATCCCAGGAAGTTTCAGATTTGAATCACTTGGAGAAACATACAGAGAGAGAGAGAGAGAGAGAGTGGGGAGGAACTTCAGTAGGACAGGAAGATTGATCTGGCATAGAGAAAGAAAATCACAGTGCAGAGCAGTCCAGAAGCGCATGCAGGCGCTGCCACTACACTACGGAAGAAGAAAGGAAGAAGGAGAAGAATGTAGGTAGCCCTCAAATAGCATATTTATGAAAATTCCACTGCCGGGGCAGTGTGACTGGGGAGGAAGGCGGGTTTAGAGCATGTTCAGTGGACACGTGCACAGAACATGGTGACTGACTGGATTTGGAGGGAAGTAGGGCAGAGTCCAGCGGGGAGTGATTTTTGGAAGCCAAACAGCCAAGGGGGTGCAATTCACTGAGCTAAAGAGGCAAGAGGAGGGGCAGGTGTGGGAGCAGTGCCAGGGGCTTGGCTGGAACATGAACCCGAACCCTGTTCTCAGGTGCCTGGCAGGAACGAGACCTCTGACTCGGGCCTAGAGTGTGCCAGAACGAAGACGTGGCCCTGCTCCCTAACAGTTGCTGTGTCTGCCCTAAAACGGTCCTCCCAGGGGTGTTGGGTGGCAGGTGGGGGGAGAGCTGAGCCAGGGTGGTGACCCATCGTGAGGTGCTTTGGGCCTGCGTCCCCTCCAGTGGATAGGCGCAGGAGCCCAGCAGAGGTCTGTCTCTTCAAGTCCAATCAGGGAGGCAAAGGAATCAGGCATTGCCATGCACTCACACCGAAACCCACGTTGCTCCAAGACCTCTATCTGCGTTCCGTTTACAGGAGGTGCTCCCGGAAGCAGTAGTTTCCAATCTTGGCTGCACGTTAGAATCGCCTGGGGAGCTTTAAAAATGCCTGCTACCTGGGCTGCACCCCACACCAATTAAAACAGCATTTCTGGGATAGGACCAAGGCATCCGTATATTATAAACCTCCACAAGTGATTCCCAAGTGCAGCCAGGGTTGAGAACTGCACCTCGAAGGGTGTATATAGGTAGCCCTCAAATAGCATATTTATGAAAATTACATTTCCTCCCTAAGGAAATGGTTTGAATGTGTCTAACACCGCCCCACCCCACCCCACTGCCCTCCTCCCACACAAGTGACCTGATCAAGGGACAGGCCTGGCCTTCTGAGTCACAGGCCTGCCTTGCAGGCTGGCAGGAGCTGTTGCCCATAGTCAGAGTTTATGGAAACAGAGGCCACATCCTGCAAGGAGGAGACTTGAAAGCCCAAAGTCCAAGGAACTTCATTCAAGGAGGCTGAACCCGAGGCAGAGAGGGTAGAGAGTGTATGGGAGGGATGGGGCGTTGTTCAGGGCCAAAACCAAGAGGGAGGTTTTAAGGACCAGAGAGACCCTGTGGGAAGAACAGGGATGTGGGTGATGGGAGGTGATCTGCATGAGATTTGGCAACACCAGGCAACTCCTCACAGCTGTTCTTCAGGCATCCCAGGAGCGTGGAGAAACCAGGAGAGGACAGAGTGTGCCGGGACCTCCTCTCCTGGTCCTCCTCCCCGACTCAGGGGCAGATATGAAGGGCAAAGAGAGAAAAGGGCTGGGAAACCAACAGCACGAGGAAGCTGATGAGGGCAGGGGATGGGGGCATTCACTCCGGGGCATATCAGGATTGAGGGGGCCCTGAAGCTTGCACAGTTGGGAGGGCTGTCTTTAAGAAAAAGAACACGACATGACAAATACAACTTGAGGTCCTGGGCCTGGGAAGGAGCCTGAAGTGAGGGGTTCTGGCGTGAACTTGCTCTGGCCAACAGGTTAATAATCTGAGCTCAGAATCTTGCTAAAACATGCCCCACTTTCCAGGGTCTTGCCTTGTCTGGGCTACCCCATCAGACTAGGAGGCCAGTTGTCTGTTTTATTTCTGGGAAACGAAGGAGTAAAGGAGTCTCTGTGGTCAGTCACCCAACACACGTTGGTGCCGTGCCACAGAGAGGTCCTCCGTGCAGCGCTGCAGGCCATTCACTCCCTCCACAGCTTCACATTAGGACCTAGGATGTGTCAGGGCGGGGCTACGTGACAAGCATCACAAGGACTCAGACAGGGCCCAGCTCTCAAAAATGACAAGTTCTCTGCCTAGGAGGCATGCAGGCCTCTGTGAAGGCAGGACAGAGAGAGGAAGTAATTGCCTCAGGCAGTTAGGGTGGGCTTCCTGGAGGCCGCAACCAGAGAAGGGAGCCTGAGAGAACCTGCCTAAGTTCACCAGATCAGGGAGAGCTGATCTTGCAGAGGGAACAGCCACAACAATATTGATTAAGCACCTACTATGTACCAGGCTTAGATCTGTTATATGAAGTCAATGAGTCTGTTCAACACCACCACAAACTGGGTCCTAGTATTATCCCCATTTTACAGATAAGAAAGCTGAGACACAGTGATGCTAAGGATCTTATTCTCAGTCTCACAGCTACTTAAGCGGTGGGTATGAATTTTAAACCCAGGTAGTCTGGCTCTAGAATCCATGTGTGCACAAAGCTATGATGAGACATCTTGGAGCACTTTGGGAACTGCAAGATACTCAGTGTCCCACTCAAAGGAAGCACTGGGAAGGCAGGCAAGGAAGGGGGCCAAGAGGGCAGGAAGGATCCTGGAGGGCCTAGAAGAACAGGTAAAGAGGTTTGGGTAAGGAACGGTACCCAAAAGAGGCAGGGCAGCTACTGGAGGTTTTTAAGCAAGAGCATGGGGTGATCAGATTTAGGCTTTAGAAAGGTTACTGTGGGCTGGGCGCAGTGACTCACGCCTATAATCCCAGCACCTTGGGAGGCCGAGGCAGGCAGATCTCTTGAGGTCATGAGTTTGAGACCAGACTGGCCAACATGGTGAAACCCCTTCTTTACTAAAAATACAAAATAGCTGGGCGTGGTGGCAGGCGCCTGTAATCCCAACTATTCGGGAGGCTGAGGCAGAGGAATCACTTGAATCCAGGAGGCGGAGGTTGTGGTGGTGAGCCGAGATCGCACGACTGCACTCCAGCCTGGGTGATAGAGCGAGACTCTGTCAAAAAAAAAAAAAAAAGTTACTCTGTGTAGAAGATGGATTAGAAAGGATGGATTAGAAGCCGTCAGATGGGAGCAGGGGATCTCTAGAGATGCTATTGCAGAGTCCTGGCAATTGTGAATGGAGCATCAATTGAGGCCAAGGCACCAGCTTGAAGTTCCTCTGGTTCCAAAGACCACCTTTAACAGCCTGTGGGTGGAGTAGACAGAAGAGGGTCAATCTTATCTTGGAGGTCTCTTGGAGCCCAGAGACCTAAGTGCAGTACCCTCCTTCCCACTGGCCACCTTCATGGACTAAGTCAAACCCCTTCACCTCTCTGGGCCACAGTTTGCTCATCTGGAAAGTGAACATAATAATTCGTGCTCTGTCTGACTCATGCAATTTTTGTGAAATTCAAACAACATCATAGATGCAAAAAATGGCCCATGACTATTATTGACAATGCAATGGAAGCTTGAAATGTCTGCACAATTAACTGATAGCCTAGAGGCCAAGAGTCTTCTGTTCTTGGGCTCAAGTGGTATCCTTTGCCTTGGCAATAAGCTGACAGCTGGGGCGGGTCCCTCTTTCCCACCTCCACATGACCCACCCAAGTCCTTCCCTTTCTTCAAAGCACAGCCCAAATACCACCTCCTCCAGGAAGCCTTTCCAGAGTCATTCTTCAAGCCCCCAACTGGAAATGACCTGTCCTTCCCCTGAAGAATGCTGCTTTCTGCTCTGCTCTTTCTATGTTCCATCTAGCTGCAGTTGTTTCTGCATTCCCTTCCCATGAGCTGCCACAGCTGCTGCCTTTCTTTTTTTTTTTTTTTTGAGACGGAGTTTCACTCTTGTCGCCCAGGCTGGAGTGCAATGGCTCGTTCTCAGCTCACTGCAACCTCCGCCTCCTGGGTTCAAGCAATTCTCCTACCTCTGTTTCCTGAAAAGCTGGGATTACAGGCACCCCCCACCACACCTGGCTGATTTTTTGTATTTTTAGTCGAGATAGGGTTTCACCACGTTGGCCAGGCTGGTCACGAACTCCTGGCCCCAGGAGATCCTCCCGCCTCGGCCAGCCAAAGTGCTGAAATTACAGTCATAAGCCACCGCACCTGGTCGCCCTACTAATAATTTTTTAACCCATCTTTCCTGGCCCTGTTTTTATGTATTTAAAAATATCTACTTGATCTCATCATGTGGATGAAGTTTTCTGTCTTGCCATTTTCACTTAATAACACAAGTATTTGTCATGTTCTAACAACTTTGAATACAGGTATTTTAATGGCTGCATAAGAGTCCTACCATATGTTATAATTTACTTAACTTTCCCCATTGTTAGATGTTTAGGTTGTTTTCGGTTTTGATTGTTATAAATAATACTATAACTTTTAAAAATAGAATGAATCAATAATTCAAAAACAAAAACAAAAACCAATTTGGGTTGTTTTAGGATATGTCCTCCTGTCCCTCTGCTCAGCTGCCTGAGAGAAGATGGGACTCAAGACAGAAGAAGGTGTGAATGCACCGGAGAAAACCCACAGCCTGTGCCTGCGAGAGGAGGGGAAGCTGATCCCGCCTGGCTGATCCCAGACTCCTCTGCTGGCCCTGTTGACATTTGATAAATGCTTCCTGTGAAGATGTTTACCCAGGAGGAAATGTATCATGCTTCCCCTTCCTACCACGAGGGTGGGAAGAGGGGCTGCACTGGCCCCATACATTCCAGCCACTGTCTGAGCTCACCACCTCACCTCCCTGGGTGTCCCCGAAAAGGTGCAAGAGGAGTTGGAGTGTCCACACCCCAGCCCCGCCCCTGGGAGGATTGTTTTTGAGGTGCGCGTTTGACACTCTTCCAACAGCTTCCCCCTTGGGACGAAGCTGCAGCTGCCCATTGTGGTGACTGGCTGACCACAGCCCCTTTACCGGTTGCTTCCCCTCCCCTTATCACCACCCACCCCTCTCCCGGGCTCTCCCTGGCTTACCTCCTCCCCACTGCCCACCCCTCTCCCGGGTTCTCCCTGGCTTACCTCCTCCCCACTGCCCACCCCTCTCCCGGGCTCTCCCTGGCTTACCTCCTCCCCACTGCCCACCCCTCTCCCGGGCTCTCCCTGGCTTACCTCCTCCCCACTGCCCACCCCTCTCCCGGGCTCTCCCTGGTTTACCTCCTCCCCAGTAAACTTGCACTCACATCCTTGTCTCAGGGGCTGCTTCTGACAAAACTCAAACTAAGATATCCCCCTATTTCCTGTGACTGGATTAATATTGTACCCATTTGACTCATGAGAAAACTAAGACTCAGACTAATTATCTGGTCTGAGGTCACATAGCAAGCATGTGATTGTCCTCGGGCTTGACCTCACATCCCTCTGTACCACCGCACCTGTCCTTGTAGCATACTGAGAGAATTGCACACATAAGCATGTCACTGGATCCCAGGGACACTGCTCACCTTGACTCCCACCTCCGCCCCACTCAGGAAACCGGGATTTTCTCCTGTCTCAGCCTCCCGAGTAACTGGGATTACAGGCCTGCGCCTCCACGCCCGGCTAATTTTCTATTTTTAGTAGAGACGGGGTTTCTCCATGTTGGTCAGGCTGGACTCAAACTCCTGACCTCAGGTGATCGGCCCGCCTCGGCCTCCCAAAGTGTTGGGATTATAGACATGAGCCACAGCACCTGGCCCCAAGTGGAAATCTTATACTCCACGTGGGCCTGAAGTGCAAGCCAAGAAATAGGAAGCTACCCTTTCCGGTACGTGGAGTTGCTGAGAAAGTGTTAGCTGTACATTGTTTATCCAGATCCATAGAAAACAGCTTTTACAAGCACAGTCCCAACTTTTGGCAATTTTTGCAAATCATTTGGATTAAGGTAACATGCAGCTATTGTGTTGGGGTAAGTGTGAGTGTGTGGCTGGATGTGAAATTTTACTGACAACCAAACCATAGCTGGGAAACCTGAAAGTGTTGTCAAGACTCAGGGAGCTGTCGGCAAACCCAGGTAAAGTTTCGGCTCAGTTAAGAGGTAACTCCATCCAAGTTTTGAACAAGATGGAATTATCACAAGCAGGGGCAGATGGATGGGGTAAATCACATGAAATCAGCCTAAACTTATTAAAAGCTGACCGCAAAGCTTCTTCCATTTATGTCCAGTGTTCTAGTTATCTATTGCTGCATAATAAATCACCTGAATGTGAGAGTCAGGAATTCAGGCAGGGCTTGGCTGAGAGATTCTGTTCCACAAAGCATCAACCAAGGTTATTCACAAGTATTCAGCTGGCAGATGGGCGGTCTGAAGGGTCTGTGATGGCTTCACTCACATGTCAGGCACATTGGTGGACATGGCTAGAAGGCTGGGCTTGATGGGGACTGTTGATCAGAGAACCTATCCATACATGGTCCCAGCCTGGTGGCCTCAGGGCGGTTGGACCTCTTACACAGCAGCTCAGTGCTCCAAAAACAAATGCACAGTGAACAACCTGGAAGCCACGTGGTTTTTTATGACCTGGCTTTGAGATCACACAGAGTCACTTCTGCTGTGCTGCTTGTGAAAGTGGTCACAAGGCCAACCAGACTCAAGGGAAAGGGACTTAGATCCAACCTCTCAGTGGTAGGAGTGTGTAAAAGTACAACATCCAGATTGGGTTAGAAGCAAAGAAGGGGCCAGGCATGGTGGCTCACACCTGTCATCACAGCACTTGGGAGGCTGAGGTAGCCGGGTCACCTGCGGTCAGGAGTTCAAGACCAGCCTGGCCAACATGGCGAAACCCCGTCTCTACTAAAAATACAAAAAATTAGCCAGGCATAGTAGCAGACACCTATAATTCCAGCTACTCTGAGGCAGGAGAATCGCTTGGGCCCAGGAGGCAGAGGTTGAAGTGAGCTGAAACTGCACCACTGAACTCCAGCCTGGGCAGCAAGAGTGAAACTCCATCTCAAAAAAAAAAAAAAAAAAAGGAAGCAAAGAAGGGAAGCCAGAGCTTGCAGGCTTCCTCTGAATCTGAAGTTACAGTTGCAGTTGCTTTGTCCAAGGGAAGGAATTCTAAAGGGAGGGATCTGGTTGGGCTAAAATTGTTGGAAAGCCAAACCAAGTCCACACTGGATTCGACAGAAGATCTCTTGTCCCACTGAGCTCACAGGGACACCCAGGCACCTGCTGCAGCACCACCCTGCTCTCTGGCCTGTGCTGCCGGCTGCCCACACAGTCTGGCTTCCTGACAGCTCTGCACTCAGCGCTGGCTATCATGATGAAAGCAGCTGAGCAGTGTTTCCCTTGCTCGGGGATGCTGGTCTCCTGGAACTCCTGGAAGAAAGAGGGAGGAGGCCAGTGTGGGAGAGTTTGGTTGAGTGCCTGGTGTTGCTCATCCCATTGAAGGCCTGCAACTGAGGTCAGGCTCCATGGGGCCTTCTCACCGAAGCCTGCATCTCCCAAGGTGAGGCAACTCTGTGAGCCTCAATGCTGACGGTACTGTCCAATCATGGAGAAGAGGCGAATGCCACAGTCTCTCACACATATATGTACCATGGCCTGGCACAGGGTATGTCCTCAGAAGAGTCAACTGAATAAACTCATTGGTTCAATTGAATATGCTTTTCATGTAATGTTTGTGCACCTTTCTTTTTTTTTTTTTTTTTTGCATTTAACACATAAGAGATCTAGAAAAGGATGATAGTGGGGCAGGGAGTTGGTCATGAAAGGAAGAGAAAGGGCCTAAGGCTTGGGGAAACAAGCCTCTGGCCTTGAACTATGGCCCAATCTAGTGACTGGAAGGGATCTGACCCTACAGAGAGCCCCTTGGCTAACGAGCTCTTTACTCAGAATGAGTTTGAAATGTTTGATACGGTCCTAATCAAACTAATTATTTCCCTCCAAACTTGCAAACTTACATAAATAATAAATGGATGGATAGAATTAACACGTATTGGGAAGGTACTATGTAGCTGACATGTCCTACGTGCTTTCATATATGCTAATTCATCAGTCCTTACAAAACTCTAAGGAATAGATGCATTTATCCTTTTTTTTTTTCTTTTTTTTTGTCAAACATGGAAAGAAACAGAATGAATCAAATAAAAGCCCGGATTTATCTCTCTCTCTCAAATCCTGTTTTGAATCGCTGCCCTGCCTCTGGCGGATTTCTCTCTCTCTCTCTCTCTCTCGCTCTCTCTCGCTCTCTCTCATCCTGTTTTGAGTCGCTGCCCTGCCTCTGGCGGATTTCTCTCTCTCTCTCTCTCTCTCTCTCTCTCTCTCTCTCTCTCTCTCTCTCTCTCTCTCTCTCTCATCCTGTTTTGAGTCGCTGCCCTGCCTCTGGCGGATTTATCTCTCTCTCTCTCTCTCTCTCTCTCTCTCTCTCTCTCTCTCGCTCTCTCTCATCCTGTTTGGAGTCGCTGCCCTGCCTCTGGGGTGACTGTGCAATCACCACTCACCCCATCACATGGCCTAGAAACCTAGTAACGTGGCCCTTCACCCTGACCTCCATATCGGTCAACGAACAGGTCTCATTCTTTTTTCATCCTCAGCCTTCCTCCATCACTCGCCCTGTGTCAGGGTCCTCAGACTTTCATCCTTCATCCCTTCATCCTGGGCTACTGAGCCAGCCTCCTGACAAGTCCTCTGTTCTACCCCTGTAGTCCATCCCTCACACTGTAACCAAAGAAAGCTGAAACACAGACCTGAGCATAACAAGCCTTTTGCTCATAAAGTATCACTGACTCCCTACAACCCTACAGCCTGCAGAATAAGTGACTGGTGTTCAAGGCTTTCCGTGATCTCCTCCTGACTCCTCCTGATCAACATTTCTCATCTTATCTACCACTACTCCCTTTCACGACGTTTTTGTTTGTTTGTTTGTTTTTGTTTTGTTTTGTTTTTTGCAAACCAGAGTCTACAAAGCTCTGAGCATTGTTCTGGAAGAGGAGAGGAGTTCTACGTAATGATGTTGAAATGTTATGTTTATGTTTCAGTGATAAAGGAAAAAATAGATAAATACGACACTCACTTTCTGATCCTGCCTCATTATTTTAATCTCTGTGTTATTTATACTTGCTTTCACAATCTTTGATGTTATTAACTATTCAGGTGACGGTTTTTAACTTTTAATGCAGAGTTTCTCAAACTGTGGTTGCAGAGACTCCAAGAGTACAGGGATAGTTGCTCACGGGTTCTCAAGTTCTTCTCTATATTCCAGCTGTAGTACACTGTACTTGTATGTGGATCAGATCACAAATTTCATTTTAGCCATATCCCTGCTTCATCATCTTTACTTGTGTTCTTCCTTTGGTTTCGAATGCCTTTCCACATTCTACAGACTCAGCTCCTACCCAGCCCCATTTCCAAGCTTCTTCATGCATGTCACTAGGGATAGCCCTGCTGTAGATCTCCAGATGTGAAGATTCTCTGAGTTGGAATGGACATTGTAGATCATAGGCTATTGTCCTCATCTTACAGTTAGAAAAACCTAGGCACAGAAAATGGAAGTAACAAGCCAAGTCTAGAATCCAGGCCTCCTGACATCTTATATGGTGTTCTGTTCACATCTTGCAACATGCTGCACACTCCTCTTAAAGTTTTATCATCCATTTTTGCATTGAGTGGCTGGAAGGGCTGCATGCAGAGTAAATCCTTAGCTTCCCTATAACCATAACTGACAGGGCCATAAAACCACAGTAATTACCTGACATGTTCATATGTCTGAAGCACTATAATAAAATATCCCAGGAGATCTGAATGCTGGAAGCACTTTGCATTTTTGCACTGGACAATGGAGGCTGCTCCAATTAATGTCAATCAGACTTACTCACTCCAGAGAAGTCCAAAATTATATGCTGATTTATTGAACTTACCATAATGTTCCAAAATTGATTTTTTAACATTTCCGCAAACTAAGATATTATAGAGAGGCAATATAGCAATTAGTTCAGTGTTCTGAACTTAATAGATACTCAATAAAGGTGAGCTGAATGAATGGATGCCCCATAGGCTGGAAGCCAAGACACCTGAGTTCCAGTCTCATTCTTCTACTAATAGGCCATGGGGGCTTGGGAAAATTACTTTCCCTCACTAAGCTTCAGTCTACTCATCTGTAAAATGAGGTATTTGGAGCAATCCAATTTTATCTTCTTGAGATAAGTCCCTTGCAGTCCTAAAATTCTACAATTTTGTGAAAATGATAAATCCATTTATTCTATTGCTGTCAAAGCAAAAGAAAAATAATACTATAATTTATTAACTATTCTAATTTTATGCTCCATTGCTTCTTTCATGCATGATTATAGGTGTTTTCAGAACCATTACATAGTTGAGTTATCATGACTAACTTTTGAGGAAAATACTATTACATTCTGCCTCTACATTTGGGAAGACAAGTTTTATTAACTTGAGAAGACTTCAACTTCCAGTCTTGACAGAATTACTACTGTTCTCAGACACTGGGAAATAGGTAGTGCAAAACTGTAATCTGTGAGAGAATGCACCAATGAGTTGAGACCTGAAATAACCCTAGCTTTATGCTTGGAGGCAATTTGCAGTCCACGAGCACAGCCCAGTAGCTTCACTAAGTTGAGGAGACAGAGATCAGTCTACAGACCTGAGGCAGCTAGGAGTTGAGGGTCACAATTTTTGAAAGGAGGGAGATACACAGAAAAATAACACCATAAGTCTACTCTTTTCCTGAATCTTTGCTGAGTATTCAACTATATATGTCTAAAGTGAAACTCTACATGACCAGGGAAGATAAATGACAGAAGAGTTGTAAGCTGAACAATCCAGAGCTCTCAAAATGTAAGGCCATAACTGTGCATCAACCAGCCAAAGTGGAGAGTCCTTGGTGATCCCTTGGGACATTCAGTGAAGAGCCCAGATAAATCACACTTGAGTAAAAAGGCTGACTTATTCCTGGAGTGAAGGTTACTCTAGACTCTCCACAGCAAAATGTAAAGCCAGGATTCAAAGATGTCAAACTGATCCACGTGTAACTTAACTGTCTGCTGAAATAAAGCCCAAACAAAGCCAAAACCAAGATTTTTTCTTTTTTTTAAAAAAAGAAGACAACAAAGTCCAAATACTTAATGATAGAATATTACAATGTCTACCATCTACCAAAAAATTACTAGACATATAAAGAAGCAGAAAAATGGTGACCCATAATCAAGAGAAAAATCACTCAATAGAAACAGACCTATAAACGACAGAGATGATGTACGAGTATTTAAGCAACTTGACAAGACCATCAGTAGGGAGCGCAAATTCAAACCCAGGTCTCCTGGCACTGCCATTTAGTGCTCTCTTCATTGCCTGTGCTCACCAGTCTCTCTGCATGTGCGGACATTTATAGGGTTTTCCCATGACAATCCCAGTGCAATTTTCCTATGCTTCTGGTCTGCACTTTGGTTACAATGGCTGAGAAGCCTGCAGAGGTAGCCACACATATGAAACTACAAAGGCCAGTCTCTGATCAGGAACAAGCACTGACCATCCTCATAGACAAAATTTTGACAATCCTGAAACAGAACTCAATTGTGTCTCTTCCCCTTCCCCCACTATAGAACTTGCATGGGAATTACCCATGGCCATTACCACATGGCCACTCCTGGTCACATCTCTGGCCAGAAGGTCTCTCCTCCCCAAGGGCTGCAGCTTAAGGGAACATGAAAATCAGTGTGTGAACAATGGGAGCACGCACCAGGAAACCAGCCCTCAGCTTCAGCCCTGATTGGCAAAAACTTAAGCAAGGGAAAACGGAAACAGAAAGCATCACAGGAGGCTGTCAGCCTGCAGAAAGGTGCAAGTCCCACTGCCATTGCTGGGAGTATATTCATGTGTGTGCTGCCTACAAGTGTTTGTGAGAGAATGGTGACACAGAGGCACCCCCCAGGCTGGGGGCACAGTTTTCCTCCCTGCAATTTACTACACAAGTTGTTACCAAAGCAAATATCAAAGCCCTGCAATTTGCTAATTATAGGCGGGATCCTGGGCTTGTGGGCCCAATTAACCACTTGTTCCTCATTTTCGGTGTATGACCGGCGGACTGCACCCACAATTACCCACTTGTCTTTTTAACTGCCCTGTGAGCTGGCTGACTCACCTCCAATTCACTCCACTATCCACTCCAGATGGCCTTTGGTGTCTTTTGTTTCCAAGCTCCCCCTACTTGACTATTATCTCTCTCTGCATCACAGGCCACTGTCTGGTCACCCAGGCTAAGGTTCCTACAAGAAGTCCTGATCTTACTCCTTGCCTATGCTTGGAGCCTGTAAGGCAGGAAGCAGCTCCTGCTGGTCTGGGCATTTTGCCTAGCTCCCCAAGGAAGCTCAGGAGGCTGTGGCCACATTCAGCCTCTGCTCCCAGACAGACTCCACAAAAGGAGCAAGGAAAATTACAGCTTCTCTGGAGCTGGCCCACTGCCAGGGCTCCTGCCCACGGTCTCCGTCAATGTCTCCCTGGTTCCCTACCTCAGTCCGGCCAGGGCTGGATACCAGGAAACTCATCACCAGTCCTGGAAGAGGATGTCCCAATAGCTGCCAGCATTAGCTCTCTGGAAAGACACAAATCAAAAAAGGAGAAAAATCCCTCAGGATCTCCTGCTTCATTAGGCAGATTTCCCAGCAAGCAAAGAATTTCCAGCAAACTTTTTGATGGGTTACTATATCAATGGTTCCTACCCTTTTTTGTGTCACAGACACCTTGGAAAATCTAATGAAAGTTCTGGACCCTCTCCAGTGAGAAATGCTCATATCCATTCATCCATTGATTTATGTAATCATTCAGTAAATATTTATGGAGCACCTACGTGCCAGGCACTATTGCAGGGACTCAGAAACATCAGTGGACAAACAGAGAGAATTTCCTGCTCTCGTGGAGCTTATATTGTAACAGAGAAAAACAGGCAATAAAAAATGAATGTAATAAATAAGTCAAATACATAATTTGCTAGAAAACAAGTGCTATGGGCCAGGCATGGTGGTGCACACCTGTAATCCTAGCACTTTGGGAGGCCAAGGCGGGCAGATCACTTGAACCCAGGAGTTCGAGACCAGCCTGGACAACATGGCAAAAACCCATCTCTACAAAGAAAAAAAATACAAAGAATTAGCCAGGCATGGTAGAATATGCCTATAGTCCCAGCCACCCGGGAAGTTGAGGTAGGAGGATCACTTGAGCCCAGGAGGTTGAGGCCGCAGTAAGCCATGATCACTCCACTATACTCCAGCCTGGGCAACAGAGTGAGACCCTGTCTCAATAAAGAGTGCTACGGAAAAAGGAGAATTACAACAGGGTAAGAGAGAGACCGGTGGGAATGATGCCACATTTTTAAACAGGATGTGTCAGGGAATCTTCACTGAGAAGTGAATGTGAGCAAAGAACCAAAGAACATAAGAGGTTTCATCATGTGGTCAACTGGGGAAAGAGCGCAGCAGCAAGAGCGTGAACAGCCTGGGGCCACGCTCAGTGTGAATGAAGACAAGCGAAAAGAGCAGAATGGCTGGACCTCGGGACGTGGGAGGAAGGCTGCCTCAGTGAGAGAGATGAGGTCAGAGGGGCAGAGGTCGGGAGACACATACCACATAGGAATTTTACTGAGTGAAATCTAAAACCATGAGTGGACTTTGAGCAAAGGGGAAATATGATCTAAGACTTTAGAATGTCTGTCTGAGGCTGCTACGGGGAGCAAAAGATTTAAATGTCAGAAAATGGTAGCCTGGGTCAGGTGCAGTGGCTCACACCTGTAATCCCAGCACTTTGGGAGGCTGAAGCGGGTGGATCACCAGGTCAGGAGTTCAAGACCAGCATGGCTGACATGGTGAAACCCCATCTCTACTAAGAAATACAAAAATTAGCTGGGTGTGGTGGTGTGGGCCTATAATCTCCGCTACTCGGGAGGCTGAGGCAGGAGAATCGCTTGAACTCTGGAGACAGAGGTTGCAGTGAGCCTGGATCACATCACTGCACTCCAAACCTGGCGAGAGAGAAAAAAAAGAATAGAAAATGGTGGCCTGGGCCAGAGTGGTTGCAGTGGAGACCGCTGGAAGGTTGAGTCAAGAGCAGCTCTGCAATGGACGTGGCATGTGTAAGAAAGATGCACACGTAGAATTTCACTCATAACTCAGCACTTTAGCAAATCCTTCTGTCCATCCATGGATGCAGGGTCCTTTATCAAATCACAAGGAAAGTGTGGACCCTAGAAGGGAGAGGGAAGGGACTTCAGTGAGTGGACACGGGGAACCCTAGCTGTATCTACAAGTTTCACTTCTTTTAAATACATAATAAAAATACATTTAAAATGAGTATGACAAAAGAGTAACAACTGGTAGTCTAAGTGGTGGATACATGATTGTTATACCGTTTCTGTGTATTTTAAGAGATTCATCATTGAAAATGGAACTGCCTATCTCAAGATTTTCCAGATTCCTCCCGTTTGCTTTTTCAGTGTATTGAGGGAGAATCAATACAATTGTGCTGGTCAGTCTGTCTGCAACATCTGGTCAGGTGCCTGAGGATGGGAACATTTCATTTCTCTGACTTACTTTCCTTCCCTTTCTTCCAGTGGCTCAGAGTCAAATGTGAGAGAAGACAGGACAAACACAAAAGCCACACTGTACCAAACACAGAGGCTAGAGGAGGAAGAGAGTGACGGTAACTGGGAAGACCTGGGAAGGTCTCCTGGCAGAGGCGGCCTTTAAGCAGAGTCCAGGAGAACGGGCAAACTGGGACACGCAGGGAGAGAGACAGTGGGTTCTGCTGGAGGCTACTGCTCTAACAAAGGCACAGTGGGGAGCAAGCTAGGGCCCCAGCACCTACTTCACAATGGCCCATTTTAAGGGGAATAGGCAGGGGATTTCTTTGTCTCTGCTACTGAATCAGAGACCAGACTAGATCTGAGTTGCTTTTCAGAAGCCTGAAGTCGTCCCAGTGGGTTCAATGTGGTAGAAAAGCTTGGTTCTGGGCCTGCAGCAAGCTGTAACCTGCAGATGAGAATGACTGTGAGGCCCCCAGAGATTAGGGCTACTGAGGCAGGGCAGAGTCCCTTTGCAGACCTGAGTGAAGATCTTCTTAGGAGGCTCCCCAGCCAGCTGAGCCACCTCAGGATCTGGCCCCTAGACAGCAAATTTCTCACAATCTGAGCCTGGGGGAAGGTCCCCTGCTGCCCACATTTTGCGAAACCTTGCGCCATGTCACGGTTCTGATTAAGTGCCAAGAGAACTATTTCCCAGGCCACAGCTTTAACAAGGCCATGCTTCCTAATTACTAGTTTTCTCCTAATTAAATAAAAAAGGGGGGGAGGTAAACAGTGATTACCCCACCTTCTAATACCACCTTCCATTTATATGCGTCGCTCTTCAGAGAAGCTCAAAGTGCTTTGTATATTATTGTATATTTTCCCCTCATAACATCCTTGAGATTCCTAGGGGTGCTTATTATCATACCATTTTACAGCTGGGAAAAGAGGTGCTGGCTGAGGTTAAGCAAAGTGTCCAAGTGCCCTCACTAGCGATGATTAGTATTCTGAAGCTCTTCTAAGAAACCCCTGTATATTTAGAAATAAAGTCATCTCCCGGGAGATAAACCAGGCTAAAGCAACACATAAATAATAATTATTTATTGCAAACTTTACAATAGTAATTAACACTGTTGAATTCTCACAACAATCCTGTAAAACAGATACTATTACACTCATCTTATCGTGAAGACAATGAGATTCAGAGAGGTAAAGTTAGTTGCCTAGAGTTGCATAATAATATTAGGTTAGTGCAAAAGTCATCGCGTTTTGGCATTACTTTCAATGGCAAAAACCATGATTACTTTTGCACCAACCTAATAATAGTTGTGACAACAGTAAAAGCAGAAACTAATATTTATTGAGCACTTGCCATGGGCCAGGCATTTTAGACTTTTTTGCTAACTCATTTAAGTTCTTACAACACCTTTTGAAGTAGGTATTAGTATTATCACCATTTTGCTGATGACAAGACTGAAGCATAGAAAAGTTAAGTAACTTGCCCAAGGTCACACAGCAAGTAAGTGGCAGAGCCATACAGGAACCCACAAAGGGTCTCACCATACCAGTTTATCTGCCTGAAGAAATATTGTACTCTGAAACTTGGCCTGGGGACACTCAGACAGTTAGGGTGACGCAGGGGTACCTCCAGGACACCCTGTGGGTGTACTTCCTTTTTTTTTTTTTTTTTTTTTGTGAGACAGAGTATCGCTCTGTTGCCAGGCTGGAGTGCAGTGGCACAATCTCAGTTCACTGCAACCTCTGCCTTTCGGGTTCAAGCGATTCTCCTGCCTCAGCCTCCCAAGTAGCTGGGACTACAGGCGTGTGCCACCAGGCCCAGCTAACTTTTGTATTTTCAGTGGAGACAGGGTTTCACCATGTTGGCCAGGATGGTCTCGATCTCTTGACCTTGTGATCCGCCCACCTCGGCTTCTCAAAAGTGCTGGGATTACAGGCGTGAGCCACAGCGCCCGGCCTGGGTGCATTTTCAGTACTCCTGCTGTGTGCTGTGTGGGTAGGTACTGAGTGGGCAGCGGGAGGGGCACAAAGCCTTTCCTGCCTGACTCAGGCAACTGTGCTGGGTACTTTTTGCTGATATAAAATTGCACTGTAGGCCGGGCGCGGTGGCTCAAGCCTGTAATCCCAGCACTTTGGGAGGCCGAGACGGGCGGATCACGAGGTCAGCAGATCGAGACCATCCTGGCTGACACAGTGAAACCTCGTCTCTACTAAAAAAAAAATACAAAAACTAGCCGGGCGAGGTGGCAGGCGCCTGTAGTCCCAGCTACTCGGGAGGCTGAGGCAGGAGAATGGCGTGAACCCGGGAGGCGGAGCTTGCAGTGAGCTGAGATCCGGCCACTGCACTCCAGCCCGGGCGACAGAGCGAGACTCCGCCTCAAAAAAAAAAAAAAAAAATTTGCACTGTAGGAGCTGTTAGCTCAAAGGTAATGGAATCCAAGAGTAAGAATTAGCCAAGGGAGACATTCAGACCAGCGGGAAGCGAACCTGGTGTGGCACGTGTTTCGGGGAGGGCACACATCTTGCTCTTCCATATGCCAGAGAAGGGAGCTCTCAAACCATCCTAGAACTTTGGTCTTCACTGCTCTCTCCCCAGAAGCATCCTCTAAGGACTCATTCTGTGCTCTTACCTCCATACAGCGGAACAAACTGGAAAGGGACAAATTCTGACTCCTTGACAGTCCAGCCAAACTTGTTCATCAACAAATTGGCCTGCTGGATGCAGACGTCACCATTTCAGGACAGGAGTTCCCCCAAGTGCCTGGCATACTTCCTGGGGCATCGAAGGCAAGACCTGGCCCCTGCCTCGGCCCTCATGCCGTGGGTCCCTCTCTTTCTCACACTTCTCTCCTCTCTCTTCAGACCGACCCTGGGAGCCAACCGCCTGCCGTCGGCATCTCCTGTCCCTGCCTGCCCTGTCCCTTTCCAACAGGCAATAGATCAGATTGCCAGGGAGCCCCTCTTGAGAATGGTGGCATGAGAATTAACAAGCTGCCAGCACGTGTCCAAAACGGGCAGCAGGTACTTAATTCCTAGTGAGTGCTGGGTGTGCTGCCTCGGGGTCCCAGCACTTTCTGACCAAAACAGAGCATTTAAGAAGGTCCTGGTGGCCGGGCGCGGTGGCTCAAGCCTGTAATCCCAGCACTTTGGGAGGCCGAGACGGGCGGATCACGAGGTCAGGAGATCGAGACCATCCTGGCTAACACAGTGAAACCCCGTCTCTACTAAAAAAAATAGAAAAAACTAGCCGGGCGAGGTGGCGGGCGCCTGTAGTCCCAGCTACTCGGGAGGCTGAGGCAGGAGAATGGCGTGAACCCGGGAGGCGGAGCTTGCAGTGAGCTGAGATCCGGCCACTGCACTCCAGCCTGGGCGACAGAGCGAGACTCCGTCTCAAAAAAAAAAAAAAAAAGAAGGTCCTGGCTGGGCGCGATGGCTCATGCCTGTATCCCAGCACTTTGGGAGGCCGAGGCGGGCAGATCACCTGAGGTTGGGAGTTTGAGAACAGCCTGACCAACATGAAGAAACCCTGTCTCTACTAATACAAAAAAAATTAGCCGAGCGTGGTGGTGCATGTCTGTAATCCCAGCTGCTGGGGAGGCTGAGGCAGGAGAATCACTTGAACCGGGGAGGCAGAGGTTGTGGAGCCAAGATCGCGCCACTGCACTCCAGTCTGGGCAACAAGAGCAAAACTCCATCTCAAAAAAAAAAAAAAAAAAAAAGAGAGAGAGAGAAAGAAAAAAGAAAGTCCTCACCTGCCATGTCTGACTTCCAAATTTCCCCAGCGTTTCCTTCTCCACTTTGTTGAGATTTGTTGCTTGCAATGGTTAGGAGCACTGACTCTGGAGCAAGACCGCCTAAATGTAAACCCAGCCCAACCATTTGCAAGCTGTGTGATTCTGAAGAAGTTGTTAAACCTCTCCTGGCCTTCTCTGGGGTCTGTAAAGCAGAAATAATAATTCCTATGTCATACAATTGTGATGATTAAATGAGTTATTACATTTAAGTGATTAAAACCGTGCTTAGCACAGAGGAAGCACTCAAAAGTTAGCTACTATTAGTGATGGCTAAACTTTTTTCCCCAGGGAAGGATCAATTCACTTGCCGGAGTCAAGTTCAACTTTGCACTCCAGTCCTTCAGGCAGGTAGAGGCAACTGAACCATGTGAAAACTGTTACCGCTTTGGAGGAGGGATGAACATTAGGAAGGAGATTTAGCCCTTAGAGATGTAAGTAAGGGCTTAAAGAGTCTCAGTCCCTGTTGACCACATAAATCTGCAAAAAGGAAAAAATAAGGAAAGAGCGCTGAAGGACCCATCCCGGGAGGAGGATGAGCCACGCTCCCTCTAGCCTCCCCAGAGGTGCATTCGTTAGATTCCCGCCCCGGCCCCAGCCCCAGCATCAGCTCGGGTTCCTCTGCAGACGCTCAGCCCCTTCGGAAATGTAAAACCCGGGAAGCGAAAGCCGCGGCGACCTCCCAGAGCCTCTCAGGCACGCGGCATCTCTCCCCACCGGCAGCGCCTGGAAATACCACAGGCCTAGCCAAAGATGGAACTGTTTTGTTGGGAGCTCGGGTTTCCCCCGCCGCGAGGCTGAGCCGGTGGCGCAGCTGCTCAAAGGTCACGCCCGAGACACGTCCGCACAAGCCCCCGGGGCGGGGCGGGCAGCGGGGAGAGAAGGTGGGTAATGGGGGCGGGGGGTAGGGGGGCACGGGGAGGGGCGCCACCTTCTTCAGGGCCCTGCGGAGCCGGCTCCCATCTTCATCTCGCAAGCATCCAACGCGGGGAAGTGGCTTTCCTCTCCCTCCTAGGATTTTATTTTTGCAAAACAAAAGGGATGCCAAAAAAGAAAAAGCTCCTAAATGAAAAGAAAATGCTTCTTTAAAAATGCTAATTGTGAGCTTTTTATTATTGTTTTGGAATTTCAACTGATGGCTGAAAGAGAAAATCTAAATTTGGCCACAGGAAACCTGCAGCCAGTTAACCTTGAGAAGTTCGTCTTCATTTTCTATTAAGTAAAATATTTGGGTTTGAATGCTTAGAGCCCTCTGCCTATAAAAATAGAGGCACTGAACAGTTTAACCACCTGTGTTTTCCTTGGATTGCATATTTTCCACAGTAAACAAGAAAACACAGATTGGAAATCCATTCATTCCTTCATAAGATGAGCTTCAGTTGGGGTTTATTTGTGTTTTCAATCAACGGAAACCAAAAACAGCCTTTGCAGGGTTATGGTATTTCGTGCAAAGAAGCTCCAAGAAGCTCTTTTTATCCCCTCTGCAGCTATTTCTACATAAATCCCAAGATTTTTTATAATGCAGTTAATAATTATAATTCCGTTTAGTTTTCCAAGCACATACTACATGCTTTACCTGCTGTCATCTCATTTGTGATAACACTTGGGGAGTAGTTATTCTTAATTCTTATTTGCCAGATAAGAAGACAGGCTTAGAAAAAATAAGCAGTAGCTAATAAGAGACACAGCCTTTATATCTGAGAGCTACAAAGCTGTGCTGATAACACCACCATAAACCATTTCCACTGTTTAAATATTACTAAATAAATAGATGGTTAGATACATAGACAGGAGTTTGTTCTTTCAATTCTCAAGGTTGCTCTTTAGGGGAGAGGCACACAGTGAAAGGCACTTTCTGGCCAGAATAATACTATATAGCATTACTAAGCCTCTGAGCCTCAGTTTTCCCACCTCCAAAATGAGACATATATTTAAGGCATATATCCAGCTCTGACATCCAGAGACTTACTCTAAATGAAAAGCTTAGGCTCAGGCCGGGCGTGGTGGCTCATGCCTGTAATCCCAGCACTCTGGAAGGCCAAGGCAGGTGGATCACCTGAGGTCAGGAATTTGAGACCAGCCTGGCCAACATGGTGAAACCCCGTTTCTACTAAAAATACAAAAATTAGCTGGGCATGGTGGCGGGCGCCTATAATCCCAGCTACTCAGGAGGCTGAGGTGGGAGAATCACTTGAACCTGGGAGGCAGAAGTTGCGGTGAGGCGAGATCGCACCATTGCACTCCAGCCTAGGTGACGAGAGCAAAACTCCATCTAACAAAAAAAAAATGCTTAGCCTCTTTGGTCCGTCACTGGCATGGCATAGTATTAATCACCCCTTTCCTGACTCCCTGGTTCCATTCATCTAACTCTGTGGTTCTCAACATTAAAATCTCCTGGAGTAGCTTTTAAAAATACAGATGCCCAGGCCTCACAGCCAGAGACTGTGCTTTAATTGGCTTGAAGTGTGGCCCAGGCCTCAGTATTTTTCAAAAGCTCCCCAGGCAAATGTGTAGCCAGGGTTGAATATTGATCTAACCTAGTGAACGACTCCAATTTCATCCACCCCAGTTGTGCTTTTATAAATGTAGTTACCATAACTGGAATTCCTTTTAATAAAATCCAGTAAGACTAGTGCTACCAGAGTCAATCTCAAAACAGATGTGAGTTTTCACTTATTTAATTGTATATTTTGTTTAAATAAGTTAAGGTGTCTCACCAAAGCTTCGAAATGCTGTAAGAAAGAGCGTGGTGTGTGTGTGTGTGTGTGTGTGTGTGTGTGTGTTGTTGCTGATCCTTTCCTAAGGAACAGAGACAGAATAGTACTATAATAACCAGAAGGTTCTAGGTCAATCTGATCCAATAATTGATTGGCCAAGTGAAAGAAATCACATGACATATTTATTTAACCCAGGGGTAATACCCGTTCTTTGGAACTGGCTTGTGTGTTAGACCTAGCCTAAGAGACTGGTCTGAGCTGGAGGTGGTAGAAGTATGAAAGTCAGGGTAAGAGGTCAGGCCGGAGCCATTTGAATCCCCAATGGCTCTAGGCTATTTTGTGTACGATTAGTCTCTCATGTTGGCATCTACGAGAGATGTCAGACTTTCCAAGGCACTCCATCTAAATGTGATTCAGTGACATCAGTATTCAGGGAAAGCCCACTCTTATCAATCAAAAGATTTAGTTTTCCTTTATAGAAAGATCTACTGATTTCTTGATAGACAGAAGAAATCTATAATTTGTTTTGTAAGTAAATGCCTATAATATTTTAAATATTCATTAAACTTAAGCTTCTGCTTTGCTAGTTTGCATGAACCTACGAGACCCATCTCCCCACTACCACATCATGCACACACACGCCCCACATACACACTGCACTGAAGTCTTGGATTTTACATATGCATATACATGTACTCATACACACACACCCACACACACAGTGTCATGTGGTGCATAACACCGTTGCAGTCAACGACGAACTTCATATATGATGACAGTCCCATAAGATTGTAACACCATATTTTTAGTGTACCTTTTCTATGTTTACATATGTTAAGATACACAAATACTCCCAGCACTTTGGGAGGCCGAGACGGGCGGATCACGAGGTCAGGAGATCGAGACCACCCTGGCTAATACGGTGAAACCCCGTCTCTACTAAAAAATACAAAAAACTAGCCGGGCGACGAGGCGGGCGCCTGTAGTCCCAGCTACTAGGGAGGCTGAGACAGGAGAATGGCGTGAACCTGGGAGGCGGAGCTTGCAGTGAGCTGAGAGCCGGCCACTGCACTCCAGCCTGGGCGGCAGAGCAAGACTCCGTCTCAAAAAAAAAAAAAAAAAGATACACAAATACTTACCATTGAGTTATAAGTGTCTGTAGCATTCAGTAGATGACATGCTGTACAAGTTTGTGGCCTGGGAGCAATAGGCTATACCATATAGCCTAGGTGTGTAGTAGGCCATACCATCTAGGTAGGTGTACGTGCCCTCTACGGTGTGTTCACACAACGATGAAATCACCTAGCAACGCATTTCCCCAGGATGTATCCCCATCCTTAAGTGGTGAATGACCATGTATATACATGGAAGCGAGTATGTAGTTTCACTCAACCTCTGGTGACATGTTTAAGGTGGATGAAACACCACCTTTGGTGTTAGTTGACACTGTGGTCAGAACAGTGATTTCTCCAAACATCTTTGGTATGGACTGATATTCAAACAGGTCAAGCAACGCTGGGGACCTTTGGCCTTTACCCGTTACTCATAAATAATTTCAACAAAACAGACAAAAGATTCTGCTTAATGACTTAATGTAAAAATGCATGAAATTGCTTGCATGTTAAACTGCTGCATTTCCCCTTGGCCATAGAAAGATTAACATTTCTGTTTGGGGAATGGTTTTGATCTTGCCTTCCAGCTACAGTATTTACATTCCAGTAAAGTTCATCTGGATTAGTTAATATTCACATGAATGAATATGCAGCCCCAGATCATGTTCTTAAATAAAATTAACATCCAAAGAAGGCAGGGGGACTTATTCTAATAAACTAAAGATGAAAATCACAGAAAGATGCAGAAATACTCTCTAATATAAATGTCCATGATAAACTCTGGGCCAAAAAAAAATCATCTGAGGACTAAACCAAGACAGGAACATACTGATGAAAGTGTTCCTAAAGGAAGAAACAGGGAAACCATCTTGTCAACCCAAATACATTGCCCTGCATAGATCAAAGATGGGTCTGTGCTTTAAAAAATTAAATTAAAAAAAAAATCAGCCTAGGTAAGAGAAAGGACTCTGAAGTATCAGGGAAGTTGTCATTTCTTGTGTGAAATACAGGTATCAGATCACAAATGCCGGCTTGAAAAAAGGAGCTAATGGTATCGTTTCCAGAGCAGGAAGTGTTTTCTGTCCCCACCCCCTCGCCTTTCTCTTTTCTATAATGATATGTAGTCTGAGTTTGAGGGGAAAAGTAACCTAATGAAAATGTTTTTTCTAAGTTCTAAGGCATTAGAAAATTTCTGTCTAAGCCAATAAACATGTACTGAGCGCTTTCTACGTACCAGGCAGTCACTGGACTAAGCATAAAGGTTCCAAGATGGGTGAGACCCAGTCACCTTCCTCAAGAAGCCCCAGCGGGGATATAGCTTATATTGAAGATTCATCTGAGGTATTAGCGCAACCAGTTTCACAGCTGATACATTCAGTTGCTCACAACTTGAGGCTGGGGGGTGGGAGGGAATGAGCAAGAGGTTTGGCAGTACCTTGAACATGCCACCAGCTTTGAACTCTAGCCAATTTTTATGGCTAATGTCAGAAATTAACCCGATATGATCATCATTTCAAATCCAACAAAAGGTTCCTCAGAGCCAGCCCTGGGCAAGGATTCATAGGAGGTGCTACGAAGGGTGGAGGGATGAATAAATGAAGGTCCCCCGCTACTCCAGAGTTTCCAACCAAGTTTCCAGCTAAGAAGGAAACCCAATAAGTAATGTCAAGGACATCCCATTGCACATGGTAGGGAAAGATGTAATTGGTTCTCTCCAAGAGAAACTACAGTGTGGAAGAATAATAGTTTTGAAACGGTGTGGAAGAATAATGCCTTAAAAGCACAGTAGGTCAAAATGCCAGAATGACAAATTAGCTTTGCTAACCACTTGGTAAATGGCCTTTTTTTTCAGCACCTTGGGCTGATGAAGAAGTAGGTATTAACTGATGAGTTTCTCTTTTCCAACACAGACATTTAACCCTCTGCAGAGAGGTTTTAGAAGCTATCAATTTGTAACGTAGGCTTTTCAGGGAAAGCGAAATACTGATACGTTTGAATTCCAAAGAGAGATGCTGGTAAAATCCCCAACCATCACCTCAAGGCAAGAATTGGAGCAAAAAGCATCATTTGAAGGAAATATTACTTAATTCTTTGCTTTTTATTATTCTAACTGTCCATGTCCACTCCTTCAGCTATTTCCTCAAGCCTTCCCCAAACACCCAGGCCTGGAGGGCTGTTTCTGCACCTACATTCTTCCAGGTCCCTAAGCTGTATGCCTGGCTCTCACATCCCAGTCAATACTGTTTCAGGCTCTTTGATTGGGTCACGGTTGTAAGTGTGGCCTTCCCAAATAATCTGGGAAACCCTGACACAAAAGGTCACATCTGTCCCTCTGACCCCCACAACTGCTCCTTGTATATCGTGGTTTGTATGATAGGGGCTGAGCATGGTCTGACAGTGGAAGCCTTGGACTTGGACCAGAAGACCTGGAGACCATGCCCCGTGTGGACCCCGACTGACTAGTGACTGACCTTAGAAAATTAGCTGTTTTCTGTCTGAGTTTTTGTGTCCCTATCCATAGAAGGAATGAAGAGGACAGATTCTTTAAGGCCCGTCCCTAATATTCTATGATTGCGCGATTCCTAACAAATGCCAAATCGTACCTCCCTTTCTCTCTCTCTCTCTCTCTACACACACACACACACACATTGAAACATGCACACGTACCCACCTTGCACCTCACTTCTCCTTTCTTCTCCCTATGTTTGTGAAGTAGCAGGCAACTGTACCATTTCAAATGAAGCAAACACACAACCTCACATTATTGCTGATAAATGCTCCTAAGACTGGTAGTTATTCTAACAATATCAACATAACAGCGACACCAACTCCCACTGAATACAAAACTGAGCACCACATGTGTCCAATTCTTTACCGTTTATAGGACAGTTTTACATCCTATCCTCTCCAATTCTACAGTAACCTGTTATCGGTGGACCCATTTTACAGAAGCGGGTTCAGCGCAGTCACATAGCTCTTCAGGAAGTTGTCTCCACTGTACAGAAAGCAGCCACCCCCTCCTTGAGGTGCCTCGGACCAGCTGCAGCTCCTTCTGCTCTAAGCCAGAGTCCGGAGGGAGTAGTTAGAGTTCACAATGAGAAAAGAACAAGGAGAAGGGATGGGGAAAGAGGAAGGGAGAGAAGTGGGTAGCTATGGGCCTGATACTGACGAAAAGTCCCCAGCCTTAACCTGACCTCAGCTCACAATGCCCTATACCTCCTGAGATTTAGAACCCGTGCGTTATTCTTCTGACCCTCTGCCGCTTCCTTGCCCTCTCCTGCCCTCTCCCCTGCTATGACTTCCCTAAAAAGAATGTCTCTTGCAATTTCTCTCCAGCTGTTTGATCTTTGTAAATGTCCCTCACTTGTCTGTGGCATGTGCTTAAACCAAAAAATAGACCTCGGGCATTCAAGATGGGAAAGAGTATTAAATGGCAAAAGCTTGCCTCGTGCCAGGGGTGTGGGCAGCCCCTAGATATCTATGATGACCAGATGTCCTGGATTTGCTGGGACGGGCCTAATTTAAAACCTTCTAGTCTCTTGCCCCATAAGTACCTTCACACTTGTCAGACCATGTGTCCCTATTTGGGGCTTGGAAATTATAGCTACCACATGGATACCCGATATCCAAGTGTCACACAGACCCAGTGTCAGCGTCAGGGGTGGGAAGAGTACAGACATTGAAGCCCGATGGAACTGCAGTCAACCAGCTCTGCCACTTACCGTCTGTGTGGCTTCAGGCAGTTTGTATTCTTTCCAAGCCTCAGTTTCTTCATCTAGACAATGGCTAGTTAACCAATAAGTCAGCTCCATAGAGCTTGTCTTATCAGCAAAACCAGTGCTCCTAGACACTTAATATCTTCCAGCCATTCTGTCTGTGCTGTCATATTGTTTGTAGTACTTCAGGTTTTGGTCAAATTTGATGCATTACTATTTAAAACATTAACTTAAACGTATGGTTCAGGGAGCATCTTAAACAGCCATGATAATGGTAACCAAAATACCCGAACAGATATAAAATATTCTTATTTCTTCCTGCCCATGTATTGTAATGCCTCAGGACTCCATTCATATCCACTACTCACTGTCCCCCAACAGGTTCCTGTGGACTGATCCTGTCCCAGTGGGGTCAGGGTTCTCATCTGGATGTTGCTGTAGGCTCCAGGTGGCTTTTGCTTCTGCTCTCATGCCCTGTAGTCCACTGGCCACAGCTCCAACAAGTGAACCTTCCTTGAGCTCCTTTCTCCACCTAGTACTCAAAGGCCAAGGGGGGCAATGGAAGGTGGGGTTGGGGGGGTCCACTGTGAAGACAGAAAGTGCTCTATCTGATCCTGGTCCCCATTAACCTGCGGTGTGACTTTGGGCTGGTCACTTGATTTTCCCAACCTCAGTACCCTCATCTGAAAACTAGAGTTGAATTTCCTATATCTTGCACCCATGAGAAGCATTTTCAAAGCCTTACTATTGCCATGTCATTGTAAAGGATTTACTTATAACTGTTACCTCAGAAATTGAAAGGATCATTAGTGGCTACTATGAGCAACTATATGCCAATAAATTGGAAAATCTAGAAGAAATGGATAAATTCCTAGACACATACAACCCACCAAGACTGAACCATGAAGAAATCCAAAACCTGAACAGACCAACCACAAACAATGAGATCGAAGCTGTATAAAAAGTCTCCCAGCAAAGAAAAGCCCAGGATCTGATGGATTCACAGCTGAATTCTACCAAACATTTAAAGAAGAACTAATACCATTCCTACTCAAACTATTCCAAAAAATAGGGGAGGGGGGAATACTTCCAAACTCATTCTGTGAGGCCAGTATAACCCTGATACCAAAAGCCAGACAAAAACACATTGAAAAAAGAAAACAGAAGACCAATATTTCTGATGAATATTGGTGTAAAAATCCTTAACAAAATACTAGAAAAGCAAATTCAACAACAAATTAAAAATATCATTCATGATGACCAAGTGGGATTTATCTCTGGGATGCAAGGATGGTTCAACATACACAAATCCATTAATGTGATACATCATGTATCACCAGAAAGAAGGACAAAAGCCATGCAATCATTTCAACTGGTACTGAAAAATCATTTGATAAAATTCAACATCTCTTCATGATAAAAACCCTCAAAAAAAAAAAACACAAAAAACTGGGTGTAGAAGGAACATACTTCAACATAATAAAAACCGTACACAACAGACCCACACTGAATGGGAAGAAACTGAGAGCCTTCCCTCTAAGATTGGGAACATGACAAGGATACCCACTTTCACTACTGTTATTCAACATAGCCCTGGAAGTGTTAGCTAGATCAATCAGACAGAAGGAAGAAATATAGAGTTTCCAATTGGAAGGGATCATGTCAAACCATCCCTGTTTGCAGATATGATCTTATATTTGGAAAAACTGAAGACTCCATCAAAAAACTTTTAGAACTGATCAACAAATTTAGTAAAGTGGCAGGATACAAAATCAACATGCAAAAATCAGTAATATTTCTATATGCCAACAGGAAACAATTTGAAAAAAAAATCAAGAAAGTAATCCCATTTACAATAGCTACAAATAAAATAAAACACCTAGGAATTAACTAAAGTAGTGAAAGATCTCTATAATGAAAACTGTAAAACATTGATGCAAGAAATTGAAGAAGACACACAAAAAATGGAAAGATATTCCATGTTCGTTGATGGGAAGACTCTATATTGTTAAAATGTCCATACTATCCGAAGCAATCTACAGACTTAAGACAATCCCTATAAACATACCAATGACATTCTTTGCAGAAACAGAAAGAACAATTCTAAAATTTATATGGAACCACAAAAGACCCAGAATAGCCAAAGCTATCCTTAGCAAAAAGAACTAAACTGGAGGAGTAACTTTACCTGACTTTAAATTATACTACAGAGCTATATTAACCAAAACAGCATGGTACTGGCCTAAAAACAGACACACATAGACCAATGGAACAGAACAGAGAACCCAGAAACAAATCCATACATACACAGTGAACTCATTTTTGACAAAGGTGCTAAGAACATACATTAGGGAAAGGATATTCTCTTCAATAAATGGTGCTGGGAAAACTGGACATCCATATGCAAAAGAAACTAGACCCTTGTCTCTTACCATATACAAAAATCAAACAAAATGGATTAAAGACTTAAATCTAAGGCCTCAAACTATGAAACTACCAAAAGGAAACATGGGGGAAGCTCTCCAAGACACTGGACTGGGCAAAGATTTCTTGACTAATACCTCACAAACAAGGCAACCAAAGCAAAAATGGACAAATGGAATCACATCACATTAAAAGCTTCTGCACAGCAAAGGAACAAATCAAGACTACAATGAGATTTCATCTCACCCCAGTTAAATTGGCTTTTATCCAAAAGTCAGGCAATAACAAATGCTGGCGAGGATGTGGAGAAAAGGGAATCTTAGTACACTGTTTGTGGGAATGTAAATTAGTACAACTACTTTGGACAACAGTTTAGGTTCCTCAAAAAGCTAAAAATAGAGCTATTATATGATTCAGCAATCCCACTCTTAGGTATGTACCCAAAATAAAGGAAATAAGTCTATCAAAGAGACATCTGCACGCACATGTTTATTGCAGCACTAGTTACAATAGCTAAGCTTTGGAGGCAACCTAAGTGTCCGTCATGGCTAAATGGATAAACAAAATATGGCACATATATGCAACCGAATACTATTCTGCCGTGAAAAAGAAAGAGATCCTGTCATTTCCAGCAACATGAATGGAACTGGAGGACATTATGTTAAGTGAAATAAGCCAGGCACAGAAAGACAAACTTCACATTCTCACTTATTTGTGGGAGCTAAAATTTAAAATAATTGAACTCATAGAGAGAGAAAATATACAGATAGTTATTAGAGGCTGAAAAGGGTAATGAGGGTGTTGATAGGAGAGTGGGGATGGTTCATGGGTACAAAAGAATAGGAAGAATGAATAATACCTAGTATCTGTGAGCATAACAGAGTGACTATATATATATATATATATATTTTTTTTTTTTTTTTTTTTTTTGAGATGGAGTTTTGCACTTGTTGCCCAGGCTGGAGTGCAATGGCACAATCTCAGCTCACTGCAGTCTCCGCCTCCCAGGTTCAAGAAATTCTCCTGCCTGAGCCTCCGGAGTGGCTGGGATTACAGGCATGCACCACCATGCCCGGCTAATTTTGTATTTTTAGTAGAGACAGGGTTTCTCCATGTTGGTCAGACTGGTCTTGAACTCCCAACCTCAGGTGATTCGCCCACCTTGGCCTCCCAAAGCGTTGGGATTACACGCCTGAGTCACCACCCTGGTCTCGTAAAAAATAATTTAATCATACATTTAAAAATAACTAAAAGAGTATAATTGGATTGTTTCTAACACAAAGGCGAAATGCTTGCTGTGATGAATACTCCATTTACCCTGATGTGATTATTATGCATTGCATGCCTGTATCAAAATACCTCATGTACTCCATAAATATATACCACCTACTATGTAGCCCCAAAAATTAAAAATTAAAATAAATTAAATTGTTTTTTAAAGGATGTATTCCTCCACTCCCAAGCCACCTTCAGCAACTACTTCCAGGCACATCAAGTAAAAACTCAGCATTCAAAACCCTTCAGACACACCCAGCATTCAGAATCCTCCATAATCTGGCGATACCCACAAGCTTCTCACACCTATTTCCTACCCAGCACATGCTTTTTGTACCGGCCATACCCAGCCTCTTGCTGCTGGCTCACCCCTGCCTCTGAAGCTGTGCAATGCTGTTCCCTTCACCAGGCACGCCCTCCACGCTCCTATCTAAGCATTCCCTCCTTGAGTCTCCCGAGGCTGAGTCACATCCTTTCCCCCTACTGCTATGGACTGAACTGTGCCCCCCAAAAGCCATAGGTTGAAGCCCTAGCTCCCCGTGTGACTGTATTTGGAGACATGGCCTTTATAGAAGTAATAAAGGTTAACAGATCATAAGGGTGGGGTCCTAATCTGATAGGATTCGTGTCTTCATAAGAACAGACTTGCTCTCTCTCTGTGGTCACACGGCAACACAGTGAGCAGACAGCCTTCTGCAAGCCAGGAAGAGCACCCTCACTAACAACCTAATCCACCATCATCTTGATCTTGGATTTCCCAGCCTCCAGAGTCAGGAGAAAATAAATGACTGTTGTTTAAGTCACCAGTCTACGGAACTTTAGCAATCATTCATACACACACACACACACCACACACACACACACAGCATCTGCTTTGTGCCAGCCACTATACAAGTCACTTTAGACGCAATAGCAGTTGATCTCCATTTTACAGATGAGAAAACTGAAGCTTAGATTAAGTAACTTGCCCAAGGTCACACATCTGGTGAGATTCCTAGCCAGTGGTAAATTGCATAACCTTCAGCCAACAAACAGAGCAGCCGCCTCAAGCAGAGCCCTCAAATTACTATTTCTGTGGAATATAAAAAGGAGAGCAACACAGTCTCTGTCCTCAGGAAACTCCGGGAGGGAGGAGAGGACAAGTAGGCCATGAGTTACAGGGGGCCACAAGTGCCATAAACAGGAACCACAGTCAAAGGCTGCCGGAGAACCGGGAAGCAATGATTGGGCCAATCTGAGGCTTCCACAGAGGAGGTGGCAAGCCGGAACAAGGTGCACAAATGACAGGTGCTGGTAGAGGGCTGGATACAATGGGGGCTTCACTAACCAGACCTCTCAGGCGGGGCACCCTCAGAAAATCAGGCTGAGGTGACGCACTGGGACCTCTCGCAGCATGAGGCTGAGTTTAGGTAAAGCTATCGAGGTCCCAGGACCCATGATTTGCCCCCACCCCCGTCTGCCCCATTCCCAACTTCTCTGTGAGGCAGGAACTTAACGAGGGGCACCAGGCTGCAGAGAAAGGGCACCATGCCTTTGGGGCTGGGACTCGGCAGAAGGTGCGCTGAGCGTGGATTCCAACAGGAGCTCTGCCGCCACCCAGCAGGGTGACCTTGAATACATCTGCCCACATGGCTGGGCTTCAAAGACCTTGCCTGCGTGATGTATGAACACACGTGATTCCCGCTCACACCAGGCTCTAGGCAGCCGGCAGGCGGGAGCGCGTGGGGTGGTGCAGATCCCTTGCCTCGCCCCGGGGGAGACTACTTCTGATTTGGGGGAGCAGGCAGCGTGGGGCCTCCTGTTCAGAGCTCTCTCACCACTGGGCCTGACCTCAGGGGCCCCGGCTGGGGCCAGGAAGGCGTTCGCGTCAGTCAACCCCAGTGGGGAAGCCCCCCTCTCCCGCGGGCCAAACCGCAGCTTCTTGCAGCCACTCGCCCCGGCCCGTTTCGGGAGGAGGGCGGCGCTCCGAAGGCGGCGGCGCGCAACGGGGCCTCGGTCTGTGAACGAGCGTCCCCTGAGAAGCAGAAGGGGTGTGAAGGGCAGGAAAGGGGCCGTGCCGGGCTGTCCCTCCCGCAGCCTGCTCCGCGGGTGGCGCCCGGGGCCGGGTGGCAGCGGGGTGTGGGCGGGGAGACGCGGCGCGCGCTCGGAAGTGCCCCCGGGCGGCCTCCGCGGCAGGCGGCTCCTGTTTCCCGGCTCCCGCCCGGGCGGGCGCGGGGCAGCTGCTGGGAGGTGAGCGGAGCAACGTTTTCCCACAGTCTGGGGCGGTGACACATGGCGCTCACACATTCCACAGCCGGCGGCCGCGCCAGGCCTGGCCGCGAGTCAAGGCAGCGCCGGGAGCTGCCGACGAGCAGGTTCCGACTTTGGCACCCGCCGCGCCGCCTTCCCGCCTTCCCCACGCCCGGCGGGGGCGGAGGAGGACGCAGAGGGGCCCGCGCCGGCGGCTTAACCCTTGGACGTCTAGGCACAACTTTGAGCAGCAGTTTATTGAATCTCAGCGTGTGTCTCACCCAGGTGCTGAATAAATGTCGAATGCACGAATGAATGCATGCATGCATGCATGAATGAATGAACAAATGAACGGACGCGCACACACATGCTATAGGGAGCCCTTCCTGGCACGCTCACACAATGTACCTATGCAACAACTGGCCAATACACGTTCCAAAGCTCCTGACTCCCACTCTATACATTCTTTGCTGTTGTTTTTTGAGACAGAGGCTCTCTGTCGCCCAGGCTGGAGTGCAGTGGCGCGATCACTGCAACCTCTGCCTCCTGGGTTCAAGCGATTCTCGTGCCAGGCTCCCACCACCACGCCCGGCTAATTTTTATATTTTCAGTAGAGACGGGGTTTCGCCATGTTGGCCAGGCTGGTCTCCAACTCCTGACCCTGTCAGGTCATTCGCCTACCTCAGCCTCTCAAAGTGCTGGGATTACAGGCGTGAGCCACTGTGCCTGGCCACTCTGTACATTCTTGAAAGGACCCTGAATGAGGAGGGATGTTAGCACCCGCAGTTTACAATGGGGAAAACGACTAGGAGAAGTGGCTTGATAGGGGTGGCTTTGCACTTCTAGATTCAGATAGGAGCCGTCAAAGAGATGGGGAAGGGGGGACATTCCCCATCATCCCCCCTTCCACCACTGGCCGTGGCAGGCCCAGCGGGAGTCAAGACAGCACTCATGCCTGGACTCCAGCCCACAGCCTGGTGTGAGGGAGCATCACCTGTGCTCAGAAATCACCCATTCGCCTCCGAGTCTGTGATGAGGGCGTTTGCCAGTCTCTGGCAGGACTCCTCCCCACAACTCTCCGTTCACTGACGGGCAATGGAAACCTTGATCAAAGCCCATTCTGGCAACCATTTGACAGAAACAAAAACAATTTGAAAACTGCTTTTAAAAGAAAATAGACCTTCTGATTCTGGGGTGGAGATCTGTTCCTATGAGATGGCACCATTCCTGTATTCTGCTTCCCTTGGGTTTTTGTGTGACTCCTCAGGACCTTCCACTCCATTACTGCATCTAACTGCCCAGGGCAGAGACTACACTGAAACGAGGACTCTTCACTCCAAATCCCACAAACCGAGGAACCGGCAAATCATCCCGCAAAGAAGCTGCCCAGACCCCAGGGCACAGGAAGGGCTCTAGAAACACTGTGATGTAGGAACTGCCTTACATTCATTGCCTTTCATTCTCACAACACCCTAATGAGATGGGTGGTATTATTGCCCTGGCTTATAGCTAAGAGTACTGAGATTTGAAGAGGTGAAATCACTTGCCTGAGGTCACAGAGCTATAAATGTACTTGACCTCACGTTTGCCTAACCACCAGCCAGTGCTTTGTCAACCAGGTCTCAAAGTTTAGATGTAATTCAGATTACATTCCGCATACACACCCTCTCCTCTCACCCCCTCATAGCACATGCACACACACAGACCTGCCCGACCTTTACTTTCTCCAAGTATTAAGAGAATCTCACTTGGATCCTCAATGGCTCTGACTTTGGTAGAACCTGGTAGAACTTTTCAAACTCACTTTTGGTCTGTGAAGTAAACTACCTCCACCCTCTGACTCCATAATCAATATGTTCTCCAATCATTACAACATAATCAAAAGACAAAGATGTCAGCCCTGGAGATTCATGACCAGCTGGTCACATTCAAGGTAACTCAGTCGATTAGCATTCACTGTGAACCTACTATTACCAGACACATAACATGGGTGCTCATGGAGATGAGAAAGGGGACTAGGAAAAGAGAAGGATGTAGAGGAGATAAAAAGGATAAAACAATCCAGAAGACCCACATGCCCCACTTGGGGCTCCCAATCACTCGGATTGGAAAGATTCATAAAGAGACAATTAGATCATAGTCTGCTAAGAGACAAATAAACGAAGTGGCAGAATAGAGATGAGAATGCACCTAGAGGAAGGGTTCTCTAAACAGATGACATTTATGTTGGGTCTTTATCTTAGTTCATTTTGTGCTCTTATAACAGAATATCACAGACTGGGTATCTATCAATTTTATTTATTTATTTATACATAAAATCTTTCAGAAAAAATATTTACTTATTTTTAATGACAGAGTCCCACTGTGTTGCCCAGGCTGGAGTGCAGTGACCATTCACAGGCACATTCATAGCTCACCACAGCCTCAAACTCCTGAGCCTGGAACCACAGGCATGCAATACCATGCCCTGCTTTGGATAATTTTTTTTGTTTTTTGAGATGGAGTCTCACTCTGTTGCCCAGGCTGGAGTACAGTGGTGCGATCTTGGCTCACTGCAGTATCCACCTCCTGGGTTCAAGCGATTCTTCTGCCTCAGCCTCACAAGTAGCTGGGATTACAGGCACACGCCACCACACCCAGAGTATTTGTATTTTTAGTAGAGAGGGGGTTTCACCATGTTGGCCAGGCTGGTCTGGAACTCCTGACCTCAGGTGATGCATCTGTCTCGGCCTCCAAAAGTGCTGGGATTACTGGAGTGAGCCACTACACCCCACCTGCTTTGGATAATTTAATAAGTAGGAATTTATTGACTCATAGTTCTAGAGGCTGGGAAGTCCAAGATCCAGGAGCTGACATCTGCCGAGGGCCCTCTTGCTGCATCATCCCATGTCAGAAGGGCAAAGAGAGGAGGAAGAGGGGAGGGAGAGAGAGAGAGAAAGAGAGGATAAAAGGGGGCTGAACTTCGCCATTTGTAACAAACCTACTCCAGTGATAATAGCATTAATCCATTCACTCCACCTTCATGGCCTCATTACCTCTCATTAGGCCCACTTCCCAACACTGTTGGCTTTGGGATTTAGTTTCCAACACATGCTTTCTGGGGAACACATTGAAACTATGGCACCCTTGGAGAATGAATAGTTCTCCAGATGAAGGTAATGGGGAAGGTCACTGCAAGTAGAGGAAACACAATACAACACCTTAGAAAGGACACAGAAAACATGAACCGTAAATTAAAAACTGAGAATTTTATGTCATCAAAATGTAAAATGTCTGCTTGCAAAAAATACACCATCAAGAAAACAAACAGATAAACCATAAACCAGGAGAAAATATTCACAAAACATGTGTCTGACAAAGGGCATACATATAAAACATATAAAGAACTTCTGTCACTCAATAGTAGAAGACAATCTAGTTTTTTTTTAACAGCCAAAGACTGAAAAGACACTTTACAAAAGAAGATATACAAATAACCGCAATAAGCACATGTGAAGCACTCAACATCATCAGTCACCAGAGAATGCAAATTAAAACTACAAGACACCCCTACACACCTGCTAGAATGGCTAGAATTAAAAACTGACAACGCCAGGTATTGGAGAGAATGTGGAGCAACTGGAACTCTCATACCTCACTAATAAGAGTGTTAAATGGTACAGTCACTTTAGAAAACTGAGAGTTTCTTTAAAAGGTGAATATATACTGACCCAGTGGGATACTGGTAAATTTTTAACAATGACCTCTCCACAGGGAAGTTGAGGCTGTAGTGAGCTGTGATTATGCCACTGTACTCCAGCCAGGTGACAGAGGGAAACCCTGACTAAAAAATAAAGTAAAATAAATAAAATAAAATACTAATGGACTCTCCAGAAGAAAAGCAAATGCTACAAAGCCTGATTTTGCAGCACTGGGAAGAGATGATCACAAGTGGCTCTTCCTCACTTGTCCTGGTCCACTCCAGCACACCATTATATCTGCTCCACAACCTAGCAACCTACTGATTCATAGGCATTTACCTAAGAGAAATGAAAGCACATGTCCACAAAACGTCTCCTACAAGAATGTTTGTAGCAGCTTTACTCATAGCTCCAAACTGGAAACAACCTAGGTGACCATCACAAGAGAACAGATATATTTGCACAATGGGATACTACTTAGCAACAGGAGTGAAGGATCTACGGAGGCATGCAGCAACTCAGGTGAATCTCAAAAATGCCAAGCTGTGTGACGGAAGGCAAACATGAGAAGCGCGTCCCGTTTGTCTTTATAGGAAACCTGGAATAGCTGAAACTAACCAATGGTGATAGAAACCAGATCATGGTTGCCGGGTGGTGGTGGGCGTTGACTGGGAAAGAAGGACTTTCTGAGGTGATAGAAATGTTCTGGGCCTTAATATGCCTTGATCCAAATGGAATCCTTACGATCGGAGCATTTCCCTGTATATAAATTATGCGTGTAAAAGAAAAAGGCATCACACCTAAAAAACCTGGATTTCCCTTTACTTGGATACTCAAGATAACTTAGAAGCAGAGGATCACAGACCAGCTTAGGGACTGCAAAACCACTGCTTCAGCCCATGGGCTCAGGGAGTAAGCTGTATTCCTCTTACTTTCTTTTAGCAAAACCAACAAAGCATTATTTGCTTTCTTGGCCACTGTGGTTACCAGGTCTCCAGCCACAGGACAGAGTATGGGCTGAGCAGGCAGAGGGCACTGAGGTCAGCCTGGCCTGGTCCTGCCCACAGCCCACTCTCATTCCTCCATCCTCTCCTCTATTGTCGAGGAAGCCATTTTTGAGAAACTTGCAAAGTTACTCCGTCCCCAGTTACCTTCAGTTTCTCCTGTTTTCCTCCACTCCTTCTACCCTCATCCACAACCTTCCATCCCTCTTCTACTTAAATACCCTTAAAGAGCGATATGCTAATGATTTAATAGCCCAGGGCAGTCAGGAACCCCTGATTCCAAGAGTTCTGCTAGTCACTCAAGCACAAAAATGGGTTAGTAACTTGTCAAAGGTTACCTCGTGTGTTGACTTTCACTTACTCACTCTCCGAGCCTCACTTTTTTTAAATGTGCAAAACAAGGGAAATAATTCTCAGCAGTCTATTTTAGGGATAAAACGAGAACCTGTGAAAACATCAGCCAGTTTGAGGGATTTCAAGTTTATGGCTAGTTTCTCTTTTTATATTTTATTGTAATTAATCGTCACTATAAGCATTTTCAGGCCATTCTAAAGAAGGGGTGCCGCTCTCCCAAGTCCTGCACGGAATGAGGAGCAAAGCCAGGATCCCAGCCTGGGTCTCTGCTCTTTACTCAGCTCGGTGCTTTCCCAGGTGGAAAGCCAGCTGGCCCAGGGCACTGCAGCGGACTCCACCTACTCACGTTTCCATCTCTGCAATTCTAGAAAAATAGCACAGAGGGCCAGGTGCAGGAAGGTCGAAAGGCTGTTGTCTCACACAAAAACAGTAAAATTCCTTTCACACCCTTCTACCTCCCACCCTTTAATTAGTCTCTTATGAACATAAAGTCTCCTTGACTTTTCAAAGTTTTATAAAGAATTACTTGTGGAACTCTTGGAGACCAAGTGTGAGGCACTTATAAAACTTCACATAATACACAGAGTTTCCTTTTGCCTTTCCGTATTTTATTCACACACACTTTCCTGTAACAACATGTGCCAGTCATTCTCCAGCCGCTCCCCACTCCTCCCACCCCCGTAACTTCATTCTCCTTCACACTTTCTGCCAGAAAAATGGCTGCTTCCAAGGCCCTCCAAAACATTTCGAGCCGCTCTCCTTAATTGCCTTGCTCCTCAGAGTTAATGTGCCTTCAGTCTTCTTATTTGAGGCAGGGTCTCACTCTGCTGCCCAGGCGGGAGTGCAGTGGTGCCATCATAGCTCACTATAGCCTGGACGTCCTGGGCTCACGTGATCCCCCCACCTTAGAGCTCATGAGTAGCTAGGACTACAGGAGCATGCCACCACATCTGGCTAATCTTTTTATTTTTTTTGTAGAGACAGGGTTGTACTAGGTTGCCCAGGCTGGTCTCGAACTCCTAGCTCAAAGGATCCTCCTGCCTCAGCCTCCCAAAGTGCTGGAATTACAGACATGAGCCAACACACCCGACCTGTCCTTCTTGTTTGACTCTTCGGTGTTCCCCAGGCAACAGTACCGGGGAACTGGAAACAGTACTTTCTTGTCTCTGTGCGTTGCTCCTGCTGTCTGCCCCGTATCCCCTTATCCTTCACACAGTATCTGCCCTTCAGAACTCAGCTCAAAGGCCAGCTCCTCCATGAAGCCTTCCCCATGTCTCCCGTGAGAAGTGTGCTCTCCCCTCCTCTGAGCCCTATGCCACTTTTCTAAGCCTCTTTGTTGTGACACCATCCCTGTCTCCCTCCCTTGTACATAGGCTGGGAAGTTGTTGAGTTGATGGGTAGCTGGATAGAGGGAGGGATGGGTGAATGGTTGGAGGAATGGAGGGATGGAGGGATGGATGAATGGGTGGAGGGATGGAGGGATGGATGGATGGATAGACTCAGCCACACATGCATGAAATGTATATGAATTGTTGAGTGAATAGATAGATAACAGGCAGGCAACATTTTCTAGAGCTATTATATAAGACATACTCATACTTGGAGTTTCAGCATCGTGTTAATATATTTACTTGTTCAATGTTTATTCAGTAGTTTTTTTTTTTCTTTTCCATCCATCCCCAATCTATGTCTGATGCAGTGGACAGGCATTTGGGAATATTTAATTCAGGCTCAATCCTAAATCGTGTTCAGTCAATGTTTATGGATAACGAAGAGCTAAATACATTTTAATTTGTTCCCAAGGTGAAGCCTGGTGAGTTTTTACTAGTATTCAAAAGTGGACGTCAATATATTTCTTGTTTCTGTTTTTTGGTTCCCAGCTGAGTGGAAGGTCAACTAGTCCAACTGCTCATATTTCAGAAGAGGAGAGCAAGGTCTGGAGAGGGAATGTGGCTTGCCCAAGGTCAGAGGTAGAGGGAGATTAAAACTCTGGGTTTTGACTCTCAACTCCTTGCTCTGTCCTTGACACCTTAAAACTTAAAGTCAAAGAGCTGGCTTATCCATTATAGATATGTTTCAAACTTTGATGAAAAGCAGAGAAGTTGGGAAGAAAATCCAAGACTTCTCTGGAGAGAGGTAAGATTTCTGTATTATAGATTCTTTCTTTGTTTTACATCATTACGTATAAGACCTTCACGTTCCAAGGTCTCATTTGTACAATGAAGAGAAAACCGCTATGCCCCTGACTCCTTCCAAGGGCCTCTGGAACATTCTAGAATTGTATTTCCACAGTTAGCTCTGCTTTGATTTGGGAAAAGAAGAATTGAAGACTTTTGTGGTGTTGGTTCTGACTTCCCTTCTTAGCAAAACTTCTAAGGTCCGGTAGGACGTGGCAACAGCTTGAAGAACTCCTCTCGTGGCAACAGCTTGAAGAACTCCTCTAGCACCAAACCAAGAATTAACCCTTTCTCTGCTCTGCTGATGTAACTACTTTCCACAGATTTATGGAAGAACAAAATGCCCACAAAACCTCTGTGCACGACTAATTTATCTGACACCCTAGCTCTGACTTCTCTGTCCCAAAATACAACTCAAAAACACTTTCCAGAAATTTCTAAAATTTCTTTGATCCAAGGTTTCCAGAAATACCTACGGTTCTGTTTGTGTATTATAATTTCTTGATGACCATGGTTCAAAACCTTAGCTTACTCCTTTAAAAAATACCATTATCAGCCTAGGCACAGTGGCTCCCGCCTGTAATCCCAGCACTTTGGGAGGCCGAACGGGGTGGATCACCTGAAATCAGGAGTTTGAGACCAGTCTGGCCAACATGGTGAAACCGCGTCTCTATCAAAAATGCAAAAATTAGTCGGGCATGGTGGCGGGCCCCTGAAATCCGCGCTACTCGGGAGAATCGCTTGAACCCGGGAGGCAGAGGTTGCAGTAAGCCCAGATCATGCCACTGCACTCCAGCCTGGGCAACAAGAGTAAAACTCCGGCCGGGCGCGGTGGCTCAAGTCTGTAATCCCAGCACTTTGGGAGGCCGAGACGGGCGGATCACGAGGTCAGGAGATCGAGACCATCTTGGCTAACATGGTGAAACCCCGTCTCTACTAAAAATACAAAAAATTAGCCGGGCGTGGTGGCAGGTGCCTGTAGTCCCAGCTACTCGGAGGCTGAGGCGGGAGAATGGCATGAACCCGAGAGGCGGAGCTTGCAGTGAGCCGAGATCACACCACTGCACTCCAGCCTGGGCGACACAGCCAGACTCCGTCTCAAAAAAAAAAAAAGAGTAAAACTCCGTCTCGAAAAAGAAAAAGAGAAAAAAAAACTAATATCTGTCTCGAAACTCTGAATAACAAAGGGCACAGGTTACCTATGCATCATAAATGCAGCTAGCAACTACTCATGGGCACTAAACAGTTTTTTAGATTGTTACTTTCCCCTCACAAATTCACAGATTATAGGAAGAAAGCAGAAAAGTAGCCAGAGAATGGGGGCACACGGGAGGGCATCTCTGCAAGAACTGGTTCTCTTCCCCCAGTGCCCAAGCAGCAATTAAGAGTGGTCAGCCAACCAAAAATGTGTCCGGCTTTTATGAATTTCCAATCAATACCCAAAATGCCAGAAGTTTCTTTTCAAATTAAAAAGAGGGGGAGAGAGAGCGTGAGGGAGGAAGAAAGGAAGAAATCCAAACAGTGGACAAAAACAAGGCAACCGTGGCTCCCACTCCAGCCTGTGAAGGAGCGACAATGGTGAGAAATCAATGCCCAGAACCACAAGGCAGCTTTCAGACACCTCTTGACCCTGTCACTTCCTGGGTAATTAAGAGGCACTACAGTTCCGTGTCACTGTCAGGGGCTGAATGTATATCGATAGATAGATATATATGTTCTTAAAAGATTCTTTTTCTACAGCCTTGGTCAGGATCCTGCCAAAGAAAAGCGGGAGAAGAAAGGCATTTTGTCCAGAGTGCAGTGAAAGGAAACATGAAAGGAGAAACCTAAATTTTTCAGCACAGTCTGCCCCTGACATGGGAAAATGGCGCAGACAAGAATAGATGGCTTGTTTGCCGTTGAGTTTTTTTCTTCCTTCCCTTGACAGATTATCTCTGTGAATGTGGTGTAGGCAGCAGGGCACCCCTCCCTCTCTGTTCTTCTTCGGATACCTTAAGAACTTGAATGCAAAGCCTGGGGTCTACATGACAGGCCGAGTCAATGCTTGGCTGCATGGGGCTCTAAAGGGGGCCGCCTTCCTTCCAAGGGCCTCAGTTTCCCTAAATGAGGGAAATTGTACTAAACCTACTCTGGAGCCGTTTCCAGGGCTGGCATTCACTGAGACCATGAGAAACGGTTTTTTCTTCTGACCCAGGAAACAGAGGAACATAGAGTACCAAGTGAGCAGAAGTGGCCTCCCCACCCATGCCTATGAAATACCAGCAATGAAGGCCACTCGGAGAAGGTCAGACCAACCCACTGGAGAGAGGAAACCCCCAGAGGCGCTTTGCCAGCTCTGCCCCGATGGTACTTTGGCGAGTCTGCATCCTTCCCCTGTGGTACTTGTCTGTGGGGCTCAACTCAGAGGGCTGAGCACAGTCTGCTTTGCAAATGAATGCAAGCCACTTGTCCACCATAGACTGGGAACTCCCTGGACCACGGCCCTCGCTGATGATCCCGGCATCCCTCCCAGGGCCAGCAGCAAGCCTGGGCCCCACACAAGAGGAGTTCAGTGAATGTTTATTAAGCCAACATCTGACTTTAACGATACGGCAGGGAGAAGGAAGCTTGTTCTCACTGGGTGCCTCAGTGCATCACTTTCGCATAAACCTGAGAGTTTTATTTCAGCAAACCAGTCCCTTCCCTGAGTTCTAGGTAATGAGTTCTACTCCCGGAGGACAAGAACACAGTTCTATCATCTCTTTATGCCTACTACTAGCACAGTGACAGGGTGTACACACCAATGAAGTTTGAGGGAAGGAATGGATGATGTCACACACTGAGGTCTTCCTCCTGGGTCTGTCACCTGGCCCTCAGCATAGGGGCTGGTGTATATAGTGACTGCCCCCAGAACGCCTGTCAGTGTGGCACTCCGATACCCTGAGATGAGTGACATTCTCCACATGGTACAGCAGGGGTGTTGCATGCACGTGGCACGTGTGCAAAATGGCCCGTACGCTGCATTGGCTGTCACAGCAAAGAGGCCCCCATCACTCTTGGAATATCAGAAAGATAAAGATACTAGTAAATGGGAAAAGGGAATTACACTTATCTAGAGGAAAAGTATAATATAAATTTACTATCACAATAATATGCTTATAAGTAAGGAGAAGCTTATCTTGGTGTTCTCTCTCATTGGATAGGTGCTGTGTTTTATAGCATTGGGCTGGACTCAAGAAGCTGGCTCCCAAAAACCTGGGCTTCCTTTGCATCCTCTACATGAGGAAGAAGCACCAGTTAGTGTGACCCATCCTGGGGAAGGACAGGCTTTCCCTAGGTACAAAAAGACCATTATTACCTTGGCCTCTTGGCCACTTTTTCATCTGGCCGGCTTAAAACCCTTTCATTTGCTCTCACAGTGGCTTGAGGGACAAGAGGGTAAGGATTACCAGCCCTAGGGTAGCTAGGTGGCTACAGGGCGCTTGGAATATGGCTATGGCTACTGCCGCTGAAGAATTGAATTCATTTTATTACATTCTAACTAATTTAAACAAATTTAAACGGCTGCACGTGTCTTCTGGTTGCCACTGTGACAGACACCATAGCTCTAAACTCATCCTCATCATCTAAAAAAAAATGTGTAAAACTTAAGGTATTTGGGGACTTGATAAAGCCTTGAAAAATCTAAATAAGACAACAGACAAACCAACTCAAAAGAGGAAGAGGCCTCCTCACTCTCACTTGGAGACCACCCAGGACTGTATTTTCAAAGTCTATTAGCATCTGCCCAGAGCTGGTGGTAGAGCCTACCCTGAGGTAGCCACCCGTGCCCCCACAGGGATGCCTCTCCCCCTCCAGCACACCCTGGCGTGCACACCCCTGAGTAGCCCCCACCCTGGCACTGATGACAAGGCTTGTGCACAGCAGCTCTGCTAGACTGTGAGCTCCCAGGGCACAGAGACTGGCTTTACCTATCATTGAATACCTCCCTCCCTCCAACTCCCAGCTGAATGCCAGTCACACAGCAGGTGCCCAAAAGAAGGTTGTTTTGAACCAAATCCCTAACATTTAATTCAGAGGTTGTTATGATCATAAGATGGAGTTTCCTATGGACTGAATGTTTATGTCCCCCTCATATGTTGAAGCCTAATCCCCAGTGAGATGACATTTGCAGGCGGGGCCTTTGGGAGGTTGCCAGGTTTAAATGAGTTCTTGAGGCTAGAGCTCCCGCGATAGGGTGAGTGCTCTTATAAGAGGAGGAAGAGACCAGACCCTCCGTCTCTCTGCTATGTGAGGACACAGTAAGAACGCAGCTTTCTGCACACCAGGAAGAGACCCCTCCTCCAACACCAAATTAGCACCTTGATCTGGGACCTTCTTGCCTCCAGAACCATCAGAAATAAATGTTTGCTGTTTAAGCTAGGATATTTTGTTACAACAGCCTGAGCTAACTAAACTAGAATCTTTGAAAGCAGCAGTTTTTGACATCAGCTTTTTCACACGCACTCATTAAAGATTTTTTTAAAAACCAAAAAAAGAGATTTTACCAAGTACTTCCCATGGGAACTACGGGACCAAGAAAGAGTCAGTCTCTGCTCTCAGGGGGAACCAACACAGTGTGAGAAATGACCAAGTACAGAAGTAATTATAACTCCAGACATAAAGTGATCTGTTCCATTTGAGCAATGCAGATGGAGCCCTTGGAAACTTCAGAGAAAAGGGATGGGTCACTGCTAAAATTAGTAGGGGAGGAAGCAGGAGGGGACAGCTTCCTGGAGAAAGTGGAGCATCTGAGGCAGGCCTGGAGGGATCGGGTGGATGTGCCTATGTAGAAAGGAGACTGGGATGAGAGCAAAGAGCAGAGGCTGGCGGGCAGGAAGTGGAGGGAAGGAGAGGAGGTGTCTGGGGACAGGGACAAGTCCAGCCTTTTACACAGCAGCACTGCTGTACAAGAAGCTGGGAAGAAGCTCTGCTCTGGCCGAAGCATTAATGCTAAGGGTCCCTGCTACCTTGTTCTGTGCCCTCCGCCCCCACCCTCCCGCCCCCAGCTCCGTGGAGCTCAGGTTTAAAAACTGTAAGGAACTGGAACATTTTGTATTTCTAGTCCTTTTCCCTGCCACCTGCAACGGATCCCCCAGTCCTACCCCTTTCACAAGGAGTGAGGGTGGACAGCTGGACAACCAGTGTGGCCTCCCAAGTGGCCGTGGGAAGGGCTGGGCTGTCTGCTGCCCTCACTCTCTTCCGCCTGCTGTGAAATCCACATCAGCTGGAGATGCCCAAGAGATCTGTTTCCATCTGCTCTGGGCACGGCTGGTGAGAAAGCCTCAGGATTCGAAAGGCCAGCCCAGGGAGGGGGCAGGGTAAGAGCCCACTGCAAAGGCATGTTCAGCCAGTCCTGGGAACAGCTGCCCAGCCGTGGGGCCAGGAGGCTCCCCGCTTCCCAGCAACACTCAAATCACCCATTTTGTAGCCTGGCTGCTAATGATGCAATTAAGTTCATCAGAAAGCATCTGTTCTGAATGATAGGCACACTGTTCTGAGAGAAGTATGGGTATACTCTGAGAGAAGCTCGCCAGTCGGGGGACTTGGGTGACTAAGCAACCAGGACTCTTGATGTTCCCAAGAGCCTCAAAACTACCCCTTGGGACCTTATCCAACCATCTTGAACTAGACCAGCAAGTCTCCTCTGAGCCCTCAGCCAAGACCTCAGGACGGAAGCTCGTTCAGGGACGTGCAGCTCTTCACAAGCCCGAGGGCTCACTGCCACCAGAACCCCTCGTGAGCTTCCCACAGCAATGTGAGAATGGACAGGGGATATCGTTTCAGGCAACTACTAGATGAGCAGCTGTTGTACTCAAGCACGGCTTCCTCCTAAAGGAGGGCTGGAGGCAAAGGTTCACTTACAGGGGGTGTTTATTCAGGTGGTGACCCCAAGGAGCAGGAGTGAGTTACAGTTTAAGAGGAAACCAGGAAGAAGGGAGAGCCAATAAAAGGATGCATTCCTGATGTAGCTACCACAGGAGAAACAAGTGCTCAATTCCTTGGAAGCTTCTAAAGAACGTGTGGAACACACCTCAGAACTGCCCACTCGTCAGTTGAAAGAGGAAAGCACTTGGTCATCGGTTCCTGCCCTCTGTTGGTCAAGGGTGGCTCCATGGATGATAACACTGCACAGTTCTAGGATGCACAGTGGTGTCAATGTCATAGGGGCAGAAAGGCCCAGACAGGAAGTGAGAGGTATGCAGTACGGGCCCAGGTTAAGGTGCTGCCACTGCACATCCGTGAAGCTATTCAAAGTCTGTGACCCCCTGGGTTCTGTATTCTGGCTGGAGTAAGAGGCAGCCTGAAGAGGGGCTTTCCAGAAAGCTTTGGAGTGTTGTGTCTGCTTCTACCATGTCTCTCCCTGGAGTCCAGGGCACAGGCTAAGCCTGCGTGAGACCTGCTGCTTGCCAAATCTGTATTAGTTTCTGATTGCTGCTTTAAGAAATTACCAGAAAATCAGTGGCTTAAAACAACATTAATATATTATTCTACAGTACTGGGGTCAGAAGTCCAACACAGGTCTCACTGCGCTAAAATTAAGGTATTGGCCAGGCTGTATTTCCTTTCTGGAGGATCCAGGAAAGAATCTGTTTTCTTGCCTTTTCCAGCCTCTAGAAGCTGCCCGCACTTCTTGGTTTGTGGCCCCTTTCTCTGTCTTCAAAGCCAGCAATGGCCACTTGCGTCTTTCTCACATTACATCACTCTGCCTCTTCTGCCTCCCTCTTTTATTATAAGGACCCTTGTGATTACATTGGGCCACCTTAATAATCCAGGATAGTTTCCCCATCTCGAGGTCAGCTGATTAGCCAACTTAATTCTGCCTGCAATCTTAATTCCTTTTTGCCAATAACATAACATAACATATTCATCAGTTGTAGGGATTGGGATGTGGATGTCTTTTTAGTTACCATTATTCTGCCTGCCACAGATACTGTTCTGCCCTTCTTTGAAAAGAAGAGCTCATCATATACACAGTTAATCAGGGTTGACTTTTTACACTGTCCTTGGAGCCAGGAAGGGAGAACCTGCTTGTCCCTGAAACTGTCCCTAGGATCCCACATGCTCCGGGCACAGCAGCCTGCTCTGTCAAGGACATCTAAGCCCAGTAAAGCTCCAGGTCAGCTTGGGCATCATGGGAAGAGCCTGAAGTTCACAGAAGGAGAAGTTGAGCTCCTGCCCCAACTCGCTAACTAGCTAGTGATGAGACCTAGAGCAGGTCACTCAACCGTTCTGAGCCTCCATACTCCCATCTGTACAGCAAGGCTAATGCCCTCGGGGGCAGTCAGGATTAGAAATCACTTTTTCTACCATTTAGAAAAAAATTGTTGAAGTCTCACCAGCTGTGACTGGCACAAGGCTAACTCCCTACCCTCATCAAGCTTGGATTTTAGTTGGGTCTAACATGTGGGAAGTCCATAGGCAGTCCCGGGAACACAGGTATGCAATAAATTGAAAACATCTTTTGAGCTCTCAAGCCTGCAATTCTCAAGAAAATAATGCTACGTTTTAGTTATTTATTGATTTGTAACATATAAAGTTAAGCATAACCCTTATTCGACTTGATCCTCACAACAACAATCCAGGGATGGGGCAGAGAGCAGCCCCTCCATGGGCCTTCTTGTGCCCACAGTGAAACCCTGTGCCCAATCCAAGCACCTCAGTCATGCACAGCAGGTCACCTCCTGTTCTGTTTCCATCCTTTCGGGTTAAGAATAAGAAAACAAAAACTAAAAAAAAAAAAAAAAAAAGACACACACACACAATTAAATGGCTCTTCTCTAGCACTGCAGATGCAGTAACATATTTATCCCGTGTTCTCACCTGGTATAAACGTTTTCACCATATTTGGGGGTGGAGGAGGGTGAGGAGCGTGTTTGCGCTTCTCTTTTTGCATTTAGCCCAGGCTGTTAGCTCCATGTTTTCCTGTCTCTCTCTCCCACAAAGCTGTGAACTCATCACCTAGGGGTAGCGGGTCTTACTCAGGAGGCCCCCAGAGCAAGACCTAGGGAGGAACTTTGCAATTATTTAGCAGCCCTTGGGAAGCACTTCCTAAATCCAACTCCCTCACCTATCCCAGTCTTTTAGTGGGAGAGAACCCTACAGAGTCCTCTCCAGAAGTCTCAGGTGGCTATCCCATGAAAGACAGTCTCTGGAAGGTTCTATTGTTATACTCAAGTTGACAGGAATAAGCTTCAGCCAGCTGGCCCAAGGATCCAAGTGACACCAGCTGGTCCCCAACCTACAGAGTGATCATGAGGATGTCTGTGAACTGGCATCTGACAGTTCCCCGTTCCCCATCTCCGGTTCCTGGAAGGGCAGCTACAACCTCACGGTGCAAGGGAGGGGTGGCTTGATGTGGAAGGCAGTTGTCCCTCCCTGTCCCGATTACCCAGCGCGTGCCTCTGCCTCCAGTTCCCACACTCTGCTGCTTTGCTACTGGGGCTCCTGTGCTCAGTGTGTCAGGCCTCCCAGGCTCAGCAGGCGGGATGCCATAATTCTCAAGAATAAAGAAAACATTTTAGAGTCTGACAAGCCCAACATTTGCATGTCTGTTTTCAGAGAAATACCCATGGTGGGGGATTAATCCTCTTTCTTCTGCTCCCCACCCCCATCCAGGCCAAAGTGGGAAAGCATTCTTGACATAGTTGCCTGAAAAGGATTTCTAAAGAGAAAAATACTGCCCATGCCCTGTGATTTCAGGCACTTAGTGTGAAAAGCACCCAAAGGAAGGTGATAGGGTAAAGAACAGAAAAGAAAAAAATCCTCTTTAGTCAAATAGATTGTTGATCTTAAAGTGGACAGTGCATTAGCTTTGTCTCTAGTCTCCAGAAACAGACGTGTTCATGCTCTGCTTAAAAAGGCATGATTTCTGCACTAAGAGCAGAGCCTGTGCTCCCCTAGGCCGTGGATTGGGGGATAGTAAATGGGGAAAGGGGCAAAAGCCCAAGGCCCAGAGAAGCATTGGGCAGAGGAGAGAAACACAGGGTTTCTCTCTTTGGAGCATTTTACACTGGGACTTAGTTTTATCCCGATGCTAAGGGACTCTGAATTTGGAAGAGAAAAAATACATTTGACCTCATATTTGGGAAGTCCTGCTTCCCAAAGATCTACCTCACTCTTGGGGAGGCCCTCTCTGATCTGCTCTGAGCATTAAAAGTAAATTTATGAAAGAATTCCTGGAGAAAAGCCAACCAGGGCGACTTGTCCTGAATCATTAAAGTTTCTGTCTTAAGAGACGATTTCCACAAAGGCCAACTCTATTCTCCTCTCTCAGGTTGGGAAGCTGATGACCTTGTAAGCAGTAAGGGCCCTCTGATGAGATGAACTTTGCTCCCACTGTTCCAAAGAAGGCGAACCTGTGCCCAGGAAAGCCATTGAGGATTGAGGGGCTGGTCCAGGCAGATGTAGCAAAAGGCAATTTTAAAGTTCTTAAGACAATGTGGGCATGCCCAAGATAACAGCCATGCACCCATCCATCCATTCAACAACTGAATGTTTATGTTGGCCAGAGCCCTGTATTAAATGGCGATTCCCTTCAACCTCGAGAGGGCGTGTAAGCCCACAAAGCCCTGGAAAGGAGACACGATGGGAAGCTCAGGAAATTCGGAGAGCCCACGGTGAGTGTGAGTGGACTGACCATGGTGGAGCCATGAAAGCATCTCAATACCAACCCCAGAGGCAAGGCCCAGCACGTGGTGGTGGAGGCAGGTAGTCCAGGACACCCTGGGTGCTCAGAGAACTTCCTCTGGGCCAAGCCCAAAATGGCACAGGCTGAGGCAGCACATCCCACGTGTCCATCAGGAGAGCAGTTTCCAAATGAAGCCATGGGGAAGGAGCCAACAGGAAAGGACCCTCTTCTCTGAGGAGCTGGGGACACGGGGAGAGCTCTTCACCTGAGCCTGGGCCAAGGGGAGGGAATGCCTGGTGGGACCCAGCGCCCAGAACAAAGGCATTTGTGTCAGGGTCTCTGGGACAGGGACCAAGTGAGGCCAGCGGCATGAGGCCCAGGTGAGACTTGCGCTGCACAGTGACCATCTGGACATGCCCTCAAGCCACCACAAAGAATTGCCGCCTAATTGCTGGAAAGCAGAGGGCCGGGCTGGGGCAGACCCGAAAGGGGAACCTTGAGAAAAGAAACAGAGGGAGGCAGGAAAACCTTCTTTGGAACAATGGTAGTAAAGAGGGGCATCTCTTCAGAGGGGCCTTGTTGCTTACAAGGTCATCAGCTTCCCAACCTAAGAGATGGGGATAGGGTCGGCCTCTGTGGAAATCATCTCTTAAGACAGAATCATTAATAATTCACTCTAGTTGGCCTTTCTCCAGGAATCCCTGAACAAATTAACTTTATATGCTCAGAGAGGGTCAGAGAGGACCTCCCCAAGAGCGAGGCAGATGTTTGGGAAGTGAAACCAGAGACTTTGCCTTAAAGGAGACACATTCCCTCCTGCTCCCCACTAATCCTAGAGTCTGCAATAAGCTGTCTGAGATAAGAGGGACAAAGAAATCAGCCAGAGAAGAGCTGCAAAATTCCTGGAAGTTCTTGATCTGTAGTTCTTATCCCAAATGTGTGGCAATGAAAGAAAGCTGCCCACCACCTTTATGCCTTTCTCCCAGTAAAAGACTAATTTCAGTCGGGCGGGGTGGCTCACGCCTGTAATCCCAGCACTTTGGGAGGCTGAGGTGGGTGGATTGCCTGAGGTCAGGAGATCGAGACCAGACTGGCCAATATGGTGAAACCCCATCTCTACTAAAAATACAAAAATTAGCCAGGCATAGTGGCAACGCCTGTAGTCCCGGCTACTCAGGAGACTGAGGCAGGAGAATCGCTTCAACCTGGGAGGCAGAGGTTGCAGTGAGCCGAGATCATGCTACTTTTACTCCAGCCTAGGAGACAGAGTGAAACTCCGTCTCAAAATAAATAAATTAATGAATTAAAATAAAATAAAAGACTAATTTCAAAAATCCCTCTTGGGTACACAGCAGAGTATAGCATACAAAATGCATTTGGCCCTCTCACCCTGGGTTTCACTCTGGGATTTCCCTATAAGCATTTAGATTTCCTTCTGCATGACCCAACCTTAGGCTGGAAGGGAAGCTAGTCATCAGCTGACAGTGAGGAGTGGCAGGTAGACAGGCCCTAGGAGAAGCGGGAGGTCAGTGTCTGGAGGGGACATCCAGCCCCAATTCTGACTCCCAAAAGGAGAGCATCAAGGCCCGGAAGCATTCAAGCAGAGGTGAAAGCACACCACACACCAGCAGCATCTGCCTCACTGCCACCCCCAACCCCAACTTAACCACCCAATTCTGCTCAGGGCTGAACTGATTAGTCATTCATAATGCTTAAGTCATTAATTCAGGAAGGAAGCCACGCTAGCTGCCTCTTCTCACTGGGAGTTTGCTGCCGTTGCAAAACAGATGAGTAATCAGACATTCCGGGAGCCCTCGTTAAGCCCATTGCCAAGAAAGGTGTCTTGCAGCTCATTTGCTGGAGGGGGAAGCCGCGCTACAGGCCCTGAGTCATGCTGGGTCCAGGGGAGGGCAAGGCCAAACTTGCCTGAGTACAACATTGCATCACCGAGATCTGCGAAGGAGAGGCTTGCCCAGCCACTAGGCTCTGCTGACCTCACCCACAGCCCCAGCTGGGGCTGACCCTCTGTGGGCTGCTCTGCTGCTTCTGCGGTTTGGGGAGACTCAAGGCGTCAGAGATAGACATCCTGGGAGGGACACCAGGTACTAGATAGAGTCTTATGTCCCTATATGACAGGTGCTAAAACCGAGGCCCACAAAGGCAGTGACACTTGCCTAGAGTCAAACCTAATGCAAACAGACTTAGGATAGAATTTCATCTCAGTTTTTTGTCCCCGGCAATTTTCACTGCACCAAATTACATTAATAGGTAATGTTAAAGGCTTGACTGTGAATGGCAACATAGTGAAAACTACCCATTGTCCAGCAGCAAGCAAGTACTTTAGAAAATTGTGGTCAAATAAAATGAAATGCTAACCATCCATCTAAAAAAGATTGTTACCGCTTTACATTCCGATATGGAGCTATCTCCAGGATATGCGTTCTGTTGCTGCTGTTGTTGTTGTTATTATTATTTGCTTTCCATTGTTGAGATGGAGTTTCGGTCTTGTCATCCAGGCAGGAGTGCAATGGTGTGATCTTGGTTCACTGCAACCTCCGCCTCCCAGGTTCAAGCGATTCTCTGCCTCAGCCTCCCAGGTAGCTGGGATTACAGGCGTGCTCCACCATGCCCAGCTAATTTTTGTATTTTTAGTAGAGACGGGGTTTCACCATGTTGGCCAGGCTGGTCTTGAACTCCTGATCTCAGGTGATCCACCTGCCTCAGCCTCCCAAAATGCTCTTAAATGGTTTTTAAGAGCAAGAAAGCACTTATGGAGACAGTACGTATGGTGCACTACCATGTGGAGGGACACACACACATACTCCCTAACACTTAGTGTTCCAAAGGGGTGCAAGGACTGGCACTAGCCATGCGAGTTATTATCAGAGCGCATTTTCCAACCCGTGCCGAGTCGAGCTTCCAAGAGTGCCTGTAACTCGTGGCCACTGAGCCTGGCCAGCCCCGTTTCCCTGTAGCCCTCCTCCACCCCGGTGCATCTCCATGCCTGAATGTCCAGGTGCTCAGGAACCTCTGTGTAAGCAAAGCTCTGGGAGGGGCCCCTTGGTACCCCCTACTCCCCCTTCCCCTAGTGTCAGACAACGGAGGCCCAGCTTCGAAGCTTGCCTGAGGTCACAAAGGGACAGCCCCAGAAAGAAAATGCTTCATGCCTCTGTGTCTTAAAGTTCCCATTCTTTGTGAGTTGTCTGCTCACACATAAAGACCCCTGAGAGGAATCACACCTTGAGCTCAATCAGTCACCACCTCATTATTTACCCACCAGCCCCTCCTTGGGTATTAACTCACACCCAGGGAACAGCAAAGATCTCAGGACAGGGCCGGATTGCTCGCCTGCCCTCCAGACGGCTGCAGGGGACAAACTGCTCCCTGGGCCCAGGGAGGAGGAACCATCTGAGCCATATCTGGTCGACCTGTGGTGAGAACAGCGCCCCTGGGTAGGACTGAGTCCATCCACCATCCCTCAAGTCACCTGGAAAAGTTGCTTTAGGAACTCCTAATATCATTTTTCACCTCCCAAGGAGTTCACATCTATGCACATGTTTCCATCGTACGGACCAGGAAACAGGCTCAGAGAGGAGAAAGGAATTATGTACCTCGGTTTAGAGCCCAAGTGTCCTGCCTGCATTCCAGCTGTTTCCATCCATGTCCGTGTCAACTGGCATCTGGAACTACTAGTAGCAGCATCCAGTCAATGTGAGTTGACTACATGGAGGAAAATCTACTATGGTGCTTGGAAAGATTGGGACCCTCATGATTTAGGATATAAAGATTTGTTGTCTGCATGGAAGAAAGAACAGGGCAGTGCTATGGGGACACTAGGACGTTCTGAGGAAACACACCCACTAGTTTAAGGTAATCAGGTAATATTGTTTATAGACGATTAATGATACATGAGGATCACACTCGGCCCGAGTTCTTTGCTTTGTTTCACTGTCTTACTCTGACATCCTCTCCTAAGTCTCAAGGCTTCTCCCTCCCACCTCCCTCTCCCAGCCATATCACCACCACCACCATATTTTAATTCCCCATCTTTCTTTTTCTTTTTGAGACAGAGTCTTCCTGTGTCACCCAGGCTGGAGTGTAATGGTGTGATCTCGGCTCACTGCAACCTCCACCCCCTGGATTCAAGCGTTTCTCCTGCCTCAGCCCCCTAAGTAGCAGGGATTACCGGCGTGTGCCACCACGCCCAGCTTTTCTTTTTTTTTTTTCAGTAGAGGCAGGGTTTCATTCAGCATGTTCGTCAGTCTGGTCTTGAACTCCTGACCTCAGGTGATCTGCCCACCTCGGCCTCCCAAAGTACTGGGATTACAGTCGCTGCGCTGGGCCCTTATTCCCCATTTTTCTGTCCACCCTCCTTCTGGCACCATCACAAATCTCTTCCAGGCCGGACTGGGCTTGCCTTCATATTGACCACGCATATTTATGCTGGGATACTCTTTCCTTTTTGAGGTCCTTCCCTCGCTTATTGATGTGTTTATTAATTAATCAGATGTTTACTGAGCACTCCCACGCGAGACGCTTTACTAGTGTCACTGCATATGAATAATCATTGAAAATTGCACAGTTTGGTATATCCTTCATAAGAACTAAAAAGGAAAAGTTACTCTAAAGAATCCTAAAATGAAATAACTTCTAAGCAACAAGATGGCAGTAAAAAGCTTGAGTTTCTATTAATGTATTATTATTATTTATTAATTATATTCCTCTGTCTGAAATCTTCCCTCAGTCACCAGGGCGGAATCGATAAACGGCAACATTTTCCTGTCTGATGTTTTTAAACTACATTAAAAGGCATGGAGTTTTAATTTCACATGCATTTGTTTCTGGGTCTTGGGTCTTTTTTTTTTTTTTTTCTTCTTCAACGCAGATAAATGAGGTTCCAAACTTAGGATAATAAGTCTTAACAGTGAGGCGCTTTTTAAAAAGTGAATCATTTCTCAGTTCTCCTTTGCTAATCTCTGTTGGTAACATTAATTATGAGTTTGTGCAGTGTGCCCCAAGGCGAGCTCGGCTTTCCCAGGACAATTAAAGTTACTTAATTATTAAAAACTGTGTGTGCTGCTGCCCAGGGAGAAAGAGGCGGCCAGGGCCGGCTCCCGCAGCCCCCCATAGGAGTGACCGTACACTGTGGGAACCGGACCCCTTTCCCTCACCATTGTAATTCTTTCAGTATAATCTATGAAAATCCCCTCCAGCGCCACGGCCTCTCCCACCTCGGCAGGAGTGATTTAGAGACCACTCAGCACTAAGTCCAGCCTGCCGGCTCGTCCCCGTCCCAGGGTGGAAGAGGGGCCCTTGAGCCCGGAGGCGGAGGGAGATGAGCGGGCCTCTGCCTAGGGCTCTCGGGTGGAGCAAGGGCCTTGGGAAACGCTGAGCCCTTGGTTTGCTGGGTTGCTGTTGGGCCCACCCTCCCTCAGGCTTTCTGCCCCGTGGGAGCAGGACGCGCTGGACAGAAATGTCACCATGTGCCCTCATAGAGGTGGGAGGGAAGGAGGGCTGATGTGGCCACGCTGCGCTTGGAGTGGGCATTTCCAAGAGTGGATGCTAATCTACAACAGCATTTTTTTTCTGGGTGGCTCTTTGATCATGGGCGTGAAAAAAACTATAGGTGGCCCTGGTTCTGCCATCCACACCCAAAGTGACCTTGGGCAAGCCATGTCTGCATTCGGAGTCTTGGCTTCGTAGTGAGAGGCAGCCTGCGATCTGTAGGATCTAAGTCCTGGTACTTAGATGGAGTCTAACACTTTACCGGAAAGAAAACCTCTCATTTTCCATTTCATTTTCTACTTTCCTTCATTCACCCGGCGAGCATCGACTCTGTGCACCATGCTGTAGGCACAGAGGCATGAACAGAGCAGACGCCCTGAAGGCCACAGCCTCTAATCCTATTGCTTGTCTTGCACGCAAGAGGAAATGAGGCTGAGAAGGAAGGGGGCTGGTCCTAGGATCCCCCAGCGTGGCAGTGTGAGGCAGGCGGGGACCTAGTCCTCCCGACAGCCAGCCTGCTGAGCATGGCCAGGCCACCGCTGCTGCCTCCTTCCTGCTTTTCTGTCTTCTCCCTTCCTGCTCTGTTTAACCCCTCCCACCGTCAACTCCATCCCTGGGCTCCAAGTCTCTAGGGAAACATGCTCCAATTGAAATACACTGGCCACAGGCCGGGCGCGGTGGCTCACGCCTGTAATCTCAGCACTTTGGGAGCCCGAGGTAGGTGGATCACAAGGTCAGGAGTTCAAGATCAGCCTGGCCAAGATGGTGAAACCCCGTCTCTACTAAAAATACAAAAATTAGCTGGGCGTGGTAGCGTGCGCCTGTAATCTCGGGAGGCTGAGGCAGGAAAATTGCTTGAACCGGGGAGGCAAATGTTGCAGTGAGCCGAGATCGCGGCCACTGCACTCCAGCCTGGGTGACAGAGTGAGACTCCGTCTCAAAAAAGAAATATACTGGGCACAAATGCAAGTCACATGAGCATTTCACATTTCCTACTGGCCACATTTTTTAAAAATGAAATAGAAACATGTGAAATTCATTTCAATGATATATTTTATTTAACCCACATATTCCAAATATTATCATTCCAACTTGTAATAACGATTATTAATTAATAATATATTTTATATGTTTGAACTAAATCTTCAAATCCCAGTGCCTATTTTGCCTTTAGAGCATGACTCCATTCAGTTAGTCACTTTTTTTTTTTTTTGAGACAGAGTTTTGCTGTGTCCCCCAGGCCAGAGTGCAATGGTGCGATCTCTGATCATTGCAAACTCCGTCTCCCGGGTTCAAGCAATTCCTGCCTCAGTCTCCCAAGTAGCTGGGACTACAGGTGCATGTCACCATACCCAGCTTATTTTTGTATTTTAGTAGAGACAGGGTTTCACCGTGTTGCCCAGGATGGTCTTTAACTCCTGACCTCAGGTGATCCACCCTCCTTGACCTCCCAAAGTACTGGGCATACAGGCGTGAGCCACTGCACCCAGCCTGGTTAGCCGCATTTCAAGTGCTCAGTAGCCATTTGGAGGCAGGGGTTCCTGTACTGGGTAGTGCAGGCCTCAGGTTTTTGGCATCTCTATCACTCCTCAATACTCTTCACTTCCTACAGGAACAAAAGGTTCCCACAAAATGCTCCTTAGACACATGAAACATTGACGCCATGGAATGCCATGTAGCTAAACACCAAAACACCAAGGACACTCTTTTATGGACCCATAGAAAGAGCACCAAGACATATCACAAAGTGAAAAAGGCAAGATACAAACAGTGTATATGGAATTCTGCCACTACAGGAAATATACATATTGGGCGATACAGGCACAGACTATCTGTAGGATTCTTAAGAAACAGAACATTGGCGGGGAAACTGGATGGATGGAGGGCGGGTTGGGAGGAAGACCTTTCATAGCATGTATGTTTACACTTTTTGAATTGTGAATATGTGGATGTATCACTTATTCAAAAATTAAAATCAGAAGTTCAGTTAATGGGCACACCTTGGCACGTGTAGCCTGCCCAGGCACCTCTGTCCCTGCTCAGCGCTTGCCCTGGCTCCCCATGGCAGTGCCCCAGAAGGAGCAGGAACAGGTCAGTTCGCTGTTGTTCCTGCTGTTCCACAGTAGGAAGAGGGAGGCTTGGCAGAGGCCCAGGCAGGAAGACATGATATCAAGTGACTCTAAAGGGCCCTTTTGTCTCCGGAAAGACAGCAGTTTCCACTCAGCATCCCTGCCCCCACTGACAGCCCACTGGCTCTGGGATCCCTTCGCCACCTGCTGCAAGAGCATCATTTCTCCCCCGGAAGAGCCTCTGGGCCTGAGGTGGGGAGGGGAGGGGAGCACTGGCTGGGAAGGGGCATCATTCTAGCTTCCCAAAGGATGTCATTTGTTCCCAGAATGTCATTTCCAGAGGCATGATGCCACCCCGCCAGCTGTCCTCCAAATTTTGGCATCCCCAGCCTGCCTGTGGCAGAGCAATCTCACTAAGAAAACAGAGCACGAGCACGTGTGCATGAGTGTGTCCCCTGTGAGCATCTGTGGCCCGTGCACTGGCATGCATCCACTCCATTCATTAACTCCTTCAGAAGACGTTCACTGAGCACCTACTACGTTCCAGTCACTGTGCTACGCCCTTGGGATACATCCAGGAGCAAGACAGTAGAGGTCCTGCCTTCATAGAGCTTACAGTCCAGCAGGAGAAACTGACATTAAATTTTAAATAATTCAGTCCCACCTGTAGGGATAAGTGGAAGGAAAAGTACATGCGATCAGGGCACATGATCTAGTGTAAGAGGCCAGGGAAGGTGGAGCAAAGAAACTGGCATTTAAACTGAGACTAAGAAATATATCAATCGGCCGAGCGTGGTGGCTCACACCTGATCCAGCACTTTGGGAGGCCAAGGCGGGCAGATCACCTGAGGTCAGGAGTTCGAGGCCAGCCTGGCCAACATGGTGAAACGCCGTCCCTACTAAAAATACAAAAATCAGCCAGGCATAGTGACATGCACCTGTAATCCCAGCTACTCAGGAGGCTGAGGCAGAAGAACTGCTGGAGCCCAGGAGGTGGAGGTTGCAGTGAGCCGAGATCACACTACTGTACTCCAGTCTGGGCAATAAGAGCAAAACTTTGTCAAGAAAGAAAGAGAGAAAGAGAGAAAGAGAGAGAGGGAGGAGGGAGGAAGGAAGGAAGGAAGGAAGGAAGGAAGGAAGGAAGGAAGGAGAAAGAAAGAAGTCTAGAGATGGTAAGAAGTGAAAAGTCGGCCTTCCACAGACAAGGAACCTGCTCCATGTCCTCGAATAAACCATACCCCCTTAACATTGTTTTATTTGGAAATATATTTTAAATTTCAAAAAATTACAAAAATAAAAATAGTACAAAGAACACCTGTATATGTTTTACCCAGATGATTCACTATTGCTCCCATTTTACCCCATGTGATTTATCCGTTGTGTGTGCATCATGCACTCTCTGACTACACACGTACAGAATTATTTCCTGAACAATTTGAGGATACATTTCACACAGCATAGCCCTCTAGTGCTAAATACTCAGCATCAGATGTCCTTTCCAAGCTCAGTTTGCTCAGTTAGAGCACAAGAAGGATAAGCCCTGTCCTCTCCACCTCCCGGGGCAGCTGCAAGGAGCACGTGAGATCCTGCAAAGTCTTGGACACACAGCAAAACTATTATCTTTTTTGGAAGCACTTCTTGGAATTTGGAAATGAAAGGTGCTTTCCCAGAGAAATGCCCAGGTTCTCAGTCCCTCCAGGTGACAGTGTGCTCTTCAGCCAGGTCTGGTGTCTGTGTGTGTGTGTGTGTGTGTGTGTGTGTGTGTGTGTATAGGTCAGCAGTGTTCCCCTGCAGCCCCTCCTCTCCATCAGGCAGCCAGAGCAGACCTGAGCCCTAGTGAGCGCCTTCTTGGCTGATCAGTTCCCCTGGCTCCGGGGAAGCCTTGGGAGGGCAACCGTGGCTTGAAAACAATGCTCACCCGCCCCTGGGAAGGGCTCCTTCTCCTTGATGAAATGGAACAGAGCCAGCACAGAAACCCAGACCTGCATTCAGGGAGCCCACAGACACTCACAGAGCACAATACACAAGTGTGGGTCCTCTCAGCAAGTTTGGGGACCCATCTCCTTAATGAGAATAATAAATTCACACGAGGAAAGGTGGTCGCCAAGCAAAAGCAACTGACGCACTCCCCCGGCTTCCTTGGCCCGGGGGGCCTACCCCCTCTGAGCGTGGGACCTGCAGAATCAATAACTGGAAGGGACAAGGGCCAGACCTACGGAGTCAGAACTTCTGGGCTCAGAGCCTAGGAATGTGTATTTTTAAAAGCTTCCCGGAGGACAATCAGGTTTAGCAACCACTGGCCTAAATACACTGGGAGATCACTTCTAGCACTGAAATACTCTGGTCCTGTGAGTAGGAACAGAGATCTAAAGGTAGAAGATACACAGACATGGTTAAATGGGGGTGCATTGATCCCGGGACCCCAAAAAGGCACTTCATAATAGTTTCCACAGAGCTGAAACCTTAAGCTCTTTGCTGGCAGCCTGTGAATTCTGGAAGGGAAACGTGTACAGGCAGGCCTCAGCATGGGTGCAAGGATGTCTTCCAGCTCCTCTCCCTCCTCAGTTTGTCAAAACCATCCCTGATGTACAGATTCTGTCCCCAGACTGCAAGTTCTCCCTGGGTTGGGGAGAAGAGATGGAGGAGAATCAGGCAGGCAGCCACGGTCTGCTCTAGCTGCACTGATAAGAACTGGTTGCTGGCTGGTGTGGACCAGCTCAGTGGAGCACAGCTGTGAGCAAGGCCAGGTGCAGTCGGCCTGAGTGAGTCCAGAGGGTCCAGCTGCCCAGCCCAAGCTAGGGAGCAGTGCTCACTGACCACAGGGCAGTGGGGACTCTGTACTCCGTGTGGCTGGCTTTTTTTTTTTTTTTTTTTTTTGCGCCAGTGACCTACACACCTCAATGGGGTCACTCTGCCTCTCACTGGAGGTTTCTTCCTGAGTTTCTAGGCAAACACTGGGGCTCTGGGGCCCTGCAACCTTATCCCTCCCATCATTAAACTGTGTGAGAGTCCCAGGGAGCCAAAAGCTTGGTCTCCCTCCTCCCCTGCCCCAGCACTCAGCATTGCCCCAGGCAGACAGCAGGCACTAAGGAAATGACGGAGAGAGGGAGGCAGGAATGGAAGGGAAAGGAGAAGGAAGAGGGGAGGAAGGGAGGGAGAAAGGAAGGAAGGCTGCAATAAATCTGCAATAAAACTCCATTCTTATTCGGCCCACTGCCTCAGATTTCTCCCCAGGGCCTCTTCCAGGAAAGCTCCTTGGTGAAACCCAGTTCATAACTACTTCCCTTCCCTCTCACCATCACGCTAGGACTTCTCTAGTGAGGGAAGAGTGTGAACTAAACTAAAAGCCTGAACTAAATGGACTTTGCAAATGATTTTCCAGACGTCAGAAGCCACCCACCTTGCACACAGAAGGAATAACTGACAGATCGAAAGAATCAGCATCTCTGAATGTCCAAATCTGTCCTATTCTTCAAGATCCAGAGGCAATAGCTACTCCTCAATGAAGTCTTCCTGGATGTCTCTAACTGGGGGTGATCTCTCCTCCTCTAAAACTACACAACACGTTATCCATCCTTCTTCGACTGATAGGCTGCAGTTTTTCTGCCTTACGATACAGCCATTTTGTGAGCATGGCAAGGGTGATACCAGGGAAATAGCAAAAGCTTGGCAGTCAGACTTTCCCAAGGTTAAATCCCACCTCTCCCTCTTACCAGCTGTGTGAGTGTGAAGGAGCTGCTTATCCTCAGTTTCTTCGTGTATCACATCAGGATCATAACCACATGGCAAGTTTGTTGTAGGGATTACAATGTGATAGAGATTCGTGGGGTTCACATCATTCCCGGATGTCCTTTCCCGTCCCAAGGAAATATTACACTTCTCTGTCCCGCTTGAAGTTAGGTGAGCTCATGTGACATCCTCTGGCCATGTGAGCAGAAGTCACGAGTGTCACCTCCAGGCAGAAGCATTTCAGAGTTGGTGCACAGTTCCTGTGCTCTCTTTCCTGGCTGCAGCAACAGCCAGGAAAGAAAACAGCTCCCGTATTGAGAAGGTGGCATCGTCAGATGGTACAGCACCCTTTGGATTGGCAGCCATCAGCACATCCCTCTCCTGAAGAGCTGTTCAGAGGATGTAACATCAGTGAGAGACAAATGCCTGTTGCCTCCAGCCACTGAGATTCTGAGATTGTTTGTTACCACAGCATTACCTAACCTATTCTAATACAAGACATGATGTATGCAGGAGCCTTTGCATGGCTCCGATACATCGTAAGTACTTGATAAATATGCCATGACTAAAGAAATAGCCAAACAAATCTGTGAACAAATGAATGGACTAGTAAATACATCCGAACTGGAGCTGCACTCCCTCGGGAAAGCCTAGACAAGTCTCCTGGTACCTTTAAGGTGAATGTAAATGCTTTATACAGATGCCACTGGTGGCCCCGTTACACCTGAACAGTAGGGATGGCTGTCCTTTATGACTTTTCTCCCTGCCTATCCAGGAATGCAATGTCACCCATGCAAGCCCCACACCTCTCCCTGGACACCACCGCTCCCTGGACACCACCTCTCCCTGGACACCACCTCTCCCTGCCACCTGTAACTGAAGATTCTGGGAGTTGGGGCTCTTGGATCGGGTGTGTCTGCCATCAGGAGAGTCACATTCCCAGCAAAGTGACGCTGGAGGATCCCTTGAGCCTCTCCACCACCCACAAGGCACAGTCCAGAGAGAAGGGCCTGGGGAGAGGGAATCCGAGGCAACTAGTTGCTGTTCTTCTCTAGTCCTGGAAACTGAGGGGCCTTCACAGGAAGCTATTTCACACAACTCTGACCCATCCAGTTGAAGATAGACAGGCCTCAGCCCAGAAGGGAGCTGAAAATGGCCATGAGTTTACCACGTATTATTTTCATATCCAGTGTCTGCTGTGGTCCCAAAGCAACTCAATGAGGTTGCCTGGATTAGAATCATTATTACCCCCATTTTACAAAAAAGGAAACTAAGGCTGGGATAGGGAGATGAATTCTTCAAGACACTCCACAGTGTCTAGAGGAGCCAGACTCAGTCAGTGCTATCAGGAGCTGGCCTGAGTCTTCCCTCTGCCTACTGAAGGAGGGGCTGAGAGCTCTTTTTTTTATTTTTTCACATCAAGGACATCATTTTCTTCTGGCAGATACCTACTGCTTGATGAAGCAGGCGTATGGTGTGTTCACCAACAATGTTTAAAGACTGCTCCCCATAACTATAAAAGCAATCAAAAGGAGAGAGAGAGGGAGGAGAGAAACCAACACATCACCCAGGAAAAGAGGGGAGAGAGGAAAGCCTTCTTCTGAAGCACTAAGCTCCTGACCCCACTGCAATGCGAGGTGTGTGCACCCGAGGTAGCCAGCAGCAAGGCACCACGCATGTGATCAGAGTCACTGCTGAGTGGACCTGAGGCCAGAGCTGGGAACTAGCAAGGGCCAAGTCCGAAAGGAAAGGCGAAATGTAGCCGGGAGAGTAAGTGCCAGGTCAGGTGGTGGGGAGGAGGATGCTGAGGACAGGTCCGGAAAGCCTGGGGGCACTGGGAGTCCCCATTCTGTGGTGTTCGTGCAAGTTTGAGGACAGGTGTGGTGGCCACAGGGCCCTGCAGGGCAGCATGTAGTTTCCTCTTCTGGCCAATGAAGGGGTTGACCCTGGCTTCCTCTGCTTGCCCCCAGCTCTGACGTTGAGATGGTTTTTCATGAACCGAAAGCTTTTCGATTCTCAATCTCTAGACTACTGAGAGCTGTGTCACATCTAAACTCAGAGCCAACCAGCAATCACAGGAGCCATCACTGCACTGTCCCCTTCATACCTCATGACCCAGCAACGAGAACAGTTCATGCCTGCCACACTGATGGGGAAACTGAAGCTTTAAGAGGCGAAGGTACTGCCCGAAGTACCACAACTAGGAAGTGGAGAAATTCGAATGCACTCCTAGCTGACTGCAAATCTCAGGTTATTTCTACTGCATCAAGCTGCTTCCTAAGTTCAGAGTAAAGATTCACCCAGGGCCACAGTCCCCTGGGATCATTTTGCAGAAAGTTAGCCACCTCCATGAACGAACTAAAAAAGAGCGGTGATAAGGCTCCATCTCTTCCCTTTCCTTTGCCCGTAGAGACTGAGCACTCATACCAAGAGCGGCGGTGCAGAAAGCCATTTGCCCCCATGCCCTTGCCAGAGACAAACAGATAACCCTTATTTGCAAGCTGGGAAAATATTAACTCAGCACCCAAGGGCGCTGTTCAATACAAGCAAGACAAAGTCCTTGGCTTTAGTTTGGGAGCTCAGAACTAAGCGTCTACCCTCCTGCGGTCCTCCCATACCCCCGGGTGCAGAGTCCCTTTCCCTCACCATTACAGCATTGCAATAAGGCAGCACAACGCCTCCGCAGCCTGGAGAAGCAAGGGAGAGCACAGTCCTCACATCAAACTAAAGATTCCCTAAGGTGCAGGGCTGTGTTCGCACCCTCTGCCTGCTCAGACAGCCATTCCAGGAAGTGATTTTGCTACTGCACATACTCCTATGGGTGCCACCCACCCCCACTTTTGGTCTCACCCACTGTGACCAGGCAGAGATGCCACATCATGATGGCTTTCAAGAGGAACAGCTCCCACTCTGCTGGCTGGCTCAGGAGGGGAGTGGCCTCTCCCAGATGTACCAAAGTGTCTGTTCTCTGGGCCCTCAGTGGCATCTTCACTGCTGTTGTCTGCCCATTGGCTGAGCACCACATGCCCCAAGCCTGTGTCCACCACTGCTGTGGACATGCTCAGGCAACCAGAGGGGAGCAGACAGTGACAGATCTCAGATGGTGCTGGACAAGGGCTCTAGCCATCTTTTAAATACGCAGACATGTCCATTTTCAGTCACTACAGGGGCCAACTCGCCTTTCCAACTGGTTGATAAAACAAATGACCTACCTGGAAATTGACTTCCCCTCCTTAACTCGACCGATGTTAAAATCTTAGGAAGTAAGACATTGGTGGTGGCAATAAACCTCACCCACCAGAGCACATGAAGAACAAAAACAAACAAACCAAACTCTCAGGTGGTTGGCAGTGTAAGCACAGCAATGACTTTTGGACTGATGGCTCCAACCACAGGACTGGAACCAAAATAACCCGGGCAATGAGCCCCAAATAAACGAAACAGGCAGAAGACCTCTCTGGTCTGTACTTACTAGTCATGTTATGAGGCCACCTGGGAATATACTGTCACTCCGTTTGTTCTTGTTAGACCCTGGACTAGCAGCCACCCCAATCCCTCCATCCCATGCCTCAGAGCCTTTGTTGATGTTGTTCTCTGTCTAGAAGGACCTTCTCTACCTCATTCATTCCTGCATGAGCTCAATGCCACCACCTCAGTGAAGCCTCCCATAGCCTACACAGCCCTGAACTTCACAATCACAGTTGTTTTTTCTCTAATCATCTCCTCTTTTAAGTGTGGCTATTGGACAGCACTTGCCATGTTTTACTATACTTAGCCCTTTTAAACGTCAGATTTCTAGAATACTTCAAATTATTTCTAAAGAGAGAATATATTTTGCAAACCCCAAACCTGTCTTGTTGTAGCTGTTGGGCAAAGTTTATTGCATAAATTAATGAGTGTCTGGATAAAATACCTTTATAATTATAAACTACTTGATCCTCAAAGCATCCCTCCAAGAGGAAAGGACAACTATGACTACTCCCATTTAACAAATGAGATCCACATCACAGGCTGACACTCATTCACTCAACTTAGGTTAAATGTGTGCAAATTTCCAGTCTAGAAAAGTGCTTCTCAATGTGCACACGAATTTCCTGGGGAGCTTGGAAAGATGCAGACCCCGATTCAGCAGCTCTGGTATGGGGCCTGAGAGTCTGCATTTCAAACATATCCCCAGGTGACATTACGCTGCTGGCGCGGGGGCCACATTGCCAGTCTCACCTCCGTAACAGGGTGGCTGAGAGGAAGAAAAGACCCAGTTAGTGTGAGTACGTAGCTGGAACTGGTGTCTCTGAAACCTTAGGAAGGAGGATGGATACACATCATTATATCCACTTCACAGAGGTGAAAACTGAGGACCTGAGAGACAAAGTGACTCCTCCAAGATCTAACGCACCCTCTGATACTAGTTCAGTACTGTCCAGACTGCCGTCTACTGCTCTGCATGTCAGGGGATTCCGAGATGAAGGTACCACATCCTGTCCTCAGCAAAGTGACGAGGATGACACACCTGCACCTGCAGGGACTATAATACAAAATTGAGCGAAAGAAAAACCAAAAGTCCAGAGGCGGGTGAGCACGTGCCAGCCAGATCTTATGCAAATATGTGCCGCATCTTTTTTTTCCTACCCATGGCTCAATTAGACTGGAGATGGGGGTCTTCTTCTATCAACCCTATCCCTTTAAAAAAAAAAAGAAAGAAAAAAAAATAGTGGCTTTAGGATTTTTCTTTTAAGCACTGAACCTCTTCAGTGGAAAGTGCTGCCCTTCCGACCTGTTGATGTAATTGCCATAATTGAAGATTCCAGGCTCCCATGTGAGTGGACAGGGCCCCATTCATCCATCGGGTCAGCGAAGTGTAAACCTGCTGAGTCCTTCAGATGCCCTGGCCGCAACCGCCCCCCACAGCCCCCTCCAGCCCTGCAGCCTGGGCTCCCCGCAACGCCAGGGCAGCCAGGCCCAGGCTGGTCCCTCCTGCAATCTGGGAATGGTGCCTAATTAAGGGGTCTGTTCTCATCTCCATGGGGCCGACTTAACGCCTTCTGACAGTAATGAGAGCCACACGTGTGGGGGTGGGGGGTGGGAAGGACGGCCCACCTGCTGTCTTAGCACCCTATTAAACAGCAAGTCTAACACACACACACTCACACACTCACACACACACAGACACATATTGCAGTCCTGCAGTAACCACCATCAGACCTTTAAAGCTACAAGGAGCTGCTCCAATTCTGAAAGAGGAAGGAACCAAAGAGAAGACATAAACTGCCCAAGGGCACACAGTGAGTCACTGTCATTGGGACCCAGGTGTCCTGTTGCACCTCACAGCACAGACTTCCCCTGTGGAGGGTGGGGCCCTCCACTGCAGCCCCAGGGGAGCACATATGAGTGCTGGGGCCGAGGAGGAGGCAGTCTCGACTACTCTGGAGCAGCCAGTTGCAGAGGGCCGGTCACAGCAGAGCAGAAAGGAGCTCTGAGAGCGGATTCCACCAGGGGCTTCTGTCTCCAGGACACCCTTTGATACAAGACAAAGCCAGCCTCAGAGGCGGACACTCCCTGCTGCTGGTGGATCCTTCCGGCATCCATAAGGAGTTGGTCTTGGTTTCCTTCTTGTGCATGCTTTGTGTCCCTGTCTAACTTCCTACCAGTTTCCCATCCTCACAGTCCTCAGTCCCAGCCCCCTCTCCTGTCTGCTTCCCATGAGCAGCTTAAGTAGCTGCTCTGTGCCGATTCTCTTCTGTTTTCCCAACAGAGCAACTTTGCACTGTGTTGGGCACATGGGGAACACTCAGCAAATATTTAGCAAATATAATAAAAGTCAAGTTGATGTTAGCTCCAGCTCTAAGACATGTTAGTTCATTGTGTTAGTCATAATTTTGTTTATAGGCAGGGCCAGAGAAGCCTCCTGAGATGCAGGTATAGTAAAAATGCTGAAAATAACATGGACCAAATCTCTGCAATACTGGCCCATTAATAAAGATGGTGAATGAAAGGAATGGAATATTTCAGTTATGTTCAATTCCAATTCTAATTCCAATGGCACGGTGATGAATCCCAAAAAAGAAGCCAACATATCCTGGTTACTAACGATATAATCTGGATATGCAGAGTCCTTCCAGAAGCTCCGTCACTGGTATCTCTGCTACCATCTTCCCTCTTTGGACCTCCCAATCCTCTCTGCACACTAGCGCTCAGTATGGTGGATCTCTCTACTTGTATTATGTCACACCCTTGCTCAAAAGCCTTCAGTGGTTCCCTGTTTCCCCCTGCATAAAATCTGCACCACCCGGCTCTCAGGGACCCTGTCGGTCTGGTTTGGCGTCAGCTCAGTACCAGTTTCCCACTTCTCTCCAGAGCACTGCTTCCCTCTGCTTTGGTCAAATTGGTTTCCTTACCCAACTCAGACAGTATACAATAGGGAGTGGGAGTAACGATAAAATTTGCAACCAACAAAGCCAGGTGCGAGTCTCCCATTCACCATCAGATCTCTCTGAGTCTAGTTCCCCAAGGGTAAAATGGAAATGATAATTACATTCACTTTGTAGAGTCAGCATGAGGATTTTGTGATATAATGGATGTTAAAGGACTTCACAAACCGTAAAGGGCCAAAGGACTGTTGTTCATCTCTAGCCATGGATTATTCCCAACTCCAGCACTGTCTTTGATCTCATGACTTACTTTACCTTGCCCTTCTCCATATCTTACACCCACTTAAACCCAACTCCAGCCTTGCCACCCATAGAAAACCATACCTGATCACTACAGTTCTCACTGATCCTGGCTTTTAAAGTCATCCCCATAAAGCATCTTGATTTGCTCACTGTATCTTATGCATGTTCACCTTAGAACTCCAAGTTTATGATTATTTACCTACAGATGATATAAAAATTCGGGTTGCTTACAATTAAAAAATAAGTACATTTATAATAGCAATAGCAAAGGTCAAGATAAAAATAAAGCAAAGGTCAAGCAAAAATAAAGTGCTTAGCAAAGGTCAAGATAAAAATAAAGTGAAAAATCAGAAATGTCAATTTTTTTGCTAAGGCGTATTCGTTTGCTAGGGCTGCCATTCCAAAACACCGTAGACTAGGTGGCTTAAACCACAGAAATGGATTTTCTCACAGTTCTGGAGGCTGGAAGTCCAAGATCAGGGTGCCAGCATGGTGGGTTTCTGGTAAGGGCTTTCTCCCTGGCTTGTAGACAGCTGACTTGACTTCTAGTTATGGCCTCACATGGCAGAGAGAGAGAGTGTGTGTGGGTAAGCTGTCTAATTTCTCTTCTTTCTTCTTACAAAGGTGCTAATCCCATCATGAAGGCACCACCCTTAGGAATTCATCTAAATCTGATTACCTCCCAAAGGCCTCATCTCTAAATACCATCACATTTGGGGTTCGGGTTTCAACACGTGAATTTATGGAGGGGCACAATCCAGTCCATTGCAGGGAAAAAAAGTACAATTATGCCCCTTTTTAAGAGACAGGTTAAGTGACTACTGCAGCTAAGTATCCTTGGAGGATAATCTTCATTTCCTCTTCCTCACATTTCTATACAGGGGAGACACGCTCTCCCCAGAATAGGAAGTAGGAGAGTTGGAGTGAGCCTTCCCATCTCTCTCCCCTTGGGAAGGAAGAATAACTAACAATGGGTGACCCGTAGGTGTTCATGGAGTAAGGGACACCGGGAGACAGTCACTGCCTTTTGCTCCTTTAGGCTCCTCAGAGCAGAGCAGGCGCCTGCTTTCCAGCCTCTCTTAGACTTCTGTGATAAGCTGCCTGGCCGGTGAATCACCCCTCTCGGCCACCCACCACCACTGCCAAACAGGACGGTCACTATTCTCCTGCTGCTTCTAGTCCACTGGTTTTCGAGAAGCAGGCCCATACTCTTTCCCCTGTAGTAGCTTGAAAAAGTGGACTCACGGTCTGCACGGCAGAACACGCAGATCCCAAAGTCTAGCTCAGGGAGGAAGTGTGAGGTCCTACCCCCACCCCCAACACAGTGGTTAGAAGAGAGCCCTGCCATTTTGGAAGCTTACTTGCCATCTGACATGGTTTGGCTGTGTCCCCACCCAAATCTCATCTTGAGTTGTAGTTTCCATAATCCCCACATGTCATGGGAGGACCTGGTGGGAGGTAATTGAGTCACGGGGGCCGTTTCCACCATGCTGTTCTCACGACAGGGACTAAGTCCTCCTGAGAGCTGATGACTTTACAAGGGCCTTCCCCCTTCACCTGGCACTCATTCTCTCTCCTGCTGCCCCGGGAGAGCTGCCTTCCACCGTGATTTTAAGTTTCCTGAGGTCTGTCAGCCATGCAGAACTGTGAATAAATTACACCTCTTCTCTTTATTTTTATTTTTAATTTCTTGAGACGGAGTCTTGCTCTGTCGCCCAGGCTGGAGTGCAGTGGCGAGATCTCGGCTCACTGAAACCTCCGCCTCCGGGATTCAAGTGATTCTTCTACCTCAGCCTCCCGAGTAGCTGTGATTACAGGTGCCCACCACCATGCTCGGCTAATTTTTGTATTTTTAGTAGAGACAGGTGTCACCATGTTGGCCAGAGTGGTCTCAAACTCCTGACCTCAGGTGATCGACCCGACTTGACCTCCCAAAGTGCTGGGATTACAGGCATAAGCCACCATGCCTGGCCCCTCTTTTCTTTATAAATGACCCAGTCTCAGGTATCTCTTCATAGCAGTGTGAGAACGGACTAATACACCATCAATCCAGCTGATGCTCTGAAGTGCATTCGGCCAATGGTCTTGAGCCTATTCTCAATCACCCCTAAAGGGAAGGAGAGATGGCTTTAGACAATCCAGCAAGCACCAGTGTGAACTACAAGCTTCTTGATAGCCAAACATCACTGACAAAAAGTAGAAATATGACTAACGTGAAAGAGAAAGACTATGGCCTGATAGAAGGGACATTGAGTAACATCGTGAATGAGGTGCTCAATGATGGCTTAGCAGAAGACGCCAAGATGGCCAGCTTTTGTAACAGAGTGGAATAAAAACTAAGGGCAAGGTATTTGTTATTCAGTGTAAGGGATCTGGACTAATCCCATCCAAACCTCTTGCTTTCTGTTGACCCAATCAGATATAAGGAAAGGGCTTAATTTATTGTCTCAATCATGTTTGGGGCAGGAAAGAAATACCAGACAATTTAAAATTAACCTTGTACACTACCATAACCATGAGAATAAAACTCTTATGACTCTTTGGAAAGTAATTTTACAATATTTATTGAGAGTCTTAATAATGCCCTTCTCTTTAACTAGAAATTCCACTTCTATAAATTTATCCTGAGAAAAATAAAATGTTAAAAGGTTAGATTCTTAAACATATTAGGAAAATCATAGTACATAAGTGATGAAAAATTATGCAGTCATTTGAAATGAAACATGAGGAATTTATGTTGCTGTAATGTTATATGACAAAAGCATGTAATAAGTTATATACAAGGTATATATTGTACATACAGTGATCATAATCATGTAAAATCATAAAGAAAAGCAAGAAAAAGGGCAAATAATGAGTAGTTATCTTCTTTCACCTCATCTGTATTTTTCTATTTTTTTCCCATAAGCATACATTATTTAGAACTGAAAATAAAATAAACTATAATTTTATATACATATCTCATATATATTATCTTCATACTTTAGATACCAGCCTGGAAGACAATGGAGCTGTCATTCTGTTATAAAAATTAAGAGAAGTCCGCAGAACCTGCCTTTTTCTAAATAAGCAGCTTTGGAAGTGACTGGACACTTTTGGCCATTGCAGTTCACAGGTAGCCTCTCTGGGGCCAATAGACAGACTTTTTCACTTCTTCTATTGACTCCCCAAATGCTTGATTATATAGCTTGTCACCTGTCAGTGGGGCCAGCTAGCTAGTTGCTGGGTTGAGTGGTTAATCCAATGATTTGTATAGCTGGCTCACTAAGGAAATCATAGGTACTCAATATATGGCTACTGAATGATTCCATGAATGATTGAATTAGCTATCATTTAACCTATTGGCTGGGAAGTACTAAAAGAATGAAAACACTCCTAATATGCTTCAAGTCCAGCCTGCACTCTCTCCCTTCAGGGATCCCTGCTGGACCACTTTGCCCTTGCCCCTTTCTCCAGCAGAAATAATGTCTCCTGTACTCCTTTCTCCACCCCTACATTCCCTTATGGCCTGGTACAGACCATTATTTGAGTCATTATCATAGCCTTGATGCAATTTGTTTATTTGTCTGACTTCCTCACTTGACTCTGAGCTCTTTGCGACAAGGTTTTACATATTGTTCATTTTTAAAAATCTGCCTCTAAGGTTATAAGCAGAGCCCAGGACATATTTATTCAACATGACATGTCATAGGGGTTCAGCAAATGTTTGCAAACAAACAAACAAAAAAAATGAATGTAGGACAAGGATATTTTGAGTACCAATGAGCCATCCAGCCCTGAGCTAGGTTTCAGTCTCTGAGGGCATGAAGAAGGAACCACGGGAGAATTAGCATAACTCTCACCGACCTTCATTGCCATCCATCGTTTTCTTGTTTATTTTCACTTGTAGATTATAAATGCCATGAAGATAGGGGCTGTGTCTGTCTTATTCACCTAACTAACCCCAGCAACTCACACCATGCCATGGAAGGCATTCAAACATTTCATGCTGAAGCAATAAGTGGATGGCAAAGGCACCCCAATTTTCAGTATTGATTTCCTCCCACTGTAATTACTCACTGAGCAAAACAGCCCAGGCTGGAGTGCAGTGGTGAGATTATGGCTCACTGCAGCCTTGACATCCTGGACTTAAGTGATCCTCTCATCACAACCTCTGGAATAGCTGCAACTACAGGTGTGTGCCACCACGACTTGTTAATATTTATTTATTTATGTATTTATCTATTTTTGAGAGAGACCGAGATCTCATTTTGTTGCCCAGATTGGTCTCAAACTCCTAGCTTCAAGCAATCCTCCTGCCTCGGCCTCCCAAAGAGCTAGGTGTGAGCCACTGTGCCTGGCCCTCTTGCTTTCTTATTGAGAGCCAAGTATAGTTGGAGACTGGTGGAGGTTTTCTCTCCCCAGAGGAAGGTTGCCTGGAGACTCTGGCAAGAGCCACAGCAGCTCCTAAAAGGAAAAGAAACCTCAAAGGAGAATGTTAATCTCCCCAGTCAGGTGAATAAGCAACGACAGGTAACAAATAATTCACCCCAATGATCCCTCAGAATTGCATGCCTGTCTTTAAATCTCCTTATACAAGCTGACTTCCTTAGAAAAAGCAGGTAAAATCAGAAAGCAAGAAAGCAAGGAAGGGAAGGGAAGGGAAAAAGAGAGAGTGTCCTTAAATTCTTGAGACAAATCCAGTTACAGGACATAGGGTTGTATCCTGACATTTTGCAAAACTACATCCTAGCCTATCCTTTGCTCGGCTCTACGTCAGCCAAAGCCTCAGTTATAAATAAATTCACAAATATATGAAACTCTGGGCCTTGCCCCAAGGCCAACGTTCCTCGTTCATGTGTGCATTCACCGGCTCCAGCTCTCCCTGGAAACATCCTTTTCTATGTAGTGGCCCAAATCATCCTAAAGAGGACATTCTCCAACTTTAGTGCACCTAAGAATCAACAGGCAGATTTCCGAGACCTGTTCCAGAAACACGGATTCAGGAGGTTTAGGGTGGAAGTTTGGAATCTGCATTTTAACCAATTCTCTGCTATGGACTGAATTGTTTCACCCCCAAATTCACATACTGAAGCCCTCACCCGTAATGTGATGGCATTTGGAGATGGGGCCTTTTGGAGGTCATTAGGTTTAGATGAGGTTATGAGGGAGGGGACTCCATGATGGATGGGATTAGTGCCCTATAAGAAGACACGCCAGACAGCTCTCTCTGCCCTCAAGTACCCAGGAAAGGCCATGACAAGACACAGCCAGACGAGAGTTGTCTGTAAGCCAGGAAGCGCCCTCACCAAACAGACAGACCCTGCTAGCACCTTACTCTTGGGCATTCAGCCTCCAGAACTGGGAGACGATCGATTCCTGCTGTGAAGGTATTTTGTTAAGGCAGCCAAAGCTGAGACACTCCCCCGATCATTCTAATGTCCAGTGCCAAGGGCCTATGCTTTGAAAATCTGTATTCTAGTCTTAAGCCAAAACTCTCCTCCCTGCTTCCCCAACCACTACTTGAGCTTTCTTCTTCCTAATGGCTCTCTCAGCCGTCTGGACAGGCTTCTTCTCGGGTACAAGTCACATTCATGTCACTGACCTGTGACTTTGCCTTTTTTTCCCGAATGCATCACACAGTGCATGGACTAGAGCAGGCATTCAGAAAGTGTTCATTTCGTGATTGAATAGGTGAATGAATGACTAAGCAAATGAATGAATTTATATCACATAGAATAAGTAACTTCCCTTTTGGTATCTCCCTAATCCTTCCAACTCTGACTTGAGGAAGCTATGACTTGCTTTCAAGATCATTTTCCAGGCCTGGCGTGGTGGCTCATGCCTGTAATCCCAGCACTTTGGGAGGCTGAGGCAGGTGGATCACCTGAGGTCAGGAGTTCAAGACCAGCCTTGCCAACATGGTGAAACCCTGTCTCTACTAAATATACAAAAATTAGGCAGGCTTGGCGGCAGGCGCCTGTAATCCCAGCTACTCGGGAGGCTGGTGCAGGAGAATTGCTTGGACCCAGGAGGCAGAGGTTGCAGTGAGCCGAGATCGCACCACTGCACTCCAGCCTGGGCAACAAGAGCAAAACTCTGTCTGAAAAAATAAAATAAAAAAATAAATAATAAGGTTATTTTGCATTCATTCTATTATTTTGTGAGAATGTTTCAGAGTCATTGCTTGGGAATCCAGCGGTGAAAAGTGGCCCATAAATACAATCTAATGGAGGCCCTCCGGTTGTTCACTAAAACTCAGAGAAGATCATTTTCCAATCAGAGACATGCACAGGTGGAATGGTGCTGGGATCTTCCCTTCCCTGCAGGAAAGCCCTGGTCAGCCAGGTCAAATGTGGGTAGATGGTATGCTCTTCTCCGCCGAGTGCTGAGCAAAGCCTTGGGCTGGAAATCCAGGTAGGGAGGTTGAGGACACATTTGGAATTAAAACACAATAAGCCCCTTCATTCCTTCCCCATTCACATCTTCCATTCTTAAGGCTGGAAAAAAAAAAGACCCCTTACTCCCTCATGCAAGACTGCCCCCAGGCTTCATCAGAGCCTTAACTGCTGTCTCTGGCTGTGTTGTAAGCACCGTGACAATGTTCGGGTTAGGTGTTTAGAACAGTATGATGTCAGTTGGGCTCGTGATGAAAGAGTCGCTGACAGACAGTGCAAGCCAACACCATGAGAACAGCTCAGGCTATGAGGTCATTCAGTCCAACAGGTAGGCAGGCCTGTTTTCTTAGCCCTGACATTCGATGCCCCGCCAGTTATTCAGTAACCAGAAATGAGGCGACTCCCACAAATTCCTGGATCTCCATGGGGATGGCGAGGGAGGGGCTGCACTTCGTCTGCCAGACTGTGGGTTTGATCAAGGGCACCGGAGGAGAAGCCAGACCTGGAAACCTGCCTCCAGGAAGATGTGTGGATGGAAGAAAACGCAAGGAAGATAATCAGAGGCAAGTGGGATCATTCCTGCAGAGGTGAAAAATGATTCTGCATCCCATTTAATCCAATCATGCCCTGCTCCGAGAGAGGAAGGTGAAACACCCTCAGTCTGAACTCAGATAAACGAAGCAGCCAGTTCATAGCAAATTTGCTTTTCAAAAGACTGGGAGAGAAGGGAATTGGTGGAGCTTTTTTTCTGTTTGTTGAGGAGGGAGATTATTTATTAACTTGTTTATTTTACTACCCAATATATACCACACATAGGACCCTACATGCAAAGATTTCATAGCTTTAAGAACATGAAATATTTTAATGAGAGACTGTAACTAACATTTCAAAATGTAAGTTCAAGCCAAACCTACTTTCGTTTGAACATTTCATAGAAGTTAAAGGAAACGGAGGTTGTAAGGTTTTTTTTTTTTATTTTACGTGTTTATTTATTTAGAGACACAGTCTCACTTTGTCACCCAGGCTGGAGTGCAGTGGCACCATCTCAGCTCACTGCAGCCTTGACCTCCCAGGCTCAAGTGATCCTCCTGCTTCAGCCCCAAGTAGCTGGGACTACAAATGTGCACTGCTATACCTGGATAATTTTGTGTATTTTTCATAGAGACAGGGTTTCGCCATGTTGTTCAGGCTGATCTCCAACTCCTGAGTTCAAGCAATCAGCCCACCTCGGCCTCCCGAAGTGCTGGGATTACAAGTGTGAGGCACTGCATCCAGCCTTTAGATTTTGTTTTTAAGCATAATATTGGAGGTGGAGTGATCTTTTAGCTTCTCAGGGGGCTGCCATAACAAAAAAACATAAATGGAGTGGCTTAAAAGACCAAAAATGGACCCGGCTCGGTGGCTCATGCCTGTAGTCCCAGCACTTTGGGAGGCCGAGGAGGGTGGATCATCTGAGGTCGGGAGTTCAAGATCAACCTGGCCGACATAGAGAAAACCCATCTCTACTAAATATACAAAAATTAGCCAGGTATAGTGGCAGGCGCCAGTAATCCCAGCCACTCAGGGAGCTGAGGCAGGAGAATCACTTGAAGCCGGGAGGCAGAGGTTGTAGCAAGCTGAGATTGCACCGTTGCACTCCAGCCTGGGCAACAGAGCGAGGCTCTTGTCTCAAAAAAAAAAAAGACCGAAAATGTATTATGTCATGGTCTGGAGGCCAGCAACCTAGAACCTAGGAGTCAGCAGTACCATGCTTCCTCCGAACCCTGTAAGGGAAACTCCTTCCTTGCCTCTTCCTAGTCTCTGGTGGTTGCCAGCAATTCACAGCATTCTTCAGCCAGCAGCTACATCACTCCAGCTTCTGCCTCCATCTCGCCTCGTGTGTCTCTGTCTCTGTGTCTCATCCACTTTTATGACACCACTCATACTGGATTAAGGGCCCACCCTATTCCATTATGACCTCATCTTTATTAATTACATCTGCAATGGCCCTATTTCCAAATAAGGTCAATGCTGAGGATCTGGAGGTGAAGACTGAATATCTTTTTAGGGGACACAATGCAACCCCCAACAGCTATAATCAGACCAGCTCATAAAAGAAAAACAAAGAGCTCACAGCTTCCAACTGGCTCCTGTCAGCACTGGGAAGGCCCTTTTGCATCAGCAAAGCTACTGATACATCAGCGATTCTTTCCAAAGAGGGGAACAAACCATTCATTCATCACTTATTTTTATTAATAGTAGTCGAACTAATATACTAATCCTAATAGTACTACTAATAGTAAAAATAATTGAGGACATGCAGTATATGAACAGGTAAAAGCCAAACTGTTGTGGTAGAAGGCCGAGAGGGCTTATAAGAGCCCCTCCTGCTCAGCACCACCGCAGGCCCTAATCCCATATTCCCTGGGGATGAAAGGCCTTGAGGCATGGTTTAAAAGTCGTTAGACTACCCATGGAGAAACTGAGGCCCAGAGGGGCAGCAGTGAAAACCTTCTCCAGGGACACACACAGTAAGTCTACGGCAGGCGGGACTGGAACCTGCGTCCTTCTCTGATTTCTAGTTCAAAGCCTTCTGTACACGCTCATGTTCTTGGGGTAAAGAGAACAAGAAGATGGAGTTTCATGCTCTCTGGTCTTCCTTTTCAACCAGACTGACTCTCTGTTCCTGCAGGCTCCTCTGTGTCCCCACACTGCATTTCCTGGCAAGGAACATCATTCATATCCAGCCCTAGGCCCCGGGTATGTGCTGTGATTCTCATCCCAGGGGCAGGGGAAGGGACTCGATGACTTTCTGGGTCTTTTCCAGTCCAGGGCTACTGCAGCCGCAATTAGGCTTCCAAATTCTGGTTCTAGTCTGCCATTTCCTTGCTCTGTAACCCTGATGAGGTCCAAACTCCCTGGGAGTTACCCCACTGTCACAGTGGCCCTTCCATCCCTCTCTGGAGGAGAAAAATTAAGGTTCACAAAACACAAACGGGGGGCTGTTTTTTCACAAGTTTGCTCTGAACCCATCTTTTCCTGATCCACATGATTGACAGAGATAGAATGAGGTGGGGTGTGTTGGGGGGCGATGCACAGGCTTTACAAAGGAAACAAGCCCCCAAGGACATTTCCAACTCAATCGGGGAGTTTAGAAATCCAGACGCAAAGAACTACCTCTGAAACCCAGTTTTTTAGTCCAACCAACTAAACCCTGGGAGGACCTTCCAAGGAGGCAGAGGTGCCGTCATGAAATGCCCTGTTCACATCAGAGGTCAGGCTGACTTCTGTCCATTAAAATTACTCTCTAGAGACTCATTGCAACCTTCAAGGGGGGTGACTCTGGAGTCACTCTCCTACCAATCAATGGAAGGACAGTAGTTTGGAGAAATCTCCAGAGAGTAGTGCCTCTAGGAGTCACGATCGGCCTCGATGTGTGGATTCAGGACATCTGCATTCCAGCCTGGGCTCTGCTACTTACCAGCAGATAACTTGGGACTAATCTCTTAAGTACTCTTGAGCCTGTCTCAGAGCTGTAAGTTGCAGCAGCATTCATTCAACACTCATTGGGCACCTACAACGTGCCCGGTGCAGTGCAGAGGGATGGCATATTTTGCCCCTCTCTACTTCACAGGCTGCTGTGACTATCAGGCTATTCGGAGTCTGGAAGTGGCTGCTAAATGGTCGTGATGTGTAAATACTGTTTCTACTATAGGACTCCCATGGAGCGGGAGACCCCTCCTCAGCATGTCCCCTACCCCTCGGATGTTCGTGCTCTGATTTCATATCAAAGCGATGTGATTAGCTCCGAGGTTTTTCATGATTTTCCTTCATAAGACCCATGTTGAGGGCTCAAGTGACACCTGAAAAAGTAGGATTCATGCAAATAGGCATTCTCCAATTTATCTTTTTAAATGGTGAATGGTATGGACTTTGCCTTATTCATCCTACAGGGTCATGCACACGGTTCGTGCTCAATGAATATGTTGAATGAATAAATTAGCGAATGAATGCATAAAGGCAAACCTTGCCTCCAAGAAGGAGAATTAGTAAAATGGAATCAGAAGGAAGGAAAACTTCTCCATGAGTTTATTTTATCCATCTCCCAGGAAACCAGCATCCTCTCTAACCCTCTCCAGCTCCTGTGAATGACTCAAGATTGTGCATTCCCTCTCCAGCTACGACATGGAAACCCTGCGTCTAGTGATCTTCGTGCACTGTCAGGAGGCCAGGTGCGACTCCAGGAGCTCAGGCTCCCGACATCTCATTATAGCAGTCATACGAAGGAAGTGGGCGACGCGGGTGTCCCCCACCACCCTCGCACTAACTGCTAGGGCCAAGAGGAATATTTTCATCCAGTCTTTCTCCCCCTTTCTTTCTTCTTTTAAGCTTCTTCCAGTGATAAAAGCTGGAGCAAATTGAAATTGGCAGCTCTGTGGTCTTCAAGCAATAGGAAAAGTACTAGAGATCATGTGAACGACACTTTTGAAAACCTTTAAAAAAAATCTAATCTTGCCTCAATAAAAACGACATCATGTCACTGTAATCGGCAGGGGAAAGGCTTGGAAGTTGCTGGCAGTGGCCCAGCAGAGTTCAGGGGTTATGCTGGCGGTGGTGATTTCCCACGGGAAAGGTAGACAAAGAGGACTGCCTCTCAGGTGAGCCTCTAGGCCTGTCAGGTACAAAGCGGAGTGGGGAGGAATAAGGCCCCCCGCCCCCCGCCATGCCGAAGTCTCCCGGTCATCTCCCGCACTGCTGTAACAGCACTCAGAGGCAGGCTCCTCCACCCTCCTCTCCCATCCGCCCTTCTACCTGATGGAGCTTTTGGCTGTGCTCCTCCCTCTGGTTGGATGACTTTAAGGGAGAGATGAGACAACAGCTAACCTGGGAAGTCTCGATGACAGTAATCTCCTGGTGAGGGCACAGATCTACAGCCAAGGAGGGTGGCACTAAATGCCCCAATTGCACTCAAGTGTGGAGTCCTTGCAAATTCACCCCTATGTGGTGTGAGCCAAGGACAACAATCAAATGGCAGGTTGACCACGCTGTAGCTGGCCATTCAGCACGGAGGCTGCTTTAGCCTGGGAAGTGCAGTGCTCAGAGCTGGTTTTCACAGCACTGCAGCTTACTTTCCATGGGTAGTTACCGTCTACTACTAGCCAGTAATCCATTAGCATGGATGGGTATATAAGGGACAGGCAAGAATGGCCGCTGCAAGGTTTGAGGGACACGGGCCACAGACGGAAGGGTTACTTTTCATGATCTACCCTTTTGTACTGGTTGACATTTTTAAACATGTTTTTAAGTTCAATCATTCAATAGATAAGGAAACAAATCCATTCGCAGCAAATGAGTCTTCAGATGATGCCTGCCTCTCCTGCATCCCCCCTCATCTCCCTTCTCAGACTGGGGGATACTGGGGGATACAGAGTGGCCCAACGGGGAGAAATCTGGAATTTCACTTTTACTTGAAGGGCAGAGGGAGAGGCAGAAACATCTTTTTTTTTTTTTTTTTTTTTTTTTTTTGAGATGGAGTCTCACTCTGTTGCCCAGGCTGGAGTACAACGGTGCGATCTTGGCTCACTGCAACCTCCTCCTGGGTGCAAGTGATTCTCCTGCCTCAGCCTCCTGAGTAGCTGGGATTACAGGCATGTGCCACCATGCCCGGCTAATTTTTGTATTTTTAGTAGAGACGGGGTTTCGCCATGTTGGCCAGACTGGTCTCATACCCCTAACCTCGGGATCTGCCCATCTCGGCCTCCCAAAGTGCTGGGATTACAGGCGTGAGCCATTGTGCCCGGCCAAGACATCGTTTTTATATAAAAAGAAATATGGGTGCAATAGCTCACGCCTATGATCCCTGCACTTTGGGAGGTGGAGGCGGGCGGATCAATTGAGGTCAGGCGTTCAAGACCAGCCTGGCCAACATGGTGAAACCCCATCTGTACTAAAAATACAAAAATTAGCCAGTGAGGTGGCATACACCTATAGTCCCAGCTGCTCAGGAGGCTAAGGCAGGAGAATCACTTGAATCCGGGAGGTGGAGGTTGCAGTGAGCCAAAATGGCACCACCGCACTCCAGCATGGATGACAGAGTGAGACCCTGTCTCAAAAAAAAACAAAAAAACAAAAAACAAAACAAGAATCCATGTGGAGTACGATGCAACATGTACTTGCATGAGTAAGAGGAAACATAATACAGTGTCTCATTCTTACCATATGCCATATACCAACAAGCCAACCACCGAGCCCGGGATGCACTCAGTGCTGGCTCTTGTGTTTAAGGGCCTCTGAGGCTGCAGGGGAGTTTGAGGTTGTACCTCCCTCCAGGGGCTGCACACGTGAAGCAGAGCCTAGTTGCCGTCCATGACCTAGACGGCTGGTGTTCAGAGAGCTGGTGGGGGCTGGGGTGGTGGTTGCCCGGAAGGGCAGGAAGGATCTTGATTGGCTGAGGCCACTGAGGGCTAGGAGACTGTATGAGCAAATGTCGGTGGTGGCTTGGCCTTAGAAGGTTGGTCCTGGGACAGAGACAAGTATGAGGTGCAGCATAGAGACAATAAAAGTGGACCCAGATTATAGAAGGCTCCCACGAGGGAGTCACAGAGTTTACACTCCATGTGGCCAGCGAGTGCCACCCAAACTTGCCTCTGCACCTCCTGTGTTCAACCCTCACAGTACGTCCAAAATCCAACTACCTCTTTCCTACCATTCTATTCCAAGCCACCTTCACTTCTTACCTGGATTAAGGTTGCAGTTTACCTCTATCCTTGCCTACACAGAGCAGCCAAAGTGATCCTTTACAAAGATGAAGCATGTCAGCCAGGCGCAGTGGCTCACACCTGTAATCCCAGCACTTTGGGAGACTGAGATGGGCAGATCATGAGGTCAGGAAATCAAGACCATTCTGGCTAACACGATGAAACTCCATCTCTACTAAAATACAAAACAGTAATCAGGCATGGTGGCACGCACCTGTAGTTCCAGCTACTCAGGAGGCTGAGGCAGGAGAATCACTTGAACCAGGGAAGTGGAGGTTGCAGTGAGGTTGAGTGGAGGTTGCGCCACTGCACTCCAGCCTGGGCAACAGAGCAAGACTCCGTCTCATAAATAAAAGAATAAATAAATAAATAAGGAGCATGTCACGTAACCGCTTTGCTCAAAACTTTGCAATGGCTCCTGCCTCCCCGAGAGCAATGGCTAGACCTTTAGAATGCTCCTTCCCACCAGCCTGCACCATCAGGCCCCAATCGCTCTCACTCTCAGCTCCATCTCCCTCCTCTTCCCCTTGCTCACTTTGCTCCAGTCACTCTGGCCCTCTGGCTGTTCCTAGAGCAGGTGGTCCTGCCTCAGAGCCTCTGCGCCTGCTGTTCCCTCACTCTAGGAAGCTTCCCCCAACAAGCTCAAAGTCAAAGTCATCTCTCTAAGGCCTTTCCTGAGCATGCAATTTAAACCTGCACCCTCCTGGCACTCCTTTTCCCCTTTCCCCATTTAATCTCCCTCTATAGTCCCAATCACCTTGTAAAATAGCATCCAACCCATTTATTTATTGTGTTTATCTATCTCATCTAAAATGTAGGCTCCAAAAGCATACGAGTTTTTTTTTTTTAATTTCTGCTTTGTCAGAGTGTAATGTCAGGCAAACTCTTCCTTCGGAAGAGTTCCGATTAATAAATGTTGAAGGAATGAGGCAAATTTGAAAAAATCCCCATTAGATCACCACAATAACAGTTGCTACAGGCAAGATCCTTTGATGTATTCTAAATTTAGTGGACAGAAGTGTAAGCAGAAATAGACCATTTGCATAGTATTGAAGTACTCCCCTCCACCCCCTACAAAAAATATTTAGGAAACACAAAGGGAAAATTGTAACTTTACAGAGAGTCACCCTTGCAGAAACCACTTCAACCGAGTGATCATGGTTAACATCGGCCGTGAGATAAAGTGGCATCATGGAACCCCTGACATGCCTGGGAAGGGCACGTTCTCTCTGTGATGTCTTTCCAATAAAGCAGCTCCTCGACACAATCCTGAGAAGACACCACACACACACAAAAGGAGGAGCAGGCTACAAAATCATTAACTAGTCCCCTAAACCATCACCAAGTGCAGGAGAGTAAGGTCATGTGACCTCTACATGCACTGTGGAATCCCAGATGGAATCCTATAACAGAAAAAAGGACTTGAGTAGGAAAAAATGGTAAAATCCAAATCAAGTCTGCCATTTTTAGTATTGTAGCAAGATTATTTTCTTAATTTTGATGACTATTCCATGGTTGTGTAAGACTAACATAAGGGGAAGTGGGTTAGAGGGTAAAAGAGAGTTCACTGTACTATTTTTGCAACTTCTCTGTAGATCTAAAATTATCTCAAAGTAAAACATTTTGAAAAAGAACCATCAGAGGTAACTGCAAATTTGTCAGTCTTCTTTCACAGAACTTTATATTTCTCGGCAGTGAGGAGGGAAAATCAGTCTAGAGATATCATTATTAAACGTGGAATTTGGAAGAAGGGTCTGCCAGTTAGTTGCTCAAGTAACAAACCTGATGTCTTTGTTTTTTTTTTTAAAGGTCTCACTCTGTTGCCCAGGCTGGAGTACAGTGGCACAATCACAGCTCACTGCAGCCTTGACCTCCTACGAACAAGTGATCCTCCCACCTCAGCCTCCAGTAGCTGAGACCGCGGCTGGACACCACCATACCCTGCTAATTCTTCTTTTTTTTTTTTTTTTTTTTTTTGGCAGAGATGGAGTCTCCCTATGTTGTCCAGGCTGCTCTCAAACTCCTAGGCTCAAGCTATCCTCCCACCTTGGCCTCCCAAAGTGCTGGGACCACAAGCACGAGCCACCACAACCCACTCACTCAGTGGCATCTTTGGACCCCTCTTTCTCCATCATGGTCCAATCCAGTCACCAAGACTTGTCGGGTCTCTTAATCTCTTGAATCCCTCCTGCTCTCTAGCCCCACCAGCCCCTCAGAGGCCAGACTTTCTCTTCTCATCCGGGTTACTGCTGGAGCCTCCTCTGGAGTAAGGGGAAAATAGTGAAACTCTAGGGAAGGGTGCCCTTTGCAGACCTGGAAAGGCTCTTCCTTGCAAATGAATGTCAAAACCAGGGAGACGGAAAACCAATGTACATGATACGGAAACCGGGATGAAAAACTGCCTCAAATCTACCAACAAGTGAAAGGAAAAATCTACAAAACGGAAAAGTCCGTCTTGGTCATTCTGCACAGTCTTTATTCTGTGAGAGAAAGCAGTGGTCCCCACTTAGGATATCAAAGACTGAGGTCCCACGTTATCTCCAGGTTTTACTCAAAGAACTCTGCATATTTGGGTATTATTTTTATCTCTCCCTTTTGTTTATTGTCTCAGGGTAAACACTTGTGATTCATAAATGCCTTAAGAGTGAATCAGTATTCTCCTGTTCAAACCAATAGAGGCCACATCAAACAATAACCTACAAGGTATTATTAATCATTAAATAGCACATATATGAGCACTCAGGAAAGGGAGCCATTTTTCTTTTCTTTTCTTGTTTGTTTGTTTGAAGGAAATTAACAAAGTACTACAAACCTTGACTTTGAACTATTCAGAAAAGAAGTTTTTTTTTAACTATTAAAAACTTAGTTAAATTCAAGGCTAAAAAGGGCAAATATTTCACGTGGGAAAGTGCTCCTTCGTTTGGGAGACTTCCTTCAGCCATTAAACTATGGCCTGGACTTCAAACTGTAGCAGTTACTTTTTCCATAAGTTCACACTCTCGAAAAATGAACATTCTCAACCATGGTCGGTAGAAGCAAGAGTCCACTGTAGAATTTCTACGCCGTAGCCACACCTGGGTGCAAACTGACAGGTAGGCAAGTCCAGAGCACACCTGCTCTATCGAAGAAGAAGAAACCAAGTCATGCTAAATACACTGTAAGCACAGCCGTCACAGGACCTCCCTCTCCTTCTCCCCTATGCACACTAAAAGAGGTCCTCTAGGCTCAAAAATGGGGTTCCTCCCTCTGTGGATGGTAGATCAATGGTATCACCCCTCACAGATATGGAGGCGCTAAAACATGAATGATTTTTTAATAATCTTTCTTCTCCCTGTCCCTCAGGAAGCATCTCTGCTGATACCACGACTGCATGGACACGTGAATCTAGCACGTGCAGTCGGAGGCCCACAGAACTGGGATGGTCATGTATCCCAGCTTATGCCATTTGTCCCAACATCAGTGTTACTAGCATTGTCTTCCACTCTCAAAAGTGTTCCAGTTTGAACCCTAAATGATACGGTCACCTCCACAGAGCTGGAGCAGGGAGGGTCTTGGTGTTCATCCTTCCCATCAATCTTATCTCCTACAAGTGAGATGGGGGTCCAAGGAGGGTGTGCCCACATTTATGCTTTTGATTTGCCCCTCCCTCTGCAGCCCTTCCCACGCCCTCCTGTCCCTGTGAGGGAGGGAGGACCACCCGCACATCCTGCACGCCAGGCCCATATTGACGCCTGATGCTTTTGCCTCCATTCAGATCTCTTCCTTCTGTGAACCTGAGGCTCGTTTCAATTATTCAAGGCAGGACCACAACAAGCTCTGCATCTGCCTGCACACAAAGCCAAAATCACAGTGCTCGGGTGGTGGGGACCCTTTTCCCTGAAAAAGAAGAAGTCAGATCATTTTTTAAGTTCTCTCCCGGCCCTAGAACCTGCGATTCATAAGAAATTGGCTGAAGCTTTTGGTTTGCCAGTATACTCATGAACCGGTTTACCAGGGTGGTTGCCATCCATTTCTTTGAAAACATTAGCATCTTGTGAATTTTCATGAGATGAACAAGGGTACCTATCTTACATATCAGAGATGTTTACTATACAGTAATAATAAAGGTAGCTGAGAACTTATATTGTATTTACAAAATGCCAGGCACTGTAGTAAGCACATTACATATATGGGTCCTCATAACACTCTGATAAGGTAGGTACAATGAATATCTCCCCATTGAACAGATAGGTAAATCAAGGTACAGAATTGTTATGTCACACAGCTAGAACGCAAGTAAGTGGAACACGAACCCAGGCAGTCTGGCTCCAGAGCTGGCCTTTTCGCCACCCTGCTATCCAGTTTCTCCTGAATATCTATGTAGATATATGTTCAGCATTCCTAACCGAAATAATCAGCAGGCCAGTCAAATCTCAGCTGTAAAACACTTGAAGTTCACAGAGCAAGTCACTATTTAAATCTTGAAGGGCATTTCGCCTCCGATTTATAGCCTCCTTTACCGGTATCACTCAGCATCGTAAAACAACAGGTGTGTTGGGGTGCTCTGTCAAAACAGGTGTTTCTGTGTGCTGTGTTTACACTTATTTAACCCAGGGTGTCTGGGCACAATTGCTATTTATTTCTTAGTTATACAGAATCTTCCACGGGGAGCTCATATGAAAAGAGGTGTGAGGTGGGAAAAGAGGTGAGTAATGGCCCTGCCTCAGGACCTTTGGCTGGGCTTGTGTACTACCCCTGGCAACTGCCCACTGGGCTCACCTGTCCCAGCTGCCCTCCACACTTTCTTTTCCAGTCTTCCAGAAGGACCAGTGATCTGCCTACTGGCCTTTTTTCCCTTTCCATCTGCTTCCCAGCAGTGGAACCTGCCTGCTTAAATCTTACTTATTAACTATACATAGATACGGCAGACTGCGATTACAGTAGAATTGTTTGGGAGCTCAGTATCTTGCCTCTTCCCACGTACCTTACCCTGGGAATTGCTTTGTACTTGCATATTGCCATGTGGTGGTGTGTCTTTAATAACCATCAATAAAGATACGCCTGGGAAAACATGGACAGCCACAGACTCCTCTACATTCACCTGACTGCACAGAATGGAGCTGTCTGCAGAGGTATCCCGGCTACCCAGAGGTGGTCACCAGGAGTAGTCAAAGTAAACCCACCCCCTTTGATTCTGCAGCCAAAAAGAATTTAGAAGAATATGCTCACCATCTGAGGGTTCCCTGAATCCAATAAAACCTGTTCTTAAGTCTAAGTTCATTTACGAATTTATTCTCCAAATATTTGAGAGTGACTGTTCTGTGAAAAGTATTCTACCTAATACCATGAGGTGTTTCGGAGCTTCTTTATCAGAAAGGCAAAGGATGTGGGAGGTAAGGAGAATCTTATTTTTTTTAGACAAGGTCTAGCTCTGTCGTCTAGGCTGGAGTGCAGTGGCACAATCTCAGCTTACTGCAGCTTTCGCCTCCCGGGTTGAAGTGATCCTCCCACCTCAGCCTCTCAAGTCGCTGAGACTACAGGCACATACCATCATGCCCAGCTAATTTTTGTATTTTCCTGTGGAGATAGGATTTCGCCATGTTGCCTGGGCTGCTCTTGAAATCCTGGGCTCAAGTGATCCAGCCACCTAGGCCTTCCAAAGTGCTGGGATTACAGGCGTGAGCCACTGTGCCTAGCTGGGAAATTTTTATAATATAAGCCTGGGGTGTCACACTCTGCACAGATTAATAGCGCTTGAATAGCAGGCGGGGATGGAAGTAACTGTGAAAAGAGGTATGTAATTTTGCCTTGCATGTAGTAGGTGCTCAAGAATATTTGAGTGGAATTAAGTTAAACAGACAATTAGAAATTAGATGGTCTTAGCCCCCTGACATACTGTCTGTCATCAGTGCAGGTTCACTCAATACAAAGAAAATGAGCGGAGACTCTACCCCTCCATCCAGGTGACAGGTGGTTCTAGATGCCGAGTCTAGGTCTGCCCCAGGTGCCAGGGCTTTGAGGGCAGGGGAGGAGATGAATAGCCACCCATAACAAGGAAATCGAATTCCTGAACTTGAGTACTGGGGTGCCTCCGTGACGGTGAGAGCCTATGGAGATAAAGGTCACAGCTGGATACACGTATGATACATGCACAGCGTGGCAACCTCCTCCAGGAGCCAGCAACGTGCTTGGAATTTATCAGGAGACCTCCCATCAGGTCAGGTGAGCCTGGCACACACCAGCATGCTGCAAGAGAACCCACTCTCCCTGAGTCCTCTCAGATTTCAACCAACGCTGGTCTGTGGAGGTCCAAGCCCGCAAAAGGACAGACTCCTTTTCCCTACTAAACATAACGTCAGTACACCGAATGGCGCTGAGGGAATCCAAAAATGAGCTCTGTCACGTAGACAGTTGCCCACAGTGGTTGAGGAACTATGGAGATTCATGCTCGGTCCTTTCTCGGAAGCTCCAAGGATTCGGCGTACTGCCTCACCCTTTGTTCTGAGCCACTGTCCCCTGACCTCCTGCCCCAAACCATCACCCCTAAACTGAGTAGCAGGGTATGGTCCCCGTAAGTCCCCAGTCCTGGTCTTCATTTCCAAACAACCCCACAACCTTTTCCAGCCTATGAGATTATATATGCATATATATACACACAGACATATACAAACGTGTATATATGTGTATATATATAAAATGTGCATATATACACATACACATAAAAAGTGTATATATATACACATACATACATATAGCTAGATATATAAAAACATGTATTTTTTTACTTTAAGTTCTGGGATACATGTGCAGAACGTGCAGGTTTGTTATATAGGTATACATGTACCATGGTGGTTTGCTGCACCCATCAAGCCATCATCTAGGTTTTAAGCCTTGCATGTATTAGGTATTTGTCCTGTTGCTCTCCCTCCCCTTGCCCCCACCCTCTGACAGGCCCCAGTGTGTGATGTTCCCTCCCTGTGTCCATGTGTTCTCATTGTTCAACTCTCATTTATGAGTGAGAACATGCAGTGTTTGGTTTTCTGTTCCTGTGTTAGTTTGCTGAGAATGATGACTTCCAGCTTCACCCATGTCTCTGCAAAGGACATGATCTCAGCATACGTATGTTTATTGCAGCACTATTCACAATAGCAAAGAATTGGAACCAACCCAATGCCCATCAGTGATAGATTGAATAAAGAAAATGTGGCACATCTACACACCACGGAAGCCTACGGGATTTTATGTTACACCTCTGGCAGCACAAACAGCATGGAACGAACAACTAACCAGTACAAAGTGATGCAGCTTCCAGAATTCCACAAGGGCCCTCATTCTCAAACCTGGTCTTCTTTTCTGAGATCTTCCCAGAAAGGCTTTCTGCACTAAATGCTGAACCAGGCAGCTCTACCCTCAGTTCAGGGAGGCCTAGGACCCTACCTCTGTGTGTCATTTCAAGAATCTGCTCAGTCATCTTTTTGCTAAGTGAGATCCTTCCCCTCATGTCTCTCCCTTCTGATTTTCCCCCACAAGAACAGGACCTTCCCTCACTTCCTCTTCCCACAAAGATGTGCCTGTCCTCTGGATTACTGACACTCTTTACCAGCTTGACAGACATCTCTTTTGTCCTCTGTTCCAGTTTCTGGAAATCTGATTCTTATCCATGGCTTTCCCTAAGAAAGAGAAGTCAGCACTCTCCTGGCCTGTAAGCTCCTTTCTCTACCCTTTCTCTCTAGAGGTACTATTTTCCAGAACGCCCGTCTATCCCATATCCGGAGTCCCCAACAGCCCGCAGTCCAGCCAAACATCTCCTGCATTGACCACAGAAGTCCAGTCTCTCCCCGCCTGGGATGCCCAACAAAGCCCTTCCAGCCTAGACAGTCTAGAACAAATGGCTATGTATGAGGACAGAATGCTATAGTGGACTCGAAAGTGCCTCGTCAACTGTCAAGTAATACCTTGTGGTGACATGTACCTTAGGTACCTCCCACTCTGTGGACGAGACCAGAAGGTCCCAGTCATGCTAGACCCCATCAGTCTTTCTTTCTTTTTTTTTTTGAGACACAGTCTCAGTATGTTGTCCAGGCTGGAGTGCAGTGGTGCAATCTCAGCTCACTGCAATCTCTGCCTCCTGGGTTCAAGTGATTCTCATGCCTCAGCCTCTGAGTAGTGAGGACTACAGGCACGCGTCACCACGCCCAGCTAATTTTTTGTATTTTTGGTAGAGACGGGGTTTTGCCATGTTGGCCAGGCTGGTCTCAAACTCCTGGCCTTAAGTGATCCATCCGCCTCAGCCTCCCAAAGTGCCAGGATTACAGGTGTGATCAACCATGCCCAGCCCTATCATCTTGAGCTTAGCTGTGGCAGCTGCCCGGACCATCTTCTCTTCTTCTCTATGCCTGACATCTAAAAGGAAAATACATATTTCATTTGCAAACATCATCTCTCAACCACTTGGAAGATCCATTATTTTTCTCACTTCTCCCTCTCCTAAATGTGAAGCCGGCCAGCAGCAGTGTCTTAGTGTTCCAGGCCCTTCGCTGTATTCCTACCATCATGTCTTCTCTGGTCCTGAGATAAAAGCTTAGCACCACCGGAGCATTGATTCCAGAGCTAGAATTATTGCCTCTTCTAATCTTCCTTTCAGAGTGCAAATCAGAGGAACACACTAGCAATTATAAGAAGAGAGGACATGTGGCTTGGCTTGGTTTGGTTGACTGAGAGGCAGCCTGCCTATCCTGGACAGACCCTGCAAAAGGCTTCCTATGTCCTGGAGCTGAGAAATTAAGATCCCTTCTTTTTCAGAGAATATAGGGTGATGAGCAAATCTGAGAAAGGAGAATCACAGCACAGCAAACCTGGGACTATGCTCTGTAACCCTACCAAAATCACTCACCAGCAGATAGCTCAGGGTCTTAGCTGTAAAATTCATGTTTGGTGGTAATGTTAGTCACTTGTTGTAGATGATATTTGAAAATGTTTTTCTCCTATAGAGGGATATAGTAAAGAGAGTTTCTAGACTGGCAGGCAGTTCTGGTTTTTGCTATTTCCCCTCTGGGAAGCTGCTTGACCCTGTGCAAGTCGCTTCTTCCTGGGCTGTTTCCTTATCCATTAAAGCAGTGGGCTGACTCGGTGACCTCTTAGGTCCCTTCTGCCGTCTCTTCCAGCTTCCATCTTTCTATAATCTATGAGATAATGCAAGAATGCTGATGATGATTATTGTAACTAAAAATATGTTGTGGCCAGGTGCGGTGGCTCACGCCTGTAATTCCAGGACTTTGGGAGGTCAAGGCAGGCAGATCACCTGAAGTTGGGAGTTCCAGACCAACCTGACCAACATGGAGAAACCCCGTCTCTACTAAAAATACAAAATCAGCCAGGCATGGTGGCACATGCCTGTCATCCCAGCTACTTGGGAGGCTGAGGCAGGAGAATCACTTGAAACCAGGAGGCAGAGGTTGCGGTGAGCCGAGATTGCGCCATTGTACTCCAGCCTGGGCAACAAGAGCGAAACTCCATCTAAAAAAAAAAAAAATTGTGTGTGTATATATATACACACACACACATGTATGTTGTATGGCCAGGTGCAGTGGCTCATGCCTGTAATTCCAGCACTTTGGGAGGCCAAGGTGGGCGGATCACTTCAGGTCAGGAGTTCAAGACAAGCCTGGCCAACATGATGAAACCCCATTTCTACTAAAATCACAAAAATTAGCCAGGTGTGGTGGCGCGTGCCTGTAGTCTCAGCTACTTGGGAGACAGAGGTGAGAGAATCGCTTGAATCCAGGAAGTAGAGGTTGCAGTGAGCCGAGATTGCGCCACTGCATTCCAGCCTGGGCGACAGAGTGAGACTCCGTTTCAAAAAAAGAAAAAAGAAAATACGTTGATTCATCCCAAATCACTTTCAGGTCCTGAGTTTTACCAAATGGTTTTTCTGGATAGCTAAGTTTTTCTGTTTTTGATTTTTGGAGAAATTTGGTCTGACGTTACCATTTGAACAGCTTATCAGCAAGGCAAACAAATGCATGCCCTGAGTTTAAAGGGGATGGGTTCCACCCCACATTCCAGAGGCTTCTTGAGGTCCCTGGGCCTGCCCCCACATGCCCCAGCCCCAGCATGGCTCTGACCCTTTCAGGCACAAGGGTGCAAGTTAGCATCCCTGTGATCCCTCAGGGATACCCTCCTTCACCCCTGATCTTGCAGGTTCGCCTCACTGAAGCTCTGCTCAGAGGTTAGGAGGTTGGCAGGGACATTTAGAGCCTTCCCACCACCGCTGCTGTGGCTGGGCCAAACGTGTGAGTTAAGCCATTCCAGGATGCCCCACCCCCACCCTACTGGGAAAGGCTTTCTTGGCAACCATCCTCTTTCAGAGCCCATTAGAAAAGTGCACATTCCCTTGGTTTCACTGGCTCCAAGTGAGTGTTGGAGGGTGGGGGGAGTATTACAGGCTGCCATTAGCCCATGTTGAAAGCTTCTGCTTTCCACCCCCAACTCCAGTTTGCAGTGCAAGGTCCTAGCTTGGCCAGGAATCAACCAGGCGTTTTGTTCAGAAGTAGCAACTTATTTTTATCAAAGATGGAATGCAGTTGCAGTTGTTTCTAATGCCTCTGCATGGAAACCAGGGCTCCTGCTGCAAGCACTCCCGACTCCTCTTTTCTCAGCAGACACTTTGCTTTCTCACCTATCCCTTTCTCCATCCAAAAATTGGATGCAGAGCTGCTCAAGTGCCTCAGAATTCGGGAGTAAAAAGTTGTAGAAATTCAAAGTGTCTTTATTGTCTATTTTAAATGCAGGCTTTGGTGATCACAACTCTATAAACCCAATCTAAAATTACCCAAGGACCACAGCAGTGTGGTGTGGCAAAAAGAGCTCCCAGCTGCCTTCTGCCCACCCTACACCCCCACACACCCCCAGCCTTATGTTGCTGTGGGCAGCTGAGCAAGTCCCTTCTCTCCCTGGGGCTTAGAGTACCCACTAGTAAGCAGAGATTCCCTGATCAGCTTTCCTTATCCTTTTTTGATTGCAAAGAGCTTTGCAATTCTGCTGAAAGCTGTGGAACCTCTTCTCAGGGAAAAAAAAGTGACGCATCAGTTTATGCATTTGAAAAGTATCTGTTAAGCTCCTGTTAAATATGCACATATAGACACACGTTGAAATTCCATTTCAGGGGCTTTACAGGTAAAAAAAAAAAAAAAATCCTGGTTATGAATTCTGTGAACAGCATATACAGACTGCTAGCTAGAAAGACTATGATACTGATTCTAGCAGAGGGTTCTCAAGCTACCAGCCAGCACATGCTAGAGAACCGGGGCAGCAAGGTGGTCATTACAAAGGTGACCTCTACTTGCCCCCCCTTCCCAGCACCCCATCTGGCACGCGCCCCAGCAAACATGCGTGCACAACCAGCCTGGAATGTGCTGTTTCTGGGCACTCGGACTGCTGGAAGCTGGCTGCAGCCCTGGAGAGACAACAAACATGTCTTTCTACCCTGGGCTTTATTTTTCTCACGGTCCCTGAAAGGGCTGTGATCAGGTGATATGTGTGGGACTGCTCCCTGTACAGGTGCGGAGCAGGTACCGAGGGGAGGAGAAAATCCGCCCTGTGTGTACTTACTCAAAGCTCTTTCAATAGCCCTCCCAGGATAGCTCTTGGCAAGGCAGCTACCACGTCTCTGGCAGGCTGGAGTGAATCTGAGTGTGAGAAAGTCAGTCATGCGGAGGAAAAGGGGAAAAAAAGCTTCAAATCCTCAGGCAAAATACCTTTTTTCTTCTTCTCTTGCTCTCTCCTTTCTGTAGCTTTAAACCAAACCCACAAACCACTCTGATACCAGGGGACAAAGGGGAGTTTCACTAGAGATGCAGTTATTTGTTTTATGGTTTGAAAGCAAACAGGTGATGCAGTAAGACAGAGAAAGCACCCTTCCAGGGTCAGGGCTGGGGAGACAGTGTGGGTGGAGACAAGCACGGGAGCCCCTGGTTGTATTTATTGCATGACACGGTGAGAACGATTCAGAACGATGCTGGTATCACAGTGGGATCAAAGAAGTGATCTCCTCTGACCAACTGGGCTCCAGTTTCTCTTTGCTTTGGGAGTCGGAGGAAAAGGATGACTGAAAAATAAAGGCTGTTTCTATCTATCGAAGAGTATTCTTCCAAATCCAGATGCTTCTTCCTGAGTTGAGGAGCTTACTGTCCCATTTGAGAAGGGGTGGGGAGAGGACAAAGTTGGGTCCTATTTTCACTGCCTAGGATAACTTTTCAGTTCCCTAGAAACTGAAAAGTCATCTATGAGCCCACATGCAAGAAACTCTTCTTGAATGGTTAAGAGTGGAAAGCCAGAGAGTTCCTGGAATTTATTTTTATTTACTTATTTATTTTTGGTCCAGACATAAATACATAGTTAATTTTTTTTGTCACTTGAGCCTCTGTCCCCCTATCGAAAAATGTGTGTGTGAGTTACTTGTGCCTTCTACCAGTCCAAGCACTCCCAAAGTGGCAATAAATGAGTTGATTAACTATTTGACCCACGAGGCTGCTTTAGGCACTGCAGTGAGACCCTAACTTGACCATATTCCATTCCCCATGTACTTTCAGGGCGCCAAATAGAGTGGGGAACAGAATCAGATGAAAACGTCTCTTAGAATGGGCAGGGGTGGCACACCCCAATAGTTAATGAAGGCCGACCAGCAGACGGCAGTCAATGTCATGGCAGAGCTTAGCAGAGCAGGCACTGGTTCTGAAAGATTTGGGGGGAACCTGGGAAGGGTTAACATGCTTCCCTGGGAAGGGTTTAGTTCCCCGGAAGAATCTGGGTCAGTGTATTTGGGAAGTTTTTAAAAAGTCAGACACTGAGTAGAAGCATTTTAAGAAGCTTGCAAAGCTTATTGGGGCCATGGCAGAAAGGAGGGTAACTTCACAGGCTCACCACCTTTCACCGAGAGGATTTTAACCACACAGGAAAACCCTACGTCTTCCAAAAGCAACAGACAATTTTCTGTCATCACCACTTTTCCATCTGTTTAAAATAAGAAAGAAAATTCCTTCCCCATTGGCCCCAGGTTGCAGGTCAACAAAGGAGGCATTGTTCACCATTTTTGCAGAACATGACAGGGCACAGCTCACTCTGCAACGTAAGAAAACATTAAAAAAAAAAAAAAAAATCTCAGAGTAGCCCAAGGGGCAGCAGTGAGTAAACCAAGCCTGCAATGAGGTAAATGTTTGGTTGCAGGCTGGAGGACTGTCCTGGAAGGTGGAAATGAGGCTTAGGTGAATACGGTCAGAGCCACGATTCCTTAGTTAAGACTCAGGAACTAAATCTGAGTTCCTGAGTTCCTGGTTGGGAGTTGGGAACACTGCATTAAAGGGTAGGCAGGGTTGAGTTGAACTCAGGTCCTAAGAGTGTGCAGTCAATGTCCAGAGGAGCTGATGTAGACAGATGCCTCTGGGAGTCAGTCTGCACCTGCCTCCTAGGAACCTTCTTCACTAGCTTGAACTGCGTAACTGCCCTTTCTGCCTCCAAACCCTGCAATCTGCTCTTCCACTTTTGCCAGAGCCAGCTTTCTAAAGGGAAACCCTGATGCCCCTCCTTTGCTCAAGAATGTTTCATGGCTCTCCATTGTCTAAAGATAAGGTCCAAAGTCCTTTAGCAAGATGTTTAAGGAGCTTGTGACATGGCCTCAAGCTGCCTCTTCTAGTCCTTCACATTTCCTAGGCTCCAGACCATGTTCTCTGAATAAAGTCTTCAAGTTCCAGGGTCTTGGCCTTTAATGCCATGGGTACCTGCATCCTCTCCAGCCCACGACTCAGCACATTCCCAATGCCCCAGTCCTACTTATTTTTCAAGGTACACAGGCCAATCTCTCCAGGAAATTTTCCAAAGTACCTCAACTTAAAAGTAATTTAATTCTCCTGAAACTCCATAGCATTTTACCTCTATCCAGACATATGTGTCTCTTGAACCTAGGACCCCCCAGAGGAATTTACTGGGACATCCGTAGATGTCAGCTGTACACGTTCATATGTATCTCTAGAGCGCTGGCTTCCAGAGGGCAATAACGGTCTGACTGCTGTAAACCCAGGTAGACCAGCAATACTGTTATCCATACAAGTGTGGTTTCATATTTTGTTTCCGTCCTCCTGATCTCTCAGGCCACCACCTAACTCAGAAAATAAAGGAAAGATAAAGGAATGCTCAGTCATCAATCAGAAAATCAGCATCTGTCTGCCCCTGCAGTTTACTGTCACCTTCTTGCAGGCTGCCACTGTATCTCTCATCGTGGAAATCCCAGGGTTTAACACAGTGTCTGACACTGCGCGTGTGTTCCACAATGAAAGAAAGAAGGCGGCTTGCCCACGGGTCACCCAGAGTGAGGAACCACTGAATCTCACCCGGGACGCAATCTGGCGAAACCATTGACAACATTATCTCAGTAGGGAGCTGGGAGGCAGGAAGGAATGAAGTGTCTGAGAACCGTGCTTCAGGCCTCCGGGAAGCGGGAAGGGCTGAGGGGGCGGGAGGCCACATCAAACAAGACGCTGGGCTCCCGGGCTGCCCGGAGCCGCGAGCCGAGCTCCCAGGCGGCGAGAAGGGCGGAGGGGGGGTTGGGGCACGGGGGCCGGCGACCCGGGCAGGCGGGAGGGAGGCGGAGGAGGCGGCCGGCCGGCCCAGGCAGTGCGCGCCGCCCGCCCGGCTCGGCAAATCCCCCAGGGAGGCCGCCGCCAGAGCCCTGGCGCTCCCGGCCCGGCGCCCGCCACGTGGCACCCGGCGGCGGCGGCGGCGACTCCTCCCGGCGCGCGGCCCGGCCAGCAGGCAGCACGCAGCCGCCCGCGCCGCCCGCCTCCTCCCGGCCGCCCGCCGGCGGCCTCCCGGGCGCAGTGAGGGGGAGCGGCCGGGCCGCCGGGACCCGGGGAAGGGGCGGGCGGCGCGAAGCCGCTTTAACCACAGTCGCCGAACGGAGGCAGGAGGCTGACCCGGCCGCTTCCTAAGTGCGGTCAGGCATCCCGTGACCGCGGCGGGCGCCCAGGGCCCCGCGTGGGGTTGGGCGGGGGCGAGGAGCAAACTCGGAGGCCCCCACCTCGCCCCCGGGCTGCTGCAAATGCGGCTTTCAGCCGAGTGAAAACCCCAAGCCCGAAAGTGAGGGTGGAGCGGCGGGGGGTGGAAGAATTCCCCACTCTCCAACCCGGGTGTGCGCTCCCCGCCCAGAAGAGCTGACCTTGGCCTGGGGAGGCGGGGGTGGGGAGAGAGGGTAAGCGCGGGGCTCGGCTTCCAGCCCGCCGCCCCTTCGGATTCCTGGCCCGGCGGGGCCGGAGGAGGGGGCCCCGGACACACACACACACCCCACACGCAGCGCGCGCCAATGAGCCCGGGCCAGGCGCAGGGGGCGGAGTTTTCCCAGGCTCGAGCACAGCAGCTGCTATTTACCTTCTTGGCTTCTCCCGGGGACCAGGAACCGGCCCCCGCTCTCCGCCGCCCGCCGCCGCCCCCCGCCTCCCTGCCCCCGGGGCGCGCGCACACACACTCACTCACACACGCACGCACACACACATCCTCCCGGCCCGGCCGCAGCCGCGGCGGCAATAAAACATCCTGGCACGTGCTCCGGCTCCAGGCGCGCCCACGCCGGCCGGCTGATGTCAAACTGCAGCTCGGCTGGTGTAGCTCTTAAAGGGCCCGCGCGGGCCGGGGGCCGAGGCCGCCCGCGGGGCGAGGAGGGAGAGGCTGCTTTCTTGACCGCCACCTCAACGCGCCGCAGAAACTAAAACCTACGGATGAAAAGGGAAAGGGTGGTGAAGGAGGGCGCGAGTCCCTGAGGCATTGCCCTCAGGGCCCCTCTTGTTCATTTTTTCATTTGAAATACCATTTCCTTCCACCCAGTTGGAAATTATTCTGATTGTTTCCTGGGGAAGCGCGGGGTCTAAGGCCCCAAATCCAGAAGAGAAATTTCTGAAAGACGGGGTGGGGGTGGGGTGGGGAAGGGATTCAAGAACTACCTTACTCCGAAAAACCTGCGTTTGTAAGGTAGAAGCCAATTTTTCCTTTTTCTGCATGGAAAAAGGAAAAAAAATGGCCCTTTTCCTGCATGATATACTTTCACACTCCTGAATGTGTAAAGTCTGAGCGGGAACTTTAGATATGTCGGTAACTCACACCTTTACACGAGTCCCGTCCCCCCCCCGCCCCCTTTTAACCACTGCTAATGTTTTTCTCTGCCCCTTTATACCTTTAAAAAATGTGTTTCAAATGAACTTATTACAGTCAAAGCAGCTCTGTTACATATGAGAGAGGGCATAAAGGGTAAAGACCCTGGCTCCAAAAGAAAGAGACAAGACCAAAACCAAAGCGGAAGGGAAAAAAAGATCACCTCTAAACCAAAGCCCAGAGGGAGAGTAGCAAAGGGTTAAAATCCTTTTGATTGACGTTGTAGCCTCCGGTGCCCTGGGCTCAGGCGCGCGCCATTGGCCGCCAGACCTTGTGCCTGGCGGCCAATGGGGGGGCGCGGTCCACGAGCGGTGCCGCGTGTCTCCTCCTCCCATTGGCTGAAAGTTACTGTGGGAAAGAAAGTTTGGGAAGTTTCACACGAGCCGTTCGCGTGCAGTCCCAGATATATATAGAGGCCGCCAGGGCCTGGGGATCACACAGGATCCGGAGCTGGTGCTGATAACAGTGGAATCCCCCGTCTACCTCTCTCCTTGGTCCTGGAACAGCGCTACTGATCACCAAGTAGCCACAAAATATTATTATAACCCTCAGCACTTGCTCAGTAGTTTTGTGAAAGTCTCAAGTAAAAGAGACACAAAGAATTCTTTTTCGTGAAGAACTCCAAAAATAAAATTCTCTAGAGATTAAAAAAAAAAAAAAGGAAAATGCCAGCTGATATAATGGAGAAAAATTCCTCGTCCCCGGTGGCTGCTACCCCAGCCAGTGTCAACACGACACCGGATAAACCAAAGACAGCATCTGAGCACAGAAAGGTAAGGGCGGTACCTGTATCTCTCTGCAGCCCCTCAAGATTAAGTAGGGGTTGGGGGGGCTTCTTTCTGTGTTGAAACCCCGGGATGAAATGGCAGATCCCATGGGAACACAGAACTCTTTTTTTATTTATTTGCAGTCATCAAAGCCTATCATGGAGAAAAGACGAAGAGCAAGAATAAATGAAAGTCTGAGCCAGCTGAAAACACTGATTTTGGATGCTCTTAAGAAAGATGTAAGTGGGAAAATGTTGCTCTTTCTTTTACTGAGAAAGCAAACACTTTCTCAGCTCCTAAGAGTGAAACCCCCCGCCTGCGGGGTCTAGCACTCGCCGGTACTGCGTTCTCCTAGGCGGGAGGGCCCGGCCTTATTCGCTGGGGTCCAGAGATATGCTTGCGCTCCGTGGCCGGGAGGAGAGACCCGCAGCACTCTGAAGCAACTGACACGGGGTTCACTTTCTTTTCTTGCCTCCTCCTATGTAGAGCTCGCGGCATTCCAAGCTGGAGAAGGCGGACATTCTGGAAATGACAGTGAAGCACCTCCGGAACCTGCAGCGGGCGCAGATGACGGGTGAGGGCGGCTCGCCGCGTCCCCCTGTGCGGGCGTCCCGCTCGCCTCGCGGTGATTTCTTCCAGACTTCCGCCCGTGGTTGTGAGAGGCATTCAGCTACATTTTACTGCCTTGGCTCACTCTCGCGTTCCCACGGTCTGGGGCTTATTTATAGCCACAACTCCAAGTTGTTACTGTTCCGGAAAGGGAGGGAAAGAGGTTGCAGCCGCTAGGGTGGCGGGCGGCGGGTAGGGTCGAAAGGACTTAGGACTGTGGCGGTTTGGAACTGCGTGGAGCCTGGGGGTCACTGGTTTAGCACTCCCTCCCGTTGCAGAAGGGGAAATGAGGCTTGGATGATGAATTGGGAGGCATTGTCCAAGGTCACATCGCGCGCGGGGGTGGGGGTGACAGATCTGTGGCTGAGATAGGCTTAAATGCAGCGACAGGGAATCGGGAAGGAGTGGCTCGGCTTTGGCAGCCAAGCTAATGTGTAGAGGTGGCTGGGGTTTTTTAAACCCATCCCACCCTCCCTGCCGGAGGCAGTTTTACGGGCCCATGGTCAGGGAGGCGCGCCACTGGGACCTCCCAGGGCGGAGGCAGTGGCCACGGGGCCAGGGCCGTTCGGTGACCCGTTTGTCTCCTTCTGGCCCGCAGCTGCGCTGAGCACAGACCCAAGCGTGCTGGGGAAGTACCGCGCTGGCTTCAGCGAGTGCATGAACGAGGTGACCCGCTTCCTGTCCACGTGCGAGGGCGTTAATACCGAGGTGCGCACTCGGCTGCTCGGCCACCTGGCCAACTGCATGACCCAGATCAATGCCATGACCTACCCCGGGCAGCCGCACCCCGCCTTGCAGGCGCCGCCGCCGCCCCCACCAGGACCCGGCGGCCCCCAGCACGCGCCGTTCGCGCCGCCGCCGCCGCTCGTGCCCATCCCCGGAGGCGCGGCGCCCCCTCCCGGCGGCGCCCCCTGCAAGCTGGGCAGCCAGGCTGGAGAGGCAGCTAAGGTGTTTGGAGGCTTCCAGGTGGTACCGGCTCCCGATGGCCAGTTTGCTTTCCTCATTCCCAACGGGGCCTTCGCGCACAGCGGCCCTGTCATCCCGGTCTACACCAGCAACAGCGGCACCTCCGTGGGTCCCAACGCAGTGTCACCTTCCAGCGGCCCCTCGCTTACGGCAGACTCCATGTGGAGGCCGTGGCGGAACTGAGGGGCTCAGGCCATCCCTCCTCCTAAACTCCCCAACCGACCTCTCTTCCCTCTGGACTGTAAACAGGAACTTGAGTACTGGGAGAGAAAAGGACTTTTTTGATTAAGTGGTTACTTTGTGTTTTTTTAATTTCTAAAAAGTTACCTTTTGTAGAGAGAGCTGTATTAAGTGACTGACCATGCACTATATTTGTATATATTTTATATGTTCATATTGGATTGCGCCTTTGTATAAAAGCTCAGATGACATTTCGTTTTTTACACGAGATTTCTTTTTTATGTGATGCCAAAGATGTTTGAAAATGCTCTTAAAATATCTTCCTTTGGGGAAGTTTATTTGAGAAAATATAATAAAAGGAAAAAGTAAAGGCTTTTATGTCTTAGAACTGATTCTTCCAGGATATGTAAAAAGGCTCTTGGTAGAATTTGAATTACATGTAATTGGTCAATTCAAGAATTGATCTTTTGTTATTAAAAGAACATTTTAAAAAATCCATCAAACCTTTCACCAATCCTCCGTGAACTAAAAAGACTAAATTCCATTTACTTTACAAGCAGCCATCTGATAAGGTTTCCCTGATAAACTTGTGGTCAGTCTCTTAAAGGATTTCCAAAAAAATTGTTTTTAAGTTGCAGTCGGGTAAGTCTGTAGCCCTCGTTCTTCTACCTCCTCCTGAGGAAGACTGCACAGGACTAAATTCACCAAGTCAGTGGATCCAAACCTATTGCCCATTGCACGTTAAGGGTGGTTCCTGCAGCTCTCCTCTCCTAGGGTAGCTCACCGACATCCAAAGCAAAAACACTTCCAACTGCTGCGCCTCCTTCAAGAGTTGGGGTCTTCATTAATTAGCCAATCCTTTGGTTCAAATAAGACGTTCCCTAGCACCCAAAAGTTTGAAATGCCTCTCTGCACCCTCTTCAAGCAAGCTGAAAAGGTCAACAGATTCCTTCTGCCAAGGGACAGTTAGTTAGACTCCCAAGTGGAGGCTGAGCCCAGATGATTAACACCAGACATGTGTTTTTGATAAGTTTCTGTGCTTGGCTCTAATAGAGAAAGCATGTGGGAGCTGTGCTGGCAGGCACACAGGCCATCTTCCCCTTTTAATACAAACAGCAAGCGACCCCTTCGCTTGGTCATGCCCCATTTCCAGGCGAGATGTGGGCTCCAGATAGAAGCGAAAGGGTTGTCTCGGGTTTCAGCTCACATAACCCTCCTTAACAAGTCCTAACTCAAAGCGGACAGCTTTAAACTGTGCCAGGATCTGCAGGGAATTTCTTCCAAATCCCATCACAAAGGCTTGTCAGATTTTGTCAGATTTGGCCAGGTGTTTGACTGCATCCAGGTGTTGGGGAAATGAAAACCACGAGCCCTGCGAGACCAGACACATCAGCCGCGCTGTGGGTCTGGCGGGCGCGCCCTCCTCCCCCACCGCCGGCCAGTCCTCCTCCCCGCCCTGGCCCCTCCCGCCAGCCTCCTCTCACCCCCCTTTTCTTAGACCGGCTTCTGGGAGGAGAAGGATGAGGCGGGAGAGATCAATCTTTGAAGCTTTACTAACAAAGATAAAGCCAACGATTTTCTGTCTTGTTTCAAAAGCTTTACCTCTCCCCGGCCCTGCTCTGGCCTTTCCCACAGGCCAGTGTGGAGAGCGGCTCTATCACGGGAATGATCCAGGAGACAGCAGTTTTCCACTCAAGATACCTTCGGACCCAGCTGCCACCCCAGAGGGAGAGATTGAAAAGAGACCTTTTTGAATGTGTCTCCTTTTTGCCTTATTTTGTGTACGGGAAAGGTGTCCAACACACCTTCCGCCAAAGAAACACACACACACCCTTCTTGATCATTTTTCCACGTTTTCCCTCCTGTTGAAACAAACAAAATAACAATTGTTCCATTAAGACACCCAACTCAAGCACCAGTGTTTCATTTGGTAAACCTGTCCTCTGGCCCCACCAGCAGCCCTTAACTGTCCTGCTAGAAATAATCAGACCTCAATGTCTTATTTTTATACAAGGAATTCCTTCTACATTGATGTCTTTAAAATTCACAGGAAAAAAAAAATCTCAACACCAGTTGAAAATTAAATGTCCCCATGTTGAAGGGGAACAATTTTAAAAGTGCATTTTTATTAATATCACCGAGAGTACATAGATATCTTCCTAGGGAGGGGGACTAAATCAAAGGAAAAATACACATTTGTGTTTTGTTTGGTTTTTATAATTGGTGATTTGAAAACAGCACGTTTTCCCCCCTGAAAGCTGGGTTTAGACTATTCGATGAGGATTTTTTCTGTTACAATAAGGGGAGAGGGTGGAAACCCCACTAGTCTCCAAACCGGAAAGGGCACTTTCCAGTTCTTGCTCCAGCTATGCCACCAAAGTCACTGTGTCACCTTGGATAAGTCATTTCCCTTCTCCGGGTCATTTCCAAGTCTGGAAGATGAATGGACTTATTTCTAAGACGCTGTACCCTCCTGCACTTCGGCTGTTTCTGGAGTAAGTAGCTGAGGGAGAGGCGAAACTTCAAAAACGACTTCAATGATGTTGCCTCCCTGGGGGTCCCTCAGGCCTGGCCTAATTATACGGCCTCGGGCACACCAGCAGCCCCTCTCGCCGGCCCCCGGCAGAGCTGATCGCTCCGGGAGATAAGGCACAGCTCCAAACTGCGTCCGGATGCGGGCCGCGGGCCTCGGCTGCCGCGCGCATTAGCCTCTCAATGGAGCCCTTCCGGGGCCCCGGCCCCCCGCCGTCTCCAGCAGCATCCGGAGCGGGAAAGGCGCCGAACTGGAAGCGGGTGGGAGTGCTCCTCGGTCAACACGAGAGCCCTCTCCAAGCGCTGAAGCGCGACTCCGGAGGCTCGCCCCTCATCCCACCCCACGCGTTTCTGGAATGGGGACCCAGAGGTTTAGCTGGACCCCCTGGTCGTCACCACCGTCCCGGGAAACCTGTCATTAAAGTCAATTAACTTTTCCCACACCCCTTGGCCGGTAACAACCCGCTCCTAGCTTCCTCCCCGGCTCCTAAGTGCAACCAGATGGGCGGACAGGCTGCCCCCGCCGCGCGCCCGCCGGGGCGGCCCGGGGGTTCCAGGGAGGCCGCCCGAGGCCCGCCGCCCGGGCGGGAGCGGGCCAGGGCGGCCACGCCGGGCCAGCCCCGGCGGCCCTGCGGCCAAGGTGGTTTGCTTAGCAGGCCCGGCTGCTTTCTGGCAGGAAATGAATAGCTCCCAGATGAGCTCAGGCAACCTGAGAGGTCGTGAGAACGGCGCGAACCCCCGCCTGTGCAGCCGGCAGCCTGCCAGGCCGCGGGGGGAGCGGGCGGCGGCGGCGGCGGCGGGAGGCCGGGAGGCCCGGCGGGCGGGCGGGCGGCGGCGGGGAGAGGGGCGGGAGCCGCTGACACACGAGCCCGCGCCCGCTCCCGCTGACAGGCAGGCCGCCGCCCCCGCTTCCCCCGCCCCGGGCCCCAGCGCCTCCCAAGCAGCAGGCCCAAGCCGCAGAAAGGCGGCCGCGCGGCCCCGCCGGGCCTGGGGGTGGGGCCGCCTGCCAGTGTTTTTCCAGTTCCCCCGGTAGCTCCGGGCCGCATTTAGTAGCTGGGGAAACTGGGCCGAGGCCAGGGCCGGGGCACTAGAGGCCCTCGCGGCCCGCAGAGCCCTGCCAGGCGGCAGGCCACGCCGGGGCAGGAGTGGGCAGAGGGGCGGGGTGAGGCCATCGCAGCCCACAGAGCCTTCCCAAAAAAGACCTTGCCACCAGACAGCAACCCTGAACGCCTTAAAAAAAAAAAAAAAAATCTCATTTCTGAAAACCCCGAGCACCTACTGAGTGCTCAGCAGGCCCAAGAAGATAATACTAATTCCCACCAGCCTCCGCCCCACCGCTCTCTGTGTAGCTGGGGAGATCCACAAGCACCCTCGTGACTCATCCCAGGCTTGATGTGCTGAGTGCCAAAAGTGAAGTTTAAACAAAGGGCACCTAGAACAGAGAGATTGATTCTGCTGAGAGGAAACCAGGCCAGGGAGGTTTTTCAGAGTTGGCACTTGAAGCCAAGAGGTGAGCGATGAGTTCAGCAGGAAGGGTTAGGAGCAGAAGGGTGACGGAAAACGCAGAGATGAACATATATACGTCCAGTTTGGGGAAATGTCAGTATGTTTACCATGGTGTGGTATCTAAGTTTTCAAATATACAAATTGGCGTAGAGGTCAAAAAAAAAAAAAAAACAGGGATAAGCTCTGCCGCAGTGGTTGGCTCAAATGCAATATAGCCCAGGGGTTAGAAGCACATGATCTGGCTCCTGGCGGCTTGGCTTAGGTTTTGAGCCCAAGGGAAATTACTGAACTCCCTGCCTCAATTTTGTAACTCTGTATCTCATTTGTAACTTAGGGCTTGTCAGGGTAGTGCTTCACAGGGTTGAGAGGATGAAATGAGTACATGCGCTTAAAGTATTCAGAACAGTGCTGTCAGCTCTTCGGATTCTTAAACAACCACAGTGAGGGACGTTCACCAGACAAGAAAGCCAATCCTGGTCTTTGCCCAGCGATGGCAGGATCTGCTTGTAATTGCACCAGGCCCTAGGTGAAAGGACCACTGCTTCGTCCTTAGTTCCTGAATTTCATGCATTCATTTGATAATTATTGAACCAGGCACTATGGGAATAAAGGGAGAAGAAAGGCATGGTCTCTGTAACTATAGAGCTATCTGGTAGGCAAGACAGTCAGCTTAAAAACAAGAACAACAACAAATTGCTGTGTTGAGTGCCATAAGGGAAGAGTCATGCACGGTAATGGTACAAAAGAATATTGTACGTCACAACAGGTAACTTTCTTGGTTCTCCAAATAATGATTAATCCTTGTGATCATTCATAGAAATTACTGGCATAGTAAATAACTAGTCAAATTCCACCTAAGAAAGGTGATTCCCAAATGGTTAATTTCAAGGGTAATCATTTTACAATACTAATATCTTCTGAATGAGCATAATTACCCAGATGTGGTCAAGAAACTGAACTGAGAATCAGGAAATCTAAGGCCTGATCCAGTTGGACTGCTACCTGTGAGATGCTGGCCAAGTCCCCTTACGTCTCTGGGCTTCGATCTCTGTGCCAGCACAATGCGAAAGTTAGACCAGGAAGCCTCTGAAGTGCTTTCAACTCCAGTCTGTGATTCCCTGTCCTCAGGGTGCTTCTGTGCACCTTTGCAGTTAGACACATGCTCTGTGGCTCTAACAACCTATATCAGGCGTATTTCAGACCTTACAGCCAAGGCCCTGGCAGGATTGTTACAGACAAGTATTTTCTTTTTTCTTTTTTTTTTTTTTTTGAGATGGAGTCTCGCTCTGTCGCCCAGGCTGGAGTGCAGTGGCCGGATCTCAGCTCACTGCGAGCTCCGCCTCCTGGGTTCAAGCGTTTTTCCTGCCTCAGCCTCCCGAGTAGCTGGGACTACAGGCGCCCGCCACCACGCCCGGCTATTTTTTTTTTTGTATTTTCAGTAGTGACGGAGTTTCACCGTGTTAGCCAGGATGGTCTCGATCTCCTGACCTCATGATCCGCCCGCCTCGGCCTCCCCTCCCAAAGTGCTTCGATTACAGGCATGAGCCACTGCACCCAGCGACAGACAAGTATTTTCTTTCTTTTTTTTTTTTTTTTGAGACGGAGTCTCGCTCTGTCGCCCAGGCTGGAGTGCAGTGGCCGGATCTCAGCTCACTACAAGCTCCGCCTCCCGGGTTCACGCCATTCTCCTGCCTCAGCCTCCGAGTAGCTGGGACTACAGGCGCCCGCCACCGCGCCCGGCTAGTTTTTTGTATTTTTAGTAGAGATGGGGTTTCACCGTGTTAGCCAGGAGGGTCTCGATCTCCTGACCTCGTGATCCGCCCACCTCGGCCTCCCAAAGTGCTGGGATTACAGGCTTGAGCCACCGCGCCCGGCCAACAGACAAGTATTTTCATCTGCAGTTAAAGATGTGGGGATCGAGACCTGAAGGATGGGCATTGTAGTTCACTGTTACCAGAAAATAGCCCACATACTAGATTCCCGGAGACCTGCCATGTTAGTGAGAATCAGCCACTGCAAAGCACATCGAAGGCAGACTGCATGTGCCAGGATTTGCTCACATATCTGCTACCGAGACCTTGTCCTTTGCTGTGATATCAGAGCAGCAAGAGTTAGAAATACCACTTTCTCTCTTCATCCTAAAAAAATTCCCCCCCACCCCACCCTTTTCACTTGCTCACTTCTTTTCTGAAAAGAGAATGTGATCTGTTGGTTCTTGGGACTCTCTCCATTTAAGAAATATACTTCCCCAACTGGGTCAGGTGCAGTGGTTCACACCTGTAATCCCAGCACTTTCAGAGGCAAAGGCAGAAGATTGCTTGGAGCCTGGAGTTCAACATCAGTCTGGGCAACATAGTGAGACCCTCATCTCTATGGGAGGAAAAAAAATATATATATATATACATATATATATATTCCCCATATATATATATTTCCCCATACATATATATATATATATATTTTTTTTTTTCTCCAACTAGCTAGAGTTTTTCCAAAATAGTACATTTGCTGAATTAAATAAGCTAACTGGACTAGTCTGGTTAAAGAAGAATGTCAATCTGAATTACTGGAAAATCTGAGTTTTAAATATCTGTTAGGAAAAGTAGTAACTTCGTAAATACTTATACTGGGTCTGAATTCATAGCTTTCATAAAACGAATGCATTAAAGTCATTTAAAGAATGTGTTCTCTTATTAAGCAGGTTAAATGTGGCTCTGGCAATATTATTTGTACTGTAAATCTTCCTTAAAATAATCAAAGGAGCCAGAGTGCAGCCCAAGTAAATAATTGCAATCTAAATTAATAATAAGCCTTTACTGTAGCTATTCTTTCTATGTTCAGACATGTTCCCAATCCTAATTTGTCTTTAGTCAAGCAGGGATCAATATATTTTTTTCTTAGAAGTTCAAATATAACTTAATGATAGCCATGTTATTTAAGGAACCCTATTTGTTTCTTAAATGTTTTGTTTTTCACAAATTTGATAGTTTTCATGTTCAACTAACTTTACTAGTTTTGTCATCAATGTGAGACATGAAATGTATAATTAGTTTACAAAAAACTCCAGCCTACAGAAAAACTATTGCAATTGACAAACACTACCCCAAACTTCATGTTTTCTGCACCATCATCTTTTCCTCCTAGCTTTATGGTTATAACATTTGTCTCTGGTCGGGCTCAGTGGCTCACACCTGTAATCGCAGTGCTTTGGGAAGCCGAGGCGGGCAGATCACTTGAGGTCAGGAGCTGGAGATCAGCTTGGCCAAATACGGTGAAATCCCGTCTGTACCAAAAATACAAAAAATTAGCCGGGCATGGTGGCGTGCGCTTGTAATCCCAGCTACTCAGGAGGCTGAGGCAAGAGAATCTCTTGAACCCGGGAGGTGAAGGTTGCAGTGAGCTGAGATCGCGCCACTGCACTCTAGCCTAGACGACAGCGAGACTCCATCTCAATAAACAAATAAATAAATAAAAATAAAATTTGTCCCTAAAACATCAAAATTTAAAACAAGAATATGATTGCTTAACAGGACCAGGAGAGAGCAAATGCAATGTGTCACCAGGTGAGGTGGCACACACTTGTAGTCCCAGCTACTGAAGAGACGGAGGGAGAGCATGACTTGAGCCCAGGAGTTCTGGGCTATGGGATGCTATGCCCATCACATGTTCGCACTAAGCTCAACATCTAAGTTCGCACTAAGCTCAATACTAAGTGACTTTCTGGGAGCAGGGTACCACCAAGTTGCCTAAGGAGGGGCAAACTGGCCCAGATTGGAAGCAGAACAGGTCAAAACTCCTGTGCTGATCAGTTGTGGGATTGCACCTGTGAACAGCCACTGCACTCCAGCTTGGGCAACATAGCAAGACCCTTTCTCTTAAAAAACAAAAATCTGCAGTGTGTCAAATCTGTTTCAGAGCAACTCCCATAAGGGACATTTAAGATGCAGTAATAGCCACCAGAATTGTTTCCTGAGATAATACAAGGAAACATCTGGTATAAGTTTTTCACTTAACTTTTTCCCCGTTTTCACAGGTAAGTGTAAAAGTGCATTTCTTCATTTTAGTGAATATCCAATAAACATCTGGGGTAGGGATGGGATAGAAAACTTGAATGAGGCTTCTCACACCTCAGATTTGTAAAGAACAAATGCTCTCGAGGCACAAGTTATTCTTTCCTGTGTTCTGTTTCATAATTAAGACCATTTGACTATATTCATACAAACAGAATGTTGAAGGATCAGATAGGTATTTATCCTAAGACTTATTATTATTATTATTATTATTATTATTTTGAGATGGAGTTTCACTCTTGTTGCCCAGGCTTGAGTGCAATGGCGCGATCTCAGCTCACTGCAACCTCCGCCTCCCGGGTTCAAGCAATTCTCCTGCCTCAGCCTCCCGAGTAGCTGGGATTACAAGCATGCGCCACCATGCCCGCTAATTTTGTATTTTTAGTAGAGATGACGTTTTGCCATGTTGGTCAGGCTGGTCTTGAACTTTCGACCTCAGGTGATCTGCCCGCCTCAGCCTCCCAAAGTGCTGGGATTATAGGTGTGAGGCACCATGCCCGGCCTTACATTATTAATCATTATTATTATTACTTTATTAAGTAACTGTGGAATTGGCCATTCATACCTTTCAGGTGAGAACAAGTCTTCAAAAAAAATGATGAAAATAAAGACTTTTTTGTGGTATTTTTGCTTTTGTTTCTTTATTTTGGAGGTGGGGGATGCCCAGGTTGGAGGCAGAGCACAATCACATACTTGTCTCAAGAGCTCCGGAGTTGCTTCCGTGTGTTTTGTAGTCTCTTTCTGGTTTCATTTTGAGTTCAGAACAGGGAGATTCCATCCAAAGAAGAGACATTTTGAGACAGTTTAAGGCCAGGAGCAATTCAAAACGGATAACTTCAAATGTTCTTGCCTCAAATATTCACACCGTTCCTGTATCAAAGACCTAAGCTATCATCACATTTACACATCTATACTGGTTTAGAAGTGTAAACTTCTAAAACTAGAAGTTTCATCTCAAGCGATCAGTTGTCTTAGGATACAGCCATCAATTTCCAGCCAGAAGATGGGCTGAATTCAACTTAATTTTTTAAAAGCCCAGTTTCCATGCTTGGCATATAACCTCCAGGCAGGGTCCGGGTCTCAGCTCAGTACTTGCTTTCCTCTGAGGGGAGCCCCTCAGCATGTCCCTGCTCTCTGTGGCTACATGTTCCATTTTAAATAAACACCCCTTTACATGCAGCCCCTCTGTGAACCACTCACTTCCTGGTTTGCTTTTCCTTTGAGCCTGGCGGGTGGATGATGCTGCTGAGTGCGGGTGACCAGGGAGCATGCGTGCCACGGGCTAGGGAGCGTGCCTCTGGACTGGGCATTCTCTGCCTCCCTATACCCTTGCCAAGCCATTGCTCCTCCTTCCTGAGATAAAATCTGCCCTTGGTGCCATCCAGCACTCCTACTCTTTCGATTCCTAGTCTTCTTCTGACTTCTCCGCTTAAGCTTGCCTCCCCCCACCCGGTTCCATCCCTTCCTCCTTTCTCAGGGTCTGTGCTCCGGATGCTATCCTTACTCTCTTCACCAAGGATGTGGCCCACAAAGCATCTGCTATTCCTAAATCTTCAACCTCCCTTACCATTTTGAGTTTTCCCCCTCAGCATATGAGCACATTTATTTCTTTACAGTCCTTAAGAGCCACGCTGCGACCTCTCTCCTCCCTTCTCACAGAGAATGCCTGGATTGTGCCCGTGGCCACACCGCCCCACGACTCTCTCCTCCCCACCCTTGCAGCCATCCTCGCTCTGGGCCCTGCACTCTGCTACAGGCTCTGGCCTGGATGACTCAGGAAACAAACCAGACGGTCATTTTTCTGTTCTTTCCTTTGTCAGCATTACAACATCTGTAAAGTGTTGACCATGTTCAAACTCCATCCTTGAAATTCCCTCCTTCCTAAACCCCTGCAGCATCTCTTTCTTCTGAGTTCTTCCGACCTTTCTGGCAATTTCTCAGTACCCACTATGGGACTGTCTCCTTTTACCTTCTATCAGTATCTCTGTCCTCTTGTCACTCAGCCACCCCTAGTAGTGGTGAGCATCTACATGCCCAAAGAAGACTACCCAATCTGGCATTTTCAACCCATAGTTCTTTCCTGAGCTCTCAAGTCGCGGACTCAGCTGCACAGGGGACATCTCCACATACATGGAAGTCGGCATGTCTTAAACTTGATTCCGTGACCCCAGCCCTCATCCCTACAGAATGCCCCACCCCTATTTTCCTCGGCTCACCCTGTATCTCATCCCTGTATCTGTCTTATGAATCTCAACCCCATTCACTCCCTCGGTACAGAAGTTTCAAGCTTTTTACTTTCATCTTCCCCAGACTGATCTCCTCAACTCCGGTCTTGCCTCCCTGCTATCCGTTGGCCATGATCCAGTCCACACAACCCTGTCTCTGTTAGAAGATGTCTCGGGGCTTCCTGCTGCCTTCATGACTGCAGAAACTAGCTTGCTTTGCTCCCGGCCAACTCGCCAGCCTCATTCCCTGCAAGCAGGCCTCATCCCCCCTCCTTCTCCCCACATGCAAAGCTGCCTCAGTGCCCAAGCCCTCCACGCTCTCTGTTTTCTGTCGCTTTGCAGTCTTTGTGCCCGTGCTGGAAGTTTCCCTCCCCCGCATCTCTACCCAGAGACCTCCTACCTCACGCGTCCTTCAAGACTTGGCTCAGTCTGCTTCGGGAAGCCCACCCTGTACAGTCCCGTGTTCTGACCCTTCCCCACCCCTCTCGCCCTCTCCCTGGGACATTGTTTGTTTGTTTGTTTTTTGAGAAACCCAGGCTTTCCTGCCTCAGCCTCCTGAGTAGCTGGGATTACAGGCATGCACCACCATGCCTGGCTAATTTTTTTTTTTTTCTTTTTTTAGTAGAGACGGGGTTTCAACATGCTGGCCAGGTTAGTCTCAAATTCATGGCCTCAGGTGATCTGTCCTCCTCAGCCTCCCAAAGTGCTGGGATTACAAGCATGAGCCACCACGCCCGGCCTCCCTGGGACATTTAACACAGCACTGCTGACATTGGACTGTAGTGTAGGTTTGTCTGTCTCCCCAGCTCAGGCTATGCATGTTTTGGAGGCAAAAATGATGTATTTTTCTGTACCCCCGGCACCTGGCACAGTGGCTGGCATACAGAAGTCGTTCAGGAAGCTGTATGCTACCAGTGTAGTAAGAACGGTTGATACTTGAAGGTTCACAAAATGCTTCCACAAACACCATTTCTTTTGATCCCAAAAGCAATCCAGACAGGTAAGTATGGCTGGTGTTACCCTTATATCAAATGTGGATATTTATGCTCGGAAAGTGTAGGTGAACTGGCCAAGGTGACAGCTAGGAGGTGACAGATGTGGAATCTCTGGAACCCACATCTTCTGGCCGTGAGCACCATACTTAAGCTAGTCTCTATGGTTGCACGAGCATCCCTTCCCTGCCACCTGCCAGGGGAAATACACCTAGTTTTGATCTCTGTGATTCATGCATTTTTGCTGCATATGTAACCAGAACCAATTTGCTGGAAATCTGTTCTCATCCCTGATTTGCTGGTGTAAAACATGTGGGGACTGCGGATACCTTTCTTCTGTCTCTCAGATGGCACAGAATTAATGTAATCAAATTCTATTTTTTTTTTTTTTCTGAGATGGAGTTTCGCTCTTATCGCCCAGGCTGGAGTGCAATGGCGCAATCTCAGCTCACTGCAACCTCCGCCTCCCAGGTTTCAGCGATTCTCCTGCCTCAGCCTCCTGAGTAGCTGGGCTAGCAAGCATGCGCCACCACGCCTGGCTAATTTTGTATTTTCAGTAGAGACAGGATTTCGCCATATTGGTCAGGCTGGTCTCGAACTCCCGACCTCTGGTGATCTGCCTGCCTCGGCCTCCCACAGTGCTAGGATTACAAGCGTGAGCCACCACACCCTGCCAATCAAATTCTTTTTAAACATAAAGATTAATACTCCTCAGCAAAAATGAATTTCCAGTTATTTTTCAGAATCAAAAATTCTGTACAGAGAATGGGAAAATAAATCATAAACTTTCAGGAGGAAGAAAAGCATCCAATTTTGAAAATCCTATTTGTGAGGCTGGTTTGAAAAAGGCTTGTCTGTTATAGGTGAGTGAGTCATAACGTGACCCAGGGAAACCAGTAACTAAAAGCATGTAAGGGTGTAAGAAGCAAATTCCAAAGCACTAGGACTGAAGGCACACCAGAAAAGCCACAAACACAATGTGGCTGTTTGTCACAAGATCAATACAATCTCTGTAAGCAAAGTGTTCTCCACCCACAAAGCAGCTGGTGACTTTCCAGATAAAATGTTTTTGGCTTTTGCTGCCTATCTGTGACTCCTGGTATTTTGCATTCCAGTTTTGCGATACAGCAAAATAAATACTACCTGAGGGGTTTACAGCTTCTTCAGGTCACCTGCAGCCAGGATGCAGTGCCTGACAAGAAGTGGGCCCTGCAGCAGCGTGGATCACTGGCCCACAAAACACTCCCCAGTGGGGCTGACTAGTCATTCATGCACCAGGGATCAGTGCAACTTCTGCTCTGCACCAGTGCAGGTGCCCGAGTTTCCACAGTAAACAAGACAGGCAAAGCGCTGGCTCTCGAGAGGCTTTTATTCCACCATGAGGAAGAAAACAAATAAAGGAGAGAATGGGCCAGGTGCAGTGGTTCACGCCTGTAATCCCAGCACTTTGGGAGGCTGAGGCAGAAGGATTGCTTAAGGCTGGGAGTTCAAGATCAGCCTGGGCAACAGACTGAGACATTATCTCTTCAAAAAAAAAAAAAAAAAAAATTAGCTGGGCACAGTAGCACACACCTGTAGTCCCAGCCACTCAGAAGGCTGAGGTGGGGGGATCACTTGAGCCCAGGAATAAGGCTGCGGTGAGCTAGGATTGCACCACTGCATGACAACCTAGGCAACAGAGTGAGACCTGGTCTCAAAAAAAAAAAAAAAAAAAAAAAAGAGGGAATGTAAACTCATGGGAAATAATACTGTGAAGAAATGAAATAGGATGTCATGATGGAAGGGGTCAGAAGTAGGGTGGGGTCTAATTTAGAATGGACAGAGAAGGAGAGGCTTACTGAGTAGGTAACTCCTGAAGCCAGGAAAGCCAGTAAAACAAAGCAAGTCTAACAAAATGCCCAACCTGATTTTGAAGAACTAGTCAATGATGATGGAAAATGTCACCTCTGGCCAGCCTGGGCAATGTTCATAAATGGCTGGTGCTCGGGGCCACAACTTGGAGCAGGGTCATTTGCTGCTGTTTTGATGATCACACAACTACTAAAAACCTCTCTACAGTCTGCAGGCCGGGCGTGGTGGCTCACGCCTGTTATCCCAGCACTTTGGGAGGGTGAGGCAGGAGGATCAGAAAGTCAGGAGATAGAGACCATCCTGGCTAATATGGTGAAATCCCATCTCTACTAAAAAAATACAAAAATTAGCCGGGCGTGGTGGCGGGAGCCTGTAGTCCCAGCTATTCCAGAGACTGAGGCAGGAAAATGGCGTGAACCCGGGAGGCGGAGCTTGCAGTGAGTGGAGATGACGCCACTGCACTCCAGCCTGGAAGACAGAGCAAGACTCTGTCCAAAAAAAAAAAAAACTTCTCTACAGTCCGCAAAGCACTTTAAATATTTGAAGTGGAAGTGAATTCAGAGGCAGTGAACTTAATCTTTGTTTGCCACATGAAGAAACGGTTATGACCCTGGTTGGCTTTGCATCCACATGTTCATTCCATAGGCATCCTCTGAGTTCTTGCCTTACACGCAGTGGTGGCAGGGAACCACAGGGGATACAGATAGAAACAAAATTTGAAAGGCCTTCAAAGAGATCACAGTCTAGCAGGGAACACATTATCTAAGCCACATAGGAGGAAAACAGTGCTGAAAGCAGAGTCATCCCCAGACCCCACCCAGAACTAGCAAGGGGCAAGCCAGAACTAGAACCCTGGACTCCAGACTTCTTGTCTGGGATTTTTTTTCTGTTTCTTTCTTTCTTTCCTTTTTTTTTTTTTTTCCTGAAATTTCTCAGCTTTGTATTTTCTGTTACTTCCACCTGGAAAATCTCCCTATGTCCCCAGGCCATCCTCACCACCAGTCCATTTGGTTAATAATTAGCTTTCAGGTCTCAAATTAGATGGCCCCCTCTGAAGCCTTGTGTGAGCCTCTTCTCCCTGAATTTCCTTCTGCTGTGCCCTCACTATGTGCTGTGCTGCCATCAACATTGCCCCATCAGACCTCTCATCACATGGGCCTGTGAGCTGCCCTTCAGGGTCACACTGCAACCTTGGGACCTGACACAGCAACTGCCACACAGTAGGGGCTCAATAAAGTTCTATTAACCAAGTAGGCAGAGAGACAACTATACGGAGCACGCTGCCACCACTCTCACCCTAATGCAATCTTTTCTCTCTTTTTTTAAGATGGAGTCTCACTCTGTCACCAGAATGGAGTGCAGTGACGTGATCTCAGTTCACTGCAACCTCCGCCTCCAGGCTCGACTTACTGCAACATCTGCCTCCGGGGTTCAAGCAATTCTCCTGCCTCAGCCTCCTGAGTAGCTGGGATTACAGGTGTGTGCCACCACACCCAGCTAATTTTTGTACTTTTACTAGAGACGGGGTTTCACCATGTTGGTCAGGCCGGGGTCGAACTCCTGACCTCATGATCTGCCCACCTCGGCCTCCCAAAGCGCTGGGATTGCAGGAGTGAGCCACGGCACCCTGCCTCTCCTTTTCTTCTTTCTCATGTCTCTGCCTCCTTTTCCCACATCCTGGCACCTCCTCAGACCCCAGTGTACCTACTTGCCTCACCAGGGCTCCACCCAGACCTCCCTCCCAGGAAGTACTGGGAGTCCATTCACACTGAACTTATATACCTCTGAGTGCGAGGCGTCCTGGCTGAGGAGCAATAGGACACCCAAGAAATGCCCTGAACCAGCCTGTTTCTTTCTGGCTGGATCCTTTTGCAGGGGACTGGGAAGTCGTCTCTTCTACCCTCAGCACAGATAGCTCCACAAAGCCATGGTTTCTTAGCGGTTTCCCAAGTCCCCTCACAGGACCCACTCACAGATAAGACCTAGAGGGAATAAATACCCGGCTGTGTCAGGGAAAGAGGATATGGGTGATTTTTTTCCCTTTTCTTCATTTTCCAAACAACTCCGTAAAGTACTTATGCTACTTTTATATCCAAAATGTTTACATTTTTTAGAATGAGTCTTTGACAACAGCTTGGAGAACATGTTTTCCTCTTCTGAATGCCGGTTATACCGACAGTCATTACGGTTCAGCTTAGCAAGTAATCACCCTCTTCCTAAGTCCTGAGTATCGTTGGATCTCTCATGGCTAGACTGTCACACAGAGACAATTCGTGCTGCTTTACTCTACATCTCTCTACTAAGATCATCCCAGGGTCTGCCTGGCATATTATGGCTGCTCATAACTTATTATTTGGCTTTTTTGCTCAGGCTGCAGGTTTTGAGACAGCCCAGGGCTTCCACTCCAAGACTGAGGAAAAGGCTCTCCTCCTTCTCCACCCTGCCTGAGCGCTGGTTCCACTCTCTTCCCTGAACTTGATGACTAACAAGTATTTCAGTCTCTGAATTCAGCTCTCTGGTGGATTAAGGTGGGAGGCAAATTTGTTGTCACACTCCCAGTCAAGAGGTGGAGTTTTTCTCCTCCCCGCGATTCTGGTCTGGCCCTGTGACTGCTTTAATGAATAGAAGGTGCAGAAGTCATACTGGGCCAGTTCCAGGTACAAGCTTTAGGAAGGCCTGGGAGATTTTGCTTTTGCACATTGGAAAGCCCTGAGCCACCATCTAAGAAGTCAGCTACACTTATGGATAGACTACATGGAGCAGCCACATGAAGAGAGGCCTGGCCATCCCAGTATCATGGCTGAGCCCAGCCTGCCAGCCATCACTGCCAAGGCACCAGACATGAGGAAGCCATCTTCGGTGTTGCAGCTGGTAGAGTCCCAGGATGAGTGCAGCACAACCAATGCCATGTGGAGCAGAAGAGTCGCCCAGCTGAGCCCACTCAACCCTCAGCATGATGAGAGATAATACAATGTTGTTGTTTTAAGCCTACCAAAAGTTGGCTCCCAACTATCACCAACACAACCTATTGGTGAGACAAAGCGGAGCTCATTGCTTATTGCGGTAAGGGAGAACGCCACCTGGCAAAGCTTTGGCAGTGTTCCCAATGGGGAAAGGAAGGTCAGAATGCACTAATAATTGGGAACTTGGTTTAAGGCAGTCTTTCATTACGGGGACTTGATCAGGACTTGGCAAGAATCACTATGCAACACTCCAAAATTGGTGGAAACAGCAAAGTAAGGATTTTGAGACGAAAGAGTCACAGAATCTGAGGGCACAAATTGTCTGTGGATGTTTTCCATGGAATAGTTGATGGAAAGTTTCTTTAATGAACAATCAAACCACTTACCTGGGCAGGAGACATCTGGAAAATTCAGTTATACTAATGAAGACAGAGAAACAGCACAAAGTCATGTTACTACAGGCAATAGGATATGGTTTAGGTTTCCCAGGTCCAGGCAGAGCATGGAGCTAGCTGGTTTTGGTTCTCAAGCCACTAAGTTTTGGAATGCTTTGTCACACAGCAATTCATAATTATGACATTTCTCTAACCTTTCACTTCTCAATATTTCTGTATTTCTCATTCCATTCATTCATCAAATACTTGTTGTATACCTATTACGTGCCAGGCACTGTGCTAGGCTGGTGATACAAAAGAGAGTAAGATAGACCAGGTCCTCCCTTTCTTGGAGCTTAAATCATCATCAGGAGGAGAAAGACAATAAACCATTAAACCAAAAAGTTAACAAGATAATTTTTATACTGATAAAGTGTTCTGAGGAAAATAAAATAAAGCAATGGAATAGAATTGGGGGTGGGGGGCAGTGGAGAGTTGGGATGAGAAGATAGAGCTGTGTTAGAAACAACAGTCAACGCTAATCATGGTGGTTCATGCCTGTTATCCCAGCTACTAGGGAGGCTGAGGCAGGAGGATCGCCTAGGTTCCAGTGATTCTCCTGCCTCAGCCTCCCAAGTAAGTGGGATTACAGGCGCCCACCACCAGGCCTGGCTAATTTTTGTATTTTTAGTAGAGACAGGGGTTTCACCATGTTGACCAGGCTGGTCTTAAACTCCTGACCTCAAGTGATTCACCTGCCTCAGCCTCCCAAAGTGCTGGGATTGCAGGCGTGAGCCACCACACCTTGGAAACATGTTCTCCAAGCTGTTGTCAAAGACTCATTTTTAAAATATAAACATTTTAGATATAAAAGTAGCAGCGATCCTCCTGGGCTCAGGAGTTTGAGGCTGCAGTGAGCTGCACTCCAGCCTGGGTAATACAGACAAAAGAAAAGAAAAGGTGAGGGAAGGAGAGGGGAGGGGATGGAAGGAGAGGGGAGGGGAGAGAGGAGGGGAAGGGGAGGGGAGAGAGGAGGGGAGAGGGGAGGGGAGAGGGGAGGGGAGAGGGGAGGGAAGGAGAGGAAGGAAGGAAGGAAGGAGGAAGGAAGGAAGGAGAAAGAGAGAAAGAAAGGAAAGAAAGGAAAAAGCAAGAAAGAGAGAGAGGGAGGGAGGGAAGAAAGAAAGAAAGAGGAAGGAAGGAAGGAAGGAAGGAAGGAAGGAAGGAAGGAAGGGGAAAGAGAGAAAGAAAGGAAAGAAAGGAAAAAGCAAGAAAGCAAGAAAGGGAGAGAGGGAGGGAGGAAAGAAAGAAAGAGAGAGAGAGAAAGGAAGGAAGGAAAAGAAAGAAAGAAAGAGAGAGAGAAGGAAGGAAGGAAGGAAGGAAAAGAAAGAAAGAAAGAAGAAAAGAAAAGAAAGAGAAAGAAAGAAAAGAAAAGGAAGAAAGTTGGTCAAGGTAGTCCACTTGAACAGATGACGTCTGAGCTGGATGATATGCGAACGGTGGAAAAAGCCAGACAGGTAAAGATCTAGGGTGAGAATATTACAGGCAGAGGGCACAGCACAGGCAAAGTCCCTGAGGCAGGCAGGAGCTCAGAGTGCCAGAGGGACTGAAAGACCATGTGCCTGAAACACAGCAACCAGAGAGAATGTGTTCCAAGTTGAAGCCAGAAAGGCTGGCAAAGGTCAGTTCACATAGGGCGTTGAAGGCTGGCGAAAGTCAGTTCACATAGGGCCTTGAAGGTATCACAGGGAACTTGGACTTGAGTCTAAGTGCAATGGGAAGCCCCTGGAGCAGCGTTGCCTGAAAGAAATAAGATGTACCCGGGCGGCGGAGGTTGCAGTGAGCTGAGATTGTACCTGTGCTTTCCAGCCTGGGCAACAGAGCAAGACTCTGTCTCAAAAAAAAAAGAAAGAAAGAAAGAAATAAGATGTGAGCCATGGAGCCATGTATGCACTTTTAAATTGTCTAGTAGCCAAATTTTTTAAAAAAGAGAAAAAAAGGTAGAATTAATTTTAATTATATATACTTCACCCAATATATCCAGATAGTATGATTTTGACATGTAACCCATATACAACATTATCAACAGGCTATTTCACATTCCTTCTTTGGTACTAAGTCTTTGACATAGGTTTGGGTGGTATCGTTACAGCCCATCTCAATTCAGAAAGTTGCCGTAGCCACATTTCAAGTGCTGAGTAGATTCCCGAGTCAGTGGCTACCATACAGGCCAGCTCAGCACTGGAGGGTTTAAGGATCATTATCCTCCCAGGTAGGTTAAAGCTGTTTTTCATTTCTTCTTTTATCTCCCACCTATCTGCCATTATCATTCCTCAAGAACTTAGAGAATTCCATGTAAGTACTTCCCCATCCATCTCATCCTCTTTACCTCAGCTCACGTGTCTTCAGTATTTTGTACATCAGTTATTGCTACATCCTCTGAATTGGGTTTTTTGCCTTTTGTCTACTTCTTCCAATCTCTCTCCACCAGGTTACTGGTGTGTTCTGCTAAAGCAGAGACCCCACCTTCTCCTGTTTTCCCCTCAAAATCTTCTGTGGCTCCCAGTCCCTGCTGAAGTTCAAACACTGAGGCCCTCAAGACCCCCTCAAACAGTTCCACCCTGCTTTTAACCTTCTTTCCCCCGCCCCTTTTATGTGACGCAGTTAAAACCCAGGTCTCAGCTCGGTCCACTTCATCACACTTACCCCAGTGACTTATGAAACTAATGTTATCTTATTTCCCAGGATTTCCTTAAACACCATGAAACAATTGTAGCCAAACACTGAAAGCTTTTAGGACCTGTTTCTGTTTCTATTTCCACTAATAATAATTTTCCTCTCTATAAAAAAGTGTTTCATATTTGTCTTATTTGATCTTTTTTTTTTTTTTTTTTAAGGGCAATTCCACTGGTCCACAACATTTGGATATGAGATGCCTACTTGTTTAATTTCTCAGTAGTTCTCATCCCACAAGAAAACTCCTAGCAAAAGTGATGTAAAAAATGTCAGTAATCAGGCATCATACAAGGTGCATGTGTGTGTATGACAATTGAAGCTAGGCTGAGCGTGATGGCTCACGCCTGTAATCCCAGCACTTTGGGAGGCTGAGGAGGGTGAATCACTTGAGGTCAAGAGTTCAAGATCAGCCGGGCCAACATGGTAAAACCCTGTTTCTACTAAAAATACAAAAATTAGCCAGGCCTGGTGGTGGGCACCTGTAATCCCAGCTACTCAGGAGGCGAGGCAGGAGACTCACTGGAACTCAGGAGGCCGAGGTTGCAATGAACTGAGATCGAGCCGTTGCACTCCAGCCTGGGCAATAAGAGTGAGAAAAAAAGAAGGAAGGAAGAAAGGAAGAAGAGAAGGAAGGAAGGAAGGAAGGAGGAAGGAAGGAAGGAAGGAAGGAAGGAGGGAAGGAGGGAAGGAGGGAAGGAGGGAAGGAGGGAAGGAGGGAAGGAGGGAAGGAGAAAATTTAAGCTAAAGCATACTTAATTGCCTTTGAGCAACCTTTGACATCACTTCAAATTATAAGAAACACTATGGGATATTGAAAGTGTAGGCTAGGAATCTTTAAAATCCTCTTTGGTTCTAGTTATGACATAAAAGCACCTTGGCTGCCATCTTTGAAGTATGGTTGAAAGGTTGGTATTTTTCTTTTTCCCCTTATTTGAAAAACTTAAGTAACTGAAGATGTAATTTTGTAGACTCTACTCCAAAAGAGCCATCGATAAACAATTCATGGGATGTCCACATGCCAGTGAGGTTACAAGCTGCTCTTGACTGTTTATGGATGTGAGATTTAACTCCTGAATTAGACTGGAAGTAAATTGAGTCATCGATTATTATTGAAGGAAGTTTGCATTTGCATATCTAAAAATTAGTACTTAAAGACAAATGTCTCATAAGGTTGTTCCAGCTGGGGTTCCCATTCCCTAAGTTTGTCTAACAACTTGATTTTAGTTTCACTTGGGAGTCTACTTTAGTCCTTTGTACATATTTGATGTAAATGAAGATCGAATAGCAAACACTTTTTGCTTGGCTAACAAGCACATAAAGGCAGTTCTTCTCCTTGCCAGACCACCCAGTTTGGGGCTTTGCTGAGAAAACTCACAAACAAAGCTCAGTAAAGCTCAGGGCTGCCCAGACTCCCTAGAGTTCTGTTCTCCATCTTTTTCCTACCTCCTCCCAACACTAAACTCTTACGGAGCACCTATTGCGTGCTGTGTCTGTGGAAAGACAAATGAGGCACTGGGCTGTCACAAGTGTCTCCTGAAATTGGGTGTAAACAATTAAAATAAAATAGGGGCCTGCTGAGGTGATTCAAGCAAAACAAGTGCTTCTTCTTTAAAAGGCTGAGGATTCCAGGTGGCTTGTAGGCAGTGCAGTTGGAGAACTAGAGGATAGGTTAGAAGAGGCTCCAGGGCTGGGTGTGATTGAAAGAGGGTAGGCAGAGCCATGCCAGGTCTGACTGGTTTCATGTGCTAATGAGTCACAGTCAGCAATCCATCTTTATCCAGGAAGAGCTGCCTCTTTAAATCCCCCGGCGGGGACCAGGTGGAGCCAGAAGAACCTGACCTGGAGATGGGCCCTCTTCCAACCCACTGTGACCTTGGCAATGTCACCTGCCCTCATTTAAAAATGGGAGCGTGGGATCATGTGGTTCCTCCAGCTCGAGACCAGAGTCCTCTGAACTGCTGTCCCCAGATGCCTGCCCCTTGAATGGGGTCAGGCTGTGCACACATCGTGAGCTATGGAACCATGTACGCCAGACATTGCAGTTAGAAGCTGATGGTTATGTTCATGAATCACATGAATCACAGGTATGCATGTTCCGTCCCAAGACACAGAACCCCTTTAAGCCTCTACAATTTACCCACCCTTGTCCCTAGTCTCTGCCCAGTCCTGAGTCCTCCCTCCTTTGTCTCCTTCCTCACTGGTTCATGTTTTAATCATTCATTCATTCATTCATTCACTCATTCATTCAATGAACACCTTTAGCACCTACTGTATACTAGGCACTATATGGGGCACCCTATTCCTGACCCCAGTCTGGGGCGAAGTTTCTAAGTGGAAAGGGAGAAAGAAAAGGCAGGCAGGGGTCCCAGAGACTGTGCCATTCCATGCTGCCAGGCCTGTCTAGGAATATGATACTCAGCTACCACCCTAAAGACAGTTCTCCAGGCTGGGTGTGGTGGCTCACCGCCTGTAATCCCAGTACTTCGGGAGGCTGAAGCGAGCGGATCACTTGAGTTCAAGAGTTCTAGACCCACCTGGGCAACATGGGGAAACCCCATCTCTACAAAAATACAAAAAAATTAGCTGGGCACGGTGGCACACATCTGTAGTCCCAGCTGTTTGGGAGGCTGAAGAGGGCAGATTGCTTGAGCTCAGGCTGCAGTGAGCTGAGATCATGCCACTGCACTCTAGCCTGGGTGACAGAGCGAGGCCCTGTCTCAAAAAAAAAAAAAAGACAGATCTCCAGTTCTGGGGATAGGAAGGCCCTATTCCACTATGTGTGGATCCCTCTGCAGCTGCCACCCGCTTTCTGGATTTTCTCCAGATTTCCTAGAGTAAGCAGTGAGGGGAGTTTCTTCACAGGAGTGTCCTGTCACATCTCAGGTTCAGCCTTTTGAGATTAAACCTGTGATTCCCCACCCCCTACATCTCCCCCTGCCCTGACTCACAGGAGTGCCCTCCCTTCTCTGTCCAGGTAAAGCATCTTCAGTCACTCTGGCCACCTTATACTCAAGTACATTTGGGTGCCTGGGGCCCTCTGAGGAGGCAAATGACCTCTGGAGCGGAAGGGCCAATGTGGCCAGGACAAGTGGAGGCGGCACTGACTGACCTGATGAAGACTGAAGCCACAGCAGAAAGCTGCACTGGGGTGGGGAGAAGGCTTGGGGTGCGTTGGAGGGAGGTCCCTGGCAGACCCGGACAGTAGCTGAGTGATCTGGGCTTCAGGATTCAGGTTACCTGACAGCAACAGGTAACCTGTTCTCCGCACCTCCAAGCACCTCCTGCCCCTCACTATGGCTCTCTGTACTTGCAATGAACTGGGAGAGGCAGTTCTGGAATCTAACCCATGCTCCAGGGAGGTAAGACGAGCTCCCTGGCCACTGACAGAGCAAGCCAGGCCCTTGATTCTGCTGGGGTGAGGCGCTGCCACCATCCCCAGCCTGTCCTGGAGAGTGACGCCTCCCTCTGGGGTGCTGGTCTTTGCCTTCAGTCCTTGGGGAGGCCGCATCTTACCCACATTTTTCTTTGACCTGAAGAGAGTTCATGTCCATAATTAAGGGGGTGACGAAGGCAGGGAAAGGGAAAGTGGAACAGGGATCCCCGAGCCTCCCAAAGCTGTTACAACCTCTGAATGAAAGAAGAAGAAAGACATCTCTGAGCCAGGGTGGGGAGAATTGTTCAAAGGTTAAAGGCGGAGATGAATTAAGGTGAGGTGTAGCAGTGGGTGTGGAGAGAACGAGACTGATTTACAGTCTTTTGAGGGCAAAAAGTTAGAATCTTTTCTCTGTCTTTGAAGCCAGATCCCAGGGCTCAGCCTGAGAATCTCTCTCTGTCTCTCTCTCTCCCTCTCTTTCTGTCTCTCCACCCGCCCCCCTCCCCCAACCCTCCCTGCCCCATACTCCTTTCTCTCTCCTTCTCCATTTGCCAGGCTTCTCAGGACCTGGCATTTACTTCTGCCAAGCTGTAGGTCTTCCTCCCCACTCCCGGAATTTCACAAATAAATCACTGAGAACAGAGCCTGCCTCACAGCAAACAGCACGGGGATTTCTGCTCAGCCTCTGTGGCCTCGGACCAGCTTCTGGGAAAGAGCCCCTGCCTGGCTACAGGCGCAAACACGGCCCTGCCTTTCACAAACACTCGGGGTGAGAAGCAGCAGGGAGAAACCCCAAGCCCCCAGGGGAAGGAGCTGCGCCCAGGCGCCCACGGTAAGAGCTGCGTGCAGGCGCCCACGGTAAGGTCAGGCTGTGCCAGGGCCATGGCTCCCGTCCCTCCCCCTACCACCGGCTGAGCTGGGATCCAAGGCACAAGGCTTCGCCCCCAGGGACCTGACCACTCACCTCAGCGACCTTGACAAAGTTATTTTAGCCTCCCTAGACTTCCCTTTCCCTGTTTTTACATAGATCAGAGGTTTATGCTGCTTAATTCACAAAGAAACTACAAGGAGAAAAACTGATTTGTTTTGAAGCATTCTGTCTTCCTGAGAGGAATGCAGGTTCTAGCAAACTCTTGGAACAGACACAGATACATATGTGCACACATGCACGATATATTGACCTGTCCACCCACTCACACTGCACCCATTCACCCATTCACGGACTGGGCTGCAGCTCCCCTGGCACAGAGACACTGATGCACTGCTGTGTCCCCTACTATGTGGTGCTGGTAGCAAAGCTAATGCTCGCACAATATTCACCGAATGAGTGTACTTGACAATATGCACAGGCATCCTCTCCTTATGCCAGTCACTGTGCTCAGAGCTGGGGGACAGCCCTGCCCGCAAGGTGCTCACCATCCAGGAGGGAGACTTGCACGGACACTCACACAGCCAATGTGGAGTATCAATGGGCACCAGGACAGAAAAGAAAGGAGAGGCCAGAGCCGCTCAGAGTGGGGAGAGCCCGGCTCTGTCCCATGGTTTGGGGGCTGGGGGACACCTGGGGAGGATGTCAAGAGGAAATACCTCAGAGCACTGAAGGAAGAGGGAGACGAGGGGGCTGCAGGTGTCTTCCAGCAGAGGGAACGCATACTCCAAAGCACGAGCCCTGAAGTGACACAGTAGAGTCAGGAGGCCAGGAACTGCTTCTGGTGGTTGGACCGTAAAGAACCAGGCAGCATAGTGAGACCCCATCTCTACAATCAAATAAAAATAGCCCGGTATAGTGGCACATGCCTCCCACTAGTCCCAGCTATCCAGGAGGCTGAGGTGGGAAGATCGTTTGAGCCCAGGAGTTCAAGGCTGCAGTGAGTTAGGATCGTTCCCCTGCACCCCAGCCTGGGTGACAGAGCAAGACTTTGCCTCTAAAAATAGTGGGAAGGGCAAGGCGGTGAGTTGTGGAGCCACAGGCTGGGTGAGGAGTGCTGAGTCTGCAGACCGTGTGTGCCTTCTTTCAACGATCCCTATCCTTCCCTCCAGCATTCCTCTTAGACTCTTAAAATATGCAGCTTCAGTATCTTTTATCCTAAATGCTTGGGACCAGAAGTGTTTCGGATTTCTCATTTTTTCAGACTTTGGAATATCTGCATTATGCTTACGGTTGATTATTCCTAATTCAAAAATCCGAAATCCAAAATGCTCCAATGATACTTCCTTTGAGAGTCATGTCGGTGCTCAGACTGTTTTAGATTTTGGAGCATTTCAGATTTGAAATGTTTGGATTTGGGATACTCAACCTGTCATAGTTTTACTTTTCTCTCTGCTGATGGAGAAACTATATATGCATAGGAGCGCTTACAGACCTCTCCCAGCAACTCAGGGACAACCCACTTCTGACGTCAGTCTTCACACTGGAGTGCCTCAGTTGGGAAGCATTGCTTAGGTGACCATATACTTTACTATGTAACTGGTTCAGTTTAGGGAGTGAAAGAGGTTATTACCAATAATTAAAACCTCGGGAAAAAACAAGAACCAGGACTATTCTGTGCAAACCAGGATATATGATCACTCTAGGTAAAGATACTGGGTTGAGGCCGGGCACAGCTGGCTCAGGCCTGTAATCCCAGCACTTTGGGAGGCTGAGGCAGGAGGATCGCTTGAGCCCAGGTGTTCAAGACCAGCCTGGGCAACATGGTAAAACCCTGTCTCCACAAAAGAATACAAAGATTAGCTGAGTGTAGTGGTGTGTGCCTATAGTCCCAGCTACTGGAGAAGTTGAGACAGGAGAATTGCTTGACCCCAGGAGGTTAAGGCTGCAGTGAGCGGTGATCACGCCACTGCATTCTAGCCTGGGCAACAGAGAAAGACTCTGCCTCAAAAAATAAAATAAAATAAAATGAAAATATTTGGGGTTCCCATTAAAGGATTGTATAGAAGTAAGTGGTGTCATCAGATTCACATTATTGGATTTGAGCTACCCCCTCTCACCCTAACTTCTTCATAGAACAGTGAGTGTAAGAGGACAGGGTGGTTTGGATGGTCTCTAAGGCTCTTCCCAGCTTCAGTCTCTTCTATAAATCTCTGTTTGGCAGGCATTTGAGCTGCAAGAAGGGTTGAATAAAATGTAACCTCAAGGAACTTTTGGGGGCAAACTGCAATTTAACCTAAACCGTGAAGATCCTTACCAATATCCTGTGTTTTTAGTGGAAACCCTATAAAAGTGCCCAAGAAAAACACTCCCAAGGAACCTCCACTCATCCACCCAACCAGGAAGGGAAAGGCGATGCCCGTGAAAACATTCCATTGAAATTAAAGCCGTGCTGCCAGTCAGCCTCTCCCACAAGTCCTAGCCCTCCCTTCCTCTCTTTCTCCCTCCTCCCTTTCCTCCTTCTGACTCCAATGGCAAGCAGGTAGGGTGAGATTGGGTCCGTAAAAGCATGTGAGCATTCAGTAGCTTTAGTTAGGGCCATCATTTCAACTCCTGCAGCAACTCTCTCTCTCTTAAATAAAATCCTTCATGGCTCTCTAGTGCCTTGATAATTCAGCACAAACTCTTGAATCTCTATTTCAAGATCTTTTGCTTTGTCTCCATCTTGTTCCTTGTGCACCCTTTCTTCCAACTTAATTGGAATTCTTGCTAAACAAACTTTGCATATTCTCTCTAGGTGCTTACTCATGTTCTATCTACACCTGACTTATTTAAATTGTGCCAATGAATTTCATCTCTTCCATGAAGTCTGGCTTTTCTCCTTTCGGTCTTCTTTTCTTCCAAGTTACTCAAACACGTATCTTTCAAGATACTGTACTTCTAAATAAAGATATAATTAATAGTGCTGGTATTTGTCTCTGAATTGTCTTGCTAAGGAACTGAACCCTGGTGTGGCTTAAAGCACAGCCTTGTAAAGGGCATCTGCATTAAGTTCAGCATCAATATAGTGAACTTCTGGGAGAGGGGGACCACCAGGTTGCCTTAGGAGAGGTGAATCTGCCTAGACTGGAAGTGGAGCAGATCAAAAAACTCATGCTGATCAGTAGTGAGATTGTTCCTGTGAATAGCCACTGCACTCCAACCTGGGCAACACAGCAAGACTCCATCCCTTTAAAAAAATTAAGATCTTCTCTTCAAAAGACACTGCCTTGAGAATAAAAATCTTCAGAGAAAAAGAAAATAAATGGAGAAAACATTTGCAAATCACAAATCTGATAAGGGAATTGTATCCAGATTATATGAAGAACTTTCAAACTCAATAATAAAAAAGGCAAACCAATTAAAAAACGGACAAAACATTTCAACAGACCCTTCATCCCTAAATAATATGATGGTACATAAGCACAGGAAAGGTGTATACCATTGATCATTTTGGAAAATGCAATTGAAATCACAAGATATGAACCCACCATACACATACCAGACTGTTTAAAACTGAAAAGACTAACCATGCCAAGCATCGGCAAAGATGTGAAGTAACTAGAACTCTCACACACCTCCGGTCGGAATATAAAATGGTACAAATTATTTCAAAAAATGATTTCTGAAGGAGTTAAACATATGCCTAACATATGATCCAGTCACTTCATTCACAGGTACTAACCCAAGAGAACTGAAAGCATATGTCGATACAAAAGACCTGTACATAAAATATTCAAGGCAGCTTTATTTGTAACAGTCAAAAACCAGAAACGGTACAAATGCCTATGAATAAGTGAATGGATGAACAAAGGGTGACAGGTTCATCCGATGGATTACTATTTAGGAATACGATGAAATAAACTATTGACACATGCAACAACATGAATAGATCTCAAGATGATTATGCTGAGTAAAAAAAAGCCAGAAAAAGAAGAATATGGGCCGGGTGCGGTGGCTCAAGCCTGTAATCCCAGCACTTTGGGAGGCCGAGACGGGCGGATCACGAGGTCAGGAGATCGAGACCATCCTGGCTAACACAGTGAAACCCCGTCTCTACTAAAATAATACAAAAATCTAGCCGGGCGAGGTGGCGGGCGCCTGTAGTCCCAGCTACTCGGGAGGCTGAGGCAGGAGAATGGCGTAAACCCGGGAGGCGCAGCTTGCAGTGAGCTGAGATCCGGCCACTGCACTCCAGCCCGGGAGAGCGAGACTCCGTCTCAAAAAAAAAAAAAAAAAAAAGAAGAAGAATATGTCCTCTATGATTCCGTTCATTTACAATTCTCCAAAATGCAAACTAATCTACAATGACATAAGGCAAATTACTTGTTGCCTAGAGACTGGGGGAGGGAAGATAGGCTGCCAGAGAGGCAGAAAGGATCCTAAAGGGATGTGAGGAAACTTTTGAGGGAAGGGATATATCCACTATTTGATCGTGGTGATGGTTTTACAGTTGTACACATACGCCAAACTTATCACTTGCACACTTTTTTTGCAGTTTATTTCATGCCAATCACACCTCAATAAAATTTAATGTTAAAAAATAGATGTAGTGTGTCATCTAGGAGCTCAGAGTCGTGGTCTCGCTAAAGAGACGCTACCCATAGAGAAGGGTTTTTGTCTGCATGTTTATTTTGTTTTAACATCATCTAGCCCAGCATTGCCCACAATCATCACTCAGCATTCGGCCCGACTAACTCACAAGGCACTGCTGTCCCTACATAGTGTCCACACCTGCTATTTGATCATCTGGGTGAGAGGAGGGAGTCAACATCTATCTAAGTCGGATTTCCTGAGGCTTGTATCAATTGCTTCTGAACTGCAAGTGGCCCCATGGGGTAGAACTGAAAGACTGGTCCACAGGACCTTCGAGCTAGAAGGGCCCTAGGGGTCTTCTGGTTCCCACCTCCATCCAGTGCAGCATTTAATCCACTATGCCTTGGAGTGATCACCATCTAGTCTCTGACAACGTCTCCTGGGAAACTCCTAGTGTTCACCAAAAGTCAAGAAACTAGCTGCATTCCAATGGCAAGAAGCCAGGGTAGGACAAGAGGAAGGAAGAGAGCTGTCCCTGAAACCCACCAGGATCTTTATCCCTCCTTTCAGTGTGGTTCCTTAGGAGTCTCACAGTGGGAAGAAATCAATATATTTCAATAGACCAGTGCATTTCCTTTGACCTGTGATGAAGGAGGGTTGGGGAGAAGGGGAAATGAAAGGATTTGATAAATGAGACACATTTGCCAACAGATTCTTTTTTTTTTTTTTTTTGGGAAAAAAAGAAAAGAAAAGCATTTCTGGCTGGCTGGGCTAATTCAGTTTGGTTGGAGTGGTGTATATGTTAGCTCTGACACACTTTGGGCACATCCTTTAATGTTTCATTGCCTTTGCTTTCCTAATTGTGTGCATTTAGGACCAAGAGCCTGCGTTTCCTCCTTCTGATTAGTAACAAGACTCCTCACAACTTTGGGGGTCTAGGAAAAAAAAAAAAAAGGCCCTGCATCGCCAGACAAAGCAGGACTGTACCCTTTCTGCTGCTCCTTCACACCTTCTCAAGCTTGGTGATTTCAGCTACTTCTCCGAATGCAATAATCTTATAAACTCTGTACATTCAATCTGCTCCCAGGCAGGAGCTTAAACTCTCCCCCATTCGAAGTTTATCGGACAGATCCACAGAGGCTTTTCCGGGAGGATGTTTACAAAGGATTGTTAGTGTTGCCAAGAAAAGAGAGAAGGGGGATGATAGGATTTCTGTAGGGCAGTTTCAGAGGCAGTGAGATTTTAACATAAAGAGGACCTTTCTTTACCTTCTAACACGTCCAAAGGCAGAAGGCAACAGGGGCCAACAGCGTCCTGGTGGGTGGGGTCCCTCCTAATCACTGGAGCCAGTAGAGTTTGCCTATTAGGTTAGAATCTTGCTCTCACTTACTGCAGCTGGAACCATCCCAGAGATTACAGCTTGTAGCTCCACACTGCCCCAGTCCTCTGCTTCCTGCAGAATCACTTTCTTCCACGGGGAAGGGAAGGAACCTCTTAAAAGGTGATGTCTTGTTGCAATAACCATGTAAGAAAAAAATGTATTTTCTCCGGGGAGGGTGAAATTCTAGAACATGCTAATCACCACGTCTAATAAATCATGTAACAAAAGCACAGGGCATTTTCAATATAAGTTCAGTAACATCAGAATGATTTTGAAGTTGTGTATCTGTTAAAGTATTTACAACTCTGAAAGTCCTAATTGTAATCAATTTAAATGCATTTGATATTTGGTTTATTAAGCTTGGATTCATTATGTGAGACATTTCCCCCCGTATTCAAACATACATCAATACAGAGCTAGCTCTGGAGAACAACTTTACTTAACAAATCCCTTTAGAAGCTTTTTCTTTTTTAAACATCCTAGAAAAATACTGCTGCAGCTAGCCTTGGGAAACATTTTTTTTTTTTCTCTGATAAGGATGACATCATTTTATCCTAGTAAAAGATGAGTTTTCATCATAATAATTAAGCAGGAGAGAAATGATTCCCAGTGAACTGCATGACAAGTTGTGTAACTGTAGTTAATTTTAATGAACAAGCTCCATTTCTGAATTGTTAATCTCCATTTCTTTCATTTTAGTCAAGACTAAAACTAAATGAATTTCAACAATGAGTTTCCCCCTCCCCTTTCAATGAGCTCTTACATTTCAAGTACCTTATAGAGGAGAAAATGAATTTATCTCATTTTTTTGAAGCTGAAGTCTTCAATTGTAAGAAGAAAGACTTCTTATTCATGGCAGCGTCTCTGGGTGATGAAAAAGAAAATCTAAAAGAGACCTTCTAAAGAGAGTCCATTGCAAAGTGAGTGGGAGGTAGGGCTGTGTGTTGGGAGGAAGGGGAAGAGGCTGACGTTCAGCCGGAAATTTCTACAGAAGTTCAATACATAGGGAAGCCATATTAGGCACAAGCGCTAACCTTTGAGTTATGTAACATATTAGCATGAAGATATCTTGGGCACCAAGTTTTATATTTGACAGCACTGTCTTCAGCAGAACAAACGCACACCTTTTTTTTTGTTTCAATGAACGATTTTTAGAGCAGTTTTAGTCTCACAGTATCGTGTGTGTGTGTTTTAAAGAAGAAACACCATGTGTCTCAACATATTGCCAAGAAAGAGCTTCCGGAACAAAGAGCAGCAGTAAGATTATTGAATATTAAACCAAATCCGGGGCAGGCTCCATTGAGCCAGGCTATTTCCACCCACCACTGGGTGGTAGTATGACTGAAACCCTCATTCCCAGGTAAATCGTCAAATCTCCCCCATTCTCTGCAGGTCACTGATGTCCCTGTCTGGGGAGTGTGTGTGTGTTTGTGTGTGTGAGTGTGTGTGTGTGTGTCTTTTGAATCACTAGAATGCTGTCACGATTGAATGTGAGCTGCAGCCATCATGACAGAGGGTATTGTTCTGACCTTTTCAATCAACAGCTTTCAATCTAGGGCACACAGAGGTGGCTTAGAAGGAGGTCACCACGGGGCATGCGGCCTGAACTATGGTCCTAGGCCTGAGTTTTCGGACACCACAGGATATGCATAATCAGCCAAAGGGAATGAAATGAAAGTTTCCCCTTTAAACTTCAATCATGCACATGTGTCCACTCCACAGCCCCACTGAAAAGGAAAAAGTTGGGGTCGCCTGGTATAGAGGGTCCCGACCTTCACTGCCTAGAACCCTTCTGGGCTACAAGTTTTAAAAGGTCTTTGCCCACCAATAGGTTACTTTAAGTAATCATTCCATTTCTCATTTTCATTAATCAACTATTCACAGCAGCAGCTACCTTCTATCGAAGGCTCACCGTAGACCTACCCCAACGGCACCCTGAGGTTCAGATTCTTGTCCTTATGTTACAGGTGAAAGCATTGAAGTTCACAGAGATCAAGTAGCTCCATCAAAGTCACTCTGCCAGGAAGCAGATGAGCACAGGCTTGACCCCAGATGTGTCTGATGTCAAAACCCAGGCAATGAATCACACTTCTATTTGGCCAGGCAGACCTTCTTGTTTGCATGAGGTAGTCCCCAGGGTTACCACACAGCCAAAAGCAAAGAAAGGAGGCATCCTCATCAGACTGCAGCCCCCCATATCCAGGCAAATGGAGGATTGCCATGAAGCCCTTTGAAATACTGAAAATTGCTCACAGACCCATTCTCTTTCTGTGGATTCAGAGATAGATAATTGCTTGCCATATCCCAGTCTCTCACTTATGAAACGAGGACACAGAGAACAGGGCTCCCAGCCCTCCTCCACTCTCAGAGACCCCTGGGAAAGGAGAGATCGTAGCTGGGCTTAGGGAAGACATTGCTCTATACTTTACTTTTCTCCAACGCGAAATTACTTTCCCTGGAATTCTATTCCTCACTGCCTGAGAAGTAAAGGCTTCAGTCTCAACTAACAAATATCAGAGAATTATATTTTTTTAAAAATGTCTTCGGTTGAGTGATGTTACCAGTATGTGACCCGATGTCTCCAAGATTTTGGAGATCCCACATGCTGACTGCTTCTGGCCACTCTAAAACAATCTGGGAACAAAATCTACCAGCCAAGCAATACAAAGAGCAAGCTGGGCCATCCATCATCAGCAGACACCCTGACACGTGCTCCCTCACACTGCAGAGGCTGGGGTGGGCTGGAAGAGGTGGGGGCATTTCAATAGATCTTCCTGGGACTGCAAACATAAATTCGTACCCAGTTGGCTTTGGGATAAGTCCATTTTGAAAATAACATTTGAGGAGCACCGTGAATACAGCTTCTCTCTCGGCTGAAAGGGCCCAGGAGCTCAAATTTCTGTTGACTATGAATTGCTGGGAGCTGGCCGGAGCCTGTTTGTCTCTGTGCCCCCACGGTGCCTAATGTACAACTTGGCAGACCGCAGTATTAAGGAAATACTGGCTTTATTACTAAAAATAAAGCCCAGAACCCCCAGGGTTGGCAAGCTGGAGGGATGGGCGTTTGGGGAGGATACTGGGAGAGCCTCCTTTTTATACCTAGGAGCCCCTTCTCCTGGGAGTCTTCTGAAGCCCACCACTCCCACTTCCATGGTGGTCTCAGGGAAGGGTGATGCTTCCCCTCATGGGCGGGCTCCAGTGACCTTCCAGGTGTGGTCTGGAGCCTGCTGAGGGGAGGCAAGGACATAAAAAAAAAAAAAAAAAAGATTCCAGCAAGGAAATAAGAAACAACAGAGAGAGGCGACTGAGAGACCCAGTGAATGTTGACAAACTGGCTTTAAAATGGAGCTTACATGTCATCCGCTCTGGGGCACCATGAACCTTGAGAAGCTGGCTTTAAAACGGGGCTTACATATGATCCGCTGTAGGCCACCGTGGACCCTTTCCCGGCCTCTGTGTGGAAGAGGACATATCTCACTCGTATCTCCCAGCAGGGCTGCCTTAGACCCCTACAGTTCTTCATGTCCCCTGGCCAAAGACACCCCTCACAAATAATTCAGAAATTCTACAAACATGACAGTAAAGCCTATATTTTTATAATATAGTTAGAAATTTTTTAAAAAAGGAAACAAGAAATAATATGCATGCTATTTGAATTATATTACATCATTAAGACATCAGAAACCAATAACCTAGAAATCTATAACTCATTTTAGGGCTGACCTCAGAGTAAAAAGTTTATTCCCTCCATATACTTGAGAAGCGCCCTGGACTGCAATGCTACCCTCAGATAACTTTCTATTTGCAACCTGGAAAGGAAACAACAAAACAAATGCAGATGTTTATCAGATGCAGAGGCTGATAAGATAGCAATTATCTCCCAGTTCTACAGTTTCAAAATGTCATTAGTCAAAACAAACAACCTCCTGTTGAAATGTTAATAAATGTTATAAATTTGAACATACAAAATAAAGTTATACCAGCTAAATATCACTTTTATTTGCTTTATACATACTGAGTTCCACGTTAAACTTCATTTTTCCAAAAGACTTCTGTGTCTGAAAGTTCAAAAGCCCCTCTCTAGACTATTAAAGAGAGGTTGAGCCTTTTCACCTGTTCCCCAGCACCCTGAAACCTACCTACCTACAGATATGTCCTCATTCTTGTAGCATTGTATAGGAAAATACATTTCAATGCAGTTTGACCCAGGGGATACAGTCTTGTGCCACGTAAGTGACAGTGGTCTCATAAGATTATACTGGAGCTTCTCTATACAGGCCCATCTTAATCTTTTAGACTGTATTTTCACCGTACTATTTTTGTGTTTAAACATGTTTAGATACACAAATACCACTGTGTGACAACAGCCTACAGTACTCAATACAGTAACATACTATACAGACTTGTAACCTAGGAGCAATAGGCTAGATCACATAGTCTACAAGTATGGTAAACTGTACCATCTAGGTTTGTGTAAGTGCACTCTGTGACGTTCACACAATGGAATTGCCTAAGCATACATTTCACAGAACGTGCCCCTGTTGTGAAGCATTGAATGAGTATATTTGAGCTGGGGCTCTTATTGGGTAGGAAGGGGAAAAGGGAGATGGAGGCTAATATGATGAACATCTCAATTCATGCTCACAAAGCCCTTTGTTGACTCCCCACTTCTCTCCCTTATGATAATCTTCTTGGGTTTGAAGAACCATTGTCCACCTTCTAAAGCCAAAGAGTGTTATGAGTGGAGTCAAATACATACCTACAAACACTGAGGGAGGACAGTCTTCGGAAATGCTTTGAAGAATCATCTTCTTACGCACAGCAGCCCTAGTGACTGCTCGGATGACTGGACAGCATGTCTGCATATCGGGGCCTAAGTCTGCTTGTGCTGCTATAACAAAATGCCCCAGAGCAGGTGACATGTAAATAACAAACCAATTTCTCACAGTTCTTGAGGCCAGGAAGTCCAAGGCACCATCAGATTCAGTGTCTGAGAAGGGCCGGCTTTCTGGTTCCTAGATGGTACCTTCTCACTGTGTCTTCCACATCCGTCAGAACAATTCCCAAGAAATAGTGGAAAAAGAGATCTCTGATCTCTTCAGCCTGTTGTAACAGCACAAATCCCTTTCAAAGGCCCCGCCTCCTAATGCCATCATATCACAGTGACGATTAAGTTTCAACATACAAATTTGGGAGGTGTACAAACATCCAGCCCATAACAGGGCCAAAGGACCCTTCTGAACAACCTGTACTAACCCTGTCAGCAGTGGCAGATCCAACGGGTCTGCAGCAAACTTGATTCTCACCTCCTCAGAGGAAAGAATTCATCCAAGGGGCACAAGGGAGAGGGAGAGACCAAGACAAGTTTTAGACCAGGAATGAACATTTATTAAAAAGTTTTAGAGCAGGAATGAAAGGAAGCAGAGTACACCTGGAAGAGAGTCACGTGAGTGACTTGAAAGATCCAAGCGCAGGGTTTGGCCCTTGACTTGGGGTTTTATACATTGGCATGGTGCCAGGGGCTGTATCTCTTCTCCCCTGATTCTTCCCTGGGGGTGGGCTGTCCACATGTGCAATGTCTGCCAGCACTTGGCAGGGGTGGCATGTGCAGTGGGTTTATTGAAGTTGTGTGTGTGCTCACTTGAGGTGATTTTTCCCTTACCAGTCACGCATTCCTAGAGGAAGGTCATATACCAGGTAAACTCTGCCATTGTGCCTCTTAGTGCGCAAGCGTGGGTCCACTCGCCCACCTCCGGAGATCTTATCCGGAAGCTGCTGATCTTCAGCCTCAGGTGTTTTCTGTCTATTGGGAGACTGCCTTCCTTGGTGCTGGCTGTGAACAATTGTTATTTTTGAGAGTTTAAAAACCACCTCATCATCACCTGATGGTCACCTGACATTCCTGGGGGTGGAGGGGGGCCTCTCCTGCCCTGCTCATATCTGCTTAACTACCTACTCTAACAACCCCACAATTACATATAAGGACACTGAGGCCCAGAGAGGGGAAGTGGCTTACCCAAGGTCACACCACGCATGACCCTTTGCACTTCCTATTCCTCCCACAATGCCTCACATTGTCACTTGTGATGAGGATCAGCTCTGAGGTGATATAGTTAACCTTCATTCTGAAAGATATTAGGAGTGATTTATATTTTTGAATGTGGCTAATGGTAGAAATAAAATGATAATGAGAAAGCAACACATACTTTCAAAGTGACTGCTCACCAGAGCTAACATTAAGCCTGATTTGATCATACCCATTAGAGATTTCGGCTGAACATTACGAGGATATTTCTTGGGAATTTGTCAGATGGATGTGGCAGGGTCAGCTGCTAAGGATAAAGAACCGTCACTGAAATGTACAACTAGACAAACTTTTTTCAATTAGAGTTATGAGAGAATTTGTCATGCTACATGTAAATCAATTTATTTCTAAAATGAAGCAGCTACTTTTAAAAATTATTTTTTATAACGTAAGCTGTTTTACCTTTATTAGCCTGCTTTATCAGTTAAAAGGTGTTAGGGAAGGTAGACTTTATGTAATAATCATTTCACATGTTGGGTTTTATTAAAGTGAGTCACCTACATGGAGATCTTTAAGTCTGAAAGATGCCAGATGTGGTGGCTCACGCCTGTAATCCCAGCACTTTGGGAGGCCAAGGTGGGCAGATCACCCGAGGTCAGGAGTTCGAGACCAGCCTGGCCAACATGGTGAAACCCTGTCTCTACTAAAAATACAAAAATTAGCTGGGCATGGTGCCAGGCGCCTGTAATCCTAGCTCCTCGGGAAGCTGAGGCATGAGGATTGCTTAAAACCAGGAGGTGGAGGTTGCAGTGAGCTGAGATCATGCCACTGCACTACAGCCTGGATGACAGAGCAAGACTTCGTCTCAAAAAAAAAAAAAAAAGAAAGAAAAGTTTGAAAGACACCTCAGAGACCATCTGGTCCAACCTCTTTATTTTCCAAATGAGGTGGCTGTGATTCAGAGAGGGAAAGCGACAATTCCAAGGTCACACAGCAAGCAACATCAGAGCCAGGACTATGACAACTTCTCCAGACTAGGTCAAGGCTTTGTTTGATTAACAGCCAGTAGAGCTCCCAGTGCTGTAAGTTGCCGGAACAAGACTGCAGTATTGAAGATACAAAGGAACACAGTCCACTTTTTTTATGAATCCTTTTTTCTTACAAAAACAAAACATTTTCACTTACCCAATTTCAAAAAATTTTTAAATAGCTTATACTAAGACATTTGTGTACAGCCACAGTACATCCCAGTGTTTTGGGAGGCCAAGGAAGGAGGATGGCTTGAGGTCAGGACTTCAAGACAAGCCTGGGCAACATAGCAAGACCCCATCTCTACACAAAAATTTTAAGAATGAGCTGGGCATGGTGATATGTACCTGCAGTCCTAGTTACTCAGGAAGCCAACACGGGAGGATCATGTGAGCCCAAGAGGCTGATGCTGCAGAGAGCCATGACCACATCACTGCACTTCAGCCTGCACAGCAGAGCAAGACCCTGTCTCTAAAAAAAGAGAAAAGTAAAAAGACATTTGTAATCAAAACAGAAGAGATGAAGAAAGAAAGCAAAGATAAATAAGAATGTCCATATGATGCATGCACATGTGTACGTGTGTGGTCTGTGTGTGTGAGGAGGTGGCCAAAGAATACATAATTTGGGTAAAATTTAAATCTCTAATAAGAATGGTTACTGAAATTAATCTTCTTAATTTTTTTTTTTTTTTCCGAGACAGGGCAGGGACTCTGTCATCCAGGCTGGAGTGCAGTGATGCCATTTTGGCTCACTGCAGCCTCAACCTCCCGGCCTAAAGCAATACCCTGCCTCAGCCTCCCAAGTAGCAGGGACTACAGGTGAATGCCATCATGCCCAGCTAATTTTTTTTTTTTTTTTTTTTTAAGATATGGAGTTTCACCATGTTGCCCAGGCTGGTCTCAAACGCTTGAGCTCAAGTGACCCACCCACCGTGGCGACCCAAAGTGTTGGGATTACAGGTGTGAGTCACCGTACCCAGTCTGAAATTGATTTAGATCTGAATTTCCTGGTAATAGATTTTTCATTTGCTTATTTCCCTGCCAAAAAAAAAAAACCCTTCAATTGAGGTTTCTAAATATTCGTTTTTTTCTCACCTCTGATCCCATCGCATTGCCCTACATACCAGCCTGAGAAGCATGGAGCAGAATCACAGCACATTGGAGCTGAAAGGCTCCTTAGACCCTGCCAAGTGCAGCCCTCCAGTTGATGGAGGCACACCTGGAGCCCCAGAGAGGAAAGTAGCATGTCACAGTCATAACAGAGTCCACAAAAAGGTAAAGGAGGGGGTGCTGTAGAGACACCAGAGCACCCCATGTCTGAATTTCAGGGATGTTAATGATTTTCTTAAAACCCCAAAACTCCTTTTTACAAACATCCTGAATTGCATAGCAGCAGACAGCATCCCTGATCCCCACTGGCCCCATTCTCAAAAATCTTGAGCCTGATGATCGTGGAACTTTTTCCTCCCACGGGGCCTTACTAGGTGCAAAGTCCTTTTATCCCTGCTGTGTTGCGTGGGACCGCAGCAGATCCCCTGAGGCGAGAAGGCGGAGGAGAACATTGGGCCTCAGAGAACCGGAGACTCAGCCAAGATCACAGGGCCAGTCCGCGCTGGTGGTGGGAACTCAGGCTCCTGCAGCCAAAGACACTCTTTCTTCTCCACGCTGGGGGCTCCCTGGAAGCACGGCAGACAGTGAGCAATGAGCCCAGCCCGTGCACTCCATCGTCCACCGCCGAAAACGCTACAAGGATATTGCTGATGGCTGGTTGGGGTGCCAGCTTCATGGTCAAAGTACCATCTCTTAGATGCATAAAACATCTAGCACAAAGGGATTTAAGTAAAATGACTGTTTTATAAAGGGATATGTGTTTTAAAAGGGGGGAAAGAGTCAAGAGCTTTGTATCTCAAGTTTTGTGGAGCACCAATGGGTACCTTAACAGGTGACCTGCAAAATCCATGGCAGGCTTCTGGGCGTGAGGTTCACAGCCCTTAGGATTGAAGGGAATTAAGAGAAACTTCAAAGTGAGATTCACGGGGTCTGGATGAGGTAAGAACTCTTCGAAGCATAGGGAAAATTAAAGCAATTGACAAGCATGAGGCAGAAGAAAAGATCACCTCTGCAGTCCACGTTCTCTCTCTGGGCCTAAGGCTTAAAGTTTAAAATAATAATAATAATAACCTGGCATCTTGTTTTGATTTAAGTATGAAAAGCCGGTGTCTGCAGGCGGCTGCTGAGCTAAGCGCTTTTCCTGCTGGGGCACCCACGGAGGTGTTGTCCGAGGTGGGGATAACTCGAAGCACAGCCAGCCCAGCTGGGGGGCCAGACCCCCGTTTGAGTTAGCAATGCCGGCAGTTAGAAAAAGTGCCTCCAACTTGTAAACACAGCAAATTTGATCTGGAAGTCATTGAGAAAATATAAACACGGAGCCTCGCGCAGTCATGTTTACACTGTTCCAGCCCTGGTGAAAGATGAGCTCGCTGTGGAAGGACTTTTTTTTTAAGGCGCTTCTCTTTTTAAAATAAAAATCCCAAGAAGTATGTATTGCCACCAAGACCAAAACCCCAACAGAGACCACGAGTGCATGAACAAGTGTTGCTTAAGCAGGTGACAGTCATAATGTCACATTTATTCAAGTTGTCTTCTGCAGTTGCAGAAACTCTGCTTTATCAAAAATCCATTGTTTTTGAGGTGGAAATTAACATGACTGGAACAGCGTCTAAAACTATATCCTTAGTTAAGAATATGGTTTCATAACTATTTCCTGTTTCCCAAGTCCATTCTAAATATGTAGTAACACGAACCAGGAATTTAGTTCAGTATCCCTTCATCCGACCAATAAATAAATGGAAGGCACAGATGGAGGAAGGGACTTACTTAAGGTCACAGAGCTTGTTAGTGTCAAAGACAAAAATAGGACAGCGATTTCCTGGTTTCTACTAGTTAATCAGGACATGTCTCTTCCAGGAATTGCTACTGACACTTTTGCCCAAGGGCATTTATTAAATAGTGTGTTCTATATGGAGCAGGTATGGGCTTTATTTCACAAACTTGGCATGAAAGAAATGCCACATGATTTTTCTTTAAAAAAATTAATTCTGCTGAGGAGTCTCCAGTTCACTGGCTGGGTGAAGAAATTGACTAATTCAGTCATTAGTGAATAGGGCCTGTCCTGGAAGCAGCATCACCTACCTTGTGTGGTGGAAGGGACCAAGGTGTGGAAGTGGAGCAGCTTTAAGAGAGGCTCTGGTTTTCGGTCGCCGCCAGCACACTGACCTCCTCACCACACCCCAGGGCCTCTGCAGGCCAGCAGCTCCTCTGCTTCTGGGGTGTAGCCTCTGCAAGGATGGGGTCAGCAGCCTCTCCCTCCCCAAATTCTGCCTTCAGCCCTGCAACCCTGGGAGGGAGGAGAGTAAGGCTTGGGGTCTCCACACCATTCCTCTCTTAAGTCTGGAAGGACAGCTCCCGCCCACTTTTCCCTCCCTGCACCCAATTCTCCTTCTGTGCCCCAGCCTCTCTTGCTGCCTCCTTTCCTGGTTAGCATAATCTTCTCTAAAACAAGGCCAGAATATAAGAGAGAAGTGTTTTGAGGAACTCCCGCTTCCAGTCCTATCAAGCAATCCTGAGACAAGGAAACCCAAATGCCTAACAATAGAATTCTAAATTAATATCTCAATCAATTATTCTGCCACTTAGCTATGCCACCTTAACCATGCAGAATTCAAATTCAAATCCTTTTACAATGAAAACAATAATGCATTTGCAAGTCTGACCATCCACAGGGCGCGTTCATTCAACTCACCCGCTCCTTTCATCCTCAAACACTGCAAAGTAGGTCTTTGTCACCCCTATTTTACAGATGAGGAGACCAAGGATTCATGAAGTGATGAGGTATTTGTAGCGACTTTTTCCTGGTCCTAAGAAGAGGATGGCAAGCCATGTGTGTTAGATATCCCCTGAACTTGGCCAACTCTCAATAAATCCACACTTGATCCCACTCCATGATACCTTTCCTCTTTCACTGCCAAATGGCCTGATGAACTTAGCTGAAGCTACCAGATACAACTTTCAACATCCTTCTGTGTGGATCCTCCTAGTTTTTGTTCATTCAGCTTCAAGGTTAAAAAAACAAGCAAAAAAAAAGACCAAAGATCATAAACAATCTCGCTATTTTTCGTGCCTCCTCAGCATTTGTAAGTTTTGGGAAAAAATCCAGTGAATGATAAAAAGAATTGTTTACATTCTCGAAGGCAATTTGGTTGAGGTCCTTGTGCCCTGGTGCCAAGACTTCTGAGACTCTCGGTCTCTATTTGTCCCCCTGCCTGATTTCTGGCCTGATTGGCACCTACAAAAAAGGCTGTGACATTCAGTGGCGCCAACTTCCTCATCTCCCTGGAGAAACAGGCTACAAATCCACGAGAGCATCCAGTGCGACCAGTCACTCAGCAAACATTCATGGAGAAGCTACTCTGTGCCAGGCATTGTTCTAGGCATGGAGGGATACAGTCACAAACAAAACCAAGTCCCTGCCCTAACGGAACTCCTGGGAAGAGGGGATGCACACAACAGACATTAAATAACCATAATAAATAATGTTTCAGATGACGATATGTGATATCAGGAAATAATATTTCAGATGATGGTATGTGGTATGAATAAATAATATTTCAGATGATATGTGGTAAGAATAAATAATATTTCAGATGATGGCATGTGGTATGAAGAAAATACAGCAGGGGAAGAGGATGCTCTACAGAAAAGCAGCCTTTCCAGGAGTGCTTAGGACGCTGGCTGCAAAAATTCACGCACTGCGAACGCCACTTCATCTCCCTTTACCAGTTTTGCAAGCAGGTGGGAAATATGAAATCGTCAGCATAAGTGTGCCCTGAAAGATGTCAAAGGCTGGCTCCATCCTCAAAAGCACTGCAACACTGAGGTCGCCTGGCCCGGGGCAGGCGAGCGTGGGGGGCGCAGCTCTGGGTGGGTAGTCGGCAGTCCTGACCTTTGTTTCTCGATCTGCCACCCAGGCTCAGTATGCTCTTCCCCGCATCCCTTCACCTCGCTGGATCCTCTGTACAATGGAATACAGCAGGTTGAGAGTTTTCTCTTTCCAGCCATCATTTTCTCCTAGTGCCATATTCTCTCAGACTTTTATTCCACATAGTCACTTTCTTTTGGGTTTAAGTAGGTTAATTTAGAAAAATGTCCCAAAGAGAGGGTTGATAGACTGCAGGAGTTCGAGGTGGAGATTGTTCCACCACATACCAGTCTGGGCGACAGAGCAAGAGCCCCCTTCAAAAAAAGAAAGAAAGAAGAAGAAGAGAAAAAAACAACCTAAAGAGTGGCTAGCAGACCTGGTCAAAGATCTGTCTCAGGAAGAAATGATGCATTCCTTCCCCAGCAGAAAATGAGAATAGCCATCTAGAAATCAGAGCTAAGCCTTTGCACACATTTTATCTGAGAGAGAAAATTTGAAAATATAACCAAGAGAATTTTGGAAAAAAACAATAAAGAGAATCTTCTTTACTTACTTACAGCTTACTATACAGCTATAGGAAGCTGCTCACCATTTTGAATCATATTCGTGTATTGGTGTGGGAAGAGGCAAATAGATCAATGCACTGAAGTGCTTCTATGACAGCTGGTAAACAGCTACTGCCCCGAACTCTCACAGTGCGTCCTGCTGACCCGGCCACCTTGGTCTCTCCCTTGGGACCCCTGACTCCTCACCCTCCAGCTATTGAAGACTAACTCCTGGGAGCTGGGCGCAGTGGCTCACGCCTGTAATCCCAGCACTTTGGGAGGCCAAGGCGGGCAGATCACAAGGTCAGGAGATCGAGACCAACCTGGCTAACACGATGAAACCCTGTCTATACTAAAAATACAAAAAAAATTAGCCAGGCGTGGTGGCGGGCACCTGTAGTCCCAGCTACTCAGGAGGCTGAGGCAAGAGAATGGCGTGAACTCAGGAGGTGGAGCTTGCAGTGAGCTGAGATCGTGCCACTGCGCTCCAGTCTGGGCGACAGAGTGAGATTCCGTCTCAAAAGAAAGAAAAAAAAAGACCACCATCTGGCCCAGCAGGGACCCCCGGACCCTACTTCAGAACCTCAGGCTGATGGCTAACTCTGCACTGACCTGCAGATATTGCTCAATCTGTGTATTATCTTACCACTGAGCACTCTCAAACTCTTAATGGTGGTTTGTCCCTTGAGAGTATGATTTGGCAGTTTCTATGAAAATAAAACTATGCATACCCTTCAACCCAGCAATTCCACTTCCCATCAGTTTTTCTACAAATATTTACATATGCAAAAAAGCTGTACAACAATTTTTATTGCAGTAGTTTAGTAACAAATAAGGAAGCAACAACAGAAACAAGCTTATAGTCCAACAATGAAGGCCCAATCAACTAATAGTCTATCCACGGAAGACTGCACGGCTACTTCAGTGAGGCTCCCCACACCAACATCCTTCAGTGACCCAGCAATTCACTGGCTTAGTTAATGGAGAAGTCCAGAATAGAGCAGGTCTCGGGTTCTGTTCCATCAGTCCTCTGCTGCATTAGTTATTCTCTTAGCTCTCCTCTTCTCTGTGTGTCACCTTCATCCTTTGTTGGCCTCTCTCATCTATGGTGGTTCCAGGCCTGCCATCAGCACACAGCACAGCTCAGAGTGAGTGGGAGAGACCTTCTCTCCTACAGTTACATCCTGGGCTACAGTGGGGTTGGAGCCGTCCTGAGCTCATTGCTGAGGTTTACACCTATCAGGACCTGCCCCTAGAGCTGCTGATGAGGTCAACCCCACCCAGATTCCAAGGCTGCTCCCCAAGGGGAAAGGGGCAGAGTGGATGGGTGTGGGTTGGGGACGGGGGAGCCACTCAGTTTGGCTTGCCGGTTTGGTGACCATGTTCTAGAAAGCTGCCCTAAACTCACTGAGGGAAAAGGATGCATGGGGAACAAGAGTGGATGGAAACAGGAAGACAAGTTAGGAGGCGGTTGCTATGGTGCTGATCAGAAAGGGAGAAGGGCAGAGAGTCACAAGGTGCGATCGGCAGGGCTTAGGGCTGGATCACCAACTAAACTGCATTGGGAGGACTGAGAGAGGTTTCAACAAACCCAAGACCAGGGTGCAAAATTTAAGGGAATGTCGAAAAACTCAGTAATCAAGATACATAATATTTCAATGCAATATTTTCTAAAATAAAAATGAATCCAAACATTTATGGTGTATGAAATATTAAAAATTCACATAAAGACAGAATCTATGACTAGGCGTTTTCCTTTTTGGCCTCAGTCTCCAAAGTGGCTCAGCATGGCACTCACTGGAGGATGACCCCCAGGTTACAAAATTGTGGTGCTTAAAAAAAGTTACTGGGATAAAGTATTGGTTTGAGGTAGAAGTTGGTGGGCTTTATTTTAGCTGTTACAGGTATGTTCAGGCCTCTTAAACTGCAGCTGAGATCCATTTAGCGTAGGAATAAAAAACAATTCCTGAGATTGTGTGATCAGAGAGGGAGAAGAGAATTTTAGCTCAACACTGAGACCGCCTAATTCACTGTCTTCTCAAAATGCACTGTAACCTTCACTTAGCTTCCCCACATCAGATGGAATGTGGCAGGAGGGAATTCCAGGAAAGAGCCCACTGCATAAGCAATGTAAGTCATGGATGACACCATCCCAGATCTCCAGCCAGGTGCCTGTGACAGTCATATTATATATATATATAATTATATATATATATAATTACACTCTTGTATTCATTAATTCACCAATTGCCCCTCCTCCTTCCACTCATCCTTCCTTCTCCTCCCCCTGCTCTTCCTCTTCCTCCTGCTCCCCCCTTCTCTTCCTCGTCCTCCTCCCATGCATCAGGATGTGGAGTTAAGAAATGATGATGATGATATTGGTGAGAAGGTGGAGAACAACAACATGCAGGATGAGAAAAAACAAAAATGCTGAGAAGAAGAAAGGAAAGAAAAGAAAAACAAAGAAGAGAAAAAAGAGAAGGGAAGAAGAGAAGAAACAGGAAACACTGCTAAGTAGTCATTGATTTTTAAAATTATGAGCAAACTATTTTATGTGAATTTTAGAGTTGAAAACTGTTCTCCTCTCCCACTGCAGACTACGGTGGCAAACCTAAAGAATGATCACAGATTGAGCAACAACTGTTTTCTTTCTTTTTTTGTTTGTTTGTTTGAGACAGAGTCTTGCTCTGTCGCCCAGGCTGAAGTGCAGTGGCGTGATCTCAGCTCACTGCAACCTCCGCCTCCTGGGTTCAAGCGATTCTCCTGCCTCAGCCTCCCAAGTGGCTGGGACTACAGGCATGCACCACTATCCCTGGCTAATTTTTGTATTTTTAGTAGAGGCCATATTTCACTATGTTGGTCAGGCTGGTCTTAAACTCCTGAACTCAAGTGATCCTCCCGCCTTGGCCTCCCAAAGTGCTGAGATTACAGGTATGAGCCACAGCGCCCGGCCTGTTTTCTTTCTTTTTTAGTGAGGAAAGAGGCATAAGTCTAAGGTGTATATAGCTGCCCTCAGCTGATGCTCGAAACAGGCACACTAGCTAGAGGAGCAGGAGGTGTTTCCTGTGCAGAGGTGGTGTTTGCATCGAGCCCCACAACTCCACAGCTTGGCTCTATAGATGCTCATTAAGTTCCAGGGAATAAAAGTATTATAAAGACTAGTGGCTAGAGGAAATAACTGCTATCTTTTCTTTAAAAGAAAGAAGAAAAAGTCCATCAGTAATGATATCATTGCTACCTTGAATCTCAAATTTAGCTATAACAATGGGTCTTAGACAAAAGACATGGCCTGGAGGACTGAGCCAGATGGAGCAAGCTGGGCAAGAAGTTTCTTCCAAGTGAGGCTACTGAACTGCGAATGTGGTCACCAGAAGAGGCAACCTCCCTGTAAATTCAGTGTGCTGGCATTTGAATGAACATCACCTGGGACCACTCCTGGGCCCTGGAGTCTCAATCACTGTGACCAGCAGCCCCTGAGGAGGAACTGTGTTCACCCAGCGGCTAGGAATTGTCCCAGTCCCTCAGTGGGCCAAAGAGGAGGCCTTTTCAGGGGAAAGCCAGGGCATCTGTGTCTGTGCCTTGTCTTGTAAAGAATCATTTCAAGTTGAAATTATTTTTAATCAAAACAATAAAATCCCACTGGTATACTTTTGATGGCACAAGTTTGCACTGACTAGCCTTGAATCTGGAGTCAGGAGGCCCCTTCCACTAAGGTATTGGGTGACCTTGGGCAGATTACATCCTTTCTCTGGAACTCAGTTTTCACATCTAGAAATTAGAGATAATATAGATAATAGAATGTAGACCCCCTTTGGTTCCCAGATATAGATGCATCAACGTGCTATAAGAGATTTTCACCAAGCAGGAGAAGGAGGTGGGGACAGTTAAGTCCATTTCCTGGGTCAACCTCCAGATTCTGATTCCATAGGTCCAGGAAACTCCGGGCCTCTGCTGACAACCAGCTGTTAAGTAATGTGAAGTAATCCCTGGACTGAAATGGCCTCTGCAGCCCCTTCTGACCCAGGAAAACCAGAAACAACCACTAAAAAAAGATAACTATAAATTACATCAAAGTCATTTGGGGATAGAACTTCCTTTTAAATGGCGAGTAAAAGGAGGGCAGCATGGCTCACAGATTTCAGAAATATTTCAAAAAGTACTGCTCCTGATAGGAAATGCAATCTACATAAATAAACGAAAGGAAAAAGGCCTTTTTTTCCCTTTAATTTCCCCTCAACTTTAACACCTTAAGTTTCTATAGGAAGGGTAGCAGGGGCAGAGAGTGAGGGAAGTCTATCTCCCTGACGATTCCCTAAACTGATTGATTGTAGAGGTCACAATAGTCCCTGTCTGGGCCTGTTACAGTTTGCTAAGCTCCGCTAAGCTTAGGCATTAGGAGATCCTTCATTGGAACATTTGTGTTAAAGGGAGAAGGAGGAGGAGGAGGAGGAGGGGAGGAAGAAGCTGCCACTGCTTTGTTTTTAGCTCTAGAGCTGCCTGAGGCCTGGTCTCAATCCTGGGACATGGTTCTGTTTGTCTTCCTTTTCTATTCAAGTTGCTGCTGTTCCAGGCGTTCTCTGCCCCATTGCTCAGTGTTTGTTTATGGCAGCGAAGTAGAAAATTGTAATGTCTGTAATTGTTATTGGTTTGCTGATTGTGTGACCACCTGGTTTGCTGGATTCCGGACAAAGGCAGTAAATCCTCCTTTAAGGCTAAAGCTGTGTACTTTAGGAGGAGGAAGAGGAGAAGGGGAAGTTTGGAGGTCTTTTGTTTGTGTTTGTGCATTGTTTTGTAAAGAATCATTTCAAGTTGAAATTATTTTAATTGAAACAATAAAACCTGCTAGTACATTTCTGATGGCACAAGTTTGCACTAGAAGGAGGCCTTCTTTGTTTTTTTTTTTTTTTTTTTTTGCAGTGAAATGCCCTGAAACTGAGGAATTCCTCAATAAACAACTTCATACTTGATTTGCTGTGTATGAAGTTGGATGTGCAGTTTCCAGATGTTTTCCAAAAGGCCCTGTGCTCTGAGGTACACAGACTGCTTCGAGACATCCCTCTGGTGTGCAGAGATCCCACAGCTGTTTTAGTAAAAAATTATTTTCTTTTAATTTCATAAAATGCCACATTCAACACGCACCTTTCATCCAGAGAGACCTTAAGATGTTCAAAGGATTCAGAACTACCGACCCATCCCCTACCCTCTGGAGTCATACACAGAGAATATTTAACATCTGTGCTGCTATATCCCCTACCCTCTGGAGTCACACACAGAGAATATTTAACATCTGTGCTGCTATACCACCCGAAAGTTTTACATTGAAGGAAGATGTGTGTCTTGCACTAAATTACCAGAGGAATTTTCAAAGTAGAGCTCAGTTACCTAGGTTGGTCAGGACGTCACTGCAGGAAAACCCTCCTTTTTCTCAAAGCGCTGAGGCACAATGAATGAGCAGCCAGCCCTTCCCCTGCCTCTTGCCCCAGAGATGGTACTACAAGCAATACCGGTTTCTAGCACTCAGCTGGCTCTGATGTGGTTAATAATAATATTGGCCAGGCACAGTGGCTCATGCTGTAATCCCAGCACTTGGGGAGGCTGAAGAGGCAGATCATCTGAGGTTAGGAGTTCGAGACCAGCATGGCCAACATGGTGAAACCCCATCTCTATTAATAATACAAAAATTAGCTGGGCCTGGTGGTGCATGCCTATAATCCCAGCTATTCGGGAGGCTGAGGCAGGGGAATCTCCTGAACCTGGGAGGTGGAGGTTGCAGTGAGCCAAGATTGTGCCATTGCATTCCAGCCTGGTGACAATAGCGAAACGCTATCTCCAGATTAAAAAATATTATTATTCTTATTATTATTATTATAGTTGGCTCCACTGAGTGCTTACAATCTACCAGACCTTGAGTCCAATGCTTAATGTACATGGTTTCATTTAATCCTAATAAAATAGCAACTTTACTGGGTGAATATTGTTACTATCCTGATTTTCTAGAAGAAAAAAAACTTACGAGGCTCAGAGAGTTAGTTCAGTTGTTGAGTCAAAGATCACAAAGCTGGGAAGTTAGAATTTAAACCCCGTTTTGTCTGCCGTGCATCCATGCTATTGGTCACCATGCCCTACTCATCCTGATGCTACAAGGTGTTGAGGTATGTCACTCGATATAGTGCGTTTTACCAAGAACCTGTTATGTACCGAGTTGTGGGTTAGGATCAGAAGTGGGGAGAAGGCTGGGCGCGGTGGCTCATGCCTGTAATCCCAGCACTTTGAGAGGCCGAGGCAGGCGGATCACCTGAGGTCAGGAGTTCAAGGCCAGCCTGGCCCAAATGGTGAAATCCCGTCTCTATTAAAAACACAGAAATTAGCCAGGCGTGGTGGTGGGCACCTGTAATCCCAGCTACTCAGGAGGCTAAAATGGGAGAATCGCTTAAACCCAGGAGGAGGAGACTGCGGTGAGCCGAGATCACACCACAGCACTCCAGCCTGGGCAACAACAGTGAAACTCTGTCTCAAAAAAAAAAAAAAAAAAGTGGGTAAGAGAATAACCAAGAATAACCAATCCTACCCTTACAGAGCTCACTAACAGGGTGATCCATTGCCCCAATGTGCCTCAGACTATCCCACCTTTAGTATCCAGAGTCCTGTATCCCACATCTGGGAGGCAGAATTCTAGGATGACTCTCCAAATTCCCTACTGCACATACACCTTCTCCGGTTATTGAATCAAACCTTACATCTAGCTGTTATTATGAAGGAGTTTGCAGATGTAACTAAGTTGACTTTAAGATAGGGAGAGTAGCTCGGTGAGCCTGACTTTGTCAGATGAGTCTTTTAAACCTGAGTCTAGAGGTCAGAGACATAAGGCAGAGAGATTTGAAGTCTGATTCCACATGGCTTTGAAAATGAAGGGGGTCACACAGCATGGAATGTGGTTGACCTCATCCAGTCCTTACCGTACCCTGGTCCTATTTTGCCCTTCTCAGACATAAGGAAACTGAGGCATGGAAGGTTCAGCTTTGGGTCCAAGGTCAGATAGCCAGCATGGAACAGCACTGAGATTGGTGGTCAGACCTTGGAGCCACACGTCCATGGGAGGCCCCTGCACACAGGTGGAGCTGGGAGTGACCTCCAGCTGACAGTTGGTAAGGAGATGGGGGCCTCTGCCATACAGTGCAAGAAACTGCATCCTGCCACCACCTGCGTGAGCCTGGAAACAGATTTCCTCAGCCTGGCAGACACCTGAATTTTGGCTCTTTTGAGACCCCGAACAGAAAGCCCAACCATGCCTTGCTTGGACTTCTGACTGACCTATAGAACTGTAAACCAATATGGGTGTTGATCTGAGCTGTCAAGTTTGTTACGCAGCAATAGAAATGTAATACACTAAGAAACCCTTCAGCCCCAGGCCGACTGGAACAGTTGGTCACCCCAGATGAGCACAGACCATGTGACTCCTGTGTGTCATGGGAGGCACCTCGAGGGTGGGATAAGACAGGAGGGAAAGGGCTGAAGGCACTTTAGAAGGAGGACACCAAATAAACAAAGACAGAGGACAAGAATATGCAGGGACGTCCACCGAGATGCCAGCAAGGTGCCACCTGAGAGGGTTAAGTGCATAGGGACAGAGGCTTTGCAACTTTAGCACTTGCAAAGGGTCGGTTCTGGGGTCATGAAGATGGCAATGATATTAGCAGGCTGTGATTGCAGGCTGATTAGCAGGCTGTGATATTTTTTTGTTTCTGTCATTCTGGCACAGATCCAGTCCAACCTCTTCCAGGAACTCTGAACTCCCTGAAGGCAGGGTTGTGGCTTACCCAGCTGGGCAGCCCTAGCACCTAGCACAGCATCTGGGGCGGCATCATTTCACACTCAGGAAGTGCTCAATCGAGACATGGATGAATGACCTATTGTGGACAAAATAATACTACTTTGGGACAAACGTGTGGCTGTGATGTCCCAGGGAACGCTAAGAGGTTGAAGGGCTGACCTGCCATGCTGCCCCCGCCCCGCCTCCCTTGGATCTGACCCTCCTCCGCCTGTGTGCAGGGGCCTCCCATGGACTTGTGGCTCCAAGGTCTGACCACCAATCTCAGTGCTGTTCTGCACTGGCTGTATGACGTTGGACCCGAAGCTGAACCTTCCGTGCCTCAGTTTCCTCATGTCTAAGAAGGGCACAATAGGAGCAGGGTACTGTAAGGACTGGAGGAGTCAATACGACATGTCAAGCTCTTAGAATGCACCTGGCAAGGGGTGAATTTTAATGTTTAGTTGTTATTATTAATTTTTATCTTATTTATTTATTTATTTTTGAGACAGAGTTTCACTCTTGTTGCTCAGGCTGGAGTGCAATGGTGCAATCTCAGCCCACTGCAACCTCCACTTCCCAGGTTCATGCAATTCTCCTTCCTCGACTTCCTGAATAGCTGGGACTACAGGCATGCACCACCACACCCCGCCAATTTTAGTACTTTTAGTAGAGATGGGGTTTCACCGTGTCAGTCAAGCTGCTCTTGAACTCCTAACCTCAGGTGATCCACCAGTCTCAGCCTCTCAAAGTGCTGGGATTACACACATGAGCCACCACGCCCAGCCTGATTTTTATTTTAAATAGTGATGATGGGTCTCCTTCGACCAGAACTTTAGTTGGGCACCTCTGGGTCCTCTGCTTGATTAGGTCCTACCTTGGCTTCCTTCCCTGTCCTTATGGAAGCCAGTTTGAGCAAGAATCCTGCCAAGTCAGTTTAGCAAAAATCTCCCACTTTTGCTATCGCGTCACCCTGGCCTGCCTTCAGCAAGAATCCTATTAAGTCAGGTCAGCCAGAAACCTCTTATCTGTGATATTTCCTCCTAGTAATTTCCCATCCACTGACCCCCACCCTGCTTCTTGGTTCGAAGTCTCCACCTGTCCTCGTTAGAGTTGGAGTTGAGTCCAACCTCTCTCCCCCACTGCAAGACCCCATTGCCGCAGTCCCCACACCCCTTGTCTCCACGGCTCCCCTTGAAGAAAGTCAGCCTTAGCATCCTGCACAAATGCTTGGATAAATTTCTTTCTTTAACAATACTAATGACATATTTGCTGGCAAATTTCAGATGGAGACCCTTCCTGCACCCTGCCCCAGCCCAAGGGCATTTCCATTTTACTCTAAGATTCTTGAAACCAAAAAACTTTTAAGACCCAATGGGTAGACTGCCCAGTGGAGGTGGGTTCGACAGAGACCTCCCCAGGATGAGTGAGCCTGGCCCTCTAGCTGGGTGCTCCTCAAAATACACCAGCCTTGCTGCACCTGGAGTTTGTGAGAATTGCAGAATCTCAGTCCTCTTCCAGGCAGCCTGAGTCAGAATCTGTGCGTCCACAGGGCCCCGCGGGAAAGGCACCAGTCTAGACGAATTCCTATCAGCCCTGCATCTGGGCAGCGCGGCATCTCTCTGACCTTTACTTACGATTTGCTTTAAACGTTAAGTGTTTAAGCACACAGGCGAGCCAGACCAGAGAACTCTCAGTTAGCAAGATACAACCTCATTTCCAGGGACAGCTGGCTCTCTACATGTTTGAACAAACTGGCATTATCCAAGAGCTCTAATGGTCTGAAGTCAGGCTTAAAACTCAGCAAAAATAAACTTTCCAGGAAATTTTTGGCACACCCAGTTTCCAAACCCATCATCTCAGGAATGTTATCCAAGCAGTGGCCTCTTTCCCCACATCTAACTCTATTTCGAGTTGGGACAGTTCTTTCTCTGGCCTTGAACTGACAAAACACACACAAATGAGAGAAAACAGGGAGGCCACGTTTAGTGCGGGGCTTTAGATAAGTCTCCGGGAAAGTCCATAATCTCATTTTGGCACTATTAGTGTTCAGCTTCTTAATGCAAATATTATTTTAAAAGAATGTCTTAAATCTGAGGGACATGTGCTCTTGGTCACTGGGATTCGAAGAGGTACACTTGTGAGTGCGAGAAGTAGAAACCACCGTCTATCCTTATGCAGCTGATGATGCCGTGTTCTCTGTTGTCTCACTTCTGAAGTGAGCGGAACACCCAAATCTTCCTTGAGTATGACAACTCAAATTGGCCACATTTGTTGAACCTGTTTACAAATCCTTCTGAATGGACTGTTGTGTGATAGCCACTCTAGGAATGTGAGAAGGCATGATTCCTTCATTCAGGAAACTCCCAGCCTAGAAGGGACATCTTCTGTCTGATTTATCATTATTATTTTAAGACAGTGTCTCCTTCTGTTGCCCAGGCTGGAGTACAGTGGCGCTATCTCAGCTCACTGCAAATCTGCCTCCTGGACTCAAACGATCCTCCTGCCTCAGCCTCCTGAGTAGCTGTGATTACAGGCATGCACCACCGCACCTGGTTAATTTTTATATTTTTAGTAGAGACAGGGTTTTGCCACGTTGCCCAGGCTGGTGTCAAACTCCTGAGCTCAAGCAATCTGCCTGCCTCATCCTCCCAAAGTGCTAGGATTACAGGCGTGAGCCACCCCTCCTGGCCTCTGTTTGCCTCTTTAGATGCACATCTCCAGATGTTTGTAACATATCAGTCAGGGTCTATCCTAGAAACCTATTGCTCCATAACAAATCACTCCAATTTCAGCGGCTTGAAATAACAACAATCATGTTAGTATCTTTCATAGTATCTGTGGAAGAGGATTTTAAGAAAGGCTCAACTGGTAATTCTGGCTCTGGTCTCTCCTGTAGTCACAGTCAGAGAGAGATGCTGAAGCAGCTGAGCCTCCCAGGAATCCCTCTCTTCACCTGGTCACTCTGCAGGGGCTCACTGAGCTTTCTGAGTATGGCGGTCTCAAGTCCACTGTTTACATGATAGTTCACTCTTCACCGTTTATGACTAGCTCAGAAGTCACAGTGTCTGAACTTTTCTTATTTTATTTATTTATTTATTTATTGACACAGAGTCTGTCGCCCAGGCTAGAGTGCAGTGGCGTGATCTCGGCTCACTGCAGCCTCTGCTTCCTGGGTTCAAGTGATCCTCTCACTTCAGCCTCCGGAGTAGCTGGGACTACAGGTGCACGCCACCACGCCTGGCTAATTTTTGTATTTTTAGTAGAGACGGGGTTTCACCATGCTGGCCATGGCTGATCTCAAACTCCTGAGTGCAAGTGATCCACCTGCCTCAGTCTCCCCAAGTGTTGGGATCACAAGCATAAGTCACCGTGCCCAGCCATCACTTCCCTTTGAGGGCGAATAGTCCCGGTCACACTGTAAGAAGAGCTATAGGATGGGGAATATTGTAACCATCATTGGCAAATATAGTCTGCAACAGGTTTCCAGCAGAAAACAGAAGTCACATCCGAATTAGGCTATTTCAGGGAGGGGTTAATGAAAGCACTAATTATGAAGATATAAGCAGGGTGGACAGAAACAAGAGATACAGTTTCTGATATGGTTTGGATTTGTGTCTCTGCCCAAATCTCATGTCAAACTGAAATCCCCCATGTTGGAGTCGGGCCTGGTGGGAGGTGCTTGGCTCATGGGGGCAGATTTCCCCCTTGTTGTTCTCATGATAGTGAGTGAGTTCTCATGACATCTGGTTGTTTGCAAGTATGTGGCACCTCCCCGCTCTTCTCTCTTCCTCCTGCTCCAGCCACATAGGATGTATCTGCTTCCCCTTGGCCTTCTGCCATGATTGTAAGTTTCCTGAGGCCTCCCCAGCCATGTTTCCTGTATAGCCTGTGGAATTGTGAGTTGATTAAACTTCTTTTCTTTATAAACTGCCCAATCTCAAGTAGTTCTTTATAGCAATGCAAGAATGGACAGATACAGTATCCCAAGGCTGCTGATAACATAGAAATTGTTACCACCTCCATTTGGAAGGAACAAGATAAGGTTACAGGAACTCTGAAGGAGAGAAGAGTTTGGGGACAGCTCGCTTGAGAGGAGCAGTCAGAGGGGACTACCCAGCAAGGAGGTAGCCAGGGAATAAAGGCCCCGAACTCACTCCCACCCTGGTCACCTGCCAGGGCTTCTCATCGGCTGAACCCAACAGGAGGCCCAAAGCCTAAAGCCCACACTGATAAGACTCTGGGGAAGAGAGCAGAGTGGAGAGTGGAGAGGACATTTAGAGAAGTAAACAGGAAATACACACATAAGAAATATCTACAATCTAATGCCAATAGATTACAAAGCGTATTTCTGCAAGAGGGAGATTTTAAACTATTTTCGTGCAAAGTCCCGAAGTATAAACATGATGTGGGAGAGAAGTTCACACCCCCAGTAGTCTTCTGGATGTCTGGAGCCCACTTTATCTTGGGTCTTGAGAGTAGACTCCACAGTAGAGTCCTTGGCTGTTGGAAAGGAAGTTGTCCACTTGAGCAACGCTGACAGAGACGACTCAGTCTTTGGGCACTGACAGGAGTTGTTCCTGATGGCGATGGTCCAACAGGAAGGGTGGTTGCTATGGTTCCTGGACACCAGTGATGGGGTGGTGGCATGGAGACTTGCTGGGAGGGATCCTGGGGGGCTTGTGGGCACCACTCTGGCTGCCAGTGCCAGCCAGTGCCCAGCAGAGCAAAGCCTGCATGATTCCTGGAGGCTGATTCTTCTGTCTGAGTGGTCCTTCCAGGCCTGGTTCTCTCATCCTGAACCCACAAGCCTCTCTCCCTCATCATATTCCCTCCAACTCTCCTTTCCTCCAGTCTGGTTAATCCTTATCTCATCTGGGCTAAGAAGGCCTGGTTTTCAATCTATTCTTCCAAATCCATTATTTATTGTATAAAATGTAAACTCAGAAGTCCAGGTTCTTGTAAGTCCACATCCTTGACTTCTGCAACTCAAAAGCCAAGACCCGGTGTGTTTGTTCTCTGCATTCTGCACAGGTGTGCCTTCCTCGAGGTATACTGTGTGGAATTTGGCCCTAGCAGTTTTGGGGGTCGGAGAAGATCACAAGGCATGTGGTGGGGTGGGTGGAAGGGTGTCCCAGAGGAAAAGTATCATCTATCTCCACTCAAACAAAGAGGTGTAAGAACACAAAAGATCACTTATGGAGTGTCCGAGAAAGATTTCATCTGATGCTCTGAAAAATCAATAGGCTTTCAACAGAAAGAGATGAAAGAAGCATTCTGAACAGACAGAAGATAATGAACAGGAAAATTAAAGCATATTCAAGAAAAGAAGTAGCTTCACTTGTAAGGTGTACAGGAGTATTTGCATGTAGAGGAAAATAATTCTAGAAGAAGTCAGGTCATGAAGGACCTAGACAGAGAGCTTTCTTTATGCATTTAAGAAGTCACAGAGGCTGGGTGCAGTGACTCATTCCTGTAATCCCGCACTTTGGGAAGCAGAGGAGGGCGGATCACGAGTTCAGGAGATGGAGACCATCCTGGCTAACATGGTGCAACCCCGTCTCTACTAAAAATACAAAAAATTAGCTGGGCGTGGTGGTGGGCGCCTGTAGTCCCAGCTACTTAGAAGGCAGGCCGGAGAATCATTTGAACTCGGGAGGCAGAGGTTGCAGTGAACCGAGATTGCGCCACTGCACTCCAGCCTGGGTGACAGAGCAAGACTGTCTCAAAAAAAAAAAAAGGAAGAAGCCACAGAACGCTGAGCACTGAAGGTTGCTTGCAGGGTATTCAGGCCTGAGCAGCACGTTAGAAAAATGAATGCAGTGTACAGGACACAGAGACTATGGTTAGAATGAGGGACATTCATTGAGGTCTGAATGAGGAGTCTCCTGCTGCTGGCTTCTCTCACTGTCTGGCCTGCAAGTTTGCATGTGCATTTGCAATCGCTCCCTGACTCCAAACCTGTGCCTCCAACTCCCTGGAAGGTGTGTCCACTCGCAGGGCCCACAAGCTCCTTAACTCAATGCACCCAGAATGAAACTCTCCAAACCCTCTCCTCCGCTGCCCCCATGCTCCCCCCAGACATCTCACCTTCTTGGACTTCCCCTCACCCACTTCCTCCTTCGCAACCTCATGGCCTCCTTCCTCTCTCCACATTGATCATAGCCAGATCCTTTAGAGTCTCCCTTGTATTTTTTCTTTTTCTACTAGACCCGTCTCCTTTTTAAGTCCTCTCTGGAGCCCCCCAAGGTCAAGACCTCAGCACCTTACCCTCCGACATTTGCCACAGCCCGGTAATTGGTCTGCCTACTGCTAAACTCTCTCTGCTGCCCCCCGTTCTCCACAGTTCAACCACAATCTTTTCTAAACACAAAATCTCATCATGCTATTTCCCCCTTTAAAGACTTTTCTGCCCATTTCATGGTCTACAGCACCAAGAAAAACCTCTTTCGTTGACATTTAAAGCTTTCATAAGCTGACACCAGCCACTCTTCCAGTTTTGTCCATTTGCTCCTCCTGGGGACATTGTGGCAGAAATAGAGGGGATCTTGGCTCTCAGCATTTAGCTGCCACACCCTTCCAGGAAGCAGCCACTGATGGGATTAGGCCCCAGTTGTTTACACTAGAGAGAAAGTGCCTTAAGATAGAAGGAAATCCTGGATGTGTGTCTGTTCAGGACAGAGGTGGGGGGCAAGGGAGAATGAGAATGTATCAGTTAATTCTTCAAAAATTCTGTCTGCCACCCAGTCAAATAAAGGCACCTATGCTACCAAAGAAATGTTTGAATTGTTATATGTTTAAAGACTGAAAAAGGGCCTTCAAAAGAAACAACAGATTTGGATGATACCTATTCTCCAAGAGGCTGCCCTGGTGAGTGCTCAGGCTGGGGCCTTTACAGCTTCCTCTGTGACACGAAGTGGAGATTCCCAATTCTTCCTCTTGCAAGACGCAAAAAGCTTCAAGGAGAGCTTGGGAGGACAGCCGAGCGGAACCAGTGGGCCAGTGGAATTGGTGGATCATAACTAATTAAACTGTTTTCTTCTCTGACCCCCTGGCTCTACTAAACATAGATGATCTTAGTGAAATCAGTTTTGGTTGACTTGATGGTGTCCTGTCAGCAACAGCAGCACTGGAGTCAGGAGGCCTGGGTTCTAATTCCAGGTGTGTCTCTAACTAGCTCCATGACCTTGGGTAGTCCCAGCCTTTCTCTCAGCCTCTGCTTCCCTATTTACCTAACAAGAGGACTGCACACATGTGCACAGGCCCCTAAATACTCAATTCTATATTTCTTCAATTTCATACCAATACAAATATTTCCCCTCTTCTATGTACCTACCTCTGAATTTTACTTTTTGAATGACTTCAGTCCTCATCTTTAGTTTTCCTCCTCGTTCTATCTGCTCAGCCAAGCAAGGCATAGCACTTGTCCAGCCATTTTCCAGACTCTTGACTTGGGTTTACAGAGTACGTTCTGGCCATGTGTCCAGGAGTTGAGCCTCCTTGGCTAGGACTCCAGCAGCCAATAGACCTTGGCATCTGTGCTGCCTGGGACCCTTTCCAGGGCCAAAAAAGATGAGACCTTCAGAGTCTGATGCATGTGATGTCATCCTGTTACCAAAACTGTAGCATCCTTCAATCATGTTACCTGCTTGGATGACCCTATGTATGAAATTAATTTTTCAAAAGGGAAAAGAAATTCAAAGATAGTGTAAAGCTACCCTACAGAAAGCAGTGACCAAACTAAGACCATGCCAGTCATCCCTACGGGAAGGAAATCTGAGTCTTTGCAGTCTTGGCACAGCCTCAACACTTTGTATCCACTTTCGGGATGTTCTTGGATCCCTTGAAGTCAATAAACCTCATAATAAGGGCCTTGAGATATATATACGTACATATGAAACAAAGGTCAGGATTTAACTCCTCAAAGACAGAACATCTCGATGAATGGCTGAGTTTTCCACTTAAGAAATGATGTCTTGGCCGGACGCAGTGGCTCACACCTGAAATCCCAGCACTTTGGGAGCCATAGGCGGGTGGATCACGAGGTCAAAATTTCAAGACCAGCCTGGCCAAGATGGTGAAACCCCGTCTCTACTAAAAATACAAAAATTAGCCAGGCGTGGTGGCAGGTGCCTGTAATCCCAGCTACTCAGGAGGTTGAGGCAGGAGAATCGCTTGAACCCAGGGCGCAGAGGTTGCCACGAGCCGAGATGGCGCCACTGCACTCCAGCCTGGGTGAGAGAGTGAGACTCCGTCTCAAAAAAATAAAAAAAGAAATAATGTCTCGACTTCACCTTAGCTCAGATGGAGTGATGAACTACCCAGTCCCAACTTCCCAGGCACCTTGAACACGTGGCTAGGGGTACATGGCAGCCTAGTCTCTATCAACCTGTGAAGTTGCTTATGATGTGAAAATGTTGCCAGAGATCAAGGATGGCCAGACAAACACCAGTTAAATCTAAAAAGAAGTCAGAAAACTAATACTAGCTTAAAATACCAAGTTCAGCACAGATATGCTTCATATTTTAGGCTTCCTTTATTTACCTACCTCACATGACATGGGGAAGAATTCCTGAAGAACGTTTTCCCACTGATTGTTTAAAATCTTTTCCTCTCAATAAAGTCCTTTCTAAGTATGCAAGGTTCCGTTTCATTATCTGGCCCATCCTCTTAATCACCTGCCTTCAGTGTCTCTAATGTATTTATTTGACAGTATTTATTGAGCATCTGCTATGAGTCAGGCACTGGGTTAAGATGGCAGGAAGCCAAACCAGACACGGTCCTGACCTGCGAGGGTTCATGGTTGACTCAGGAAAAACTACACTGAAAGAATGGCAAATAGTGAGATGTGTGCCAGGAAAAGACACGTGGAAAGTAAACTCACTCCTGGAGGAAATCAAGAAAGAGAATGGTTGGGTTTTCTCAATAATCCATAGACTATCAGGGCCAGAAGAGACTTTACAGATTATCTGTTCTAACCCCCTCATTTTATAAATAGAAAGCAGAGAAGGGAAGAACCACACAGTTTTAAAGCTGGGACTAACGCGTAATGAATTCTCTCTCTTTTCCTGGCTGATAAGTTGTATGTCTCTCAAATTGTTTCTGGAGGTAGGTAAAATAGAAACCATAAATATACCAGTGAAAGAAATCTAGTTTGTTTTCCAACTAAAAATCTACAAGATATACCTCATCAACATTTATTTGAAAAGGTGATTATTCCTTGAAGATTACCATCATCAATTGACTTTCAGTGCCTTGCCTGGATATTTTTAAGTTGTTCCTTATTTCAGCATTCCTATCACTAGTCTCAACTATCACAGTCCTTTATAGAAAATGTCATCATGATTCTTGTTGTTTCTCTACATTCTCACAACACCTTGGGGTCTAAGAAGCATTTTCACATCCATTGCTTCCATTGGGGGAGTCAAGTTGTTGGCTGATAGCTTTAGAGGGACATGACAAGTAGAAGATGATTTGGAAAGGAGCTAAGCACGTGGTGACAGTGCTGGGGAACAAGACCTACAAAGCCGGGTGACAGGAGTAGGATGCCTGGGACTGCTCTTGTGGGCCTAGATCACCAGGGGAGTGCTAGGGAATGGATTTCAAGTCCATGAAGTCTAGTGAGCTGAAAGGAAGCATGTCAATAAACATGTACTGAATAATGCCTGTGTGCAGGGCATGCTAAGTGGATTCAAAGATGAGTGATTAACATACCCCCTTCAAAGAATGTTTTGGATTTCTGTTCAATCTCCTTAAGCCACAGGGAGTGGAAGGCATGAGTGAGCAGAAGCCACTGGGCAGAGAGAAGTGGATATACCAAGCTCCGGCTTGTGGCCTCAGCTTCTCCAGGAGGTTTGGACTTAACCCCCATTAGTGACTCAGGCTAAGGCTCTTACTGGAAGAATGGGTTGCCTCCCTGGGTCTTGCTGGAAGGTGACATGGGTGCATTTAGGCAGAGGCGGAGGGTAATGTGTCACGGAAATGGTAGACTCTGGCCCTTTCCCTTGAACATTTCAGGTTGAACACTGGGGCAGTGCTTCATTATAAAGCCATTAAGTGGATTCTCATGAGTGAGTTTCTGTTGGCCTTATAGACAACGGGGTTTTAATCATGTTTGTCTAGGCTAAGAGAGGCCAAAAGGACCATTTGTGTACTTTTAAAGAATCAGGGCCCCATGGCTGAGTGCTGCTGGGGATATAGAGGAGCAGCTAAGAGAGCCCAGAGGATGATCACGGAACTGGGACAGGGAGCACCCAAAACCAGGTGAGAGGCCATCAGGAGGGTGACTGAGAAACAAGTTACTAACCACCTTAAAATACACGAAGGGTAAGAAGAAACTCCCATAGAACTCTCAAATCAAAATGTAAAGGTACCGCAGGGAGGGGAGAGGATGCAGGAGCTGGAGGAGTAGAGCACTGTTACAAAGCAACCGTGAAGATGAAGACTTTGGAATGGAGGAACACATTGGAACTAGTCTCGCACAGGCGTTAGACTAGTCGTTGGAACTTCGGACCCACTACAGTGCTTCATCCTTCTGGACAGCAGGTCTCCTTGCTAATTTAAAATAGCCCCTGGCTTTCTCACCAGATTGGCCACAACCTCCCAGCAGACCCCTTGGCCTCCCTGTGCTGGCCCCACCTACCCTCTCATCCTCCTTTCCCACTGCTCCCACCTCATCTTGCAGATTCCCTCCTCCATAGCCTCTTTCTGGATCTCTCCCACGGATGTCTCGTCCTTCAAGGCTCACCTAACATGCCACCTCCTCCAGGAAGCCTTTCCTAATCCATGCCACCTGATGGTACATGCTCCCTCCAGGAACCTGTGTAGCACATCATGCCTCTTAATGACACTTTCATTTCCTCCTGCATTCTAATAAACTGTGTGCTTGCCTGAGCTCTCGCCCCCACCCCTTCTTAGAAAATTTCAAGGGCAGAGACCTGATTCTTTCATTTGTGTATTCACAGTGCCAGGACAGGAACCAGGGTGCCATAGACACTCAATAAACGTTAAATTGCATTTCAGCCAATGTATACCTTGCACAAAGTTTCTGTGTTCCTTTAGAGGTTATGACCTGCATTCTGGAGTGGGGAGACTCAGGCTTGGACACTTGCCTCTGTCACTAGCCAGGTGATCTAGGGTAACTTAACTCATCTCTGCGCCTAGTTTTTCTCATCTGTAAAATGAGCACCACAGGACCTACCTCCCAAGGACATTGTGATAGTCTTCATAAAGCCCTTAGTAGGTTATCTGGACGCACTGTGAACGCTCAGTAGATGTAAGACAGGATTAGCAATGTGCAGTATAAGGGACATAATTTCCTTTCGATTGCCAAGAGTGCAGTGACTCATATGCTCCATTTCTACCTGGCAGTCTTTATCTTCTGTAAAGCACATTTTTGCACAAAGCAGTTCCATTTTGTTTCAATGCTGTTAGATATCTGGGAGCCAAATACACAGGAATGCTAGTAGGTAGTTTGTTAACTAGGAATCAAATATACCAATCAAAGAGATTTTCCTCAAAATGATTTCCCAATTCATCCATCCATCAAGCCTGTGCCATTATGAGCTGTGTGAGTCCTCCAAGTCCTGCAAAAATGAAAATGAACAAAACCAAACCCCTGTTCCCATGTTGATCACAGCCTCCCTGGGCAAATATAGCAAAGCCCTAGATAGAACTATGAAAAGAGGCTGCGAGCGTCCAAAGAGGAGAGTGCCCGCCCCTATGCACACTGAGGAGAAGCTGGGGAAGTGGGAGCTCCAGCAGGCCTCAGGGAAGAGGGGGTGTGCAGCTGGACCCCGCCAGGTGAGTAGGAAGAAGTTTGTCAGAAAGAGGAGGTAGAAGCTTCGCCCAGAACAGGAAGCAGCATGTGCAAAGAGACAGAGTCTTTGAGTCCACATTCAGCAAATGCTGAGGTTGGTGGCCCTAAATGGCACTGAAAATCAATCCACATTCTTCTAATACTGATGTGGATTTTATTTAAAATAGAAACACTTCCACCAAATTAGTTATGAATCTCAGAAGACATTATCTTGTTGCTAAAATAAATGTTTTTATCTTATTTCTTCCAAAATGATTTGATGGTTATTTTTCTGAAGCGTATTTCTGATTTCTCTTGAAAACAAGTGCCTTCAGAAAGTCCATTTCAGCCAAGGAGGAACAACTCAAAAGTAGCCCAGGATCACAACTATTTAGCCCATCCAAGGATCAAATTCTTCATATTCTCTCAACTACCCCCAGCACATGGAGTGATTTCAGCTCTTCAAAGCTAGCAAAGAGATAAGTTCATTGAAACTGAAGATGAACAGGCACAGAACTCATTATATCTGGTTTCATTTGTTCCTGCAGTTATTCTCTGAGGACAGTGGACGGTGAATGCAGCCAGAGGTCTCTTTTAGAAGAGCCCAAATGGAGGAGGAAATTTTGTTCATAACTTCACTGGGAGAATGTTTGGAAAATGCAGTGGCCTGAGGCCGGAAAATGCCAGTTTGTATCTCCAGTGCAGACAGGCAGGGAGGAGGTGCAAGGGATTTAGGAAGATAAAGACTTGGACCCAGAGAAAAAGAAAAACACACACATCCACATGCACACACACTCCTGGTGGAAAATTAGACTTCACTTCCACCTCTTGAGGTGGGAATTGTAATCTTACCTAAATTGCAGAGACGAAGCTACAGTCGTATTACACAAAGCTGTCTCTATCAGTGAAGGGTGGTCTCTTGGGAATGAACTATTTTAACAGCCATTGCATGTCCAGAATTCATGACGTGAGCAGAGTTTTCCTGAAAGAGGCAGCTTGGCCTGTTGGGATCAGAACTGTTGCTTATTTGATTGTTTTCCTTTTGGTCTCAGACCCTGGAGTCTCAGTCAGCTGGAGACTGAAAACTGCAGCCTGCAGGGAGAGATGGGGCAGGGGTGACCCTGAGGGCCTCTGAGTCCTGGCTCCAGGTGTCCCATTGGTCAGCCCTTCCTGTGCTTGCCTATGCAAGCCAATCCATTCTCTGTGATTGCTTGAAATGTATAGAAAAGAAAGAGAATAAGGCTTTGTCGTCATGATGAGCTGGAATAAAACATTTCTCACTTCTAGACCTCGGGTTTCTCACTTGTGGGAGTGAGAGACTAAGCAAACCCTCAGGTGCTTAAAATGTTCTGATTTAATTGATCTGGGAAAGGGATCTTTTCCACCATTTTGGTTTAGGAATATTTTATGGGGCCCAGGGTGCAGAGGTTCCTTGAGGTCCTCAGTGAAGGACCACAGTGACTTCGTGGTTGGGGTGGCAGTTAACCTGAGCAGCGAAGACTGCTGGGTAGAGACTGTGGGCTGCTTTTCAGAACCAAAGGCTTCCCCTATTTGAAACTTGTATTATGGAGGCATGTTACAGAGGAAAGAGCACAAGACTTAGAATAATTGTCCTAGATTTGAGTCTAGCCACTAAACTAACTCTCTGCGATTGTGGCCAGGGCACACCTGAATTTGGGGGCTCAGTTTACTTGTGGGTGAAGTGAATAGGGGAGACAGACTCCCAGGAGGCTCCACGGTCCATGCTCCCTGGTGTTTCTACCCTTGTGGGATCCCTTCCCTCTAGTGTGGGCAGCACCTGTGACTTGTTTCTAACCAACAGAATATGGCAATGGTGGCAAAGTCCGTGTCATTATCTTAATATATTCCAGCAGACTTGAATGCCCATCTTACCAGCTGACTATTGCTGTCAACTGTCTCCCTTGCTGGTTTCGATGGAGTAAGCTGCCATAGAAAGAGGTCCTGGAGAGGAACTGAGGGTGGCCTCTGACTGAGGGCCCACAAGGAGCTGAGGCCCTCAGGCCAACAACCCTCAAGGAACTGAATTCTGTCAACAACCACATGAGTTTGGAAGCAGAGCCTTCCCCAGTCAAGCTGCAGATGAGACCCCCAGCCCTGACTGACTCCTGGATACAGCATTGTAAGAGAACCTAAAACAGAGGAATCAGTTAAACTGTGCCTGAACTCCCGACCCACAGGAACTGGGAAATAATAAATGGACTGTTTAAAAGTACTAAGTGTGTGGTAATTTGTTATGCAGCAATAGATAAGTGACCCAACAAAACAGTTAGAACCTTCTGTACTTGACATCCTGTAAGCATGACAATACTCTTCTTATGATACCAGCATTACACATGTAACAAAACCCACTCCATTATGACATACACAAACACATTGTAAACTGTTACTGTGCTGGGTTGAGAATTATTCATCTTTCTAGAACTCCTAGGGTACTTGTTCTGTATTTAAATTCTCATTTAATCAGGACTCATTTCCAGGCTTCTTCCTGCTGATCGTAAACACCACATTCACACACACAGCTCCACGTTCACACACACAGGTCCACATTCACACACACAGAGCCACACTCACACGAACAGGTCCACATTCACACACACAGATCCACACTCACACACAGGTCCACACTCACACACACAGGTCACACTCACACACAGGTCCACGTTCACACACACAGGTCCACATTCACACACACAGATCCACACTCACACACACAGGTCCACACTCACACACACAGGTCCACTCTCACACACACAGGTCCACGCTCACACACACAGATCCACACATACACAGAGGTCCACTCTCACACACACAGATCCACACTCACATGCACAGGCCCACACACACACAGAGGTCCACGTTCACACACACAGAGCCACATTCACACACACAGGTCCATGTTCACACACACAGTCCACACTCACACACAGTCCACACTCACAGACACTGGCCCACGCTCAGACACAGGTCCACTCTCACACACACACAGATCCCCACTCACACACACACAGATCCACACTCACACACACAGGTCCACGTTCACACACACACAGATCCACACTCACACACACACACAGATCCACACTCACACACACAGGTCCACGTTCACACACACACAGATCCACACTCACACACACACAGATCCACACTCACACACACACAGAGCCACACTCACACGAACAGGTCCACATTCACACACACAGATCCACACTCACACACACACACAGGTCCACACTCACACACAGGTCCACACTCACAACAGATCCACACTCACACACACACAGATCCACACTCACACACACAGGTCCACGTTCACACACACACAGATCCACACTCACACACACACAGATCCACACTGACACACACACAGATCCACACTCACACACACAGGTCCACTCTCACACACACAGATCCACACACACACAGATCCACACTCACACACAGGTCCACGTTCACACACAGGTCCACACTCACACACACACAGATCCACACTCACACACACAGGTCCACACTCTCACACACAGGTCCATGTTCACACACACAAATCCACAGTCACACACACAGGTCCACACTCACACACATGGATCCACACTCACACAGATCTACACTCACACACACACAGAGCCACACTCACACGAACAGGTCCACATTCACACACACAGATCCACACTCACACACACACACAGGTCCACACTCACACACAGGTCCACACTCACACACACACAGATCCACACTCACACACACAGGTCCACACTCTCACACACAGGTCCATGTTCACACACACAAATCCACAGTCACACACACAGGTCCACACTCACACACATGGATCCACACTCACACAGATCCACACTCACACACACATGTCCACACTCACACACACAGGTCCACGTTCACACACACACATAGGTCCACACTCACAGGTTGTCGTTCACACACACAGGTCCTGCATCTCGCTGAATTTAATTAAGGATCAACCTGAAATGAAATGGCTCCAGCAGGGAAGCGGAGGCCTCTGAGACATTCTGTGGACAGGAGGCAAGAGGCTTTGGTGTTATTTGGTACTGTTGGTCCTGATAGTCAGGATCAAGCAGAAGAACATGAATGAATGAAGCCTGAGGAAAAATTAGTCTAGCAAGGGGAGCCCCATTTCTGTGCTGAAACATATGGCCACCTATAACCAGCAAAGATATTGGACTTCTTTTTACATACAGAGGTGCCCAGACCAAGTGTAAGGGCCTCAGTGAGCTGCATGTGAACATTTTGTTGTTTTCCAAGTCTGCTTTTCTGGGATCCTGACATGTAAATCATGTCAAATAAAATCAACATGGTGAACTGTCTCATTTTAGACATGAAAGGAAAGGACCTAAAGTCTGGCTAGTGTCTGAGGTGGTGGCTGTCGAAAGTTCCAGAGAGGTGCCAAGGAAATCTGGTTCAGCCGCATGGCCATGAGGAAGAGTAAGTCCATGCTTCTGCCCACAGGGGCCTTCCAGGCTACTGGTGAGCTGTCACTTCCCGTTACAGGAGAGTTTGATGGGTGCTGGTGCAGCGGCCCACTTAGGAGCCAGAGGAGGTGAAGACACCCAGGAGATGAGAGCAGGGCTGGGGAGTGAGGAGCGCAGCGCTTAGTGCTTTGGAATGATGAATTACCGCCCTTAGAGACCTGGCAGGTAGTGGCATTTCCCCCGGGGGATCCCGTCCCCCCAACACCTGCTTTGTCGTTAAAGGACCATCCACCTCTGCAGAAGAAGAACTTAAAGGACAGGCATGTAAGACGTATTAAATGACAAATGTCACCTGATAAACAAAGGCAAGGGGGCACACTCGGTGCATTGAGCCGGGGGGATGTGGGTAAACTTCACAGACAGGGGCATCCCTGGTGACCAGCAAGAGGCGGAACTGGGCAAGGGTTCACTGGCATTTCTTGAGGAAGTGATTTCAGCTCTGAAAGCCCAGCAGGAGGCCCCTGGAGTCCCAGGTTTGCACAGGGGCCAAGTGTCGGGCGGTCTCCTGGCCTCGGTCCCTGAGCAGCGAGGGCAGCAGCGAGGGCGGCCGCGGGGGCGGCGCTGGAGCCGACGGCCGGGCCGGGAAAGCGGGAGACTCTGCCCCACGCCGCCCACAGCGGCCGCCCCGGCCCCGGGCGCAGACGAGCGGCGGCGCGGAGCCCCCTGGCCCGGGCCTGCCTTTGTGGCGCGGCGAGCGCGGCCGCCTTTGTCCCCCGGCCCGCACGCCCCGCCGCGCGCCGCCTTCTGCAAGGGTCACCCCCGCCGCGGCGCTACCTGGCCCTTTGTCACCAGCTGCCAAAGAACTCAGAAAATCAAATTTATTTCCCGATTACAGCCGGGGAGCCCCTTTGTGCAGAGGGGTCTCTTTAACTGTTGAAATTCCAGCAGACATTGTGCAGCCCTTTATGGCGCAAAATAAAAGCCGCCCCGCTTCCTGCCCCGGCCCCCGCCGCCCCTCCCGGCACCCCTGCCTTCCAAGCCCCTGTGGGAACCTGGGAGGGACGCTCTTCTCTCAATAAAAACGCTCACGAGCCCGAAGACACTGGGGCTCGAGTGTCTTGCCAGCTAAAGGGGAGAAATCAATGGGCATCTTGAGTTCGCGAGGGTGTATTTCCCTTTTTTTCTGGGAATGAATAGATGAATGGTAACTCCGTTTCTTACCAGCCCAGCACGGTCCGAAACTCGCCTGGACAAGTCCAGTTTCATTCTTTGCAGCACGACTAGCTCCTGTCCACTGCAGAAGACCCGGGCTGATCTGAAAGCGCCTCTCCTGTTCTGGACTCTCAGGTGTTAAGTAGGCCTTCCGCACCTGCAGATGAAAAACACACGTTGCTATTATTTTCCTCGATTACGTTGACATTGCCTGAAAATGAATACAAAACATTGCCTTGCAAAGGTTTTTTTTACCTTTTCTTTCTTTCTTTCTTTCTTTGTGATTGTGCTGGGAAATAAATGTATGCTTTTTATATTTTTGAGAAAAATCTAGAGTGGCCACATGTTCGCAGCACGCATTCCCACGCTTCTTGTCCACTCATAAAGTAATGAATAAGAGAGACGAATATGCACAAATCTACTAACCCATCAACATCAGCCCAATAATAAATGCTCCCATGAAAACAGTTACAAAGGCCATCATAGTTTGTACTCTCATTATAAAATATTTAGCAGTATAACTTGAATTATATAGTCATGGAAGGAAGAAACCTGTATTCGAAGAATTAGGTCGATTAATTATAAGTCATACATGTTATAAGGCTTTTGCAAGCTCTTAAGAATAATAATACATAATACATAGATATTTAGCACTTAGGATTTCTTTTCACTGTCTCTTTTTTTTTTTAATCGTGAGAATTTAAAGATGCCACTCAGTTATTCTGTGACTAAAGGAAGTGATTATAAATCAATGCCACATTTGCTGACAGACGGCATTCCTCTCTTTATACACATCTGTGTGTCTCCTCACACACAGGCGTACATGCACACACATGCGCGCACACACACACAAGTGCTTGGCCCACTCAGCCTCCCCATAATTTCACAAAAGAGTGACTCTAATGTTTGCTGCCTTGTGGGAAGCCGGTGGGCATGGCAGTGAATTGGATACCTACACCAGAGAAGGCCTGAGAGGCGTAATCAAATAAGGGAACCACTTGAACTGAACTCCCAGCAGGAGCGGGAGGGAGGCCTTGAGAGGTTACACGTAGTTTTTATCCAGCCTCGCAGGAGAGCACCAACTTCCTGCTGCTAGAAATTTGTCTGCAAATTTTTTCCTCATTCAGACAGAGAGCTGGGGTCCAGGAAACACTGGGTTGATATGATAACTTGATTAAGTCTGGGGACAGATGACACGGGAGCACCAAGTCGACTCAAAGGAACCTGTGCTCTCCTCTTTAACCTCTCCTTGGGAGCCTACAAATTATATCTATTAACGCATCAGCCCCCTGGCACCGCACAAAGACTTCATCTGCCCAAATGTATGTCAGTCATTTGCAGGGGCCTTTGTGGAATTCCCACTACATTTTCATGTCTCTTCGCTATTTGAAAAAATAAAATTTAATCTGATGGGCTAGACAAAGGCTCACAGTCTACCTCCTCCATTTAAAATCGCTTTGAAGGTAGAAGTCAAGTTCATCAGCAAAAGTGTTCAAGAAATCCTTGAAATGGGCCCTGGGCAGCTGGAGCATATTCAGGGGAGAGAAACTACAAGGAAGGAGGGTTTGGAAACCACATCCAGTGAAGCCTGGATGGAAAACCCAGGGATTTACCTGGAGAAAACACAGAGAGGACTTGGGAGCTGAAGAAGTGCCAATGGGAAGAAGGATGAGAGTTTGCTGTGGGTCCCGGGACAGAGCCCAGGGAGAGACCAGCGTTCACCAAGTGCCAGCAAAGTGCCTGGATGAAAAATGGGCCACGTGCTGGGGCCGCCCCTGCGGATGTGAGGAAATTAGTAGTGTGGCCACAGCTGCACGAATCACAGCTGCCTCTCCTGGTGTCTGATCCAGGAGACAGCTGGCCATTGAGAGGCTGGTAAACCTCAGCTCCAAATACTGTGGGTTTTTTAAATTTGAGGGTTAATTTAACAAACAATAAGTTTTGTGTCCACCACTCAAGTCAAGATATAGAAAATTTCTGCTACCCCTGAAAGTTTCCCCTTCCAGTCAGCCCATCATATCCCACTCAACCTCCTAGGCAATTATTGCTCCTTTTTTTAAGAGACAGATTCTCACTCTGTTTCCCAGGCTGAAGTGCAATATCAGGATCATAGCTCACTGCAACCTGGAATTCCTGGGGTCAAGTGATCCTCCTGCCTCAGCCTCCCATGTAGCTGGGACTATAGGTGTGTACCACTACACCACCTAGTTTGTTGGTATTTTTTCTAGAGATGGGGTCTCTAACTGTTGGCCTTAAGCAATCCTCCGACCTCAGCCTTCCAAAGTGCTGAGATTCCAGGCATGAGTCACTGGACCTAGCTGGCAGTCACTGTTCTGATTTCTATCACTCTCAATTAGTTTTGTCTGTTTTTAGAACTACCTTTAAATGGGAGAATGTACTCTTTTGTGTCTGGTTCCTTTTATTTAGATGATGCTTTTCAGATTCATCCACATTGTTTGCTCATTTTTATTGCTGAGTAGCATTCCCTGGGAGGGCTATAACACAGTTCGTCCACTCATTCTACTGCTGATGCATACTTAAGTTGTTTCCAGTTTGAGGATATTATGAATATAGCTGCTATGAACAGTCTCATAATATTATTCATTTCTGAGTCATAGGATTAGGGTATACTCCAAATGCCTTTTTTTTTTTGGAGACAGAGTCTTGCTCTGTCACCAGGCTGGAGTACAGTGGCGTGATCTCAGCTCATTGCAACCTCCATCTCCTGGGTTCAAGCTATTCCCCTACCTCAGCCTCCCGAGTAGCTGGGACTATAGGCGCCCGCCACCATGTCCGACTAATTTTCTGTATTTTTAGAATAGACAGGGTTTCACCATGTTGACCAGGATGGTGTCGATCTCCTGACCTCGTGATCTACCTGCCTCGGCCTCCCAAAGGGCTGGGATTACAGGCGTGAGCTACTGCACCCGGCCCCAAATGCCATTTTAAAAAGACTGCAAAGCAAGAAAAGTCTGAGGTCATGAAAGGTGTTGTCTTCAGCCAAGACTGAGAAGAGTTTCTGGGACTTGACAGTTTCCAGCTATTGTCGTCGCCTTCCCCAGACAGCACAAGTTGCATCCTCGTTCCTCTCACCGATGGGCAGAGGGCATATACTGAGATTGATCTAGGGCGGCCTCTGGGATTCCTCATGAGCAAGAATATCCATCTTAGCAAAATGGGTATTGGCATCATTCCAGCTTACTCAGAACATGTGTATTCCCATCTACTGAGCTCCCACTATGTGCTGGGCCTTGTCGGTGGACAAGGGGCCATAGACCGAGAGAGATGAATTTGATGAGGGCCCTGTTTTTAAAGTGCTTGCAGCCAGGTGCGGTAGCTCACGCTTGTAATCCCATCACTTTGGGAGGCTGAGGCAGCTGGATTACCTGAGGTCAGGAGTTCGAGACCAGTCTGGCCAAGAAGGTAAAACCCCATCTCTACTAAAAATGCAAAAATTAGCCGGGCGTGGTGGCGCATGCCTGTAATCCCAACTACTCAAGAGGCTAAAGCCAAAGAATCACTTGAACCTGGGAGACAGGTGGCGGGTGAACTGAGATTGCACCATTGCGCTCCAGCCTGGGTGTCAGAGCAAGATTCCCTCTTAAATAAATAAATAAATAGAGTGCTTGAAAGTCTAGAAGGAGAAATTTTAAAAGTAATAAATTATGAAACCACAAGTCAGTCTTCAACAAACACTTGGGAGTCACCTGCTGTGCTGGCTTTGGGCTGGTGCTGACATGGTGGGGAGATGGCTAGACAACCACAGAAAGAAAGTGAAGGCCAGCCCTCTGAACCATGGGGAAACAGGGACAGAGCCTCCCACTCTGGGATAATGAGTCCCCTTTAGCAAGGAGGATATAAGCCCAACGGAGAGGTTGGATTTGGATTTGGAACAGGTATCCCAAACCCCAGATCTGCTACATCACTTTGGGACACAGAACTTGTCTCTGCCAGGTGTGCTCATGCGTCCTTATCACCTGGCTTCAGGAGGCACTAAAGCTTCCAAGTCAAATCAAAGCCATCAGAACAAAGAATGCTGGTGCCGGGAGGCCTTTTGGAGTTCACAGTTCACTCCGTCTCAAGTACAGATGGGGAAACGGAGACCCAAGCTAAGAGAAATTACGGTCTCAAAGTCACAGAGAAAACATGTTTGCCTCCCACTACAATTAATATTCTGCAGTGTCAGTCCATCATTTATTACAGCTTCTTATTACATAATAGAGACCTATTTATTTACAATATTAGCATTGGAGGGATAAGATGAGCACATTCCCTGTAGTCTCAGCAGGTTCATCAGCCTTTGCCTGTGAGCAGCTGTTCCATTTGGAGAGATACATTTTTAATCCAGAAGTTATCTAAACTTTATAAGAACAGTAGACAGTGTTATAATAGGGCCTTATGTTATTATGACTCACTCATCTTCTATATCAAGTTGTTTATTTTTCTATTTGTTAGGCTTTTATTTTATTTTATTTTATTTTTGAGATGGAGTCTTGTTCTGTTGCCCAGGCTGGAGTGCAGTGCCACGATCTTGGCTCACTGCAACCTCCACCTCCTGAGTTCAAGTGATTCTCCCACTTCAGCCTCCTGAGTAGCTGGGACTACAGGTGTGCACCAACATGCCTGGCTAATTTTTTTTTTTCTTTTTTTTTTTTTTTTTCAGTAGAGACAGGGTTTCACCATGTTGGCCAAGCTGGTCTTGAACTCCTGACCTCAAGTGATCCACCCACCTCGGCCTCCCAAAGTGCTGGGATTACAGGCATGAGCCCCTGCTCCTGGCCTATCATTTTTTCTATACACAGGTTTGACAACTGTTTAATCATAGAAAACTGTATAAACAACTTTAGAGTAAAACTTCATTCCTTTGGACTAACCCCTATAGCCTTTAAAAACACTGATGTGTATTACTGCAAAGTGAGAGAAAGTTGTGAATATACTGAATTTTCATACTACCATCTAAATGGTTGTTGACAAATTTGTTTAATAGAAGAAAATGAATTTGGATTTATGCAAATTTGGCAGGAATTTACAAATCAGAGGGAATAAAGACAGCAATGTTCATGGTTCCTGCTTTGTAGTTTTTTAATAGTAATAAAAATTATAAATACTTTATACATACACAACATTTTATGTTTTCCAAAACACCTTTATGTGCATTCTTTTACAGGAACTCCTGACGAACGACAAGATATATGCTACCTCCCTGTTGCAGACTGAGAAGGCAGGGGCTTGTTCATGATCACATAGCCAGTAGGACCACTGTGATCTCCACCCACTACCCTTTGCCAAAGAGCAGTAGAGCACCATGTGATAGTCCCACACAGAACCCAAGAAAGCTCGAGGAAGGCATTGACACAGTGGCTCTTTTGATTGTAAGATTTGAGATCGGCCAGGCGCGGTGGCTCAAGCCTGTAATCCCAGCACTTTAGGAGGCCGAGACGGGCGGATCACGAGGTCAGGAGATCGAGACCATCCTGGCTAACACGGTGAAACCCCGTCTCTACTAAAAAAATACAAAAAACTAGCCGGGCGTGGTGGCGGGCGCCTGTAGTCCCAGCTACTCAGGAGGCTGAGGCAGGAGAATGGCGTGAACCCGGGAGGCGGAGCTTGCAGTGAGCTGAGATCCGGCCACTGCACTCCAGCCTGGGCGACAGAGCGAGACTCCGTCTCAAAAAAAAAAAAAAAGATTTGAGATCACATTTTTTTTTTCAAACCTATGATATTCATTTTTATAGGTCTTCTGCCAGAAACAGGGTTAGCTACATAGTTTGTGGATTTTATTTGCTATTTAGTGTCATTCTAAGTAAAGAAAAATTCACATTTTAAATTATTAGCATGAGTTTTACAATTCATCTTTAACTTGAATAGTGCCAGTTTTAAATGCAAACAACATTTAACTCCTATGCAGAATCACCAAAATTGCAGAATTTTTATTTTGTAGTCTATATTTTATGTATGTATGTGTGTATGTGTGTATATATATATATATATTTTTTTTTTTCTTACAAGAACAGTGAAAGTGCTGTACAAAACTAACCCTGCTGTTTTTATTTCTGTTGGTAATACACACACATTTCCCTTTGTACCTTTGACTTATGATGAGGCTGAATGAGAGGGCAGGGAGCTATGGATCATCCTAGCTCTCTCTTTCCTTCTTGTGTCATTTTCAATGGATCTGTTTTGCTAACACAAGGACATAAAGTGAGTAAGGATGTGACGGGATTCTTTGGTCAATTGTGTTTCTTAGACCTCCACTGTCTTTTTTTGTTTTTTTGTTTTTTTGTTTTGAGACGGAGCTTCGTTCTTGGTGCCCAGGCTGGAGTGCAATGGCATGATCTCGGCTCACTGCAACCTCCACCTCCTGAGTTCAAGCGATTCTCCTGCCTCAGCCTCCCAAGTAGCTGGGATTACAGGCACCCACCACCACACCCAGCTATTTTTTTGTATTTTTAGTAGAGATGGGGGTTCCACTATGTTGGCCAGGCTGGTCTCGAACTCCTGATCTCAGGTGATCCACCCGCCTCGCCCTCCCAAAGTGGTGGGATTACAGGCATGAGCCACTGCACCCGGCTCTTTTGTATTCTTTTGCTCTGGTTTGCAAGGAGTGCATGGCTTCTCAGGGCCATCGGTGGTGCCCACTTACTCAGGTGTGGGCAGAGCATGCTGACCTCCCTGAGTCTCGGGGAACTCCTGAGCATCATGGGCCCTCTGGACTCCTGGACTTCTGGGCATGGAGAATGCTCTGTATGAATGGCATAGCGAGGAACTGCAGTGGCATGACTCTCCTCTCCTCCACTGTCTCATTGGGCTTCACTTGCAAAAAAGAAGTTCAAAGATGAAATTATCAGAATGTCAAGACAGTGACAGAAGGGCATTAAGCCCAAGCACATGACCCTTCTCAGCACAGAGTCCTCTATAACAGAACTTCAGGGCCACATGGCAAAGTCAGGGTTGAGTATTCCTAGTCTAGAGGCTGTAAGAGTACAGATGTGTCTCCCAGGCCCCAGGCTGAACTTCTAGACGAATTCCAGGGTGGAGCACCTTCCTCACAACATCCCTAGAATTGATGAGGCTCAGTGAAGCATAATCCCAGAGGGAAGACGGAACTCGCAGTACTGCCCTACCTGAGAGCCATGTGTCTGTAGCTGCGTGACTTGAGGATGAGGAAGGAAGGGGGACAGTAGAAATCCGCTGGGCACAGCCAGAGTACAGTGGAAGCAGTCTTGTCAAGAAAATGCTATTATGACCAGAAATTAAAGGGGAAATCCAAAATGTTATTATAACCTAGCGATGTTCTTCTTTACCCACAAAATAATGCTTTAAAGAAACTCATTGCTGAAGACATCCCTCTTGAATACACATTTACACAGTCTATTTAATACAACCCCTGGAACAACTGCAGTGTAATAGAGAGTCAGGGAAATCTAATTTCCAGTCACAGCTCTGATTCATTCTTGATGGGTGACTCTGGGCAGGCCACCTAACTTCTCTGAGCCTCAATGCTCTTCTCTGTAAAATGGGAATAATGATTCCTAATCCAGAGGTAGGGTCCTTGTGAGAGAATGCATGTAAAAGTGAGCTGACAGCTGTAAATCACCGTGCACATGCAAAGGCATGTATATTTCATTGGCACGTTGGTATCCTGTGTACAAACGTTGTATCACACACGGATGCCATCAGGAAATTCCACTCTGGGGCAGAGTGATTTACAAAGCCTGCTCAGAAGTGGAGTCAATTAAGGTCAGCTTTCTATGTTGCTAAACAACAGGGGATTCTGGGTTCAGTAACGTTGAAAGGCAGGCCCAACACACCCCTTGAAACTGGGCTTTTGAGAGGGTTCAAAGGAAGGCGAAACAAAAGCCTCTCTTTGTGATGTTTTCACTCTTCCCGCATTGTCCTCTTTCACCCTCCAAGGGCCTTCCTGTAAAGAAAGGGGCTGCTAATGTGGCGAGTGGGAGTTTGAAATTGTCCTGCGCCAACAATGTTGGCACATTCTGCCGGGCCTCATTACAGAATCATCTGAAATGCTTGAGAAGTGTTTCCCACTCATTAGCATAAATAGCAGAAAAACTCTTTCACAAACAAAGCAGGTTCCATCTGCCCCAGTATGTCCTCACCTTGACTTCAAATGGCCAGTCCCTCCCCCAGCACAATACAGGGGCGCCGGCCTCCGAGGCCTCAAACACCCCACTTCAGAACAGCATTCAGCGAAATATCAACACGGGAACCTGCATGTTTATTCATTGGCCAGCCCCCTCCTTTTAATGGAGTCCCTTCCCCATTGTGGCCACTTGATTCTTTCACAGACCTAAAAGGGACAGGCAGGGAGAGGCTTCCTTTCGAAGCTGTTGGGATCCGTAGCAACCCACACCTTGTGAGTGGGTCGACTGGGCTAATTAGGTTTGTTCTGCCTTTTTGGCCCAGGCGCATTTTGTCAGGTATTCTGCTGCGAGATTAAAGAGTCATTAATCACCCAGGCCTGACGCTGACAAGGTGGCTTTTACAATGAAGTCCACTTCCCTGGTGCTGGCTGGAGCCGAGGCCAGATCTGTTTTGCATTACATTGCAGAAGAATGTAATGTGGGTTTCTTCCCAGGCGACCTCACAGGATGTCAACCTCGGGCCCGGGCCTTAAGAAGGCCGGTGCCAGGGACAGAGATAGCGTCTACTTGGAAGGCAAACTGTGCTCACAGCAGCTGGGTGGAGTCTGTTGGGTTCTGGAAGGGTAACTCACAGAATAAGGGTAGAGCCTGACAGAGTCAGACCTTAGTCCCCAGCCACTCAGCCCCGCATTTTCCCGAAGAAAGCCCAGAGGCTCAGAAAGGAAGGATACTTGCCCGAGGACACACAGCAAATCACGGTGAGGTCAAGATTAAACCAGGGCATCTCACGGCTATCACACTACCATATCTGAATCCTAAACTAAGCTTTTTATAACCCTTTTCAACATAATCAATAACTGTTACAGTTGGCAATTCAGAGGTCCTTCACTTTGAAGAGGAGAAAAAAGGGAATTCAATCCTATTTGTCAAGTGCTACAAAAGGCTAAGCACTGTGCTATTTTGCATATAATTGATTCCACTTAAATGCCATTTTCATAAGATGACTTGAGAAAGCGTTCACTCACCCTTAGTTCTCACCCAGTGCAACAGTTTTCCTGTTAACCTATTTTTTTCTTTTTCTTTTTTTCTTTTTTTTTTGAGATGAGAGTCTCCCTCTGTCACCCAGGCTGGAGTGCAATGGCGCGATCTCAGCTCACTGCAACCTCTGCCTCTGGGTTCAAGCAATTCTCCTGCCTCAGTCTCCTGAGTAGCTGGGATTACAGGTATCCACCACCATGCCCGGAAAATTTTTGCATTTTTAGTAGAGACGGAGTTTCACCATGTTGGCCAGGCTGGTCTCAAACTCCTGACCTTGTGATCCGCCCGCCTTGGCTTCCCAAAGTGCTGGGATTACCGGCATGAGCCACTGTGCCCGGCCAGCATCCCTATTTTTATGGACAAAGACGCCAAGACGCAGCAAGTTGAAATAACTCATTGACAGCCGATATTCTTTCTTGTGCCAGACTGCCATTTGAAAAGATAAGTTCTCTAAATCCAGGTGTTCTCATCAACTTTTATTATTAGTGACGTCAATCACAAATTAAAAGCTTAGGTCAGTTATGTAAACATGAGATTATCAGAATGCATTGTTTCCTTTTAGTCTCAGTTTGTGATCGTGCCATCTGTCTCTGCTGATGTTTCCTTATTGTCATGTCATTTCTTCTTTCACTCTTTCATTAATTCAGCAAACATTTATTGAGCATGCCGGGGATGCCCAGATTGGAAAAACAGGGCCACATGCCCCTTTCTTGTGACATTACTGGAAAATGAGCTCCTCACAAATAAGAGAGTAAACCAAAAAGGAGGAAGGCAAGGGCTTTGGGAGACAGGAACTCCAACACAGAAGGATGGTGAAGGCAATCCCCAGGAGGCTGCAGGGTCTTCCAGAGGAAGGCTGCATGCCCAGTGCCTAGGGAGGACAGCTGGCCCACACTGCTGCAGGGCACAGCCCTGGGACAAGCTTCAGCAGAAAGACAAATTCGATAGGAGACCTGATCATCTACATCACCACAGAGGAGATGTAGAACTTTGGCAGAGTTTGAACCTTTATTATTGCTTAATACAATGAAAACAAAATAAATGGACTCACACCTGTAATCCCAGCACTTTGGGAGGCCGAGGTGGGTGGATCACTTGAGGCCAGCAGTTCGAAATCAGCCTGGCCAACATGGTGAAACCTGTCTCTACTAAAAATACAAAAATTAGCCACGCATGGTGGTGGGCACCTGTAATCCCAGTTACTAGGGAGGCTGAGGCAGGAGAATCGCTTGAATCCAGTAGTCAGAGGTTGCAGTAAGCCGAGATCAAACCACTGCACTCCAGCCTGGGCAACAGAGCAAGACTCCATTTCAAAGCAAACAAACAAACAAAAACCAACAATAATAAAAAACAAAACAAATGGAAAAATAAGACACTAACTCCAGGAAAGGAAAGGCAATCACACTGTACTTCAGGGCACAGTTATAAATCGAATTTATATTTTCATATGGAAACAAAGAATGATGAAAAAATGATATCAGCATATAATAATAGTGGAAGGATATGGAGTGAAGGAGTGTGTATATGAGGGGAGGTCACGGCACAAGAAGAAAAAGCTAAACTTGGCCGGGTGCAGTGGCTCAAGCCTATAATCCCAGCACTTTGGGAGGCCGAGACGGGCGGATCACGAGGTCAGGAGATCGAGACCATCCTGGCTAACACGGTGAAACCCCGTCTCTACTAAAAAATACAAAAAACTAGCCGGGCGAGGTGGCGGCGCCTGTAATCCCAGCTACTCGGGAGGCTGAGGCAGGAGAATGGCGTGAACCCGGGAGGCGGAGCTTGCAGTGAGCCGAGATCCGGCCACTGCACTCCAGCCTGGGTGACAGAGCAAGACTCCGTCTCAAAAAAAAAAAAGAAAAAGAAAAAGAAAAAGCTAAACTCATCTTTCATGGTGGGAATTCAAGATTTAATGCTTAAAACTAAAAAACCAAAACACAGAAACAAAGCATATTAGGGACAACATTTGTGGAACTATTTGACTCACCAAATTTTTTTTTTTTTTTTTTTTTTTTGAGACGGAGTCTTGCTCTGCCACCCAGGCTGGAGTGCAGTGGCCGGATCTCAGCTCACTGCAAGCTCCGCCTCCCGGGTTTACGCCATTCTCCTGCCTCAGCCTCCCGAGTAGCTGGGACTACAGGCGCCCGCCTCGTCGCCCGGCTAGTTTTTTGTATTTTTAAGTAGAGACAGGGTTTCACCGTATTAGCCAGGATGGTCTCGATCTCCTGACCTCGTGATCCGCCCATCTCGGCCTCCCAAAGTGCTGGGATTACAGGCTTGAGCCACCGCGCCCGGCCTTGACTCACCAAATTATGTGGATATGTAACTTTGGTAAATACAGAAACTCAAATTCAAAAGTCACTGATGAATTTGATTGCTAAAGTAAGACACTGTGCTTGTTGTCAAGGGGTTAACAATGTCCTTGGGAGGCTGTCAGGCCAAGTCACAATTGAAGCATACCTGGATGCCCTGGCTCTTCTGTGGGTCACTGAGAGGTGCAGCAAGTGGTTAAGGAAGTTCACAGGTGAGGGGAGGGGCGATGTCTTGACTGGATGCAGCTGTGAAAGGGAGGGAGCGTGAGGAATTGGTCTCATAAACACTGACAGTCTGAAAGCCAGAGAAGGCGCTAGAACGTCGGGGAGATAATCCTGGTCCTGTCTAGCGAGATAGACAAGACTCAAAAGTGAGCCTGAACCAGACCCAGTTTGAACACCAGCTGCTGTACTTATAGACCACATTATTAACTACTCTGAGCCTCACTTTCCACAATCTATAGAAGAGAAAAATAGTATCTCCCACCCAGGATTGTTCTTCTACTTGATTCAAACACATTTATAAAGCCTCCACTATGAAACACTTAATGCAGCTCAGACACTTAATAAAAACAACCCTCAAACACACCATCAGTGAAACCAACAAAGTCGGTAGTATTTCTTGTTTCTTGAAAGTATAAGTACATGCAGAGATCATCTATTCGAGTCTACAGAGTGACTCAACATTAGAAAAATATGAGGAAAAAACTGCATGTAAGGAAAATGGCGTTAATGGACGATTTCACTGCATATTCATAATCTACACTCAGACACAGGAAATTTCATTCAGGGATTAGCTGCATACTAGGATCGATAAGCTGGATACAAGCATTCATTCCTTTCTGACACTGAGTTGTTCTGTAGATTTGAACCTCAGAAACCTACAGGCAACTGGCTTTCTTTAATTTTCTCAGGTCTTCATCCCTGTTTCTCTCTTCTGTCTCTCTCTGCCTCAAGCCCAAAGACAACCCTTCTCTTTTTCCCTTTTTCCCAATGTTGCTTCTTCCCTCTCCTCGCTCCTCTTCAATAAAACCCTCACTAAACTCCAGGCCTTGCCTCTCCTGTCATCAGTCTGTGCAAAAATAATAGTATACACAGCCAGGTGCAATAGCTCACGCCTGTAAGCCCAGCACTTTGGGAGGCTAAGGCAGGCAGATCACCTGAGGTGAGGAGTTCGAGACCTGCCTGGCCAACATGGTAAAACCCCGCCTCTACTAAAAATACAAAAATTAGCCGGGCGTGGTGGTGTGTGCCTATACTCCCAGCTACTAGGGAGGCTGAGGCAGGAGAATTGCTTGAACCCAGCAAGTGGAGGTTGCAGTGAGCCATGATCGTGCCACTGCACTCCACTCCTGGGTGACAGAGCAAGACTCTGTCTCAAATATATATATATATATTTAAAATAGTCCACACCAATATTTGTCCCAAAGACTTAAGACTTTTTATTTTAAAAGATTTAATGTTTCCATAACAAACAAAAACTGGATTCAGCCTTGAGAAACATATAATCAGAGACTGGCTTCCCAGACTTTCAGGGACTGGGGATGGGTGGGAAGGGAGCTTCACAAAATCAGTATAAATGATATTTGCTTATAGTATTTTGGAGGAGAAGTGGGGGCAGGGCAGTAAAGGAAAGAAAAAAATGTATCTGAGCAAGAAAGGTATATATAATTTAGAAGCTGCCATGTAGTAAGTAGAAATTTCCAAGGAGGATAGATCATTTTTTACAGGTTTGACAAGAAGCTGATGGAGAGAAGTCGTGACCAGACTTGCACCTGTTCTTTAAGGAGGATGAAAAATGCTACCGGCCTCACCAAGCCCCATTCCCAAGGGCTCAGTGGCACTCCGGGGGCCACCCTCTGCAAAGCCTTTATACATGATCTCTAAGCTGGGCAGTAACAATGAATAGTACGTCTTATATCATCACTAACATGATGTATCTGTGAATCATAGATAATATTTACTGGGCACTTGTCATGTGCCAGACACTGTGTTAAGCATTTTGCAGGGAATCTTATTAAATTCTCATAACAATTCCATGAAGGAATCTCTACAATGTTCTGATTTACAGATGAGAAAAATGAGGCTGAAAGAGGTGGCCACTTGCCCAGGCAAAGCCAGGACTCAGACAAACGCAGGTTTTCCCTGACCGTGGAGTCCCACTTCTATGGCAGAATAATTTTTTTTTTTTAGACCGAGTTTTTCTCTGTCTCCCAGGCTGGGGTGCCATGGTGTGATCTTGGCTCACTGCAACCTCCGCCTCCTAAGTTTGAGCAATTCTCCTGCCTCAGCCTCCCGAGTAGCTGGGATTACAGACATGCGCCACCACGCCCGGCTAATTTTGGTAGTTTTAGTAGAGATGGGGTTTCACCATGTTGGCCAGGCTGGTCTCGAACTCCTGACCTCAGGTGATCCACCTGTTTTGGCTTCCCACAGTGCCGGGATTACAGACATGAGCCACCACGCTCGGCCATGATTTTTTAATAAGTACTGATTTGTGTGTGTTTTTCCTGAATTTTCACAAGCTCTCCACAGAGTTAGACAGTTCTGCCTCAGGGGTTTCTATAGGATAGTAAGCAAAATGCTACCTGAAAATTAAATCTCTTGCTGTATTTTGTAGACGCTAAAATGCAGAGATGATGCTGGGTGTCCTAGATGGACCTTTTAAAGTAGCCCAGGACAGAAGAGTGATGAGGAATTTCTCCCAGCCTAGGAGGGGGCCCTGGAGTTTTGTTGGTGGAGGTGGCCAGGCCCGCAAGGCATGGGGAAGGCCACATGTAGGAAGGCCAGGGGCTCTCAGCCTCCACCAGGACCTGGTGTGGGGAGCAGAGCAGAGGACCTCAGTTGAGACTGGAATTTAATTTCCTCCACCTGGAAGGATGGAAGCATAAAGAAAGATTTAAGATCATTTTAAACAAAAGAAAGTGGTATTTCTCACACAAATAAATTGATGTACTAAGATTTATATGCGGGGCGGAGCAAGATGGCCGAATATGAACAGTTCCAGTCTCCAACTCCCAGCACGAGCGACAGAGAAAACCGGTGATTTCTGCATTTTCAACTGAGGTACTGGGGAGTGCCGGACAATCGGTGCTGGTCAGCTGCTGCAGCCCGACCAGCGAGAGCTGAAGCAGGCTGAGGCATTGCCTCACCTGGGAAGCGCAAGGGGGAAGGGAATCCCTTTTCCTAGCCAGACGAACTGAGACACACAACACCTGGAAAATCGGGTAATTCCCACCCCAATACTGCGCTTTAAGCAAACGGGCACACCAGGAGATTATACCCACACCTGGCCGGGAGGGTCACACGGTCACGGAGCCTCCCTCATTGCTAGCACAGCAGTCTGCGATCTAACTGCAAGGCAGCAGCGAGGCTGGGGGAGGGGCGCCCGCCATTGCTGAGGCTTAAGTAGGTAAACAAAGCCGCTGGGAAGCTCGAACTGGGTGGAGCTCACAGCAGCTCAAGGAAACCTGCCTGTCTCTGTAGACTCCACCTCTGGGGTCAGGGCACAGCTGAAAAACAATAGGGGAAGCAGCAGAGGCCTGTGCAGACCCAAACGACTCTGTCTGACAGCTTTGAAGAGAGCAGTGGATCTCCCAATACGGAGGTTGAGATCTGAGAACGGACAGACTGCCTGCTCAAGTGGGTCCCTGACCCCTGAGTAGCCTAACTGGGAGACATCCCCCACTATGGGCAGTCTGACACCCCACACCTCACAGGGTGGAGTACACCCCTGAGAGGAAGCTTCCAAAGTAAGAATCAGACAGGTACACTCGCTGTTCAGCAATATTCTATCTTCTGCAACTTCCGCTGCTGATACCCAGGCAAACAGGGTCTGGAGTGGACCCCAAGCAATCTCCAACAGACCTACAGCTGAGGGTCCTGACTGTTAGAAGGAAAACTATCAAACAGGAAGGACACCTATACCAATACCCCATCAGTACGTCACCATCATCAAAGACCACAGGCAGATAAAACCACAAAGATGGGGAAAAAGCAGGGCAGAAAAGCTGGAAATTCAAAAAATAAGAGTGCATCTCCCCCTGCAAAGGAGCGCAGCTCATCGCCAGCAACGGATCAAAGGTGGTCCGAGAATGACTTTGACGAGATGAGAGAAGAAGGCCTCAGTCCATCAAACTTCTCAGAGCTAAAGGAGGAATTACATACCCAGCGCAAAGAAACTAAAAATCTTGAAAAAAGAGTGGAAGAATTGATAGCTAGAATAATTAATGCAGAGAAGGTCATAAATGAAATGACAGAGATGAAAACCATGACACGAGAAATACGTGACAAATCCACAAGCTTCAGTAACCGACTTGATCAACTGGAAGAAAGAGTATCAGCGATTGAGGATCAAATGAATGAATGAAGCGAGAAGAGAAACCAAAAGAAAAAAGAAGAAAAAGAAATGAACAAAGCCTGCAAGAAGTATGGGATTATGTAAAAAGACCAAATCTACGTCTGATTGGGGTGCCTGAAAGTGAGGGGAAAATGGAACCAAGTTGGAAAACACTCTTCAGGAGATCATCCAGGAGAACTTCCCCAACCTAGTAGGGCAGGCCAACATTCAAATTCAGGAAATACAGAGAACACCACAAAGATACTCCTCGAGAAGAGCAACTCCAAGACACATCATTGCCAGATTCACCAAAGTTGAAATGAAGGAAAGAATCTTAAGGGCAGCCAGAGAGAAAGGTCGGGTTACCCACAAAGGGAAGCCCATCAGACTAACAGCAGACCTCTTGGCAGAAACTCTACAAGCCAGAAGAGAATGGGGGCCAATATTCAACATTCTTAAAGAAAAGAATTTTAAACCCAGAATTTCATATCCAGCCAAACTAAGTTTCATCAGTGAAGGAGAAATAAAATCCTTTACAGATAAGCAAATGCTTAGAGATTTTGTCACCACCAGGCCTGCCTTACAAGAGACCCTGAAGGAAGCCCTAAACATGGAAAGGAACAACCGGTACCAGCCATTGCAAAAACACGCCAAAATGTAAAGACCATCGAGGCTAGGAAGAAACTGCATCAACTAACGAGCAAAAAAACCAGTTAATATCATAATGGCAGGATCAAGTTCACACATAACAATATTAACCTTAAATGTTAATGGACTAAATGCTCCAATTAAAAGACACAGACTGGCAAACTGGATAAAGAGTCAAGACCCATCAGTCTGCTGTATTCAGGAGACCCATCTCACATGCAGAGACATACATAGGCTCAAAATAAAGGGATGGAGGAAGATCTACCAAGCAAATGGAGAACAAAAAAAACAGGGGTTGCAATCCTAGTCTCTGATAAAATAGACTTTAAACCATCAAAGATCAAAAGAGACAAAGAAGGCCATTACATAATGGTAAAGGGATCAATTCAACAGGAAGAGCTAACTCTCCTAAATATATATGCACCCAATACAGGAGCACCCAATTCATAAAGCAAGTCCTTAGAGACTTACAAAGAGACTTAGACTCCCATACAATAATAATGTGAGACTTCAACACTCCACTGTCAACATTAGACAGATCAACGAGACAGAAAGTTAACAAGGATATCCAGGAATTGAACTCAGCTCTGCACCAAGCAGACCTAATAGACATCTATAGAACTCTCCACCCCAAATCAACAGACTATACATTCTTCTCAGCACCACATCGCACTTATTCCAAAATTGACCACATAATTGGAAGTAAAGCACTCCTCAGCAAATGTAAAAGAACAGAAATTATAACAAACTGTCTCTCAGACCACAGTGCAATCAAACTAGAACTCAGGACTAAGAAACTCAATCAAAACCGCTCAACTACATGGAAACTGAACAACCTGTTCCTGAATGACTACTGGGTACATAACGAAATGAAGGCAGAAATAAAGATGTTCTTTGAAACCAGTGAGAACAAAGATACAACATACCAGAATCTCTGGGACACATTTAAAGCAGTGTGTAGAGGGAAATTTATAGCACTAAATGCCCACAAGAGAAAGCTGGAAAGATCTAAAATTGACACTCTAACATCACAATTAAAAGAACTGGAGAAGCAAGAGCAAACACATTCAAAAGCTAGCAGAAGGCAAGAAATAACTAAGATCAGAGCAGAACTGAAGGCGATAGAGACACAAAAAACCCTCCAAAAAATCAATGAATCCAGGAGTTGGTTTTTTGAAAAATCAACAAAATTGACAGACCGCTAGCAAGACTAATAAAGAAGAAAAGAGAGAAGAATCAAATAGACGCAATAAAAAATGATAAAGGGGATATCACCACGGACCCCAGAGAAATACAAACTACCATCAGAGAATACTATAAACACCTCTACGCAAATCAACTAGAAAATCTAGAAGAAATGGATAATTTCCTGGACACTTACACTCTTCCAAGACTAAACCAGGAAGAAGTTGAATCCCTGAATAGACCAATAGCAGGCTCTGAAATTGAGGCAATAATTAATAGCCTACCAACCAAAAAAAGTCCAGGACCAGATGGATTCACAGCTGAATTCTACCAGAGGTACAAAGAGGAGCTGGTACCATTCCTTCTGAAACTATTCCAATCAATTGAAAAAGAGGGAATCCTCCCTAACTCATTTTATGAGGCCAACATCATCCTGATACCAAAGCCTGGCAGAGACACAACAAAAAAAGAGAATTTTAGACCAATATCCCTGATGAACATCCATGCAAAAATCCTCAATAAAATACTGGCAAACCGGATTCAGCAGCACATCAAAAAGCTTATCCACCATGATCAAGTGGGCTTCATCCCTGGGATGCAAGGCTGGTTCAACATTCGCAAATCAATAAACGTAATCCAGCATATAAACAGAACCAAAGACAAGAACCACATGATTATCTCAATAGATGCAGAAAAGGCTTTTGACAAAATTCAACAGCCCTTCATGCTAAAAACGCTCAATAAATTCGGTATTGATGGAACGTACCTCAAAATAATAAGAGCTATTTATGACAAACCCACAGCCAATATCATACTGAATGGGCAAAAACTGGAAGCATTCCCTTTGAAAACTGGCACAAGACAGGGATGCCCTCTCTCACCACTCCTATTCAACATAGTGTTGGAAGTTCTGGCTAGGGCAATCAGGCAAGAGAAAGAAATCAAGGGTATCCAGTTAGGAAAAGAAGAAGTCAATTGTCCCTGTTTGCAGATGACATGATTGTATATTTAGAAAACCTCATTGTCTCAGCCCAAAATCTCCTTAAGCTGATAAGCAACTTCAGCAAAGTCTGATACAAAATCAATGTGCAAAAATCACAAGCATTCTTATACACCAGTAACAGACAAACAGAGAGCCAAATCATGAATGAACTTCCATTCACAATTGCTTCAAAGAGAATAAAATACCTAGGAATCCAACTTACAAGGGATGTAAAGGACCTCTTCAAGGAGAACTACAAACCACTGCTCAGTGAAATAAAAGAGGACACTAACAAATGGAAGAACATACCATGCTCATGGATAGGAAGAATCAATATTGTGAAAATGGCCATACTGCCCAAGGTTATTTATAGATTCAACGCCATCCCCATCAAGCTACCAATGACTTTCTTCACAGAACTGGAAAAAACGGCTTTAAAGTTCATATGGAACCAAAAAGAGCCCGCACTGCCAAGACAATCCTAAGTCAAAAGAACAAAGCTGGAGGCATCACGCTACCTGACTTCAAACTATACTACAAGGCTACAGTAACCAAAACAGCATGGTACTGGTACCAAAACAGAGATATAGACCAATGGAACAGAACAGAGTCCTCAGAAATAATATCACACATCTACAGCCATCTGATCTTTGACAAACCTGAGAGAAACAAGAAATGGGGAAAAGACTCCCTATTTAATAAATGGTGCTGGGAAAATTGGCTAGCCATAAGTAGAAAGCTGAAACTGGATCCTTTCCTTACTCCTTATACGAAAATTAATTCAAGATGGATTAGAGACTTAAATGTTAGACCTAATACCATAAAACCCTAGAAGAAAACCTAGGTAGTACCATTCAGGACATAGGCATGGGCAAGGACTTCATGTCTAAAATACCAAAAGCAACGACAGCAAAAGCCAAAATTGACAAATGGGATATGATTAAACTAAAGAGCTTCTGCACAGCAAAAGAAACTACCATCAGAGTGAACAGGCAACCTACAGAATGGGAGAAAATTTTTGCAATCTACTCATCTGACAAAGGGCTAATATCCAGAATCTACAAAGAACTCAAACAAATTTACAAGAAAAAAACAAACAACCCCATCCAAAAGTGGGCAAAGGATATGAACAGACATTTCTCAAAAGAAGACATTCATACAGCCAACAGACACATGAAAAAATGCTCATCATCACTCGCCATCAGAGAAATGCAAATCAAAACCACAATGAGATACCATCTCACACCAGTTAGAATGGCAATCATTAAAAAAATCAGGAAACAACAGGTGCTGGAGAGGATGTGGAGAAATAGGAACACTTTTATACTGTTGGTGGGATTGTAAACTAGTTCAACCATTATGGAAAACAGTATGGCGATTCCTCAAGGATCTAGAACTAGATGTACCATATGACCCAGCCATCCCACTACTGGGTATATACCCAAAGGATTATAAATCATGCTGCTATAAAGACACATGCACACGTATGTTTATTGCGGCATTATTCACAATAGCAAAGACTTGGAATCAACCCAAATGTCCATCTGTGACAGACTGGATTAAGAAAATGTGGCACATATACACCATGGAATATTATGCAGCCATAAAAAAGGATGAGTTTGTGTCCTTTGCAGGGACATGGATGCAGCTGGAAACCATCATTCTTAGCAAACTATCACAAGAACAGAAAACCAAACACCGCATGTTCTCACTCATAGGTGGGAACTGAACAATGAGATCACTTGGACTCGGGAAGGGGAACATCACACATCGGGGCCTATCATGGGGAGGGGGAGAGGGGAGGGATTGCATTGGGAGTTATACCTGATATAAATGACGAATTGATGGGTGCTGACGAGTTGATGGGTGCAGCACACCAACATGGCACAAGTATACCTATGTAACAAACCTGCACGTTATGCACATGTACCCTAGAACTTAAAGTATAATAAAAATAAATAAATAAATAAAGATTTATATGCACCACAAAATAGGTAAGTAGGCGGCCCCCCAACTTCTCACTTCTATGTGCTCAGCCTACTGATAGGAGTTTGGCTGGATGAGGTCAGGGGATTGGCATAAAAAGTTGGTAACACCCAGTTTCACCTTCATCTGCTACACAGAAGAAAATGGTTCTTCACACTATCAAAAACTTCTTGGCTGGGCGCGGTGGCTCATGCCTGTAATCTCAGCACTTTGGGAGGCCAAGGCAGGCAGATCACGAGGTCAGAAGACAAAGACCATCCTGGCGAACACTGTGGAATCCCGTCTCTACTAAAAATACAAAAAAAAAATTAGCCAGGCGTGGTGGCGGCGCCTGTAGTCCCAGCTACTGGGTAGGCTGAGGCAGGAGAATGGTGTAAACCCGGAAGGCGGAGCTTGCAGTGAGCCGAGATTGCGCCACTGCACTCCAGCCTGGGCAACACAGTGAGACTCCGCCTCAAAAAACAAAAACAAACAAACAAAAAAACCATCTCCTCCCCACCCCACCCTGGCCAAGGAATAACCTGCTGGGCTCCCTGCCTGACTCTGGGAGGACCCACCATGTCATGTACAAGGAGCCTTAGAATCCATCACTGTGCAGGGGGAGAGCATCTGCTCAAATGCACAGCCCGCTGCCAGAGCCCCGGACAGAAACTCTCCAGAGCTCCCTTAGTTCCTTTCCCCAAAGCTTGAACATTTGTAAAAAGAAGAAAATATCATTTTTTTAAGAATAGACTTATCTGACCCTTCAATCCCCATAAGACACCCCTTTACACACTCTCATTGCACCTTTCACTTCTCCTTCCCATCACCATTTGAACTGATGGATTTATTTGCATAATTATTTGCTATTTGTCTCCTGTGTTAGAAGCTCCATGAAGAGAGGGACTAAGCCTTGTCCTCTGCTGCATGCCAGCACGTAGCACCATTTCAGGAACACAGTGCTCAAGTTATACTTTCTGAGTGACTGAATGAACCATGGGCGAATGAGCATGGAACAATCACAGTTGGCAAAACCTCAGCGATCACACAGCCCAGTGCCCTGAGAAGCCCACGCTTAGTGAGGCTAAACAACTTGCCTGAGATTCCAGAGAGAGTTGGTGGTCAAGCCCACACTAAAAGCCAAGGACTCTAGACAGATCTTTGAGTGACTTTCTTCTTCTGACTCTATCATTTGCAGTCTCCAAATTCATCATAGACAGATCAAGACCACATTCCCACCTGTCCATACAACCACCCTTGTCCTTCCTTGATGCTCTCAAGCTCACCTGTTTCAGGATTGTCACAAGTCCCTCTTATCTAAATTTTTGGTGCCTTCTGTCCCCTAGTGTCTCAGTATTTCCAATGCCCAAGAAAAGATGATTGCTTTCTCTCTTATTGTAAAGAGTTTCGTCTTTTAATATGATTGTTGAAGGCTTTAAGATTCATCCCGTTCAGCAGATGTTCACTGAGTCCTCAAAGATGTGGACACTGTTTTAGTGCAGAGGGTAAAACAATAAGCAAAATAAGTCCTTGTACCATGTATATACTGTTGCCAGAGACAGATCATAAAGATAAACCAGCAAATACATTAGTTTCAGATAATAATAAGTGTCAGGAAGAAAATAAAATATGGTAAGAAGTTAGAGACTGGGGTGCTATTTTTGATCGGGAGTTAGAGAGGACTTCTCTGAGAAGGCCTCATGTAAGCTGAGACTGAATTGGAAGGACATGCCAGCCTGCAGAGATCTTGGGGACAACATTCCAGCAGACGGCCCAGAGGAAATGGCCAGTCTGCCGGAGCAGAGCACGTGAAGCTTGGTCAGTGAGGTGGGCAAAGGGCAGATCGCAGAGGGTTTTGCAGGCTGTGAGGATGACTGGATTTTATTCTATGGGTATCAGGGAGCCGCCATTGGAGGTTTCTAAGTAGAGGAGTGTTGTGATCTTTTCACATTTCAAAATGACCACGCTGGCTGCAGTGTAGAGAATGGCTTAGGAGTGGGGATGCAAGAGCAGGTGGACAAATCAAGAGGCTGCTGCCGTGGTCCAGCCCGGAGAAGAGTGTTTGGGACTAGGCGGGGAGCAGGGAAGCAGCGAGGGGCGCCTGTGGGGTGTGTTGGAGAGGTGAAGCTGGCATGACTTGCTGATGGACTGGATGTGTGCTGTGAAGGACAGAGAGGAATCAGATAGGCCTTTTTTGGTTTGTTTGTTTAGTTTTAGTTTTTGTTTTTGTTTTTGTTTTTAGACGGAGTTTCGGTCTTGTTGCCCAGGTTGGAGTGCAGTGGGGCGATCTCGCCTTACCGCAACCTCCGCCTCCCGGGTTCAAGCCATTCTCCCACCTCAGCCTCCCGAGTAGCTGGGATTATAGGAATGCGCCACCACACCTAGCTAATTTTGTATTTTTAGTAGAGATAGGGTTTCTCCATGTTGGTCAGGCTGTTCTCAAACTCTCGACCTCAGGTGATCCTCCCGCCTGGGACTCCCAAAGTGCTAGGATTACAGGCGTGAGCCACCGCGCCCGGCCAGGGACGTTTTCGATCTTGTCTTGAGTGCAGGTGACGGTGGCACATTTGCTAACGTGGAGAAGACTGGGAAAGCAGCACATTCGTGGTGGTGCACTCACCAAGAGTTTGTTTCGGATGCATTAAGCTCAAGAGGTCTCTTAGCCCAGCGGAGATGCCAAGTAAGTGGCCAGATATGCAGCCCAAGGAACACACAATAACTGAGGAATTTCTGAAGTCTAAGAGGACTTCGGACTTCAGCCAAGGCTGGGCGTAGGGATGAGAAGGAGAGGCCTCCGGTTCTTCTCAAGCCTCATCACCCAGTCACTGGACAGGTGACATTCATTGTTTTAGCACAGGAACCTCTTTAACTTGGTCTTCCAGGAAAATGGCCCAGGTCTAATCTCTCAGCTGTTAATTTCACAGCAGACAGCTAATGAATTCCTTAGCATGTATGAACTTTGAAGGTTTACCATTACTCACATCAATGAATCATGGAATGATTGCAATCTGGACTTTTTTGTTTAATTGGTAAAATGGTATGGTCTTTCTTCCTCCTGCTGTCTGTAAGCCTGCCTCCACCCATGGGGTCTCCGGGGCCTAATCTAGGAGGTGCAGTGGACACAGCTGTTCTTCCCCATACACAAGACTGTCCTCACCTTGCCCCTGCTTGCTTGCTTGTTGGTGAAGCCCGTCTCCCACCCCAGAGGATCTAAATGCCAGTACTGTCTTGTTAATCTTCCTTGAAGCTAGAGCATAGAAGTAGAACCCGATCTTGGCCAAGGGAGCTGACCTGAGTAGAAAGCTGCTGGGAACTTTCTTTTGCGTTTTCTTTGCAAACACTTTCCTTTCTAATAAAAAGAGCACGTTTCCCCGTCCTCACTGGGTATGGTTGGGTCAGTCCGTGTCCCTGGAACTGTAGCTGCCCCCTTGTGTGATTCAGAGAATGGCAGAGCAGAGGGCTGGGATGTACCTAGGCCACTCAGGACACTGGGGAGCCCCATGTCTGTCCTGGAAGCCCTTGCGCAAGGCTTCTGGTGAGGTGCTAAAATAAACATCCCTATTTTTAAAACCGATTAGCCTTGGGTCTTCTCTTCCTTCAATATACTTAGGTTTCCTGCCTGGCTCACATTTTCCCCTTGAAGCAGAAAAACTCCTGTATGCTAACCACCCTCACTTATCCATTCATCCTGCTATGTGCTGGGCACTCAGTGGAACGTGGTGAAGAAATAGGCTCATCTTTGTAGCACCCGTCTTCATGGGTCAAATAGACCGGTGTGGAGATAAACATCCCACAGGTGATGAAGAAACATATGATTACCAATTGTGATGCATACACCTGGAAGGGAAAGCATGGTGTGCAATGAGAGAAAGTGACAGGAGAACTGTGTTCCCATCCGATTGTCTGAGAAGGTGTCTCTGAAGGGGGGACATTTAAACTGTAACCTGAGACCGGGCACAGTGGCTCACACCTGTAATCCCAGCACTTTGGGAGGCCGAGGCAGGTGGATCACCTGAGGTCAGGAGTTCGAGACCAGCCTGGCCAACATGGTGAAACCCCGTCTCTACTAAAAATACAAAAATTAGCCAGAGGTGGTGGTGGGCACCTGTAATCCCAGCTACTCAGGAGGCTGAGGCAGGAGAATTGCTTGAACCTGGGAGATGGAGGTTGCAGTGAGCTGAGATCACGCCACAGAACTCCAGCCTGGGCAACAGAGGGAGACTGTCTGGAAAAAAAAAAATATATATATATATATATATATAAATCACAGAAAGATTTCAGCTTGTCTTGGCAAAGCATCAACATGGTATAGTGGAGACATTCACAGACAGAACTGGATTTGAATCGCGTTTCTTTCACTGAACAATTCTGTGACTTTGGGCATGTTACTTAATCGCTCTGAGCCCCAGTTTCCCCAGCTGTAAAATAAGGATGATAATATCTACCTTCCAGGAGTGAATAGTGATTAATTGTGAGCCGCAGCTAGCCTGATGTATAGCTGACACTCAGGAAATATTAAGTCTCCTGCTTTCAAGGCATGGCTCTTCAGTTGGGTGATGACACCTTTTGATGCATTCAGATGTGGTTACAGCCAGTGAATCTCACAGAACATTTCAGTTAGGTCTGTAAGCAGCACTCTGACGGTTGGAAATCCATCATTAAGTCAGTGGTGGCTTCAGGCTGCTCGGGTATGTCAGAAGAAGTTGTTCCCAGCTCACCTTCCTTCCTACCTGCCCCATCACGGCAAGTCAGAGAAGTCAAGGAGAGCCATAGTAACAAAAAGTCTTGACTACGTGTAGAATATTGAGCAGTTCCCAAAGTGCTGCTACCCTCAGGGCAGCATAGAAGCTGGTATTGTTACTGTTCCCATCACAATGAGGATGAGGAAATGGAGCTTTACAGGAGAAGCGATATACTCAATGTCTCAGAAGTTTCAGAACCAAGCCTCAACGCCAATCATTTTTTTTTCCTTTTTTTGAGACAGGGTCTCACTTTGTCACCCAGGCTGGAGCATGCAGATCTCAGCTCACTACAGCCTTGACCTGTGGGGCTCCAGCAATCCTCCTGACTCAGCCTCCCGAGTAGCTGGGACTACAGGCAGGTGCCACCACGCCTGGCTAATTTTGATATTTTTTGTAGAGGCTAGTTCTCACTAGGTTGCCCAGGGTCGTTTCAAACTCCTGGACTCAAGAGATCCTCCCACTTTGACCTCCCAAAGTGCTGGGCTTACAGGAGTACACCACCATGCCCAGCCCCTCAATGCCAACCTCTAAATTCAGTGTTCCTGCCACACCACAGTATCCTGAGCAATCTTGTCTTGGAAAAGTTCACGACCAGCAACCGTCCTGATGTCTTGGGACTAACTTCTTGTCCAAAGGGACAACTTGGCTCTGACCCTTTAAAAGCCTTCCCCACAGCTTCAAAATGTGTGGTAGCAAGCAACAGAGAAACTGCGGATGACTCATTATCAGCAGCAGAAACTTTACTCCAGAATCGCCCCCCCGCCTCATACCCTCCCCTGCCCAGTTCTGCTGTCTTTTCTAGACGGATGGCAACAGGTCACTGGCTGGTCTCCTGACAGTCTGACTTTACTCTGGGACTGTGACTTGCATTTCTTGTCTCTGGCAATGAGTAGTCACAGGTAACAACAGGTTATCTTTTTATAATATAATAGAGATGGGATCTCACTATGTTGTCCAGGCTGGTCTCCAACTCCTAGCCTCAAAGTGCTGAAATTAACAGGCCTCCCAAAGTGCTGAGATTAATAGGCATGAGCCACTGTGCCCAGCCACCAGGCCATTTTGGAACCCTCTCATCCAAACTTGTGACCTTTCCTCAAAGTTAAGTGTGGCAAGAATCTGTCTGACTTCGGTCTGGGTTTGGTTTGGGGTATGGCCTAAGGGTAATGGGCACTGGGTGATATAGCCCACCCAGTTATCCAAGGCTGTCAAAAGGTAAACTCAGTCCCACTCTTCCCTATCTTCAGAAAAGGACCAGGCAGGAAAAATGGAAAATAAGACTCTATCCTTAAAAGCTCAGGAACGACCTCAAGCAAAGCTCTAATGGTTACACAATTTCTCCTAGGTAGAAACAGAGTGTCTGTTAGAGCGGGCACTCCTAATTCAACAACCCCATTTCACACAATGGGAGACTGGAAAGTAAAGTGGAGAAGTCCACACAGTTCAGCAGAGGCAGGGCTGGCACCCAGGCCTGGGACTCCCAGTTCATTTTTCTCACTGAGCCATACAGTTCACTCATGAATCCCAAGCACATTCTGTGTAGATGACCCAGGTGATCCCACCCCACCCCCCCACTTCCAGAAGGGTTACACTGTAAGGGTTTGTGTCACAAACCTGAATGATACAAACCTATGTCTATGCAGTTCCTATCCAGGCAGAGCTGCTTCCAACAAGGGCTATCCAGAGAGGCCTCGGCTGGGAGTGACCACCCTAAACCTGCCCTGCCATTTCCGGGATAACCTTTTGAGTCTTCCCAGCTTGTGGGATCACTGGGATGGGGTGAAGGAAGCATGGACAGCAGTGTGTTCCGTTCTCAGTAAGTCTACTTCACCCAGCATCTCCCCCCACCACTATTTTCTCCCTCATCCTCTCCATCCCCTCCTCTAGTTCCTCGTCTACTGCCACCACCACCTCCTCCATCTCCTCCACACCTCCACCACCAGCACCCTTCAACCCCTGCCTCCGCTTTCTCCTTCTCCACCTCCCTCAGCCCCTCCAAGCCTCTTCTACTTCCTCCTTCACTGCTTCTGCCACCTGCACCACCTTCTTTATGCCTTCCACACCAACACTACTAATCCCCTCCCCTCCAGCACCCCACCACCCCATCTCCAGCTCCTCTGCACAAACACCCACACCAGCTCTGCCCCAGCTCTGCTTCCTCCTCCAGCAACACCCCCAGCTGCTCCTCTCTCCACTCCTCCTCCACTGCCCACACTTCCACACCACCTCCAGCAGCAGCTCCACCACCTAACCTGTAGCATTAAGGTAGGTCTTCTAACCAAACATGCATGCCTCTAAGACCTTGGTGCTTCCGAAACAAAACGGGTGATCAGTGTTTTAATCCACAGCCAGAGTCACTGAGATTTAGCAGGCATTTGAAATGAACCAGGATCGATTCCTTCTATTTTTGCTCATTTTGAAATTGCTTATCTAACCCCACACACACACACACGCGTGCGTGCACACGTACACACACACAGGCTCCACACTCAGGCTCCTGATCTCTCTCTCTTTCTCACCAGAAGACCATAGGTATTCTGAAATGAAGCAAACAATGGTGGCCTTGTTACAGGAGCCTGATATTAATAGACTATTCCTTTTGATTTCAGCCTGGAAACATGGCACCAAACCAATGTTAGAAAGGAGGGACTGTACAGCACAAGTTTAAAAGAGAAAAGGCGAAGAAAATCCAACCCAGCTTTGATCAGAAGGGTCTGAAGATGAATCGTGGCCATTTCATAGGTCTCTGGGTGGAGGTTATTGCCATTTTGAGACAAGGAAACTGGGTAAAAAAAAAAAAAAAAAAAAGAAGGAAGCTGAGAAGAGATGAACTTTCTGATGGAACAGGGCCACCTCACCGAGAGGATCAAAGCTGCTCGCCATGCAGAGGCGAATGAAGGATTATTCGCTTTCTATTTTTTCACGCCTGCAGCACACATGGGGATCTAATTGGTCGGGATGCGAAATACAGCCAGCCAGCCTCCGCAGCAGGGCAGAGCCCACGGGGAAGCTGGTGCTTGCTGCAGCTGTAAACCATTAAAGGCAGGCTCGGCACCCTGCGCTACTTTAACTGCTCCTCTGTGCGTTTCCTCAGCTTACAGCCCCCAGGTCTACTTCCAAGCCTTTCTGATCTCAGAGGTGATGAGCTTGACGGCTGCCAGGCACGCCTGCTGGGATTCAGGGAATGCAAGAGAGGAGCCTTAGGGGAGGGCGATGCACAGCCCCTGGAGGGAGGGGCCGCTGGGCTATGAGGAGGCTGGAACTCTGGCCCCTGGGGTGGCTCTGCCTCAGTTCTAACCCACACCGCCAGGGAGATACCAGACAACAGGGAATAAGACAAAGGGAGGGCCTGAAAACCCACACCACTGCGCAGTGTGACCGCAGGCACATTACTCAACCTCTCCAACCCTTCATTTCCTTGCCTTTGAAATGGGGTGTGTGCCTAGCCCACAACACAGCTGTGAGGATTAAATGACATCAGGGATTGTTGACTAATGAGGGGAGTGTCTGTTGGTTACTGTCATGGATCACACCCCTCCTTCAACCTTCTCTGACAACCTCTTGAACTACTTTAGGTCCAGTTTCTTCCCATTTCCCTTCCAGCCTTCTCCACCCTTCCTCCCTAGTGAAACCTTCCCTGCTTGCTGAGGTCAGCGGGATCGTAGAGCCCTCACTTGCCCCCTGAACCCCACTAGTCATTCATCTCAGGCTCCCATCTTTCTCTCTTAGCTGTCATCCTTGGGCACATCCTCCTAGCTGGCATTGCTACCTCCAGTCCCCCCACACCTCCTCCTCAACCACCCGTTATCCACACATATGAAGCTGTACAACTCCAGCCAACCCATCCACAGAGCCCACCCTCTGCTGAGAACGCAGGAGTAGCACCCTGTCACTTACAGGATGAATCCTGAGCCCCTCAGCTCTGCTCCCCTGTCCCCAAGCCCCCCACTGTCCTGTTTGCAGCTGTCCCCTTAGCCAGGCAGGAATGCCATCAGTCTTCTTCCGGTCTGCCTCATCCTGCAAGACACAGCTGAGGTATGACCTGTTCGGGGTAGTTTCCCCAATGCCAGACAGTAACCTCTGCTAAGCATCGTACATGAGTTTCCATACTGTCCTACCTCGACCACATGGAACTGAAATCATGGGCTTGCCTAAACCTCTCCTCCACGTGAAGGTGAGCTTTTGGGAGACAGGAATGCATTCTAATTCATCTTCATAGTCTCAGCATGTAGCATGTTTAGCACAGTGCCTGGAATATAACGTGTATTCAATAAGTGTATTGTGAACTAATTCATGGCTATCAATTGTCATGTGTCTCTTTGCCTAAACTGTCCAATTAAGTTGAAAGCATTTGGAGCATCAGGAATGTGTCTGACTCACTTTGTATTCCGCACAATGCCCAGCACATAGCAGAGCCTCAACCCAGAGTTGCTGGTTCTGTGGGGCACCATTATCGATAATGCCCCTGCTTGTTCTGTGCTGTTTTCTCAGCATCTGAGACCAAGCTCTGCACATAGCAAGGGCTCAATAAATATATTTTGAATGAATAGTGGATCTTTGTAGGAAAAACACCTGTTCTGGTCACAATATGCAACGGGTTGAATGGTTATGACCCCCTGCCCCAATTCATATGTTGAAATCCTAACTCCCAAAGCGATGGTGTTAGGAGGTGGGGTCTCTGCTGGGTGCTTAGGTCATGAGGGGTGGCACCCTCATGAATGGGATTCCTGCTTCTAGGGAAGAAGCCTAAGAGACCTCCCTCACCCCTTCTACCATGTGAGGTTACAGTAAAAAGAAGCCTGTCCTTGAGGAAGGGGATCCTCACTAGACCCTTAATCTGCTAGTACCTTGATGCTGGACTTTGCAGCCTCCAGAACTGTGATACATTGCTGTTGTTTATAAGCCACCCAGTCTATAGTATTTTGTTATAGCATCCCCAACAGACTAAGACAGAAGGCCTGGGTTCTAGTCAGAGTAACAAACCCAAATTAACAAGGCCAAAAGATAACTTCTAATTTTCTCCAAAACTCCATTTCTCACCCCAAAGCCCCAGCAAAAATTCTCCATGTTGATAAATGCAGCACCAACATCCACCTAGTTGCTCAGACCAAGATCTAGGAGTAATATCTGATTTGCCATAAATCTCACATCCCACGTTCGATTCACTGACAAATTCTACAAGTCCTGCTTCCACAATGTGTCCAACCTCTGACCATCATCGCCTTTCGAGCCCCACCCTACTTCAAGGTACCGTGATCTTGACCTTGTAACTGGTCTCCCTGTCCACATGCATGATGTGCTCTTTTCATTTTATCACCTTGATCTTTCTGATATCCCTCCAAAACCATTCCACTTTACTTAGGATGAAGTGCAAACTTTTTTTCCTTTGAGACAGAGTCTCGCTCTGTTGCCCAGGCTGGAGTGCAGTGGCACAATCTTGGCAACCTCCAACTCCCGAGTTCAAGCAATTCTCCTGCCTCAGCCTTCTGAGTAGCTGGGATGACAGGCACATGCCATCACTCCCAGCTAATTTTGTATTTTTAGTAGAGATGGGTTTCACGATGTTGGCCAGGCTTTCATGAACTCCTGACCTCAAGTGATCTGCCCACCTCAGCCTCCCAAAGTGCTGGGATGGCAGGCATGAGCCACCGTGCCTGGCCGAAGTGCGAACTTCTAATCATGGTCTACAAACCTCATGCAATCTGGCCCTGCCAGCTTCCTCCTCTACTAATCCTCTCCTTGCTATTTTCTTCCAAACATGCTCATCTTTTTGCTGTCCCTAAAATACTCTGCTTTCTTCTCACCTCAGAACTTGCTATTCCCTCTGCCTAGAAAGCTCTTCCCCAAATATTCATGTTTCTTAGTTCAAATGTCACTATTTCAGTGAAGCCTTCAGCAATCCTCGGCGTGATGTTAATTGTCTACGTCAATTTGACAGACCATAGGGTGCCCAGATATTTGGTCAAACATTTTCTGGGTGTGTCTGGGAGGGTGTTTTGGATGAGATTAAAATTTGAATTGATTGAGCAGAACAGATTGGTCTGCCTAATGTGAGTGGTTTTCATCCAATCAGTTGAAGACCTGCATAGAACAAAAAGGTTGACTGTCCCTTAAGAAATAATTTCCTTCTGCTTGACTTCCTTGAGCTGAGACATCAGTCTTTTTCTACTTTCAGACTCCAGCAGAAACATCTGCTCCTCCAGGGTCTTAAGTCTGCCAGCTTTTGGACTCCAACTTACACCATCGGCTCTCCTAGTTCTCAGGACTTCAGACTCAGACTGGAGCTACACCGTCTGCCTCCGGCTTGCTGGCTTTGTGAAACTTCTCGGCCTCTTTAATTGTACGAGCCAATGCCTTACAATAAATCTTCTCTCTCTATCTATACATGCACTATTACTCTGTTTCTCTGGAGAACCCTAACTAATACACTAGGTAAAACTGGATCCCTCCACCCACCTCATGCAATTCTTTCTTATCTGTTTCTTGACTGTTTGTGCCTGTCTCTTCTCAACCAGAATGGAGGCTCCTTTTTCAATAGTCTATCTCTGGATGCATGCATGGCACATAGAGGGTCTTCAGTAAATACTGGTTGACTGACTCTTTTCCCTCATTAGCCATGTGACCTTGCACAATTCATTTGACGTCTGAGCCAATTTCCTCACCATTACAACAGGGATGGCATCTGGTCTGCGTAACAGCAGGGCTGTTTGAGAGGACCCCCAGGCACAGAGCTATGAAAGTGTTCCTCACAAACCTAAGTGTTCTCTGTACTAGGGGTGTGTCTCATTCATCTTTGCACCCCCATCCCCTCTTTCCCTCCCCTCCACCCTTCCCCCCACCCTCTACAGAGGCTCAATAGATGTTTATTTTCAACAATGAGTTAAATCATTTTATAGCTACCTCAATTTTAGTCAATTACATCAGTTATGATGACACAAGAAATATCTTCTCATCGCTGAATACCTTAATACCTAAGAAACTTTGGTCAGAAAAGAATGAAAGGTAAAGTTGAGGGATTCATAGCAAGAATTTGGTCATATCTAGTCTAACAAGAGTAATAGGAACCTTTAAAAAGCTTTACAGTATACAATGAAATGGGCTCTCTCATTTGCTAATAAGCATGCAAATTGGTGCAACCACTTTGGAAAGCGATTTGACGATATCAAAATTTTCATACCATTTAAGTCAGCAAAGTCTCCCTGTCCAAGATGTTTCCATGTGACGCAGACTTTGATCTAAATGTAAAATCAAAAACTATCAATCTTTTAGAAGCAAGCAAATGTGTAGATCTTCATGACCACGGTCTAGGTAATAGATTTGTAGATAGGGCACCAAAAGCTCAAGCAACTAAAGAAAAAAATAGATAAATCAGACCTCATCAAAATGTAAAACTTTTGTGCATCAAAAGACACCATAAAGAAAGTAAGAAGACAACCCACAGAATGGGAGAAAATGTTTACATTCTCTCCATATTTCTGATAAGGGATTTTTATCCAGAATGTAGAAAGAATTCTTGTAACTTAACAATAAAAAGAAAAATAACACAATTTTAAACTGTGCAAACAATTTGAATACACATTTCTCCAAAGAAGATAAATACACAAACATCCAAGAAGCACATGAGAAGATGCTGAACATACTAGTCACCAGGAAAATGAAAATAAAAGCCACAATGAGATACCACTTCACACCCACTATGATGGATATTTAAAAAATTAAAACGGAAAACAGCAAGTGTTGTGAAAACACTGGAAAGCTCGCGCAGTGCTGGTGGAAATGCAAAACGGTGCGGCCGCTTTGGAAAACAGCTGGGCAGTTCCTCAGAAGGCTAAACACAGTCACCACACGGCTGGTAATTCCACTCTTAGGTTTATGCTCAAGGGTGGTGAAAACATGTCCACACAAAACTTGTACATGGGCCAGGTGCGGTGGCTCTGCCTATAATCCCAGCACTTCGGGAGGCCGAGGCAGGCAGATCACTTGAGGTCAGGAGTTTTGAGACCAGCCTGGCCAACATAGTGAAACCCCATCTCTACTAAAAATACAAAAATTAGCCAGGTGTGGTGGTGGGCGCCTATAATCCCAGTTACTTGGGAGGCTGAGGCAGGAGAATTGCGTGAATCAGGGAGGTGGAGGTTGCAGTGAGCCAAGATCACGCTACTGTACTTTAGCCTAGGTGGCAGAGTGAGAACTTGTCTCAAAAAAAAAAAAAACAAAAGCCTCATACATAAATATTCAGAGCAGCAATGTTCGTAATAGCCAAAGGGTGAAAGAGAAGCTTTAAATGTCCATTCATTGGTGAATGGATAAACAAAAGTGATACATCTAAACAATGGAATATTATTTGGCCATAAAAAGGAATCAAGTACTGACACCTGTGATAACACGAATGAACCTTGAAAATACTGTGATCAGCGAAAGAGGCCAGACACAAAGGATCAACTATTTTGTGGTTCCATTTACATGAAATGTTCAGAATAGACAAATCCATAGAAATAGAAAATAGATTAGTTGTTGTCGGGGCTGGAGAGAGGGACGAATGGGTACGGGATTTCTTTCTAGGATGATAAAAATATTCTGGAATGAGATGTGATGATAGTTGTACAACTGCGAATATGCTAAAATCTACAGCATCGTACTCCATAAAAAGTAAATTTTATGATACCTGAATTACATCTCCAAATGTAGTTATTTAAGAAGTGCTCATTGTGGCATTATTTATACTAGTAAAAAGTAAAATAGTCAAAATATCCTTTTATTAAAAAGAAAATTAACTAATAATCCATTTATTTGATAGAATTACACAGCCATTCAACTGTGTCTATAAAATGTCATCATACCACGTAGAATGATTATAGAATAATATTAAGTAAGATATAGTCATGACTACTTTTTAAAGCAGAGCTCTCTGGGTGCTTTTGTTGAAGTCTGGAAGAAAACATCCCAAACTTTTAACACATGTTGGCTATAGGTAGTGAGACATGAATAGTTTCTTCTTTTTGCTACTTTTCTATATTTTCTAAACTTTCTTCCAACATGTATTATTTTTATTACTTTTTTTTTTTTGAGACGGAGTATTGCTCTGTCACCCAGGCTGGAGTGCAGTGGCATGATCTTGGCTCACTGCAACCTCCACCTCCCAGGTTCAAGTGATTCTCCTGCCTCAGCCTTCTAAGAGGTGGGATGACAGGGGTCTGTCACTACGCCTGGCTAATCTTTTTTTGTATTTTTGTAGAAACAGAGTTTCGCCATGTTGGCTAGGCTGGTCTCGAACTCCTGACCTCAGGTGATTCACCTGCCTCAGTCTCCCAAAGTGTATTATTTTTATTTTATTTTGTTATTTAAAATAACCTTTTTAAGTTGTTTACCTGCCATGGATAAAGTGTCAGATTTTCGGCGTCTAGTGTTACGAAGATGAGTTCACCTTCCTCAGTTTGGAGCCTGCTGCTGTCTGGCACAGCCACCTGGAGGGCAGCATCGCAAGAGAAATGAGGCCCAAGTCCTCAGAGGGTGACAAAGCTGCAACACAGATGAGTCCCGAAGAGACTGGCCCCACCTGAAGCATCGCCTGACAGGTAGGGAGACTCTTCTTTTCCTGTTTTAAATTGCAGTCGGTTTTTACAATCCCCACTGTCATTTCGAAGGTGGCAGGAGGCAGCTGGGTCCCCAGGCCTGTGTCTTTCCTTTGTCTGCCCCACAGACTCCTTATTTCCCTTCTGCCTCCAGTGGCCACCCTTCGGGCAGCGACACAGCGATGTTGTTACAGGTGTTGGCTCTCTCTGGCCTCGTTTGCTCTGGAAAGGATTCTGGTCGGATCAAATGGCCCAGTGGAAACTCAAGCTGAATTGTCTTCATTTTCTATCATTTTATTTTAACATCCCAGCAGTCCCAGCCTGTCAGGGTCTCCACCGGCAGTCAGACATTCATCAATTTAAAACATAGCCAAAGTTCTGGAAAGGGTCCAACTCCACAGAAGAAATCAATTCTTTTCTTCTCATTTTTCTTTGAAGGCAGGAAAGAATCTCCTCATGCGGACACAAGGCATGATGACTTTTGCGTCAGTCAGGAGCCTGCTTTTAGAGAGTAATACTCAACATTTCATCCACAGGCCAAAACATTGCCCTATGGAAGGCACCAGTGCTACTACAAAACCAGTATTACAAGTGATCTTTTTGATTTCATAATAGTTGTAGGCCAGGTGTGGTGGCTCATACCTGCAATCCCAGTAATCCCTCGGAGGCCGAGGTGGGAGGACCACTTGAGCCCCGGAGTCCGAGACCAGCCTGGGAAACACAGCAAGACCCCATCTTATTTAAAAAGAAAAAGAAAAAAGAAAAAAAAACCATCATTGTACGTGCTTATTTATCCCATTTCTCATTTAATAATAACACTTATTACTTGCCAGAAGGACTTTTCTTATGTTAACTTATATGATGCTCTCAATAACCCATTATATTACAGCCCATCTTACAGATGAGAAAATCGAGGCACTGAAAGTTGTAAGTGTAATCTTGTAAATGGAAGGTTCTTAAAAATTAGCCAGATTTAAGAATTATATAAGCATTAAAACTATATTAAATACTTTTTCAGGAAGACCTAGCTTCACTTTGGAGTGAGGAACATGAGAAACAGTGCCTTAGCTTTTTACGTTTACTTTTTTTAAAGAACAGCAACGCAAGGAGAAACATTTGGGAGATGCTTATCAATGTAAAAAACATCTGGAAATGGGGAATAGCAGATGCAGATGATTTTGTTCTAAGGGAGGTTTTGCTCCTACATTTCTCTAGGAGACCCCACACATCAGAATGGAAGCTTCCGGTGACCAGTCTTCCACTTCTCTTGCAGAGGAGACATTAAGCACCGTGAAGACAGGCCGTAAGCAAAAGCTGGGGGCAGAAATGTTTGGGCTTGTATACCAGGCTGTTGCTTTCAGCTACCTCTGCAGGATCTCGAAGGACTTCCCTGAGATCACCAAGGGAGAGAAATCCATATTGCACACCTCCGTGGGTCACCATTCACATTTCAGTCTGCTGGGGAACGGGACTCCAGGGTGCCTTTCTCACGGTCTACGATGGGGGTTGTGTAGTGTGACTCAGTATTTTTCCTCTCTGTGTTTGATAGATGTCTCTGGCCTTCTATAAAATAATGGCTTTTTCACAGGTGGTCCTGGCACCTCCACTGGACTGTAGTGGGGTACTTCCTGCTCTATTGCCTGTCTTCCTGCTATGACTGGATACAGGCTGGTAAGAGAAGGGTGAGCATGTCATTCTGTATTCTTTTCCCTTTTCTGCTAACCCACGAAGCTCTCCAGTGAATCGCCAGCAGCAGATGAGACCAAATTAGAACAAAATCCCTCCACTCCAAAGTGAAGCTAGGTCTTCCTGAAAAAGTATTTCATATAGTTTTAATGTTAGAAAGAAAGAAAGAAAAAGAAAATGGCCTCATATACTACGCAGTCGAGCTCGGTCTTAGTTTACAAACATTATATCATTTTTGCAAGTGTTTCAGATGCGTCCCAAAGTGCCAGGAGGGCCCCTACTGCCAGCGCTGACTCCATGAGCACATCGCCTGTGTTCACACAAGGCCCACATTTAGAAGGGCTCCATATTTGGATTAATGCCATGTTGATGTTATCTTGAAGTTCTTGATCATTTTTTAACAAGGGGCCCCACATTTCCATTTTGTCCTAGGCCCCAGGCATATTGGTTGCTGGTCCTGCTCACAGCTTCTGTTGCCACTCTCCACGCCCGGTCCCACACTCCTCCTGCTCCACGATTTGGGAGCAGAGAGGTTTGGTCCCAAAAGAACTTTGAGGTTTAGTTCCTGAAGCCTTTACATAATTTATTACTAGTTCCCCTTTTCCAGAATCTTAGATAAGTGACATCCCTACAAGGTACAAAGATCATTACCCCAGTTCCCCGGGGCTAGGTAGGAACAGCTCCAACTCTAAAACCTGTGGGAGGGGAACGGGTTTTTTTTTTTTTTTTTTTTTGGAGTGTGAGTGGTGGAGGAGAGGAGTAGATATTTTGTAAAGTGGTGAAACTAAACAGTATCTTACAGATTGCCTTTATAGGACCATATTACTATGGTCCTCTGGCACTAAAAGAAAGGTAAGCAGCTGTCATTTCCAGAAGGCCAAACGGCTCTAGGCAGATGAGCCATTTTGCCTGAATCTAGCTTTGAAAGTACTGCGTGATGAGAAGGCATAATTCTTATGTCTACAGAGGACCTTAAGACAAGAAGTCTGGAGGTGAGTGGCTGCCCTGGCAGGCAAACACCCACCAAGATAAAAGAGGAATTTGTAGTTGATGCACTATTTTGAGACCACAAGAGGTCAATCGGGGTGAGAATGCAGCATTTCAAAGTGCGTTGATGATAGAAGCCGAAGAGCCTCTAAGTCAAGCACTCTCCAAGATAGGACTGTTCTCTCTGGCAAGCACAGTGGTGACATTTTAGACAAATGATCTCGTCTTTCCGGGCTTGGTTCCTCATTTCTAAATGGTAATACTATTAGTACCAACCACATGGGGTTGTTGAGAAGAATAAATTAGCTTTTACATTAAAAGCAATTAAAACAGTGGCTGACATATTGTATACACTCCAGAAGTCATGGTTATGATTCTTATTACTATGAAGTGATGACTTCCTCACTAAATAGCAGGTACAGGTAAAGACTGAGTTCTCTAGATGCCACCGTGAGCCACTTCCCTTTTAGCCTTGCCCATCAGATAGACCGCAGGTGTCCCTAGTCCCAGCACACATTCTTTCCAAGTGGCATCCTAGATACTAGGAAGAAGAGACACTAATGTTTGGGGGGCTGGTAGAGGAAAAGGACAGCACCTATGAAGTGTTCTTGCAGAAGAACAAGAGGAAGAGGAAGAGGAAGACGAAGACGAAGACGAAGACGAAGACGAAGACGAAGAAGAAGAAAGAAGAAAGAAGAAAGAAGAAGAAAGAAGAGGAAAAAGAGGAAGAAGAAGAAGAAGAAAGAAGAAGAAGAAGACGACGACGACGACGACGACGACGACAATGGAGGAGGAGGAGGAGAAGCCAGAAAAGGACTTCCAGTTTCCATCCCAGCAAGTAAGAAACTTGGAAGTCACCACACTATCCTAACAAAAAGTAAAAAGCTGGGCCAGGCATGTTGGCTCACTCCTGTAATCTCAATACTTTGGGAGGCCAGGGCAGGCAGATCACTTGAGCCCAGGAGTTTGAGACCAGTCTGGGCAACATGGTAAATCCCTGTCTCTACAAAAAACACAAAAATTACTCAGACATGATGGTGCACGCCAGTGGTCCCAGCTACTCCCAAGGCTGAGGTGGGAGGATTGCTTAAGCCTGGGAGGTAGAAGTGGCAGTGAGCCGAGATCATGCCGCTGTACTCCGGCCTGGGTGATAGAGCCAGATTCTGTCTCAAATAAATAAATAAATAAATAAAGTCTGAACAAACTGAAAAAGCAACATCTCTTCTTAGATCCATAAGAGAAGAGAGGTTACAGGGCAAACCACTGCTCCCAAATTGAAGGGACAGGCAGGTGAATACAGAGACTCACACAGACCAGAGCAGAAACTGTGGGAACCAGGGCCAGGGTAGGAAAACCTACACTATAATTGACTAATGCTGGAGGCTCAGTGTGGATAACTCTAAGACTGAAAAACTCTAAGACCTAGTCATGGGGATAGGAGAGTCCTACACTTTTGTGAGTTTTACCCCCAAGAGCTTGACCTAGTGCTCACATTGAATATTGGAGAAAAATCCCTCATGTTTCCAGTACAGGGAGGGGGAAAGGAGCCATTTTGGAACACACCAAAACATTCTGTTCTTCTTAACAAGGTCTGCCCTCAAGAGAAACTATTTTACCAGTGCCTAAACTACTGGGGCTTTATCGGTGCCTAACTGACCTGAGGAAGGGAAATACCCAACTGGATCCCACTCAAATCTTCCTGTCCCACCCACAGGAGAGAAGGGGGTACCAAGAAGCGGGTGTGAAGTTCACAGTCCAGAGGCAGAGGCTCCCTTAGAGATTGAGACAAAATCATAGGACTGTGGAACACTTTCCAATTCCCTGATGCCTTACCACCACATCACCAAAGGCCCATTTACAACAGTTCCTTTTACCCAAGACACCATGTCAGGCTTTGAAGAAAAAGTTACAAGGCATACTAAAAGACAAAATAACAAATTCCAAACAGACAGAGCAAACATTAAAGCCAGATTCAGGTATGACATGGATGTTGAAATGATCAGACCAGGAATGTAAAACAGCTATGACTAGAATGCTAAGGGCTCTAATGGATAAAGTAAGCAGCATGCAAGAACAGATGGGCAGTGTAAGCAGAGAGATGGAAATTCTAAGAACTAAAAAGAAATGCTAGAGATAAAAAACACTGTGACAGAAAAGAAGAATGCCTTCAATGAGCTTATTAGTAGACTGGATATGGCTAAGAAAATAATCTCTGAGCTTGGGCATATTTCAATAGAAACCCTCAAAACTGAAAAGAAAACAGAAAAAGGACTGGAATAAATAGAACAGACCATCCAAGAACTGCAAGACAACTACGAACAGTGTAAATGGAAATATAAAAAGGAGAAGAACAAGAGAAAGGAAAAGAAGAAAGATTTGAAAGAATAATGACTGAGAATTTCCCTCAAATTAACATCAGATACCAAACCACAGATTCCAGAAGCTCAGAGAACACAAAGCAGGATAAATGTCCCAAAAATACACCCAGGCATATCATATTCCAACTATAGAAAATCAAAGATAAAGAAAATCTTGAAAGAAGCCGGAGGGAAGAAACATCATATCTACAAAAGAGCAAGGTAAGAATTATATCTGACTTCTCTTCAGAAACAAACAGGAAGAGAATGGACTAAAATACTTAAGGTGTTGAGAGAAAACCACCACCAACCTAGAATTCTGTACCCTGAAAAATTATCCTTCAAACATGAAGAAGTAAAGACTCTCAGAAAAACAAAAATTGAGAAAATTTTTTTTCCTGTACAACTGCCTGGCAAGATATGTTAAAAGAAGTTCTTTAGAAAGAAGAAAAATTATACAAATCTAAAACTGGGATCAACATAAAGAAAGGAAGAGCATCAGAGAAGGAACAAGTGAAGGTGAAAGAAAAACCTTTATTTTTCTTATTTGCGTGTTTGTTTGTTTGTTTGTTTTTGAAATGGAGTCTCGCTTTGTTCCCAGGCTGGAGTGCAGTGCTGTGATCTCTGCCTCCTGAGTTCACGCTATTCTCCTACCTCAGCCTCCTGGGTAACTCGGATTACAGGGGCACACCACCGTGCCCAGCTAATTTTTGTATTTTTATTAGAGTTGGGGTTTCACCATGTTGGCCAGGCTGGTTTTGAACTCCTGACCTCAGGTGATCCACCTGCCTCGGTCTCCCAAAGTGCTGTAATTACAGGCATGAGCCACCATGTCTGGCCTTATTTTTCTCATTCTTAATTGATCTGATACATATCAGTCTGTTCAAGATAATGATAGCAGCAATGTATTTAATTGTACATGCTTATGTATAAGTGAAATGAATGACAGCAATGATGCCACAGATGGAAGAGAGAGATTAAATTATTTTGTTATGTTAGGTTACTTGAACTATCCATAAGATATACAGTGTTGTTTGGGGTTTGTTTGTGCGTGTGTGTGTGTGTTTTGGATTTTTTGTTTTATTTGAGATGGGGTCATACTCAGACTGGAGTGCAGTGGCACCATCATGGCTCACTCCTGGGCCAAGTGATTCTCCCACCTTGGCCTCCCAAAGCACTGGGAGACTAGGCATAAGCCACTGCACAGAGCTGGTATCGTTATTTGAAGTGGACTTGGACTAGTTGTAAATGTATATTGCAAACTCTAGGGCAACTTCTAAAAAAGTAAAAGAATAAAACTGATATGCTTAAAAGGAGAGAAAATGGAATAATCAAATGTTCAATTAAAACACAAAAGGAAGAAAAAGAGTAGAAGACAAAATAAGAACAAAGAACCAGGACAACTAATAGGAAACAACAATAAATATGATAATATTCATTCAACTACATCAATAATCACTTTGAATATCAACGGCCTAAATGCACCCATTTTAAAAATAATAATTATTATCATTATTTTATTATTACTTTGTGACAGGGTCTCACTCTATCACCCAGGCTGGAGTGCAGTGGCACAATCACGGCTCACTGCAGCCTTGACCTCCAAAGCTTAAGCAATCCTCCCACTTCCACCTCCGGAGTACTTGGAACTGCAGGTGTACACCACTATGCAGGGCTAGTTTTTTATTTTTCATAGAGATGGGGGTCTCACTGTGGCCCCCAGGCTGGTCTCAAACCCCCAGATGCAAGTGTTCCTCCTGCCTTAGCTTCCCAAAGTGCTGGGATCATAGGTGTGAGCCACCATGCCCAGCCTAAATGCATCCACTAAAGGACAGAGATTGTCAAAGTGAATTGAAAAACAAGACCTGACTACATGTTGTCTACAAGAAACAAACTTTAAATATAAGAATCCAGATAGATTTAAAGTAAATGTATGAAGATATAACACAGTAACACTAATTAGGAAAACAAGGATAGATATATTAGTTTTGGAAAGAGTAGACTTCAGAGCAAGGAAAGTTATCATGGATAAAGAGGGCATTACACAATAATAAAGAGATCAATTCTCCAAGAAGATATAACAATCCTTAATTATGCTCCTAACAGAGCATCAAAATAGGTGAGGCAAAAAGCAACAGAACTGCAAGGAGAAGTAGATGAATCCACTATTTTGGCTGGAGACTTCAATACCCTTTTATCAAAAGTGGACAGATCCAGGAGGCAGAATGTAAGTTAAGAATATAGTTGAAGTCAATGACACCATCAGTCAATTGGATATAATGGACATCTATAGACTACTTCATCCAACAACAGCAGAATAGACATTCTTCTCAAGGTCACGTGGAAAGATCACCTGAGGTCAGGAGTTCATGACCAACCTGGCCAACATGGCGAAACTCCATCTCTACTAAAAATACAAAAATTAGTCTGGCATAGTGGCACATGCCTGTAATCCCAGCTACTCAGGAGGCGTGAGGCAGGAGAATTGCTTGAACCCAGGAGGCAGAGGTTGCAGTGAGCCAAGACCACGCCATTGCACTCGAGGCTGGGTGACACAGCGAGACTCTGTCAAAAAAAAAAGAAAGTTCACCAAGATAGCATTCTGGGACATAAAGCACACCTTAACAAATTTCAGTGAGTAGAAATCACACAATGTCTACTATCAGACCACAATAGAATTAAACTAGAAACCAACAACAGAAAGATAGCTGGAAAACTCCCAAGTACTTGGAAATTAAACAATACACTTCTAAATAACACATGAATCAGAGAGGAAATTTCAAAAGAAATTTTAAAATATTCTGAACTAAATACAAGTGAAAGTACAGCTTATCAAAATTTGTAGATGCACCAAAATAGTGCTTAGAGGGCAAATTATAGCATTGAATGCAAATATTTAAAAAGAAGAAAGCTCTCAAATCAATCATCTAAACTTCCTCCATAAGAAACTAAAAAAAAAGAAGAGCAAACAAAATCCGAAGTAAGCAGAAGACATAAACATTAGAGCAGAAATCGAGATGCAACTGACAACAGAAAATTAACAGACAAAATCAAGAAAACCTGATTTCGAAGGTTTGAAAAGCCGATACTGTGAAAGCATAAATAAAATAAAAGACAGGCAAACTAAGAATAAAAGGGAGAGGACATAAATTGTTAGCATCAGAAATGAAAAAGGGAACATCACTGCAGATCTCATGGCCATTAAAAAAAAAAAAAACACGAAGGAATACTATGAACAACTCTATCCTCACAAATTTGATAACCTAGATGAAAGAGACATTCCTTGAAAGACACAGTCTGCTAAAATTCACGTAAGAAGAAACAAGCAATCTAAAGGCCGGGCGCAGTGGCTCACACCTGTAATCCTTGTTTGGACGAACGGAGGCAAGATGGTGCATTTCCGGGTTCTTCTTCACCAACTTTTCCCGCGCGCGCGAAAATGCAGCCGGCGCCTGGGAAGGTGCAGACCAACTGGGCATGCGCCAGGTGACGTCAATCCGAAGAGACCAAGATTTACCCCGTGGCACCTGCGGAACGCCCCCTGACACGCCCGTGCCCCGCCTATTGCCCTCCCACTCCTAGAAAAGCCGCTCCGGAGGGACGCCATGCGTGGCCTTTCTCAGTCCTCCATTCCTGTCGGGATGTCAGGACTGCAGGAACTCCCTCCGAGAGCCCCACGGGGGGGACTCTGTCGGCCTTCTTTGCGGGAGGCCGACAGACCTCTTCCCCACACCTTAGGTGACCAAAATAAACTTGCAGTTTTGCTCCTACACTTGCCTACTCGCTGGTTCTTTTGTGCCCGCTCTGGTGGTCTTTAGAAAAAACAAATCAATCCTAGCACTTGGGGAGGCCAAGGCTGGCAGATTGCCTGAGCTCAGGAGTTCAAGACTAGCCTGGGCAACATGGCAAAACCCTGCCTCTACTAAAAAACAAAACAAAAATATTAGCCGGGTGTGGTGCCAGGTGCCTGTAATCCCAGCTACTCAGGAGGCTGAGGCAGGTGAACCGAACCGCTTCCATCCAGGAAGCAGAGGTACAATGAGCCGAGAATAGGCCTATACCTATTAAAGAAATTGAACAATTGAATTCACAATTAATAATCTTCCAAAACAGTAAGCACCAAGTCCAGATGAGTTCACTGAGGAATTCTAACAAGTATTTTAAAAGGAAATTTTACCAATTCTTTACAATCTCTTTCAGAAGATAGAAGCAGAGGGAAAACTTCCTAACTCATTCTATGAGGCCAGCGCCACCCTAACACCAAAACCAGACAAAGATGTTGCAAGAAAAGAAAACTACAGACCAATATCTCTCATAAACACAGATGTAAAAATGCTTTAAAAATTAGCAAATGAAATCCAACAATGTATAAATTATACACCATGACCAAGTGTAATTTATCGAAGGCATGCAAGTTGGAGTAAACATTCAAAAATCAGTTAATGTAAATGTAATGTAAAAGTAATGTAAAGTTAATGTAAAACCTATCACGTCAACAGACTAAAGAAGAAAAACCACATGGTCGTCTCAATAAATGCAGAAAAACAATTTGACAAAATTCAATGCCCACTTATGATTAAAAAAAACAAAAAAAAACAAAAACAAAAAACCACTCAGTGAACTAGGAATAGAGGAGAACTTCCTCAACTTGATAAAGAATATCTATAAGAAACCTATAGCGAATGTCACACTTACTGGTGAGAGACTCGGAGCTTTTTTACCACTAAGATCAGGAGCAAGGCAAGGATGTTCTCTCTCACCATGCCTTTCAACATTGTACTGAAAGTCCTAGCTAATACAGCAAGACAAGAAAAGGAAATACAAGGTATACAGATGGAAAGGAATAAGTAAAACTGTCTTTGTTCACAGATGACATGACTGTCTATCTAGAAAATCAAAAAGAATCAACCAAAAACTGTTGAATCTAACAAGCAATTACAGCAAGGTTGCAGGATATAAGGTTAATGTATAAAGGTCAATTGCTTTCCTATACACCAGCAATAAACAAGTGGAATTTGAAATTGAAAACACAATACCATCTATACCAGCACACCCAAAAGATGAAATACTTAAGAGATAAATCTGGCCGGGTGCGGTGGCTCAAGCCTGTAATCCCAGCACTTTGGGAGGCCGAGACGGGCGGATCACAAGGTCAGGAGATCGAGACCACCCTGGCGAACACGGTGAAACCCCGTCTCTACTAAAGAATACAAAAAACTAGCCGGGCGACGAGGCGGGCGCCTGTAGTCCCAGCTACTTGGGAGGCGGAGGCAGGAGAATGGCGTAAACCCGGGAGGCGGAGCTTGCAGTGAGCTGAGATCGGCCACCGCACTCCAGCCTGGGGGACAGAGCCAGACTCCGTCTCAAAAAAAAAAAAAAAAAACAAAAACAAAAAACCACTCAGTGAACTAGGAATAGAGGAGAACTTCCTCAACTTGATAAAGAATATCTATAAGAAACCTATAGCGAATGTCACACTTACTGGTGAGAGACTCGGAGCTTTTTTACCACTAAGATCAGGAGCAAGGCAAGGATGTTCTCTCTCACCATGCCTTTCAACATTGTACTGAAAGTCCTAGCTAATACAGCAAGACAAGAAAAGGAAATACAAGGTATACAGATGGAAAGGAATAAGTAAAACTGTCTTTGTTCACAGATGACATGACTGTCTATCTAGAAAATCAAAAAGAATCAACCAAAAACTGTTGAATCTAACAAGCAATTACAGCAAGGTTGCAGGATATAAGGTTAATGTATAAAGGTCAATTGCTTTCCTATACACCAGCAATAAACAAGTGGAATTTGAAATTGAAAACACAATACCATCTATACCAGCACACCAAAAGATGAAATACTTAAGAGATAAATCTGGCCGGGTGCGGTGGCTCAAGCCTGTAATCCCAGCACTTTGGGAGGCCGAGACGGGCGGATCACAAGGTCAGGAGATCGAGACCACCTGGCGAACACGGTGAAACCCCGTCTCTACTAAAGAATACAAAAAACTAGCCGGGCGACGAGGCGGGCGCCTGTAGTCCCAGCTACTTGGGAGGCGGAGGCAGGAGAATGGCGTAAACCCGGGAGGCGGAGCTTGCAGTGAGCTGAGATCGGCCACCGCACTCCAGCCTGGGCGACAGAGCCAGACTCCGTCTCAAAAAAAAAAAAAAAAAAGAGATAAATCTAACAAAATATTTACAAGCATTATTTGAGAAAAACTACAAAATGCTGATGAAAGAAATCAAAGAACTAAATAAATGAAGAACATTCTGTGTTCGTAGATAGGAAGACTCAATTATTGTCAAGATGTCAGTTCTTCCCAACTGGTTCTATTGATTTCATACAATGTCCATCCCAGCAAGTTACTTTGTGTAAATCATGATACACACTGATTCTAAAATTTATGTGGAGAGGCAAAAGACCCATAATAGCCAATCCAGTATTTAAGGAGAAAAACAAAGTTGGGTGACTGACATCACCCAACTTCAAGACTTACTATAAAGTTATCAAGATGATGTGGTATTCGCAAAATAATAGACAAATAGATCAATGGAACAGAATAGAGAGACCAAAAGTAGACCCACATAAGTATAACTGATTGATCTTTGGCAAAGGATTGAAGTCAACACTACGGAGAAAAGAGAGTCTTTTCAACACATGGTGCTGGAACAACTGGACATGCACATACAACAAAGTGAATCTGGACACACACTTTACATCATCCACAAGAAGTAATACAGTGGACCACAGACCTAAACATAAGATGCAAAACTGGGAAACTCCTAGAATAACACAGGAGAAAATTGAGATGACTAGGTTTTGCAATGACTTTTAGATACAAGACCAAAGCCACTATCCATGAAAGAAAGAATTGATAAGCCAGGTTTTATTAAAATTAAGCATTTCTGCTGCATGAAAGACACTGTCATGAGAATGAGAAGGGAAGCTACACACTGGGAAAAAAACATTTGCAAAAGACCTATCTGTTAAGGAATTGGTGCTCCAAATTTACAAAGAGCTCTTGAAACTCAACAGTAAGAAAAAGAAACTGGGCTGGCATGGTGGCTTACACCTGTAATCCCAGCACTTTGGAGGCTGAGGCGGGCAGATCACCTGGGGTCAGGGGTTCGAGACCAGCCTGGCCAACACGGTGAAACTCCATTGCTACGAAAAATACAAAATTAGCCGGCTGTGGTGGCGGCTGCCTGTAATCCCAGCTACTCAGGAGGCTGAGGCAGGAGAATCACTTGAATCCAGGAGGCAGAGGTTGCAGTGAGCCAAGATTGCATCATTGCACTCCAGCCTGGGCAACAAGAGCGAGACTCCATCTCAAAAAAAAAAAGAAAAGAAAAAAGCAAAAAAGAAACCCGATTAAAAAATAGACAAAGACCTTAACAGACACCTCAGCAAAGAAGATACACAGACGACAAAGCATATGAAGAAAAGGTGCTCCACATCATATCATCACATGTCATCAGGGAAATGCAAATAAAATCAACAATGGGATACCATTACACGTCTGTTAGAATGGCCAAAATCCAGAACACCGACTGCACCAAATGCTGGCGAGGGTATGGAGCAGCAGAAGCTCTCGTACACTGGTGGTGAGAATGCAAACTGGTACAACCACTCTCAAAGACTTTAGCAGTTTCTTAGAAAACTAAATATCCTCTTACCATATAATCCAGCAGTCATGATCTCTGAAATTTCTCCAAAGGAGTTGAAAACTTATGTCCACACAGAAACTTGTATACAGATGTTTATAGTAGCTTTATTCATAATGGTCAAAACCTAGAAACAACCAAATGTCCTGCAGTAAGTAAAAAGACAAGCCATGGTATTAATTCATTCAGACAATGGAATGTTATTCAGTGCTAAAAAATAAGCGCGCCAGCAGGAATGAAAAGGCATGGAGGAACTTACATGCATATTATTAAGTAAAAGAAACTAATCTAGGCTGGACGTGGTGGCTCATGTCTGTAATCCCAGCACTTTGAGAGGCCAAGGTGGGTGGGTGGGTCACCTGAGGTCAGGAGTTCGAGACCAGCCTGGCCAACATGGGAAAACCCCACCTGTACTAAAAATACAAAAATTAGCCTGGCATGGTAGCACATGCCTGTAATCCCATCTACTTGGGAGGTTGAGGCAGGAGAATCACTTGAACCGTTGGGGCAGAGGTTGCAGTGAGCCAAAATGGCGCCACTGAACTCCAGCCTGGGCGACAGAACAAGACTGTCTCAAAAAAAAAAAAAAAAGAAAAGAAAGAAAAGAAGCTAACCTTAAGCTATATACTTTATGTTTCCAACTATATGACATCTGGAAAAGGCAAAACTATGGAGACAGCAAAAAGGCCAGTGGTTGCCAGGAGGGAGTGGGGAGGGAGGTATGAATAGGTGGAACACAGAGGATTTTTAAGACAGTGAAACTACTCGGTATGATACTGTAATAGTGACACATGTCATTAGAAAATGGACAACACCAAAAGTGAACCCTAATGTAAACTACGGACTCTGGGTGATACTGATGTACCCGTGTAGGGTTATCAATTGTAACGAAAGTATTGAATGCCACTCTGGTGGGGGATATTGATCGTGAGGAGGCTATGCATGTGTTGAGGCAGGAGGCATATAGGAAATTGCTGTACCTGCTGCTCAATTTTGCTGTGAACTTAAAACTGCTGTAAAAATTAGAGGTTTTTTTTTTTTTTTTTTTAGCTTGAATCTGGGCAGCTCTCTAAACATAACTACCATTTTACAAAAAATGTAGAGGACAGAGGAATTGTAACCATATAAACAAACCATACAGGCACATTCAGCAAAATCTATACCGTGGTTAACTCTATAGGACAAGTGACCCAGTTTCTTCGAAACAATAATAACAAACAAGCAAACAAAAATGCAAGAAAAAAATTGACAGAGAAACCTGTAGAGAGGTCTTAAGGGACCTGTCCACCAGTTACAATACGGGAACCTCTTTTGGGTCTCAATTCGAGTACAGGAAACTAATTTTTCTTAATGTGTAGGAAAACCTTGGAAATATGAACAGTGACTGAATAGTCAACGATATTATGGAATTACTGAATTACTATTAAAATATTTTAAGTGGCCTAATGATCTTATGGTTAATGTTTTCTGGAGACTCTCTGTCTTATTGAAATAAAGAATAAAGGCTGGGCATGGTGGCCCACACCTATAATCCCAGTACTTTGGGAAGCCAAGGTAGGAGAATTGCTTGAGGCCCGAAGTTCAAGACCAGCCTGGGCAACATAGCAAGACTTTCTCTCTACAAAAGATTAAAAAGTTATCTGGGCATGATGGCACATGCCTATAGTCCCAGCTACTTGGGAGACTGAGGTGGGAGGGTCGCTTGAGCGCAGGAGTTTGAGGCTGCAGTGAGCTATGATGGCGTCACTGCATTCCAGCTGGGCACTCAAAAAACAAGTAAATAAATAGAAAATAAAATGTATGTACATACAATGTCTGGGATTTGCTCTAGAATAATTCAGGGTGTGAAGGGGATTATGGCGGCTATGAGCTGGTAATTAATAAAGCTAGGTAATGGGAATTCCTGGAAATGTATTCTAACATTCTTTTCACTGTCATGCAATTGAAGCATTCCACAATGGAAGGACAGAAGAAGAAAAAAGAAAAGACAAGAAAACTCAACAAAGTCTGTGGGTTTGAGAGACGGGTCCCTCAGGAAGGATGCTGTCCAGGTGGGACTGTTGCCAAGGGAAGGTTTGGGGAAAGTTGTTTAGCTCTCTTTGCCTCTATTTTCTCATTGTAAAATGGGGATCGGATAACAATGCATTCCTCACAGGGCTGCTGTGAATATTGAATGACTATATATATGTAAATCAGATATAACAGGACTTGCATGTCATTGTACCTGCCATATAACATTTGCTATTAAAGCATGTTAAGCACCCTGAAGCACCTTGTTGCATCAACCAAAACTAAATCTCTACAGAACCCCACAGCTCACAGACATCACCTCGGCTGAGCCTCGTGATAGCCCTTGGAGGTAAATCTTCTTCTTACTCTCATTAGGCAGATAGGGAAACTGAGACACAGTCCATGGACATGCAGCTGGTTAGTGGCCAAACCTGCACCAGGGTTAGTCTCCTGACTCCATCCCAAGCCCTTTGGAGGCACCAAAGCCGCCCTTCAGGGGATGAGTCAGAGGCTGAAATTAGATCTTTAGCTTTGTGTGATCAAAAACTTTATTTTGTCTTTTTGCCTGTTGTGACCAGCACCACCTCCCTGGGTAGGGGATGGTAACCAGACTCAAATGGAGCTAATGGGTATCTCTTAGTCCCAGTCTGGGCAAGAGGATGGCACGGGGCCTAGGCAACCCTTCGCCCTAGAGTTTGGTCCCAGTCAGACCTCCCTCCTGTGGCCAAGGAGTTTGTCGCAGCTGAACACTGGGTGGGCCTGAGCGTGGGGCTGCTGGCGGGGGCTAAGGAAATAAAACAGACAAGAGTCATTCCAAGGCTGTAGCTCAGGATGGAGATCTCCTCCAGTCTCCAGGGAGTCAAAATGCAAGCCTAGGATTTCAAAACTAGCCTCCCACAAAGGGAGAAATCCTTGGGCTGCAACGGCATTGTTCTTGTTTGCAATTTCCTTCCCAGGAGTAGCCTTAGGGGGCTCTGGGATAGTTGAACGTAAAATAATAACAATGATGAAACCTGTGATTTGTTGAGTGCTACGCATTGTGTGAAGCACAATGGACGTTTTTCTCACTCAGACATTCCTTACTCACAATATACTGTGAAGTAGGTATTTGTTTTTATTCAAACAACACAGAAGTTTAGAAAATAAGTCATGAAAGTCTCCCTCCACCATCACCATCACCAGACCTGTCCTCCAGAGGTAGCCATTGTTTACAATCCTTGTGTATTCTTCCTGACATTTGTCTATATTTAATCAACATTATATATACACACCCACTCGTGTGTGTGCATATGTATACGCATACACACTGTTTGTTTTTATAAAAGTGAGATTATACCTGATTCAGCAACTTGCTTTTTCCATGTATGCATCTTTTCCCAATCCTAGGCATATAAATACATGAGACTCTAAGGAAATCTGAAATAAGCAAAGATTACAGGGTTTCTCCAAGAGAAAACTACTTATTGTTGAGAGCAGACCCTCTGGATTATCTGATTCCAGCCTTTGGGCTAAGTTACTGCTCTGTAAGTTTTAAGGAACAGAGGACACACAGTGACCCTGAATTGTGGACCTGCAAATGAGCTCCATCCACCCTCCTACATGGGGCAAAAGCCAGATCATCGCCACCACTTGAAAATCCACATTCCATAACCATAAACACATCTGTTCTTTGGATTCTTCTTTGAATCAGTTGTAACATCACTGGCTCACTCATTCACAACAATAATGGGCTCATTTTTATCTACTCTAGAATCATGATTTTTAACTTGTTTTAAAACCATTTTTTAACAACAGGCATTATTTTCTCTTTGTATAGATGGTGAAATCCAGACTTTGAAAGATTGAGCAAATTGCCCACAGCAACACTGTTGGTAAATAGCAGAGTTTGGATTCAAGCGCAGGTCTGCAATCCTGCTTGTGCAATTTCAAAGGAACAGATACTGGATATCTTCCAGGTACTAGACCAAACATTTAGGGTATGACCTCCCCTCAGCCTACGAGGTGAGTGTCAGCCCTACTCTTATAGAAAAGACAACTGTGCTTAGAGCAGTGGAGGACTGCGCCCCAGGATGCAACAAAAGCCGGGTGCAGAGCAGGCTGCATGGCGCCAAAGCTGAAGGCCTGAGCTATGCTGTGCTGCTACCCCTTGTCCCTCCAGATTCTCTTTTCCTTCACCTGTTTGTCAGTAAACTGAAGCCACCACAGTTTGTCATTTGGATGATTATCGGTAAGATAACATTGCCCAGAAGCTTTGGTTTCTGGTTTTGAAAAGAGCCAGAGGCTGTGTATGCATTTCCCAGGGGTGCCATAACAAACTACCATGAACTGGGTGGCTTAAACAACAGACACGTGTGCTCTCACAGTGTTGGAGGTTAGAAGACCAAAGTCAAGGTATTGGCAGGGCCGTGCTCCCTGGGAAAGCCCTGAGAGAGAATCCTTCCTTGCCTCTTCTAGTTTCTGGGGTTTGCTGGCAATCTCTGGCGTTCCTTGGTTTACAGACGCACTACTCCAGCTCTCCCTCTTCCCGTGGCATATCTGCTGTGTGTCCCTGGGTGTCTCCATGTCATCCTCCTTACGTGTCTGCTTGTCTCTGTGTTTGTATTTCCCCAGTCATATTGAAGTAGGGCCCATCTAAGGACCTCATTGTCACTTGGTTATATCTGCAAAGACCCTAGATCCAAATCAGGTCACATGCCGAGGTCCCAGGGGGTAGGACTTTAATGAATCCTTTTGGGGGTTGAGAGAGTAACACAGTTCAGCCCATATCAGGCAGCATATTGAAGTTTAGCCTCTACCAAGATGAGCTCTAAGCATGCCAGTCTCACAAGCAGCTCTGTGGAGAAGGGGCGCTGTAGCCTCACAGATTTGGAAAATCCTTCATGTTAGATGCCCTGGTGGTAATTCACGGTTTCATGAACATGGTGACACCCTGGAAAGGACTGCAGCGAAGAAACCTGTTGACCTGAAGTTGGCATTTCCCAAACTTATTCAAGCACAGGAGCTGTGGGGGTGTTGTGGTGGTGGTGGCGGTGGTTTTAACAGTGTTCTGTGGAACACACTTGGGGAAACTCACATAACCAGAGCATGACTTTGGCGCCAGGAAGGCCTGGACTGGCATCGTGACTCAGCTATTAACTGAATATACGACCTTGGGCAATGCATTTCCCTCTCTGAGTCTCGATTTCCTCATTTCTACAACAGGAATGAAAATTTCTAATCAATGACTGAGGGGTAAGTTCACTGCTACAACAAATCCCAAAAAGCATAACGGCTGGGAAACACTAGGGTGTGAGTTCATTTTCTTGCTCAGGACACGGCAGGGAACGTGCCGTCTGGGCAGCCTTTCTCCACACAGCCATTCGAAACCCCAAGGCGACAGATGCTGTGCCGTTTGAAGTCTGTAGCTTCCAAGGTCATGGTGGGTGGCCCCTGTTCCATCCAGGCAGAAGGGCTGGCGCTTGGAGACTGCTTCCTGGGAGGTTTCTAGGGGCAGGCTCTGGAGTGGAGCAACCCACTCCACTGCTCACACTCCACGGAGCAGAACCCAATCCTAGGACTGGACCTAACTGTCAGGGAGTGGGAAAATGAGCAGCTCTATCCTAGCAGGAACTCAAGCATAAAGGAAGAAGAAGTACGCCCTTGCAGTGGGCAGCTAGCCTTCTTCTCGTTTCTTATAGTTTATTCTACTCTGCAGGTGTGTTCTGAGGGTTCAATGAGGCTTTTGACATAGGCAGCGTCCTTAGTATCACACACGACTAAATAAATGGCCAACAGTTTGAAAATGGAAAAAGATATGAATGGGAAGCGCCTTGAGGGATGAAATAGGAGACAGGCTCTGGTGCACGATACACGTGTGGACCCCCCGCCCCTTTCTTACCCAGGCATCCTGGTGGCCCGGTCTGGTGTGCGGTAGGAAGAGGGGAGTGACATCCTCAGGGTGTCATTCCACCTCAGCAGCTTCTTCCCGTGCTTCCTTTCCAGCCAGATGGAGAAGTTGCAGATCCAGAGTCTTGACAGCCTCACAGCTTCCAAGGCAGTGGCCCCGTGGGCTGCAAACCCCTCCTTCCTGCAGTTGCAGAGCCAGCTAAGAGGTGGGCAGCAGGCCAGGCCCCCTCAGCAGCCCCTGGAGCGCATACCAATTGCAGATGCTCAGGAGGCTCGGGGGAAGGAACAGGTTTTCACCAGAACACCGCAGGCAGGGCCTCCCAGGAAAGGCCTCCAGATGCCTGAAAAGCTGCAGCTTGTCCTCCTCCCGGCTTCCCAGGTTACCCAGCCACAACACACAGGTGAGAACCATCTCAGGACCTCCCCACTTTTGGGCTCCCTTACCCTGACTCATCGGTCCACAAGGGACCAAAAGGAGTCAGTAGAGCAAGGCCCCTGCCTTCAAAAGAATGCATGCTTTTTTTATAGCTTCATATTCATTATTGAAACAACGGTACCTCACATCACACCCCCAACCTCTCAGCATGAACAAGCTCCAACAGACTTCTCCCAGCAGCCCCTCCCGCCTTTCTCCGCATGTAGGTCGGCTTTTCAGAGCTGCCATCAATGTGGACATACAGTCCTGCTTTCCACGCTCCTCGCCCTGCTTTGTATACACTTTCCCATGCATCTGGGTCAGCCTGGAGCTGAGTCTTTCACAGAGCAGCAAAATATACAGAAGGCATGTTTTGGTTTAGAATCTTAATACTCGGAACATCTGGGTGATACTCAGACAACTGGAGAGATTCTTGCTGATGCTGCAAGTCTCCAAGTACGGTCCCTTGCAGAGAGAAAATGCTGTATTTTGCATCTGTACCTACGCACATGGGTTTTCTCAAGCATCGTGGACTTTGGAGTGTGACAGTTAGTGATTTCTCCCCGGGAAGTGGCATGACCTGTAGGAGTTACTGTTGGCTGCAGCTGCTGGTGCAGCCCGAATTATTTATTGGTTTTGATTCGTGCGCCATTCCCTGTGTAAATTAAAATGTGACATTATTACACCCTCTGACAGCCCTTCGGTGACCTTTAGCACTCTCCCCTCCCTGCAGCCATTATTCAGCATAATTTGACTGGTTTCAGGCGAGTTGGGAGGGTGGGAAGGGATGGGTGGGGGCAGGGGAAGGCAGAGTCCAAATTAGAAACAGATTTAAAGAACATTTGCAGGGAATTAGGCAGTGGGCCAGGCGTGCTTGCTGCCAGCATGTGTAACCCCTCTTTAGGGACTGTCAGCTCCTCCCAGGTTTCCACAGCGGATGTTTCCCGGCCGGAGCGCAGCTGGGTTTCAGTTGTCAAACCCACAGCCAAGACATCTGAGAAGCGGGTGGAGCATCCATGTGCACGCATGTGTCTGCACCCGGCCACATGCACACACACTCGACCCTGAGGACACTCCCAGCACAACTCCACACATCCACACCTACGACAGCACACTCAGGACATAGACGGATACAGGTGCACACAGAGAGAATCAGGACAGACACACTTACGGAGGTGCACACGCAGACTCCACTTGTGCCCTGCTGACACTTTCTAAGAGGGATTCTAGAGCAGATTTCATAATCCATCCTCCCTCCCTCCACCTCAAGTCGGGCTGTGTGACTTGGGTTAGCCCCTCCACCTCTCTGAACCTCTGTGCCCTTGAATGTAAGAGTGAATAATGGCAGCTGTGATGGTCCCAATGGGATAATGAAGGAACAGGGTGTACACTCTGCAGCTTTGTTCAGATGCGGGAAAGGGCAAGCAGGATGGTGGCCATGATCCTGAGGAAGACAGTGGCGGTGACGATGAGGAAGACAGTGGCGGTGATGGTGAGGAAGACAGCAAACCTTTGGCTCATGGCCTTTGTGGAGAGGACATAAAGCACTTTGCAGTCGTGCTGCTTACTTTGATGAAAAGAATGAGGGGCACCCATATGGGGAGAGCAGGGCAGAGAAGCAGCAAGGCACCTTTCCCCAGGGCCCCTGTAGGGGGGAGGCAGACAGCAGTCAGCACCAGCCTGCACAGCCCTGGGCGCCTTGCTGCGCAGGAAGCCTGACCCTGAGGCTTGGTCACTGGCCACCCAATACAGGTGCGCACTTCAGAGTGACCAGTGCCAGAAGCCAGATGGACTGGGGGTGGAGGGCTGGGGGAGAGACATGAGGCAGGAAGCAGTTAGGCACCAAAGTAGGAGTTTCTAGACTTTTGGTCAACAAATATTCAAGGAGCACCTACTTGCGCTAAGTGCTGGAAATGCAATGATGGCGTAAAACATAGAGCCCGCTTTGTGGAACTTAGCATCAAGAGAGAACAACTGACATGCAAACAGGCAATGCTAGTGTCGTGGGATGTGTGCTCCCCAGGAAATGGGCTAGGCGTTTGGCACTTGGGGCACAGAGGGACCATCTCATTCGGACAGGAAAAGAGGAGGCTTCTGGAAGAAGTGGACAAGAACCCAGGCTGTACAGGGAGGGACCTTTGAGGAGCTCAGGAGAGCTGCCAGGTAAAGGGTAAGTGGCGATGAAGGAGAGAGATGAGGCTTAAGAGGTAAACAAGGGTCAGGCCATCCTGGCAGCCCCTCTCCGCTGGCTCATTCACTCTCACTTACATCTTCCATTCTGCCAATGGTGTGAGCAACCATTTCACAGGTCCTGTGCTGGGTGCAGAGACTGCAACGGTGAGCAAAGCAGACACGGGTGGGTTGAACGAAGGTTGTAACTGGGAATGGAGAGCAACTGGTAGACTTGAGAGATCACAAATCAACTGTATTTGGACGATGGTGGTGAGAGAGAGGAAATGATTTCAGATGATTCTCAGGTTTCTAGCTGGGTGCCTGGGTGGAGAAGGTGTCCCTCCCTGAGGGGGAAATACAGAAATGGCAGCAGATCGAGGGATGGGGGGGAAATGCTGACAGTGATGCGTCTGCATTGGTCTTGCTTGTTTGCAGGGCTGGGACAGGGGCTAGGTGGAAGCTGATGGCCATCCACATGAGAGCAGACCCCCAGATGAAGATACAGAGAGCAGTGGCAAGAAGGTGGCAAGAGATTGGCTGCCCGAATCCCAGTGAAGAGGAGCAGGGTTTAGGACAGAGGTCCAGCCTGAGCTGGGGAATGAGAGTGCTAAAGGCAAAAAGCCAGCTCATTCCAGGTGTTTCGGGCACCAGGACTGTGACAGCAAAACGATGTCGGCCCCTTCTTGCTGGTGGACCGGTCAGGCCCAGCTGCAGGAACCCTCTGTCTGGATGAAGTTTGCACAGCTGAACACCATCAGCATCTACATGGCGTAGTCTTCTGTACATTAGGTACATTAGGCCCCCTCCCCCCCACCACCACCACTAGATCCCACACAGCACTTGGCACAGGGCTGGTCAGATAGTAAGTGCTCAATTAATACTTTCCTGGGAGCAGAGAGACTTTCAGCCAAAAGCAGGAGACTCCAGTGATGAATGCGGCATTAGACCCTTCCTGGGCCCTCACTGAGTTGCCTTTGAATTGAATTGGAGCTGCTGGTCTCCTTTAACCATATTAGGAGAAAGCCCCATTTACTAAATACCCTCTCACTGTCCACCCTCCATAAAGACGGCAGTTTTCAGTGACAACCTTTAGTCTCCGGCGTTTAGGTCAGAGACTTAAGCTTACACTCTTTGAAACCCCAGACATTTGACCTACAACTAGGTTCCCTAAAATACTGCCATGTCGATGAAGTCCAGGCTGACTGCTTAACGTAAATCCTCACAATCAGGCTCAAACTGAGGTCCGGGAACAAATGAGAACAGATAGCCAACCAGAGATGGAAAGAAAGCATTTTCTCTGCTAACGCGGACCCCCTTGGGAGGGGTCTCATTTGAACAAGGAGGTTTCAAAAGTGTATACCAAAGAAAGGCTATTTAATCAGTGAGTAGGACAATGTGGAAGGCAAAACTAGAGGGACTGGGTCATGATTTTTGGACGCTCATAACATGGGCAAGATCTCACACAACAGGACAGAAAGGCTATGGGTGGCCAGCTGCAGGACTGCCCTACTCAGAAGCACGGTCTCCTCCCCTGCACATCACGGTGGGTGACCTGCACTGGCACCTCAGAGCTGCCACCCCTGCAATTCACTATGGCACAGGGCATAGCACCAGGGCTCCTCCTTCAATCCCGGGGCCATCCTTATCCAGCAAGGCTCAGCTCGGCTGGTCTTCTAAGGCTGGAGACGAGGTAGCTGAGAGGGAAGTGCCTTGCCCCAGATCTCCAGTTTAATGGTGGCAAAGCTGAGATAAGAACCCTGGTCTGAGTCCAGTTCTGATGCTGCTCCCCACTTGTGCTGTGAAGAGGACTGCCAGCAAACTCAAGCTCATCCGTCTATGTTTCTCTCCAAACAGAAAATCCTTTATTCCTTGTCATCAATCTCTATCACTCTCCAAGCAGTTGATCTATCTTGAGTCATGATGAGGATGTATTTTGTGTGTACAGAAAGAATATTAGAGAAACGACATAAGACAGAGGCGTGGATTCGGTGGCATCAATGCATCGCACTTGTGGTTAACCGCAGGTGAAATTTTGGCCTAGTTCAATTTATTTTAAGATAAAAACTACTTCTGTAAACCAGGCGAGGTGACTCACACCTGTAATCCGGACACTTTGGGAGGCCAAGGCAGGCGAATCACTTGAGTTCAAGAGTCCAAGACCCACCTGACTGACATGGCGAAATCTCGTCTCTACTAAAAATACAAAAAAATTTAGCCAGGCGTGGTCGTGCATGCCTGTAGTCACAGTTACTCAGGAGGCTGAGGCAGAAGAATCGCTTGAACCTTGGAGGCAGAGGTTACAGTGAGCTGAGATCACACCATCGCAGTCCAGCCTGGTCAACAGAGCAAAATTCTGTCTCAAAAAAAAAAAAAAAAAATATATATATATATATATACACACACACACATATAATTTTTGTAATGCATACCCTATTACATGTATCGCTGATTATTTGATGTTTAAAAATATAAAATTCTTTAAGTATCACATAATTGGAGTCAGAAATAGATTTGCATTAAAATATTCAACTTAATATTTTCCATTTCAAAAACAATAAAGTAAATGGAAAAAGTATCTTAAAAAGAATTACAAAAATATGCCGGGCGTGGTGGCTCACGCCTGTAATCCCAGCTCTCAGGGAGGCAGAGGCGGGAGGATAGCTTGAGCCCAGGAGTTCGAGACCTGCCTGGGTAATACAGCGAGACCCCGTTCTCCACAAAAAGAAAAAAAAAAAAAAAAAAAGACAAAAAAAAAAAGAATTACAAAAATATATCTTTCTCTCTCTTTTCAGATCCTGGGTCTGGGACAGCTCCACTGGAACCTGAGATGACCTGAGGGTGTCCCAGTGATATAAAATATGAGGAAAGCAGAAACAACTAAGAACTAGACTCTGAATGTGGCAGATCCTAGAACTGAATTGAGCAGCCAGGACTTGCCTGACATGCCCACTGGGAGTGCGGTGCTGGCAGCCTGAGAATACAGCCCAGCCGCCACGCCACCGGGATGGGAGTGGGCCCAGCGGACTTCCTGCCTTTTGGTCAGACAGACTGCCTTCCTGAATTACTAGGTCCAGGAAGTGTGGTGACGGGGTGGGGGCAGGTGGAGAGGTTGCACGTGTCACTTACCACCCCCATATGGCCCTCTTCCTGACTGTCACCTCCCTTCCTCGCTTATAGACCAGTTACTTAATCCGCCACATGACGAGATGGTATCTGGGATCTCTAACGGCTCTGAAATCCCACAATTCTATAACTGGTCTTAGATACAAGACCGGTACGAGATAGGTAAACCCTGGCCCCGCCCGCAGTTTGCTCCATGTGATACACAGTTCACACCGAGTGCTAGCAGTAGGGGAAGAAGCAGTAACTGCTCTGTGTTGAGCACTGAGCCCGCACTTAGCAAGGTGATGTGTGTTTCTAGGCATCGTCACATTTCGTGCCCATGTGGGTGTTCCTGGCACCAGTCAGAAGACAGAGCTTAAACAGTTGGAGTAAGTTGCCCAAAGGCCAGCCCCAGTTTCCCTGTATCTCATCATGCTGGACACTGGACTATTTCTGCAGGTTTAAGGCTGAGAAAATCTAAGTCTGCATCCTCTCCCCCTCCTCCTTACACTGGCATCCCTGGGAGAAACCTCGACATTACTCCCAACCTCGCTTCTCCCCAGGAGCAGGATGATTTGTCTGAGTTTGGGAGAAAACCTGCGCCTGTGGGGCTCGATCCCGCTGCCTCTTGGAGCAGAAGGCAGCCTTCTGTGCTGGGCTCCATCCTGGGGGAGGCTGGCCGCTGACCAGCTGCGCCAGGCCCTAGCACATAATAAAGCCTGTCTGTCCCAGGCGTGATGTGTTAGCACAGCCTGCCTAGCCACAGCCTGCCTGGCCATACCTGAAGCCACATCTTCCTCCAATGTGCTGAGAAAGGGAACACTTTCTCTCAGCTGGTTCTGGACTCTGAGAGAAGAAAGGGTGTTGTTATTCATCGGGCTTCCTAGAGCCCCACCATAGGGACACCTGGTGCAGCCCTGAAGGGAGGAGATGTCAGCAGGTTTAGGGATGGAGACATCTCAGAACCAGAAGAGAACTTCGAGCAACCCAGCCGAGATATAATGAAGTCACATAGGTGACTGTCAATTTCCTAGTAACAACATCAACAAATCAAAAGAAGCAGGGAAAATTAATTATAATAATACAAGTTACTTAGTTCAAGAGAGCAGATGATCATTTCAATATGTGCTCAGAGTGCACGTGTGGCTAATGGCTTCTGTCGTGGACAGTACAGCCCTAGGGCCTCCTATGCCTGAGGGGGTCTGCTCCCTTTGACAATGTCCCAGTGCAAAGACTTCCAGGTGTGAAGAGGCCTCAACCTTCTGAATCACTCCATTTACGTGGTGGGCATTTCTGGTTGTTAGAAACCCCTCATCCTCCATTGGCCCCCATCCCCCACTCCACTTGCTTCTGTCTCTCTGAGAGATAGCCAGAATGGAACACATTCCTCTAGAAAGGTCCTCAGTCTTTCTGGAAATGCCTGTCTCCTGTCTTTCACCTGCTGCTGCCTCCCTGAGTCGTTGCCCAACATTGGGATTTTTTGGTGGGACAAAGCTTTGGTGTTTTTCTCACTTGAGAATATTATATTTATAACTGTTGGGGACACCTGTTGTTTTTTGACTACTCAGCATCCTGTCTTCCAAATTTAGAAGAATCCCCAAATAGGTGAGAAATATGACCCCGCCTCTGACCCCGCCTCCTGTCACGGAGGTGGAAGGGGAGCGGACCTTCACTTTCCATACCTCAAGGCGCTCAGTCAGTCAGCCGTTCATGCCCGAGATTGTGAATCCAATAGGAAAGTCCAAGGACATGGAGATTGTCAGAGCTGATGTATGATGGTGGCAGCAGAGTCAAGAGTCCAGCAGAGAGGCAGCAAGCATCCCAGGGATCCCATGATTGAGAACCAGCTTCTGTGGTTTAGAAGCAAGGCACCAACTGGTATGAGAAGCACAGACAGATGGTGCCCTGGGAACACTGGCTGTCACATGCTGGAGGAGGTTCCTCAGCAAGTCACCTTCCCTCTATGGGCCTCTATTGGAGAGAAGGCATAAAGATCATTCCAGCTATGATTTCTGAGCTTTTAATGTATTCTTTCTGATGATTAAGAAATATATCTGTCAGGCATGATGGCTCACACCTGTAATCCTACCACTTTGGGAGGCCGAGGTGGGTGGATCATGAGGTCAGGAGTTCAAGACCAGCCTGACCAACATGGTGAAACTCCGTCTCTAATAAAAATACAAAAATTAGCTGGGTGTTATGGTGTGTGCTTGTAATCCTAGCTACTAAAGAGGCTGAGGCAGGAGAATCGCTTGAACCTGGGAGGCGGAGGTTGCAGTGAGCTGAGATCGCACCGCTGCACTGCAGCCTGGGTGACAGAGCGAGACTCTGTCTCAAAGAAAAAAAGAGATATATCTGAATGCGACATGGAAAGAGGCTCAGAATATCAGACAGACATTTTACTATAGATCTTGAAAACAGCTCTCCAAAACTAACTCCAGATCCACCTTGGGGTTCTCAACTCGACATAGTTTTCTAAAATTGAGACCAAGACTAAGATGAAAACCTATGCCTCGCCCTGATGCTGCCAGGACTACTGTTCCCGTGGCTACCTTGAGACTCAGCCTGAGGCTGTGGGTGTTTGTGGTGGCAGAGTACAGCAGAGGACTAGGAGTCAGAACAGTCTGGATCCTCATCCCAGCTGGGCCTCCTGATGTTGGAGGGCCCTGGACAAAGGGTTTTCATTTGCTGGGTCTTAGTTCTCCACATGGACAACAATTCACTGTATGAGTTTTAAGGTTCTTTTCAGTTCTGACTCTCTGTGACTCTGAATCCAGTGGGAGCTATTATTTCCTTGATTCCTCCTTACTGTTTTCTTCCCTTCTTCTCTGGCTTCTGTATTAAAACATTGTATGTTTATGAATGGATAATCAAAATGCGGTATATCCATATCATGGAATATTAGATAGCCATGAAAAGTAATGAAGTACTGATGCATGCTACAACATGGATGAACCCTAAAAACACTAGGCTAAGTGAAAGAAGCCAGTCTCCAAAGATCACATGTGGTATGATTTCATTGATATGAAATGCTCAGAATAGGCAGATTTATAGTGACAGAAAGTACATTAGTGGCTGCCTAGGGCTAGGAAGAAATGGGGAGTGACTGTCAATGAGTACAGGATTTATTTTGGGAGTGATGAAAATGTTCAAAACTGGATTGCAGTGATGGCAGTACAACTATGTGAATATATGAAAAACCTTGAATTATACAATTGAAATTGGTGAATTATATGGTATGTGAATTGTATGTGAATTGTATCTGAATAAAGCTATTTTAAAAACAGGGAAGAAGTTTAAGAGAAATCCAATATATTTTAAAGCTCTGCTCACGGCATTGGAGGTTAGCCTTAAAAATTAAATCCACTCACAGTCCAACAATTCTATATTGTTTGGGTTTTTAAATTTTTCCCCAGTCAGTTAACCATTATTAAATTGATTCATCTGAATGTAACTACTTTAAAATCACCCCTTCTTAGAAGGTCTAATTAGCAGTCTAATAGGATCAGAAAAAGGAAAAATGGGATCTGACAAGTTTCCATGCTTGATTCCAGAGAGTTCACTGAGGTAGTGTCCCTTTTCTCTAGACTTTTTTGTTAGATTCTAATGGAAATCCTATCTGAAGAATTATTATAGAACAGTGCAGCTCATACTTTAATGTGCACTCAAATAACGTGGACATCTTGGTAAAATACAGATTCTAATTTAGGAGGTCTGGGGTGGGGCCTTGGAGTCTTGAACTTCTGACAAGCTCCGCACTGATGCTGATGCTGCTGGCCCATGGACCACACTGCAAGCTACCAGGCTGCAGAACACTGTTTAGTATGACTAGCGAGCACTTGCAGTGTGGCTAGTCTGAATAGGGACGTAATGTAGGTGAATGAATGAGATAATATAAGTGATGTCAGTGTAAAATATATACTAGTTTTCAAAGACTTAGTACAAAAAAAGAACATGAAATAATTTTTATGTTAGTTGCACATTGCCATAGTAATATTCTGTGCTGGGCATGGTGGCTCATGCCTGTAATCCCAGAACTTTGGGTGGCTGAGGCAGGTGGATCACTTGAGACCAGGAGTTAGAGACCACCTGGCCAACATGGCAAAACCCCGTCTCTACTAAAAATGCAAAAATTAGCTGGGCATGATGGTGCACACCTGTAATGTCAGCTACTCGGATGACTGAGGCACGAGAATCGCTTGAATCCAGGAGGTGGAGATTGCAGTGAGCTGAGATCGTGCCACTGCACTCAAGCCTGGGCAAGAGAGCAAGACTTTGCCTCAATAATAATAATAATATTCTGGACACATTAGATTAAATAAAATGTGTTATTTTTAAAATTTCAAGTTTTATTTGTAAAAAAGACTGGTAGTATCCCTCTCTCAATTATTCAACTCCCCTTTTTCCTTAATAATAGATTTCCAGCTGGGCATATGGTAGTCACATGGAATAAAGACTGCATTCTCCAGCTTCCCTTGCAGCTAGGTGAGACCTTGTGATATAGTTTGGACATTTACCCCAACCCAACTCTCCTGTTGAATTATAATCCCCACTGCTGAAAATGAGGCCTGGTGGAAGGTGTTTGGCTCATGGGGGAAGATCCCCCATGGCTTTTGGTGCTGTCTCCATGATAGTGAGTTCTCACAAAATCTGGTCATTTAAAATCATGTGACCCCCTCCCCCCCGCCCACTCTCTCTCTCTCTTGCTCCTGTTTTCTCCATGTGAAGTGCCTGCTCCAGCTTTGCCTTCTGCCATAACTGTAAGGTTCCTGAGGCCTCCCCAGAAGCAGGTGCTACTATACTTCTTGTATAGCCTGCAGAACCATGAGCCAACACAACCTCTTTCCTTATTATAAATTACCCAGTCTTGCGTATTCCTTTACAGCAATGCAAGAACAGCCTAACACGCTGTGTGACTAAACACTGCATGAAACGTAGGGAGACAGTTGTGCAGCTTCCAAGAACCTTCCTTAAGAGATTACGTCAGTTCACCCCTTGCCTTCTTCTTTTTCATTCCTTCCTCCATCATGCTGTCTAGAATGAAGAGATGCTGCCATTTTGGACCATGAGGTCAAGGCCATGAGTGGACCAACAGGATGTAAATGTCATGAGGGCAGGGATTTTTGTCTTTTCCCCACTCCCCAACTGCTGTTATCCCAATGCCTAGTTGGTGCTAAATAAATATTTGCTAAGTGAATGAATGAATGAGCAAGCCTTGGTCTCCGATACCGGGGAGGCAATGTCAGCCCCAGACCACCCACCTGGACTTTTACATGAGTCAGAACCAAACTTCTACCTCGTTTATACCAAGCCTAATCCTATCAGTACAATTTTTTAAAGTCCTATAATTGTTTTAGGCCATATGAAGTTTACCTAAAATGTTAAGCTAAACCTCGGCAAATGGAATTACATTTCCAGTGCATTGTGATAGTCATTTATTAAAGTTGTGGATTATTTTACGAAGCCAAAATCCATCCACTTGTATGTGTAATAAGTTGAAGTTTTAGTAGTTTAGGTTTCTAAAACCAAAATATGCCTCCAACAGCACTTTCTTACTAACAATGCAAAACACTGTAAAAATTTAATCCAGCAATGATTTTCTTAACATCCCTAGAACGTTATGTAAGTGAGTTAGTATCAAAGGCAGCATCTTATAAGATAGAGATGAGCTAATTTCCTTTCCCAACTAAGGGGAAATTTTCCATTTCATTCTGTGTCCATGACACTTCACTGCTCTTACATTGAATAGGAATTTTATATCAGAGAGGTTAGGAGTGGCAGACTTTAAGCAAAAACAAGTGTCTTTTTCTACTTTTTAAGAAAAACATTTCATTTCATTTGCTCAAGTTTTCAGCCCTGGTGACCTCTGAGAAGAATTACACCTTTATACATTGCTTTTCTAAAGAAAAAAAAAAAAAAAAAAAACTTTGAAAAAAAGGACTTGATTAATTAACTTTGGTATGCAAACAGGTGGGGGTAAAAGTTCAGTCAACACTGTGCAGAGCACCATGTCCTCATCTCCTATTCTCAGGAGAACAAGAGGAGCCGGTAGGATTTCAGGGAACCCGGACAGGGCAGGCTGGGCTACTGGCGTGGCTGGGGGGTGGGGGTGGAGAGAGGCAAACGGAGAGACCCGGATGGACCAACCCTAGGTGTTTGCACTTGGCGACCTTTTCAAGGGCAATGAGAGTTATTATCACCTGCCACAGGAGGACAAAAAGGACACCACTGTGATTTTTCACCCTTCCTGTAGCCTGGAGGCCTTATTCTTCGTTCCAAACTCACTGGGCTGAGGGCTTTGAGGTCGCAGAGGCCACAAATCAGCTGTGGGTCTGTTTGTTTCATGAGTGGCCACACACTGACACGCTAGCGAATGCCAGCTTCCACTGGAGGGTCCTGGGGCCGCAAGGCTCTGTTCTGTGACGCAAGAGGAAATCCAGAAGGCCATTTGACTCCAAAACAGCATCCTTACTTGCCATGCCATTACCCTTCCGGGCTGGAAGCCTCATGTTTGCCATGAGCCCATTGCCTGGGTATTTATGATCAAGGAAGCTTTTTATCAGAAGGCATCTAAAACCTAAGTTTCCTTTTAGCTGGGAAAAAAAAAATTTTTTTTCTCAAAATATACCATTGGGACAGATTTTCAGAGCTGAATTCCAAACAGAACTGAGTAACATGCCTTTAAACAACATGTTTAAAAACTCTGGGGTCACGAGATACATTGAATGACTGATTCGTGATATCTTGGAGAAGACGGAAATTCTGGAAGGGAGACAAGACATAACTGGCATTAAAGTGCAAGAGATAAGAATGTATATAGTGAGATCCATTTGTGAGGCTAAAAAACATGTGCCAAGAAAAGAATGACAAAGGATGAAGCTGGAAAGACCAGCGGATAAGGCTCTGGCCATGAAACTGGACATTGGCCTACTGCGAGTGGGGAGTCATTGATGATTATAGAGGCTGAGCAGGACAGGACCAGATTTATTTCTTGAAACATAAATCAAATGGCAAAGTGGACAAATGGATGGCATAGAGAGCCAGAAGCAGCAGCTACTGCAAGCCCACAGATGCAAAACTCGGAGCAGGCAGGATCATGGAGCTGCTCGGCTACTTTGATGGTTGCTGGTCCTGAGGTGGAGGGAGAAATCCCGATGCAGAGGACATCAGGTTTCTGGCTTGAGACTTTGGGAGATGGAGAAGAAAGAGCAGTTTCAGAGGTGGAGGGCAGAGATGAAGAGGTCATTTTGGACCGTGTGTTTAGGTGCCTACAAGAGTGGCAATGGAGGAGACACTTCTACAAGACTGCTTGGGTTTATAGGAGCCTCCTTTTTCCAGATTAAGGGATATCTTTCCACTTACTCCCACAGTATCTTCATATGTCATACAGGGCAAAAGGATGCTGAGGCCCAACCTGGAACTTGACCCTCCGCACAAGTGGCTTTCAGTAGTAACAACGCATTCTTCCAGGTAGCAATTCCCGCCATCTCATCAGCACCTACTATGTGCCCAGCCCTGGTGCCCAAGCTTTCCACTCTCTGTTTATCCTATAACAGCCCTTTGAGTGAGGTATCACCGCATATTTCAAATGGGCAAACTGAGAGCTAAGACTGAAAGAGCCGGTTACATGCCCAAGTTTTCACAGCTAGAAAGTAGCAGAATTGGTGCTCAAACCAGGCCTACGCATTCCCTTCTATGAGACTACACTCACCACATTATATCACCGCAGGAAAAGGTCAGAATTGAAGCCTAACCAGTTCTATAATGGTATCATTTGCAAAACTCATTCATTCATTCATTGAATTAACACTGAACTCCTATTAATATACAGGAACTAGAAGGGTATATGTACTAATATATATACAAAATATAAATGTGGTCAATCTGACATGGGTGTTGGGGTAGAGATAATGCTTGTGGTTGCATAAGCAAAAGTAACAGTTTTGGCCTTCAAGGAGTTCTAAAGCAGTGGTCGGCAAACAAAGGCCTGGGGGCCAATTCTGGCTCATTACCTGTTTTTGTGAATAAAGTTTTATTGGAATCACAGCCATGTTCAGTCATTTACATATCGTCTATGGCCACTTCTGCACCACAATGGCAAAGTTGAGTAGATGCCACAGAGATCATAATGTCCCACAAAGCTTAAAATATTTATCTATCCCTTTATCTTAAAAACTGCCGATTCCAGGTCTAGAGTCAGAACCACAGAGGCCATGGAGTACAATAAAATGTAGATTATTAGAAAGGCACAAATAAAGAGCTGTGACCAAGTTGAGGAGAGCGACTAAAGCCGCAGGCAGGATGTACTCAGGAGGAGGTCTTCAAACTGGGCTTTGACAAATGAACGGGATGTTAGCAGCAGATTCCAGTCTGGAGCGCATCCCCCAGGCGGGCCTGCACACGAGCCAGAATAAGATGGAGGATGCTCAGATGCTCGGGAAGCAGTCATTCAGTTCTCTTTCCAGAGGAGCAGAAGTCATTGTGGTGGGCGGTACTCTGCCACCGCTCAGCTATGTGACCTTGAGCCAACCCGCTTACCTCCTTGTCCCCTGACACCAGCCGTCTCTCACTGGCCTAGCAGGCTGTGAGAAGCAAACGTGAGGGAAAAAAATACCTGAATGACTTGTGAAAAGTTTAAGCTGTCTGCAAACCTGGAGGGTGTTCACGGCAGTTGTATGAGCTATATGTGCACGTAGACAGCCTGGAAGATAATCATGCACAGAACCTACAAGCAAAGGCTGGGTGCAGTGGCTCACTCCTGTAATCCCAGCACTTTAGGATGCTGAGGTAGGCAGATCAAGAGGTCAGGATATCGAGACCATCCTGGTAAACATGGGGAAACCTTGTCTCTACTAAAAATACAAAAATTAGCTGGGCATGGTGGCACGTGCCTGTAATCCCAGCTACTCAGGAGGCTGAGGCAGGAGAATCGCTTAAACCCGGGAGTCAGAAGTTGCAGTGTGCCGAGATTGCACCACTGCACTCCAGCCTGGGCGACAGAGCGAGACTCTGTCTCAAAAAAAAGAACTTAAAAGAAAAAATGTCAGCCCTGGATGGAAAGCTGCCTTTGTCCCTGGCTGAACACATACTATTTTAAATAAATTCATTCAATGAAGCTTGGTAAGTTTTGAAAGCGGCCTCCTTGGAGAGGAGTTGTCCTTCAAGCTGGGCATGTGTGGACGTCCGCCCCACGGGACTGCAGTGTGTGCTCCCTAGGGTCTGTGCCGGAGGACTGCAGTGTGTGCTCCCTAGGGTCTGTGCCGGAGGACTGCAGTGTGTGCTCCCCAGGGTCTGTGCTGGAGGACTGGCCCAAGGAATACATTTTGTCTGACGCCATCACAGAGGGGTCTTTGCGTATCCTCAGCCAGCTGGCCTTGCACTGGTAAACGCTGTGTTCCCTGCTCCCTCGCCCTTCCTCCAGGAAGCACCTCCTTCTGCCCCAGCCTGGATGATGCTTTTCCGCTCACACCCTTGAACCCACATTCCCAGCCCAAGGGGGAGTCCGCGGCCCCGGCAGTGCAGCCCGCAGCACCTGGCTCGCCTTCCTCTGCCCTGGGCCAAACCCTCAGACGCAGGAGAAACCAGAGCTTGCTCAGCTGGCCAGCACGCGGGTTCCTGTCCAAGTGTTTGTGGCTGGGCTTCCTGCTGACGGAAGGGCGGCCTGCAGCTCTCCTCTGACATCCCGAGAGGTGGCTCCCAGGGCCTGGCCGCCAAGCACGTCCAGCTGGCACCCGGCAGAGCTGCCGCCGTGGCTGCACTCTGCGCAGCTGTCCGTCGACATTCACAGGGACGCTGAGGTCAGGCTGAGAGAGCTATAAAGGGGATTCCTTTGGGAAGAGAGGAAGCTGTGAATCAGAGCAGAAACGCTGGAGCTCAGGCTTGTCCTGGGCAGATGGCCAGAGCCTGCCTTACATACACCCCACCTTCCAGACCGATGGACCCCCTCGCTCTACTGAAGTCCGCCTCCCTCACCACCTGCGAACCTTCGCCGGTGTCCCCTCACCAGTCTCTACCACAGAGCTTCCCTTGGCCTCAGGTGCACGAGGAACAGAGCCCAGGCACACAGATGAGAGCCTGCCCTGGGCTATCAGGACCTCACGAAATGTGACTTCACGGAGCTTCCCTTTCACAAGTGCAACTTGGAGAGTGAGAATACTTGCTGGGTATAATGTGTTTATTTTCCCATGTTTCAAGGGCTGTGACATAGGAAACGGGGTCAGTCTTATGCTATATAAACTCCAGGGGTCTGAATAAGCATAACAGAGAGACAGAGTTTAAATCAGGAAAAGCGAACCCACAAAATAGGCTGTCCCAGAAGGTAGTGAGCATCCTGTTACCAGGGGTATTCAACAGAGATTGCTTGCAGAAACTTTGAAGTGCTAGACTGTAAACTCCATGAGGGGAGCACCCCACATCTGTCTCCATTCACTGCTGCAGACACAGCACCCAGCGCAGTGCCTGACAAACAGTCAGTGCACCGAAGTACGTGTGGCAGGAAGGGAGGAAGGAAAAGAGGGAAGGGGATAGAAGATAAAGATGGAGGGAGGACAAGAGTTTGAGTACTTTGCAAAGCAAATTCTTCCATTAAGGGAGAGGTTGGACTCTTGAATCCAGCTGTCTCCGTTTCCATTGTTATGAGGTAAGGATTATAGGTGCCCTCTGCAAAGGATGTTGTGATATTAGCTGCAAAACACAGCCCAGCAACTCCCCGTGGAGAGTGCATGTTTCCAGGCGGAAGCCTTCTACCAGAGCACTCTCCGTCCACAGGCTCCCTGGCCTCCATCTTGTCATTCACTTCTACGGAACCCTGAAAAACAGAGTCCCCTTTGAAAGATGCAGAGCCCGAGGCTCCAAGACGAGTGAATGGTCTGAGCTGGGACATCCTCAGGCTCTGGGTTCAAGGTGCAGCATCCCCTCTTCCCATGCCTGTCAGTCTGTCTCACTGCTGGCCACAGGTTCTTCATCCTTGAAGACGGACGTTATGGTCTAACAGAATACCTGGTGTTTATTTAAGTACCAGAAGTTCCCCTATCTTTTGAGAAATGCATAGAAAACAGATAATTCTCCAAAAATTATCCTCTTTCCCTGCCTCACGCCAGACAGAGAAAATGTTTGGATGTTGCCACAAATTGCAAAATCACCAACAGAGGATTTGGGAATAGCTCCAGAGGCAAGTTTACTTTTCACAGGCTAGTCCTCTGGATCGCCCTGTTGGATGAAGGGATGCAACGTTTTTTTTCTTTCTTTCTTTCTTTCTTTCTTTCTTTCTGTCTGTCTGTCTGTCTCTCTCTCTCTCTCTCTCTCTTTCTTTTTTTGTTGTTGTTGTTGAGACGGAGTCTCGCTCTGTCGCCCAGGCTGGAGTGCAGTGGCCAGATCTCAGCTCACTGCAAGCTCCGCCCCCGGGTTTACGCCATTCTCCTGCCTCAGCCTCCCGAGTAGCTGGGACTACAGGCGCCCACCACCTCGCCCGGCTAGTTTTTTTTTTGTATTTTTAGTAGAGACGGGTTTCACCGTGTTAGCCAGGATGGTCTCGATCTCCTGACCTCGTGATCCGCCCGTCTCAGCCTCCCAAAGTGCTGGGATTACAGGCTTGAGCCACCGCGCCCGGCCTTTCTTTCTTTCTTTCTCCTGGGACTTTTTTCTTTTTCTTTCCTTTTTTTTGGGGGGGAGCGGGGGGACTGGAGTCTCACTCTGTTACCCAGGCTGGAGTGAAACTGTGCGATTTCAGCTCACTGCAACCTCCACCCCCAGGTTCAAGCAATTCTCCTGCCTCAGGTCTTTTGTGAAGGTCTGACCAGCTGACAATTAGGTCGCTCCTGTGCTTGTTTGGCCTCAGATCCATGCCCTACCCTCCCTCGACTCTCTTTTCATCACAGGGGACCTATCCCTGCAAGCTACATTTGCCAAGGTCCCCATCTCCCACCGCCAGGAGACTGGGAGGAGGAAGAGGGAGGAAGCTCTGTGCCTTTGACTGCTCCGCCTTTGGGGCCCCAGTCCTGCCAGGGAATCTTGTCCACGGTTTTAGCTCTCACTGGGTTCTGGAAGCACCACCTCTTCTCCGTCCGCAGCCCAGGAACGGTGGTGCCTCCCTGTCCTGTGCCCTCTAGGTCACCTTTCCCCGTGTTTGCGCTTTCATCTTCCAGTGTCTTTCCAAGCAGTTTCCCTCTATTAAGGTTCCCAGAACAAATTGTGTTTTCCATCTGGACTCTGTCTCCGTTTCAGAGTGAGTTTGTTGAGGCCCAGCCCAGAGAGGGTTAACATGACAGAAGTATGGGACAGTTTCAATCCTGACCACCACACCGAGGGTCAGAGAGGCAGGGCCAGGAAGGAGGTTCCAGGAGGGGGGATCAGGTCTGCATTGGCCTGTGCGTGTGGAGGCCGCCCAAGTGCAGCCTTGGCTCTGTGTGGGGACCAGGGGGCCTGGAGCCGGCCCCAGCTCTCCTCCCACAGGCCCCTTTCCTCTCATGCTCAGCTGCACGAGGCCCCACCAGGCCTGGCCTCCTCTGACGCTATGACACAGTGTCGGTGCCTCTCACGTCCGTGGGCCAGACCGTGTGACTCAGCCTGTCAGGGCTCTGAGCGGGCCAAGCTTCCAGGCACGCGTCACCTCCATCAAGGCAGGAGAGGAGGGGCTTCCTCGGCAAAGGAAGCAGGTGTCTTTCCTCTCCACTCCCAAACCCAGGCCATCCGGGATGCAGGCGAGAGAGCCACAGACTCACCTTCTCCTCCCCCACCCACCCCTATGGCCTCTCACTCCCTCAGGCTGATGGGGTCTGACTGGGACTTCTTTCTCTCCTTTTTTTTTTTTTTTTTTAGATGGGAGTCTTGCTCTGTTGCCTAGGCTGGAGTGCAGGGGCACTCAACCTCACTGCAACCTCCAACCCCTAGGTTCAAGTGATTCTCCTGCCTCAGCCTCCCGAGTGGCTGGGATTACAAGCACGCACCACCACGATCAGCTGCTTTTTGTATTTTTGGTAGAGACGGGGTTTCGCCATGTTGGCCAGGCTGTTCTCGAACTCCTGACCTCAGGTGATCCATACACCTCGGCCTTCCACCGCGCCCGGCCCTGACTAGGATTTTTAATAGCTTTACCCCAACAGGGACCCAAGGAGAGGCTGACAGTGTTATTCAGGAGCACAGATGCATCAGGTAGGAGGAAGGAAAGCTGCACCTTGGCTTCTGTTACGTGCCAGCCACTGAGCTAAGTTCTGGCACGTATTTCATGTCATTTCATCAGTCTATAATGGGAGAAAGTCAGGCCCCTAAAAATGCAGCAGGCCCTCTTCAATACATCTTCACTGGCTACTACGCATTCTGCAGGGTTGAGTAAACCATGGGTCCTGCCTTCCAGGAAAGTTAAGCACATAAAGTCTGGAATCACCCAAACCTGCCTGGTGTTTACTCCTACAATTAGTGCTTACGTGACCTCGGGCAAGTGATTCTTGTCCCCCAGCCTCAGTTTTCTCATCTATGAAATGGGCGTCATCATAATCTCATCTCGTTGAGTTCTTGAAAGGTTCTCTGTTTTCTCATCTATGAAATGGGCATAATGTTTTCATCGCATTGAGTTCTTGAAAGATTAGCACATAGTGAACACTCTTTAACAAGCTTGGGCTGTTTCTTGTTGAATTAATGAGTCTAGGATATACATTCAGTCCTATGGTAGCATCTGGAGTAGGAAAGCATTTGGGAAGGCCACCTCACTACTTCTGTCAACCCTGAGAAGCCTTCTGACCCTCACACAGGATAAAACGCAGCTCTTCCTTTCTCATGTTGGAAATCTCCAGTGACCTGACCTTCGAGGCATCCCACACGCCCTCAGTCCCCCAGCGGGCCCTGCCACCACCCCTCAGCATTGCCGGATGTGCGGCTGAGGTCCAAGGTTTGGAGAGTTTCCGGGACTGGCCGGGTCACCCTGCGGCTCGGCCGTGTCTGGCAGCCCCACCCTTCCTGGCAGCCAGGCCCTCTGAAATTCTGCCAGCGCCGGGAGAGGGGGAAGGTCTTGCTGGGATGGGGGAGGGCGGGAAGAGGGGAAGCACGGGCCAACTTTGCCCTCCTGTCCAGCCACGCTGAGAATCCGTCCCTGGCAGTGCTGACTGCTCCTCCTAGTGGGGAAGGAAGCTCTTCCTGGCACCAGGACAGAGCGCCTCCACCAGGCCTGCTAGAGGATCACAACTCCATCTCATCCTGAAGCCCCCCAACAGCCAAAAAAGCCCTCCCACATCCAGTTCCCCCAGTCACTTGGTGATTTTTCAGGAGGCACATTTCTAACGCCCATTTCACAGATAAGAGCATTGAGTCCATCTCTGGCTGTGAGGCTATGGCAGGGCTGGGACTGGAAGCAGGGCCTTTCATTTGACTTCTCGTGGGTTTCTTCCGGGGAACCACTTTGTTTTTGTTTTTATTTTTGTTTTGTTTTGTTCTGTTGAGACGGAGCTTCACTCTTGTAGGTCAGGCTGGAGCGCAATGGAGTGATCTCTGCTCACTGCAAGCTCCGCCTCCGGGGTTCAAGTGATTCTCCTGCTTCAGACTCCCGAGGAGCTGGGATTACAGGAGCCCACCACCACGCCTGGCTAATTTTTTGTATTTTTAGTAGAGACGCGGTTTCACCATGTTGGCCAGGGTGGTCTCAAACTCCTGACCTCAGATGATCCACCCACCTCAGCCTCCCAAAGTGCTGAGATTACAGGCGTGAGCCACTGCGCTGGGCCCAGGGCACCACTTCGAAAACTGGCATAGAGGAAGAAATGGCCACCTATTCACCCATTGCCCACCCCTTTCGGTCACCACCCCTCACACAAGCCTGGCACCACCTTGACAAGAGGACTGCTTCATTTCTTTGCCCTGGGTCACTAGAGCCGAGTGCCCCAGGGTGCCTGATTAAAAGTGTCCTTTCTTGCCGGATCATCCTGCTTCTTCAAGCTCCACCCATCTCAGGATCAGCCTTCCCTTCCAACCGCAGGCCTGACCCCGCTGCTCTACAGGAGGAAAATGCATTCTGTGCTTCGTGGTGGGATCCGGGGTTCAGCAAATCCCATCCTGGAGCTACCTCCATCAAAGACAAGTTGTGGGCCGGGCGCGGTGGCTCAAGCCTGTAATCCCAGCACTTTGGGAGGCCGAGACGGGCGGATCACGAGGTCAGGAGATCGGGACCATCCTGGCTAACACGGTGAAACTCTGTCTCTACTTAAAAATACAAAAAACTAGCCGGGCGACGAGGCGGGTGCCTGTAGTCCCAGCTACTCGGGAGGCTGAGGCAGGAGAATGGCGTGAACCCGGGAGGCGGAGCTTGCAGTGAGCTGAGATCCGGCCACTGCACTCCAGCCTGGGTGGCAGAGCAAGACTCCGTCTCAAAAAAAAAAAAAAAAAAAAAAGAAAGACAAGTTGTGCAGAGGCCCAGGGCAGCTCAGATGCTTGGGTGGGGGTGGTGAGGCACGGCTCCAGCCCTGTCAACAGAACCCACAGAGGTCTTCAGGCTGCCCCCCTTGAGAGCAGACTCTGTCACCCCTGCCCTGGCAAAGACCAATGGGAAATAAGCCAGTTTGGAGCCAGTCACTCATTAAGGAGGGGGAGGTGACGCTTGCCCTGTCTTCTTCCTGAAAACAAAGTCCTTCCTTTGAGCTCTCTGGAGACCGGCCTCCCGCACTGAATGCAGCCACAAGCGGCCCCCAGGGAGCCCCAGGTCCTGGGGACAGGCCCCAGAGGCCTGGCTTGGAGACCCTGGCTTGGAGGATCTCCCAGGCCTTGGAGCCTACTCTCTTCCCTGGGATAGAGGGGAGGGCCTGCCACCCGCCACCCGCTGCCCGGATCCTGTCATGGGACAGAGCAGGGCCTGAGCTCAAGGACAGAACAGGCAGACAGTGATCTGTGTTTTCTGGGAAGGCAGCCAGTCCTCATGCCCTCGGGCTTCCGGGCACTGAGGATTGTGGCCGAGCAGGCACCCGCCGCTCTGGCTCGGCCCCCTCCAGGACCAGAGTGGGTGGGCACACCCCATCTCTGGTATTCAAGCCAGAGAGCTGCAGCAGGAGGGACCATCACACTACACTCTCTCCCTTGCCTGCGGCTTCATAAACTAAACAGTCCAGCATCGAGGGGAGTGGGCACGCAGCCTGAGCTCTGAGCCATGCCAGCCTGTGCCCCAGGACACACCCAGGCAGCTTTTGGTGGGTACACCCTGAGCATGTCTCATCCTTTCCCCCCCAGTGAGGCTGAGCCGCTCAAGGGCATGGGAAAAGCAGTGATTTGGCCTCAAAGCAGACTGGGGTCCAGTTCCTGGGCAGTGCTGCCATCCACCCATGGGACAATGGCACGTCATTTCATCCCCTGAGCCTGTTTCGTCAGCTGTGCCGTGGGGCAGTAACCTCCGCTGTGCACCTGCCTAGTTGCTCAGTCTTATGGTGTCAGGCAACTGTGAGAGTACCCAAGGCATGATACTCCCACGAAAACATCTCCCTACTTTTTTTTTTTTTTGAGACAGAGTCTCACTTTGTCTCCCAGGCTGGAGTGCAGTGGTGTGATCTTGGATCACTGCAACCTCCCCCTCCCGAGTTCAAATGATTCTTCTGCCTCAGCCTCCCGAGTAGCTGGGATTACAGACACCCACCATCATGCCAGGCTAATTTTTTGTATTTTTGTAAAGACATGGTTTCACCATGTTGGCCAGGCTGGTCTCAAACTCCTGACCTCAGGTATCTGCCCGCCTCCGCCTCCTAAAGTGCTGGGATTACAGGCATGAGTCACCATGCCCATCCTCTCCCTACTAGTAAAGCAAGAGTTTTATAAAATCTTATTGACCCGGTTTCATAATTCAATTTCACATATGAGGAGAAATGAAGGCCAGGGAGGGTGTAAGTCACCGGCCCGCAGATTGGAGCTATCCTCAAGCATCCCTGGAGGCCCAGTGAGCAGCCCGGCCAGGCCAGTTGTGGTTGACAGAGTTGGTGTCTGCCCACCTGAGGGCAGGACAAGTGGGTAACCCCAAGCAGAGCCTCAGGAGGGAACTGTAGGGGGCCTGGAGCTCACCTCTCATTCTCTTACTTAATGGAGAGACCTGCCCACCTCTCAGAGGACGCAAGGCACTCTCCTGTCCCGCTCTCCCTCTGGGCTGCTCAGAGCAAACCGAGGGAACCATGTTTCTAGGAAAGTAAATAGAGCTTGGACAGAATGGGGAAGGGGGTCAAAACCAGACGCAGGAAAACCATGTCATGTGGTTCAACCCCGATGGTGAGAACTATCTTCCAACAGCCAAGGGCAGTCCTATAAGAAGGGATTGGACTCGATCTGACCCCAAAGGGTCTGATGAGGGCTCCAGAGCAAACATCTGTGGAGGCAGAGTTTGACTGCTATGGAAACTTTCCAACAGAGGATGGACTGAGTCCTTGGCCAGCACACCTCCGGTCACTAGAAGTGTCCGTGCGAGACTGTACACACACGGTGGTGGGGAGGTGATTCTGGAAAGGAGATCATGAGTTAAGGATATCAGAGGATCCTCCCACTTCCTGAAGATTCCAGGCTTCTCTGTTCACCGCAGGCTGTGAGGTTATCCCTGGTATTAATTAGCAAGTGCTGCCTAAGAGGGTTATTTAGAACATAAGTGCTTGGCCAGATCATGCTGCTGGTGGCGCCCCAAGCGCTACACATATTGTACACATTATCTACATGTAGGAGCGGCCTGGGCGTCCATCAGGACAGGCAGTTTAATGGGTTATAAATGGTTCTGTTCCCACATAACTTTCTGCGTATGTAAAAAAAAAAAAAGCATCTCTTTACCCTCGCTGTGTAAGAGCCCACGGAGGCGCCTCACACTTACTGCCACGAAGTTCACATGTGGCCTTTGCAGTGCCAGGAAAAACAAGTCCGCGCATGAAAACAACCCACCCTGAAATGCGGTGGGCCGATTGCTCAGGGCTGGGTGGTCTCCCAGCTGCCACACACGAGTTTGGTGCGTGGTGTTCACCGGCCAAAATCCAAACCCTAGCCACCCGAGGCAGGAGGGGAGGAAGGCGCCAGGCAGTGGCCCGTGCTTAGGGAGGTTGCCGTCGACTCTTGAAGCTGGAACTGCAAGGCTGCGTGGAGCTTCCTGCCTATCCAGCCACCCCATCAGCCTGGAGCTAGGCCAGCAGGCGGCCAGCTGTGGACCGGCTGCAGGTGTGAGGAAAACCAGCAGCCAAGCACCAAGAGGGGAGGGGCAGCCTTCATCTTAAAAGGGGGCCCAGCCCAGGCCCCCAGGAAAATGCAGCTCTAAATGACAGGATGCTGGGCTCCTTCAGGCAAATTAATGCCGTCAGACCAAGTTACATTTCATCCCGTTTTCATCTGAACCACATGGATGTACCTGGGAGGGGCGCACATGCTCAGAGGTCACCCGGAAGAAGTGAAGGACAGTATCTCAGAGAACCTTGAAAACAAGAGCGGGAGAGCATCGTGCCCAAGGCCTGTCCTGGAGCAAATCAGTGGCAGAACTAGATCTAGAGCCACATCTCCAGAGTCCCCATTCTCTTTTCCCCCAGCTCCATGCCACCTGAATGACAGGTTGTAGGAGGTAAGCCCAATCTGATACCTGCTGTCTCTGGGACCCACCTGCCGTGGCTCTCTCTCCTCCCTCTTCAGACCTGGGAGCCAGTGCTGTGCCCTCTGCCTGGGATGCTCTTCCCATCTCTGTAGCCGGCTCCTCAGAGCTTCCCCACCTCTGCTCAGATGTTGCCTCCTCCAGCAGGCCTTTCCTGACGGCGCTCTCTCTGCATCACTGCCTCATGCTAATTTTCTGTAAAGCACTCTCTGATGTCTTCCTGTTTGTTTCCTGTGTATTTCATCTGTCTCCTTACCTGAAAATTTAAGTACCAGGAGAGCAGGCACCAGTAGGGTCTCAACAAATAGAGTTGAATGACCAAAAGAAAGAATTTCGTGTTTAACTGCAAACAGCCCAGAGTGCCTGAGGATTATGAATATTGGTGGAGATATTGTTAAACTTACACTTTGAATTATGCAAGGTTCTCCCTCTGGTGACTCACAGGATCCCTGCTAGCACCTCCAGGCTTTGTGCTCACAGAACCTGAGACTTCACAGGGAAGAGGACAAAAGTGGTTTCCTGGTTCCTTAAAGAGCAAATGGGATTTTCTGAGAAGAACCTTTCTTTGTTTTCCTTCTCACTCAAGAGAGAGGGTTCGCAGCCTGCTCTCCCCTCCCTCCCGCCTCCCATAATTGCTTCCCTCCCTTCTTCTTCTTCCATCCTGAGTATTTGTCATTCTCTGCTTGTGGCAAATTGCTTTTCACCTTTGAAAACCAAGAATGGGGCCGGGCACAGTGGCTCAAGCCTGTAATCCTAGCACTTTGGGAGGCCGAGACGGGCGGATCACGAGGTCAGGAGATCGAGACCATCCTGGCTAACACGGTGAAACCCCCTCTCTACTAAAAAATACAAAAAAACTAGCCGGGCGAGGTGGTGGGCGCCTGTAGTCCCAGCTACTCGGGAGGCTGAGGCAGGAGAATGGCGTGAATCCGGGAGGTGGAGCTTGCAGTGAGCTGAGATCCGGCCACTGCACTCCAGCCTGGGCAACAGAGCAAGACTCCATCTCAAAAAAAAAAAAAAAAAAGAAAACCAAGAATGGTTGCTACCAAAGACAGCCTGGAAGTGTTTTGCAAGCAGGGAGGTGTTTAGCAGTAGAAAACACTGTCAATGATTCTCCCATTCGTGGCATCACTGAAATTCGGTTTACTAAGCATTTATGGACAGCCTGTGAAATGGGTACTGTGGAGGACAGCCTGGCGATGCAAAGGTGGGTCCTGCCTCTTAGGGACTCTCAGGCCAGATATCATTTTTACTCAAGAGATGTTTTATTAAGTGCTTGCTAAAGGCTAAATACTGGTAGGCCTACAGCAAATGAGGACTAGCCTTGCCCTCAAGGAGTTCGTTGTCATGTGAAGAAGGAGAGATTACTGACAACTTCAAACTTCAGTTTTACATTCTGTGAAGGGAGGCATGCAGATGAAAGGAGAGAGTGGCAGGGAACTAAGGGAGCAGACAGGAAGTTCAGCTGCACGGGAGAGGTGGGAGCTAGGCAGGACGAGGTGAGGGTGGTCGTTAGTGGGAAGGGGCATCAGGCAGACAAACGCCAGGCTCCTATTACATCTTCCACTGTGCGGGGCAGAGGTGGGCATGAGCTCGCTTGACCCAAGGACTGAAAGGAGATTCTTGTGACCGGAAAAGGAGGGAGGAAGTGGACAGCATGAGCCAAGCCAAGGCTGCAGAGGCTGGCAGGGGTAACATGGAGGCCGGGAGACCAGGAGAAGGTTTGCAGAGTGGTTAGTGTTCTATCACAACAAAAAGCCAAGGGGGCGAAGAAAGACAAGGCTGAAATATCTGTTAGGCCCAAGATCATGCCAGCAAGGGGAGTCCAGGGAACCTGGGGCTGAAGGGCTGTGGGTGCGGACCCCAGCCTGGAGGCTGTTGCAGAATAAGTGATCAATGACAAGGGCCACAGCAGAGCGGCAGGGGTGGGGTGGGGGTGGGGGGTGGCGTTGGCAACTGCAATAATAGTAACACCACCGTCTTCCCGCTTCCTCCTTCCACCACATGAAGCCTCCATTTCAAAGGCCCTCTCAGACCCCTCCCTCGCTCTTCCCGACTCCACTCCTCTTTCTGCTCCCCACCGGAGATGCTGCCAGGAAAACAGAGGTTCTGGAGAACACGTTCATTCAGCTACAGAGAGAGGAGGAGCCTGAGAAGCCAGAACAGCCAGCTCATCCTGAAAGTGGAGGCCCATGAGGTCTCTTTCTGATCCAAAAGATTCCCACCCCGAATGAGTCTGAGCACACATATGTGTGATCACACACACACACACTCATTCAAACATTCGCTCAAAAACTTGCCCCTTATTATTTTACCTGAAATTTCAGCATCTGGAAATTAACTGGAATAAGAAAATCCTTTCCAAGAAATGTGCATCCTAACTCATGCCTTAGAAAGGAATGGTCTGGCCGGGCACAGTGGCTCACACCTGTAAGTAATCCCAGCCCTTTGGGAGGCTGAGGTGGGCAGATCACTTGAGGTCAGGAGTTAGAGACCAGCCTGGCCAACATGGTAAAACCCCGTGTCTACTAAAAATACAAAAAAAAAAAAGATTAGCTGGGTGTGGTGGCAGGTGCCTGTGATCCCAGCTACCGTGGAGACTGAGGCAGGAGAATCCCTTGAACCTGGGAGTCAGAGGTTGCAGTGAACCGAGATCCCGCCATTGCTCTCCAGCCTGGGTGACAGAGTGAGACTCTGTCTCAAAAAGAAAAGAAAAGAGAAAAGAAAGGGGAGGGAGGGAGGGAAGGGAGGGAAAGGAGGAGACCCTTGGGAACTGGGAAGTGTAGCTGATGATGAAATATGTTTTTTCTTTGAGAAATGCAGGCCTGGCTCCAATCAGCTAATTTTTCAGACCTTTGATCCACTGATCCTTTGGGCAGTCTGGGCTTGCTTGGTTCAGTGAGAGGCAGCAGAGGACGAGAGAAATGGCACAGGGCTGAGAGCCGTGAAGTCACTGGGTGAGTCCCTTCCCCTTGCCAGGCCTCAGTTTCCCAGTCTGTAAAATAAGGGGATTGGAGGGACTGACTCTAGGGCTGACCCTGACCTTTTCTCTCCAAGCATAGGTGAGCGGTGTGACCACACCAGGCCGAGGAAGAAACACGTGCCCAGCCTGCCATCTGCCCTCCTGTCCTGGAGCCAGGTCTTTCCACCAGCTTCCTTCGTCTTTTAGCACTTGGTGAAAAGGAATGACACATCAGTCACAGCCACTGGCCAGTGCTCACGGAGCATCTGGCAGGAGGAAGCGCCTTCCTGGCTGGCCTCCCATTCATCAGTCAGAGCCGCAGCCTGGGCCAGGTGAGGTTTCAGTGGCTGCTGATGGCGGCTGCCCGGCAAGGGTTCTGGCCAAGTCCGCCCCCTCGTTCCTTTCTAACTGGGCTTTGGGCAGCTTTCAGGACTTCCCAACTCGGCAGCATGCCCACTGCCACAGTCCCCACCCGCCCTGCAACATGAGGAAGGCACGGAAGCCCAAGCCAGGCAGACCAGCGCTCCCTGCGTCACCCACAGGCAGCCCGGGGGGCGCGGGCCTCCCGAGAGCCAGCCCAGGCCTGGATGGCCCACTGGGGAGGGCAAGGAGGGGAAGAGGGGAAGGAAGGCTGTGCCAAGGGCTGTGCCTGTGTTTCAGGGACAGCCATGGAGCCTGAGCTGGGAGGCAGCTGAGAAAGGCAAGAAACAGGAAAGGGGACAGAAGTCTACTGGTCGGTGAGCCAGCTCTGCGGCAGGCAGAGAAAGCAAGAGAAGGGGCCTCTCCTGCCTCCATCCTAACCTCCCAGGACCTCCCCAAAGGCTCCGAGCCCTTCCTCAGACACTCCCCAGTCTCCTCCCAGTCTCCGCCACCATCCCTCCAGCCCTGATTTAGAGCTGGGCAGTCACGGGACAGACTCTGGTTAAGCCTCAGAAACATACACCCAGCAAGGGGTTTGGATTTTCTCCTTCCTCCCCTCCCTCGAGGCTCTTCCGTGGAGGAGGAAGAGAAGCAGATCCAGCTGGGAGAAGCCAGGCCCTGAGGCCCTCTGGCACCCTGACTCCAGCACCCTGGTCTAACGTGCAGTAGGAGAAATGAGGTCTGGAAGGGCGAACAGGCAGTTGGCCCCCCATAAGGCCTTGGCCTCAGGCCCTGGCTGGGTTGGCAACAGCTCTTCTTGGCTCAGACAGGCTCCCTTGGAAATAAAACTCTGTAAGTCACTTCTTTCCTCTAGTTGGCTGACAAGGGAGTCGAAGCTACTGGCTCAAATCCTTTTTTTTTCTTTTTAACCTCTCCTCCATTTTTTTTCTGCTGCTAAAAAATTTGTTTTGCAAGATATAGTATATGGCTCTTTTACTTCTTGAAGTTTCCTTAAGAAAATAATGGTGCTTACAAGAAAATTGTGATGACTCCCGGCGTTTGCACAGGACTCTGCTGTGTGTAAAATGCTTACCTGGATCTTTGCAACAGCTCCAAGCTGCAGACAAGGCAGGTTGTTATCCTGTGAAATCCCAGGGGGGACTCTGAGGCTCAGAGAGGAGAAGAAGCGTCCCAGGTCACACCACTGGCAGGGTGAGGGCCCAGGGACCTGGATTGCGCCAAAGAAGACCTTGAGCAAGTTTGTGTGTGGCCCCTCTTGGCCCCAGCAGCACAGCAGGGAAGGAAGGCCATCCTCCCATAGCCAATCCCCCTTTATCCCCTGGGCAACCTCAGAGAAGGGGAAGCTGGTGGCACGTGGATGTAACTAGAGCTGAGGAACACTAGGGGAATGAACTCCTTAGGCCCCACAGGGACAAAAATGTATCCCCTTGTTTCCGCCAACAGGGAAGGGGAATGCCTGGGGCTACACTATTTCTTAAGTAGCTACTGTGCATTCAGGCAGTCCACAAACATTACCACCCAGGCTGGAGTGCAGTGGCACAGTCTCGGCTCACTGCCACCTCTGTCTCCCGGGTTCAAGCGATTCTTCTGCCTCAGCCTCTGGAGTAGCTGGGAGTACAGGCATGTGCCACCATGCCCAGCTAATTTTTGTATTTTTAGTAGAGATGGGTTTTTGCCATGTTGGTCAGGCTGGTCTCAAACTCCTGACCTGGACCAGGAGTTCAGTTTAGGTCACTCCTGGCCTGACCTGACCTGATCCACCCGCCTGGACCTCCCAAAGTGCTGGGATTATAGACGTGAGCCACCGCTCCTGGCCAAACATTACCTCCTTTTAAACATGACAGCAAACTTCAAGGTGGACATTATTCCCCTTTTATAAAATAAGTGAAACCCAGAAAGACGAAGTCATTGCCAAGGCAACACACGAGAATATGTGGAGCCATATTCAAACTCGGGTCTTTTTGACTTCAAAGCCCATGCTATTTCCACTGCCCCTGGGCTGCCACTCCCTGAAACCACCTGGCCCACTGGGCACAGTCTCCCCTGTGGAGGGAGGAGGCACAGACCACAGAGTGAATGTCGGCAGGCAGTTAGTTCCACATGCCCTCGGACAAATCTCGTCCTTGAATCTCAGATAGAGTCTCATGCCCAACACGGGGCTGGGCTCACTGCTTGAGCTTGAAGGTCCCTTCTGATGTTTGGCCATCCTTTAGGTCTAACAATCCTGGGCTAAATACTTAGAATACATTCTATTCAGCTCCAAAAATCCTTCTTTGATTCCCTTCCATGCCCCGCACACAGAGCTAGGAGTCAGAGCAAACATAAGCCGTACTTGGTTCTTATCCTCATTGGGCTCCTAACAAAAGGTGGATGGACCATGAGAATGACATATGGGCTTCTGCTGACCTCCCGGTGCTGTCGGTGAAAACAGGTCATGGAAAGATGGGGAGGTCACAGTCATGACAGCTCAGAAGGCTAGAGGTGGGGACTCACCAACCTCCTCTCTCTAGGAAGGGGCAGGGGATCTAGGATCCCCACTCTCCTGCCTAGTCTAGAAGGCCCTCGGAGAGAGTGCCCTTTAAGGCATAATTAACAGAAGGAGTTCCCTCCCAGCTGCCCACCTACACTGGGGTGTGGGCTTCAACATACAGGACTATTCTAGGGGTTAGGCTGGGGGTTACACAGACAGTCACACCTCTAAGGCCAAAAGGGAGGTGACAGATGTGAGGAATCCACATGTTGAAGCAGAAGGACCCTCTGGGTAACCTCAATTTCACACTCGTTCCCGGAGTACCTACTCTGTGCCATTCCTTGTGGCAGGGCCAGGAGAGAAAGACTTCAGAAGTGGAAGTCCAGCCTTCGAGGAGCTCCCAGGCCACTGGGACAGGTGGACTGTCTCTGGTCCAAGGAGAAGGCAAGGGGGCAAGAGCAGGGGAGACAAGGTGCCATTGGGCATGGTGGGGAGCAATCGATTCTGCTTGGGGGGCCAGGGAAGGCCACATGGAGAGGTCAGTGAGAGGGACTGAGAGGGTGGAGGGACTCTAACAAATGGAGTTGGAAGGAGAAAGGCAGGGACAATCCTACAGAAAGAGCAACACAAAGTGCAGTCCAAAACCCAGTTCAGCCACACTGCAGCCCTGGGCTCGCTCAGCATCTCTGAAGCTATTTCCCCATCTCCAGAATGGAGAAAATAACTCTCCAATCCTGGGAAATACCCTCCTGTGTGCACTCCCCTCACACCTGCCTTCAAGGACTGCGCTTTCTGTCTTCTCAGCTACTCTTCCCCAGACATACCCTTTGGGAAACTAGAAACTTACAGAAGAGATATAAAACACAGAACACAAATGGTGGGACAAGCCTTGTTGTCAATCAATCAGTATATCTGGACATTTTACCAACAGGGAAACTGAGGCCCAGAGATATTGCTTGACCTGCCCAGGGTCAGGGACCAGAAGGACTAGAAGTTTCTTTTCTATTGCAGCCCTAACCATGTTTGTGAGGGTGACATCTTTGGATCATCTTTCTTTTGAGGGGAAAAGGTCAGCCTTTGCGGTCCATCCCATACCCTGGCTCTCTCTCCCGTTCATGGCAACTTTTTGTATCCACCCTGTTTCACTGGCCATTGCTGTCATGTGTCTGGGTCAGGATTTATGGTCTCAGTCCCCAGCTATGGAAGTCGATATCAAACTAATGGAATAGCTCCTGCCCCTGAACCAAAGGCCCCAGAATCTGAGGAGGTTTCAGCCTGTCTCACTCATGGGACCCGAGGGTAGAGGTGAAGGAGATGAGTTCCTCTGCCCAAGGCAGCCTCCTTCCGGGGGTGCCTGTGTGGAGGACTGATAGGTTAGGGCTTGCCAAGGGAGCCAAGGAATCTCAGTGACTGGCAGGAGAGGAGATGGGCCCATGAAAAGGTGGGCCCTTTATAGGTCATCCTGGGCTGTGAACAATAATTGCTCTCTTGACTAACATCCCTTAAGACCCACAGTTTGAGTGGTAGAAGTCACCAGATGATAGCCAGGAGGGCATTTCCAGGCTGAGGCTGTGTCTGTCCGTCATGCAGGGAAGAACAGCTGTCCGGGTTGGGGGTTGCAGCCTCTGCCTCCGTGGCTTTGCTTAGACTCCTATTACATCTTTCACTGTGCATCCACCCCTGGATTCTCTAAGGGTTGGAGCTCTTTCTCAGGGGGCAGGCAGTTAGGGGAAATGCCTTGGGGAGAATTTAGGCATCCCAGGCCTCAAAGCAAAGCTACAAAGCTAGGAGCTAGCTGCTACTTGGCTGCCAGCAACTCGCTAGGAGGGCACTGGGAGCGAGTGTGAGCGTGCACAGAGGACAGGAGCCATGCCTGCAGCCCACGGCACTCTAAGCCCCTCCAACCTGCCTCCCCGTGTTGGACTGACTGATGCTTCAGCTTGGTGGGCTTCCCAGGACTCTGGGACAGGAGCCCTGTTTTGGTCTCTACTCACAAGGGGATTGGATCACGCCACAACGCTGTAGGTCCAGCCACCCTGGGAGGGGAGGAGGTCATGGCCAGGGTGGGGTCTTGGTGGCACTGAGAGACCTCTATCTGCAGTCAATAACACAAAGCCTCAGACTGGAAAGGACTTCCCAGGCCATCTATCCGGAACCCCTCATCCTATGGAGCCATCCTATGGACAACTCTGAGGTCCAGGGTAGGGACCTGCCCCTCACGACTGAGGAGTGAGGGATAGTTTAGAAACTCCGGGCGAGTCAGGAAGGTTTTCCTCTATTTGGGAGGAAACACTGAATTAGAAGCCCTGGGAAACTGGCCCCCATGACGGGGGGGAGGATACAACAGAGGACTCTGCAAAGCACACCCATCAGGCGCCTCCTCCTAAGCCCACCCATGGTATAGACCACCCCTCCATCCATGTGATCCATCCTCCATGCAAAACCAACCTCAGAGGCCAATCAGAAATTCCTAGCCCTCATTTTGGCCAATAATTGCCAGTGCCTCCCTCAGAAACCATTCCCTGGGCTTCCGGGGAAGCTGAGCAGACCAATGAGAATGATGTCCTGGCTTTTTCTGACCTGCTGTTGCCATAGGTGAAAAAAGGTGACGGGAAGAGAAGGAGGCGGGAGAACATGGAGGTGAAAGCAGGGTCACTCTGGCTGAGGGCTTAGGTTCAGAGAATCGAGGGTTGCTCTTGACTGTCTCTCCAAGATTTTCTAAAACACCAGGCCAATCAAGGCATTTTTAAAAGCTCCAAATTGTAAACAAGGGGCAAGAGCAGAGCCGTCATTCTCCCATTGTAGTGGGTACCAGCATTACCTGGGGAGATTGTAAAAATGCAGATTCCCAGCCCCTTCTCCAGATTCAGAAGGACTGGGTGAGGGCCCGGCATCTGCATTCTAACAAGCCAGCTGCTTCTGTGATTCAGGCCGGGTGGGAGAGGCCAGAGGAAGACGTGCTAAGAACCCAAGGTGGCCTGAGTCACCAGGGAAGTGAAATTGTCACAAGCAGTGACATCTCAGGCCCGGCATCAACAGCGAGGCTGTGTAGCCTCCATGGCTCAGAGGGGCACAGGAGTGTGCCTACTGCCTCTGCAGCATGAGGAGCCGGGGACAAGCTCAAAATGGAGCTGAGGGAGTGTCAAGATGCTATGCCTGAGCACGCAGCTGTGCTCCAACGAGTGAGCCAGGCAAGAAGGCTTGGATGGGAGAGGAGCTGGGGCAGAGCCAAGGGGTCAGAGAAGGAGGAGTGGACAGCAGCAGGGCACGGGGTGAACAGGAGGGTGGTCTCGGAGAGCCAGACGCAGTAGGCTCTGAGCTCGCAGCCGCACAGGGCCCGCCCGGGGCACAACAGAACACTTGCTGAGGGAGGAAGGCAAACACTATGGAGTCTGCATAGGTCATTACAGCTGTGCAAAGAACACTCACAAAGAGAGTTGGAGAGATGTAAATAGCTACATTTCGTGATCGGCGGGTTCCTTTTTTCCATAAACTTTGCTTAAGTTCATAATTTAAAAAAGATAAACACAGGCAAATTACACTTACTTCACCCAGTCATTTCTGGTTGGTAAGTTCTGTATTAAATTCAGAATTCATATGTGTGGGTTGAACTTCCCATATCAGCCAAAATGCGAGCCCTGGGGAGAAGGGCAGATGTGGAGGTTGTTATACTGTCAAACAAACCCTTAAACGGCCCTCTGTCCCCACCAGTTCTCTGTCATTGCTGCGTCCCCTGCTATGTCCATCCCGCTCATACCAGAAAAATCTGAGCTCAAAAGCAGGCCGAGGTTTGCCAAACTCAATTCTTCTGGTTTATTTGTGGGAAATGGCAGTGAGAGGAAGTCTGATGTAGTGGAAAGAGCACTAGACAAGAAGTCAAAATATTTGAGTTAATTTCAAGCACTCACTTGTCCTTTGTGAAATTGGGAAAGTGACTTTCTCCAGCAGGCCCTCGCTTCTCCCAACTGCATAGCACAGGAGGGCATGAGTGATCTGTTGCTGCATCACGATGGCCCCCAACTGCAGCAGCTTAAAGCGACAAACATCTATCATCTTGGGGTTAGGAATCTGGGAGTGGTTGAGTTGGATAGTTCTGGCACAAGATCTCTTATGAGGTTGCAGTCAAGATGTCCTCTGGGGGCCACAGTCAGCCTGAGGTTACAGTGGGGGAAGACCAGCTTCCAGGATCACATGCATGGCTGTTGGCAGGCTCCGAAGATCCATTTCCAAGCTCATCCTTGTTTCTCACGACAGAGGCCTCCCCCTAGGCTGCCTCATGACGTGGAAACTGGCTTTCCCAGAGCAAGTGATGACAGAGACAGAGACAGAGACAGATGGAGAGCCCAAGACAGAAGCTACTGCCTTTCCATCATCTAATTTCACAATTATCCAAGTGACTATTTCCAAGTGACATCCATCATTTCTGCCATATTCTAGTCTCTAGTGGACTAGTCACCAAGTCCAGTCCACACTCAAGAAGAGGATAATAAGCTCCGCCTCTTGAAGGGTGTAGTGTCAATGAATTTGTACACACATCTTCAGAGCCACCACAAGGAGTTTGATCCAGTGACTCTCAAGGTTCCAGGTCTGTGGTTGTGACACCCCGATCCCTGGAACATTAGGCATGGTGAAGAGAAAAGGACCAGAGGCGTCCGCTGCACTTCGTCTAGGTGGGCTATGTTCTCCTCTCAGTAGAGGGGGCCTGGAGATGAGGGATGGAGATTGAGGAGGTGTGCTTCTCAGATGGATGCACAAATCTGGAGGGCTGCCATTCTCCCCAATGATCCTCAAGCCTTAGAGTGGCTGCCAAAAGGGTTCTATAAGCACATGGCTGGGGCCTCTGACTTGAGTGCCTTCTGCTGCGGCAAGGAACAAGGTTCCACCCCCTCAGTGGTTCTGGGGTCTGGCAGCTGGACATGGAATGCTTCCCAGGGACAAGCCAACCAGAGATGTTCCCGGGCTCCGTCATTCTTCCAAAGGAATAGGGAGGACCAATGCTAGGTTATCAGGGGATGAACGAGGAAGGGCACAAACCCAACCCTCTCCTGCTGACCAAGGAAAGAAAGGAACAGAAAATCACTTAGCACCAGGTTCTCTTAAGAGGCCTTGCAGTGCGAGGTAAATCACCTAAGCGTGGTGTTGGGTACATCTGGGTTTCAATACAGGCTCTGTCACTACTACCTATGTCCCCAGCCACTCTAGGCTTGTTTCCTTACCTACAAAGTGTGCATAATGAGAGATTTCACATGATAGAGCTGGGAAAATTGGAGAATCCATTGAAGACCCTTAGAATAGAGACTAGCACACAATTAGCACACTCCATATTATTATTAAGTTTGCAAAAGACATCAGAGCTCGTTCAGCTCCACTGCACACCTTGCACAGGAATTCCCTCCAAATGATGATGATAGAGGATGCTTGGCCCACTGCTTAAATACTTTGAGGACCTGGGATCTCACCACCTGCCCTGGCCGCCTAGGACCACAAAGCCAGCCCACAGATGAGCAGCTCACACTGGACCCAGAGCCATAAACCACCTTTCTACGGCTGCCTCCTCCACTTCTGTTCCTTTTCTATCCCAATAGCAAACAATAGTTTTGAATTTAAAATAGCCCTGTAATACATGAAAGGAAAAATAAAAGTGCACCCTCCTGTTTTAGCTTAGGTAAAATCTCCTTGGCAATCCCCCAAACATTTGACTCATCCTCACTTGCATCCTGTTTCATTTTAAAGCCAAGTCATAACTGACACATGTGATCGAAAGCCCGGTGTATTAGAGATGGGGAAGGAGGATGCCTGCCCATAAGACTGAGTACGACCGTTCAGACTGGGAGCAAGAGGATGCGTGTGCTGTCGAGTGCACTGGCCGGGGAGGTGTATCTATAACTGGAAGGACACGTGTGTGTGTGTGTGTGTGTGTGTGTGTGTGTGTGTACATGAGGGTGAGTGGTGTGGGCTGTTATGTGCATGTGTGGATAAGTTGGGGGAGTGTATGCCTGGGTGTAGGTGTGTGGGGGTATGTGGAGTGTAAGTATGTGGGTTTGGGTGAGGACCATCCTGGTGCTCCCTGGCCAGGGCACAGTGATCCCCAACTGCAGAGCAGCCACTAATTTGGGAGCGCATTTCTTTATACCAGCTTCCCCACTCTTTTCAGGAAGCTGCATTTGTTGGCCAGGATTTGAGATTTCTTTCACTGAGGCCTCCAGAGAGTCATTCCAACAGTGAACATGGAGCACAAACTCAAGAAGTGAAACCACATGTACTGCCTCAAAGGCAACAAGGCAGGAGGGTGTCGAAAACCCCGGGGGGAGATACAAAGGCTCAAAGTTCTGCAACCCACACCCCTTGGAAAGAGAGTAGGTCAGCTCCTCTCCCAACCCAAACTCCCAGTTTGAATTTTTACAACATCAGCCTTATAAGCAAACATCTGCTACTCTCCGGCTTCTGAATGAAAGGTGAAGATCAGAAAAAGGAATCTTTGTGTTTTCATTAGGTATTTTAGCAAATGCAATGAGGACATTCAGATTTGATTTCCCTGTTTTGTACACACACATAAGTCGGTGCTAAGAGGATTACTTTTCCTGCAGCCGCGTCCTTCCTAAAGGCCCCGGTCAAAAGAGACCCTTGTTCAACAGCGTTCTCTCTGATTCCTCTGGCTTTTCTTCCTTACCTCAATGTGCACACAGCTAGCTTGCTCCTAAATCCACCCACTTCACAGACTTTGGGATAACGATGATCCCAGCCCTCCATTCTCCTCCCGCCCCGGTTCCTTAATAAAGCTGGAGATGAACATTAGCGCTTGGTTCAGCAGCATCCGAAAAGGAAAGGGTGGCCTCCTCGAGCCCTCGACGCCCCATAGAAAAATGTAGCCTTTTTGCCTCTGCTCCGATGAATGGCTTTTCGAGGGTTTTCATCAGGGCCGGGTCTGCTGGTGCAGAAAGCCTCACAGATGTTGACACTTTTCATCCCTGGGTTAAGATGTCTTCCATAAGCTTTTATTCCTCATTTGTTACTTCTTTATTATCCGGGAGGTTTTGCCTCCTCCCTCTTCTCCTTTCTCTGAAGAGAGCAGCGGTAGCTGAGCCCGTCATTATCTCAGCCCTTTTCTCCTGCCTCCAGAGGCAGCCCGGGACTCGGGTCCCATTGTGGCGAACAGCAGGTAGCTGAGGCAGGCCGGGTCACTCCCCAGACCCTTTTGTGCAGCCGTCCCCTCCTCCCTGCAGCTTGGTTCTGGGGATGTAAAAGGTCAGGAGCAGCCAAGCTTCCATACCTGAGCTTTTGTCTGGGGCTGGAGGCAAATGATTTTAGAAGCAATTTCTTGGAAAGCAGCCTGGAGACTCCCTTCTCCCTCGTTAAAATGCACAGCTGTACTCCTAGCCTACCCCTTGGGGCTGGGGGTGAGGGAACAGGGGGATTAGCTCAGATCATCTGGATCCAAAAATGCCCTGAGAAAAAACTTTCTACGTGGAGGATGGTTGAGACGATTCAAATGGAACCCTAGAGCCCCTGAGATGTAAGCAGAGTGTTTTGTAATAAACAGAGTGTACTGTTCCTTCACTTTTGACTCTTCTTTGTTTTTAGTGGTAGCAACCTGGAGCCTCCCTGCAACCTCCCTTTCCTCGCCTGTCAAATGGAAATGATCCACCCTCCCTAGCTGCCTCATACAGTTTACTAGTTATTCTGTGGATCCAAAGGGGTGATATAGAAACTGTTTTGCAAGCCATAGATTCCATACGGCATCCATCATTTTTGCCCTCTACTGGCTGTATGGACCCCGACTTGAATATAAGCCACCCCATAATGCAGTTAATTTTTCTGAAAATTACAGAGCAGAGATAGACAGATTTAAGAGTCTTAGGGCATGTGGTTCCAAACCCTGCCCAAGCTTATGCTTTGTGGGTGAGGAAGGTCTTGGGGCAAGACAGGCTTTCATGGTGGTAAATTCTTTGAGGTTTGATGTTGCTCCCCTTACAAGGCAGCCATGGGAGCCACCTGCAGAAAGTTGGTGTGCAAATTTATGTAGGGAAAGATCAAAAGAGCCCAGGGTGCTCACTGGCCACCAGCTTAATATAAGCCTTTGCAGCATGGCTGCCAGAAGAGCCAATGGGAGCTTAAACTACCTAACGGAAAGAAGGGGCCCCCCCAGGCTCCACCCAGGGTACTGAGACCTTTCTGGATATCACATCTGGAGACAGCTGTGCAGGTACAGCATTCTGCTCAAGGGAAAGAGACGAGAATGATGAGAGGACTAGAAATCTCACTCTTACAGAGACGGGCTGGAGAAGCTCAGGCTATTTCCCCTACTTGAGAGTTCAGGGATATTCGTAGGGAAGGGGAATCGGGCTCATTCTGTGTGGCCCTGGGGAGGACAGGCACTGGGACTGCAGTGCGGAAGCTGAAATGAACATGTTTTGAGCACATGAGAGGAAAATATTTCAGATGCCCAGATTTGTCTAACATGGAATGGGCTGCTTTAAGAGAAAGTGAGCAATCTATCATTAAGGTAATCTAGCAAAGTGGGAGACTGGGGAGAAGATTCATCATCCCTGAGCCTTCATTTAGGGCTTACTCTGTGTCGGGCCCAACATGTCCTTTCTAATCATGAAATTACTCCATTCTTTGATTTATTAAGAAATATAACTTTCTTGGCCGGGCGCGGTGGCTCAAGCCTGTAATCCCAGCACTTTGGGAGGCCGAGACGGGTGGATCACGAGGTCAGGAGATCGAGACCATCCTGGCTAACACGGTGAAACCCCGTCTCTACTAAAAAATACAAAAAACTAGACGGGCGAGGTGGCGGGCTCCTGTAGTCCCAGCTACTCTGGAGGCTGAGGCAGGAGAATGGCGTAAACCCGGGAAGCGGAGCTTGCAGTGAGCTGAGATGCGGCCACTGCACTCCAGCCCGGGCGACAGAGCAAGACTCCGTCTCAAAAAAAAAAAAAAAGAAAGAAAGAAATATAACTTCCCTTTTCTAGTGATTAAGTTGAATATAGTCGACTTTCTCTCCAGGTGATGGCTGAGTTGTAACACCCAGTGAACAAAAGCAAGCAGATCATGATGGAGAGTTCATGCTCTGAAAAGTGAGTTTTGATATTTGTAACCTTTAGTTGAGGCCAGATGCAGCTGGTACAACATGTAGAACAGCGGGGAAGCGGAGGGGTGGCCACTGGGGGGAACAATAAAACTTCTGGGGCCTGGGAAACAAGGAAACCGTGACGCTGGAGAGAAAGGGTAAAAATCTTTGAAGGGAAAGAGCCAGAGAGAGGATCCCAATATTCTGTTTGCCCACATCTTTGTCTGAACCCTGAGCCTTATGTGCATGGAGACATCTCAAAGCAACTAAGCTACTGGAGAAGAATCTGAGCTGATATTGGCGTTGCTGCCTAAGAAACAGTTTGCAGTTTGAATCTGTTAGAGTAGGTAGTTAGGCAGACATGAGCAGAACAGGAGAGGGACCCCCCCTCCAGGAATGTTGGGTGGCCAACAGGTGATGGTCGGGCGGTTGTTAAACTGTCACTCTAAAATAATGATCAGCCTCACCTGGCACCAGGGAAAGACAGGCTCCCAATAGATAGAAAACACCTGAAGCTAGTGACCAGCCGCTTCCCGATAAGATCTCAGGAACTGAAAGGCTGAGCTCAAAGCATGTGCACTAAGAGGCAAAATGGTGGAGTTTAACTGGTATAGGACCTTCTTCTAGGAGGGCTGGTAAGGACAAAACTGCTTCAAGGGAGCATGTGCACAACATGTGCACAACGTCAGTAAACACGCTGTACATGCAGCCCCTCCTAAGTGCCGGCAGACCACCAGGCATGCAGACAGCCCACCCCAAGGGAAGACAGGGGAGAAGAAATGCAAACCCTGGAAGCATGCCAGTACCTAAAACCCCAAGTCAAGGGTTCGACAGGCACCTGGACCTCTAGAGTCACCCATTTGACCTTCTTCCAAGTGTCCTTTACTTCTTTTCATTCCTGCTCTGAAACCTTTTAATAAATTTCTACTCCTGCTCTAAAACTTGCCTCAGTCTCTTCCTCTGCCTTAAACCTACTTTTTCTACCAAATTCTCTCTTCAGAAGGGGCAAGGACCAAGTTGGCCACAGACATGTCAGATTCGCCACCAGTAACAAATCCAAGCAAGATAATTGGCTGAAAACCCAAAAGAGATAACATCCATTGGAGAAAAAAAGCAAAATCCAGAATCTATACAACTTGACATGCATAATGTCCAGAATGCAGACTAAAATAATCCAACATACACAGAAGCAGGAAAGACGGACACATTCTGAAAATAAACACACATCAACTGAGATAATCATGAGATGTCCCAGATGTTGTAATTAGCAGACAAGAAATTTCTAGCATGCATTACAACTATATCCAATGAAGTGAAAGAAAATATGGTCATAGTGAATGGACTTAAAATCTCAGCAAATAAATACAAATAATAAAAATGCAAATTCTAGAATCAAAAAAATACAATATCTGAAAATTTTTCAAAAATCACTAGATAGCTTTAACAACAGAATTGAGATTGCGGAGGAAAGGGAAGGTGAACTTGAAGATGAAACGACAGAAATTATCCAATGTAAAGAACAAAGGAAGGCCAGGTGCACTGGGATTAGACTCCTGTAATCCCAGCACTTTGAGAGGCCCAGGCGGGTGGATCACCTGAGGTCAGGAGTTCAAGACCAGCCTGGCCAACATGGTAAAACCCCATCTCTACTAAAAATACAAAAAAAAAAAAAAAACTAGCCAGTTGTGGTGGTGGGCACCTGTAACCCCAGTTACTCTGGAGGCTGAGGCAAGAGAATCACTTAAACCGGGAGGCAGAAGTTGCGGTGAGCCGAGACCAAGTCACTGCACTCTAGCCTGGGAGACAGAGCAAGACTCCGTCTCAAAAAAAAAAAAAGAAGTAAGAGAAAATGACACATTATACACAGAAGAACAACTATCCAATTAAGAATTGATATCTCCTTTTTTTTTTTTTTTTTCTGAGACAGAGTCTCGGTCTGTCGCCCAGGCTGGAGTGCAGTGGCCGCATCTCAGCTCACTGCAAGCTCCGCCTCCCGGGTTCCCGCTATTCTCCTGCCTCAGCCTCCCGAGTAGCTGGGACTACAGGCGCCGCCACCTCGCCCGGCTAGCTTTTTATATTTTTTAGTAGAGACGGGGTTTCACCGTGTTAGCCAGGATGGTCTCGATCTCCTGACCTCGTGATCCGCCCGTCTCGGCCTCCCAAAGTGCTGGGATTACAGGCTTGAGCCACCGCGCCCGGCAAGAATTGATATCTCATCAGAAATCATAAAGGCCAGAAGAGAGTAGAACAGCATTTTTTAGGGTTAAATTTTTTTTTTTTTTTTTTTTTTTTTTTTTTTTGAGACGGAGTCTCGCTCTGTCGCCCAGGCTGGAGTGCAGTGGCCGGATCTCAGCTCACTGCAAGCTCCGCCTCCCGGGTTTACGCCATTCTCCTGCCTCAGCCTCCCGAGTAGCTGGGACTACAGGCGCCGCCACCTCGCCCGCTAGTTTTTTTTTGTATTTTTTAGTAGAGACGGGGTTCACCGTGTTAGCCAGGATGGTCTCGATCTCCTGACCTCGTGATCCGCCCATCTCGGCCTCCCAAAGTGCTGGGATTACAGGCTTGAGCCACCGTGCCCGGCCAGGGTTAAATTTTTAAAAAACAAATAAACTCTTCCAACCTAGAATTCTACATTCAGTGACAATAGTCTTCAGCCAGTCGCAGTGGCTTACTCCTATAATCCCAGCACTTTGGGAGGCCAAGACAGGTGGATCACTTGAGTCCAGAGTTTGAGACCAGCCCAGGCAACATGGCAAGATCCTGTTTCTACAAAAAATATAAAAATTAGCCAGTTGTGGTGGTGCACATCTGTAGTCCCAGCTACTTGGGAGGCTGAGGCAGGAGGATCACTTGAACCTGGGAGGCAGAGGTCGCAGTGAGCCAAGATTGTGCCACTGCACTCCAGCCTGGGTGACAGAGTGAGACCCTGTCTCAAAAAAAAAAAAAAAAGAATTAAAGGAGAAATAATAAGTGTTCAAAATAAAAGAAAACAGCAAATTTGTCACTAACAGATTTGCACTATAAGAGATGCTAAGGAAGTTTCCCAAACTGAAGGGAGAAAGATAGCAAATGGGAACTGAGATCCTCAGAAAGGAAAGAAGAATATGAGAAATACAAAACATCTGGGTAAATACAAAAACTGTACTTTTTTCCTCTTAATTTCTTTATAATATATATAATGTAGATTGACAGTTTAAAACAAAAATTATATCACTGCCTCTTATGGATTATAACACTTACAGATGTCATACACATAAAATCAAAAAGAAATCTAAATCTCATAAGGAATGAAGGGGTGTATGAAGTCACAGGACTGCAAATTTTGTCTATTTTGTGTAAAATGTTAACTATAAGTACACTTCAAAAGTTAAGAATACACAGACATATAATCCTTAGAGCTACCATGAGGAAAAATATCATTGAATTATAGATAAGAGTCAATATGTAATTTTAAATGGAATTCTAAATTTATCCCACAAAAGGCAAGAAAGGAGGAATCTCAGCGGGTCGGGAAACAGTAGGGACAAATAGAAAATGAATAATAAAATAGTTGGTGTAAACCCACAATATTAACAATAACATTAAGATTAAAAGGACTAAGCACTCCATTTAAAAGGCAGAGTTGTTCTGAATGAATGAAAATACAAGTAAGACCCAACTATAAATTGTTTATAAAAATATATACTTTCAATATAAAGACAAAGAGAAGCTGAAAGTAAATGGACGGTAAAAAAAAAAATTTGGCGTGCAAACAATAATATTAAGAAAGTTTGAGGAGCTATGTTTTTTGTTGTTGTTGTTGTTTATTTTATTTATTTATTTATGAGACAGGGTCGCACTCTGTTGCTCAGGCTGGAGTACAATGATGCAGTCACAGCTCACTGCAGCCTCAACCTCCTGGATTCAATCAATCCCCTCACCTCAGCCTCTCAAGTAGTTGGGACTATAGGTGTGCATCACTGCACCCAGCTAATTTTTGTATATTTTGTAGAGATGGGGTTTTGCCATGTTGCCCTGGTTTTGCCATGTGGCCCAGGCTGTTCCCAAAATCCTGTGCTCAAGCAATCCACCCACTTCAGCCTTATAAGTTAGCAAAAGAAGAGCAATTAAACCCAAATTAACTACAAATTAAATCAAATTAAGTACAAAGAACGAAATAATAAAGAGCAGAAGTCAATAAAATCCAAAATGGACAAACATTAAAGAAAAATCAATTAAGTGAAAACTGGTTTTCTTTTTTTTTTTTTTTTGAGGCGGAGTCTCGCTTTGTCACCCGGACTGGAGTGCAGTGGCCGGATCTCAGCTCACTGCAAGCTCTGCCTCCCGGGTTTATGCCATTCTCCTGCCTCAGCCTCCCGAGTAGCTGGGACTACAGGCGCCCACCACCTCGCCCGGCTAGTTTTTTTTGTATTTTTAGTAGAGACGGGGATGGTCTCGATCTCCTGACCTCGTGATCCACCCGTCTCGGCCTCCCAAAGTGCTGGGATTACAGGCTTGAGCCACTGCGCCCGGCCCGAAAACTGGTTTTCAAAAGATATCAGTAAAATTAAAAATCACCAGCTAAGTTGATCAAAAAACAAAGAGAAAAGCCACAAATTCTCAAAATCAGAAATAAAAAATGATAACATTAGTACAGATCCTGCAGATATCAAAAAGGGTGAAAGGGTTTATTATTAATAATTTTATAGCAATGTATTTGACAATTTAGATAAAATGGATAAATCCATTGTAAGACATAAATTACCAAACTGATGCAAGAAGAAATAAAAATTTAAATATCCTCATATCAATTTAAATAACTAAATTTGTAAATAAGAACTTTTCCATTAGAAAAGTTAAGGCTCAGATGGTTTCTCTGGTGTATTCTATCAAGAGTTTGAAGAAGAAATACCAATTCTACATGAACTTTTCAAAAAAAGGAGGAGGAGGAAACACTTCTTTTTTTTTTTTTTTTTTTTTTTTTTTTGAGACGGAGTCTCGCTGTGTCGCCCAGGCTGGAGTGCAGTGGCGCGATCTCGGCTCACTGCAAGCTCCGCCTCCCGGGTTCCCGCCATTCTCCTGCCTCAGCCTCCGAGTAGCTGGGACTACAGGCGCCCGCCACCGCGCCCGGCTAGTTTTTTTTTGTATTTTTTAGTAGAGACGAGGTTTCACCGTGTTAGCCAGGAGGGGAAAACACTTCTTAACTCATTTTAGGAGGTCAGTATTACCCTGACATCAAAACAAGACAGAGATCACAAGAACGTAGACACAAAAATAAATTTTAGAAAATAAGATCAAGCATATATCGAAAAGGATAATACATTGTCACCAAGTGGATTTAATCCAGGAATGCTAGATTGTAATTCACCACATTAATAGAATAAACAAGGAAAACATGATCATTTCAATAGATATAGAAGGAGCACATGAAAAAATCTGACACTCACTAATAATAAAATCTCTTTCAAAGTAGGAATAGAGGTATAGAGATAAATAGGAATAGAGGAATAGACGTAAAATAGAGGTAAATAGAGGTAAACTTCCTCAACTTGATAAATAACATTTATAAAAACAAACATCATACTTAATGGTAAGAGACTGAGTAATTTCCCCTGAATAATTTCAGGAACAGTGCAAAGATGTCCATCTCACCACCACTATTTAACATAGCGTTAGAAGGTCTAGCAAAGGCAAAAAGGCCAGAAAAGAAAATAAGAGGCATATAGATTGAAAAGGGAGAAATAAAACTCTATTTGCAAATGACATGATTGTCTCTTAAAAATTCTAATAAATCTTTTTTTATTCTAGAAGTAATAAATGAGTTCAACAAGATTGTATGATATGTTTATTTCCTGCATTAGTCCATTCTCACACTGCTATAAAGAAATTCCTGAGACTGAGTAATTTATAAAGAAAAGAGTTTTAATTGGCTCATGGTTCTGCAGGCTGTATGGGAAGTATGATGCTGGCATCTGCTTGGCTTCTGGGGAGGACTCAGGAAACTTACAATCATGGCAAAAGGCAAAGGGGGTGCCAGCACTTCACATGACCAGAACAGGAGGAAGAGAGAGAAAGTCGGGAGGTGCTACACACTTCTAAACAACCAAGTCTCACAACAACTTACTGTCATGATGGCAACACCAAGGGGGATGGTGCTAAACTATTCATGAAAAGTCAGCCCCTGATCCAAACACCTCCCACCAGGCCCCACCTGCAGCATTGGGGATTACATTTCAACATGAGACTTGGGCAGGGAAATACATCCAAACCATATCAACAAACATAGGCAAATCAAACATAATTTAATATACTAGCAATGAATACATGGACACCAAATATAAAATATAACATATAATCAAGAAAATGAAATATTTAGGTGTAAATATTACTAAAGATGTTCATCACTTACGTGTTGAAAACATCAAAATGCTAACGAAAGAAGTCAAAGAAAAATCTAAGTAAATGGTTGACATATGATAGTCATGGATAGGAAGACTCAAAATAGCAATAATGTCAAATTTCCCTAAATTGGTAAACAGGTGTAGCACAATTCCAATCAGAATCTCAGCAAGATTTTTATAGATGTAGACAAGCATATTCTAAATGTATATGAAAAAAGCAAAGGCAGTTGAATAAGTAAAATAGTTTGGGGAAAATAATTTGGAAAAAAATCATATTACCTGATTTTAAGACTGATTAGATAGCATCAGTAATCAAGTAAGCAAGAGGAATAGATACAAAGATCAATGAAACAGAATAAAGAACCCAGAAATAGGTTCTAGATATTCTAGGTATGAGTCCCGCACAAGTAGGGCCAACTCATTTTTGACAAAGGTGCAAAAGCAGTTCAATGGAGAAGGGATAGCCTTTTTAAGAAGCAGTACTAAAGCAAATAGATATTCTTGGACAAATACGAAAAAAGGAAAAGAAAGGAACCTCAACTCAAAAATCATGCCTTTTACAAAAATTAATTAAAAATGGACCATAGATTTAAATGTAAGCCATAAAACTATAAAACTTTCAGAAGATAACATGAGGACAAATCCTCAGGACCTATGGTTTGGTGAAGAGTTCTTAAACCAAAAGCAAAAAAAAAAAAAAGACAGAAAAAACTTTTAAGTGATAAATTGGACTTTATCAACACTAAAAACTTTTGCTCTGTAAAAGACCCTCTTAAGAGGAAGAAAAGACAAGTTATAGACTGGGAGAAAATATCTCTAAACAGCAAATCTGAAAAAGGACTCATATCTAGAATATATAAAGAATTCTTAAAACTGAAGAGTAAAATAATCAAACAACAATTTACATAGAAAAGTGGTAAAAGACACATGAAGAGAAATTTTAATGAAGAGTATATAAAAATAAAAAATAAGTACATGAAAAGATGTTAAACATCACTAGCCAATAAACAAATGCAAATAAGACCACAATGAGATATCACCACATATCTATCAAATCAAGTAAAATTTCAAAATAGCCACAACACCAAATCATGGCCAGGATGTGGAGAAACTGGATTTCTTATACATTGCTGGTGGTAATGTAAAATGATTCAGTCACTTTGGAAAACAGCTTGAAAGTTTCTTTTAAAATTACCATACCTCACAGCAATTGCACTTCTAGGTATTTATCCCAGAGAAATGAAAACTTATGTCATCATTAAAACCTATACATAATTGTGCTTAGCCACTTCATTTTTATTATCCCAAACTGGAAACAACCAAAATGTTCTTCAACAGGTGAATGGTTAAATAAACAGCGGAACATGTATACTACAGAAAACTGCTCAGCAATAAAAAGGAATGAACTATTGATACATGCAATAGTTTGAATTGATTTCAAAGTCGTTATGTTAAATGAGAAAAAAAAAAAGCCAAGTTCAAAAGGTGACATACTGTATGATTCCATTTATATAACACTCTTGAAATGACAAAATTATAGTGTTGGAAAATAGGTTAGTGGTTGTCAGAGGTTAGGATGGTTGGAGAGAGGGGGATGGGTGTGACTATAAAGAGGTAGCACAAGAAAGATTTTTACAGTGATGAAATAATTCTGCATATTGATTGTGAGGTGCTTACAAATACACCTATATGATAAAATGACATAGAACTATACACACACATTGTACCAGTGTCAAATTCCTAGTTTTAATATTATACTATAACCATCTAAAATGTAACCACTGGGGGAAACTGAGTGAAGGGCACATAGATCCTCTTTGTGCTACCTCTGTAACTTCCTGTGAACTTATAATTATTTCCAAATAAAAGGTTGAATTAAAAATCAGTTGCATTTCTATATACAAGTAATGAACAATTGGGAAATAAAAGTTTAAAAACTTCGTTTATAAATAGTACTTAAGAATAGTTAGATATGAATTTAAAGAAAGATGTTCTAGACCTATAGCCTTAAAACTACAACATATTATTAAGGGAAATTAAAGAAAACCTAAATAAATGGAGAGGCATACCATGTTCATGGATTTGAAGATGCAATATTGTTAAAATGCTTTTTTCTAAAAACTGACCTATGGACTCAACACGATCCTCATCAAAATCATAACAGACTGTTTTGGAGAAACTGATAAGTTGATTCTAAAATAATATGAAAAAGCAAAGAGTCAAAAATTGCCAAAATAATTTTAAAAATCAAAACAAGTTTGAAATACTTGCATTACCTGATTTCAGGATTACTATAAAACCACAATAATCAAATTGTATGGCATTGGCATGGTTATAGATCAGTAAAACAGAGTAAAGAGTGCAGGAGTAGACTTGCATTTATATACTCAATTAATTTCTTTTACAAAAGTGCCAAGATAATTGAATGAGGAATGTATAGTCTTTTTACAAAGTGGTACTAGATATCTTTATGGGGGGGAATTAAGTTTTAAACCTTACTTCACATCATATGCAAAATGATCAAAATAGATCATAGACCTAAACATAAGAGCTAAAATGATAAGAATTTCTGGAAGAAAACAGGAGAAAATCTTTGTGATATTGTGTTGGCAAAGATTACCTAAACATGACACACAAAGATTATCTAAACTTGACACAAACAGCATTAATCATAAAAGAAAAATATAATAAAATGGATTTCATAAAAATTAAAAACTTCTGTTCACTTAAGGACACATTTAAGAAAATGAAAAGACAAGCCACAGACTAGAAGAAAATATCTGTAAAATATATATCTAGTGAAAGACTTTTATATAGAATAATAAGAAAGCAAACAATACAGATTTTAAAAATGGACAGAATATTTGAACAGACACTTCCCACAGAAAATATATGGGCAGCCAATATGAACACGACTAGTCAACAAGGAAATACAAATCAAAACTACAATGAAATACCCAATATACCCATTGGAATGGTTTGTGTTTTTTTTTTAACTGTCTTCACAAGGAGTTAGTGAAGATGTAGAAAAACCAGACTCTCAGACACTGCCAGTAGAAATGTGAGACAGTACGGCCTCTTTGGAAAAGTGTTTGGCAGCGTTCTTAAAGTAAAACATACACCCATTACACAGCCCAGAAATTCCACTCCTAGGTACTTATCCAAGAGAATGAAAACAGAGACTTGTATGTGAATGTTCACAGCAACATTATTCACAACCACATATTCGTAACAGCTAAAATCTGGAGGCCGGGTGTGGTGGCTCACGCCTGTAATCCCAGCACTTTGGGAGGCTGAAGGGGGTGGATCACTTGAGCTCAAGAGTTCGAGACCATCCTGGCCAACATGGTAAAACCCCATCTCTACTAAAAATACAAAAATTAGCTGGACATGGTGGTGGGCACCAGTGATCCTAGCTACTAGGGAGGCTGAGGCAGGAGAATTGCTTGAACCCCAGAGGTGGAGGTTGCAGTGAACCAAGATCATGCCATTGTGCTTCAACCTGGGCAACAAGAGCAAAACTCTGTCTCAAAAAAAAAAAAAAAAAATCTGGATGCAACCCAAATGTCCTCAGTTGGTGAGCAGACAAATTGTAGTTATCCTACGAATTACATTAGAACAGTTTTTCAGATTTTTTGATGGGCTAGGATTCAAGGCAAAAGCAAAAATGGAATTGATTTAAATAAAAAAAATAAAATATTTCATCTTCTCTTCCCCTCTCACAATCCCTTCAGATCACTTTCTGACACACAAAGGAATGACAAAAATGCAATCCAACATTGAATCATAAATTACTAGACACCAGCAGCTGTGCTAGGTGCTGGGACACCAGGAGGGATCACACCTGGTTTCTGCCCTTGAAAAGCTCACAATATAAACAGGGATAGAGGTGGGTGCACAGTGAATGCTCATACAAACCAGACAGCAGCACGGCAAAGCACAAGACAATGCTTCACTCAGCAGGGGTATAGTCAGTACTGACACGGTTAAGAGTTTGAAGACTGTGGCCTCACAGAGGAGGTGACAATGAGTAGAACCGTGAAAGATGAGACTGTTTTATTTTGTTTGTGTGTTTTTTGAGAGATGGGGTTTCACTCTGTCACCCAGGCTGTTGCAGGAGTGCAGTGGCACAATCATAACTCACTGTAGCCTGAAACTCCTGGCCTACGTGATCCTCCCACCTTAGCCTCCCTAGTAGCTAGGACTCCAGGTACACGGCCACGCCTGGCTACGTTTTTTAGTTTTTGTAGAAATGGGATCTCGCTGTATTGCTCAGGCTGGTCTCAAACTCCTGGGCTCAAGCAATCCTTCCACCTTGGCCTCTCAAAGTGCTGGGATTGCAGGAATGAGTCACTGTGCCCAGCCAGGATGAGACAAATTAAATAAGCAGAGAAGGTGGAGAGATGTGGCAGAGGAAATGGCAGAGGGAACATCCCAACCGTGCCCCCTGTGACGTTTCGGGGAGTCAAGGGTATTTTGGTGGGGCAGGTGCTTAGGAGCAAACTAAAGGGTAAAGAAGCAATGCAGAGTATTTGGTCCCTGGTTTAGCTGTTTGCTGTCTGATGGTCTCTGTGTCTGGGCATCAGCGTCCAAGCCCTGCTTATGCCCACTGGGCCAGCCTCTCAGGAGAGCAGCAGGGTACCCTGTACCTAATTCAGAGCCAGCAGCCGGGTGATAACTCAGCACAAAGAAACTTCTTTTGAACCACATCACTGGTGACATTGGATCCATCCTGGCAAGTCCAGAAGGCTGCAAAATTTCCCCAATGTATTCACTTGGGTTCCAGTTAAATGGACAATAATGATCCTTTAGGAGTGGGTGTTGAGGTGTCAACATATCCAGTACCTTACACTTTACAAAACGCTTCCTCACCTGTGACCAGACAAGTCTACCCATGCGCCCATGAGTTAGGGAGGCAGAGAAAATGTACCCCATTTGATAGATGAGGAAATAGGCTGGAGTTGCCAACTAGGTCCAAGGTTGATGTCCCCTGTCACAGCGGCTGAAGGACATAAAGAGTGTGAAGGTCAGGGGCGAGAGAAGGAATGATGTATTGACCAGGTCCCCATCCAGCTTTTTGGGATATGAGTCTTTCAGCAGAATGTCAAGAAGTCTAATTTTCTGTGGACTCCAGAGAAGTTGATTTTGATCAGATCAACAAGCCACCACAGAGTGTTAAAAGCATACCCTCTGGCTTTTTCTGCTAATGACTAGGAAATTCACATTCAGTGATGAACCTCTTCTCAGGATGGAATGCTTTTATAGTAATGTTAATTAATAACTCTCTTCTTCTCCTATCCCTCTTTGTGATGTTGAATCATAGGGCATAGATGCTGGCAGGGCTTTAGAGGCACTAGTAATGTGGTTTTTAAATCTTTTTCATTGACTGATCAGCATCTTTCATCTCCTTGGTTCATAACTGTGACGTAGACAACAGCCTGGATCATTACGCCCATCTTTTTTTTTTTTTTTTTTTTTGAGACAGAGTCTTGCTCTGTCACCCAGGCTGGAGTGCAGTGGCCGGATCTCAGCTCACTGCAAGCTCCGCCTCCCGGGTTTACGCCATTCTCCTGCCTCAGCCTCCCGAGTAGCTGGGACTACAGGCGCCCGCCACCTCGCCCGGCTAGTTTTTCATATTTTTTAGTAGAGACGGGGTTTCACCGTGTTAGCCAGGATGGTTTCGATCTCCTGACCTCGTGATCCACCCATCTCGGCCTCCCAAAGTGCTAGGATTACAGGCTTGAGCCACCGCGCCCGGCCATGCCCATCTTATACGTGAAATAACCAAGGAAAAAAGCGGCTAAGCCACTTCCCCAAGTCATAGAACTAGGTCTAGAACATGTCTTATGACTACCAAACAATGTTCAATCTACTACATCAAACTTCCTTTCTCATCCACCCTGCAGATTAGATGCAAATTACAACCTCCCTGAGCTCCACCAAGGAGGAAACCAGCCCAGAGAGGAGTAGAGGTCTGGCTTTGACGGCAGTGTGGGAGAGCCCCTTGACTCTTACCCTCCCTCCAGAGAGAGAAACAGTTTTGCCTTCAAACCCTCATGAGGATTGTTGCCTGCCAGCTCTGTCTCAAATATGACTCCAAGTCAATATCAAAAGGAAGGTGCCAGTGTCCACCTACCTGTTCCCCGGCAGCTGGCCACATTGTGCCATCCTAGCCACAGCTGAGCCTGCTCCAGGCCATTCTCCTGAAACACATAATAGCATCCTCCCCCCAGCCCAGCTTCCACTGACAGGCAGGCTCTGAAGCCAGCAGGCTGCTGCCTGAAGCAGCTCCCAGCAGGAGCTCCATGGAGGCCGGCAAGGTTACAGGTGCTTTTCATCCAGCCTCACAGGAGAGCACCAACTTCCTGCTGCTAGAAATTTGTCTGCAAATTTTTGTCTTCATTCAAATCGATGGATAGAAGCCGGAGACACTGGGGTGATATGATAACTTGATTAAGCCCCAGAACAGATGACACGGTAGCTCAAAGGCCATGTGCTCTCCTCCTTAACCTCTCCCAGGGAGACCGCAGGCTTCGCTGGTAATTGGCCCATTGTCCTTCCGCTGCGATTCCTGCACAAGCTGGGAGTCGCCTGGCTAGGGGCTCCTTTCTGGGGCAGCTGTAAATACTCTCAGACCCGTCAGGCCTAGGGAACTGTGAAAAATACCTGTGCGATGGAACATACCAGAGTCACATTCTGAGAAGCGGAAAATGACCCTTACTGAAAACAATGACCTGAGATATTCTCCCATCCTCAAGCACAGCTGTAAATTGCGACACATCCAGGGATGAAAGCCCAAGACTGTTGAAAGGTGTTCAAACGTTTAGAATATTCTGTTCTTTTGGAAGAAAATCCCCCTGACCTTCCATTTTTGTCCAGGTTGGTGTCTCCTGTTGGATTACACATTATCGAGAGTGTTTTTGATCAACCACTTCCAGATACTCTGGCGTTCACTGGTGTGAGCCCATCTTGGGTGAGCTAATGTGGATACCTGTGTATGTCATTACCTCTGGAAAAGAGACAGGTGGGTTCCAAGCCGGAAAGAAGAGTGCTAAATAGAAGATATAAGCAGAGGGCCCGGTGGCTCAGGCCTGTAATCCCAGCACATGGAGACTGGCCTGGCCAACATGCCAAAACCCCATCTCTACAATGGCCGGGCACGGTGGCTCACGCCTGTAATCCCAGCACATGGAGACTGGCCTGGCCAACATGCCAAAACCCCATCTCTACAATGGCCGGGCGCGGTGGCTCACGCCTGTAATCCCAGCACATGGAGACTGGCCTGGCCAACATGCCAAAACCCCATCTCTACAATGGCCGGGCGCGGTGGCTCAGGCCTGTAATCCCAGCACACGGAGACTGGCCTGGCCAACATGCCAAAACCCCATCTCTACAATGGCCGGGCGCGCTGGCTCACGCCTGTAATCCCAGCACATGGAGACTGGCCTGGCCAACATGCCAAAACCCCATCTCTACAATGGCCGGGCGCGGTGGCTCACGCCTGTAATCCCAGCACATGGAGACTGGCCTGGCCAACATGCCAAAACCCCATCTCTACAATGGCCGGGCGCGGTGGCTCACGCCTGTAATCCCAACACTTTGGGAGGCCGAGGCGGGCGGATCACGAGGTCAAGAAATCGAGACCATCCTGGCTAACACGGTGAAACCCCATCTCTACTAAAAATACAAAAAAAAAAAAAAAATTAGTCAGCCGTGGTGGCGGGAGCCTGTAGTCCCAGCTACTCCAGAGGCTGAGGCAGGAGAATGGTGTGAACCCGGGAGGCGGAGCTTGCAGTGAGCCGAGATTGCACCACTACACTCCATCTAGCCTGGGCAACAGAGCCAGACTCCGTCTCAAAAAAAAAAAAAAAAAAAGCCGGGTGTGGTGGCGGGCGCCTGTAATCCCAGGTACTTGGGAGACTGAGGCAGGAGAATCGCTTGAACCTGGGAGAAGCAGGCTTAGGGAGGAGGAGGTTTCAGTGAGCCGAGACTGCACCACTGCACTCCAGCCTGGGTGACAAAGCCAGACTCCATCAAAAAAAAAAAAAAAAAAAAGATATAAGTAGATATTTGCTGTGATGATAGTTTTCCATTCTGTTTTAAAATCTTCTGTCAGCCTTTGTTCAGTGACTTAAGACATTTTAGAGCTGAGAGGGAGCTGAAGACGAATCCCCTCAACCCATATTTTTTGTAGGAATATATGAGAGGAATAAAATTCACTACTGTCTGCTCAAAGTTTGAGTTGGATCCTTGCTGGGGAATGTGAGAAACAAAGCTGTTAGTGACACTTTGAAAATAAGCAAGGTATACTATTAAAGGTTAAACAAATGCTATTTTACATTTTCATTATGATTTATTGCTCAAGTCTCCCTATAAGAAAGAGGGCTACAGTATGCCAACATCATCCCTTTCTGTCTTTGTCATGGGAATGGAATGTCTTTTGAACTGCTAAAGTAGATAATTCCATGCCTGGAAGAAAAACGAAGGGAGGGGGAGGGGGAGAGTAGAAGGAAAAAAGATCCTCTCATTTCCTAATAATTGCAAAGGCCAGGAATGTGCCACAGCGGCATTCAGGAAAATTCGGCGATGCGTGCCACAGTTGGGTGCGCGCCCTGTCCCTCTAGTGCCAGGTGGGGGACTGGGAAGCCGCCTCTGCCATCTGCCAAGGACCCACGCGGCCCGAGCGATTACCCATTCCCTGCAATGGCGAGATTTCTTTCTAAAAAAAAAAAAAAAAAAAAAATGTTTGTTGTTTCACAGTCGGCCTCTTGGCCCCGAAGGGCAGCGCGCGCCCCGCGTGCAGTGTCCCGGCCCTCGCGGCGCTTGGAGCCTCCAAACCCGGGCCGCGCGGCTGCAAAGACCTCTCCAAAGGGGGCGTTCCGCTCTGCCCACTGCGACTCCGGCCATTGTCCCCACTCGCCCCGCGAGGGAACTGAGGAGGGAGCTTTTTAAATAGTTCTCCGGGAACAAAGGGAGCCCAGGCGCCGGGCTTCATTACGGGCTCATCGGCCACACCAGCGGGCCCGCCTCTCGCCACAGCCTCGGCCACAACCAGCACCAGCCCGTGGCTCAAGGCCGCCGCCGCCCGCTTGCTGGTTCCTCCCAGCCCTTCCCCTCCTGCCCCTCCGTCCCATCCCCTCCAGCCCCGGGCCCCGCGGCGCCCACGCTGCGCCCACGCCCCGCCAGACCGCTCCCGCCTGCCAGGTAAACGCAGAGCACCGGGATCCACCCGGCCGCGGGCCCCTCTGGACCTGCCCCACGCCCTGGCGCGTCCCTTTCCCGGTGGGGACCCTCTAGCGACCTGGGTTTGAGAGAAGATCTAACCGCAGCCTCCACCGCGAGGGACCACGTTGAGAAGATCCCAGCCTGCCTGGCGGTTGTGAGCCTCCTCTCCTGCCGCCGAACAGACCTAACTGACCACAGCCGGGAGTGGGTCATTCCAGGGTCAGGAGAGGTTTTAGACATAAAATACACACATGGGTGACCTCACACACACTCTCTGAGCCTCCTGTTGAACAAAATGGAGCTAGGTAGTTTTGGGTTTTTTGTTTGTTTGTTTGTTTGTTTTGACATGGAGTCTCGCTAGGTGGCCCAAGCCGGAGTGCAGTGGTGCAATCTCAGCTCACTGCAACCTCCGCCTCCCAGGTTCAAGTGATTCTCCTGCCTCAGCCTCCCAGGTAGCTGGGATTACAGGCGCCTGCCACCACGCCTGGCTAATTTTTGTATTTTTAGTAGAGAAAGGGTTTTGCGTGTTAGCCAGGCTGGTCTCGAACTCCTGACCTCAGGTGATCCTCCCGCCTCGGCCTCCCAAAGTGCTGGGATTACAGGAGTGACCCACAACGCGGAGCTAGGCAGCTTTAAGAGTGATCAATAATGTACGAGACACGCCCCTTTATAGTAGGTGCTGCTTAAATCATAATTACAGTCATTGTCACATGGAACCTACAGCATCCAGCGTAAGAGGCTTTGAAAAGTGCTTCTGGGCCGGACAAGGTGGCTCCCCCCTTGTAATCCCAGCAACTGTGGGGGCTGAATTGGGAGGATTGCTTGAGGCCAGGAGTTCAAGCACAGTCTGGGAAACATGGCAAGATCTCATCTCTAAAAAATAAAATAAATTAGCCAGGCATGGTGGTGTGCACCTGTAGTCTTAGCTACTCAGGGGGCTGAGACAGGAGAATTGCTTGAGCCCAGGAGTTTAAGGCTCCAGTGAGCTATGATCACACCACCGTACTCTAGCCTGGGCAACAAAAGAGACCCAGTCTCTTTTAAAAATTTTAAAGTAAAATAGGAAAGAAAGTGCTCTGAAGTGATGAGGTCTGCAGTGGGGCAGACAGCAGGCTATGCAAATCATAGCCCATGCTCCTCCACTGACAGAAAGCCTCCTCCATGCACCCCCTGCTCCTGCCTAAGCTCCTCTGCAGAGGGACCTTCAAAGCCTGTGGCAAGCGCCCCGGCAGGTGCTGCACAATGATAAATCCTGATGCGTAAGACCCCCCAGACAAGGCTAATGGGCCATGCTGTGGGAAGCCAGGAGGTAACTGAATGGAGAGGTTTCCCTGGGTGGCTGGGAGGGCTGTTCCACGTCGAACCATGCCGAACGCGGTTGCTCACAGAGGATCCGGCCAGCGCCCGCAGAAAGTGGGTGAAAGAACATTCACAGGTAGAATAAGACTGCAGCCTCCCAGGGGAGCTTCCCATAGGGCCAAAGAGCTCGCACTCAAGCTCCTCGGTGGCACCCCGGGTTAGTTAAAAGGCTGCCTTCATTGGTGCCTACCCAGAGGACTCCTGATACATTGGGTGAGGCCTGGGCAGGCAGGTGGGAAGCGCAAACCCACAGGCAGCTGAGAACAGCTACAAATCCTCTCCTCCATCCCAACAGAAGACCATTTGTTCCTTGTCCGTTGGGGTGCGTGCTGAGGAAGGCACTGTGTTGCAGAGTGGAGCAGACAGCAAGCTGACTGCTGTCCCCAGATTGCCGCCCACACCTAACCAGGACTAGCCCTGGGAGCAAGGAGGGAAAACGTAGGACAGTGACCAACCGTGGCCCTGCAGATGGGTGAGTGCATTCCTACTCCTTCATGTAGCTCATACCAGGCACCAGATCCCAGTGATACTCTGTCATTCACAGCACACCAGCGGTTACATCTGAGGTCCCCAAAGGAGTAAAGGAAAGAAGAAATGGATTTGGCTTTTTTTCTTTTTCTTTCTTTCTTTTTTTTTTTTGAGACAGTCTCACTCTTGTCCAGGCTAAGTGCAGTGGCACGATTTCAGCTCACCGTAACCTTTGCCTCCCGGGTTCAAATGATTCTCCTGCCTCAGCCTCCCAAGTAGCTTGGATTACAGGCACGCACCACCATGCCCAGCTGATTTTGTATTTTTTAGTAGAGATGGGGTTTCTCCATGTTGGTCAGGCTGGCCTCGAACTCCTGACCTCAGGTGATCTGCCCGCTTTGGCCTCCCAAAGAACTGAGATTACAGGCTTGAGCCACCGTGCCTGGCCAGATTTGGCATTTTCAAAGCACGTCATTGTTTTCTTGCTGGATTAATGTCTGGCAAGCTTGCCTGATGACTGGTCTGGTGTACTTCCTTCTTTGATTTGTATATATTTTAACCTTTTGTTTACATGTCCTGCCTATTTTTTTCATAGTGATTATGAATTAACTGGAAAAGTTTTTTTAATTATTAAAAAAACAAATAGAACCCATTGAATAGTCCGAGAACTTAGATTTACCAGTGAGAAAAACTGCTGGTTGACACTAAAATAGAGCTTTAACCTACCAAGAGATGTAGAGGCCGGGGGCACTTATGCAGGAGCACATGTCAGCATGGGTGAGGAGGGGGCACAATCGCAGCCCTGGACCCATGCTTACCCCCTCACTTCACTTCCATCCTCTCAGATAAGATCATTTCACTCCTGAGAGAGGACCTTCCTTCTCCTAAAGCCTCCTAAACCTTACGGCCCACATCCAGTCTGTCCAACGTGAAGGGACGCCGGGAAGCCAAGTGCAGTCTTCTGAGGCAAATGTGCCGCAAAAGTGTTTCCCCATCTGGGATGGGGGAGCAACTGACGGCCTGGCTGCTGGAATGCTGCTGAAACACAGTAGGTGAGCAGGCCTCGGGCAAGGTGGGATGAGGCCCAGGACAGATGACGCAATCTTGGCCTCCGCTAGAGGGCTGGCTCGGAAAGGAGGTGGAAAGCTTCCATAATGAGATTCCCAGCCCGGCTCAGTCAACCAGAGGCAGTGACATTAGCCAAGGCCTTGTTCTGGCTGGAGCAGAATCCTACGGGCTGCTCTTAGAAGAACTGGTTTAACCTAGAGCAACAGGGTCTCACAATAAGGGTATTTGTGTACAGGAAGGATGCTTTGGGGAGAGGAGAGAATATGCAAATTTTTTTTTGGTGTTGGTTTTAAAAGTCTGGAGAGAAATCTGCTAAATGAAAAACTTAACATACATTTAATATTCACAGGCATTGCATATAATAAAACAGTGCATTTTAAGTCTAAAGTTTTGCTCTTTAAAAACTCTAGAAAGCTTCAAAATGAATTTTGTTCAACCTCCTCTCTTAGCTCGACACTTAAATGTTAACTGAACTGTTTCTGAACTCTGATTTTGAACTAGTTAAAAATCTTATTTCATTAGACATTTCTGAAGCCCGTAAGATTTCTCCCCAGTGGGGTATGGCCCGCCTGCCCATTGCAGATGAACCAGTACGCTGGCGTGTGAGCGGCCACCACATCTCATATGTGGCATGTATATAAAACCAGCGTTTCAGTCAATATCACTTTATTTTTTTAAATGCTGACTTTCAGTCTAATTCACAGTGTTGTGGAAGCTATGACATATTTGATGCTTTTAGAGACCCTCAACATTGATAATACTTGAATAATTGTGGGTGGCCTTGGGCCTCTGGAGCTTTAAGGAACAAAGTTAAGTGACACATCACCTTGCAGAAAAAGGTATATTCTATGTAATTATGGACTAGTCACCCTCTTATTCTGATTAGCATTCACTCTAGTAACAGTTATACTCTTTCAATATTCGCATAGCACTGTATATGATATCTGTTCTGTTTCATTGTTGCGCCTTTAGCAAACACTTACTGATTTCCTCCAATGTGCCACGTTCTGTGCTTTCTGTTTTTGAAGCCACATTCAGTAGAAGATACAAACATGGAACAAATAAAGACGGTATTATGTTGTAAGTGTTAAATTAAAGAAATGAACAGAGAACCAAAAGGAGGAAGGTACAAACTCTGCCCAGAAGAGGGAAGAGAAAGTAGGGAAGGCTTCCCTAAGGAGGAGGCATTGGGAATGGCTCCTTGCTCTTAGGGACCCTGTCTGGAACTGTAACCACAGCCTCCTGAATGGTCTCCAGCTCCCACACTTCAAGCAAGAGGATGAGTAAAGTTCTAACACTGTGCTGGGGAACAGCCTTACCACCACCACAACCCGCCATCCCGCCCCCGCCAGGCCCGGAGCTCTTCAGCAGGAGTGGGGAATAGCCATTCTGATTCAAAGTGACAGCCAGACCTCGGCAAGATGTCAACAAGGACCCTCCACCAACTAGTAATAAAGGAACACATTCATTTACTAATCACTGATATTCTGAAGGGTAAATTCTGGTGGACGACACCCACTCATCGCTCTGACTCCTACTCTTAGCTAATGACCCTGAGAGTCAAGTTGCTTTTGTACCTGCTGTTCCTTCTGCCTAGAGCACCTTCCTCCTCTTTAAGGACAGGCAATATAGACACCAATTCATCCAGGAAGCCCTCCTGATAACCCCCAACTGAGGGAACTTAGCCACCCTCCACTTCATTCATTCAACTAAAGCTTGCTGAGCACGCACCGTGTGGCAGACACGAGGGACACAGTGGTGAACAAAATAGACAAAACATCCTGCCCTCACGGAGCTTACATTCTAGGGCAGGGAAATGAACAATAAGCAAAATAAACACGGGAAACACACAGTGTATTAAGATAGAGGAGAATCCGCGGGGGCGGCCCATCCTGGCAGGAAGGTGTACTGATAACGGAATTTACAGTTGCCGGTGTGCAGGCCTTATAAAGAGCAAACCCACTTTGAATTTATTTCACGATTATTTTTAAATTCTCTACAGATGACACACCTCCTCAGGTCCTGCCCCCGGCCACCATTGAATCGGAATGCCACTGGATTAAAGAGTGACAGGTCAAATGGAGGAAGCAGAGCAAGGATGGAGAAGGAGGAATGGTGTTGAATGGGTTGCAATTTTAAATAGGATGGTCAGGGAGGGAGGCATCAGTAAGGTGACACACGAGTAAAGATCTTGGAGGGAAAGAGTCCCAAGCAGAAGAAACAGTAAGTGCAAACGTCCTGAGGCAGGTGAGTGAGCACAGAGGAGACCAGTGAGAGAACCAGAGAGAACGGGGACACAGACCACACAGTCCTTTGGAATGAATGTGGCTGACAGAGTGAGACGGGAGGGAAAAGATGGGCTCTGACTTACTTTTTGAAAGGATTACTCTGGAAGCTGTGTGGAGAAGAATCTGAAGGCAGGGTGGGAACTTACTGGGAAATGATGAGAACAGGTAGGAGACTTGTAGCACTCCAGCCAAGAGCCAACGGTGGGTTGGACAAGGGGAGGACGAGAGTGGTAACGAGAAGTGTCTGATTTGGAAGTGATGCCTCAGTTGAAGGGAGATAGGAGCCTAAGAGAAGAATCAAAGAGGACACAAAGGATTTTTGGACTCCCATTGGCTGAGATGGGAAATCTGTGGGCAAGATGGGGTCTGTGTGTGGGTGGGGTGGATGAAATGTCTGTTACCTGCCAAGCAGGACGTCTTAGAGGCAATGGATTCTCAGCAGACATAGCTCTGAGAGTCAGCAGAGAAGTCTCATTTAAAGATGAGTGATGGAGAGTTCCAAGGATTGAATCTTGATGTTCTTTGTTGTTCCTTTGCAGGAATCTGAAGAGAAGATGGCAAAAGAGTCTGAGAGGCAGCAGCCAGAAGGAGAAGGAAAGCAAGGTGGGTATGAAGAAAGTGTTCAACGTGGAGGGAGGAATCAGCCATGCCAAATGATGCTAACAGCCAGGCAAGATGAGGACCAAGAAATGTCCACTGCATTTAGCAAAATGAGGACACTGGTGACCTTGACAAGAACAGTGTCAGGGATGACAGTGTAATTGGGGTGGATTCAAGGGAGAATGGAAGGAGAGAATTTGGAGATGATGAGTCCAGACAGTCATTTTGGAAAGCAGTAAGAACTGGGGCCATTCTCCTGAGGGAGGAGGTGGGATGAAGAGAAGGTATCTTTATATAAGAGAGATAGTAGCATGGTAGCATGCTGCTAGGAGAGACCCCACAGAGAGGGAAAGATTGATGGTGCAAGGGGCAGAAGGGAGACACTGGAGTGATGTCCTTGAGCAGACAGGAGGGCATGGGATGGATGGTTCATCCACAGAACAGGAGAGGGGCAGACACAAAACGCAGGCATGTGGTGAGGTGGGGGGTGAGGTGGGGACAGATGCTCATGAGGATCTCTTCTGATTGCTTTTATCTTCTTCATGAAATAGGAAGCTGAGCCATCACCTTAGAAGAAGGCTCAGCAAGTTGGTATAAGGCAAGTGGGACTGTAAGCTCCATGAGGACAGGAACCTTGTCTCTCGTTCGCCATTGCCCCCCTGTGTTAGCGCAGTGCTAGGGATGTACTAGGTGTTCAAAAGGCATCTATTGGATGATGAACTAAAGAACAGCAAAATGAGCAGATTATCACAGGACCTGAAACCACAGGACCTCACCCTAAATGGGCACAGGCCAGATGGCCAGTGCTTTTTTTTTTTTTTTTTTTTTTTTTTTGAGATGGGGTCTTACTCTGTTGCTCAGGCTGGAGTGCAGTGGCACAATCACCAACCATTGCAGCCTCAACTTCCTGGGCTCAGGCGTTCCTCCCACCTCAGCTTCCCAAGCAACTGGGACTACAGGTGTGCACCACCACACCCGGCTAATTTTTGCACTTTTTGTAGAGACAGGGCTTTGCCATGTTGCCCAGGCTGTTCTCGAATTCCTGTGCTCGAGTCATCCACCCACCTCCACCTCCAAAAATGCTGGGATTACAGGTGTGAGCCACCGTGCCTAGCATGCCCGGTGCTATTCTGATTCATACACTTAAATTTATAGCCATCAAATCCCAGGGCTGCCTTGGGGCCCTGGGCAACCTCTGGCCAGTCTCTTTCCTGCTCTTCCCTCTCTCACTGAGCTTAGAAGAGGCTAGGCTTAGGTCTTCCTGTAAAATGACCAGTGTTCTCTAATTGAAGACCAGGGTACCCTTCACAATTGTATCTATTCTTTGCTTTTTTTCTCTTTCCTAGTGACCCTCATGTTGTCATATTTGTTGCCAGGCTCACTAAGGAGGGCACCACGAAACCAGGGTTGTCACCTCTAGGTAGAGGGGAAGCTTGAAAACAACAACACATGGCCCGATAATGTTCATAGGCACCATTGCAATTCAACTGCTTCAACAAGGCCCAGGGAATATTTTTCTTTGCAAATTACTAGTATCCTATCAATATTACTACTAGTCTACATTGTTTGCCATCTTCTGGTCCAAGGCAGAGCTGTGGGGCTGTGGAGGCAAAGTCCTGCCTGAAATGGGACCCCGGGCAGGGTGCCTCAAGTCTAAGGGTCTGGATCCTCAGCCACGGATCACACAGCCTGGAGCCTGTGGGTGAGGAGCCCCTGCCACACTCCCCTCAGCCAGAATCCTAAACCCACAGGAGTCTCGGGGCTCTGCGACACTCTCTAGCCCAACTCCCTTCAACACCAAACCCCTTATGCATCTGTCAGGTGGTCCTTCAACTTCTGGGTGAAGTGCCGGTTTGAAAGTGAACTGCCAGAGAAGCAGTGGCTCCAGATGTCTTCAAAGGCCTGTGTCTGTGACCCCATCTGTCCTTACCTCAAAGGCCAGGCTCCTGTCCATCATGATGGGGAGAATGGGGAAAGGGCTCGACTGGTCCTGTCACTTCCAAGAAACAGGTGACACACTGGCCAGGTGTTCCTGGAACTGGGCTCTCCCCTTGTCTCTCTCATGCTGAGCGGCCTCTTGGAAACATCTGCAAGAGGGTGATGGTCTTCCCTTCAGATCCCTTCTTCGTCCTCAGGGCACCAGAAGAGCAGCTGGTAGCCCCAGCACAAGCCCTTGAATTCTTTGTTAGGTTTAAGAGGTGACTGGGGGGTGGAAGATGGGAGAGGAATCTAATTATTTAGTCAATAAACATGCATTGAGAAGCCAGGGTGTGCCCAGCACCCTTCAAGATGCTTGGGATAGCTGAGTCAACGAAACCCACAGGATCTCCTGCCTGTGGGGCTTGCATTCTAGTGAGGGGAAAGGTCAGAGTTCAGGCGGAGTCTTCCTGACACAATGGGCTTCCCTTCCCCCAGGGCAAGAGGGATCCAGCCAGGCTCCTGCTGGGCCAGTGGATCAGTCCCCCATCCCAGAGCAAGCAGCGGCACTCAGCAGAGCCCCCACCCTCCAGATCTGCCAAGCCCCTCGGCTTACTCCGGTTCCCAGAGACACAGAGCCACTGAGCAGTCAATGAGAGCAGCTCCCAGCCACGGTTGGTGGCAACCCCAGGGCCCGCTGTGGGGGATGCTGTGGGTCCACTCCCTGCCACCTGCTTCCTGCCTGTGTAGCCACAAGGGAAATGCCACTTTCTGAGGAGGAGGAGCCTGTCACCGAGATAAGCAGGTTTTGCGGGCCGCTTCCACAGGAAAACACACTTTCTAAGAAGCCAGTCTCCTTCCTCTGGGTGTTTTCCTGGCAAGCAGAGGCGGCATGAACGCCTGCAGACCGCAGTGAGATGGGGTGGATTAAAGTAAACTCTCCTTACTTTTAACACGCCCAGCATCCCCTCAAATCCTGGCGGTGGCTTCCCAAATATAATCTTTTTAGAGAAAAAAAATCCCCACACCTACCACTGTTTGCAAACAATTCAAACAACTTAGGTGTGTCTTCTCCCTGTTGTGGCAATAAAAAAAGAGGCTGCTGACATCTGTTTCCTTTAGGAAGCTTGTAAAAAAATACTCATGCAGATGCACACGGTTGCTTGGCTGTAAGCAAAGCAGTATTCCATGCCTGACCGTCCATGGGCCCCTCCTAACCTCAGCACTTGCTGGAGCCAGAAAACCCTTGCCCCAGGAGCTGGCAAGGGGGTACATGGTTCGAGGGTGGGTTTCCAACTCCTAGGATCGACCCTTGATCCAGCCAACTCCTAATCAACAAGCCAAACAAGACAAAATCACTATGGGGAAATTCTCCCTTTCTAAGCCCCAGCTTGTATCAATTAATTCTTTGTATACAACCATGGAAGGAGATTTGAGGTGAAACACAAGTCACCCCAATGGTGTAATAAACTTTCTGAAGCTTAAAAAAATCATCAAAATACGGAGACAGTTGGATGAGACATTTCCTCCAATGCAAAATTAGTTTCTACATCAATGAATCTCAGAATAGGGCAGGGTGGGGGGAAGAGAATATGATGAGTTTACTGGCTTTTTCAAACTACCTGTGTGCCACTCCCATCCTCAGTTCTAGAGATCCTGACACATGCTCCAGGAAGCCTCTCCGGACCGAGAACCCCTGTCAGAGTGAGTTATTTTTATTCAGTGGTTCTCAAAGATGAGCTTGCACCAGAAGCACCTGCAGAGCCCAGTAAAGCGCAAACCACTTGTTCCCACCCCCAGTTTCTGATTCAGTAACCCTGGGGTGGGGTCCAGAATTTGCATTTCTAACAAGTTCCCAGGTGATACTGTTGCTGGTACCAGGGACGGCATCGAAAGTCCTCCAGGTGTTTTGAGGCAGAAGATGATTAAGAACAACTGGGTTTGAAAAGAAATTATTTGCTGTGTATTGCAAAAGAACAAAAGCAAAATTCTTTGTAGCACCTCTTGATGCTGATGGCATGGCAGTACATGGAAGTATTGTGGGGGGAATGGCTGAGACCCCAAGACTGGAAATAAGCACATGACCCAGATTCTAGCTCCATCTCCCCACTTGCAGATCTCGGGCAGGCCAAAAAGTTCCTTCTGTGAGATAAGGTTTGGGGTTGTCAGCTGTTTTTTAGCTGGAGCACAGATGTAAGGAGAATAGGGCTTGGATTCCATCTCCACATGGGTCAGGAAGCTTGTCCTGTCCTGTGGCCGTGGGCAGTGGCTTCTCAGGGATGGATCCTCAGGCCACTGAGCAGGAGAATGCAAGGGCAGCCACCCCTCACCACTGTGGCTACTCAGTGCCCACGCTCGACCCACCCCAGCTATGGCAGACACTTTCCACCCAGAAGGAAAGTCCCCGTTATTCGAATTCAGAAGGGACTTTGTGGTAACCAAACCTGCAGCATATATGCCAACATCATGCCACGCCCCAAAGGTCAGTCATGGTCCCAGTCATGCTCTAGAAAGAAAACGGGCCTGCAGTTCCAGGGACGGAAACCCACAGTCTGGGAAAAGTAGAATTTAAGAATTAACTTTCATTTCCTATTAGTTCTCATCCCATATGGGATTACACTGTCTGGTAATTAGATGTGTGAGGTGGGGAAATAGATTCCTCTGCTTCCTCCAGAGAAGGGAGCTTGTTTTTCCGAGCTTCCAGGGCCTAGCACAGCCCTGGAACGAACTAGGTCCTCAGTTAATGATAAATCTTTTTAAAGTCAGTGCCTCCCAGGGGGGAGAAAATGTCATCAAAAGGCAGGACTTGGGGAGCCTGGGAACCTAGTGTTCATCCTAGGGAAGCTCAATGCCGCCTAGCAGGGAATTCTGCAGCCACGGAGCAAAGATGCCTTCCCCTAATTCTGTTGGCTTGCCTGGCTCTGCTCCTGAATATTTAATTGGAGTAATTAAGCCTATCACCAACAGGCTGTCAGTCCCAGCATTCAAAAACTCCCCTGTTGTTCTTCCAAAGAGTTAATGATCTTCAGGCCTTGAAAAGATCCTGTAGTTTTGGCTGGTTATCAAAATCAACTAGAGAAGAGCTGATTCCAGGATGCTGTGAGCCTTGCTCTCTTGCTGTGTGGTGGGGGGTGTGCTGGGCTAGGGGAAGAGGGCTTGCATTCATACCCACAGACATTCCCACACACGCACACATGCCCACACATACGTGCGCACCAACACCAAAACTTAGGTGTTCGCTGATTTAATGAGGCGATTCATTTTCTGCTGGGTGGGGTGGGGGGCGGGTGGGGTAGTGGTGTGGTGCAGCGTTAATGATTCCTGAGACATATTCTGTCTTGTTGTTTATACCTCTGCAGTTAGCCCTTTTTCTTTTTTGCCCCAGCTCCTACTCAAAGTACTCTTAAGTATGGAATGCACGATGAACAGGCCAGATGATTCTGTCAGTTCTCTTGGCGTTTCCTACATTCTATTCTACCCCTCAAGATCATTGTCACTTCCCAGACTAGTCATTATGATGCCCTAAATGATGGTTAAGGGGCATGACAAAAAAACAATCCAGCTGAAAACTACTTGACCATTTTGCATAAAACTGGTGTCAACCCACTGGTCTGTTGTATCACTCGACAGGATCCCCTTAGGAAATCTCTTTTAGAGCTCAAAAGCCTGATGAATTTTCTCTCTCCTAAGAACTCCATATACTTTTCTCTGTTTTATTTTTGTCTTGGCTGCCAAGAGCCTCAGAGTTAAATTTAATAATAGCTCTAGGTTTTGTATATTTACTTCCCTCCTTCTTCCTGTGGTCCTGAAAATAAGATAACTATTTTAATAATCTACCTGGATGTATTTTCTTTGTTGTAGGCATCCAATTTTTTTCTTCTTTAAAAAGCACAAGCTATCAATGACCTTAGTGTAAAATAAGAATAAGTGCAGGATCCTGTGCCCAGAGGAAAAACCAATTGCATACAGAATGATGACTCCCTATAAACAAAAATTCCTGAATAAGGTTAAGAGGGTCATAGTGGACCACAAGCTGATGGTGCCACAGTAACCCTGTGCAGGGAAGCGGGTGGTCCCCTAAGAGACCAGGCTTCTGAGTGTACGGTTACATTGTGAAGGCTCTCCTGTCTCCAGGATGCTATTTTATTTCAGCCCTCCATGAAGCTTGGTGGTTTAGCTTTACAATGGCCCCCAGAGAAGATGTTGCTAAGAGCTGTAGAAGAAGGTTGCATTGTGCTTAACTGCAATCCTTTTACATGTGAGAGCAAGCTCACATACATCCGTGAGACACCTACTATTTTCAGAATCCTGCCAGAGGAGCAGTAGGTCTTTTTCCTCACTGGTTTTCTCCCACCCACAGTCACCAGTGTAGATAGAAGCCCTTGGAACCACGTTCCCCAGCAGCACAACAGGTGGGGCTTGGGAAGATGGTGTATCTCCTGCTGGCCGGGCTGCCTAGACCCTGGGGTGAGTGTCGAATAGGTCTTGGACCCCCCTGTTCCTCCAGCTTTTAGAAAATTCTCACCCAGTTGGACTGCTGTGAGGGGGACCTGATCTGAACCCTCAAACTCCTGCTCTGCAAAGCCTAGATCTGACAGAGGCCCGGCCTCAAAAGCACCTCACTGTTCAGGCCATGCAGGCAAGCTCCCGGAAGCCGGGTGTGGAGCACTGCCACATGGTATGGTCCTAATTCTCCTGTCTCATCCTCTGCAGCCTTTGCTCCTGGAGCAACTGTATTGGGTGTTCTGGCACCAGTGGCCGCATAAGCCATGCTGGCCACTTTCCCTGACGTTTTTTAAATACAAATTTTAAATGTGTCTTTGAGATGAAAGCAGGAATGCCAAAAGTAGGCCGACGTTTTCTTGTGTTCAATTACAGCCCTGGGGAGTACCCCACACAAGGAACGGCTCAGAGCCCCAGCCAAGATGAAATCTGCTTTTCCAATAAGCACTTCAAACGGCAGGGGATGTTTTTGGCTGGCTTCAGCAACTGGGAGGCCAACAGTTAATAGGGCTGGGCACAGAGGCAGGGCTGCCCGCCATCAGGGGAAATCCGAAGCTGCCTTTCACAGCAGCTTTCACCGCAACTGAAGTTACAAGACACTTGTCTGGCTCCCCCAAGCCAGTGGCACGAACCCACCTTTGGACTTCATTGAAAAGATATTCCAAGATTTAATCTTCCAGGATTAAAGATTTTGATATCCAATGTATGGAGAGTTAATTCCTCTCTATACAGTTTTTCTTCATTATTTTCTCAGGCCAAATTCCTTTACAGTGTTAGGCATGTCCAAATTATTTTACTGGACTGGCATTTTGTTGGTTTGAAAATAGGCCACATCAGAAATGCTGACATAATGAAATGAGGATACTGATGGTGGTGGTGAGGATAGATGGATGGATGCATGGATGGATGCATGGATGGATGGATGGTTGGATGGATGCATGCATGCATGGATGGATGGATGGATGGATGCATGAGTGGATGGATGGATGGATGGATGCATGCATGCATGGATGGATGGATGGATGGATGCATGAGTGGATGGATGGATGGATGGATGCATGCATGCATGGATGGATGGATGGATGGATGCATGAGTGGATGGATGGATGGTTGGATGGATGCATGCATGCATGGATGGATGGATGGATGGATGCATGCATGCATGGATGGATGGATGGATGGATGCATGCATGGATGGATGGATGCATGAGTGGATGGATGGATGGATGCATGGATGGATGGATGGATGGATGCATGGATGGATGGATGGATGGATGGATGCATGGATGGATGGATGGTTGGATGGATGCATGCATGCATGGATGGATGGATGGATGGATGCATGAGTGGATGGATGGATGGATGCATGGATGGATGGATGGATGGATGCATGAGTGGATGGATGGATGATGCATGCATGGATGGATGGATGCATGATGGATGGATGATGGATGGATGGATGATGGATGGATGGATGCATGCATGGATGGATGGATGGATGCATGATGGATGGATGGATGGATGGATGCATGCATGAGTGGATGGATGGATGGATGATGCATGAGTGGATGGATGGATGGATGGATGATGCATGCATGCATGGATGGATGGATGGATGATGCATGAGTGGATGGATGGATGGATGGATGCATGCATGCATGGATGGATGGATGGATGGATGCATGAGTGGATGGATGGATGGTTGGATGGATGCATGCATGCATGGATGGATGGATGGATGGATGCATGCATGCATGGATGATGGATGGATGGATGCATGCATGGATGGATGGATGATGAGTGGATGGATGATGGATGGATGCATGGATGGATGGATGGATGGATGGATGGATGGTGGATGGATGGATGGATGGATGGATGGATGGATGGATGGATGGATGGATGCATGCATGGATGGATGATGGATGGATGCATGAGTGGATGGATGATGGATGCATGAGTGGATGGATGGATGGATGCATGAGTGGATGGATGGATGGATGCATGCATGGATGGATGGATGCATGAGTGGATGGATGGATGGATGCATGGATGGATGGATGGATGGATGCATGGATGGATGGATGGATGGATGCATGAGTGGATGGATGGATGGATGGATGCATGCATGAGTGGATGGATGGATGGATGGATGCATGAGTGGATGGATGGATGGATGGATGGATGCATGCATGGATGGATGGATGGATGGATGCATGCATGCATGGATGGATGGATGGATGGATGGATGCATGCATGCATGGATGGATGGATGGATGGATGCATGAGTGGATGGATGGATGGATGGATGCATGAGTGGATGGATGGATGGATGGATGCATGAGTGGATGGATGGATGGATGGATGCATGCATGCATGGATGGATGGATGGATGGATGCATGAGTGGATGGATGGATGGATACATAGATTGGCTGGTAGTAGAGGTAGTGGCAGTGTTACAAGGTAAGTAGGGAAAGGTCTAACAGCTCCATTTCCCAAACCTGGAAGCTGAAACTCCACAAAGTAATTGACTGGCCCAAGCTTACCACAGGTGAGCCTGATGTAGAACCCCAGCCTTCTAAGTTATGTGCTCCTCAAGACACCAACCTGTACTTCAGTAATCTGTGCCATGCTGTGATTGCATATCCATGTCCTGCCCTGGCACAGAGCTTTCCAGACTCAGTCACGGTCATGGGTGCATTTTGCCTGGTTTACTTACTAAGTATTGGCCAATTATCAAGTCATGAAGGGAATCGTCACTGGGACTTGGGATTCCCACTTCCTTCTTGAATCCCTAAAGCCACTCCTGGATTTGAACAAATATTTCCTGACTCGTTAGGTAGAAGAAGAAGCACCAGGGCAAACAGCAGGGATTTCCAAAGTGCGGTGTGGATAAAGGATTTGTTACAATACATATTCCTGGGCCTCATCTCCCTGCCAGGTTCTGAACAAGGAGGTCTGAAGTGGCTGCAGGAAATGCAGGTTCAATAGCAAAACAACCTCTTCCAAGTCTCATTTGAACCTCACCTGGGTAAGGTTTATCCTGACCACTCTATCTAAAATTGCAACACACATACAACCTTGTCAGTCCCCAGCACCTCACCCTGCTCTCCTTTTCCCCCTAGTACTCTCACCTGTTAGATAATTAACTTGTTTCTTTTTTATTTTTTTTTGAGACAGGGTCTCTCTCTCTCTGTTGCCCAGGCTGGAATGCAGTGGCACAATTATGGCTCACTGTAATGTCAACCTCCTGGGCTAAGGCAATCCTCCTACCTCAGGCTCTCAAGTAGTTGGGGCTACCACCACACTCAGCTAATTTTTGTATATTTGGGTAGAGACGTGGTTTCACCATGTTGCCCAGGCTGGTCTCGAATTCCTGGGCTCAAGTGATCCTTCCACCTCAGACTCCCAAAGTGTTGGGATTACAAGCATGAGCCACAGCACCCAGGCAACTTATTTCTTATACTTGTTTGTTCTTGGCCTCCCGTAATAAAGGAACTTCAGAAGGGCTAGGACCTGTCTTCCTCACTGCTGAATCCCATGAGCCTGGAGCCATGCCTAGGTCGGTAACTCCCTGTTGAAAACAACAGAGACTGAATGAGGAAGTAACTATAATTAATGCAGGTAGCTCGAGATGCACACTTGGAGAAACACTGCCCCAAGAGCATGAAGTTGGCACCAGCCCGACGGGGGTTGGGTCCCAGCTCTACCCATCTGCTGTGTGACTTCAGACAATTTAAGCCTCCTGAGCATCCGTTCTGTCTCATCTGTGAAATGGAGACAATCCTGATATCTTAGGGTTGTAACACAAGGATCCAGTAATATAACCAGGCACAGAGCAGGATGCTGCAGCAATACTTCCTCCTCCCTTATCTTCCGGGTGGAATTTTGCAAGCAATGGTGTCTGAGCAGAAAATGAATCTGAAGCTTCCCAGGTGGGAGGGAGCACATTCCCTGTTTCTCCTCAGGCAGACAGAGGCGGGGAGGAAGAGTGAATGGAGGTCACCCATCAGGAGGAGTGTATAGTGTATAAGTCATCCCTGCCGGCTACCTCTGCAGCTCACAGGACACACGTTCACCTCCCTCCCTCCCGCCTTCCCTTCCCACCAGCAGAAATGAACAAGCAGTTTCTCTGAGTAAACAGATGATAAATCACTGGCTAGAATCGGTACTCCCGCCAAAGCAGCCTCGTTTGAGATCTCAGGCAGAGCGAGCGCGCGTGCTTGGGGACTGCAATTTGGATTTAGAGGCAGCCCTGCCAGGCCTGCACACTGCTGGGTGAGCGTTCCTCCCCAAACAGCCCAGCCCGCTTCCCCCGAGGCCCTTGGAGTAAGTCCCGCAGACTCTTGCCAGCCCCACCTGGAAGGACTTAAGCTCCAGCGTGGGGGATGTGGGTGAGATGGGAACGAGGATTTCCTGACAGCGATCCTGGAATGGGTAACTGAGGTTGTAGACTTTTTCTCTGAGTTTTATGAAGCAGATAGGATTTGGAGGTTAAGAGACAAAACAAAAAATATCTACACACACACAAAGACAAACACGCATTACACACCCCAAAGGGAGAAAAAGAAAACAGCCCCTGCAGAGGGGGATCAGGGCGTCCGTCCACATGGATATCAGGACAGTGGCGGTGACACACAATCCAGAGTCCAGAGCCCACGTCCAAGCTCCAGTTCCGCCACTCACTGTCCAGTGACCTTGGACACGTCTCCCTCCCGGCCTCCCCTCGGGGTTTCTTCCTCTTGAAGCGTGAGCATGCATTCCTGATGCTCCCTGAGCTGATGTTTCACGGGTCTCTGATTTCCAGTTGGGCCCTGGCCAGGCGCATTGCGGAGGCAGTAGGGAAACTTGCCCAAATGTGTGGCCGCCCCAATCTTCTTGGCCAGCCCCCAGCCCCAGCTGAGATCCAATTCAAAGCTTGGACCTTTACTTTCAGAGTCTACATTGGAAGGAGCAGGATTCTTCCTGACGTCCCACACCTTTTTCCTGGCTTTCTGTCCCCGGTGGGGGCTCTGTGCCTGGCAGGCTAAACGCCCTCTGAGCCCTTCAGAGGCAGTTTCCACCCTCAGCCCCTGCCCCGCTGTGACAGCCTCAGGGTCAGGCTGAGCTCTGGAACCATATCTGCCACGCAGGAGGGGTCCCTCATCTGGATTCAAGGAGAGACTACTGTTCTTCAAAGTAACCCCACTCCCGGTGGAACCCAGCCGCCACTCCCACAGGGCTGCCCAGGAGTATCCCACTCGAGACCCCGGCAGGAGCTTTGGAGGAATTAGCTTGGAAAGGGATCTGCCAGGGACTGGTTGTGTGACCTTGAGCAAGTCCCTTCCCCTCTCTGGGTCTCAGGTTCCCCACCTGGCTGGGATGGCTCTGTGCCATCTGCCCAGTGCTGACAGTCTGTGTCCCTGTCCGACCGCGGGCAGCCTCTCCCTCCCGGGGGCTGTAGGGAGTGCTGCCGTCACTGGCCAGCCAGGGGTGGGGGAAATGGGGAAGCCAGGAGCAACCCTTGCAGTCGGGGCTCCAGGCAGGAACCTGAAGGGAAGCCTCCCTCTACTCCCCAGCATCATCTCCTCTTCCCCTCTTAGAATTATGGGCTGGCAAAGCCAGGGAGGCTATCAGGCATCACCCAAACCAGGGGTGTTCAAGCTTCTTTTATGTACATGGCATTCCTCCAAATGAAATCTCACACAAATATCAGATTGGGGGTTTGGGGATGGGGATAAAGGGATGGGCAGGGATGAAATATGGCGAAGAACATTTGTGATAAAGACAGCTCGGGGCCAGGCACGGTGGTTCACGCTTGTAATCCCAGCATTTCGGGAGCCAAGGCAGGAGGATTCCTTGAGACCAGCCTGGGTAACACAGTGGGACTCCGTCTCTACAAAAAACAAACAAACAAAAAATGAACTGGGTGTGGTGGCACGTGCCTGTAATTCCAGCTTCTTAGGAGGCTAAGGTGGGACAATCACCTGAGCCTGGGAGGTCAGGGTTGCAGTGAGCTGTGGTCACGCCACTGCACTTCCAGCCTGGGTGACAGAGCAAGACCCTGTCTCAAAAAAAAAGAGAGAGAAAAGAAAAGACAGTTCTGGCGTCCTGGTTGGGAAACTCCTCCAGCCATGCAAGAACCTTCCAACCAGCTGGGGCAGCTAGACAAGATAGCATTGCTCTACTTGGCTGAGTTCTCTTCTCCAGAATCAACTCCCATCGCTGCTTAAAGGGAGTAATGTGGCTGTAGGGGAGAGAACACTAAAGTTTCATCAGCAACCTCCTCACCCCCAACATATAAAATGCTCCTTACAAACGCAGTCCCATCTGTGCTGGTAAAGAAGGCAATCCCCCCTTTACCATCCGTCTTCCACCTCTGTGCGTGAGAACACATAGGCGGGAAGTATCTGATCCAGGCAGCTCAGATGAGAGAAAAAGGAGGAGCAGGAACAGGAAAGGAACAGAGCAGAGGAGAGACCCAGAAAGGGAAAGATGAGAGGTGGTTCTTGCAGCTGACTTGGCAAATCCCCAGGCCTATGGGATTTTCCAGGACCCTCCGGGTTTTGAAAAGGCAGGGGAGGGGCAGGGAACAGCCAGGGAAGATGGAAAAGAAAACTGGTGTCCGGCCGGGTGGAAATGGGGAGCACCTCCCCCGTGAGTGTCATCAGAGCAGCATAAGCAAGGGCTCGGTCCCAGAGGTGAGCCCGGCGTCCTGCCTGGAGGGGGCGGGTAGCAGGGCTGACCAGGGTGAAGCAACCTGTGCCGAGCGGCTGCAAAGGCCGCGTCTCCCCAGCACGGAGCACATCACTGACGTCAAGCGCGGCGAGGCCGCGGCCAGCATTAATTAGGTGCAGATGCACGGGGGCGGGCAAGCCTGGGCCAGAAGCCGCTCCCGGAGGCTCCGGCCCCGGGTGCTTCGCGCCGCCTCCCAGCCCGGAGTTCCTCCAGCCGCGGCCGAGAGGAGGCTGAGCCGCAACCGGCGTCCCAGCGGCGCCACAGCGCGCCCTAGTGGCCAATGTTCGGAAGGCGCTGTGAGAAGAATCGCAGGCTCGCGGCCTGGGAGCCCCGCAGCCCTCATCTTCTGTCCGCCCTAAGGCTCATTGACTTCACATTAGAATCACTTGGGGAGCTTTTAAAAATCCCAGTGCCCGGGAGGCACCTATTCCGATTACATTTGAACCCCGGGGAGCGGGCCCCGGACCCCAGTAATTTTTAAAACTCTCTCTCGGTGCTGCCTATGCACCGCCCAGTTTAGAAGCTGTTCTCTTAAAGCAGTGCTTCTCCGAGTTGAGCGTCCTGGGAGTCGCTGGAGGGCTTGTTCAATCACATACTGCTGGGCGCCACCCCAGAGTTTCTGACCCAATGCTTTTGTAGCTGGGCCCTAGTGCCTCTTACAAGTTCCCAGGTGATGCTGATGCTGCCGTCCCGGGATCACACCTGGAGACCTAGTGCCAAACACTCCTAATCAAGGCACCGACTCAGCCGGCACCACGGGATCAGCAGGGAGCTTGCTAGAAATGCAGGTTTACAGACCCCTCCTCAGAACCATTGAGTGAAAATCTACATATTTTATTTTGCTTTTTATTGGCCCATAATTGTACATATTTCTGGGGTACAATGTGATGTTTTGATACATGTATGCATTGTGTAAAAAATCCAATCAAGGTATTTAGCCTATCCATCATCTCATACATTTATCATTTCTTTGCTAAAGAAATTGTACATCTTGGCCGGACGCGGTGGCTCAAGCCTGTAATCCCAGCACTTTGGGAGGCCGAGACGGGCGGACCACGAGGTCAGGAGATCCAGACCATCCTGGCTAACACAGTGAAACCGTCTCTACTAAAAATGCAAAAAAATTAGCCGGGCGAGGTGGCGGGCACCTGTAGTCCCAGCTACTCAGGAGGCTGAGGCAGGAGAATGGCGTAAACCCGGGAGGCGGAGCTTGCAGTGAGCTGAGATCCGGCCACTGCACTCCAGCCTGGGCGACAGAGCGAGACTCCGTCTCAAAAAAAAAAAGAAATTGTACATCTTTTCTACCTACTTTGCAATGTACAATACAGTAATGTTAACTACAGTCTCCTTGCTGTGTCATAGAACACAAAAGCTTCCTCCTCACTGCAACTCTGTACTTGTTGACCAATCTTTCCCATTCAGTCCCGCCCCCAGCCTCTGGTAACCACTATTCTACTCTCTCCTAGAATCTTCATTTTTTCTAGATACAAGTGATTCACCTGACATTAAGGTTTGAAAGTACTGCTCTAAACACCATTTGTGCAGGCCTACACAATCAGGCTATGTTGACGGCTTGGAAGACCACTTCACATCCCCCACCTGGCCCCAAATCCCTGGATCAGAGAGCTGGACAGAATGTCCCAGATTATCTGATCCAATTCTTTTGCAGGACAGATGAGCGAAACTGAGGCCCAGAGAAGGGGATGAACTTGCCCAAGCTCCCTGGGTTCTAGGGTGGCCTGTCATCCTCGGTACCTCAAAGCTCATATGCTCATAAACACCCCCCTTCCTCCCCGGGAGGCAGCACTGTGAGTTCTGCTCTTGATCCACCTGTCAGGCAGCAAGCACTCCAGGGGCCTGTGGAGGCCCGGGCTCCATCCTGGCTGCTTGGGAGGGCGCTGAAGCAGTGAGCAGACACAGGACATCGCACCAGAGAACATGGTACAAGGAAACCTATGCAAGACGGTTAGGTTTGAAAGCTAGGTGTCAGTCACTGGGCCTCCATGCTGAGATTCATACTCCCATCTTACTCATGATTATTCCGAATGCTCAGGGAAAAGAGACAGGTCAGAGGCCTATCTTAGGGACACCAGAAGCAAAGCTGTACACACCAAGCATTCTGTCCCAACAGTAGGCTGGATGGCCACCTCCAGTTGCAGCTTATGGTGGGTTTCTGTCTTTTCGTCCTGTTATTTGACTGGAGTTGAATGCCCAGTGAAGTTGGGTACGAGGATGTGGACCCCAAGCTGTGCTGCCCTCGTGGATAAGTTAAATAAGCCAACGGTAAGCTCTTTCTATGGCCATTGTGTTAGTGTATTTGTGCATTGCTATAAAGAAATGCCCGAGGCTGGTAGTTTATAAAGAAAAAAGGTTTAATTGGCTCACAATTCTGCAGACTGTTCAAGAGGCATGGCGTCAGCATCTGGTTCTGATAAGAGCCTTGGGAAGCTTCCACTCATGGTGAAAGGTGGAAGGCAAAAAGGGGAGCAGGCACACCACATGGCAAGAGTAGGAGCAAGGGGTTGGGGGAGGTCCCAGACTCTTTTAAACAACCAGATCTCACATGAACTAACTGAGCAAGAACTCACGTATCACCAAGGGGTGGTGCTTAACCATCCATGAGGGGCCTTCCACCATGATCCACTCGCCTCCTACCAGGCCCCACCCCAACAATGGGAATCACCTTTCAACATGATAATTGAAGGGGACAAATATCCAAACCACATTATCCCCGCCTCAGGCCCCCAATATCATGTCTGTCTCACATTTCAAAATACAATCATGCCTTTGCAATAGTCCCCCAAGTCTTAACTTGTTCCAGAATTAATCCAAAAGTCCAAGTCTCATCTGAGACTCGAGGCATGCTCCTTCTACCTACATGCCTGTAAAATCAAACCAAATTAATTACTTCCAAGATACAATGGTGGTACAGGCATTGGATAGACATTCCCATTCTAAAAGGGAGAAATTAACCCAAAGGAAAGGGCCACAGGACCCATGCACGTCTGAAACCCAGTGGGGCAGTCATTAAACCTTATGATGACCCTTGATCCCATGTCCTGCATCCTGGGCGCACTGGTTCAAGGGATAGGCCCCCAAGGCCTTGAGCAGCACTGCTCCTGCGGCTTTTCTGGGCGTAGGCCTATGGCTGCTCTCACGGGCTGGTGTTGAGTGCCTGTGGCTTGTCCATGCTCAGTATGCAAGCTGTCAGTGGCTCTATCATTCTGGGGTCTGGAGGACATCAGCCACCTTCCCACAGCTCCATTAGGCAGTGTCCTGGTGCTGGGTCTGTGTGGGGGTCCAACCCCAATTTCCCCTCCACACTGCCCTGGTAGAGGTTCTTTGGTGGGGGCTCCACCCCTGCAGCAGGCTTCTGCCTGGGCAACCCCCTTAGGCTTGCTGGTACATCCTCTGAAATTTAGGTGGAAGTAGCCAAGCCTCCTTCACACTTACATTCTGTGTGCCTGCAGGCTTAACATCAAGTGGAAACCGCCAAGACTTACGGCAGCTTGTGTTCTCCAAAGCAGCTGCTGGAGCTGTACCCGGGCCTGGGGACCTTTGAGCCAGCAGGGATGTGGGAAGCAGTGTCCTGAGGCTGAACAGGACAACAGTGCCCCAGACCTAGCCCCTGAACCCATTCTTTCCTCCTAGGCCCCTGAGCTTGAGATGGGAAGAGCTATCTCCAAGACCTCTGAAATGCCTTTGAGAACTTTTCCCCATTGTATTGGATATTAGCATTTGGCTCCCTTTTAGTCATGCTAATGTCTCCCGCAAATGGTTGCTCCTCAGGCTGCTTGGATTCCTCTCCTGAAAATGCTTTTTCTTTCCCTGCTGCATGGCTAGGCTATGAACTTTTATGCTCTGCTTCCTTTTATATATAAGTTCCAACTTTAAGTCATTTCTTTGCACCCATATCTGATCGTAGGCTGTTAGAAGCAGCCATGTGACTTCTTGATACTTAGAAATCTCTTCTGCCAGCTGCCACAGAAGAAGTTCAACCTTCTACAAACCCCTAGGACATGAACACAATGCATCCAGGCTCTTTGCTGGGGAGTAACACAGGTGATCTTTGCTTCAGCTCCTAATAACTTTCTCATTTCCATCTGAGACTTTGTCAGCCTGGACTTCACTGCCCGTTATCTCTATCAGCATTTTTGTCACAACCACTGTATCAGTCTCTAAGAAGTTCCAAACTTTCCCTCATCTTCCTGTCTTCTTCTGAGCCCTCCAGTCTCTTCTACCCTCTGCCCATTACTCATTCCATATCTTTAGGTATCTTTATAGCAACACACTATTCACTATACCAATTTTTTCTGTTAGTCTGTTTGTGCATTGCTATTAAAAATACCCGAGACTGGGAAATTTATAAATAAAAGAGGTTTAATTGGCTCACAATTCTGCAGGCTGTAAAAGAAGCATGGTGCCAGCACCTGGTTCTGGTAAAGACCTCAGGAAGCTTCCACTCACAGTGGAAGAAGAAAGGGGAGCAGGCATATCACATGGTGAGAGTGGGAGCAAGAGAGAGAGAAAGAGGAGGTCCCAGATGCTTCAACAACGAGATCTCCCATGAACTAACTGAGCAAGAACTCACTTATCACCAAGAGGATGGTGCTAACCTACGCTTAAGGGATCTTCCCCCGTGATCCACTCACCTCCCAGTAGGCCCCACCCCCAACACTGGGAATCACATTGCAACATGAGATTTAGAGAGGACAAAAATCCAAGCTATCTCAGCCATTATTCATGCGGGCAGTCTGGGACACACAGAGACCCATAGTAGCCTGTTGTGGGCACAGCATTTAGAGTCCAGGTGGAGAAACTAGACAAACACATGAATAAGGGACACAGACATGGATATCACAAGACTGATGAGATTTCAATGCCACGGAGGCAGCGATGACACTCGGAGCAGGCAGACACTGGAGAAATGCATGGCCATGGGTCAGGAAAAACAGAGCAGGCTTCCTGGAGGTGGTGTAGCTATCCCAGCCCGGATGTGATGGAGCTTGGACATGAACCCTGGCCTGCCTGAATTTGGACCTCAACTCCTAACCACTCCTCTATCCTGTCCTCAAAGAGGGCAGGAGTGAGACCCACCTCGTGGCCTATCTGAGATCTGTAAACAGGATGTCTGGCTGGAAAAGAGGGTTCCCCCGGAGACAGCCAAGGTTGAAAAGGTTGAAAAGGGCCAGGAGGGAGGGCGTTGAAGTTAAGGTTGATGAGCTCAGGCTTTATCCAGGATCCCACAGAAAGCCATCTGTGTTGTGATGCAGGAATCAGACACTGATGGAAGTTTCAGGAAGACTGAATCTTTGTAGAGGCCAGCACATGGCTGGTGTGCACAAGCGGGCCCTGGGGGCCTGTGACGGAAGTATCACAAATGCTCTTTATATAGTTATATCATTTTGCGGGGCTGGATTTTAACATTCTGAATTCATTTCCATTCATTCCCAAAAAGCTCTGGGAAATGGCTAACTTTTAATTATTAAGTAAAAACGGGGTGGGTGTTTGTTTTCCTCTTGTGGGTCTTGCTCTTTTCCATCCTCTGCTACACCGCACTGTTATCAACTTTACAGAAAACAAAGAAACTGGAATTAAACATTAACCAGGATCATGGAGAATGCCACAGAAACGCACAGCCCTGGGGTTAGGACAAGGGAGGTCCCTCGTTCTCTGGTTGGCTGTTCAAACAGAAAAGGAGCCTGGGAGCACACCCCATCTCCCAGGGACTGGGGTGGGGGTGAGGTGATTTCAAGGAGCACTTTCCACTCCAGTCAACATTTCCTGACTTCCTGTGTGAGGGCTGGCCTTGGTGCTAGGAATCTGGGTACACGAGGACTGAGACAGGGTCCCAGTCCTGGAGACATTATGTCACCTATGAGAAGGGCCCTCACAGAGGCAGGGACGGAGGGCCAAGGAAAGCAGAATGGGTAGTGATGTGTTTCATCTAGAGGATGCAGCAATTGCTGTAGGTCTGAAAGAATCAAAAGACTTTTTACTAGTAAGAAAGAGAGGGCCAGCCGGGCATGGTGGCTCACACCTGTAATCCCAGCACCTTGGGAGGCTGAGGCTGGCGGATCACTTGAGGTCAGGAGTTTGAAACCAGCCATGCCAACATGGTAAAACCCCGTCTCTACTAAAAATACAAAAATTAGTTGAGCGTGGTGGTGGGTACCTGTAATCCCAGTTACTCAGAGGCTGAGGCAAGAGAATTGCTTTAACCTGGGATGCAGAGGTTGCAGGGAGCTGAGATCAAACCACCGCACTCCAGCCTGGGCAACAGAGTGAGACTCCATCTCAAGAAAAAAAAAAAAGGCAGTTCAGGCAGAGGGAACAGTATGAATGAGCGGGCAGAGGACCTGGTGCCATCCTCCTAGAAGGAAGTGGATCAGCCAGGGGTCCAACCCAACAGGAACCCCACTAGTATTTCAAACAGAGGGAGTTTAATCCAGGGGACTGGCTGCATAGGTATAGGTGGTATAAAAACTGACAAGGAAAGCAGACAGCAAGCAGACCAGTGTGCAGGGTGTGTTTGGGAAGTGACCGGTAGCCTGGTGATGGGGTGTGGGGTGTACAGCGGGAGGAGGGGTGTGTCGAGGATGGCACAGGGCTGGAAGGGAGCTTGGGAGCAGAGTGGAAAGACTGACCCTACCATGCATGCTTGATTTGCAAAGTTACAGAGCCTCCTCTGAAGCATGGCCTGGTGGGCTTGAGCAGCCATGGGAGGGTAGGCTGCTGGGCTGGCCCTGGTGGGAGGCTGCTGGGGTTGACCAGGGCAGGACTCGCCCAAGGCTGCTGCCAGGGAGGAGAGGTGGGATGGGCTCAGAGACATTCCCGAGGCTCCGTCTTCTGACTCAGTGACTAACTGGGTGGAGGGAGGGCAGTCAACAACTCTGAACACTCTGACCCGGTGCCATCCTCCTAAAAGGAAATGTATCAGCCAGGGGCCCAGCCCAGCAGAAGCCATGCTAGTATTTCCAACAGAGAGTTTAATTCAGGGGACTGGTTGCAATGGTGGTATAAAAACTGAGAAGGCAAACGAGATGGTGAGCAGCCCCGAGGTGAGCAATGGGAGGACGGTGCCACACCATCTGGAGCAGAAGGGACAGAAAAGGGAAGCAGGTGGAGCCCGGAACCAGGAGCTGCACACCCAGCGGAAGCCAGAGCAGACCTGCACAGTGGGAACTGGCTCCGGGGAGACGCAAGCCCTGCTACAGATGCTTCCTACAGCAGAGAACCAGGGGAAGAAATGCTCCGGCATCTCCCCTCCGCCTACCCTCTCGTCACCCGCTATTGGCCAAACCTACCTGGAGCAAGGGACCTGGGGAATGAAACCCAGAGATAGAAGCCCACCCGAGAAGAATGGACATGTGTGTGGGAGCAGCGGGCCGACGTGAGCACAGGGACACCAGAGGAAGCAGCTGCGGAGAGGAGACTGTGCATCCTGATTTGAAGATGGGAAGCGAGAGGTCCCTCCAGGAAGGAATGTCTGGTTTGCAGCAGCGTACAGAGCAGGATGGCTGGAGAGGTAGACATGGCAGGCATGATCGTAGCTCTCTGTCTCACGTTTTCTCAATCCAGGCAAAAGCTGATTAATGCCTGAATCATGTCCCGGAGCTGAGCCTCCTGGGTGGGGCAGGGCAAGGTGGTATCAGATGGCTCAGTGATGTGCCAGGCCTCAGGGAGGGGAGAGAGGATAGTGTGGGGGAAACAGAGCTGGCCTGGAGAGGCTGTCACACCCACAGCATCACCCCAGTTCTGATGGCAAAGCTGGGTGACTTTGAGCAAGTGAATGATGCGCTCTGGGCTTCGATTTCCTTGTCGTCACCACCCCCTGTCTCCAGCACAAGCTGCTCCACATCAGGGAACCTCCTTTAGTCGTCCAAACTCTGTGCTTCCTCAACACCCAGGCCTGCAGTTGACGCCACCCCTCCACCTGGAATCTCCTTCCCCATTCCCACACATCTTACTTTCTCCAGTCTTTCAGATTCAGTCCTAGCATCCATCACCTCCTCCAGAAAGCCTTCCCTGACTGCCTCACCCCATCTCCTAGATGGACACAGTGGGTTGTATTTTCCCAAGATGGTCCCTTGTATATGCTCCCATATCCCACCCCCACAGTGCAACTCTTCTCCCACAGAGAGGTGGGGTGTGCATTCCCCTGACCCTAGGCCTCCTCCTTCGCCTGCCTGGAACCCAGCCTCCATGCTACGAGGAAGCCCAGGCCACTGGAAGAAACCACGTAGCCGACCCCAGCATCAACCAGGCGTGAGAGTGGGCAGGCGCCCTTCAAGTCATTCCAGTGGCCGGCCTCGAGTCTTGGGGTTGTGGCTGCATGTGATGGCTCAGAGACACACTGTCCCCACCGTGCCCTCTGCATGCAGATCCACAGAGACCTGAGAGAATAAAGGATCCTGTTGTGTTGTGGCTTTCTGGTTTAGGGTGATTTTGTATGCAGCAGGTGACAAAAGTCTCCCTCGGGAGTCAAGGAACCCGTGGTTCTCTCCGTCAGAGCATTTTCTCCCAGGCTGTTCCTGCTGCTGACAGCTCTGCCTCTCTGACCGCAGAGTGAGCACCTGGGGCAGGGGCTGCCGTCTGCACAACCCTGGGACAGGCACACTGGCCCTCGAAGAGCACTCACCGAAGGTTTATCTCATGAAACCCAAAAAATAAGAGGGAGGCTCTCAGGTGATAGAAATATTTGAGCCACAGCATTAATACAAAATATATGTTTTTTGTTGTTGTTTTTTGGTGTTTTGGGTTTGTTTTTTTTTTTTTTTTGAGATGGAGTCTCACTCTGTTGCTCAGGCTGGAGTGCTCACTGCAACCTCTGCCTCCCGGGTTTACGCCATTCTCCTGCCTCAGCCTCCCGAGTAGCTGGGACTACAGGCACGTGGCACCTTGCCCGGCTAGTTTTTTGTATTTTTAGCAGAGACGGGGTTTCACCGTGTTAGCCAGGATGGTCTCGATCTCCTGACCTCGTGATCCACCTGCCTCGGCCTCCCAAAGTGCTGGGATTACAGGCGTGAGCCACTGCGCCTGGCCAAGAAATATATATATATATTTTTTAAATGCATGATGTACTGGTGAGAATGTGCTCATCTAAACCTTTGAAGTTTATGAACTGGTCGCATGAGGCCGGGGTCCCTTGCGGGGCTTGCAGAAGCTTGTCAGTGGAGTAAGCCAATGAAAGGGAGTGGGGGGCACGGCGGCAGTGATGCCCCCTCGGCCGAGATGACCTCACAAAACCACCGAGTCGTACTCATTTCTACCTCTGAAACTGACCCCAGAGCTTCCTCAAACAACAGGCAGCCATTATCCTGTGGGGTACCACTTCCTCCACCTCCCACTTCCACCCTCCTGGGACTCTGCAGGGCCCCCAGATCGACCCTGCAGGGAGTTGCCTGCCCAAAGGCCCCAGATCCCGAATCTGCACTGCTGGGCCTGCACTGCCTCCAGGAAGGTCTGGAGGGGTGTGAAATCCCTGTGCCTCTAGGGCCTTCCTGGAGGCAGTGCAGCACTGCCTCCAGGAAGGCCCTAGAGGCACAGGGATTTCACACCCCTCCAGACCTCACCAGGGGTCCTCAAGGCCTTCACAGCACTCCCGTGCCTCATTGCACTTGACCGCCACACCATCCACTGAGGCAGACCAGGCAATGATGACACAGCCCGGGCTATAAAGGAAGCAGTGGCTCCTGGCCTGTGGCCTGGACTTCTGGTCCCACCCCACTGCCCCTCACTCCCCCTGGCCACTGACAGTGGGGCTGCTACGAACCCCGGGGGTGGGTCCCACCGCGTGTTCAGTCCGCATGGGTGGACCGAAGCATCCGCAGACATTTGACCAGCTCGGCTTAGCCCTGAGCACCCAGGACATGTCTGGGTCCCTGGACCCACAGGGTGAGGTAAGCACAGCAAACGAGCACTCAGGTAAATGAAATAGGGTGAGACTGGTGCTTCTGTTGCCTAAAGAACCACACACACGGCCGGGCGCGGTGGCTGACGCCTGTCATCCCAGCACTTTGGGAGGCCGAGGCAGGCAGATCACGAGGTCAAGAGATTGAGACCATCCTGGCCAACATGGTGAAACCCCGTCTGTACTAAAAATACAAAAATTAGCGGGGCGTAGGGTGGCGTATGCCTGTAGTCCCAGCTACTCGGGAGCTGAGGCAGGAGAATCACTTGAATCCAGGAGGCAGAGGTTACAATGAGCCGAGATCGCACCACTACACTCCAGCCTGGTGACAGAGTGAGACTCCACTTCAAAAAAGAATAAAAAGACACACGCACACACACACACACACAGCAAAAACAAACACAAAGACAAAAACAAAATCCCTTCAATGTCCATTTCCTGAGCCAATGACATCCCCCAAGAACTACTTCAGAATTACTTATTATTTGGGATTATTTGTGTTCATTTCCCCTGTACCAAAAGTCAGAATCAAGTTAACTGTGCTGTGTCTCTGTCACAAATGTCTGCTTATATAAATAGGAGGGGGTACAAGCATGTGTCCACACACGCACACACGCCTCTCTCCGGATAAAGAGGTCTCGGGGTGAGGATTCTGGAACCTGTCCTTCCACACCTCCTGCGTCTGGTCACTGTCTCTGAAGCTGACATCATTCCTCACGCCGAGGGATGGGCAGGCAGAAGGCTGCAGGCAGTGCGCCAGCCAGATCAGCTTACAGCGAGCTGTCAACCCAGTCACTGACGCCGCAGCGAGGCCATAAATAACAGCGGGGAAGCTGCAGCAGGCCACCCGGGCCTCCCCCAAACCACCCCCCTCGCCTAATGACTGCTTGGCGTTCAGGCTTCCGCCCTGACCCGACCTAGGCCCCAAGCGTTCTTTGGGGCGCAGTGTCCCTTCCCAGGCACGGAGTGGGTCAGCCAGGAGCACGCTGCCTCACAAGGTCCCGGTGTCCTGCCAATGTACTTTCTGGATGCTGGAGAGAGGCCGAAAAAAAATCCCATCACTCAAAACCCCACCCCTTTCAAGACGGGCTCCAGAAAGCTGAGCTCCATCCCCGTTGTTGATCCGGTCATGGTGGATTCTATACCAGAAACGATGCCACACAGCAACTGCTGCCCTCTGCCATACGGCAGCGACTCACCCTGTGCCCAGGCTGGTCTTGTGCTCTTTGCAATGCGAGTGGGCAAAAGCCGACATATAAGGCAGCTCTTCTGCTTAGACTCCTTTTGTCCCGCCCTCAGGGGCAGGGACCTTTTGTCCACATCCTCGGTTCTGAGGCTTTAACTCTCACCACCTAAAACATCCACCCAAAATCACAGACCACCACACATACACCCACACACCACATGCACACACACCACACACACAGCATACGCCCACACACCAGACACACAAATCACACACACACCACATACACACACCACACACACAGCATACGCCCACACACCAGACAAATCACACACACACCACACACACACACTACATACACACACCCTACACACACCATACACACAGCACACACCATATGCACCACACATACACCCACACACCACATGCACACACACCACACACACAGCACACACCATATGCACCACACATACACCCACACACCACATGCACACACACCACACACACAGCACACACCATATGCACCACACATACACCCACACACCACATGCACACACACCACACACACAGCACACACCATATGCACCACACATACACCCACACACCACATGCACACACACCACACACACAGCATACGCCCACACACCAGACACACAAATCACACACACACCACATACACACACACCACACACACAGCATACGCCATATGCACCACACATACACCACATACACATCACACACACAGCACACACATACACACACCACACACACAGCATATGCCCACACACCAGACACACAAATCACACACACCACATGCACACACACCACACACACACCATACGCCATATGCACCACACATACACCACATACACATCACACACATAGCACACACGTACACACACCACACACACAGCATATGCCCACACACCAGACACACAAATCACACACACACCACATACACACACACTACATACACACACCCTACACACACCATACAGACACATCACACACACACAGACCACACACGCACACCACATACACACACTACACACACCACATGCACACACACCACACACACAGCATACGCCCACACACCAGACACACAAATCACACACACACCACATACACACACCACACACACACACTACATACACCCTACACACCATACAGACACATCACACACACAGACCACACACGCACACCACATACACACACTACACACACCACATACACACACACCACACACCACACACACAGACCACACACACCATACACACACACCATACACACACACCATATGCCCACACACCCGACACACAGATCACACACACACACCACATACACACACACCACACACAGCATACGCCCACACACCAGACACACAATCACACACACACCACATACACACCCACACACACACACTACATACACCCTACACACACACACACATACACACACCAGACACACCACACACACACACCACACGCACACCACATACACACACTACACACACCACATGCACACACACCACACACACAGCATACGCCCACACACCAGACACACAAATCACACACACACCACATACACACACCACACACACACACTACATACACCCTACACACACCATACAGACACATCACACACACAGACCACACACGCACACCACATACACACACTACACACACCACATACACACACACCACACACCACACACACAGACCACACACACCATACACACACACCATACACACACACCATATGCCCACACACCCGACACACAGATCACACACACACACCACATACACACACACCACACACACAGCATACGCCCACACACCAGACACACAAATCACACACACACCACATACACACACCACACACACACACTACATACACCCTACACACACCATACAGACACATCACACACAGACCACACACGCACACCACATACACACACTACACACACCACATACACACACACCACACACCACACACACAGACCACACACGCACACCACATACATACACCCTACACACACACCACACACACACACCATATGCCCACACACCCGACACACAGATCACACACACATACCACATACATACACACACCACACACACACCACACACACAGACCACACACACACACCACATACACACACCAGACACACCACACACACAGCACACACCACATGCACCACACACACACCCCCACACGCACCACACATCACACACATAGCACACACACACCATACACCACACACAACACACATACACACACCACACACATACACCACATACACACCACACACACAGCACACACCATATGCACCACACACACATACACCACATACACATCACACACACAGCACACACATACACACACCACACACACACCCCACACACACCACACAGCACACACACCCCACACACACCACACACATACACACACCACACGCACACTCACACACCACACCACACACACCACACACATACTTCCACACCACACATATTCACATACACACACACGCACACACACTTCCTCACTCACAAGCTCTCTCCTGAACTCTTGGGATTGAATTTCTGTAAAATGCTCACGTGCCCCCACTCTAATGAGAGAATTCCGCGATCTCATCAGCCTTCTAATAGGATTTTCATCACACCTCTCTGGATACAAACTAGCTAAAGGTTCACCAAATGGCCACTAAGCACTGCACTCTTTATCCGCGCCCCGCCCCATCGAGTGAAGCTTCTGTGGCCACAGGGAGGCAGGAGGCAGGAGGCGGGGGAGGCGGGGGAGGCAGGGGAGGAGGGGGAGGCAGGAGGCGGGGGAGGCAGGAGGCGGGGGAGGCAGGAGGCGGGGGAGGCAGGAGGGGGGGAGGCAGGAGGCGGGGGAGGCAGGGGAGGCGGGGGAGGCAGGAGGCGGGGGAGGCGGATGAGGCAGGGGAGGCAGGGGTCTTCCAGAGTCAACCCTCACATATGGGGAACTGAACTCCAAAAAGGCAGTGACTTCCGAAGGTCACAGGGCCAGAGGGCTCCCCCCCCCCAGAGGACGGCGCATCTGGGGCAGAAGTAACCAAATCCAGTCCTTCCGCGAGGGCACAGAGGGCACACACTGGGAAGCCGCACCCCAGTCCAGGGCCACACAGAGGAGAGCTGTGGTGGACCCTGGTGGTGCTCCTGCAAGCCCCCACCAGACCCCTTTCTGCGTCCCGCCCTTCCCCAGCCCTGGGGGGCTTCCATGGCTAACCCAGGGGCCTGTGACTTACTTTGGGGCCCTGTCCTCGGGCCATTGCAGGGAAGTGGGGAGCAGCCTTTAGCCGTGGCTAACTGGGGAGGGGTCTAAACGCCCAGCTCCCTTGCCTGAGTTGGGGCAAACTCAGAAATAATTTATACTCCAGAACTTTCCTGCGGGATCTGGCTAGGGCTGATTCTTCCAGGGAAACCGCACCAGCTAGGCTTCCCCCAGCCCACCTGGGCTGCGCACTCCTGACTCCCTTACCAGTTCCTCCTGGGGTCATCTCCTTTCAATAAATCACCTGCGTCTGGGCCCTCATCCCAGCAACTGCCTCCGGGGAGCCTGACCTAAACACCAGGAAACTTTTGTGGAACAAACCGAATGACTCTAATGATAACATCATCAGAGCAGGTGGTTCAAGGAAAAGGTCGGAGCAGAGGAGGAGTCTTGCCCTAAAGAGAGCTGGAGAAGACACTGCACTTACACATCCACACACAACCACACACACAACACGCAACCACACACAATCACAAACACTCCGCACACAACCACACACACAACCACACACACCACACAACCACAAACACCACACAACCACAAACACCACACACACCTACACATACCACACAAACCACACATAACCACACACCACACACAACCACACAACCACACACACAACCACAAACACCACACACACCTACACATAACACACAAACCACACATAACCACACACCACACACAACCACCAACCACACACACAACCACAAAACCACACAACACAACCACACACACATCATACACACCACACACAACCACACACCACACACCACAACACACAACCACAACCACACACACCACACACCACAACACACACAACCACAAACACCACACACACCTACACATACCACACAACCACACATAACCACACACCACACACAACCACACAACCACACACACAACCACAAACACCACACACACCTACACATAACACACAAACCACACATAACCACACACCACACACAACCACACAACCACACACACAACCACAAAACCACACAACACAACCACACACACATCATACACACCACACACAACCACGCATCACACACACAACACACAACACACAACCACACACAACCACACACCACAACACCACACAACCACACAACCACACACAACCACGCACACGACACACACAATCACACAACCATACACACCACACAGCACACACCACACAACCACACAACCACATACAAACCACACCACACACACAACCATACACACCACACACAACCACACAGAGCACACACAACCACACAACCACACACACCACACATACACAACCACACACACCACAATCACATACAACCACACCACACACACAACCACACACCACACAAGACCACACACCACACACAAGACCACACACACCACACACACAACCACACACACCACACACAACCACACAACGGTGTGGCTGAAGCCAGCAGGAATGGAAAGTCCTCCGGTGCCTCCCCTTCAAACAGCTCACACTCATGTGGGTCACTGGCCCAGCGCCCTCACGCGCGCATCCGCAGAGTGCACCTGTCCCAGCGTGGCCAAGACAGCCTCGTTCACTAACCCTGTGTGGATGTTAGTCTGGACTGAGTCACCTCTGGACAAGTGAGGACTTGCCTGTCAAGTGATAAAACTTCAGCACTTCCACTCCTTTGAGTGGAACTAGAGTGGCCGAGTGTAGCTCAGCGTGTGAAAGTTGCTGCTGCTGCTTTGAACAGAGGGTACTGGCAGCGGATGCGTTCAGACCCCGCTCTTTTCAGCAGCCACTGTGCAGCGCGGTTCCACCCGGCTCCCACCTCCCAGCCCAGCTCTCTGCTGTCTCTGCCCGGTGGTGTTCCCCGATGCCCCTTTGCCTGAGCGCGGAAGCGTGGGGAGTGGAAGCTGGCGATGGGAGCCAGTGGAGGCATGCGAGCCTCCTGTGCTTCAGGAAGGCAGCCCTGGAGACCTTCCAGATGCTTCCCAGCAAGGCCCCGCAGCAGCCACCACAGCCAGCACATTTCTCTACTAGTTTCCCCTTCCCCATCTCATGGTCCTGCTCCCTGGGACCACGGTCCAACTGAACTGCATCCAAGTCCTTGCACCAAGCTCTACTTTGACGGGAATGCAAACTGAGACAGTGTTATACCTGCTGTGACCTTTTCCAAGGTAGCTGGGGTCATCATTATTTCCCTCAGCTCTTATCCGTGCTGCGGTAGCGTGCTGCCCTCAGAAGCTACAAGGTACCTTCCGTGAAATGGCCCAGCTGTTCTTTGGGGGTTCATGTCAGATTTTGCCATTTTTCTATCACTTTCTTTGTTGTTAGCAAGGCTTCCTCCAGCAGGACCGCTACCTTCCTCCCAACTGATCGTTTTTGTCTTGAATCTGCTATCGCCTGGAAATCACATGATCACACCTGATGGCCTGTGTCTGTCGTGAAGGCGAACAGATTCTGAAAGGAGGGATGTTCCTTGGAGCAGATGTGTGAGCTTTCATTTCATACATTGGAAATTCATTTTGGCTGCTCAGGAGATATTTTTATCTCCCTGGTTTAGAGCTCTATTGAGGAGAGGGTAGAGGCTGGGTAGTCAAACATCGTATTGAGTTCGTTCTTATATTTTAATTTAGCTATGGCATGTGTTTGTGGGTGAATGCAGTGGGTCTAATAATACTTACCTCCAATGCCCTAGGGCCGTGCCTTGCCATTTATTAGCATACGCCGACTTCCAACTTTAACATCCAGTTTTTAAGACTCCAGGAGACTTCACAAGTGTGCCAGCTGCAGAGATGTGAAAACAATATCACACACCAAAAAAAAAAAAAAAATGGCGGCTTACATATTTCAGAGCAAAAATAAAATCAGTCCAGGGATTGAATACAAATCCCCCCCATTCAGTCCCCAAGTCTCAGCCAGATGTCCCCTGTCTTCTCTGAAGAAGTTGCACGTCCCCTCTTGCAGGCAGGAGGAGGTACGTGTCCGTCTGGTCCTGGGAGGATTCCCTGGGATTCCTTGTGTAGAAAGAGTTCTGGGCTGGGGCTTGCTCCCTTCCCTGCAACTTTCCTGATCTCTGGGGCTCAGGAGCAGCCTCTGGTGCCTGGCTGATGGGCACAGCTGGCGAAGGCCACAGAGCAGCTGAGTGCTGGGGACAGGTGCAAGAGCAAACTCCAGCAGGTGTGTTGATCGTAATGACAGGGTCACTGACGCTGTCTCCCACGTGTTTTCTGTGCTGCTGACAACTGGGGCAGGCGAAAGCACATGGGAATTTGTTGTTGGAAACACCTTTCCAATGTTTTTGGCTGTGGGCACCTCCCCAGGACGTGTAGTGAATGGGCGTTTCTTTCTTGGATGGGCTCAGCGTGCATGGTGGCTGTGGGCTCCCTGTTGGAGAGGAACTCGAAGTCCAGGCAAAGGGAGGTTTACAGGCCTGTGATGGGGTTACATCCTGATCAACTCACTGTTAGTCCAAAATGTAAGTCAAAAAATGCATTTAATACCCCAATACACCTAGCATAAAGTCAGAAAATCATAAGTTGAAGTCTCCGGGGGGGGGGGGGCATCTGTATTTCACTGGAACCGTGGCAAGAAACCCCACAGACTGGCATTCTGGACATGGTTGCAGGTGAGAGGAGGGCTGCAGCTTGAGGGTCATGGTGGCTGGAAATGACCTGGGGATGTGAAACGCTGTCATCGAGGGCTGGCGTGCACACAGGAGGTTGATGGGGGTGTGGCTGCAGGCTGAGTATCGCTGGCTGCAGAGAGGTTGGCGGGTTGAGAGTGTGGTCATGGAGCTCAGTGGCCTCAATGACACTTGATGCTCCTAAGGGTGGCGAAGGCTCAGCAGGGTTGGCTGTAAGCAAAGCAGGGCCCTTCGGCGACTTTCAGCTGTTGCACAGAGTGGCAGTGAGACGATGACAACTTCACCCACGTGGGAATCCTCTGAGGTCACCTGAGAAGGAATCTCACGGATGAGAGCTTAGCTGGGGATGCAAAAGGCCCTGAGACAAGCTTACCACTTGGTGGCTCCAGGGAGAGATTCCAAAAAGTTTACAAAAGAAGAAAATGGCCGGGCGCGGTGGCTCAAGCCTGTAATCCCAGCACTTTGGGAGGCCGAGACGGGCGGATCACGAGGTCAGGAGTTTGAGACCACCCTGGCTAACACGGTGAAACCCCGTCTCTACTAAAAAAATACAAAAAGCTAGCCGGGCGAGGTGGCTGGCGCCTGTAGTCCCAGCTACTCGGGAGGCTGAGGCAGGAGAATGGCGTAAACCCGGGAGGCGGAGCTTGCAGTGAGCTGAGATCCGGCCACTGCACTCCAGCCCGGGCGACAGAGCAAGACTCCGTCTCAAAAAAAAAAAAAAAAAAAAAAAGAAGAAGAAAATGTATCATCTTTTAAAGAGGCGATGTAATTGCCCTCCACGCTGAAATATGTGAGTTTCCCAAACCCATGATTCTCCAAGGAAGAATTGAAATCTGGGTATGAAAACTACTCAGCCTCTTGGCGGAGGGGTGCCTGGCGGAAGCTTGGGTCTGTTCCAGCTGGGCCCTGCTCCCGGAAGAGCAGGCTTGCAGAACCGGCCTGGGCATGGTCCAGCTCATTGAACTGAGTTTCCCCTGTGTGCCACTGACTGGCCCAAAGAAGATATAAGAGGGAAGCTTCCCAGGGAGATTGCTTTTCCAAGTCATCATTTCCAATTCAAGGCATTTCTGGGAAAAGTTCCCATTGCCCTGATTGCTCAGTTCAAACAGTTACACAGGTTGTCCAGAATCCTGAGGGATAGTATCTAATTCTGGTCTCTTTCAGCCAAGTATACCAGGGTCGGCAGCTACCCTTGTCCCTTGGGCAGGAAAGAAATGTCAGTATCGCTTAGGCAGTTTCAGCAACTCTCAAGGTTATCAAATGGTCTCTTCTTTGGATTCACCTGTCATTCTGAAGACTGGATTTTCATTTCTGCAGCTGGCAAGGTGGTATCCGAGCACCTTGGTAGCCCATCTCATAAAGTGAGACCTCCAGAGACCCCTGAGCACAACAGGCCTTCCAGATTAGTAGAATATCTGCTTCAAAGGGCTTAGCCAGAGCCTGCACAGGCCACTTTTTCAACCTTGCAGGAGTGTTAATGCTCCCCATCCAATCACAGGAATGTCCGTGACCAGGAAACAGTTCTCTGAAGGCCGACTCCATAGTCTCTGAAATTTCCATGACAGCCAGCGTGGTGAAGAAATCTTGCAAAGGCTGTTGCTGGAATAATCCATCCTACAGGACTGGAATCAAAGGACACAGGCAGGCCAGCCACAGAGTTGAAAGAAAACAAATAGAAGGATCCCTGGATTCAGGGAAAAGGAAAGGTTCCCAGCTACGGTGAGACCTCAGCCCCGGATCCCCAGCCCTGCAAGGAAGCGCATCCTTCACGATGGCCCGCAACCCCAGCTTCTACGGCACGCAGATGGTGGAAGGGAAGGCTCTGCGTTGTGTGAGCAACTACTTGTGAGAAGTGGCTCCTGGCGATGTTTAGACTGGGGACGGGAGGACTGCCTGAGCATGGTGAAGACTGCTTCCACTTCTGAAGGGCTGTTTGGGGACAGGGGTGTCCACTTGCCCAGGGCCAGCAGGAATGTTACAGGGAGGCCTGCCCAGGGAAGGCTGGGCTGCACAGAGAGGGAGTGAGTTCATCATCACTGAGCACAACCAGTGGGCAAGGAGAGTGCAGAGAAGGTTCTTGAGGGGCCAGGCTAGATGGCTGCCGTCTGCCCTGAGTGGCGGCCAAGGGGTTCTGCAGCCCCCAGAGTGCTGAGAGTTTGGGCTCTGGCTGGGCCCCACCCTGGGGAGGTGCCCACCATCCTTCAGGCCAAGTGAGGGGGTGGGTGCCTGCCAGAGAGGTGGCACACCTCAGATGGCTGGAGCAGGAGGTGGGGCATCCACACGTCCACCCAGGCTTTCAGCTCCTAGTTACTCAGTAAAGATTTTGAGGCCTGGAGAGCGGGGCAGTGGCTTGTTAACAGGCACAGATCGCAAGTGAGGCAGAGCAGGTGCCACACATCAGGCTTCCTAACTGTGATGGTCAATTTTAGGTGTCAACCTGAGTAAGCCACAGGGTACCCTGATGACACACCATTCCCAGGTGTGTCTCTGAGGGCGTTTCCTGATGACGTTGACATTTGGAATGGTGAACTCAGCACAGCAGCTCCGCTCCCCAGCCAGGGCAGGCACCATCCAATCCACTGAGGACCTGAGTGAACAAAAAGGCAGAGGAAGGAGGAACTGCCCCGCGTCTTCCTGCCTCACTGCTGGAGCTGGGACATCTCATCTCCTGCCTTTGCACTAGGACTTATATCATCAGTTCCCCTGGTTCTCAGGATTGGGGCCTTGGATGGAATTACACCACCAGCTTCCCTGGGTCTCCAGCTTACAGAACCTGAGATCGCTCAGCCTCTGCAATTGCATGAGCCAATTCCTATCTATCCGTCATCCCATCATCTCTTGTTGGTTCTTTTTCTCTGGAGAACAGACGAATACACGAATCCGTCCTCTCCCTCCAAATGCAACTGGAATCTCTACTCCCCTTTACAAAGCTTCTCTGCTAAAGGATCTCTCACGCCATGGTGGCAAAGGGAGCCTCAGACCCATAGCCTCCACCCCAGGAGGAAAACAGGGCCAGAAAACACCAGCAGGCCTCCTTTGACGAAGTCCATGCGGTTTTGCTCCTTCTGCTACTTTGAATTCTGAATGCCACGCCCACAGACCTAATGATTTCATGGCAAATCATTTGTAACACCCGCTTTAGTCTCCTGAAGAAAAACTTCACAGATAATATCATCAAGCCTCGCAGAGAATTTAAAAATAAAACCTATCTGTAATATTAATTCGAAGTCAAAGATAACTTGTAATAAAAGAATTCGCTTCCATGTGGAATGTTTGGCCAAGACCTCACTAACAGACTGGAAGTCGCTTTCACTCACTCACAATGAGTAAAGGATGAATTTTGTCCGTGTTTGACATTTTGAAATCGGGGCTAAGCATGGCCTAGGGAAAAAAGATTCCCAAAGTGCTGGACAACTCTTGATAAAATCCCAAAGAAAACAAAGCCCAGTCTTCCCAGGTGCGGTCCTGAACCGCGCGTCCACGTGGCTGCAGGTGGCAGCAGGAGGCTCCCCGCTGAGATCCTCGCGGATGGGGTCCGCACCACATTGGCCTCTGGAGGTCGCAGGGGACACCTGGAAGTCGCAGAGGGCGCGGGACGAGTCACTGTGCAGGACGTGGCAGCGCGGGAACAATCTGGAGCGCCCCAACGCTTCGCAGCCCCACCGGGTGGCGGGCGGACTCGCCTCCGCCCGGCCGCTCCTGGGTGAACCGGCACTGAGCGAACCTGGCGCTTTTTCAGGCGTGCAGGAGACAGAAGTTGTGACGGCTCCGCATGCACGCCGGCAAGTATCCCCCGGGTCACCGAGTCAATGTGCCCGTGCCCCTTCTGGGGGACCGGGTTCTGACTTTCCTGGAATAAGGTCCCGCGCGGCGCCTGCGGGCGGAGCTGGGCGAACCCCTCCCTCGCCCTCCACGTCGGCCCGGGGCGCGTTCTTCCGTGAGACCACAAGGGGGCGCTCCGAGACCGGGCTCGGGACCCTTGCAGGCGCAGACTTAAAATGCTCGCAGATGCGCACGTGGTGGAAGCAGGCTGAGGGTGCTAGAAAGCATTCGTCCTTGGACTCGTATCGCGCTAGACTGTCTAATCTTTGAGGGCACCGTCCGGTTTTCCACTATCCACTGTTAGCACTGAACAATTGTGTCAGTTGCATTTCCAGTCCTCCCAAACAATGCAATTCTGATATATAAACAGCGGTTTTAACGTTCTTCCGGAAACAGATCAACGGGAACAGGTAAAACAGTTGGCCGGTACTTGCCTACCCCGTCCGCACCCACACCCACAGTTCTCTCTAGAATCAGACTAACAAAAATAATAATGCACGATAACAATTTTGGAGAACGTACCATGTGTCACTGTTGTGGGTAGTTTGTATGGATGCATTGATTTTATCTTCACCAATAACACTATGAGGTGGGTGCTATGTGATAAAAGTGTGGTGAGGACACTGAGCCACAGACAGCTTAGTAACTTGCCCAGGGTTGCATGGCTGGCAAGTAGCAGGACATCACTAAAGAAGGTACAACATTCAAAGCTTCCTGGAAGGGAGTCCTGCCTGCTGGAAGGAGGAGCTTTGGAATGACTTAGCCATCCTTTACTGTAAAAAAGAGAGGCAGGCGGGGCGCGGTGGTTCAGGCCTGTAATCCCAGCACTTTGGGAGGCCGAGGCGGACGGATCACGTGGTCAAGAGATCAAGACTATCCTGGCCAACATGTTGAAACCCCCCCTCTACTAAAAATACAAAAATTAGCTGGGCATGGTGGCACGTGCCTGTAATCCCAGCTACTTGGGAGGCTGAGGCAGGAGAATCGCTTGAGCCCTGGAGGCAGAGGTTGCAGTGAGCCAAGATTGCACCACTGCACTCCAGCCTGGGCGACAGAGGGAGACTCCGTCTCAAAAAAAAAAAAAAAAAAAAAAAAAAGCAAGGCAGAGTGCACCCCCAGCTGCTGTTTCTTCAAAAATGCAAGATTTATGAGAGCACCAATGCTGATAAAATTAAAAACATCGGCCGGGCGTGGTGGCTCCTGCCTGGAATCCCAGCACTTTGGGAGGCCGAGGTGAGTGGATTGCCTGAGGCCAGTCCATGACCAGCCTGGCCAACATAGCAAAACCCCATCTCTACTAAAAATACAAAAAAAAATAAAAATAAAAATTAGCTGGGCGTGGTGGCATGTGCCTGTAATCCCAGCTACTCGGGAGGCTGAAGCAGGGGGAATTGCTTGAACCAGGGAAGTGGAGGTTGCAGTGAGCCAAGATGGTGCCACTGCACTCCAGCCTGGGTGACAGAATGAGACTCCATCTCCAAAAAAAAAAAAAAATTAAAGACAACCGGAAAGAAAAACAAAATCCATGAAATATTTTTATACATGATGTTTGTCACTTGTTTCATTCATGAGTTCATCCAGAGCAGACACCAGGTGGGTGTGAGGAGTCTAGCATTGCCCAGTGCAAATTACACTGAACCTTGCCCTGGACAGTGCCTGAGAAAAAATTCTGCCCTAAATTTTCAACCCTGGCCATGTGTTAGAATCGCTGGGGGAGACTTAAACAAAACGATATCTGGGTAACCCCAGTGTTAGAGAAAGAGACAGAGTAAGATCATCTGAAAATCAACTCCATCTTGAAGCTAGCAAGGCACATTCCTTGCCAATCATGACCCATAGTCCTAAGATGTTTACAGCTAAGGAAGCAGCTCGGCAATGGCCTGCAAAGACGCAAGGACAAACTCCTACAACCACAGAGAGTCCAGGTGTCCCAGTACCCATGAGGACTAAGCTCTGATTTTTCATCTTCCCCAAATTCCTACCTAAGGGGTCTGGGGAGTCGCGCCTTACAAATCATAAATTCTCATCAGATGGGTTTTATTTAACCCTGTATATCATGACTTACTTTTTAATCTGATTATGGCATAATCAGGAAAAAATATTTAACCCCCAAAATATATTTCCTTGCCCTGCCTCGAAATAGCCCTGCAGAGTCTCTTGTGGGAAAATCCATGTCCTATAGAGAATCCCTTTCCCCTTTGTTTTCCTTCCTTTCTTTCCAGATCCAGGAGATCATCAGCTAAGCCAGGCACCCTTTTAGGTCCGATAAGAAACATTTTATAACCTGCTCTCTCTCTCTCTGAAGTCCGCTGAGGGCTTCCTCTGCACAATAAAACTTGGTCTCCACAATCCTTTATTTTCACCTGAACATTCCTTTCCATTGATCCCAGGTCTTCAGCTAAACTCAGCCAATTGTCAACCAGAAAATGTTTAAATTTACCTACAGCCTGGAAGTCCCCCGCCGGCTTCGAGTTTTCCTGCCTTTCTGAACCAAACCAATGTATTTCTTAAATGTGTCTGACTGATGTCTCCTGCCTCCCTAAAATGTGTGAAAGCAAGCTGCACCAGACCACCTTGGGCATGTTCTCGGGACCGCCTCAGGGCTGTGTCATGAGCCATGTCACTCGTATTTGGCCCAGAATAAATCTCTTAAAATATTTCACAGAGTTTGACTCTTTTCGTCAACACCCGTAGCAGCGCTATATGCTTTCAGGAAAATTATAGTTATGCTTTGATGTGCTTACATATGCTGAATGTCAAGGATCGTTTCCTTTAAATCAATAAAATAATAAATGTTGTCCTGTGGTATCAGCCATCCACATGTAGTCACAGCTGAGTTTAGTCTTTCATAGACAAGGGCCTATATAAGAAAAACTTAAAGGCAGTGCGTTCCTCTGCCTGCCTTCTGAAGACGCCCTGCCCGGTAACGGAGTAGCTTTCAATAAAATGTCTCTTCTCACTGCACTCAGTGACTTGCCTTGAACTCCTTCCTGCATGAGATCCAAGAACCCTCTTTCCGGGTCTGGATTGAGACCCTTTTCTAGTCACATGACCACCACCTGGCTAATTGAATCAGAATCTCAGAAAATGGGGCCCAGGCACCGGCGTTTTGCTTTTTGTCATTACCGGTTTTTAAAAGCCTCCCCAAGGGTTCAACCAGCATTGAGAGCCAATCTCCTTCTTATATAGAGGAGGAAACTGGGGCCCAGAGAGGAGCTGTAATTTGCCAAAGGTTGAAGAATGTGAAGAAAAGAGGTGTGGGTGCCGGGCGCGGTGGTTCACGCCTGTAATCTTAGCACTGTGGGAGGCCAAGGCGGGAGGATCATGAGATCAGGAGTTCGAGACCAGCCTGGCCAACATGGTGGAACCCTGTCTCTACTAAAAATGCAAAAAAAAAAAAAAAAATTAGCTGAGTGTGGTGGCACGTGCCTGTAATCCCAGCTACTCAGGAGGCTGAGGCAGGAGAACTGCTTGTCCCGGGACCCGAGAGGTGGAGGTCGCAGTGAGCCGAGATCACGCCATTGCACTCCTGCCTGGGCAACAAGAGTGAAACTCTGTCTCAAAAAAAAAAGAAAAGAAAAGCGATGTGGGAGCCGCGTGTGCTGAGTTCTAGTCCAGAACCCATGGAAAACGTTACTGCTGGGCCAGACCAGACACATCACCAGGAGACGGGGCATGAGGCGCCGCGGGGAGCAGGGCACGCTGGGAGCTGCTTCTTCGCCCATCTCTCCTTGGCCTGAGCTGGCTGTTGGCCATGCTGCTTCCCCAACATCATTTGGCAGAGAAAAATTCTGATGTTGTAATTTAACGCAGGGTTATGTCTTGAGGGGAAAATGTAATTGAGAGAAATGTCTGCTGGATTTTCCTATCCCTTTATCCCTGCCAGCGGACCGTACGTGTCTGTTGCTCAGACAGGCGTTCAGGCGATGGGGATTTCCGAAGCTCCTGCTACGTGCTAGACATGGAGTCACTTTCCCAGAGAGTGGCAACACATCCAGGCGGGAGCCAGAGCCCACGGCCAAGATCCCCAGTCTTGGAAGGGTCTGGGCAAGGTCATTCTTAAACCAAGTGAATTTGGGAGTCTTGCTCCCTCTTCTGCATGACGTCCCTCTTCTGCATGACCTTCAGTAACTGCCTGGGGCCCCCTTCATCAACAGGCACACTCCTCACTCCACCGCAGGGCCCTGCAGAATCAGCTCCGTCTGGGCTTCCAGCCTTACGTCTTCCTCCTCATCCCCCCTGCACAGCCCTGACCCCTAGTCCTTGCCCTTCCCCATCCCTTAGCTCAGGCTCTTCTTGCACAAGTTTCCAGCTCTACCCGGAGCCCTTCTTAAGGCCCAAGATCCAATGCAGCCTTTCTCGTGGCCGGTGCTTCCCGCCACTTCGCCGCCTCTGAACTTCCCAACACTGGCCTGTGCTGACCTCTTTCTGCCTTGTGTTTTCATCCCTTGTGGCTCATTTCTCCTGGTGGCCTGCTGTACATCTGATTCCCTTCTCCCTCCCTACCCGAGCCTTTTTCCCAGGCCAGCCACAATACAGCCGGAAGCCAGGTAGAAGGCTGTGCAGTGGCTCAGCCCGGGGCTACAAAGCATCTGGGAGCAGAAGGGGAAGAGTGGCTAGAGGGAGGCTCAGAGGCTGGAAGCCTGAGCGTTCAGGGACTCGAGAGGAGTGAGTGGAGAACACGCCCAGCTCCTGGGCTGGTCAATGCGCTGATGAGAATCAGGGGGAGTAGGGGACAGAGCCTTGCTAGACGTGTCTGTGGTCAACAGGACATGGGGCCCTGAGCAGGGGGTATCAGCCTGGGCCTGAAAAGAGCTGAGCACAGAGGAGAGCTGGGCTCACTACCAAAGAAGAGGCATCCACACAGGGGTGCATGGGAGGCTGCCCAGGGCATGGGAGGGCAGTGATCCCTGAGATGAAGCTGCAGCAGGCGGCCCAGGAAGGTTGCAGGGGTGGCTGAGCTGGGTAAGAGGCCAGGTGCGGTGGCTCACGCCTGTAATCCCAGCACTTTGAGAGGCCGAGGCGTGTGGATCATCTGAGGTCAGGAGTTTGAGACCAGCCTGACCAATATGTGATGAAACACCATCTCTACTAAAAATACAAAAATTAGCCAGGCATGGTGGCAGGTACCTGTAATCCCAGCTACTCGGGAGGCTGAGGCAGGAGAATTGCTTGAACGTGGGAGGTGGAGGCTGCAGTGAGCCAAGATCGCACCACTGCACTCCAGCCTGGGCAATAAGAGCGAAGCTCCATCTCAAAAAAGAAAAAAATGAAAAGACAAGGGAGAACAACGCTAGTGAGTGAGCCTCTTGTACTCAGCTGCTGTGAGAATGAACCTGCCGCCCGGCCGGCCCAGGCTGCCCCTGTACCTCAAACCTTTTCCTTCTCCTCAGCAGCAGCCGTCATGTGTGCTGAGCAGGCAAACCCACCCTCCCCTCTGGGGGCTCTGTGTCACAAAGCCGAGCGTCTGCAGTTTCCCTTCCCGAGGCTTCGTTTTATCTCAGTTTCTCCTGGGCGCAGCGTGGAGGTGGTTGCTGGCCACAGGATCACCCACACACTAGTCAGAACCCTGCCCCTGTGCTTTCTGATCGTCTCTGCTTCTGTCACATTCTTTATTTCTCTGTACCAATTTAAAACACAATTCCAGGGAGATAAACTGAAACAGACATTGGGCTTGTGAGCCAGATGTCAGAAGACAGTGGCCTCCACTTTGTATCGCTGGGATGCAGTGAGTAGACCTCAAGGTGTGGGCGAGAGCGAGTGGGTGTTACATAATGGGGAGGCAACAGGGCTGAGGATATTTTATTCTCCAGGCCATCGTGCAGCTTTCGAGGGTGCTTTGCAAAGCATAAGGATGGCCTTGTTAGGCTGCCCACTCCGGGAGAAGCAATGAAGGAAGAGGGGTAGGAGGAGACCCTGGTTACTGGAGCAGACCAGACTCCACTCCCTCACCTTGGAGGTGCAACCTGTCCCTTGCATGTGAAAAGCCAAGGCTTCGGAGACTCAGCTCCTCTCCGCCCCCATCTGTTGCCTGGTCAGGCCCCAGAGGCCACCTTCCCCAGCTCCTGTATGCCCTGCTACTAGGGCCCGGCTGCCCGAGCCTCGATAGACACGGTGAGCCGCAGAGAACCGCAGCTCGACCTCAGGTCCCACTCCTGACTAGCATTGTACAGCAGTCCCAGGGAGCCCTGCCGAGGAGACAGCTGGACGTTCAGCCAGCGACACCGGGCCTGGTCACAGGCGAGCACCACGGTGCCCTCGGGGTTGCTGTAGGTGCACTGGCTCCGAGCTGCCCTTTCCTGCACAGCCAGATCCCAGCTGCCCCCTGCCTTCTTGTCGTCCAGCCACGTGACCTGGAAGCCCAGGCGGTCCCGGGTGACAGGACACACCAGCTGCTTCTCGTTCAAGGCGGGCACCACCTGGCCTTTGAGGTAGGCAGGGCCAGCGCAGTAGGTCTGGATGTTCAGGAGCCGGTCAGTGTACTGCTGCAGCCAGTTGAAGAGGTAGGCCAGGTGGCAGTCACACTGCCAGGGGTTGCCGTGCAGGGCCAGGTTGAACAGGTTGTAGTTGGTGTCGAAGATGCCCTCCGGAAGTGTGGTCAGCTGGTTCTTGGAGAGGCTGAGCAGCTCCAGCTTGGACAGATTCTGGAAGAGGGCTGGGTGCAGGGCCGTCAGGTTGTTGCTGCCCAAGTAGAGCTTGACCAGCTCCTCCAGGTCTCTGAAGATGCCAGCTGGGAGGTGGGCAATGGCATTGTATGACAGCATGAGGGAACGCAGTTTGGACAGGTGGGCAAAGGCACCCTCAGCGACCATCTCCAGCTGGTTATGGGTCAGAGACAGGCCGACCAGGTGTGGGGTGTGGGCAAAGAGGCCAGCAGGCAGGACCTGAAGCATGTTCCCCTGTAAGCTCAGAAAGGTCAGATTCCCCAGGGAGGCGAAGATGGAGAGTGGCAGGTGCGTGATGGCATTGTGCTGCAGCCACAGCTTCTCTAGGCAGAAGAGTTGGGAGAACACCTGACGGGGCAGCTCCGAGATCTTGTTGCTGTCCAGGAAGAGCTCCTGCAGGCTGCCCAGTCTGCCAAACACACCCTGGGGGAGGCCAGAGAGTGCGTTGTTACTCAGCTTCAGGGTCTGTAGGCTGGTGAGTGGGTGGAACAGCTCCTCTGGGAGCTGGGTCAGGAGGTTCTGGGCCAGGTTGAGTGTCTTCAGATGGGTCAGGGGCTGGAAGAGCCTCCTAGGCAGGGCCTGGAGCCGGTTCCCCTGCAGGTGGAGGGACTCCAGGGCAGCCATGTCCTGGAAGAGGCCCTCGAGCAGAGCCTCCAGCATGTTGAAGTTGAGGGTGAGCTTGCTCAGCGAGGTCAGGTTGGAGAAGGTGTTGGTGCTGAGGTTCAAGAAGTTGCTGCCTGTGATCTCCAGGTCCTCCAGGCTGGGCAGCCCCCCGAAGGCATCCGGCCCAAACTGGCAGAGCTGAGTGTTGAGGAAGACCACCTTGGTCAAGTTGGGGTTGCTGCCAAAGGCTCTGGTTTCCACTGTAGTGAACGAGGTCTCCACAAAGATGATGTTTGTGGTGTATGGCGGGATGTCCGGCGGGATGGCGGCCAGCTCCTCGTCTGAGCAGAACACCTCCTGGACAAAGCAGTCGCAACCCACGGGGCAGGGCTGGGCAGGCCTGGCCAGGAGCAGAAGGGAGGCCCAGAGCAGCCAGGCTCCAGGGAGCATCTTCTAGATTTGAAGATGGACAGAAAACAGGAAGGGAAACTTGATCATCACACAGCATGGCACAGTGACCAGGGCACTGGACCGCGAGCTCGAACATGTGGCAGGACAGAGACACAGGGCTTTGGGGCTTTCTGTGTTCTTTCCAGATTGGGGAAAGAAGCGGAAAAGAGACAAAAAGGCATGGAAGAGAGGCGTAAAAGGAGACCATGGGCATTGTGGCATTTTTAAAGATAATATATAGGATATGGACAGATTATTCCTGAGTTGGAAGTTCCTAGACCATAACTCTTCCTGAGTTTCCATATCTCAGCACACATCAGAGCCAAATGATGCGGAGATCCTGGCACCTGCTCTTTGCACGGTTGGTGGAGGGGGAGTGCAGCCACAGAGACGAGATGGCTCCTCGAAACTGCTGCTGAAATGGCCTCCCCCTGCCCACCTCTGCCCACTCCTCCATGGCGGGGCCCGAGGAGCTTTCCAACGTCACGTGGACAGAAGGACCCCAGACCTGGGGATTCTACAGAACAGTAGATGTCTTTAAAACTCTCCAAAATTCTTTAGATTTTCTTTACTGTTTTTTTAAAAAATAAAAAACAGTAGATTTTCTAGCATCTACTCACAGGTCACAGATTGGTGATGCACCTCACAAATATGTTTTATTTACTCCTCAGTGACATTTTTTCATATTTGAATCAGTAGCCAACATGTAAAAACTGGAAAACATCACGGTAAAGGTCTAGGTTTCAGAGTGAACTGGGGACAGTGGGCCCGCCTTTCCACGTAGCAAGACCAGCTGGGGCTTCGTGGCCCCTGCCCTGTTAGAGGGTGTGTGCCCCCCAGGCCGCCACTGTTCCCACGCACAGCACTTATTCACATGGCTTGTAGTGGTCTTAATTCCATGAGTTCAAATCTTAGGTCCATCGCTTTCCAGCTATGTGACCTTGGGCTTGTTGCTTAATCCATCAGTGCTTCAGTTTCCTTATCTGTACAATGGGGATTATACTAGTCCCTACCACGTGAGGGTAATTGTTAGGGATTCAGTGAGTACACATAGGTAACAGTTTTACATCAGGATCTGGCATAGAGTGAGTAATTAATCAACCTCATTAACTATCGTTAAAGGTCGCAAGCTACCTTATTACAGAAAAGGTTATTTGAACACCAAAAAAAACAAAAAAACAAATTAAAAACAAAATGCTCTTTAGACGGAATACACTTGAATTTACCAAAAATTAAAAAAAGAAAGAAGCCCTTTCACAACATAATCCTAATTTTTCTTAATTAACTTCTTCTCAGTAAAAGGGGTCTGCGAAAGGGGTTCTCCAGTTGCAGAATCTGGGTACCAAGCGCTCTTTGCTGGCTGTCTCTCTGCTGCCCTCTGCTGGTGCCTCCTCCACCTGGAGATTCTGCTTCTGGCTGAAGGTCTCCCATTAAACTCACAGGCTTAGGACCCAGTGCTTAGGGGAGCCCCAGTGACTCCCCCGCTCAGTCACTCAGTGACTCTCAGTCCTTCCAGGAATGTTCTGCCTCATCAGTAGAGCAGGAACAACTTCTCCCTGAGAAATTGCACACCTTCCTTTAGGCTGCTCTAAGGCATGCATAGCTAAGTGAGCTTGGGGAGCTGGTAAGGAAAGTCTCTACCAGTAATAACCGCTGGCCTGGGATTAGAATCTGACTCCTGCGGCCGGGCATACACCTGCCTGGTGTGAGCGGCTGGAGAGCTCCACCTCTAGTCCCAGCACTTTGAAAGTCCAAGGCAGGTAGATCATGAGGTCAGGAGTTCCAGACCAGCCTGGCCAAGATGGTGAAACTCTGTCTCTACTAAAAACTACAAAAATTAGCCGGATGTGGTGGCACACATCTGTAATCCCAGCTACTCAGGAGGCTGAGGCAGGAGAATCGCTTGAACCCGGGTGGCAGAGGTTGCAGTGAGCCGAGATCCTGCCACTGCACTCCAGCCTGGGCGCTGGACTCCATCTCATAAATAAATAAATAAGTAGAATCTGACTTCTGCAATCACCTCTTCCAGGAAAAGAAAAATGTCCTTGCCACTTAGGACATGTGAGGGAATGGAACAAGCCTCAGGGCAAGCGTGTGCCTCCTGGCTCTGTGTCCCTAGACTCCAGCTACAGAGTTAGCATGAGACTAGAAGCAGAAAGCAGTGGGTCTGGCTGATGAGGATTGGGGTAGCCACTGTCCCCCAACACACACCACACAGGCACACAGCTGCCACTAGCACCTGGCCTGCCCCTGAGGCACCTACGCAAAACCCCTAGGGGTCCCAAAAGAAGCCGCCCCGGACCCTAGGAGGGAGGACCTGGAGAACATGTCTCCACTTGAACACTCAGTATAGGCACCGAAATGATGGGTTTTCCTGGCAGTCTGTTCTGTGTACTCGCCTCTCTGTGCTCAGAGGAGCACTGGCTTCCTTTGGGCTCAGGCAGGTTTTGTGGAATGGAGTTTTCCAAGGCGGGGAAGAGCAGCGTGGGAGGCAGAGCCACCTCCCCTGGGACGGGCAAACCCGGAATGAATGATCCCCAGCCAGGCTGCCAGAGCTGCCTCGACTCCTCCCGAGAGTAAGAGGGGAGCAATTTTGTTTAGTTGTATCGTTTTTTGAGGCAGAACTTCACTCTGTTATCCAGGCTGGAATACAGTGGCACGATCATAGCTCCCTGCAGCCTCAGTCCCCTGGATGTAAGTGATCCTCCTGCCTCAGCCTCCAGAGTGGCTCCAGAGTGGCTACAGGCGTACACCACTGTGCCTGGTGAATTCTGATTTTTAACATGCCGTAATAGGATCACGGTGCCAGTCCCCCTTCCTTGCTAGCCCCATTGGTCATTGTTTCTCAAAGGCTATTTCCAGAAAGTACTCCCCTGGAATGATGGTGCAGACAATGCTGGGGCTTGCGGGTCCCGAGACCATCTGGCCTCCTCGCAGGGAGAGTGAGGCAAGGCCCCGGGCTCTTCACAGCAGGGCTTGGCTTGTGGGGCCCAGATCTCCTGGTTTTGTTCATCACTCCTGCCAGGAAAACAGGCCAAAGCCGGAGTTGCCCCGTGGAACGCTCAAGCCCGCTGGGCAGAGTAGACCTCTCTGCTGAGCCCGCCGGGCAGAGTAGACCTCTCTGCTGAGCAAGCTGAGTGCTCCCTGGCTTCCCTGGGTCCGTGCCTCTTACTTTTAATCCACTGTCATTTAGAAATAATGTGCTTTACACATTTCCAACAAAGGAAGGAGCTCTAGGATTCAAGCCTTGAATCAAAACCATGGCACTGGTGGCACAGAAAGTCAAGTGCAGGCAAATCAGCTAAGGCTCGGGAGACGTAGGCAGAGGGAGAGACATCTCCCTGATGTGGGGGCTTGGCTGAGGGGTCAGTTCCCACCTGCCAGTTCCCAAAGCTCCCACACATACATCTTGATCCTCAGCACAAACCTAGAAGTGCCCAGGACAGGGAGACTGGGGCCCCCAGAGCTACAGTGACTGGCCCAAGGGCACACACACAGAAGCGAGTCCTGACAGCCCAGGCTCTGCAGGGTCCTTGCCATGACACCACCAGGCTCTGTCCCAGGGCAGTGGAGTGGGTGGGGTGGGCAGGCCCACTCCTCGTATCTGCAGGTCCCAGGGAGAACATCGTCTACCTGGAATCCGCCCATTGTCTGTTCCCTTCTCATCCCCCCGACTCTCTTGCACTGTGAGTGGAGACCCCACACACATCGCCCCTGGGCACCCCACAGGCCGAAGACTGTGTACTTCTGGGGCATGGTCAACCTAGGGAAGATGGACCCAGGGAGGCAGCCCACACAGACTGGGGTTCTGGGTACCCAGAGCGTGGTTTAAAATGGGGGCACTGCCTCCAGATGGGCATGTGCCGTTGGCACCTTTGGGGCGGGTCTCATGGGGGGAGGAGGGCCAGAACAGGGCCGTCTAAGTTCAGGGCAAGACCCCTCTTGCCTGGGTCTACTGGGGCAGGGGGCGGGAAGGCAGGGATGATTCTCACAGTGAGGGCGCAGGACACTGACAATTTACAGATGGTCCACTCCCCGCCTGAGCCCCCTCACCTCACTCTGGAGTGGCTACAAGTCAGACAGCCTGGGTTCAAATCCTAACTCCCCTCCAGCTTAGCTCTGTGGCTTTGACTGCATGGCTTAACCTCTCAGAGTTTCGCTTTCCTCCTCTTCAAAACAGTGAGCACAACACTACCTTCCTGGTGGGGATGTTGTGAGGATGGAACGAGAAAATGCATGGAAAGCTCCAAGTTCAGGCCCTGGCACACGGCAAGTGCTCGGCAACGTTAGTGACCCCGATATTCCGAGCAGCGCAGCCCCAGCTCTGTGCTGAAGCCGTCACGGGTTCGCCAGGGAGAAACCCATGAGACCATCCAACCACCCCACTGTGGCCAGTGAGACGCCGCTCCACAGCACTCCTTCTAGCGCTTTCCTCCAGCCAAGGGAAAGAGCTAGAAGGTTTAGGGGAGCACAGATTCTGAGGGCTCTGGCTGGGAGGCTTTGAACTTGGGCCCCTGCCCCAGCCTGCCCTCAAGAAAGCAGGTCACTGGGGAGCTCTGGAGACGGAAGCGCCCCTCCCTGGGAACTGCAGAGGCTGGCCCCAAGGGCCACAGCGGGGCGGCAGCCAGAGGCTTTCTGCTCCTTGTCTGGGAATAAGACCAGCAAATGCCCACAAAAATGTTCCACACTTTCAGCAAGCCAAGGAAGTCTGGCTTTTTAAATGGTTTTTTTGGGGGGATAAGGAGGGTTTGGCCGGGTGCAAACGAGCTCCTTCCTCTCCTCAAATGGCTCTTGGGAGGGTACATTTCTGTGCACGCCTCAAGCCAGTCTGTCATCCACCACAGAGCTAAGCCTCACTTCTTCCAGAGGGTGATGGGAGCTAGAATGGGGCCTAGAACCCTGGCCCCAGACACCCAGGGACTGCTCCCTGACGCTGGCTCCACGGATGTCTGCCTCACCAGCGGGCCCGGATTTGGCCACTTGGGCTCCAGCTCAGCCGGAAGCACAAAGAGGAGCTTCTGAGACTCGTCCAGAGTCCCTGGCTGCCTCATCTGGTCCTCCAAGAAGACCTGCTGCTCCCCAAACCTGGTCCCCTCTCTTCTGAATCCAGCAACATAAGTCCAATGGCTGAGGCGGTCGGGCTTGCGCCTGGTCCCAGCCTCTGCTCCTGCCCTGGCCAGCCCACCCCATCCGCTGCCCAGTTGTGTCCCAGGGAGTGAAGCCACCTCTCAGAGCCCCAGCCTCGGCGTCTGTAAACCCAGAACGACCATGATAACAATAACCATCATAATACCTCAATCATAGCATTGTTAGGGCTATTGTGGCTCTCAAATGAGGTAACAGGCATCGGGCCACAGCAACAAAATAGAAACAGCCTAAATGTCCAACACGAGGGATTGGTTACGTGAATCATGCTACACGGAGATAATGGAAACCCTCTCCGCTATCTTTAAAACTATATTATAGGCTGGGTTCAGTGGCTCCTGCCTGTCATCCCAGCACTTTGGGCGGCAGAGGCAGGAGGATCGCTTGAGGCCAGGAGTTTGAAATCAGCCCGGGCAACATGGTAACAGCTCATCTCTACAAAAAAATTATAAAAATTAGCCAAGCATAGCGTTGCATGCTTGTAGTCTCAGTTACTCGAGAGGCTGAGCGGGGAGGATGGCTTGAGTCCGGGAGGTCGAGGCTGCAGTAAGCGGTGATCGCTCTACTGCACTCCAGCCTGGGAGACAGGGGGAGACCCTGTCTCAAAAAAAAAAGAGTAAAAAATAAAATTTTAAACAAAAAGAAAATTTATTACAGATGTGTATTTATTGACAAGATGTTTGCAATATCTTAAGTGAAATATATGAAGTCTCAGGATGCTACTTTTCCATTTTTAAGGTGTATTTGTGCACAGAAAACACAATAGAAGCTTATGCACCAAATATTTGTGGTGGGGTCTGGCACTGTGGTTCACACCTGTGATCCCAGGATTTTGGGAGGCCAAGGCGGACAGATCACCTGAGATCAGGAGTTCAAGACCAGCCTGGACAACATGGTGAAACCCTGTCTCTACCAAAAATATAAAAATTAACTGGGCATTGTGGCACACACATGTAATCCCAGCTACTCAGGAGGCTGAGGCAGGAGAATCGCTTGAACCCGGGAGGCGGAGGTTGCGGTGAGCCGAGATTGCGCCACTGCACTCCAGCCTGGGTAACAAGAGTGAAACTCTGTCTCAAAAGAAAAAAAATTGTGGTCATTACTTCTGAAAAAGCAATTCGTGGATGATTTTGATTTTTTCCTTCTGCTTAAAAATGTATGTTCCACATTTTTACGAAAGAAACATATCACTTTTGCAGTAAGGTTGAAACCTATTTTATTCTAAATATCAAGATAAATGTGTAAAATGCACAGCACAGTTCCACACACATAGTAGGGGCTTACTTGACTCTTTCCTTCCTGGCAGTGATGTTGCAAAGGCCCAAGGGAGCTTGTCTACCAGCCGTGTTAGCTTCTGGAAGAGATGACAGCTGACAGGCTGAACTAAGAGGCAGTTGTGAACTGGGCACTGTGCGACCCTTCCAATTTATACCCACCCTCTCCGGCCACTGGAAGTCACACTTCCCCCTTCCTTGACTATCCTCGTGGGTTTTGTTTGTTTGTTTGTTTGAGATGGAGTTTCACTCTTGTCGCCCAGGCTAGAGTACAGTGACGCCATCTCGGCTCACTGCAACCTCCGCCTCCCGGGTTCAAGCGATTCTCCAGCCTCAGCCTCCTGAGTAGTTGGGATTACAGGCACCTGCCACCACATCTGGCTAATTTTTGTATTTTTAGTAGAGATGGAGTTTCCCCATGTTGTCCAGACTGGTCTCGAACTCCTGACATCAGGTGATCCACCCGCCTTGGTCTCCCAAAGTGCTGGGATTAGAGGTGTGAGCCACCGCGCCTGGCCCTTTCTTGGGTCCTCAGATCCCTCTTCTACTGTGTTGCATGTTGGGCTCTTCCGCTGTTTTCTATTCAGTTGCACCCACCTGAGTGAGCCCGTGGTACTGCAGGCTTGCTGCGGCGTCTCTGCAAGCAGCTCTGCACCCCAGCACCCGGCTCAGGGCTGGGCACTGAGAAGGCAGCCAGGCTCTGTGTGCTGAATTGAAGGGAATGTGTTTGGTGGCTGTCAGTGACTTCGCATCTCAGGCCTGACTCTCATCCTGCTTAGTAGCAGGGCAAAACACGTCAGCTTCGCCAGTGCCACAAACTGGGATCAGATTCTGATGCCATCACCTACTAGCCATGTGGGCTTGGGCAAATCACTCCAACGCTCTAAGCCTCAGGTTTTCCACCCTTAATTATCACCTCTGCCCTCTGGGGTAAAATTAGCACTCCACTGAATAATAAACAGGCTAAATAAGAGAGTAAATACAAAGCCCTTAACACAGTGCCTGGCAAATACTGAATATTCAATAAAAGGTGGCTCCCTGCAGGTTTATATGACCATAAACTTTATCATATGAGCCAGCAGGCTTCTGGGAGGGAAACGAGGAGCTAGTCATCCTCGGGCCTGAGCTGGGTGCCGTGGTGTGCGCTTGTAATCCCAGCTACTCAGCAGGCTGGGTGGTAGGATCGCTTGAAGCCAGGAGTTCAAGACCAGCCTGAGCAACATAACAAACCCCATCTCGAAAAACAACAATAATTATATTAATAACATGTAGTATTAATATAGTATTAATCAATAATTAGTAATACTATTTATTATTGTTATGCCAAGATGACAAGTATAAACTAGGCAGAACCAGGCCAACCTGGACATCTGGTCACCCTGCTTATCCTCTACTTACTACTAGCTCCCTGCAGGCCGGGACCAGCTGGTTCACATCTCACAACCCCCGCCCCCGCCCCACCTGCCTCCTGCCTCTTCCCAGCAGCACCCTAGCCGAGCACCTAGGGGTCTTCTCCTCCCAGGACAGGGGCCCCCTGGAACTGCAGCCTGCCTGGAGCTGGGGAAGGCTCTGAAATGGAGAGATCGCAAGTTCCCATTCCTGCCCCCATGTCCCTGCAGACCCAGGAGCCCTTTAGCGACCCCAGGAGCCTACCGTGAGAGCCGAGTGGGTGGTGCCGGGCTGCCCTGTCTTCCTGAGGAGCAGAGAGGAGTCTGGTGTGGCCTGTGGTCAGCTCAATTCAGCCCCAGCACTGATCAAAGTTCCAGGCAGTGGTTCCTCCCCTCACGTGGCCCCAGAGTCCCAGAATGTCACCAGGGTCACAGGACGGGAGAGGGCCTTGGCAAGGCCTCTGAAGATTACAAAATGACCCTGAACTCCTCCCACCTACAGAGCCCTCGCGGGGCCAAAATCCCACCAAGGTGGCAGGGTTGGCACCTTCAGGGCCCCAGGGACACAGCAAGCCCTAGAGACTCCCGCAGGCGGCTGGGTTGGTGAGGACTGGGATGGGGTCCACGCTCACACCCACCCCTGCGGGCAGAGGCAGAAGCACTGGGAGACTGCCTCAGCCTCAGGCCCGTGGATTTGTTGCTTTGTCTTGTGTTTGTTTAATGAATGAACTCTCTAAACCCTTCCTGAGTTAGAAGGGGGAAAGCTATAGGGAGATGAATTGGGGCCCAATATGGAGAGGAGCGCTCACACACTCAGGGCTGTCCGAGGATGAAAGATGCCGCTTTGGAAGGGAGGGATTTTCCCGTCTCTGGAGATGTGGAACCAGGGCTGCAGGACACGCGAAGTGTGTGTGTGGTGAGTGCGTGCGGGTGTGTGTGAAGTGGGTGTGTGTGTGGGTGTAGGGGTGTGTGGTGAGCGTGGGTGTGGGTGTGGGGGGTGTGTAAGTGGGTGTATGTGAGTGGGTGTAGGGGTGTGTGGGGGGGTGTAGGGGTGTGTGGTGAGTGTGTGTGGAGTGTATAAGTGGGTGTGTGGGTGTGAGTGGGTATAGGGGTATATGTGTGTGGGGGTGTAGGGGTGTGTGGTGAGTGCATGTGTGTGGGTGTGGGGTTTGTGTGTAAGTGGGTGAGTGGGTGTGTGTGTGAGTGGGTGTAGGGGTGTATGTGTGGGGGGGTGTAGGGGTGTGTGGTGAGTGCATGTGTGTGGGTGTGGGGGGTGTGTGTAAGTGGGTGAGTGGGTGTGTGGGTGTGAGTGGGTGTAGGGGTATATGTGTGTGGGGGTGTAGGGGTGTGTAGTGAGTGCATGTGTGTGGGTGTGGGGGGTGTGTGTAAGTGGGTGAGTGGGTGTGTGGGTGTGAGTGGGTGTAGGGGTGTATGTGTGTGGGGGTGTAGGGGTGTGTGGTGAGTTCATGTGTGTGGGTGTGGGGGGTGTGTGTAAGTGGGTGAGTGGGTGTGTGGGTGTGAGTGGGTGTAGGGGTGTATGTGTGTGGGGGTGTAGGGGTGTGTGGTGAGTGCATGTGTGTGGGTGTGGGGGTTTGTGTGTAAGTGGGTGAGTGGGTGTGTGTGAGTGGGTATAGGGGTGTATGTGTGGGGGGGTGTAGGGGTGTGTAGTGAGTGCATGTGTGTGGGTGTGGGGTGTGTGTAAGTGGGTGTATGTGTGAGTGGGTGTGTGAGTGGGTGTGTGAATGTGTATAAGGGTGTGTGTGTGGTCAGTGTGAGTGGGTATGTATATGCGTATGTTGTGTGTGTAGTATGAGTGTGAGAAAATGTGTGATGAGTGGGGGTGGGTGTGTGGTGAATGTGTGTGCTTGTGAGTGGTGTGTGTCGGCGTGATGAATGTGCGTGGGTGTGTGTGATGAGTGTGTGGGGATGGTGTGTGTGGTGTGTGTGGGGTGTATGTGTGCGTGTGTGGTGGGGGGTTGTATATGTAACTGTGTGGTGAATGTGTGTGTTTGGCTGTGTGTGCGAGTCAGTGTGTATATGGTGAGTGTGGATAGGTATGGGGGGATGAGTGTGTTGGGTGTGTGGTGTGTGTGGTGTGTGGTGTGTGTGTGCAGTTAGTGTGCAGTGTGTGGGGGTGTGGTGAATGTGTGTGTGCATGCAGTAGGTGAGTGTGTCGGGGTGTGTGTGGTGAGTGGGTACTGGGCCCCGTGCCGGGGGTGGTGGAGAATGAACAGACACGAAAGACAAAGACAAACAGAGAACATGGCGGCCGCGCCTAGAGCCCCCGCCTCACTTTATTTATACTCCATAAACCCCACGTCAGCAAAAATAACACAATGCAAAACAAACTTTCTGCACCCAGATATAACCTTCTGCTTAGTTCCTTGTCTCTAAGCTCTTTCTTATTTTGTCTGCCTTCTTGGCGCCTACTCGAGTTCATTAAAAGTTCGACTAGAGATACTGTCCTTGACTACTGGAGTTCATTGAAAGTGCAACTAGCTAGAGATACTGTCCTTGAGCCTTATCTATTCTCAGCATATTATTTTCAATGGCCCCTGCAAGTGGGTGTGAGTGTGCAGTGAGTGTGGGTGTCTGTGGGTGTGTGGTGAGTGGGTGTGTGCAGGGAGAGTGTGTGGGAGTGTGTAGGTGTGTGAGTGTGCATGTGTGTGGTGAGTGGGTGTGTGTGAGTGTGCACTGAGCGTGTGGGTGTGTGGTGGGTGTGTGAGTGTGCACTGTGTGTCGATGTGTAGTGAGCATACAAGTGGGTGTGAGTGTGCACTGAGCGTGTGGGTGTGTGGGGTGTGTGGTGGGTGTGTGAGGGTGCAGTGTGAGGCTGTGTGGTGTGTGTGGTGAGTGGATGTGTGTGTGTGCATGCAGTAGGTGAGTGTGAGTGCATCGGGGTATATGTGTGTGGTGTGTGGTGAGTGGGTGTGTGAGTGTGCACTGTGAATGTGAGGGTATGTGGGGGTGTGTGGTGAGAGCATAGAAGTGGGTGTGTGTGAGTCTGCAGTAAGTGTATGAGAGTGTGTGGTGAGTGGGTGAGTATGCACTGAGCGTGAGAGTGTGTGTGTGTGGTGTGTGGTGAGTGGGTGTGTGTGCAGGAGGTTTGTGTGTCGGGGTGTGTGTGGTGTGTGGTGAGTGGGTGTGAGTGCACTGAGTGTGAGTGTGAGTGTGAGGGTGTGTGGTGTGTGGTGCGTGGGTGTGTGAGTGTGCACTGTGTGTCGATGTGTAGTGAGCATACAAGTGGGTGTGAGTGTGCACTGAGTGTGAGAGTGAGGGTGTGTAGGTGTGTGCTGAGAGCGCAGGAGTGGGTGTGTGAAGGTGTGCAGAGTGAAGGGGTGACCTGGACGAGCAAATCTAAGATCGTTTCAGTGCCAGGAGTCTACCATTTAAAGCAGACTGATGGCTTTTTCACTCATTGCGTGGTATTTTTCTCACGCTTTTTATGAGTGCAAAATAATGTTTCTTTTGAACGTGAGCTGATTGCATCAGCCAAACTGCAAAGGTCTAATAGGGCGTGGCAAGGAAGTGCGTTTCAGTGGCGATATACCACCAATGCACCTGGCAGAGGACAGCAGGAGCCTCTCGGACGGAGAAAGGAGGTGAACAACGTGTGCCCAGCTCCCCCTTGGCGGCCCCCAGGCTGGCAAGGGCGGGACAGTGGCTGGGAAAAATGGCTTGCGTGGGGGCACTCACAAGCAGGCCTGGGAAGAGCCTGGCACTGCCCCGTACTCAAGGTTCTCAAGCCATCCACACTCACCTCCTGCAACACCGTTTGTCCATTGGTCAACATGGCCTGGTGAACAAGAGAAATTTGGCATTGGGCAGATCTGGGTTTGAATTCTGACTCTTCAACTAACTAGTCAGTCCTTAGACAAGTGATTTAATCTCTACAAGCCTCTGCATTCTCGTCTGCAGAATGGGTGTGGCAGAAGGCCTGGGGAGGTAAGAGAGAGAGAGAGAGAGCGTGTGTGTGTGTGGTGTGTGTGTGTGTGTGTGTGTAGGGTGAAACATCTGTGGAAGGGGACTTGCATTAAAAATTCCAAGGATTGGCCAAGCAAGGTGGCTCACGCTTGTAATCTCAACACTTTGGGAGGCCGGGCAGATCACGAGATCAGGAGATCGAGACCATCCTGGCCAACGTGGTGAAACCCTGTCTCTACTAAAAATACAAAAATTAGCTGGGCGTCGTGGTGCATGCCTGTAGTCCCAGCAACTAGGGAGGCTGAGGCAGGAGAATTGGTTGAATCCGGGAGGCGGAGGTTGCAGTGAGCCGAGATCGCACCACTGCACTCCAGCCTGGGCAACAGAACGAGACTCCGCCTCAAACAAACAAATACAACAATCCAAGGATTTTCTGAAAGAGAAAGGATGGAGATTCTAATTCCTTTCCCCATTATCCAAAATTCCAGAAAGCTGTTTGCGTGTACTGAGGTTCAGTGGCTAGGGAAGGACCAAGCCCCGCGCCGCTCATTGAAGGGGCCCAGCCCTGTAATATGGCGAACATGACTGACCCCTGTCGGGCTTAATCTCCTAAGACAGGCTTCCACCTGGCAGAAGGGATCTAAGGTGCTAGAAGAGTCCAGGTAAATATGACTGGAAGCCCTTTTCCTGGGTGTAATCGTGGGATAAAGGGACAGGGACAGCAGATCACCCCTCTCTTAACTGCTGGGCCTGCACCAGCAGCTGTGGCACCCCTGGAACCCAGAGGCCTGAGGGAGTTCTGGGGATGCCTGGACACTTGGAGGGAGTCACCTTCCTTCAGACAGTGTCGCCTGAGAGCCTGGAACTTCCTGAGCCTGGTGCTAAGTACTTATCGGAGACCAGAGGTGTGCAAGCTAGTCCTGCCACCTGCCTGCGTGTATGTGTGTGTGTGCATACACGCGTGTGCTTTGAACAAATGCTGACTGAATGTCAGTGCCTTCCTGGTGGCATAAAAGAACTAGCCTGGGAGCCTGAGGCCTGGGTTGCAGGGCTGGCTCAGCCACTGGCTTACTGGGTGACTATAGGATCTTCATTTCCTGTCTTGAGCTCCTTTTCCTCATCTGTAAAATGGGTTGAACTGATTCTTCAGGTCTTTTCCAGTCACGGTGGCCTATAGATACCATTTGTTATTTTCTTTTTGGTCCCTACTCATTTTCTTTTTCTTTTCTTTCTTTCTTTTTTTTTTTTTTTCTTTTTCTTTCTTTTTTTTTTTTTTTTTTTGGAGATGGAGTCTCGTGCTGTCTCCCAGGATGGAGTGCAGTGGCGCCATCTCGGCTCTGCCTCCCAGGTTCAAGCAATTATCTTGCCTCAGCCTCCCGAGTAGCTGGGATTACAGGCACACACCACTATGTGCAGCTAATTTTTGTATTTTTAGTAGAGACGGGGTTTTGCCATGTTGGCCAGGCTGGTCTTGAACTCCTGACCACCCACCTTGGCCTCCCAACGTGCTGGGAATACAGGTGTGAGCCACCGCACCTGGCCTCCCACTCACTTTCCAAAGGCCTATTCTCAGCCCAGAATCTGCTTTCTGTGAGGATCTGTCCAGTTCAACCTTGCACAAACATAGCAAGAGCAGAATCCACAGGTGTGAGATCCCCTACCCAAGATGTCCATAGAGAACACACACAGCCCATGTAAACTATTTATTGTTGATTCTGTACACCAAATGTATTACAAGCAACATCCAGCAGAAGACAGACCCCCAACCCTGCCCACCAGGGCTCACACTCTACAAAACCCTGAGGGCCTAGAAATCTCTAAATGCATCGCCAAGCACTGGGGCTGATTTGCAGTAATTCTCTAAGCAAGGCAAACATGATCTACTTTTGAAGGCAGCATGAAGGCACAGGGTTGCTGAGAACAATCTCTCCTTAAGAGAAGAAGAAACCTGGGGCGGAAGGAGTTTTACCCGAAGTGGCTTGCCAGCCCACCCTCTCGGAACCACAGCAGTGGCTTCCTTCCCAAGGCCACCACTGCCTTCCCAACAACCCGGAACCAGCTCTGACTGTGGGATCTGGGACAGAATCTTTTGAGTGGTTTACAGCTAAAAGCTAGGATACATCTAACATCTGTCGACCAACTCTGGTTCCCGAGTTATCTCTAGCTGTCTGTTCTCTGTAAACTTCCTGAGTTTGGAAATTCTTTCCCAACAGCTTTACGTTGGCATCTGAAAGGTTGTGGAAATTGTATCCATGAAAAGTTCTAAGAGCTCTCCTATCTCTAAATTCTAAGGAGGAAGAACAATATACGTACAGCCCAATTCCCATGAGAGGGACCAGCTATTCTATTCTTTAAGGGGTGGATGAGTTTATTTTTTCCTGTAGTTACAAAGCTTTTGATCTATATGGTGCCAAGTGAGGTTCCAATGACCAAGACTTTGGAGAGCAACAGGGGAACGGCTTCCATTTTCTTTGGTTTAATGACGAGCCAAGACAAGCCATGAGCTCTTGTAAAAAGTTCGAAGAGATAAATAAAACTCCCAGCCTATTGAATACCATGCAGAAGAGCAAGTGCCTCTGTACCCCATCACAAGCTGGTAGAGGTGGCACTCCTACCGCAGGGGTGCTGAGGGCTAGAGAGAGAATCCACACCCAATGCTTTGAAGGGTACCTGTGCACAGTAAGCCCTCTTAAAAAATAGTGGTTCTCATTGGCTTTTGTTGTCTTTTCTCCAACACTGACTCCCAGCTCCCAATCCAGATGGGCATGGGACTGTCAAGGAGCTGTAAACAGAGGGGAAAAGTGCACTGAACTCTGTACCCTACTCCAGCTTTCTGGGGGACCAGCCGGCTCATTCCAACCCTGAGAATTGAGCAAATGCATCATCCTGTTGGAAAGGAGACTCCACTCAGTTTTTCTTGTAGTTCCCTAGCCAGGCAACATGGTGCAGAGAGGTTGAAGGGCCCACTGAAGAAAAGGAGGCCCAATGGCTCCATCCAACTACTCTGATGGGAGAAAGAAAGAGGCAAGAGGTTCACATAAGGGGGCCCTTACCCCTCACCTATGGTACTCCTGGGTGGTGTCCTCTGAGGACAGAGGCCCTCAGGTCAGCCTCTGGGCTGGAGAGGAAGGTGTTCCAATGTCATGGCTACTGCCAGGAATACCAGGGGTTCTGGGTTAAGATTGGCAGGGCCCACTGGATGAGGAGGCCTCCCACGTCTCTCCAGTCCTGGCCCACTTGTGCCTATGCACAGAGACCACTTGTGCCTATGCACAGAGGCCACTCACAGGAGCACCCAACAGGTCTGGAGACGAGGAATGTGGGCAAACCCATGCTTCCTATCTGGAGGGGTACGGGCTGGGCTGTCCCTGTTGGCACAGCAGGCCACCATCAGTGGGTGACGCTCATGTGCCATGCTCTGGGCTCACTTCCTGTTGGCCCTGGCAAGGCTTGGTGCATGTCCTCCAGGTACTACCAATAGTTTGGAAATGCCCTGGGGACCCAGATTTGTCATGGGGAGATGACATCTCTTGTCTCTAACTGGCCTCATCTCTCCTAGTTCCTTGGGACAGAGGGTGAAAAGCTACAAAGTGCCCTAGAGTTTGCAAACATCCCTCTGGACCCTTTTTGTGCAGGAAGTGGAAGGGAAACGTGGCCAGCGCTGTGCTCCGATTCTGGGGGATGTCACAGTGTCTTGCGGAGCGGGGAACTAGTCAGAGCCCGTCAGGATTGGTGTTGGATTTCCAAGTCCCCGCGGAGTCAGCCGAAGTTCTTTCCTGGGCAGACATGGAGACCCGAAATTCTCCATTTCACTGTAAACTGGGCCAGTTGTCCGGAGAAAGCCACATGTTGCCATGAGCCTAACTTCTTGAGCGCCATGTGAATATGTTTGTAGCAGGAAGGCCAGAGAAAGCAGGCATTCGTGTGACTGTGACTCGAGGAGGAGAGTAACACTGGAGCAAACAACTCAACTCCTAACCAGACCACATGCAAGAGGAGCTCCAGGGAGCCCCCAGACCCAGTGTGACCTGCCGTTGTACCCCCACATTGCCTGCTGTAAGTGAGATGCTGAAGTTTAGCGGCCAGCTGACTGTGATGCTGACGGAGAATTTTACCATATTAGAAAGACACTGGATTCCGTTACACTTGGTTTTCAATTAAAGGATCTCATCTCTGAGCTATTTCACTTCCCCTAAGTGAAGAATGAAAATTAAAAACAGATACAGGCATGTCATGCCCATAAAAGGCTCCAGGCGGAGGGGCCTCCGATGAGCCACAGACAGCTTGCTGGTAGGGAAGGGGGTGTGGCTGCACGGACCTCTGCAGATCGGATGCTTCTGACCTGGCCAGCCAGGGTGCCCCAGGTTTCAGGGTCTCCAGATTTAATCAGATCTCCTGTGCAGGCTGGAGTCTCCCACCCTGTCCACACCCACATATTCTCCTCCACCCCTGGCCACTGGGCCTTTGCACAGGCTGGCTGTGGGGACACCGTCCTGGCTCACGGGGAGCAGGTCCTAGGTAAGTCCATCTCCAGAAGCCCCGGTCTCCTCTGGGAAAAGCCCAGGATGGGGGATATTGGTGATGCTCTGTGTCTGGGTCTGAATGCTGATTACACACGTATGTTCAGTTTGTGAAAATCCACCAAGCTGTACCCACTTTTCTGCACATACGCTTCAATTAAAAATTTTAAAACAAAACTCTAGGGGTGAACACAAGGACCCCAGGCACCAGATTTCTTTCTCTATCCTGTACCAATAAGCTGATTTTAATGTTTTTAGAATTCCAAAATCCTACATGATTTCATTCCTTAAAGGGCTAAAGTTTTCAAAGCAAAGTTTGCCGTTTGGAAAGATCCTTCTCTAAAAGGCTGAGCTTGCTGTGCTGGGGTCTTCCTTCCTTTTCCAGATAAAAATCACAAGTGAGATGCTGATGACGGCTCTGTCTCCAGGAACTGAGCGGCATGATTTTCCTTCTCTCTTTCACAGCATCTCCAAAATCAGGCTGCTTGACGGCTCCTAAGAAACCAGTTAAATGGTTTGAAGTCTTCTTTGAGGAGAGAACTCACCCTGCCTTCAGGAGCAGAAAACCAAGGGGAGAACTTTCATTTGAGGGGACATGCTGGGTCAAGCCATAGCACAAACAAGAGGAACAAAAGAAGGAAATCAACTTACATAATACTTAGGTGAGAGGGGCTATCTCGGCGGAGAACTATTCCCACGAAGTGAGCAGGCTGTGGACTAACTGAGTCTACAGAAGCCAGGAAGGGGCCTGGGCGCAGGGAAGGCTGTTCTTGGAGGACAGGTGGGGAGGATTTGGAGGAGGAGCCCTCTTGAAGGAAGCCCAGGAGATATGAATCAGAAATCCCCAGGGCTTTTGCCATGGCCAGTTGAATCTATCTTCCTGATTGTACGAAGGTCCGGCACGACCTGCTTCTCTAAGGGAGAATCAGGCAGGTCAGGAAGAGGTAGGCGCACCTTTCTCTAGGGCCAGAAAGAATAATCACGGGAAAGCTCCACGGACCCAGGGGTGGAGGCAGAAAGATGAAGTTCTCAGGTCCTCCAGTCCCATCATTCCCCAGCCCTGCTCCAGCCTGCCTCTTTAACACTCGTTGGGTGCCTTCATCTGCATCAGGACGGCTTGGCTTCTCTTCTTGCAGCAGCAACAGCCGATGCAGGCAGCCAGGGAGCAGGCCAGGGCAACAATGCCAATGACAATGGCGGCAATGGCCAGCCCGCTCTGGGCCTGGGTCATGCCCCAAACGCTGCGGTCATCAGTGACCTGAATGGTGGTCAGATCGGTGTAGTCTTCCACAGGGCTGGTTAGCTCAGTGGTAGAAGAGATGGATGTGGTGTCAGGATAACTTGATGTGTCTGGGTACCATGACGTTTCCGGATAACTAGGCACCTCAGGGACATGGACACTCGGAACAGCAACGTTGACATTGATGATAATGAGGGACTGGCCTCGGACATTGGCTGGGCTGAAACACACAGGTACAGTGTCCGTCCCTAACCTAGGCTGGTTGAGCAGGAGCCAGTTGCGGAGTGGAAGGATGTCTGAGTCACACCTCCAGGGATTGTCATACAGCCGCAGCTCACACAGTTTCCCCAGGTGATCGAAGATGCCAAGGGGCAAGTTCTCCAGCTGGTTGTTCTGCAGCTGGATGGTCATGAGGCCATTGACGTTGGCAAAGATATTTCCTGGGAGCTGTCTGAGGCGGTTGTTCTGCAGGGAGATATTCTGCAGGTTGGCCAACATGCGGAAGACGTTCCCGTCCAGGTCCTGCAATGCGTTGGTGTGGAGGGACAGCTCCCGAAGCTCCGTGAGCCCGTTGAAGGCACCCGGGGAGATGAAGCTGATCTGGTTGCGGCTAAGAATCAGGACCTGCAACTGGCGGAGGTTGCTGAAGACATTGTCGGGTAGAGAAGTGATATGGTTGTCATAGAGCCAAAGCTCCCGCAGGTTGGGCATGGGCCCGAAGATCCCCGGAGAGAGCTCCTTCAGGGAATTCCCAAAGAGGGTAAGACGGTTGAGCTGGGGCAGCTGCATGAAGATGCTGGGCGGCAGCTGGGAGATGTGGTTGTTGGACAGGTAGAGTCTCTGGAGGTTGTGGTTGTTGCGGAAGAGACCAGGGGAGAGCAGCCCGATCTGGTTCTGCTGCAGAGCCAGTTCCTGCAGGTTGACAAGCCCATCAAAAGTGCCCATGGGGATATCCGTGAGCCTGTTCTCATAGAGCCGGAGGACCTGGAGGTTGCCCAGGTGCTGGAAGACCCTAGGTGAGATGTGGGTGAGGCTATTCTTGCCCAGATTGAGCTTCGTGAGTCCCACCAGGTGGTCGAAGGCTCCGTCGGGTATGTATTCCAGGTGGTTGCCATGCAGCTGCAGCTCCTTGAGGTTGCTGCACTGGGAGAAGTGGGCCGGCTGGATCTGCACCAGCTGGTTACTGGACAGAAGGAGTGACTCGAGGCTGTCCAGGCCCTGGAAGAGGCCGATGGGCAGAACCTGCAGCTTGTTGTTGGCGAGGCTGAGATAGCGCAGTGAGCCCAGGTTTCGGAAGGCCCCGGGCATGATGTGTGACAGTTCATTCTTCTCAATCCTCAGGGCGATGAGGGCTGAGATATTGAGGAACGGGGACTCACTGAGTTCAGTGATGTGTGTGTTGAGGATCTGCAGGCTCATGGCGTTCCAGGGCAGAGGAGTGGGTACGGCCACAATGCGTGCCCCGGTGCACTCCACCTGGGAGGCCCTGGAGCAGGTACACTCACTAGGGCAGCCATAGTAGGCCAACCCTGCACCCCAGGCTTGGCAGCCCACCAGCAAAAGGAGATAATGCTTCAGTGGCATAGCCTCTGCAGGGGGAGAGAGCACACGTTAGTCAGGGTCCCCTAACCAACACTGGCAAGTTTTAAGCCAACATCAACTTGCAGTGCCAACGCTGGCTTGGCTTTGAACCCCATCATCACATGCTGAATTCATGCTCCATCTGCTCTGGCCAGCAAACCTCTGCACCTCTGCCCCTGCCTTTCTGCTTCCATGTCTTTGCCCAGGCAATTCTCCCTACCTGGAGTGCACCTTGTCCTTATACAAAGTTGTCCCATGCTTCCAAGTCCAGCTCCAGGGCAATCACCTTTAGGACACTGCCCAGATTCCATGAGTCAATCAGTTACCCTTCCATGAAGTCATCTTCCCAGTCTCCATCATTGGCCATGCCATGGTGGCCTTGGATGGCATTCACTGTGTCCCTGTCTGTCTCCTTCCCCAGCCAATATTCTTTCCATGGACAAGGAATTCATCTTTCATCCCTACAGGTTCTTAGGGCAGGAACTATATCTTATGCATCTTTGTATCCCTCACATCATCTGAATGTGCTGGTTAAACACAGCCTTGTCAGGAGGAACACGGAGACAATGGGAACAAATAAATAGGCCTGAACCTGGGGGAAGATGGTGAGGCCACAAACACGCTGGCCTGCCGGGAGGTGCAGCAGCAGCAGAGTTAGGACCACAGAGCTAGGATCTGCCTGAAAGACTACAGTGGAAGCAGCTCTTCCTCACCCTCGCCTGGACCTGCCCCGCCCAGCCCATGACCACCAACCATCACTTAGCCATCTGTTAACCCTTTCACCTGTGCTTCATCTAGGTCGAATTCAAACCACCCTCCCAGGAAAAGGAAATGACGTGTCTGCACCACGTCCTGCCTTGCTGGGAGAGGCTGCTGTGGCTTAGCTGACGCCTGAAGCTAGTCTTGTGGGTATAAGTCCCACTTTCCACAAGAAACACTGCAGTGTCCTTGAGTCAGTTTCAGAAAACCTACTGAGATGTACTTTGAGCTAAAAGATGGTAGGTCAGATGTTCTGAAATGGAGGTAAGTTCATGGAAATGTTGGTGTTTGAAATCACTGATGACAATGACATCTATAACTCTGTGTGTGTGTGCGCGCACGTGTGTGTGTAAAATGTAGAGATATGGGACATGGGTGCCGGTCCCTATATGAATATTTAAGGATCACCAGCAGTTTCACCTTGAATGAAGCTTGAGGCCTGCCAGCTTCAGCTCCCTCGTGTGTGAAGAAGGGATAGTAACTCCTGCCCCACTCTTGGGGCTGTTGTGAGGAGCGAATGGGGAAAGGATGCAGGGCCATCCCGGCCAGTGCTGTGCAAATGCGTGCCGTTGTCCCATGCTTGTCCACAGCATGGACCCTATAGACTCCTAAAGTCAGGAGGGCCTCAAAGTGCTTCTGGTCTTGGCATCCGTAGTCAAGGGACTAAGAATTTCTGTGTATATGTGAAAGTATCTCCAACTTCCACCAAAGGTTCAAAGATCCAAACTCCCGGAAGATTCAGCAGTCACTGCTGGCCACTCATTTCCATCACTTTATGGGGATGCAAGAAGCAAGGAAAGGCCTCTGAGCTTAAAGTCCAGGTCTCCAGACCCCTAGGGAAGTACTTCGAGTGTTAATGCTATGCCTCCCTTTCCATGAGCAAAATTCCTGAGTCAGAGAAAGGAATTTCAAATGATGGCATAGAAGCCATCAATGGTTGGGTAACGAAGGTATTTATCTGGTCTCTGTTTGTGGCTCTGAATTCATGGGGTCTGGAACCTGGCCCACATCTCAGAGTAACTCAGGCTTCCCAATTTGGCCTCAGCCCCACGCATCCCTTCCCTGCCCTTCCCCAACAAGCTTACTCTGAGATAAAAACCTAAGCCCATTCCCCAACCACACAGACCTTGAATTTTTTTTTTTTTTTTGAGACAGAGTCTGTCCCCCAGGCTGGAGTGCAGTGGCACAATCTCTGCTCACTGCAACCTCCACCTCCCAGGTCCAAGCCATTCTCCTGCCTCAGCCTCCTGAGTAGCTGGGATTACAGGCGCGTGCCACCACACCTGGCTAACTTGTATTTTTAGTGAAGACAGGGTTTCACCATGTTGGTCAGGCTGGTCTCAATCTCCTGACCTCGTGATCCACCCGCCTCGGTCTCCCAAAGTGCTGGGATTACAGGCGTGAGCCACCGCGCCCAGCCGAGACCTTAATTTGTTTATTTGTTCACAGCCTATGCAAGCCCTGACCTGTCATACTTTTCCGTTAAGAACTTGACTAAGTATATAGAACAATGGAAATAAGAAAGGAAAAAGAATACCTGTCCAATGGCATCTAGATGCAAAGGAATGGGGCCAGATTACGCTAGGGACATATCTAAAAAAATAAATTTATATCGATAAATGTCAGGTCCAGAAGCTGACAACAGAAAATGAGCTGCCTAAAGAGAGTGCACAAAAAAAAAAGTGGCTCAATATTCACCCTAGGAGAAGACTTAGGACTTTTTACTAACAACAACAAAGGAAGGAGGCTGCCCACAAAAGCTAGTGTGGTCTGAGACTGGATTAATAGAAGTATCACATGTAGAAAAAAGGAGGTGATGGTCTCACCCTACACTGTCCTGACACGGCCACACCTATAGTGCTGGGCTCAGTTCCACTCTGACCTTCAAAAGGCTAATGACAAACTGACCTCCTGAAGAATTCTAGAGGATGGTGAGGGGGTCTAGAAAGCAAGACGTCTGAGCATCCATTGAAGGGACTGTGTCAGCACCCTAAGACATGGTGAGAAAAAAATTAAATTAAAATTAAAGTGAAGGAGCTGTGGATGAATAAATAACCAGAGGCAGAGATGCTGTGAGGAACCATAGTCACTTTTCTAGCATCCCTGAAGGGCTGCCATGAGATACGGAAAGAACCCGGCTCAGTGTGGCTCCAGAGGTCAAACAGGTGTGGAAGTTATAGAGGAGCAGATTTCAGTTCACCACGGAAGACAGCCTATCCAGAGTCAAAATGGGCAACCTCACAGAGGAGTAAGCTGTCACCGGAAGCAATCCAGCAGAGGCTAAAGCAACCACTTGGTAAGCCAGCTGTAGAGAAGATTCTCATGCCTGGTAGGGCATTGGACTGGAAGACAACTGGTGGCCTGTCCATTCCTAAGATCTTAGGATTCTAAGGCTGAGTTCCAGGGCATGAGAAAACAATCTGTCCACCAAGACAACGGTGCCTGTGCTCTTAGGCGTCTGTGTGGGCAGTGGGTATTTGCCCATCTCTTTGCTGGAAGTGTATGTGAGATATTTACTGCCTGGGCTGACGTACAAAAGGTGGAGCTTGAAATGCTCCTGGAGACAAGCTAGCTGGCGCTTATATTTGATATACACTCATATACCCAACGTGCTTCAAAACGGTGTCACAGCCCAAGTGTCAGAGACTAAATTAAGTGCACGTCACCTGGCCAGCCCAGGGCAATCTTGAGTTTCCCATCTATAAATGGCAGTGTAGGACGAGGCACCCTCTGAGGACCCATCTTTATGTGGCTTTCTCTGAGTCTGCACTCCCCAGCTGGGGAGGGGCATCAAGCCAGTCCAGGAAGGGCTTGTACCAGGGGAAGGTGCCTCTTGACCTGGGAGGACTGCAGAGATAATTCCCTACGGGAACAGGGCCACCACTGTCTAAAATGGACCACACTCAGCACGACAAATATTGCAAGAATTTGCAGATTTTCCTCTTTATAAATCCTCACATCTGCAAAGCCCACCCCAGCACCACATGCAGCAGTTTCCTGTTTTCCAGCACTTTTGACTGCTGCGGCTGGCGCCCAGGGCTCCACAGGACCTCCAAAGAGCTCCCCTCAAACCCAGCTGCAAAGCCCGCAGGGGAGGGAGGGGCCACAGAACCGGGACGGACAGCTGGGCCCTTGGATTCTCAGCGCATGGTGCCAGCTCACGCAGTGGCCGCAGCCTCCAGGAGCCCGGCACATGGAGGCCTAATAGCCCACGCTGCCTGGTGCCGCTTGGCAGCTATGACAGACGGCGGTTAAAGGGCCACAAAGCTGCCCTAATTATAACTTCTCCAGGCAGCCGAGAGCGTCCTCAATCACTTCAGTGACTCAGTCCAGCCCCTGTCCAGCTCCTGGGAAGGGGGGATAGCCTGGCGTCTATCACTGGCCCATGAAGTCAGCAAGCCGAGCAGACAAACCGAAGGACAGCCTGACAGCTCACCTGGGCGCTCTGATGCAGTCCCTCCCCGTGAGCAGAAGCGCACGAACCAGGGCACTCTGGCTTCGGGTCTCAGCAGAAGCACCGTGACTCATGAGCAAACACATAATTAGCCTCGAAGCCCTGGGCTTTGTTGGTTGGTAGGTTGGGACGTTTTTAGTTTAATATCATCATTCACATTCCCTGAACACGAGGTTCCCTGGAAGGAGACTCCTTATTTTAATGCCACAGAGCATAACTTTTGCAGGCAGCCTGGAACACCAGCATTCCACTCTGGTTGACACTAAGTTGAAGTGTGAGCCTAGGGCAATTCGCCAGGCCTCAGTTTCCCCTTCAGTAAAGACTTCCAAGGGCCCTTGGAGCTCTGCTATCTTCTGATGTGAGGCAGGAAGGAAATTTGGCCTGAAGCCCCTCATGCTCCTCACTTCTTTTCCGCAGAGGACCTGCTGGACCTCCAGCAGGGCCGCCCGGCCTGGCTCCAGCTTCGTGCTGAGGCCTGAGGAACCCGTGCCCATCTTTTCAGGTTCACCTGCCTCCAGGTTTCCCAGCCAGGGCAATCCCACTCAGTAATCAGCATGTCTGCACGCAGCCAATACCTGTTGCCTGGAACCCAGGGACCGGGAGGGGCCTCTGGGAGCTTCTGGTCCTGCCCCTCCCAGTGCACCCGGGGAAACTGAGACCCAGAGAGGGGCTGTCTCTCCCTGGCCTCTGCCTTCTCCCCACAGAGGGCTACCCAGTCGTGGCCTTGTCTACAGAGAGATGTCACCCAACCAGCCTAAGGGCTCCCAAGGAAGATGTCAGGCTTGGAGCAGCCAGGGTCTGTCCCCACTGCCCACAGCAGGTGTTGTCCTCAATCACGTGCTCATGGGGGCTCAGGCTGGTCGGTCTGCCTGAGAGGCTTGGCCTGAAGCTCAGGCCTCAGTGCCTCCAGACCTCCCCATCTCACCAAACATCCCCTCTCCTGGGGCAGCACATAAAATCGCCTGACTTGTTTAACAGAACTGACCTCATAGCGTTGCTGCTGTGAGGATTAAATGAGTTAATGCATGTGAAGCACTTGGGTGAGTTCTTGGCACAACGTGAGGACCCAATAAACGTTTGTGGCAATTGTTATTTTTGTTGTTGGGTAAAATCAAAATCTCTGGAGACTCCACCCACAGAGATCCTGATCCCTAGGTCTCAGTGGGGCGCAGGATTCTGCATGTTTTACAAACTTCCCAAATGACTCCAATGCAGGAGTCCACAGAACATGCTCAGAAACACCACGTGAGGTCTAGACTAGCCGAGAACCCAGGCTTGGACCTTTCGTCGCTGACCGCTGAGAACAAGAGGACCCAGCATGGGAGAGGCCGCAGGTCCTGCCACAGGCCTGGCCCCACCCTCTACCAATATTTCTCTCTGCATCCCCATTAGGAACTGTGGTTTGTGCTGAGTTGAACCTGGCGATAGAAGCTGCTTCCAGAAACGGTACTTACAGCCTGGAGCATCAGAGGTGCAAGAGCTTTCTGAGTGCACCTAGTCAAACTGTCTGCTCATTTTGTAGCTGGGAAAGCTGAGGGGGTCCCCAGGCGGAGGGGACTTGCCCAAGGTCACACAGTCCGTTAGAGACTTCTGACACCCGATCAGGGCCCCTCACTACAGAGCTTGGCGAACCCCTGAGCCTCATCACCGGGATTCGGGACCTTGTCAACCACACGTCTGGCAGCGCCTGGGACTGGGGAGGAGGTGGTTTTGCGCCCCCCAGCGTAAATCAACTGAGGCTCATACAATCCACCTTCCGCCTGCCCAGCATGATTCGCCAAGGGCAAGTGCTTCTACCGACTACCAGGCTGTGTGGGTTCAGGGATTCCTTCTTTAAGGCTGCTCTGATGCCAGTGTTTGTTCAGTTCCACCTGGGTCTCCTGGAGGACTGTAGGGAAGGGAGGGAAGGGACGGGGGGTCACCAGAAGGGGTTGACCCCTGTAATCTCAACAACAAGGCTGGAGATGGAGTCAGGGCTGCAGATGGATTTGTGATGAGGGGTGTGTGGATTTGAAATTGGGACAGCTGCACCTTGACCTGTGTCTCTGCTCAAATGTAGAGGCAGGACCTGGGGCCGAGGTTACAGGCCCCTGATTTGGGAATATTCCACCCCAAACAGAAAGCATCCTTGAACTCCGAAGCCAGACTGGCCACACCCTCACCCTCACCTTGATCAAGTGGGGAAGCCCACCTCTCATCTCTCACAGCCCTTCAAAGCCAAAATGTTGCTTATTGTTTTAAAAAAGAAAATCGGTTAAAAAGCGCAATTCCTTTCCAGCCCTTCTGTTGGGGATCCTCCCAGGTTTGGCTTCCTACAGAGGCCAGAGCAGGACTGTCATTAGCCTGGCAAGGGTGGCAGGAGACACTGACAAATTGCCCAGCAGAACAGGGAGAACTGCCCAAGAGGGCTCTTATGAGACTAGCCACGATCTACAAACAGCCCCCTTCTCAGGTGGGCACCTGGGATCCCAAAATAGAGAGAAATGGATCCGCCCCTGATCCAAAAACAGCATCGGAAGCAGATTCTAATTTCTGTGTCCCGAAGCCAAGAGAGGGCATGAAATCTGAAGCAGCAGTGACTCTTTCGTGGTCAGGATTCAGGGCAGCAAATTGTCCATGTGTGATCACAGTCTGCTTACTGGCACGACTGAGTTGGGGTGGCTTCTCCCCCACCTCTTCTTATTTCTCCATGGCTGGATCTACTCCTATCCTCACCTCACCACCCCTCCATTTACTGAGCAAGCTAAGCGAGTGTTCCCTAGCCTGGGGAAGAAGCTTCCACGACCTGACTTTCTGCGGAATCTATCCAGAACTTTCCCCTGGCCCCGACCCCTCTCACATGCCTGCCTCATCACTGCTGAGCCCGCCCAGCTGACTCAAGACCACAGACAAATTGGACTGTCTGGCCCTGAATTTACCCCAGATGTTCAATCTATGCAGAACGAAGGAAGTGCCAGCCATTAGAGAACTTCTAAATTAAGGAGCCAGTGCACCAGCACATTTGAGAGCTGCCCGAGATAAAGTGATGTATCCCAGATAACCTCAAAGGAGAAGCTGGCACGTGGCAGACAGGCACCCGGCACCTGCAGCTGGAGCACACGTGTCGTCCCAGAGAGAGTGCAGCTGCACCAAGGGGATGCACTGGGCCTGGGAGGTGGAATGGCTCTTGCACTTTGGCAGGGGTGGGAGAGTCTTGAAAGTTCTGGTTTTCCACAGTTGGTTTCTTGGCCCCAGGTCCTGCCTCTACATTTGAGCAGAGACACAGGTCAAAGTGCAGCCATCACAATTTCAAATCCACACGCCCCTCATCACAAATCCGTCTCCTGCTCTGACTCCCTGCTCAAAGCCACCAGGCTCCACAGAGGCCGACACTTCCAGCAGAAGAGAGGGGAAACTGCCGGCATAGTGTCCCCTAAGCCACACGGTTAGAGCCCGAACAACGCTGAGCCCATGTCTGAATTCCAAACTGGAACTGCAAACCAGGGACCGGCACATCTGCTGAAGTCACACCTGCAGGAATTACACGTCTGTGTAAAGAAGACAGCTCTCTTGCCTGGGAAATCCCCATGAAGGAAAGTCTTGGGCAGACCCAAATGCGGGGCAGACCACTGGGGGCCCCCAGGGTAAGTGCCAGGAAAGACAGCACAGGCTCAAATAATCTGAGCCTTAAAAAGAAAAGTTCTTCCCCCAGTGGATCTAGATTCCAGAAAGGTCAATCCAGTGACAAGCGGGTGATAATTTCGTCCACTTTCAGCCCACCTTGCTGGTCTCAGACATCTCAGCACCCCAGGATGACATCACGAGCTGCTCAGGGCAAGGGGCCAAGAGACTGCTGAGGCGTCAGCAGAGCGGCTGGTGGCCCTGGTGTCCGGGCAGTGAGGGAGACAGGCTTGCACCCCTCCAAGCGCAGGCTTCTCCTGGCCCTGTCCCGAGAGCATCCCCAGGCCCATGTCAGCCCTGCCCCTTTCTGGGGTCTCCCAGGGGAGCAAGTCCAGCAGAGATGGGAAGGGGCTGGCCGGGTCCCCTAAGCAGAGCGGAGGGAGGGGGTGGCTCACCTACTTACCAGCAGCTCGGCGCCCGCCTGCCGTGGACAAGAGGGAGCCTGAGAGGAGGACGAGGGACGGCTCAAGACTGCAGCATGAGTGTGGCTTGCCTGAGCTGTCCCGGTATTTAAACTATCCTGGGCGTGAGTCACTGCAGAGGGCAGTGTCGGCCCTGGGAGGGGAGACTGTGGGCCACAGTGCAGCGCCTGGATGTCCTGGGCTGGCACTACAGGGGACACACAGCTGGCATCCCTAAATGTAAGGGGTTTGCTTCAACCGTGTTTAAAAGCTCAGGACACGTTTTCCTCTTTCTTTCTTTTCCCCAGTGTTTCACTGCTTTGGCTGCTGTGAGAGAGGAGTTTACAACGACCCTGTAACGCCCTCCCTAAGTGACTGTGGACCCCTGCTGCCCTGCCCCGCCCAAGGAGACATGGACAAGGACCCCGAGAGAGGCATGGGGCAGGATTCAGGGGCGTTTCTTTGCTCCTAGAAGTATTGGCAAGTGCTTCTCCCTGTGGTTCTAGAAAACTCATGTATTCTTCTATTTCTTTTTTATTTTAAACTTTTTATTTGGCTTTAAATTTACAGACAATTAACATGATTCACCTGTTGTTAGCATTTTGGAAGAAGCATTTATTTTAGATTCCAAGGAAAAATATGACCACTGTGTCCCCTTTAAAAACAGCGTTTCCGATTTCCTTGCAATGCTGGGCTCTGTGCCATGACTGCTGCTCTGAGAGGTGCAGGCACACACATCTCTGGCTTGGGGACGGGCAGTCAAGGGGCCTATCTGGGTGTGCGGAGCGGAGCTTCCCTATGCCCCTCACGTCTGCATTACAGCCCATACCCTGCTGCCTCTGTCTGCCCCTTTCCCCAGTGGGGACAAAACGTGGTATCCCCAAAAGGGCCTGGGGAAGAGGATACAGGAGTCATAGTTGGAGGGGTGGGGAGGCTTCCAAACCCCAGCTTCTCCTCCGAGATGGAGCCTCAACAAGGCCTGAACTGCCCCAGGCTGAAGCAGCCTGCCCTTGCCTGGCTCAGTTTACCCTCTCAGTTAAGTGGGGAGAGTGATATTTACACACAGTGCCTCACGGAGTGCCAAGAGGCTTAATTAATATTTGCGCCGTGCTTTGAGATCTGCGATGAAAGGAAGCTATAAAAGTGCGTAGTGTTATTACTGAAATAGTTGCTTGGGTGGCTTGCCATGGTCAAGGCCTACAGCCTGAATCATGCCACATTCCTCCTCACTGTGGCACCGTGATTCAGAGTCAGAAACAAAAAGTGTCTGTCCATTAAATAACAGGAGCCCCGGAGGGGCAGGCACTGCTTGGAGTGGCTCCACACAGCTTGCGGCTCCATCCCTTCACCCACCAGCCTTGCTCCCACCTGGAGAACACCTGCCCTCTTACAGCCTTGGTCCCTCCACCTTCCCAAATCAGGTACTTTAACTTTTTTTTGTTTTTGAGACAGAGTCTCACTCTGTCACCCAGGCTGGAGTGCAGTGGCCCGATCTTGGCTCACTGCAGCCTTCGCCTCCTGGGTTCAAGCGATTCTCCTGCCTCAGCCTCCTGAGTAGCTGGGATTACAGGCGTGCACCACCAGTGTGCAGGCCCAGCTAGTTTTTGTAGTTTTAGTATAGACGGGGTTTCTCCATGTTGGCCAGGATGGTCTCAATCTCCTGACCTCGTGATCCACCCGCCTCATCCTCCCAAAGTCCTGGGATTACGGACATGAGCCACTGCGCCTGGCCACTTTAACTTTCTTTCCATTGAACCTGCACGAATAAGAATATCCCTCTTTTTCCTCTTCCGTCCTCCCTAATCCTAGCACCCAGCTTCTCTGTGTCAGGCACTGTGCTGGGAGTGGTGGACAACACAGAGATGAATCGGCTACATTTAAAGATGGCTATTTGGGAAGCACCTGCTGTGAACCAGAGACCCCTTGGGTACCTCACTGCAGCTGTCCATCATTTCACCTCCACCAGCTTTCTCGGCCTCACCATGTGATATTTGGAGGCAGAAAATTCTTCATTGCAGGAGCTGTTCTATGCGTCATAGGAGGCACAATGGCATCCCTGGCCTCTGCCCTCTAGATGCCAGCAGTATCCCCCGATCCAAAAGTAACAAACAAAATGTCTCTAGACATTGCCAAATGTCCCCAGGAAGGGAGAGTTCACACACGTGCGCACACACACACACGCACCACACACTCATGATTGAGAACTACTGATCCGCCAAATAGTCCTATGAGTGGCAGTAATTACCCCCATTTCACAGGCAGAAAAACTGAGGCCCAGGCTTGTTAACTAATTTCCCCGCAGCCACATGCTAAGTGACAGAGCCAGAGTCCAAGCCCAGACTGTGGGCTCCATGCTATCTGCACACCACTGGCTCCTGTCCTCGGGCACACAACCCCTGTGGACAGAAGTTCAGACAGACGCAGAGCAGCACTGGGAGAAGATGAGAGGAGTGAGGTCACTGACGGACCCTTCCTCAGGGCTCAGCTGGGCGTGGTGGCTCACACCTGTAATCCCAGCACTTTGGGAGGCTGAGGGGGTGGATCACCAGGTCAGGAAATCGAGACCATCCTGGCTAACACCGTGAAATCCCGTCTCTACTAAAAATACAAAAAATTAGCTGGGCGAGGTGGCGGCGCCTGTAGTCCCAGCTACTTAGGAGGCTGAGGGAGGAGAATGGCTTGGACTCCGGAGGCGGAGGTTGCAGTGAGCTGAGATCGCGCCACTGCACTCCAGCCTGGGCGACACAGCGAGAGTCTGTCTCAAACAAAGATGAGCAGGCTCTGGAAGGTGAGGGGAGAGGGTAAAGAAAAACCGTCAGGTCAGAGTGAGCAGGAGAATGTGGCTGGAGCCCAGGCTGTGTGGCAGGGCCTCACTGAGGACTGGGATAACGTCCTCTGGAGGCAGTAGGGAGCCACCAGGAGTGCTGGAGGAGGGAGAGGCCCGGGTGGAGCCATGCTGTAGGAAGTGTGCTGTGGGGGGTGTCCAGCCTTCATAGGGGACTCTCTCTGGCTCTTGTGACAGCACATGGGTTTCCACGCAGTAACCAGGCCATGCAGGACGGAGCAGTCCCCCAGGCCGGGGGTACTGTGGAGATCAGGCTGCAGGACTCCAGGTTTCCGCACAGAGTCATCTCTTCCCCAGAGAAGTACCTTCCCCTACAGAGACAGCAAGGGAGCACCCCGTCAGCCCCCAGAACAGCCGTTCTGTTCCACTAGTGAGGGGAGAGGACATCTATTATTATTGAAAGGAAAAGCCTGATTTACCACCCACAGGCCCTGTAACCTCAGGGCTCACTTTCCAGCCCCCTGGGAGAACCAGAAGAGCCAGGGTTGCCCAGGGCTTCAGGAACTCTGCTCTCTCCCGCCCTGGAGTGTGTCTCTATTGTAGTTAATAAACACAGAATCGGGCACTGGAGGCCGTGAGACCCAGACTCACCTCTCACCTCGGTGGGGCAGACCCCTCCGCAGCACCCTCCATAGCTGGCGTTATGAGCCCTGCTCACTTCCCCTCAGGGGTGGGGACGCTGTGACCACACCATTACGTCCCCTGGCAGAATAAAAAAGATGGAAAATGCCTCGGGCTGGTAAGGATGATGGCAGTCTCACACTCTGTTGATGGGAATATAAACTGGTAGACCAATAGCTATCAAAATTCAAAAACCCAGGCATGGTGGCTCACACCTGTAATCCCAGTGACTGGGGAGGCTCAGGTGAGAGGATCCCTTGAAGCCAGGAGTTTGAGACCAGGCTGGACAGCAGAGTGAGACCCCATCTCTACAAAAAAAAAAAAAAAAACCCTCAAAATGTGTAAACCCTCACATACACAGACACGATGGTGCATGTGCACAAAGTGATACGTTCAAGCATGCTCCAGGCAGTACAGCTGGTAGCCGCAGATCACCGTGAACAACTCAGATGTCTGTCTGCAGGACAGTGACTGTGCGCATCAGGAAAATCCATACCAAACAGCCAGTTTTAAAAGATGAGACAGATACATCTTTAATTGCAGAAGAAAAACATATCAGATGTATTAAGCATAAAAGCAAGTCACAGATTAATATGTATAATACAATTGCACGTACTGGCTTAAGAAAAAAAGACGTAAATGTACAACTCCTCAGTTATACCTTAACACATGGGAAAGAGCTAGGAGAACAATCTTTCTATTTGTCAATCATGATCACACAAAAAGCCAGAAGATGGTACGAAACATCAGTTTTCCCACTGAATGGCCCTTGGTGCCCTCAGAGTCAGCCTCAGATGGTCATCCAGGGCTCTCTTCTCCGCCTGGTTCCCTCCCACCTCTCTCCTGCCCGGGTGCCCCTCCATCTGCTCTCCTTCAGGAGGCAGAAAAGGCCATGACAGCCCCAAGGTGCCAAGGGGCAGCCAGTGGTCCCCAGCTCATTCCCAGGGTCCTGGCTGTTCTCTGAAGGAGGAATTTTAGGTTGTTCCTCAGAGCAGCGCTTCTCAAAGACACACAGGGATCCCTTTTGGCACGCAGACAGCCTCTCGTAACAGGACTGTGCTGGAGCATTCGGCCACCTGAGCCTCTGTGGCTGTATTCCGTTTTACAGAAAACTTCTTTCCCTGACACAGCTTAAGAGGAACAAGAAAGAACAACCCAGGTGAGAGTAATTTCACCCAGCTATATGGTGTGTGTCTGTCCCAGCTATATGGTGTGTGTCTGTCCGTGTGTGTTTGTATCCCACATATATACACACACATATGGGTGTCTTTGTCTGTATCTATATATAAATGCATAGAGAAAGATCTAGAAGGACACATACAAAATTGTCACAGCAGTGGGGACAGGGAGCAGTGATAAACAAGGGTGTTTATAACTATGTGTTGTTTTCTGTTTCATTAAAACAAACATGCATTGCTGAATTATATCTGGTAAGTAATTAGAACAACTATTTTGAAATATGAAAGTAAGGTTCTTTTTTTCTTTTTTTTTTTTTTTGAGATAGACTCTTGCTTTATCTCCCAGGTTGGAGTGCAGTGGTGCGATCTAGGCTCACTGCAGCCTCTGCCTCCCGGGCTCTAGCGATTCTCCTGTCTCATCCGAGTAGCTGTGATTACAGGCACACACCACCAGGCCTGACTAACTTTTTTGTATTTTTAGTAGAGACGGGGTTTGGCCCAGGCTCATGTTGCCCAGGCTGGTCTCGATAAGGTTCTATTTTTTACATCTTTTTCTTAAACTGAAACCTGCCTCCCTGGGCCCTCCACACTGGGCTCTCCTCCACCCTTTGGGTCCCATGGTGCCTGCCTTGCCCATGTGAGGCCCATCCATTCCAAAGCCTTCTCCTCTCCTGCACCCTTGGAACTGCCCCACACAGGCCCTCCCCACAACCGTCCTGATGGATCGCCAGGGAGCCCCGCATTCACTCAATAACAGCATCCGGTAAGCGGCAGGCCCTGAGCCAGCTGCTGGTGTACAGAAGTGAGCCCACTCTGAGGGGCTCGAACACATGAACCATCAGCCTCCAGCATAAGGCCCGTGTGGGACTGGTGCTGTCATTCGATGAGCTTTGGCAAGTGTGTACTGACATGTATCCACCATCATATATCATACGGAGGATGTACACCACACAGAATTTTTTAATGGTAAAGAATGAAACATGTTTATAGACTGAGTGACATGTCTAGTGGAGTCAATGTCTAGTGGAGAAGGAGGGAAAGAAAAGGAGAGGAAAGGAGAGAAGAGAGGAGGGGAGGGGAGGGGAGGGGTGAGGAGGGAGGGAGGGAGGGGAGAGGAGGGGAGGGAAGGGGAGAGGGGAAGAGACTGGAGGGGGGGGAGCGGAAGGGGAGGAGAGGGGAGGGGAGGGAAGGGAGAGAAGGGGAGAGGAGAGGAGGAGGGGAAGAGATTGGAGAGGAGACGAGGGGAGCGGGAGGGGAGGGAAAGGGAGAGGAGAGGAGGGGAAGAGATGGGAGGGGAGGGGGAGGAGAGAGGAGTGAGGGGAGGGAAGGCTATTTCTTCTTGAACCAGGCCCCTAATGCCCGCTTAGCGCTCAGCAGGAGCAAAAGGGCTTTTCCTGTCACAGAAGGAGCTCAGGTTCCCTGATGGTTTCCAAATCCCAGCCCTGTCCATCCCTGACCTGCCACTTTGAGCCTCCTTGTCCCCATGTGTGAGCTCAGATAACAACCTGCCCCACTTGACTGATGAAAGGATTAGAAGGAGAATCGTGTGTGACATGCCCAGCTCAGGGCTTGATCACGGCGGATGCCCTGGAAGTGGGCATGCCCCTCCCACTCCCATCTTTCCCTGTTTACAGGGTTGTTGCCGCTTTGTAAGCAGGACAAAGGCAGTCTTTGAGGAAATGACTTATTCCTACTTATCCCAAAGGGGTAGCATTTGGTTTCTATAAAGTACTACACACCATCCTCATACAGGAAGAATGAAGCCAGAAACACTAAAAATACATAGAATAATAATAATGGGACAAAGAAGCAAACAGTCACCTTCTTAAAATCCCCAGTGACAACTCCCAGACTCACGTCCTGCCATACCCGGTAATTAGTGGTGTTTCTCCAAAGGCAAGTTTCGTAAGACGGCCCTTGGCCCCCAGCATCCCTTCCTCAAGATGATGATGTGTTCAGAGTCATGAGTATCCCAAGGAGGCTGTTTGGTCACAGTGTCAGCCTGGGAGCAGTGGGTGGGGGCGAGAGGAGTTCACACACGAGGAAGCAACCCTCTGACCAACAGCCGCTTTTAAAAATGGGCCAAGGATCTGAATAGACATTTCTCCAGAGAAGATATACAAATGGCCAATGCGCGCACGCAAAGATGCCCAACATCACAGTCATTTGGGCTGCTGTCCAAAAAACAGACAATAACATGTGTTGCCAAGGATGTGGAACGCTGGGGCCCTTGTGCGCTGTGGATGGGGGTGTAACATGGTACAGCCGCTGTGAAAAACAGCGTGGCAGTTCATTGAAAAGTTAACCATAGATGACCACGCGATCCCATCATTCCACTTCTGGGCATGTCCTCCAAAGAACTGAAAGGAGGGACTCGGACAGATATGTGTACATCTGTGTTCACAGCAGTACTATCCACAATAGCTCAAAGGTGGAAGCAGCCCCGTGTCCACCGACAGAGGCATACGGATAAGCACAATGCAGTTTAGCCATACAACAGAATATTACTCAACTTCAACAAAGAAGGAAAGGCCGGGTGCGGTGGCTCACGCCTGCAATCCCAGCACTTTGGGAGGCCAAAGTGGGTGGATCACCTGAGGTCAGCAGATCGAGACCAGCCTGGTCAAGATGGTGAAACCCCATCTCTACTACAAATACAAAAATACGAGCCAGGTGTGGTGGCGCGTGCCTATAATCCCAGCTACTCGGGAGGCTGAGGCACGAGAATCGCTTGAACCCAGGAGGCAGAGGTTGCAGTGAGCCGAGATCGCGCCACTGCACTCCAGCCTGGTGACAGAGTGAGACCCTGTCTTAAAAAAAATAAAAATAAAAAGGAAGAAAATTCTTCCTTAGACATTGTGCTAAGTTAAATAAGAGAGCCACAAAAGGACAACACTTTATGATTCCTTTAATAAGAAGTACATAAAATAGTGAGACAGAAGCTAGAATGGTGGTTTTCAGGAGCTGGGAGAGGAGTAGGGGATGGGGAGTTAGTGTTTAATTAGGGACAGAGTTTCAGTTTGGAAAGATAAAAATGTTTTGAAGACGGATGGTGATGGTTGCACAAAATATGACTTACCAATGCCATGAAACTGTGCACTGAAAAAGATTAAAATAGTAAATTTGGCTGGGCGTGGTGGCTCATACCTGCAATCCCAGCACTTTGGGAGGCCGAGGCAGGCAGATTACCTGAGGTCAGGAGTTCGAGACCAGCCTGGCAACATGGTGAAACCCCGTCTCTACTAAAAATACAAAAATTAGGCAGGACTGGTGGCACGCGCCTATAATCCCAGCTACTCAGGAGGCTGAGGCAGGAGAATTGCTTGAGCCCGGGAGGCGGAGGTTGCAGTGAGCCGAGATCATGCCACTGCACTCCAGCCTGGCCGATAGAGCAAAACTCTGTCTAAAAAGAAAAAAAAAAAAAAAAAAAAAAAAAAAAAAGGTAATTTGATGTGTATTTTACCACAATAAAAATTTGGAAAATTTGATTCATTTTATGTTTTGTAGATTTTACCACACACACACAAATCAAGCATCAAATGAAATCATGCTGGAGAAAGTTGAGGACCACCATTTTGCTGGTGAAATGTTCTATGACATTAAAAATTCGTCCTTTCTGAAAACATTATATAGTTTTTAAAAAGACTACAGAAACCCAATCTAAGCAAGCTAGTCCCTGGTTCAGCGTAGACAGGAACAGGTCACGTAGCTCACCTCGCTGCTCTGGGAGGAACTCGGCTCTCCTCACCCTGCAGGCATGTGCTGAGGTGACAGGAATTGAGCCATCTTCCCTTCCTTCCTCTATAATTTTGTCTTTTTTTCACATTTTTCTTCAGCTGACAAGTTTTATAATGGAAAAAAACATTCCTTGGATTCTCTCTATTTTATTGTGTTTTGTTTTATTTTATTTTATTTTTGAGATGGAGTTTTGCTCTTGTTGCCCAGGCTGGAGTGCAGTGGCACGATCTCAGTTCACTGCAACCTCCATCTCCCAGGTTCAAGCAATTCTCCTGCCTCAGCCTCCCAGAGAGCTGGGATTACAGGCACCCACCACCATGCCCGGCTAATTTTTGTTATTTTTAGTAGAGACAGCATTTCACCATGTTGGCCAGGCTGGTCTCGAACTCCTGCCCTCAAATGATCTGCCTACCTCGGCCTCCCAAAGTGCTAGGATTACAGGTGTGAGCCACCGCACCCGGCCGAATTCTATGTTAAAGACCTCATCCTCCATGCCAGCCCCTGCAGTGTCTCTCAAGAGGAGCCTCCACTGCCTGGAATTAGCCCCCTAGCGATGTGCTCTTTTCAGCCATGGGGTCAGCCATGCTGGTAGGACCCCAGGGAGGGGCTAGACTCACAGTCTAGAGGGAGCAAATTCCCAGCAGATCTTGCTGGCCATTGGCTGGGCTCCAGGTGGGCACTCCGCTGGAGGTCTGCAGAGGTAACAGGAACCAGCTTCAGCCTCCTCCCTGAGAGCCCAGTCATGGGGTACTAAGACACACAAGGAGCATAAAGCGCCCCAAAGTAAAGCCTGTCCTCAGAAAATTAAACATAGAGTTAAGCAACGGTCCTGAAGCGCCAGAGGAGGGAAAGATTCGCCCACCAGGATTGACTAAGCAGAGGGGCAGGGCGTAGGGGCAGAGCTTTGGAGGGTGAATGGGATTCTGAAAGGGCCGAAGGGGTGGGTGGGCCATCCAGCTGCAGAGCAGGGCTCAGCAAAGGCCTGGAGGCAGGAAGGGAGGCTATGGCGGGAGACTGAGCTTTCGCAGGGAGCTGATCACCAGGCCCTCGCATGCTGGGTGAGCCACGTGGACTTCTTTCTACGGCTGACTGGGAATCAGCAAGGGGAGTGAGTGTGAGGGTTTCGTTTCTTTTATCAAGAGACCAGGGCCGGGAGCTGTGGCTCACTCCTGTAACCCCAGCATTTTGGGAGGCCATGGTGGGTGGATCACCTGAGGTCAGGAGTTGGAGACCAGCCTGGTCAACATGCTGAAACATCTTCTCTTCTAAAAATACAAAAATCAGCCGGGTGTGGTGGCGCACACCAATAGTCCCAGCTATTTGGGAGGCTGAGGCAGGAGAATCACTGGAACCTGGGAGTCAGAGGTTGCACTGAGCCAGGATCACACCACTGCACTCCAAACTGGGCAAAAGAGCAAGACCCTGTCTCAAAAAAGAAAAAAGAGACCAGCCCACCTGGCCTCACAGATCTGAGAAGCCGCCAGTGCTTCTCATTCAAAGCTCTGATTTGAATGTTCCGCGTGACTGAAGGTTACACAGAAACATGGGTGCGTGGGCTCAGTCCAGCCTCGAGGGCAGCCTGAGCCCAACCCATAAGCTTGCCACCTGTCTTTCTAAGGTTGTTTTTCAAAGAACTCCCTCATTCCTCCCTTTCAGAGAGGTTCAGAGAGCTTGAAAGCAGGCAGTTAAGAGGTGGGGGTGGCAGGGGGACAGGGCTGGGGGCAGGAAGCAGAAGGGAAAAGTTCTCTTTGGCCTAAAGCAATTTATTCAAGTCTCATTTAATTGTACATTTTAATATGAGAATTCCAAATTTTATGCCACAATAAAGCAGAGTAGCCTTTGAAATGATAAAACTAACAACCTGACAGTCCTCATGGCTAGAGCAGCTGCCAGCGCGTCACCACATGTAATTAAAGGTCGGGAGCTGTAAGAGCAATTGTGTTTTCCTTGATTATCACGTGAAGGAACAGCTCTGGTTTGAATGCCCTGCGTGACTGAAGGTGACACAGAAACACAGGGCCACGTGGACTCAATCCCGAGCCCCATTCCTCCACCTCACTGGGAAACTTGCCTTCCTCGTCACCTCCTCCATCCCAGATTCCTCTCAGGGAACAATCCAAGAAAGAACAGAGAAGTGCCATGAGCCCGATGAACAGGTTCAAGAAAGACATGGAAGTCTAGAGACCCAGCACATGGACCTTAGCAAGTCACGTCTGCCTTTGGGAATCGGTGTCCCATCCATACAGCGGGGACATCACGTGAGATAACCACTTACAACAGCTATCAGTCTATGAAAAAAAATACATCTTTTTACCTCCTCTCATCTGGTAAAGAAGGACAAGAAGGAAGGAGGGAGAGAGGAAAGAAGGGAAAGAAGGAAGGAGAGAAGAGAGGACGTGAGGGAAGGAGGAGGCCAGGCAACACTTGTTCCCAGTTCATGCTTGCATCCTCCTTGGCTCATTTCCGACCCTCTTGTTGCAGTGCCCGCCACACGCACGTCAATACAGCACTGATGCGCCGAGCCCCGACAGCCGCCCAACTAATGCTAATGAGCCTAGGTTCCGCTGTCAGAGCCGCCACCTGAGTCCTTGGAATGACAGACCTTGTTCTCCCCAGCACAAGCCATTGCCTTCCTGGCAAATTAAGGGAAATGACGAGCTTGCTCCTCACAGCAGAGGACTCTGAAGACAGGAGCATCATGGCTGTGCTTCCTAAAACCAAGCAGATGGAATGAACAAGTGGCTGGCAGTGTGGATGCAGACCTGACGACAGGTGATGAGAAGGTGCGAGCTGGCGTCCGGGCTGATGTGGACGATCCCCCAGGCTTACCCTGCTCTGACCAGCCCATCCCATCTCTCCTCGGAGGTCTTTCCTCCTGTCTGGAACGGAGCTGTGGTCCTCAGGACTAGGGACTGTCCGAATCAGTTTCCTGGTCATGTCAGAGTACAATGGATCCACCCATCCACTCGTTCACCTATTTGTGAATTTATTCTTACCCCTCCCGACCGCAGAAAGGATTTGAGGCAATTTAAAAAATAATAATAACAAGATAGAATAAATTAAAAGTAGGAAGCGGCCGGGCGCAGTGGCTCATGCCTGTAATCCCAACACTTTGGGAGGCTGACCCGGGTGGATCACTTGATGTCAGGAGTTCGAGACCGGCCTGACCAACATGGTGAAACCCCATTTCTACTGAAAATACCAAAATTAGCTTGATACGGTGGCATGCACCTGTAGTTCCAGCTACTCCAGAGGCTGAGGCAGGAGAATCGCTTGAACCCGGGAGGTGGAAGTTGCAGTGAGCCAAGATCACGCCATTGCACTCCAGATCCGCCACTGCGCTCCAGCCCGGGCGACACAACAAGACTCTGTCTCAAAAATAGATAAATAAATAAATAAAATATAAAAGTAGGAAGCAAAGAAGGAAGAAAGGCAAAAGTGAGAGACTAAAAGGGAGCCAGGAAAGAGGCTAAAAGCAAACAGCTCAAAATTCATTTTGTGATCCTGCAGCCAGCAGCACACATGATTTATGCACTTGTCTGTATGGATGCTAGGCAATAAAAATATCCACTTATTATTTTTTTAAAGGGATAGAGTTGGCTGGCATGCAGTTTTGTCCGACTCTTCTCCCTGCCTGGAATGCAGAGGTGGGAGGAGCTGCAGCTGTGGGGACAAATGTCACAGGCCACAGATGGTAGACGCCGTGGAGGCGCTACAGCACCCTGGACGGTCTGCCTTGCTCGTGGGCAGGTACACGAGCACAGCCATCCCCAACTAGGCTAGGCCAGCGTCTGCGGCGAGTCTGTTCCTCGCAGCCAATCAGGATGCTGATCCAGAAGGCAACTGAAGCAATGGCCAGGGGAAACTGCCCAGACTAGCAGAGATTCAGAAGGAGGGTGGGGCAGAGGTTTTGGGCTCTCAGTGTTTAAAGGCTGGGAGAAGAGGTTGAGCCTGCAGGAGAAACAGAGGTGAGACAGCCAGAGATGGAGGCACGGGGAGGGGAGCTCACCAAAGTGGGCCACACCTTGGCCTCTAAGCTTTCCAGCAGGCAGTGGGGAAAAGGAGATACCAAACATTTACATGGCCAGATGCAGGGGCGAGGGGTGGGAGAGGGGTGGGGTAACCCTGGGATGGGGCCGGAGGAGCATTTCTCCTCAGGGTCCTTGCACAGTGGACGCTTTGTCACTTGGTCCAAACGTCCCCAGCGACAGGCATCCTAACAACCGAGCCGTGAGCTCCACGAGGTCGTCTCAGATTTTATCCACCATGTGACCCCAGCCCCTCACATCCAGCTTGGTGGAGGACGTATTTTAGGCCGTCAGGAGGAGTGGACGAGCTGCATGTCTCTTTCCAGGATCTCTCCCTGAATAGTATTCGTCTCACCTGAGCTTTTAAACGTCAGGTGGCCGTTTGAGTCCGACCCTGCCCTTTTGGCCAAGCGTTGAGGGGCAGGGCTTCCCCTCTCCAGAAAATACAGACTCACCACACTGAAGCTGACCTCCTCTTATGATATCACGCTGCCTAAAAAGAGAGAGTCTTTAAACGCCCGACAAAGGAAACACTTGGTTAATCTGCGCAAAATCAGGAATTCCTCAGGAAGAAAGGAAGAGACAGACGGGTTCCAGCTGGGTATTTAAGTGACTTCTTTTTTTTTTTTTTTTTTTTGAGACGGAGTCTCGCTCTGTCGCCCGGACTGGAGTGCAGTGGCCGGATCTCAGCTCACTGCAAGCTCCGCCTCCCGGGTTTACGCCATTCTCCTGCCTCAGCCTCCCGAGTAGCTGGGACTACAGGCGCCGCCACCTCGCCCGGCTAGTTTTTGTATTTTTAGTAGAGACGGGGTTTCACCGTGTTAGCCAGGAAGGTCTCGATCTCCTGACCTCGTGATCCGCCCATCTCGGCCTCCCAAAGTGCTGGGATTACAGGCTTGAGCCACCGCGCCCGGCCTTAAGTGACTTCTTATAACGCAATCTGTAAACTGAGTCCAAAGTGCTGGCCTGTGTTGATGAGGAGGACACCCTTGGGAAGCTGTGTGGCCTGGTTTCCTGTGATGAGCCCCACTTCTCCCGCAGGCCCCTCCTCGTTAAGGGAGGTCTGGGGAGCAATCGAGGCAGGGACATCTGTTGCTTCATTGGCCCTCACACCCAGTCTCTGAGCTGCCCAGATGGCTCTGGTCTCCCTGCTGCCACAGCCTCAGGGCAACTCGAACGAGTGGTCCAGGGGCCCCAGGGAAGCAGGGAAGGTTCTTGAGTTCACGGAGTGGTAGTAGGGGACACATGGATGTCAATGGCCTGGAAATGAACCTTTTTGCTTTGCAGTTGAGGGAACTGACTTTAGAGAGAACTTGGCTGGGGTCAAGCTATGAGATGCAACTGGGGGGGTCCTCATTCATCCTGTCTCCCCAGCTTCGTGGGCGCCACGTTCTTGCCCGCACTGGGAAGGCACATTCTCTGGCACCTCCTCACAGAATCTCACTTTTCCTAGCACAACAATGGGAGGTCCCTGGGTTATTGCAACCCTACTCTTGCCCCTGTGGATGGCCGGGATTAGGCGCTTTCGGAACAATCAGAGTGAGAAAGTGCTTTGTGACTTGTAAAGCTCTGCGTGACGAAGGTCCGCTGGGCATCCATAAGGCACTGCGAGGCAGGCTATCTCAGGACTTGGTCTCTCCCTGTAGCATTTAGGGTTACACATTAGGTCAGCAGGTGCTATTGTACCTGAGGTCAGAGCTCCTCCAACGGAGCCATGAGAACAACCAGCCAAGGTGCGTTTCTGCAAAATGTGGTGAAGGCAGTGGGGACGCTCAGGGTGACAGGGATGCTGGAGCGGACACTTGCACCCTCTTCCACCCGCTCCAGCAAAGGGCCCTTTCCACAGCTGCTTGAGTGTTAGAAGGGAGATTAGCAGGGCCAGCCATTCAGGTGCAGCCTGGGGGAGGGCAAAGGGACAGGTGACAAATGAGGTGTGTCTTTGAAAGGATGGAGGCAGACTGGACAGGGAAGGAAAGTGAGGAGTAGGGAGAGACACGACTCTGGGTATCGGAGCATCAGAGTCGGAAGGGCCCTCTGGTCCAGACCCTCATTTTAGATGGGGACTTTAAGGCCCAAGAGGGGAAAGGACTCCCTCAAAGTCACACAGCTGGTCAGTAGCAGAGGGATGATCTGAACCCCGCTTTCAAACATGACAGGATGTTCATCTTGAAATGCCTTCCCACTTTTCCATCTTCCCTAATCCTGTATCTGAAGCCTGAATACGGCCAGTGTGACCTGTGAGGTCCCTCCTTCTCCACTGCAGAGGTGACCCGGCACAGCAAACTCTCAGAGGAGAGTCACCTCGCAGGGCCCTCCAATGGGCCACCTCTCAGGGAAGGAACGGACGCCGGAGCATCAAGTTGCAATAAAGGAAGGGCAGGAAGGAGGGAGAGGCCAGAAGGCCTGGAGGGGATGCCCCGGGAAGGGGGAGGTGTGGGTGTCCAGAGGAAGAGGAAGGAAGGGGTGGACCAGGCACACACTTGGGACCCGTCAGGTGGGCAGGGACCAGCCCTCCTGTAAGGACTATTAGTGAAACTATAACCGAGCTTTTCCAAAGACAGCTGGGAAAATAAACCCCGAAGAAGCACCTGTGGGCCGGGGAGAGGCTCCTCCCCTGGAAGAACAAGCTGCAAGAAGCCTGCTGCTAGGATGACTGGTATTACACGTTTGTTTGAGGACTCGGACTGACCCCAGGGTGTTAAGCACCCAATCAACTGAATGCCTGCACATGGTTCTTCCTCCCAGCGCAGCTCAGCTCCACAAGGCCATGGCCAATGTGACCCATGCCTGGGCAGCAGGTCACACCCACACCCACCCAGCGCAATCCAGGGCAGGGGTGACCGACCGCAGACCGTGTGAGGTAGAAGGAGCATTTTCCAGCCTCATGCCTGTCTCCATCAAAAGCTGGAACTCCTTCTGGCTGTGGTTGCTCGGTCTCAGCCTGAGCTCCTCCCCCGGTGGGAGCACATGGCATACGTGGTGGCCACTCCCACCCTGGAGGGTGCTGACCAAGGTCTTCCTTGGACACAGACAAAGTCTAACCCCCTGTATTTCCTACCAATTTGTCCTCATTTTGTCCTTTGAAGCCACATAGGACAAGTCTCCTCCCTCATCCTTGTGTCACCCCTTTCACTGGTTCTACACTGTAACCAGCAACCCTGAATCTTCTCTTTTTCAGCCTGGACACCCCTGGGTATTGTATCCAGTTTCCATGTGGCTGGCTTCTAGTTCTTCGCCCCAGCACCTGTCTTTCTGCCCTGTACCCTAGTTATTTTCTACTTAACTCTCTCCGCTTGCTTAATGGTGGCTCCCAGGATTGAACAGAACATTTGAGTTGAAGGCAGTATTTTATTTTATTATCATTTTTTTTTTTTTTTTGAGATGAAGTCTCACTCTGTTGCTCAGGCTGGAGTACAGTAGCGTGATCTTGGCTCACTGCAACCCCCGCCTCCTGGATTCGAGCGATTCTCCTGCCTCATCCTCCTGAGCAGCTGGGACCACAGGCGTGCGCCACCATACCCGGCTAATTTTTGTATTTTTAGTAGAGATGAGGTTTCACCATGTTGGCCAGGCTGGTCTCAAACTCCTGACCTCAGGTGATCTGCCCACCTGGGCCTCCCAAAGTGCTGGGATGACAGGCATGAGCCACTGCACCTGGCCAAGGCAGTGTTTTAAATCTTCCTGCTCTAGGGACCTAAGAAGGTGGCTTCTCTGCATGCCCCTTCTCCTTCCTGTTAGCCCATGTCTCGACTCCCTGGCCCAAGCTTCAAGGATCCAGACAGGAAAGCTATGCTTGCTCAGAGACAAAAAATTATGAACACCTGTGGCTCATAATAATTAAATATGTGTGACAAATCCTGATTTTCGAAAACCTGTATAATAAGAAAGATGAATACTGAGCTCTCTGAAGAGTAGTGGGGTCAAAAGGGGGAAGCCCCGCAGTACCACAGCAGGTGTTGACGGGGCTGTGGGCCAGGTTGTTGTCTGGGTGCCGGCTCATGCATGACATGTTGGCCCCGCTGGGAGAGAGTTCACCCGAGCACCTCCTACATGCCCAGTTCTGTGCCAGCACCATGGGAGAAAGACTAATTAATACACAGCTCTTACCCCAAGGAGCCCAGTTAGGAAATCAGCGCATAGAGAATTACAGTGGAATGTGCTAGAAGCTGTGATGGAGACACCAAATCTCCAAGGTTCATTTCCTATTGTGGCTGAAATGAGGGATCACAAACCCGAAACAGACGTCACCAGGCTAACGTCGAGGTGTCAGCAGGGCTGCATTCCTGCCGGCGGCTCTCAGGGTGAACACTTTCCTTGCCTTTTCCAGCTTCTGGAATCTGCACACTCCTTAGCTTACAGGCCTCTTTTTCTTTCCTCACAGCCAGCAGCGTCCCATCTTCAAATCCGACTCTACCCTCCCGCCTCCTTCTGTCCCTTACGAGGACCTGAGGGATCATCTAGGATCAGCTTCTGTCTCAAGATCCTTAACCTAATCACTCCTAACACAGCCTCTTTCGCCATCTGAGGTAACATATTCACAGGTTCTCTGAGATTCGAAAGGGGACATTTTGGGGGCCATTATTCTGCTCCCCCAGGGAACAGCTAACTCTGCCTGTGGGAATGACCACATTTGAAAGGATCCTTTAAAGTCTTTGCAGGAGGTTTCTGCAGAAACAAAAAGGAAAAGGAGATTGATAAAGAAGAATACACTTGCCCAAAGCATCAAGACAAGAAAACAGGGCTTGCGTTTTTGTTTTTGTTTTTTTTTATTGTTTGCTTTTCTTTGTTTACTTTTCCACAAAGAGCCAGCATCTGCCTGATTGCCTCTAGTGCTGAGAGGCTCACGACTTTTCTCGAAATCCATCTTCTCTATTCAGTCCTGTTGACAGCTCTGAACTGAGGATCTTCCTTCAATGGAGCCCTGATGTTTTCATAATCAGTGGAAATGTTAGTAAACCTCACAGTGCCCAGGAGCGACTTTAGCTGGACCATGGTCAAGTACCGTGCAGTGGGAGGATCATGGTGTGCAGGGGGTCTGCTATATCCAAGAGGTTCTCAGAGGCTCATCCTTGGATAGACTGTGTTCTTCTTAAAGGCGCCTGGGCAGGTGGCCAGGTCAATGACTTAGCAGAGCAATACCATTCTCAAAGCTGGGTGGCCTGCGGAATTTCACTGACACCATCTCCTCTACTCCTTCGCTACAAATCAACTAAAAATAATCTGAACTGCGAATGAATCTGAACATGAGCTTGAAGCGACAAAAGCCTTAGAAACACTGACATTTTCCATTTCTCTTGTGATGTCACTGGAAACATAAACTGCTAGGGGCTTAGAGCTGAGGAGAAGGCCCAACCCTCTGCCTTCTTCCTGAGAGCAAGCTGGGGTGCTGGCCAGCCTCAGATGGGCCCTGCCGTGGAGGTCAGGTAGAGAGGGTAGGAGCTCTGGGCTGTGGGGCCTGTGAGGGGAGCTCGCCTGGAAGGCCTCCCGCACCCCTGCTACCTCTCTGCATCTCTGTTAGCCTCCTCATTCCGGGGTGTCCTTTGTGCTGGGCAGGAGTGTTCTGGGTTCTGCTCCGGGGTGTAGCAATGGGACAGACCCCTGCCTTCCTGGTGGACCAGTGCCAGGAAAGCCTCCCTGCTCAGACGCACCTCCAGTTTACAATGAACTTTTACATTTATTGCCTTCTTTGGCCCTCAGAACACCCTGGTGTGAATGGGGAAACTGAGTCAGTGGCAGAGCTGAGACCAATTCTGCAGTTCCCAGCATACAAGGATGCCTCCTGTGGGCTCTGGATGGCCCCTGTTGGGTCCGGGCTGGGCCTGCAGTGACTGAGAGTCATGGCTTGCACCTGCCTTTTTATCTCCTTTCTCTCACTTCGTTCTGTCCCATCTATTTCTCTCTCCACCCATTTTTCTCCCATATTCCTTTCTGTTCTCACTGCTTTTCTCCATCTCATCATCCAAGACCTCCAAAAATAATGCTTAACTCTCAGGGAGCCCTCACTAGGCTTAAAGGACTAGAACTCCTGTGAGGTCGTGATGGTCTATGACCGCGAACATTAGTGTCCTCCTGGCACTTGCATCCCCCTGACTAGCAGAACCTGGGTTGGGCAGCTGACAGTGGGCAGTGCGGGCAGGGGTGAGGAGCTCTAGGCCAGAAGGCAGAAGATGAGCTCATGTGACAGCTCTGCCAGTCATAACCTCAGATGTGTCACTGCCCCTTCGTGGACCTCAGTGTTGTCATCTGTAAAGTGAAATAATAATGCCTGCCTCCCCCGGGGGTGGAAGGGTTAAGAAAACTGACTTCATGATGCTAGGTATGTGCTAGATGTTTAACAAAGGTTCATGGCTGGGTGTGGTGGCTCACACCTGTAATCCTGGCACTTTGGGAGGCCAAGGTGGGCAGATTTCTTGAGCCCAGAAGTTTGAGACCAGCCTGAGCAATATGGGGAGACCCCATTTCTACAAAAAATAAAAATATAGCTGCATGTAGTGGTACACGCCTGTATTCCTAGCTACTCCGGAGCCTCAGGTGGGAAAGTGCTTGAGCCCAGGAGGTTGAGGCTGTAGTGAGATGTGATCACGCCACTGCACTCCAGCCTGGGTAGTAGAGCCTTGTCTCGAAAAATAAAAACAGCTGGCTCTGGTGGCTCACATCTATAATCCCAGCACTTTGAGAGACCGAGCCGGGCAGATCACTTGAGGCCAGGAGTTCGAGACCAGCCTGGCCAACATAGCAAAATCCCATCTCTACTAAAAATACAAAATTAGCCAGGCGTGGTGGCACATACCTGTAGTCCCAGCTACTCGGGAGGTTGAGGTATAAGAACCACCTGAAGCCAAGAGGCGGAGGTTGCAGTGAGCCAAGATGGCGTCACTGCACTCCAGCCTGGGCAACAGAGTGGGACCCTGTCTAAAATAAAATAAAATAAAATAAAATAATAAAAGTAAAAATAGGCTGGATGTGGTGGTTCACGCCTGTAATCCCAGCACTTTGGGAGGCCGAGGCAGGCAGATCACAAGGTCAAGAGATAGAGACCATCGTGGCCATCATGGCAAAACCCCGTCTCCACTAAAAATACAAAAATTAGCCAGGTGTGGTGGCGGGCGCCTGTAGTCCCAGCTACTCCGGAGGCTGAGGCAAGAGAATCGCTTGAACCTGGGAGGTGGAGGTTACAGTGAAGGGAGATTGCGCCACTGCACTCTAGCCTGGCGATAGAATGAGACTCCATCTCAAAAAAATAATCTAATAAAAATAAAGGTTTCATTGAGTATGGCAGCAGCTGAAACAGAGCCTCCCCGACCCCAGAGATTGGACTTGGAAAGATCTATGCTGGGGTCATCAAAGTCAGGGAGCACCTGGAAGCATTGACAGAGAGGTGGAAGGCGGGCAGGTGTCACCGGCAAGTGCTACTCATTGTTTTCTTCCTCTAGGCCTCTCAGCCTCCAGTACTCTGGACCCACCCACTGAACTCAATGAATGTTTGTCTCTTTACGATGTTGATGGAATCATCCTGTAACATTCCAGCTGTCTAATAAGGGTGTGCACAGCTACTGGGCAGTGAGTCCTGCCATCCGCCTGCCTTTGGCATGCCCTATAGTGATGGTGATTGTTTAAAAGCTGGGAAGGCCAGATTGACTTCTCCCAAAACAGACTCAGTCACTTCCGATGTCACCAGAGATTCAAAGACCAACTTTTGCGATGTTCTCAGAAAGTGAAGTCAATTACAACATGCAGTGGGGGAGACGGAGGAGACAGAGTGATGAGGAATCCAGGGCAATGAGGACCCAACTCTGCCTAGGAGAAGTCAAGGAAACTTCTAGAGCTGGAAACTCAGAGAACAGAAATAGTTGGACTTTCAGTTAAAAACAAACAAACTGATGAAACCCAGTTAGCTCTTCTCCCTCCAAAGACCTCACTTAGATGGCAGTAAAAGAAATGGAAATGGTATTAGCCTACAATGTCGCAGGGAAAGGGAGAGGATCCACAATGGACTGGAGAGTTCAGCAAGTTTACGGAACAGAGCAGTTAAGGTATGATAGATGGGGAAGAGAAAGCCACAGCCAGTGCGAGCAGAGAGATCTCGTCTGCTCAGCGGAATCCCAGAGAGGCGTGAAGATGGATTATACCGGGTACGATGTAGAAAACGCGTGATCTGTGGGAATAAAAGCCAGGGAGTTACTTAAAAGCTATTTATAGTATAAGGAATAGTTATGTCTGCTCCCATCCTTAGGAAAACAAACAAACACAAAGTTAATTAAAGAAATTACAAGATCCTAGAGAAATAACCCTCCACAAACATCCTGGCTTGTAGAGGTTCCCAGTGTAACACTCAGCTTGCTCCCCCATACCCTAAAATGAAGTTGATAACCCCTGCCAGTGTGCACAATGATCCCAAAGTCAGTTATTTTTATTGCCTTACTTTAAAAATATGAACCAACAACCAAGGGTTTAAGAGAAGCAAGCAAGCAAACAACAACAACAAAATGAAATACCAGAGAAAAAAGATGTAGTTTAGAAAGTAAAGGGGAACTTTGCAAACTCAAAAATCTTAAACTCTAGTATTCTAAAACAAAAACAAAAACTGCATCCATAAGACAAGAATAAGAGTCTATTTAAAAAATTAACAGTGATTGCAGAAATTAAAAATACAATTGCAGAAATTAACATTTTTACGTAAGTGTTGGAAGGAGTTGAGGAGTCTCTCAAGAGGTAGTAAAAGAAGGTAGAAAAAAGAGACTAAAAAGCTGAAGAAAAGAAAAAGCAAAAAAAAGATGAAAGGAGAGGACAAAGGAATTATCCAAAAAAAGTATAACAGAATCTCACAAAACTTAAAAGACGTGAGTCTCCAGACGACCCTGCAAATACCCCTTTGTGTGAATGAAATAAAGAGCAATGTATGGCAAACATCAAATAAAAATCAGAACAGAGGACATAGAGAAGATCCTAAGGATGTCTGCCAAGAAAAAGAGAGGTCCCCTGTTACTAATGCCAACAAATTCCCACCAGCACCTTTGGTGCAAGATGATCATTTGAATGTAGAATTCTTTTACCAGCTAAACTAGCCATCAAGCATGAGAGAATAAAGAATATAGAAATTTGCGCTGGCAAGGACTCAGGAAAGGGGATATCCTTTGGATCCCTTTTCCTAAGTAGTTGTAAAATGAGGGAGTAGATGAGAAAGAAGACATGGAATTTGGGAAATTGGGGAAGCAACTAAGGAAAGCTGAAAATCAGTTCTAGGAAACCGCCGGGTAGGCGGCCAGAGTAATTTCTAGAAATGCTAGAAAAATGAAGGAAGTGCTAGAAAGGAAGCGTAATGACAGTGGACTATTTGGCACTATAGTAAATAATATTTACAAAGAAAACATATGAAGTCATTTTTATTCATTTTCAAGTTTTTCAACAATCACCAAAATTTTAGCTATAAGAGAATACAAAAGTGATCAGTCTTGACTGAAGCTGGGAGGTGGAAGAGATAGACAAGCATAGGACAAATAGGAACATAGGTGTCAGCGCATAGAGCAAGGCACTCATGGAGACTGTCTGCAGTTGCTGGAACGAGAAAAAGGTGAACTTTAAAGTTACAAATGTAATCACTGGAAGAACTACATATAGTGCCAGAACTTTTAAGTTAAATCACACAAAACTTGTTTTTTGTTGTTTTTTGAGACAGAGTCTTGCTCTGTCACCCAGGCTGGAGTGCAGTGGTGCAATCCGGCTCACTGCAACCTCCATGTCCTGGGTTCAAGCAATTCTCCTGCCTCAGCCTCCTGAGTAGCTGGGACTACAGGTGTGCACCATCACGCCCAGCTAATTTTTTGTATTTTTAGTAGAGACAGGGTTTCACCATGCTGACCTGGATGGTCTCGAACTTCTGAGTGATCCGCCTGCCTCAGCTTTCCAAGAAACTTGTTTTTTAGGTCAAAAATGGTTGAACATCAAAAATTTAATACAGTTCAATCTAACATATGAGTAGAAATGTATAATATCAGTAAATTAAACTAAAAACATTTAAAATCAAATCTTATTTTATTTTTTAATTAACGGAGAGATGGAGTCTCACTCTGCCACCCAGGTTGGAGTACAGTGGCACGATCACGGCTCACTGCAGCCTCAACATCCCGGGCTCAAACAATCCTCCTGCCTCAGCCTCCCAAGTGGCTGGGACTACAGGAGCACACCACTGTGCCCAGCTAATTTTGTACTTTTTGTAGAGCTGGGGATATCACTATGTTGAGCAGGCTGGTCTCAAACTCCTGGGCTCAAGCAATCCACCCGCCTTGGCCTCCCAAAGTTCTGGGATGACAAGCGTGAGCGACTATGCCTGGCCTGGACTGGCATTTTAGACATCCTCAGGGAATACGAAGCTTCAGCAAAGCTCAGGTTATATTCTTACCAAAAGCATTAACTTATTTCTGTGTTTTATATAGCAGGTCCCTTCACTATTTAGAGAGTAGTAAATCTAGCTTCTGTGTACAACTTATCTAAAGATTTCATCTTTTTACCACACATTTGGGAGAAATTTCATGGATATATGTTGTTCGGTTCGTTTTCTTATGCCTTCTAGCTCAAGCAACATAGAGATCAATGTTAATTTTTTCTCTTTTAGATCTTATATTAAAAAAACAAAACACAAAACCCACAGTTCTTTGAAGAACAAAAGGGGGAAGCCAGCTGCCATGTCATGAGGACACTCAAGCCTCCCTAAAGGGGTCCGTATGGCAAGGACCCAAGGCTGCCTGCCGTGAGCCAGCAGGGAACTGCCAGCAGTGTGAGCGGGATATATCAGAAGCAAATCCTCCATCCACAGTCACGATGATTATAGCCCCAGCCAACATTTTGATGGCAACCTCATGACAGACCCTGAGCCACAGCCACTCAACTACTCCCAAATTCTTGACCCTCAGAAGCTGTGACCTAATATATGTTATTGTTTTAAACCACCAAGATCTGGGGTATTGGTTATGCAACAATAAATACCGAATACACACATACAATAAAACCAGACCACGATGGTTTTCCAGGGGATTCTACAACACGTTCAAGGAAAAGATGATCCCAGTTTTTATGGACTATTCCAGAGAGAATGTCCCCACCCACTTTATGAGGCTCTATAACCTGATACCAAAACCAGTCAAGGATATTATTTTCAATGTATAAGCAAATCTCACTAATGAACAGATAGTAAAAGTTCTAAACAAAACAGCAAGCTGAATTCAGCAATATATTTTAAATACACACGGTGCGGCTTAGTTTACTTCGGGAACGCAAGAATGAATTTACTTTTCAAAAATCTATAAATTTATTCACCATTTTAACACAGTGAAGGAGAAAAACGATATGAGCATCTCAATAGTTAAGATAAAAATGGATAAAATCTAACTTTACTGATAATTTTAAAATATACTTAGCAAACTCAGACCAGAAATGTCACATTTATTGATAAAACATTAGAGACCTACCCTTTGCAACCAAGACGGTTCTAAGGATGCTCACTGTCCTGCTCAACATTATAGTGGAGGTTTTAGCCAGTGCAGGAAGATATTTTAAAATAGAAAAATAAATCAATAATGGGTATAAGGTTTTAATAGGAAGAAGCAAATTATCAGATTTATTGCTAGACATAAGATAATTATGTAAAATTAAATTACATTCCTATATACTGGTAATAAAAATGAGAAAACACAATTTTTTTGATTTTTTTCTTTAGAAAATATAACTTCTTAAAAAGATACCATCTACAATAGCAATGACAAATCAAAAAGAGGAAGGATATCTAGGAATAAATCTAACAAAATCAGTGCAAGGTTTCTTTTATATATATATATACACACACATACTTTAAGTTCTAGGGTACACGTGCACAATGTGCAGGTTTGTTACATATGTATACATGTGCCATGTTGGTGTGCTACACCTATCAACTGGTCATTTACATTAGGTATTTCTCCTGATGCTATCCCTCCCCCATCCCCCCACCCCCGACAGGCTGCGATGCGTGATGTTCTCTGCCCTGTGTCTGAGTGTTCTCATTGTTCAACTCCCGACTGTGAGTGAGAACATGCAGTGTTTGGTTTTCTGTCCTTGTCGTGAATGTTTTATAAAAAACATTCTAAAACATCACTGAAAGATTTAAAATGACATAAATAAATGGGAAGATGAAACATGCTTACTGGCAAGAACACTAGGTATTGTAAAAAATACAAATTCTTCCCCTAAATTGTTTTAAATTTACTGTAATTTTTTTTCTTTCTTTTTTTTTTTTTTTTTTTTTTGAGATGGAGTCTCACTCTATCTCCCAGGCTAGAGTGCAGTGGCACGATCTCGGCTCACTGCAACCTCAGCCCCCTGGTTTCAAGTGATTCTCCTGCCTCAGTGTCCCGGGTAGCTGGAATTACAGGCACCTGTCACTGCACCCAGCTAATTTTTTTATTTTTAGTAGAGATGGGATTTCACCATCTTGGCCAGGCTGGTCTCGAACTCCTGACCTCGTGATCCACCCGCCTCAGCCTCCCAAAGGGCTGGGATTACAGGGGTGAGACACCACACCCAGCTAATTTACTGCAATTTCTATTAAAATTCTCGATGGAGTTGACATGCTGACCCTGAAATATTCATAGAATTGCAAAGAGCCAAGAACAGAAGAAAAATCAGGTGGAGAGATGACCCTATACCAAAAATTATTAAAGCTCCAGTAATGAAGATGGTGAGTATGCTATGGGACTAGACAAACAGACCAATGGAGAACCCAGAAACCAACTCCCACATCTGCAGAACCCAGAAACAAATGTCAGGATCCAGCTTTCCTGCTCCACATCCACCGGGTGGTGTTGGAGGAGCCCCTGCTCTGGAAGGTGGGCACAGAGCCTGGCCACACAGGGCCGAGGCCATCCGCAGGGGAAGACAGACCGATTTGAATGTAAACTCCAGTATGAGAAAGTTTGGACTTACCTTTATACACAGAGAAAAAAACCGACTCAAAGCTCTTCTTTAGAAATCATGATGCCAATAATAATTGCTCATCCTTTCGTAATAATAGCTAGCATTCATTAACATGTATTGTCTGCAGGCCACTGGGCCCAGTCATTATATGCTTTATTGCCTTTAATTATCACAGAAACTCTACGGAGCAGGTGCTGTGTTATCCCTTTTTAAGGTTGAGGAAACCAAGGCTTAGAGAATGTAAGCAGGTGTCTTACCCAAAGTCCCATGCAGTAAGTAAGTGGTAGAGCTGGGATTTGAACCCATAGCTGTCAACTTGCCAGCCCCTGTTTTAACCACTGCCTCTCACAAGCACAGACATCCAATTAAAGCAACAAAGGTTTTACAGCTTTCAGTTGGAGGAACAAATGAGACTGTGACAGCAGCTGAACTAGAATCAAGCTTATCATTACCTTTATGAATACCAGTCACATGTTAGCTGCTCCATAAAAGCTTGTAAAATGAGGTGGCAGAGTTCCAGGAAATGAAAATCAATCCAGTGTCAAAATGACATGTTGCATGGATGTAAAGCAAGTGGAAACTCCCAGGAGGCTCAGGAAACGCGCTGGACATGCTCTGGGCACCTGGAGGGAAGGCTGTGTTTTCTTCCTCTCTCAGCCTCACAGAAGTCGCCTATCCTGACAATGCTCATGCATGAATGCAGTCCAGTGCTCTCCCAAATAGCCCATAGGCCAAAGAGACATCAAGTGAGAAAAACGGGGCAAGGGAAAAAACAAGAGCCCTACTTGTCAAATAGAAGTCGATAAAGAGGGCCAGGTGTGGTGGCTCACGCCTGCAATCCCAGCACTTTGGGAGGCCAAGGCAGGCAGATCACTTGTGACCAGGAGTTCAGACCAGGTCAGCCAGGCCAATAGGACGAAGCCGCGTCTCTACTTAAAACAATACAAAAATTAGCCGGGTGTGGTGGCACACGCCTGTAATCCCAGCTACTCAGAAAGCTGAGGCCTGAGAACCACTTGAACCTGGGAGGCGGAGGCTGCAGTGAGCCGAGACGGACCACTGCACTCCAGCCTGGGCGACAGAGCTACACTCTGTCTCAAAAAAAAAAAAAAAAAAAAAAAGTAGATAGAGCAACAGCCTATCCTTTCCCTCCAGGAAAAGCCATCATTACTTGGATGGCATGTGTTCCTTTATCCACGCATTGATTTCACAAACATTTACCGGCTTACTCTGCGCAGGAGACAGGCCCCGGCCTGGAGTTGTCCCCTTACTCAGCAGACACCGAAGAGGCCCCTCTCTCCACCAGACGCCAAGCCAGGCACAGCCGGGCAAGGATGGGCCCAACACAATCCGGCGCCCCCAGCAGTGTCAGCGCACGCCCGAGAGGGAGGGAGCTGGGGAGGGCAGGCAGCCACAGGTTACAAATGTAAAGCTTAGTTTCGAGGAGGGCGGGGTGGGGGGGCAGACAGAGAGAGGAGGGATTGCGGACCCGTGAGAACGCAGAGCGCCGAGCGGGGAGGGGGAGGAGGAGGGAAAGGAAGGCGTGGCAGTGGGAGAGAAGAGGAAGAATGAAGAGTGGGGAGGGGACGGAGAGCAAGACAGCAGCAGCCCGTCTGGATTCCCCTCCGAGCCACATTCTAAATAATTAGAAGACTTTCCCATTGACTTCACCAAGAGCTCTCTCTCTGATTAACTTTCGAAAGAGCTGGCCAATTTTAATCATAGCAAACACGATGATCACGGTGATCAAGGCCTGAACAGCTAAAAGCAGAAAATAAAACCCCCAGAACGGGCTATGATCTTGATATTCGCCCGTGGCCACGGGCTGGGGCCACATCCAGGGTTCTGAGCTGTTGGGAGCCAAGGCTGGATGGACAGGGGTTTCCGAGGAGCTGTCCGCAGCGGGGTGGGGAGGCGGGCCCCGGGGGCCCGGGCACTCCGCGTCAGCCCCCGGCAGGGCCCAGAGCGGCAGGCCGGCGAGCTTCCCAGGGCCTGCGCACCGCGGGGGCTCTTCCAGGCCCGCGAGGCCTGCGTGCTGCCGAAGCCACCCCAGGAAGGGCCCCAGGCCACAGTCGCAGCGCCAGGGGTTGTGCCCCAACAGGACCTCCTTCAGCCGGGGCAGAGCCCCAAACGCGTCGCCAGGCAGGGTCTCCAGCTGGTTGTGGTCGAGCTGGACGCTCTCCAGGCTGCTGAGATTGCGGAAGAGCGCGCGGGGCAGGGCGCGCAGCCTGTTGCGGCGCAGGGACACCTGGCGCAGCCGGCCGAGGCCGCGCAGCAAGCCGTCGGGGAGGGCGGTCAGGCCGTTGGAGTGCAGGGAGAGCACCCGGAGCTCGCCCAGGCCCTGGAAGGCGCCCTGCGGGAGCGCGCTCAGCCGCGGGCTCAGAGTCACCCCTAAGGACCGCAGGCGGCTCAGGTTTCGGAAGGCGGCGGCGGGCAGGGTGCGCAGCTGGGTGCTGTTCAGCCACAGCTCCTGCAGGCCCCCCATCTCCCCGAAGAGCACCCCCGGGAGCTCTGCCAGCGGGTTCTCGAACAGAGTCAACAGAGTCAAATTGTGCGAATGAAGAAAGAGCGCAGAGGGGAGAAACGCAAGGTGGTTTCTCGAGAGAGTCAAAGAACTCAGGTTTGGGAGCCGGTCGAAGGCCCCGGGTGTGATGGAACGGATGTGATTTCGGTGGAGCTGCAGTTCCGTCAGGGCACCCAGGCCGTTCAACAGCCCCGAATCCAGGGACACAAGCCGGTTCGAGTGGAGCAGAAGTCTCTCAAGCTTAGCCTGTGCTCCAAGCAATCCCCTGGGCAGCTGGGTCAGGTTGTTTCCCGATAAATCCAACAACTTCAGGTTCCCCAGTTTCGTGAAGAGACTGGCAGGAAGGAAATCGAGCTGATTCTGGTTCAGAGCGAGCTCCTGCAGGTTAACCAGTTTCTGAAACATGTTTTGGTCAATGCCCCTTAGCGCATTGTGGTCCAAAAACAACTGCTCCAGGAGCACCGTCTTATCCAGCAGCGCGCCTGGAAGATGAGTGATTTTGTTGCGCGACAGCCTGAGGGTTTTCAGTTTTACCAGGTCATTGAAGGCACCGGGGGCAACGGCGGAAATGTGGCTGTCGGAGAGCATGAGGCGCTGCAGGACGGTCATGCCACTGAAGCTGTGGTTCTGCAAGACGCCGCGGCCCATTCCGAAGAGCAGGATGTGCGTGAGGTTGGTGGGCAGACCCAGCGCGGCGATGCGCGCCACGTCGCCCCCCGAGCACTGCGCGGCGTCCCGGAAGACACACTTGCAGGCCGGCGGACAGGTGAAGGGCTGGGCGCGCAGAAGCCCGAGCACCGCGCACAGCAGAGTCCTCCTCAGCATGTCTGAAAATGCAACAGTGGGAACGTGGTCAACACACGGGAGCGTTCGCGCCCATTCTGAACCCTGGGATCCTGCACTTTGTGCAGAGGCACAATCCTTTGGCCAGAATTCTCACTCCCTCTTTTCTTAGGACTACAGATTTCCCTACGTAGTGAAAAGACATTCATTCTACACACTGCGTGGTTTCATTCTTTCGCTTTATTGATTTTCTACTCTCAGTTTAAAGCATTGAGATTAAAGCGTTTTCAAGCTACTGAATAGCCAATACTTTAAAATCCTTACATAGAGAATTAATTAAAATAGTCATTCCCACATTCAAGCTCACAGACATCACAAAGCAGTGTCCATTGTGAAAACAGCTCTGCTCTTGACTTTATAACTTATCCTGCATTGGCTATAACCAACAGTCAAGAAGGGAACAGCAAAGTCTGCAGCCACCACCATCTGATTCTTTTGCTCACAATCATGCTACTTCCACAGTAAGAAGTTACTCTATTAAAACAAAGGACATCTCCAAAACAGCGAACACCTTCAATCAACAGCCAACAAAAGCCTATAATAGTTCCTATCAGTTTACGCCATGCATTGTTCTCAGCGCTTTATTTATACTACATGCATTTAATCCTTACAATAACCTTAGGAGGTAAGTAAGTTATCCCTGATTCAAGGATGAAGGCACAAAGGCACAGAAAGGTTCAATAGTGTAACTAGGGTCATATAGAATTCGGGGGGTAGTATTTCTGACTTAGCCATAAGTATAAAGAGCCATAAGTATATCTAAGATGCTTAAAGGTAATACTCATGGCACTGAATTTTCTGTGAAATGCACACCATGCTACTCATCTGCCCAATGGTTCCCAAGTGCACTTTTCCATAAATTGCTTCTTGTGCAATTTTACTTCTCATGCACACACAGACTAATGGAACCCTCTAATTTCCTATACTAACGTTTAAAATATTTGCCCTTACCTGAAATGGTTCTGCACTCCAAAGCAACTGAAAGACTTAGCGCTTTGCATGTGATTCGACACTTTCCAAAGGAAGGGGGTGGTATCCTTGCATCCTGAGGATAAAGACTTTACCAGAATAGGTCAGGAAAGGACCCTAGCTCAGAGCCCATGTTCTGGTTTTTAATGACAAATATCTTCAAACTGAGAGACCATATATAACCCGATTCCTCCTGTCAAAGCCAAGAGCAGTGGGGAGAGTTTTTCCATAAATGGCACACTGTAACTGTGATGCCAGGGAAGTTTAGTGACAGCTGGATCACTGCAGTAGCCACACCCCTAGATAGACCACACTTCCCTTGGGTCTTCCTTTTCATGCCATATGGCCCTAATTTTCCACCCAGGTTTTTTTTTTTGTATGTGTTGTTTTTCTTTCTTCACTTAGCAATAAAGCTAAGAACATTCTCAAATGCTCCATTTTTTGTTTTTTTTTTCCTTTTGGGACTAAGGCTGAGAACATCTTTGAACATGTTCAATAGGTGGCAGGGTGCTCACTTGTTCCTTTTTTGGCGGGGGAGGGGGCTCTGTCGCCCAGGCTGGGGTGCAGTGTTGCCATCTCGGCTCACTGCAAACTCTGGCTCCCGGGTTCAAGCAATTCTCCTGCCTCAGCCTCCCGAGTAGCTGGGATTACAGGCAGACACCACCACGCCCGGCTAATTTTTTGTATTTTAGTAGAGACGGGGTTTCACCATGTTGCCCAGGCTGGTCTTAAAACTCCTGAGCTCAGGTGATCCACCCGCCTTGGCCTCCCAAAGTGCTGGGATTACAGGTGTGAACCACCACGCCCAGCTGCTCACATGTTCAGTTTAACTTGGGAACATCAAACTGCTCTCCAAAGTGGTTGTATTGGTCTACAATGCCACCTACCATTTATGAGAATTCCTGTGCTTCCTCTCTGCCCACACTTGGTCCTTCCTAATTTTTGCCATTTCTAAGAAAGATATCTCAGCATGGTTTAACTTTTCCTTGCCCTGTTTAATGATGAACTTGAGCACCTTTTCACATAATTAAGGCCCACTTGCCCTTCATTTGAGAAGGCTGGGGTTTCCTTTTGCCCATTTGTCTATAGGCAAAGCGTGTCTGTGTGTCTTTTGAGCTCTCTGATAATGCTGTCTGCATTAAGACTTCTATCCTTCAAGACACCATAAAAAAGGGGAAAAGATAAACCACGAACTAAAGATATTTGTAACACCTATAACTGACAAAGGCTTAATACAGAATACATAAGGAATATCTGCATCATGGGATCCAATCACCTTCTGATGTAGCCAAATGTAGTCAGAGCCCAGTACATGCTGAGTTGACTGAAATTACCTTCAAAGTCATGCAGTCCTGGACCGCAGGGAAGAGCCACTGCCTCTGCCAAGTATTGCAGGAGGTCTTTCAGTTCTGATCAAGGAATGCAACTCCAGAGCCCAGAGCTGCTACACTGGTGACCTGGCAAGTCTGTCATGCATAGGCACATCACGTGAAAGCTCCCCCCCGCCACCGCCCTTGCCCATGAAAATGCCAGGGAGCCAACCTGACAGCCTGGGAAGGCGAGCTGTGAAACAGTAAGCTGCTGCAGGCTCAAACTCCTGTGGCCCTTCTTTAGCCGATTTCCCCAGGAAAACCTCCAGTCAGAATGGTCTCTACGTTTTGCTCCTTAGGAAGACACTCTGATTGTCCAGGAAGGGAAAAGTAGGTATGGAAGTTGCAGAGAGTGGGGGGAACAGTCTTAGTCCATCCACTGAGCAAGCTGATGAGGTAATGAGAAGTGTTTGGAGCAATGAAGTTGACAGCTCCAGTGCTTCCGGTCTCAAGATTCTGTGTCCATTATCAGGTCAGAAGTCTGCTGTCAAACAGTGACCTGGCTTAAGGGGCTTGGCTATTCAAAAGCAGGTCTGCCTGGGTGAGATAAGCCTCTTTCCTCTGAGGGAGACTCAGTGGGCAGGGCACAGTAGGGAGCAACTGCACCCCAGCTTGGACCACAGACAGTCTCACTCAAGCCCCTAGGACTCCCTGTCCCTTCCTGCAATATACGTTCAAAACAGAGCCCTTGGCAGCAATACAGGGGAAGGAGAGACATGCAGAACTGTGCCCACACCAGCAGGCTGTGGGGACAAGATCATACATGCCGCACAAACCATAGCGACTGCTAAGAACTTGAGGTAACAGCAGGCAGGCCCTCACCCCCCGAATTCATCACACCACAGCCAGCCACATTTCCCTAGCAGAGGCGCCATGCCTCCCGAAGCTGAGCTCCATGGAAACAACTCCCAGCCACAAACAAACGTCCTGTCTTCTCTGGGATTTCTACAACCATTTTCTCTCTCCATGGTATTAGCTTCTGGTTTGATTCTCCCAACTATTAATAGATTTTAAGTCCCTACTCTTCTGTTTCACCATTTCCCTCAGACCTCCTCGCGTTTAACATTTGGCTCTACACTACATCTGACTGAGGGGTTTCCCCAGGATGCTCACACACACGGTATGATATGCGGAATGTTATTTCCTTTTTTTCAAAAAAAAAAAAAAAAAAGAGGAAATGGGGAAGTACTAACAGGCATGAAAATAAATCCGCAAAGGGCAGTATTCATGTGACTAAAAAGCAAACAAATGTATCAAGACACAGAACAAAAGTGTTATTTCATTCATTAAAATTTTTATTTTGAATAGCTTCAATCAAAAAAGGTTTCATAAGATTATTTACAATGCTGAATGTACAATTATGAATGTATGCCTTTTTGACAAGAGGGTACCATTCTTGAGCAGCAATACAATTTTAAAAATATAAAGATGCAGTATCATTTCTGATATAAAGTTACTTAAAAAAATCCAAGGTCTTAGGGAATTCACAAATCATAACCAGAAGTAGCTATTTTATTAATTTAATGTACACATAATTACCAAATTTTAATACATTAAAAATGTGTAAATGCCCACAGACTGTACAAAAATTAACACCCCATTTTGTTAAAAGTTCCCAACCACCTCCCACCATAAATATACAAAAATCTATTTTTAGATATGTCAAAATTGCATGCATATTTTCTAAAGCTTGAATTTTGCTTTTCACTGGATAATGTTATCTATAGCTGTTTTTGTAACAGACTACATAAAACATTGATATATTATTTACCATGCCTTTGAAACTGTGCAGGACTTTCACAAACATGGGGAACAAAATAAATAAAGTAAAAACTGCAACAGTTTTGTTTAGATGCAAGTGCAATTTGGAAAGCTTTCGAATTTAAGGATTACAAAACTACTATAAAAAGTATTTATTTTGTTGTTGGCTTAGCCACTTTTATTCAAGCATTATTTGCAGCATTGCTTTACAGCAGTTGGTGCTAGAAGATACAAAACATATAGTTACCACTATTTAAACTTGAGGGAGAAAAAAAACTTGAAACAACCCTGAGGGAGACACACATTAAAAATCTTGTTATTTATTTAAAAAGTTAAAAAGTTACATATCATTATTTAACAATTACTTTCCCAGACATTTCTGTCCTTTAAGTATGTGCATAAATAAAATTTAAATCAGCAATATTTATTCATCTTAATACATTAAAATAATATATGTACAGATTTTAAAATTTAGGTCTGTATAAACTCAAATAATTTAATGTGAAATTCAGAATCAAAATTACTATGTAATGGTGGCCTACAAGAGAAGACTCAGTCTATCTATGGCACTGAGTAGAACCCACACCTGGCTTCACAGGCATTCTTCAAATAACATTCTCAACGTGAATAACTCACCTTGTCTATATTCAAATCTAACTTCCTACAAATGCTTTTCCACCTACCTAAACACCTCATTCCTTTGAAAACAATATGGACAGAAGAGATATAAAACCCTTATTAACTCTAAATGTTAAAAAAGTGGGGAGGGGGTTGTCAAAAATAGCTCTTTATGATCATGCTCTTAAAGATGTTAAATACAATCTGATAATTGAATTTTTAAGCTGCTACTTAGCAATTACTTTCATTATATGCTTCAGTACTTAAACCAAAGAATAAAATGCACAATTGTGGAAATCACTGAAGAATAACACGAGCATATTTGAAATTAATATGGAAATTATAAAATGATCCAGAGAATAAGTAACTATAGAAAATAGTGCTAATTCACAGCTCAAGAGGTCTAAGATGCATAGCTTCATAGAATCACTCATGGAACAATTGTCATCATCTAAAGTGTATTAATAGCATATTATACATTTGATGGAAAACTTCGATTATATTTTTGCAGGAATCATCAGTGGCCATAGCAGTTAACAGTGATCCTGAGTGTAACTTCTATTTTTCTATAGTTACCAAACATCATCCAGGTCTTTGCAGCATAAAGAGTGAGAACCATTTGGTCCTAAAATTCTAGGTAAAATTTGGTAAATTTGTAAATATACGTTGGGAAAAGAATGATCAGCTAGGAGTAGAAAGCACGAGCAAGCATGTTACTGGCTATGAAGAACAGAGAACAATGTCACACTGTTTTAATAGTTTAGTGTCCATTTTATAGCACTATCAGTTTTCTGTGTTACGATAACTGTGGGCATTGCCAAACTGCTGGATCCTACCTACAAAAGGTGTTTTTTAAAAGTTACCTTAATTTTGGCAAGAATTTAAATGTTAATCAGGCCAAACAGAAAGGTGAAAAATGCTTCTCCACATTTCTTTTGGCTCAATGAATGTCAATTTTTTAACTTTATTTCCTCAATTTTTTTGTCTCCCAGAAATTTCCACATCAAATATGCTTATTTGTAACAATTCAAAACAGACATGCTCTGACCTCTGGCGCCACCTAATGGCACAAAACAAACTCATCAAATTCATATTGCTTTGAAAAAACGGCAGCCATTCAAATCCAATATTTTTAAGCCTCATTATTGACAAGACAGAGACATACATCAAACCTCAAAAAAATCTTATGAGGTAAAATTCTAACTTAAAAAAACTATTATCCTATGTCTTTAGGTAACTAAAAACAGAAAAAAATTTAAAAAACCATTTAAAATAACACAAAGCCTGACAGAAACACATTTGAAGAAACATTAAAAGATGAATCTACATCTACTGCCAAAAGAAATGAATCTTATTTCCTAGTGAAAAAGGTTCTACAACATTTAACAGAAGCAAATTAGACTACTGACACCACACACAGCACAGGAGCCGTTTAATAGCTTTGAGAGGCGTCTCAAGAAGGCAGTGAAGCACCTTGCTGATTAGAAAAATAAAACCCAGGCAGTTTGTACAGAAAATATAAAACCAGAAATGGAAATTACCTGAGTTGTTCTATAAGAAACACCATAAAAACTCATTCCTAACTCTAGACCATCTTAGGGTATTGGCATATGTTTATAAAGAATTCTTTGGAAGAAATCTTGGAATCAAATGAAAACAGGCTTTCAATATATTTTCACTGGAAGCTAATTAACACTCACTTTCTTTTAATCAATCACAAATTTAGAGCCTGTATATAAATACAGACTTTTCTAATAAGGGAGTTGTGAGCATAGATGTGAAGAGGTAAACTGGTCTCAAAAACTATTGTTGAAAAACCTACCAAACTTCTCCTATACCCAATATAAAGAATATCACTGAGAGTAACAATCAAGAAAATTCTGGAAATGTATGTAATATTTTGGTTACTGAATGAAGATGCAGGACTTGATGGATTGACTGTTAATTTAACTCTTAGGACGATATCTTTTTCTGTTTTCATGTTTAAGAAAGAGCAAAGCTCTCAAATAAGCGACTGTATCAGAAGGGACATAAACTGAAATAGTGCCATTCTGACACACAGGATCAGAAACTCCTAAAATCATGTATTCCTGAATACTGTTATCAGCGATACCACTGAGACTGATTCACTGCTATGTTATGGTGATGATTTGACATGATCCATTCTCCTTAACTAAACCTTTCGCTTCTGTGGTTGTCTGCGGTTTTGGTGGCCACTCGGGATCAACCAAGAGCTCCTGCGCCAGATACATGTACTTTGCCTTTGGTGTCTTCTTTCCACAGCCTAGGGCCCAGGGTAAGCAGCATTTTCCCCACCGATCCATGGACTCCTAAGGAAGTAAGAAAAAAAAACACCCCAGTTGATTAAAGGCTTGTTGTTTTAAACAGCACACATTAGCAGAGAGAAATAAGAGGAGATGACTTCTGAGCACACCAAATGGGGGGAGAAAAAAAAGGCAGCTTTGGCCGGGTGTGGTGGCTCATGCCCGAAATCCCAACATTTTGGGAGGCTGAGGTGGGAGGATTGCTTGGGCCCAGGAGCTCGAGACCAACCTGGGCAACACAACAAAACGCATGTTCTTTTGTTTTATTTTTTAAAGGCAGCTTTCAATTATTTAGGAACTGATTATTCTTTAGATTTTTTTCGGGGGTTATCAATATGATTTACTTCATTTAGTTTTATATACCTATACTCTTGTATACTAATACATTTTAAATAACTTGCAGATATGGATTCTTTAACACAATATCTAGTGTATTAAGAAGAACTTTAAGCCATTCAGAAAGAGAAAACATTTTTAATTTTTAATTTGAAAATCTTCACATTCTGTCCCAAGCTATCTTTCCATACTATTGCTCCTGGCAACTTAGCCGCATGATCGTTTTTGGAAGAAAGCTGTGTACAAGTAGCCTCGTTACTGTTAATGTCATCTCTCAAAACATGAAGTAAGTATCGTTTGGTCAAAATTAGGTTCAATCATGTTTAATGACAATTATGTCTTTTAAAACCTCATCCTTACACATATAAAAAGAATACTGTTTTATAACGATGGTCCCACAACTGGAAAGGGTTTGTATAAAACAAGTACTACTGCTTCGTATTATTTCATTGCAAAAAGATTCACTGTCACTGAAATTCTTCTGATCAATCCTGATGTTTTTAGTGAATGTGGCCTTAGAGAAATGATCCTTGGAGAACAAGAAAGCAAAGTCCCTGGTTAATGCATGGAAATGTAAACTCAACAGAGGGCTGAGAAGGGCCCTCAGAATTTGTCTCAACTGAAATTTGAAGTAAATGTAAATGACTATACCGGGACTCATAGTAGTTACATTTATCTCTAAAGAACAGCCACTTCTTAGTTATTCTGGCTGCTGCTTCTCCAAAATGAAATTTAAATTCCAGGTCATTTTGTTTTGCCAATCAACATATAACCCAGGCTACCACCAGCTCTACATGAAGTAATCTCACAGAGTAGAGTATAACATACCTGAGATACATATTCTAATGTCATCTAAAATGCCTCATGATTTAAAAAGGCAAGTTAGCTAGAGATGTATTTTGAAACATGTTTCTAAATTAGCCAATGCAGAAGAGCAAAAATACTTTAAAATCAAAGCTCTTAAAGTTTTTACATAGGTCACTTGATAGCTCTTTCTCATCCAATTGAAACCACCATCAGGAACCTACTACTCTTCTTCTCTTCTCCCCAACCCGCTGAGAGCATGGTAAACAGTAACTCACCGCTCTCAATGTTAAAGGTCCGCTAGCTTAAGTTTGTCAACAAAACACAATAAGCTACACTGCTACCAAGAATTTAAAGGCAAAAACGGTGTACAAAAGCAAGCTACATCTGGGGTGGGGGCGGGGGAAGTCTGAAGATTACTCGCCTAGTAGCCTTTCCACTGTCATAACTAAAGAGAGTTATATTAGTATCACCTTAAAAAAAAGTCCACAGGAAACCATTTAGCATTAAGGTACAGAAGTCACTATTTATAGGATTCTTCAGGTGATCCAAAATAACAGATAATGCCTTTCCAGTACAGGCACACAACAAACATAATATTTCATCTGAGATGATAATTTACTACTTAGATCTTACTTTTTCCCAAGGTGTCATTTGTCAATCTAATTGTGGAAAAAATCATTGTTCCTAAATCAATTCGAAAGCTGTCACTTTTTTTTTTTTTTTTCAGATGAAGTCTTGCTCTGTCAGTCACCAGGTTGGAGTGCAGTGGCGCGATCTAAGCTCACTGAAACCACTGCCTCCCGAGTTCAAGCGATTCTCCTGCCTCGGCCTCCCAAGTAGCTGGGATTACAGGCATGCGCCACCGCATCCAGCTAATTTTTTGTATTTTAGTAGAGACAGGGTTTCACCATGTTGGCCAAGATGGTCTCGATCTCCTGACCTTGTGATCCATCGGCCTCGGCCTCCCAAAGTGCTGGGATTACAGGTATGGGCCACCGTGCTCAGCCAAAAGCTGTCACTTTTAAGTAGCACTGTTAGATTATCACAGAAAATAAGCTAATGTTGACTGTTGACTTTTTTTAAAAAAGCAGAAACATAATAGGACTTGTCTGTCCAAAGAATCTGCCAGGTTGAAGGGCAATGTGTAGCAAGCTGAGTTAAGGAAAGCCAAACACACATATTTCAATTCATTGCTCCCTACTTGTGGAAAGTAAGTCAACCAATAAAATTAAAATTAATTTAATTGTAAATAGAACAACAACCGAATAGGATTCTTTTTATGCATTGAAAAAAAATCCTCACAACCCTATTACAAATAATGTACACTTGTCACAATTTTTAAAAAGTCATGAAGAACACTAAGGATCCCCCTACTGTACCATAATTGAAAACATTTTGTTCCTGTACCCTTACCTTCCCCAAGTATCATACACAGAAAGTACACTATATGCAAGCATAGGTTTGTTAGTTTACAAACACTAACATACCACACACATTCTCAAACACAATATAATTCAGTAGAAGAGAAAATAAAAGGTGCTACAGGCATGCTGGAATGAGAAATCAGCCAGCGGGGGGATGATGATGGTGCAGGGAGAAAGGCAAGCACTGTGTAACACAAAGGCCATGAACCAGGGCATCGGGCACAGGGTGAGCACGTGGGTCTCCCCAAAACACCTACAGCACAAGTCCCTAAAGCAGGACACAGTAGCTATAGCAACTGCATCTTTCGGTTTGTTTCTGAAAGGAATGCTTAAGTGACCAAATTTATCCCCTCAGAGAAGGAAAGAGGCTATCATGCATAGTTTAGCAGAGAAACTAAAAAAAACTTTCAAAAATGTCAAGTTTACGCTTAACAATATCTTTCAGGAAATGTTTTCATGGGTAGTATATAAAACAGAATGCCAAGCTTGAAGGAAAAAATGTTACAACGGTGCTGTGGTTTTCATAAGTCTTCTTCCATACCAATTCTGAATATAAAACAAAACAGAAAATCAGAATAAACATTCTAGCTATGCAGTTCAAATAATATTCTAAGTGGCATAAAGACTACCACTACACCATAAAAACTACTTTTTTGGATTTTTTACCAAATAAGAAAACATGAATTGGGCACAAATCCCCAGGCATGATCAGATCACAGGTGGTATGATCTAGTTCCACTACTAAGTACCCTCAGTTTACAGACACAAGGTGGGCACAAATGCTCCTAAAGAGAAGATGTGACACAGATCTCCTCAAACAGGGGTAAAGCTTTATAGAAAACCACAGATGACAGGGGTCTCCACTGAAGACTTCCATCCAGTAGGCCAAGGGTGGAGTTCAAAGCATTTCTGATGAATAATCTTGCTTGAAAATCACTGTTATAAATTTTTTTTTTTTTTTTTTGGTCAGAGAGTAAGTATGAACACCTGGGGCTGCCAACTGTGACAACCAAAAGTGTCTCCAGACACTGGCAAATGTCCCCTGGGGGAAATCATCTCTGACTGAGAACCTCGCTCGGCCTTACGGCAATATGATGAACTAATGACTGGCTCTCGAAGGGCCACAAACATCAACAGTGAAGCAACACTACACACAGAAGTAGCAGAGAGTGAAAGCATGCCACTTTGTGCTGGGAGGTTGTAAGAACTCTCTTTCCTAAAGCTAGTAAGTTTTTTAAAAATGCACCTTAATCATGACCATAGAAACGGAAGACTTCAATTCTCACCTACTATTTGATGATTCTCAGAATCAGCTGACACACAGGGTATGCTGGGGCCCACCTGCTCTGGACCACTCTCTACCTTCACTCTCCCATGAACGCTTTAGAGGCAGAAACACAAACTCCTAAAAATTAGAAGGGCGGGCCGAGTGTGGTGGCTCACGTCTGTAATCCCAGCATTTTGGGAGGCCGAGGCAGGCAGATGGCTTGAGCCCAGGAGTTTGAGACCAGCCTGGGCAACATGGCAAAACCTCCTCTCTGGAAAAAAAAAAAAAATTGCTGGGCCTGGGATGGCATGCACCTGTAGCTCCATCTACCCAGCAACATGGTGAAACCCTATCTCTACAAAACAAACCAACAAAAATTGCCAGGCACAGTGGCTTGCACCCGTAATGCCACCTACTTGGGAGGCTGAGATGGGAGGATGATCTGAGCCTGAGGAGCTCGAGGCTACAGTGAGCCATGATCACGCCACTGCACTGCAGCCTGGGTGACAGGAGTGAGACTCAGGTCTCACAAAAGAGAAGGGCAGATATTTATTAAATTTTTTTTTAGAAAACAGAGACAAATAAAAGAATTTTCTGTCATTTAATTTTGGTTGAAAAGCAAGAAGAGACCCCCAATCCAAATATTTTTAAGGGGTCTTATGATACCTACTTTCAACTAAACCAGGGTATTACTCCCCTTCAAAACATGCAATTTCTTGTTCAGATCAATAGTCAGAGATCTCTTTGGAGAATATAAAAATCTAAATGTTTTCCTAGGCCTAGGAATACAATACAAATATTTCACATGAGAATTGATGATATAAGCCAAAAATAACCTTCTGAAGTAATGCAGTGAGGTAACTATATATACGGGGGTGGGAGGGTTGGGGTGCTGGGGTGTGTGTGTGTGTGTGTGTGTGTGTGTGTGTGTGTATACACAGACAAGATTTTGCTAAAGGACTTGAGCCCCTTGTACAACCCTAGTCATACCCACTACTAGGGACAACTGGTATTACACTGCTTTCAGGAAAAAAAAAATGAGGCTGACTCCAGATGCTGCTGCATTCCATCATTATTCACCATAAAGCACTAGAAAACAGAAACAGCGCTCTGCAGGCCCTCTTTGAAAGCAACCCTGTGGCATCACACCAGGGCATCAGGCCCGCTGGATTACCAAAACAGAGCTCAGGAAGTCACCACTTAGGTCAAAGCTGGCTAAAACGAAGTGGGTAACCCAACTCAAAAATGCCAGGGAGTCCTCTTCACCACCACCAGCTTCCTGCGGCTCAAGGCTGAGTGAAAGACTCAGAGCTCTTATCTGTAAAGCATATCACCCATCTCTAAAGAAAAGTGGGTAAGGCAATGAAGGGATGAGATTTTATCAAATTCTCTATGACGAAAAAGCTACCTCAAAGAGCTCTGACTCACAGCATGGGTTTAAAAAATAAGTCCAATCTGTATCTGTATCAGGAGCTCTACTTGAACACCCTAACACTAGGAAATGCGTTTTATTCTTCTGTGTCTCTTCTCTCTTTACCACAGAACTTGTGATACCTTTCAAATGATAGGCTATTTAACAGACCCAAAAAGTCAAACGTCCTAAACCATGGTTTGTATGAAAAAAGGCAAATCATCTTCTGAATGAAATGGTATATAATGCTGGAGAAAGCCAAAAAGGCACTCCAAATTAAGGGACAGTAACTGACAAGAAATCAGGAATAATTCTTCAAAATTCTGGCCTTTGGACTCTGATCCAAGAAGAAACAATTTTCACTGCAAATTTTGTTTATATAAATCTCATTTAGCTTCTAAGGGGACTCATGAAAAACGAAAACATAAAATTGATAGTAGACTGAAATGGAAAAATGAACTCTCACCTTTGAGGACAAGCCTTTTACATACAGAGAGGATCAGGATTGGCATGGAAAGGAGACTTGTGAAATTTCTGGTCTCAAAAAGCCTCTAACAAATGTTTGCCATGAGTTTTCTAGGACTTCTTATAAGAAATGAAATGCCAAGCACAGAGAAAAAGGCTGAAGTAACACGTAACAGAACAAGAACACGCCAGAGAATAACATGTAACAGAACAAGAACATGCTAGAAAATACAGCGTACACAAGCAAAGAGTCTAGACAGACAGGAAGAATTGAGAACTGAAGTGCTGAGTTCCAACCTGTGGTGGCTGTGTGGTGCTGAACCGATACTCTCCTTGTTTGTCTCGATTGAATACAACTTTCCAAAGGACCATGTCAAGGAAGAAGCTCTGAGAGATAGTCCAGCGAGTTAAGAATTAACAATGACTAAGTCATTTTTTATTAATGTGCACCTTTTTAATGAATCACACAATGCTGCATAATTGATGAAAAACATATTTTGATTTTCATATACGGAATTTCAGTTAATACTGCCAAAGGATCAAGAATGACAGGACTTTTGTAACAAATATAAATCATCATTAACATTCTTGATAAAATGAGACTTCTAAATTTTCCATGAAATATGATGGCTTATTGTATAAATAGGTCTTTCCCATATTAAAATGATGCTTATATAATTTGAAGTCTTTCTTCACAATGCTTATGTTCACTGAATATCTAGTATTAATTCTATATCCATATCTATAGATATATAATTTAATCAGCATCCAACACAAACCATTCTTTAGATAGTAAGAGTAAGTAACATTTCTGTGAAAAGATGAACTTATACTGTAGAAAAAGAAACACTTTAAGAATATCATATCTTACATGTGCTTCCTAGTACCCATAAAATAGAAAAAAAAAAAAAATCACATTGCACTGCGCAACTTCCAAAGGTCAGTACCATAATATACATGCTGCCCATCATATCTCAAATTTAAATACCAAGTCATCCTTTAGGGGGTAATGAAATTAAGCGTAATTTCTAAGTCCAGAACTATTATCACTAAAATATATGGATATATATTTCTCAAAAAAATGACCTTTATTTTAATCCAAAAGCCTGTGCTACGAAACTCTTAACTTAAAAATCACAACTGTATCTCCCTCTTCCATTTCTTAGAGTTACTGTAACAGTCAATTACGATAGTAGTTCTGAGAGCAGACAAAAGCCACCAATGAGAACTTGCTACCTCCTTTTAGAGACTAACCTAAAGGCAATCCTAAGGGAGGGTAACTACACAATATACAATGAATCAAAGGGTACTTAAAACCTCTAGAGGTCACTCAAAAGCAAATATCAAGGAGGACGTTCTAGTAATCCATGCTGAAATTAAGTAAGTCCATAATGATAATTATTTTATACTTTCATTAAACTCTCTTGCTATTAATATTCACTGTGTTTCCTGGAGCATGGCCCCCCACCCCATTCTTTCCTTCCTTAAATGGGAGATTTTACTGTACATCACAAAACACAGGTGGCACATGCCAACTCTGATTTCACAATCACTGAGTCATCAGTTCATGGGCCACCGAGTCCCCGAACTTCTCTTCTTTCTACTCGTCATTACTTTTTATTATCACATTGCTTATTTTCTCCTGTCTGTGTGAGTGCAACTAAGTCACATCCCTTAATATGACCACTATCAATTCATGGAGAAGTTTCACAAGAGAATGCTAAATGAATTTGCCTAAGATGAAACTGAGACTCTGTGGCTTTCCATTATATTACCTGTCCTCTTCTCCCATTTACCATTACATCACCCAAGAATTCCAAAGCAACACGGTAGCCATTTGACTATGGAAGTGCTTACCTCCACTGTGATAGATACAAAGGCATTGACAAGAACAATGATGAGCATAGTTACACGCCACTGATATGGTACACACACTATCTGTAACGCAAAAACATTTTAAAGTTAAAATTGCTGTATGTCGTCAATATTATAGCACTATATCATAATTTCTAAAAGTATTGAATTCCTATGATGTCCCAAACACCTTCATATATCTTAATAGATCTACTGAATCCTCAACACTGACTGCCCCAGGGTATATATAATATTCACTTTCAGATGATAAAACTTAAAGTGTAAGTAACTCAAGGTTAAAGCAAATATTAAGTGACTGAGGTTAGAGTCAAATCCTGTTCACTGAGATTCAAAAGCCCATGCTCTACTAGATCATGAATGTCTAACAGTTTCTATTTTTAAAATAAAAGTCCATCTTTAAACAATGAGGTACCAGCCGGGCACAGTGGCTGACGCCTGTGATCCCAACATCTTGGGAGGCAGAGGCGGGCAGATCACTTGAGGCTAGGATTTTCAGACCAGCCTGGGTAACATGGCAAAACCTCATCTCTACTAAAAATACAAAAATTAGCCAGGTGAGGTGGTTGTGTGCCTATAATCCCAGCTACTGAGAAGGCTGAGGCATGAGAATCACTTGAGCCTGGGAAGCGGAGGCTGCAGTGAGCCGAGATCCTGCCACTGTACTCCAGCGTGGGTGACAGAAGACTCTGCCTTTAAAAAAAAAAAAAAAAAAAAAGAGGTACCAATCTAATAATGAAGTACTGGTCAAAACTCAATTATACAGACAAATTCATAAAAGAACTATACAGATGAAGTTAAGAAAAAACAATCTACCTGTTCACTTTAAAATCTGATTAATTTCTAAGGCCTAAAAAATGGGATAGTAGTAAAGACAGAAAGAGGTTTAGAATAAGAAAACCAAAAGAATCTAACAAATGGCTGGCTACGGACGGAGGAAGAAAAGGCACGGATAAACAGACACACATGTACACACGCACGCACACTTCTGACTTGGATAAATAGTGGTACCAAGAAACAGAGAAGAAATAGGGTTGAAGGAGAACATGATGAGCTTAGTTCTTAAAATGTTGAAATTGAGGGATCTGTTGGATGGAACACCCAAGTAATAGTCAATATATCAGTGTACATGCAGGTCTACAGCTTAGTAGTGAGTCAGGCGCAGGGTATACAGGTTGGGAGCCTTTGGCATATAGATGGTAATTACAGGTGAAGCCATGACTCTAGGGGACATCACCAGAATGTACTGAGTGACCAGAGGGATAAGAACAGAAATGTAAGGAACTCTAACATTTAAGGAATGGGCAGAAGGAGTGGAACCACAGTAGAAAATGAGACTGAAGAGTAATAGAGGTAGAGAAAAGGCCAAAAGACAGCAAAGCATCACAACATTTTAGAAGAGAGTATCTTAAGAATGATGACATGGCTAACTCATCAAATACTGCTGGGGAGTCAAGTAAGACTGGAAAAAAATAAATTAAGGAGAAAAGTCCATTGGATATAACCAGTAAGAGGCTAATGGCCTTGCTAAGGGCAGTTTCAGTACATTGGCAGGGGAAGATGCCAGACTAGTTGACAAATGTGTGGGAGGTAAGCTGAATGTGGTACTATTTCAAGAAAAAGTTGGTTGTAAAACCGAAGACATGTGCAGCAGAAGAGAAATAGAATGCATTTTGTTTTCTTCTTTTACTGTAAGTGCTTATCTAACCCCCTCAACGAAATATGCAGGGACACAGACATACACTGATGGTAAGACTACAACCTGGAACACCTTCAAAGTTCAATAATGCAAAATTTATGATAATTAAATTTATAAATACCCTCAGACCAAGCAATTCCACTTTTGCATATTTAGCCTATAAATATATATTTGTCTGTAACTGAAGTGTGCAAGGATTTACAATACCACATTGTTTCTAATAGCAAAACATTGGAACCAACAACCTAAATATCCAGCAAAAGAGGACTAAACAAATTATGAAAAAGTCCATGCAATGGAATACTCACTTCACAAACTTTGTAAGTTTAAGTTATATAACTTTAAGATCAAACCTGTCCATAACACACAAGAAAGGAAAATTAAATCTGATCTCATTTATGCAGAGGCAAAAATCCAAAACAAAATCATAGCAACCTAAATCCAAATTTCAAAGTCTGCATCATGACCAAACTGAATTTATTCTAGAATTGCAAAGTTAGTTCAATATTTGAATACTGATCAGCTATAATTCATCACATTCTTCAGGGACAAAAACTGCGTGACCATTTCAATAGCTGCAGAAAAAGCATTAGATTGGCTGGGCATGGTGGCTCACACCGGCAATCCCAGCACTTTGGGAGGCCCAGGCAGGTGGATCATGAAGTCAGGAGTTCGATGCCAATCTAGCCACATGGTTAAACCCAATCTCTACTAAGAATACAAAAAGTTAGCCAGGCATGGTGGCGCATGCCTGTAATCCCAGCTACTTGGGAGGCTGAGGCAGGGGAATTGCTTGAACCTGGGAGGCGGAGGTTGCAGTGAGCCAAGATCATGCCACTGTGCTCCAGCCTGGGCAATATAGCAAGACTCCATCTCAAAGAAAAAAGCATTAGATAAAAATTTAAAACCATTTATGTTAACAACACTGTACAACCAAGGAAGCTTCCTTAACCTGACAGACTATGTACTAGAAATACACAGCAAACAGTATATCTAACGGTGAACTATTAGGAACATTTCCTTTAGAGACAAGACTAAGACAAGAATATCACTATCACTGTAACCAATATATTAAGACATGAAAAATACAGAGAAAGCATATAAGGACTGTGAAATGTCAGAAACAAACAGCTTGTAATTACTTATATATGATGCCTCTCTAAACAGAAAATCCTAGACAATCTAAAATGTGTCTGAATAAAGTCTGACAAGGCTTTTGGGAACAAGACGATATCTAAAACAATTGTATTGAATTCAACAACATAAAAAATTAGAAAAATGTCATTTTAATTATAATTTATCAAGGGATCAAAAACTGTATTACTCCAGGAATCTAACAAAAAATGTGCAAAAACCATTAGGGAGAAAACTATCTGACTTACTGAAAGACATTAGGTCAAGAAGACAGAAACAGAAAGAGATACTGTTTGTGGGAAGGAAAACTAATCAATTCACCCTCAAAATTTATTGATCAACTCAGTGTAATTCTAATAGTTCCAAGAGGGCTTTTCCTGGTATTTGACAAACTAAACTTAAAAGTTAAGAAGAAAAGCTTGGCTGGGCATAGTGGCTCACCAAGGCAGGGAGATCACCTGAGGACAGGAGTTCCAGACAAGCCTGGCCAACATGGTAAAACCCTGTCTCTACTAAAAATAGAAAAAATTAGAGCCAGGCATGGTAGCAGGTGCCAGTTACTCGGGAGGCTGAGGCAGGAGAATCACTTGAATCCGAGAAACGAAGGTTGCAGTGGGCTACACTCCAGCCTGGGCACCAGAGCCAGATTCTGTCACACACACACACACACAAAATAAAAATAAAAAAGGGGCCGGGCGCGGTGGCTCAAGCCTGTAATCCCAGCACTTTGGGAGGCCGAGACGGGCGGATCACGAGGTCAGGAGATCGAGACCATCCCGGCTAACACAGTGAAACCCCGTCTCTACTAAAAAATACAAAAAACTAGCCGGGCGAGGTGGCGGGCGCCTGTAGTCCCAGCTACTCGGGAGGCCGAGGCAGGAGAATGGCATAAACCCAGGAGGCGGAGCTTGCAGTGAGCTGAGATCCGGCCACTGCACTCCAGCCTGGGCGGCAGAGCGAGACTCCGTCTCAAAAAAAATAAAAATAAAAAATAAATAAATAAAAAAGGAAGAAGAAGAAGAAAAGCTCAAGCATAGCCAAAAAGGTCATGATGAACAACAATGTATGTGGGGGTAGGAGTCCTACCCAACCATGTATCAAGATTTCTTATAAAGTCATGGTCAACATGGACAATATAGTACTGGCACAAATAAAGAGAACTAAAGAACAAAATATGGAGTCCCTAAAACACTATTAGTTATATATATGCAAAACTGTGGCCAGACGCCATGGCTCATGCCTATAATCTTAACACTTTCAGAGGCCAAGGCAGGAGGATCACTTGAGCCCAGGAGTTGGGGGCCAGACTGGGCAATACCGTGAAACCCCATTACAAACCCCATTTATAATTTTTATTACAAAAAATTTTTAAATTTGCTGGGTGTGGTGGCACACACCTGTGGCCCCAGCTACTCAGGAGACTGCGGTGGGAGGACCACTTGAGCCCAGGAGGTTGAGACCACAGTGAGCTGAGATCATTGCACTCTAGCCTGGATGAGGGAAGGAAGCAAGGAAGGAAGGAAGGAAGGAAGGAAGGAGGGAGGGAGGGAGGGAGGGAGGGAAGGAAGGAAGGAGGAGGGAGGGAGGGAGGGAGGGAGGGAGGGAAGGAGGGAGGGAGGGAGGAGGGAGGGAGGGAAGGAAGGAAGGAAGGAAGGAAGGAAGGAAGGAGGAAGGAAAGAGGGAGGGAGGGAAGGAAGGAAAGACGGACGGACGGACGGACGGAAGGAAACTGATATAGGACAATGGTATCACTGAATATCAGCGGGAAAAGACAAACTTCAATAAGCAATTGCTGAAACAAATGGGTATGCGTAAGAGAAAAAAGAAAAAGAAATATGATCCCTATTCAAAAGCTATACTTAAAATTATTTCCAGATGGATTAAAGACCAAATGTGAGAGTATCTTTATAACTCTGAGATGGACAAGTCTGCCAAACTGAGACACAAGGAACAAATAAAGAAATTAATAAATTTGCCTTGTCAGATTATAAATTTGTTTTTTAAAAACAGGTATTGTAAACAAAGTAAAAAGACAGGCCACAAACTGGGAGAAGATATTTATCACTATACAGTCAAATATAATACATTAAGAACTCTGAAAACTAAGTTTTAAAAAAAGGCAACATCCTAGTAGAAAATATTGGCCAAAGGCATGAATAGGCAGTTCACAGAGAAAATTAAAATGGCCATTAAACATATGAAAAAATGCTCAACTCCATTAGTAAAGTTAATTGGCAAAGTAAAACCATCATGATGTAACATTTTACACCCACTAGACAAGATGAAGTGTTGGCAATGATGTAAAACAACAGGATGTCAAACCCCGATGGACGACTGATAAAATCACTTTGGAAAACAACTTGGCACACGGTAGCTGAAGAGCAGTACATGCTCATCATGATACCAGATTCACCAGAGGAAACTTCTGTCCCTAGTGGTTTGCCAGGGGTACTAGTGGAAGGACTATACTACCACTGCAAGTGTTTGGAATTACCAGCACATGGCAATATTTAAAAAGCAGATGGACTTCTACTGGGCTTAATTACTTTTTGCAAATTCTTTACAGCATCGCACCACTGTCTCACTGCTTGTACCTGGGATAAACCACTCCTACTCCACTCTGGCACACTATTACTTACCCCCATACACTGAAAGACATGTAAAAATATGTTCATAGCAGCAATATGTTCAGTAAATATTTACCAACAGAGGATGAAGAAATGAATTTAATATATTCCTACAATTGTATACTATAACGCAGTGAAAATAAAATACATGTATCAACAAACAATGTTGATGGGAGAATGCAAGTCACAGAAAAAAGGGAACAAGTTAATATTTTCATAAAGTTCAAGAGCACACAAAACTATCTTTTATGACTGCAAACATACATGGTAAGTATATAATGAAAACAGGGAATGACAGGAAAAATCATCGAAACAGGTACATGAGAGTGCCTTATTGATTGGCAATGATACCTTTTTTTGTTTTCTTTTGTCACTGACTTGTGCTCAGGTAATGTTCATTTTTTTAGGCTGGATGATACACTCAGGGTGTTATTTCTTTATCATGTTTTAATTACAGTTAACAACTTAAATATGTGCGCATATTCTTTCGTATGAAAAACAAGTATTTCATTACTCATAAAGTTTTTAATGAAAAGAATGAAGAACTAAATGGCCAAAAAACAAAAGGGAGCATGTGCAGACTACTCAAGCAGCAGACTGGTAGAGAAGAGAGGAGGAACAGGTACCAGGATCAACGCTTTTTTGTTTGTAAAGACCAAGGGCTATTTAATTTGTTTGCAGACAAATGAAAATGGAACCAGAAGCAGAGATTAAACAGGTATAGCTAATAAAAGCTGCTATTTTAATTAGGTTCTTTATTCTTTGTAGAGTATCTCTGAGTTAATATAACAGCATCTTAGAATAGAATATATAAAAAGAAGAGATCCTGGAAAAAAAGAAACGTATACAGGTTAGTCTTTTTCCCCAAACAAATGATGTGCTTAAGTCTTACCTGAAGAACCTGGTCAACAGAGGCAACTGGATACAACATGATGAATAATATAAAAACATATAAAAAAATCACAGAAAAAACAAAAAAATCTGGAAAAGAAAGTGCAAGTAAAACAAGTAAATTAGGAAATTCCTTTATATAAAAAGGCATCCAATAACAACTGGCATACTATCATTTCTAACTCTGGTTCTGAATACTTTCACTTCGGTTGATGAAATAAAGTATGTGCTCTGTTGTTTCCTAGAGTACGAGACATTGTTCGGGGCACCCAAAGATTCATATACACGATGTGATGTTATATTTAAACTCCACTAGCTTTAACCATAAAAGTACTTCAGAAAATAATCAGCACTTAAAAAAACAAGACTCAGACCTTCATGGACATCTGCATGTTGCCCAAATGGATAGCTGCTTTGTAAGATAGTAAAGTCAATATATAATGTACAAATAAGAGACTAAACTATGTGTGGCAAAATGAGATTATCATTTAAAACATGTATTCAATGACAATTACTATTGATTGTAAAAATGCTGAATAACACTTATTTTCAGTATTAGGTATGTCTTAATCCTAAACAGAGGCATTCTAACCTAAATGTGAATATATTTCTAGTAAGTGAATCCCATTTTTTCACTGATTTACACTGTGAAAATGTTTCACAGAAAAAGCCAAAAGCCAAGAGACCGAGTTGATCCACTATTTTTTAAAGTGGGCTGACCTTATGGCTTGCTATGGGAGCTGGGAACAGCAAATCCACCCAGTAGTACTTTGTCTCACTTTTCTAACTCAAAAACCAAACTGCTTGCTCCCGGCCATTTTCTTAAGTGTGTACATACACACATATACATGCATGTATATAAGCATATACTTGTATAATAATAAGCCATAAAAGCGGCTCCAAAATGTCCTAATTATATTGATAGCCCAAACTTTTTCCCGTTTTCCTTTGATCTGGACATTTATTTACAAGTTCCTATTTGAACTTCACTTCAAACTCAAACTTTCCTAAGACCACATACAAAAACTTTACCACGAAGCCTCCAGACTGGGTAAAGAAGTCACTCTCCTTCTACTGACTGGAAATGAAGGGTCTCAGTGCTACTTTTAAACGTGGAAGTTATTTGTAAATATAAACTTCGTTAATATCAATTCAAAACTACAGGTAAATATTTATCATTCTACAGAAACTATACTATATATTAATCATTTTTATGTTTATATATACCAGTGTGTAGGGGTATATATACATAGTTTTAGTAGCTTAAGCTGAAACTTACACGAACACTTATACCAAAAGTGGAGACACTTTTTTTACTATGCGCCACTGACCAAAAGGATTAAGAAAAACATGGGGCCAGGTGTGGTGGCTCACGCCTATAATCTCAGGATTATAGGCGTGAGCCACCACACCTCTGGGAGACCGAGGCGGGCGGATCATGAGGTCAGGATATCGAGACCATCCTGGCTAACACGGTGAAACCCTGTCTCTACTAAAAATATAAAAAATTAGCCAGGCATGGTAGCGGGTGCCTGTAGTCCCAGCTACTTGGGAGGCTGAGGCAGGAGAATGGCGTGAACATGGGAGGCGGAGCTGGCAGTAAGCTGAGATCACGCCACTGCACTCTAGCCTGGGCGACAGGGCGAGACTCCATCTCAAAAAAAAAAAAAAGAAAGAAAAAAAAGGCGGGACTTATATTGCGTAAAAAGCAATTCTACTACACTGTAAATAGGAAATGTGACATCCTGTTTCACAAATGCAGCAACTAAAGTATCATATAAGTTCTATGGTCACTTAAGTAGTTATGGTCAGATAAGGAAAAAGTGTTTAGAAAGTGGTGGTTGGAAGTATATAAAAACAGAAAAGAAAAAAGACAAAATCAGAAAAAGTACAAAAAGCAATGGTCAGAATATAAATGGCAGAGAGAAACAAAGAGACTAAAAAAGAATTTCAATGAAGTAATACTCATACTGCATGTTTTTCAAATCCGACTGCAGTTTTCAACCCATAGCAAAAACAGATTTGCGCCTGGTTCTTGACATGTGCGTTGTTGGCCAAAAAACAAAAACAAAAAAATAACTTACTCAAGCACAGAAGTGTCTTTACATCTACCTAAACAATGTTTGTTTCCCAAATGTTCATGTCTCTCCCACAGCCACCTCTTGGATCCCACCTCTAAAAATCTGCCAAGATTTCCATGTGAAAGAGAAAATAAGTAACTGAATCTATCTTTGTTTAGCCTGGAGAAAAAAAAAGGCACTGTTCAAAAAAGACACTAAGTGACAGGGGAGAAGGATGGCTGGTAGACATATAATCATACCAAATTTTAAAATCAATAAGGATTTCAACCAAGAATAGAAGAATTAGGTATTCACTTTAGAGAGGTATGAATTTCTCGTAGACTATGCTCTCAGCTCCTAGATTCTCCTAGCATTATAAGCAATGGCTTAGTAATTCTACTAACGTGTAAAATAAACATTCTTCACCAGAAGACAGTTATCAAAACAAATTGTGTGTCACTAGTGACTGCAGGCCAGGGACAAGGGTGTTCCTTAAGATTTAGATTGTTTTAGATTGATTCTTCCACAAAGCTATGTGAATCTGAACAAGTCATTTACAGTCAAATTATTTTATCTATAAAATGGGGATATAAAGATTCCTTAGGAAATAGTAGATTTTTAAGTATTCAAAGTATATAGCAACATTAAATTGAAGTTATTATGAAATATTTTTCAGCTGTGGCAACATATGATGTGCTGTTCATGATACCAGATCCCACCGATGGACTATGGTATCAAAATAAGGTACCAGAAAGGATTTCCTTCATATTCTCCTTAGTGACTCTGAAATAAGGTAGACACACATACAATATTCATCCCTAATATATATCTCTTTGTTCCTTCCCCAAACAATAACTAGGACTAACTAACCTACAGCCACAAATCTTAAGCCTTTTTATTCCTATCCCTCTCCCTCATCCAGTTATGTCTTTTAAAGGTCACCTTATTCTGTAGGGCCTCTAGGTATCTGAACTGCTTCAACCAATTTAGGCATGCTAGATGAATAGGAAAAAGATACCCAAGCCCTGAATAGGAAAGATACTGGCAATTCAGTAGTAATGCCTTCATAGATAGACAAAGGGATTAGGTAGCACAAGCAATAAACTGTAGGGCTGATCCAACAAGAAACTGCATTAAAAATTGAAGCCAAATCCAAGAAATCATGACTAGTTAAAGGAGAGTGTTAAGAATTAAGTGCATATCATCCTTGAAATGAAAGCAGCTGAATGAGAAAACGTTAACAGTGAAGCTCAGGTTGAAAACAGAGAACCACACAGACTGAAGTAAGTTTAATTTAGATTGAAAGTGAACCAGTACAAGCAAGGAAAAAACTCAAAAGAGAGTTTCTTAAATGCCTAAGGATGAGATTAATTCTTAAAAATGTAATTTCAAAACACATTTAACACATTACACAACATTTATAGAGAGCAACAACTGGCAGGTCCTAGCAAAGGACGCTGCATGGACTCCCGCGACAGACAGACAAGAGGTGAAAACTAGCAGAATGCCTGCATCAACTGTACTGCTCCTTTTGTGCTTTTGAGAAGGCATGTTTTATAACAGAAAGTGCTTCTGTTTACCCACTGAGAGAAGTACACTAGCTGATAATAGGAAAGGCAATCGAGTTTTATGCTTATATTTCTGCTAAATATAATAATACATTTTTAAATCATCCAGTGGCCAACAATAGTGTTTATTATTTATTCTGGTACATTGGAAATTAAACGAGAATACAAAATTTCTTAACGCTTTTTAAAAAAGTTTTCCAAACATATAGAAGATGCATTTTTAGAAACAGGCAACTAATATTTTCCCTTTCTCTTTTTTAATTGTAACAGTGTGGATAGGGTAGATCTCTAAAATTAACTTTCTTGATAGAGCTGTTTTGCTTGCAAACCAGTCTGAATACCAGTTTTCTTCAAATAAAAAAAAAAAAAAGCAATGTTTTTTCATAGATGTTTTTAGCTACTCTTAAATGTGTTCAATATTTCCTTGAAATTTAAAAATGTTGAACTAAAAATAAAACGTATACCAATGTTAATGATTAAATTCACCTTATAATAAGTTATCTGTAGTAAAAAATCCTTTTAGAAATACCATGGCAAACCTTCTATGGAAGGTTTTTCATCCCAAAGCATGGTTCTAATACGGTTCTTAGTAACATAGTTATTAGTATGGTTATACAGCAATATATAACTAATAAATAATAACAGTTATTTTTTAAAGTTATTTTGTACAGTTCTTAGTAACAGTCATTAGTATAGTTATATAGCAATATATAACTAATAAATAAGTGATAATATAGTAATTTTTAAAATAAGAAACATCAGTTCCAAAAAGAGGGCAAATAAAGGAAAAATTACCAGTAAGATCAGATTTTAATCTTACCTGTCCAAAATAGAAAGTAATAAAACTTGCCCTACAAACCAACAGGGTAGAAGTGACAAATAAGATAACATATGAGAAAATGCCTTATAAATGCTAATATGAGACAGAGACACTCACAGTTGTGACTCCTACGACATACCGATACCTGTGACCTGGCATCTTGCCAACTAGAACACTGCCACCTCGTCGTAACTACAGCAAAAGAATAATTGCTATTCGCTCCAAGATACTGCAGAAGTCTAAAAGTTTTTCCATATATTAGTGTATTCTCCATTTTTTTTTAATTGGCAATTTATATGTAGTAACTGATTTTTTCCATAAACTCTAATTTTGATCAATCAAAATGGTATATTCTACTGCCATAGACAAGTCCACAAGGGCACAGGCCCCCATTCAGCCTGTGCTGAATGACCCTTTCTTCAGTAGCAAAGACACTAGAAACGAAGAATCCCAGAGGTGAACACAGGCCGTACCGGTGTCGGAAATGAAGAAGATGGCCGATGCTGTGCAGCCCGCACCGGAGGAAAGTGTAATACCTACTGTTCCCACTGAGGAACCTCTGTCTCTGCTTCCAACCCTAACTCCCTCCGCAAGGGGTTGAGAAACCTCTGTCTCTGCTTCCAACCCTAACTCCCTCCGCAATGGGTTGAGGAACCTCTGTCTCTGCTTCCAACCCTAACTCCCTCCGCAATGGGTTGAGGAACCTCTGCCTCTGCTTCCAATCCTAACTCCCTCCGCAATGGGTTGCAGAAATAAAAGCTGCAGCCAGAGGCAGTAGGATGTGAAAAACAACAGTGTTTAACACTGGTGACTTTAACTTTAAATTTAGGGTGGCAATTACCAATGAAAGTAAAACAAAACAGTAAACATCTAAATCACTAAGTTCACTCTATCTGTGAAGATCTGGTTTACTGTGGAAAAGACAGTTATAATTATTCTCTTCTACATTAGTTTTAAAGGGGCAAGGCAGGGTGGAAATCACAATAAATGCCAAACTTACAATTTTTGTAGCAAGGTTGCCTGAAGGGTTTTCCTTTTGAAAAGGCAATTGCCACTATGAGGTACTGAAAACTGGAAATAAAAAACACTGTGGTATTTTCATAATTTTGTATATTATGTTCATCCAGTTCGGTTTCGTTGTCTAAGTGTGAAGAATTCCAAAGCAGGCTTCCTGTTGTATTACAAGCACTAGAACACATGCAAAAAACGCTTGCATTAGTAAACATAATACTCATTTCCCAAAAGAAATCAATCTTACTTTAATAGCCCTGAATCACTATCATAACAAACAGAAATATGATGATATTTATAGCAAAAGGTCCAACAATATCAAAATAAGATATATAAAACAGGTACAAAGGTACAAAGAGTATGAAGAGTTTTCTCTTCAGTCAGACATCTCGATCACTTAAAAAATTAGAATCAAGTAAGAAATATTTAATAAGCCTCCCTCAGTTTTTTAATTTTGGGAGGAATTTTAGCAGAGTAAAAGCAGACAGACAATGGGCTTGACCCAAGCTCTATCACTTTTCAGCGCGAACTGAGGAAACAGTATTTACTCTCTCTGAGCCTACCTCCTCGCTGGTCAGTGTTGGTACCTACATCACAAGTTGACATGGGGACTAGTAGGATGACTTGTGCAAATGCCTAGCAAGCCCCCAGTGCTTGATGGCCCTCAGTATTCTCCAGCTGTGGCTCTCCCTCATTTCTACTTTCAGGTAGGCAGGACCATGAGGCACACAAACAACTCATTATGAGAAGTCCCAAACGATCATTACTGAAGCATTAACTATAAACACAAGTAAGTGCTCACAAAATGTGATTAACATTAACAGATGATGCTGCAAGTGAACTATGAAAAGATTCTCAAGAAAATTCCACCTCTTTTCTTTTTCTCATGTGCAGTGTTTTTATGCACACATAAAAAATGTAATGTTAAATCTCTTAAAATCTTCTAAAATGTTTAAAGATAATACCCTTCAATTAAGCAAACTAGAAATAAATGTTTACATCTGAAAATTTAATTCTACAAAATTAACACATTTAACTAAAATGATGTTATAATTTGTGATCTATAGAGCACTCTACACTCTACAAATAGCAAATGCACCTAATTTATTTTTCCCCATAAGTTTCAAAATGCCATTTCCTAAACTGGGCGAAGAGAGATTAGAAGTACAAAACACTCTGGGTTTAGAAGAGGCCCCAGAGATTAATTCCAACTTTCTTCTTTTACAGATAAGTAAGGCTCAATATTAAGAAACTGATCTAAGATCCCCATCTTGGTAGTGATTATTAGGTTTTTGCCTGAACATCTCCCCAAAGACAGGAGTGACCGTGATACACAGGCAAATACAGGCCAAATTATGCAAGTGTTTAAAGCAGTCGGCATGCAAACTTTGTCTCAAAAAACAATCTCTTGGCTCGCTGCAGCCTCTGCCTCTCAGGTTCAAGTGATTCTCCTGCTTCAAGTCTCCCAAGTTGCTGGGATTACAGACAGGCACCACCATGCCTGGCTAATTTTTGTATTTTTAGTAGAGACGGGGTTTCGTCATGTTAACCAGGCTGGTCTCGAACTCCTGGTCTCAACTAATCGAACTCCTGGTCTCAAGTGATCTACCTGCCTCGGCCTCCCCAAAGTACTGGGACTACAGGTCTGAGCCATCGCACCTGGCACAAACTTTTATATAAACTTCTACACTCATTTTTATATCATACATGTTGCACATATTTTATATAGATTTTTACACAGATTGACCAACTTACTCTGATTTTGGATGCCACACTTCATACCAAGGTTGCTGCTTGACCCAAAAAAAACCCAAAGATTGAAATCCAATGCAGATGATAATCTGAGACAAAACGGAGAAGAGAAGGGCCCCAGATATAAGACCCGAAGGTGGTCTTTGTGCTACAAGTTCCTTCCAGGCAGGATTTAAACTCACTATATTGAAAAGAAAAAGAGGAAAGGTTTGTATCTACATTCATCTGTCACTACATAAGGCATAACTAGATTCATTTATGAACTTTAAAAATTTGTTTTTGCCTAGCAACTCTTTAATATAAAAAATCTCCAAAAACCAAGTCACACATCGTACACATTTACATAATCTGTAAAAGTAAACAGTGTAGGCTTTTTGAAAAATGCCTCAGGAAGAATTTTTACATTTCTATTGAAATTCAGCAGTAATATTAACAAATAAAAGTAAAACTAGGCCAGGCATGGTGGCTCATGCTTGTAATCCCAGCAATTTGGGAGGCCATAGTGGGAGGATCACTCGAGCCCAAGAGTTTGAGACTCGCATGGGCAACATAGTGAAACCCCATTTCTACAAAAAATAAATAAATAATTTTAAATTAAAAAAATAGTAAAACTAAATATAAACACAATAACTATAAAGTTGATCATCTCATATATTTAAGAGACCATTATTTTCCGAATCTTTAATTGCAAAACTACAGTTAAAATAATACATACTTCTTCCTCTTACGATATTAACAATGTTTGAAGCAATATAAACACAGCAGAAACAGTTTTTAAAAAGGCTTTCATTACTTATTAAGGTGGTATACAACACAAGTTTTCCACTATAAAGTTTCTGTTTTTCAGCTGGGCACAGCGGCTCACGCCTGTAATCCCAGCAATTTGGGAGGCCGAGGCGGGTAGATCACTTGAGGTCAGGAGTTAGAGACCGGCCTGGCCAACATGGTGAAACCCTGATTCTACTAAAAATATAAAAATTAGCCGGGCATGGTGGTGTGCACCTGTAATCCCAGCTACTCAGGAGGCTGAGGCAGGAGAATTGCTTGGACTCGGGAGGCAGAGGTTGCAGTGAGCCGAGATCGTGCCACTGCACTCCAGGCTGGGTGACAGAGCCAGACTCTGTCTCAAAAAAAAAAAAAGAAATTTCTATTTTTCCTTTTGTAACCAACACCTTGTGAAAAGATACTTTGAGATGGTGAAAATCCTGCTCCCTATCAAACTTTCACTAGTTTTATCACCTACTAAAGATAAGTGGTTCTCAACCAGAGGATTTTTGCACCCCAAGGGAGTATGTGGCAATGTCTGAAGATATTTTTTGTTCTAATCTAGGAGACTATGGGAAAATAGGCATAAAGGACATTGTTGAGACTAATGACAAAACCTGAATATGGGTTTTGGACCAGATAATATTACATCAATGTTAAATTTCCTGATCTTTACAACTGTATTTAGTTACATAAAACAATGGTTTTGCTTTTAGAAAATATACACTAAAATTGTCAGAGGCAAAAGAGCATACTGACTCAAAACTTATTTTCAAATATTTCAGGGAAAAAAACAATAGAGACAGAACAATAAAAAAAAACTGGGGCAAGATATAAACAGCTGGTAAATATATTTACAAGGAATCTGGAGAGGTGTGAGCTATGTTACAACTGTTGATGTAAATTTACAAAAATTTAATAAGTCACACATCAGAATTTCATACACTTTAAAAATCAATAGCAAAGCAAAATACTCACTTGTAAATACCACTACCAAAATGATTGCCAGATCAATGAAGAGAAACTGGAAGTCTCCTAGGTTACTTAAGATCTATAGAAGTAATTTTAAAAACATTATTAGGTTTTTGGAATTATTTTTATAGTGTCCCCAGGTTTTATTAATAGTTTGGATTTTCCCAAAAATGACAACTTAAAAATGACACTTGGACCTGCTTAAAAATTGAAATATATGTGTCTCTGAAATTAACTATAATATATATTTGCAAATATTTGATTTAGTATATTAGTATAAAAGGCATCTCCTTAAAATTCGTTCAATAGGCCAGGCACAGTGACTCACACCTGTAATCCCAGCACTTTGGGAGGCCGAGGCAGGCGCATCACGAGGTCAAGAGACGAGACCATCCTGGCCAACACGGTTTTTTGGCGAAAAGAAAACACTAACATTTACTCAAAATATTCAACGTTGTAAATTAGTATCCTCATCTAATACCATCCCTTCTGATACTTTCTACAAATGATAAAATGGGATAGTGTCACCATGAGTCTTTAGGATGTCAGAACACTTTGATTATAAAATCTGACAGGGTACCTGTGGCCATTGCTGTTTATACTTTTTCTCCAAATGCAAACCATTCCCCAAATTCAACAAACCACTGTTGAAACATCTTTTCTCATTTTAACTTTTTCAATCTGCTACTCAAACTACAGTAAACTGAAGGTAAATTTATAGGTACTACTCACATTAACAATTACTAATGGATGCACTCAAAATCAAACATATATACTCAACATCTTAATTTACTGTGCACATTAAGTGTTATCTCTGCACACAATGTTAATACTCACAGAATACAGGAGAGTAACACTGAAGTACTGGATAATGCTGTACAATGCCATAAATTTAAACACACAGAAGGAAGTTATTAAAGCAGCACGGCCTTCTCTGTGAAAAGAAATCAAATACTGGCATATGAATAAAAGCCATTTTAAACTCCTTTTCCAAACCACAATTTATCTTGACACATGAACATCAACATTCAATGGCTACAACAAAGTGCTTACATCCACCAAAAGAACTAAACCAAATGAGGAGTAGCAATCAATCTGTTACTAATAAGTTATAGCTCAAATGTGCTAATCTGCTAATATTAAACAAATTCACATGACTTTTTGTAATTTTCTCTTCTGTATTATTAGAGCAGGAGAAAAGGGATGAGGAAGATTGTAATTTGTACTACCTGATAAGGTTTGGCACACAGGAAATACTAGGAGTTTTAGAGGTGAAGGGAGATGCCACTGAAGCTTCGAGCTCTGATAAGGAAATGCCTCCGTGTGCCCTCTTCAAAGCCTAATAATTTTAAGACAACTGGTTAAGTTTTGTGAATATGATTTAGGCTAGAGTAAGAACTACAAAAGTAAATCACAAAAACCATACTTACGCCACAATCATTTGCACCATCACCACACATCCCAACAAAATAACTAAGAGACAAAACAATGTTAAGATTTTAATTAATTTCTTAAACTACAAAACATTTAACTTACTAAGATTTTTCTATTACAGTATTATCAAGAGCTAACACACCAAAATTGCCCCAGTGGAACTACTGAATCTTTTTATTATAATGAACACAGGCGTGCTGCTTTGCAAATAGCACCAGACCGCAAGTGAAATGAGCTAGGTTATTGTCCTATTTGTCACATTATTGGCAAATCATTTTGGTGTCTCAATTTCCTCATCTTCAGAGCAAAGCGCTTGTGCCTACAGTCTTTAGTATGGCTACTTTTAAAGTTATCAGTGAAAATTTATCCCTTAATAACCTGAAACATAACTGTTTACTAAAATGATTAGCCACTTCTATCAAGATAGAGCACCTGAAAGAATGAAGTCACAGGTAGCACCTGGAGAAAAAACTGTGGCTACTGTACTTCAGCTAAATAAAAAGCATATGAGACTTTTTTAAAGAAGCACTTAAAGTTCTCGTCTACCTTACAGATCACAATTATATAAATATGAAATATTAGTATAAAAAACATATATAAAAATTATTTTTCTGATTTTGAAATGAAACTATAATTCATCAAAAACAAAAAACAAAAAAGACACCAATACTTACTCAACATTTTGCAATGCTTCTATCAACTGTGTCTTCTGATCAGGTGCCATACGAGCAAACACGGTGCCATGTAACATCAACTGGAAAAAAATCAAATACATTTCTTAAAAATATTGCTCACGATGTAGTCATGTGAACACATACATACACCCAAATTACTTACCTTAGGAACAAGGTCTTGAAAATGCTCCAGTATCACTGAAAATGATTTTCCATTCATTGCAAAATGGTAACGAGTCATTTGAAGATCCTCTAAGCTATCATGGACCAATTTAACTGGAATAGCCTGTGTATGAGACATTGGGAACAATATTTAGGCAACCAAACCAAGTAAAAACAATTCTATTTTAAACATATTTGTTCTAAAACCGAATTCTTTCATTTGATATGTTCCACAACATACTGAAAGCCTGACATTTATTCAAAGTAAAAAGAAACTCAATTAAATATCAGTTTCAATTTGAAACGATGCATGAACTGAGTATGATGGACCACCTGCATCATTTACCACTAGTTATTTGAAGAATATGATAAACATCTGGAATTCTTGTACTTTAAAACTATGCTTCTCATCTCAGCTAAATATCAGAATTTGAACATTGAGATTCCTGGGTCTGCCCCAGTCCTAATGAAATATAATCTCTGAAAAAATAGCCCAGACTTCTGTTTTCATTTAGTTTTTGCTTTACTGTGTTTTAATGCACCACTTTTTTTTTTTTTTCCAGACTAAATTTAAACCAACAAACTTTAAAAGGGACGATCAATTTTGACCTTACCTCTGAGGCAATTGCTGATGGATGACTGCACTGTGTGAGGGAGTCTGCATAATGCCAATTTATTTTGGCAACTTTCCCATCCTTTGGAGGTAATGCTTCAGCAATAATCACTTTATCCTGAGGTAGAATCATTCCACAGTCTCTGGCCACAGAGACAGCAGTCAACATATTGTCACCTAATTTTCAAAGTATTTTAAATGCATTAAAATTAAAATGGAAACGTGAACATTATCAAACAAGTACTTGCTGAGAATCTACTCCAGTCTCCACGCCTGGGCTGGCGGAATCACGATAATGTATGGTTCTTCCCCTTAGAGTTTAAAAATCACAAAATTGGAGCGTACTTAACAAAAGAAGCCTCAAATAATTCAAGCATGCATATGCTAAAGACAACATCTCATCCACAATTTTTAAAGCCAAATGCAATTCTCGGTCTTTTCCAGTCACGCACTATTTGTATCTACACAATACCTGGCACAGGGCTACACACAGATCAGGTGGCTCAATAAGTCTTTACCGAAATAACTTGGTAGTGACTAGTGGTCTGTGCAAGAACACCAGCACTATACCATAGGAAAGGATGAATTACAAAAGCAAGATTATACAAAACAAAAAGTTAACAAAGGTAATAAGAACAGATGTAAATGAGAAACGAGAGACAACTTCTCAGTCATGAGAAGAAAGAACAGAAGAGCAGCAAGAACAGGATCTTAAAGGAGAAGCAGGCAAAGGTTTGCGGATCCCACTGCTACCAAAACAGAAGAGTGAGATATTTCTTTCCTCAATTTCCACACATTATTTCCAAGAATATCCTCCTATGACTTTTGGTGTACAAAGTCATATTCTGGCAAGGGGAAAAAAATTAAAAAATAAATGAATAAATAAAAGAGGAGGACAAGGAATGGGTGAAAAGTGCCTTGACAGAGAAGACACAAGAACTAAGAATTGCTGGGATGTTAACAGACTTAGTTATCTTGAGTTATACGGTAAAATTATGTTATTAGATAGATCTCAAGAGTCTAAAACACAAAAATGTATACAGACTTTCTTCATATTAGTCTTACTGAACACATAAGTGCCCTTAAGTATCTTAAATCTGATTATCTGCTAAGGAAAAAAACAAAAACCAGCTACCACAATTTTACACAGCTAAGGAGTAAGAGTTATCTAATATTATTAACCGTATAGTAACATCAGGAGAATCCCTTAGATGTACTAGAAAAAAAAACAAAAAACAAAAAGTAGGCTACTTCACCAGAATTCAAGCTAGGGTAATAAACAATATCTTACATATAAAAATTTCATGCTATCAAATATCTATTAATCATTTTCTATGTACTCGACAGTTCTAAAAATTGCAAAGGACCCCAACATGAGTAAAACGTAATCCTAACCCTCAAGAATCTTATATTCTAGTAGAGAAAACAAATCTACAAATAACATAAGGTATAATAAGTGGTGTAAGAAATACATGAATAAAGACAGAAAACAAAAAGGATTCAAGTTTAAATTTTTACAACGTACTTTTACTATTCTACTATATTTTCTATAAATAGGATTTGGTAGACCTCAAAAAGAATATGACAAAGTTATCTTGCACTTGGGAAAATATTCAGAGCTAAAAGAGAACTTAGGTTGAAACCACTATAGAATCTATAATATTATTTTATAACTGATTATCCCTCAATATTATATAACTTCAACTCTGTCACACTCCATTTTGTTCTGTGTTCTTCGATAAAGTCTAACCTGTGACCATGACGGTGCGAATGTTGGCTTTATGCAAATCTTCAAGTACTGCAGGGGTTTCTTGCTTTAATTTGTTCTGCATTATAATTAATCCCATAAAATCCATGTTGTTCTCAATTGCATCTCTGAAGAAGAAGAAGTTTTAACACATAATGGTTTAGTCAAGTGAGTAAGCAACTTATGTACACACACTTAAAATAGCTAAGCAATTAAAAATGTCTAAGTTATAACACAGTTTAAAATATATATAAATTAAAACATTTTATATGCTGAATAAACCACGTGTTCAGGAGTTCAATATCTCAATATAATAATCATTTGGAAATGTACGTCACTGCACACTAAACAATTCTAGTACTAAGGAATATTCATCTTGTATATTATCCAAAAATGTGTAAGCATAAATATACTCTTTACCGCCCTCTACAACATATCCTAATTTAAATGTTAAGTGAAAAAGAAAAAACTGTGCCACAAGCACATTCAATAGTTTTCGTGGATTCGTTATCAAGTCTGAGATCAATTCTATAAAACAATTACTGATCCTGAAAATGTGACACAAGAGCCATTAGCAACAATGAGACCTACTTGGGACTCAGAGATGGGTCTTTGAAAATATTACTAATATAGTTATTTATTAATTGATAACTAAAATAGTTTATTATTAATTGATAACTATATTAATAATATAGTTATCAAGATGCTATTCTTTAAATAACTGAGTATCAAGAATGCACCAGGCACTATGCTAGTCACTGGGAGGTTAAAGACAAAAAGGGATGATCTCTACTCGCAAGAAACTTGGGTGGGGAAACAGACATGCACCCAAAGAGATGCACACAAAAATAGTATGTGCTTTAGCACTGTAAAAGAGATGAAGTCTGCTCAGTAATAGTCACGTTCTTAAGAAATCTCAGGTCAGGCATGGTAGCTCATGCCTGTAATCCCAGTACTTTGGGAGGCTGAAATAGGAGGACTGCTTGAACCCAGGAGTTTGAGGACAGCCTGGGCAGCATAGTGAGAACCCATCTCTACAAAAAATGAAAACACAATTAGCTGGGCATGGTGGCCTGTGCCTGCAGTCCCACTATGAGGAAGGGCTTGAGGAGCGAGGGTCATTTAAGGCCCAGGTGGTCAAGTCTGCAGTGAGACGGGTTTGTTCCACTGCACTCTAGCCTGAGTAACAGAGAGCACGCCTATCTCAAAAGAAACAAACAAAAAAGGAAAACAAACAAAAAACACCTCAACCGACCTAAACTATATCATAGAAATTTTTTTCTCACTGGGGAAGGAGGAGGGTTTGAGGTCAAAGACTAGAAAATTTCAGACTTGGAATAACCAAACGATTTTTCTAACAAAATTCCAATAAGAGTTGCTTGAAGTATGTATCTATGAAATCTAAAATCTTTGAAACACCTAATTTCTAACAATGGGTGGTAAAGATATTAGAGAATAGTTGAGAAAATTAATATAAATGGGCCGGGTGCGGTGGCTCAAGCCTGTAATCCCAGCACTTTGGGAGGCCGAGACGGGCGGATCACGAGGTCAGGAGATCGAGACCATCCTGGCTAATACGGTGAAACCCTGTCTCTACTTAAAAATACAAAAAAAAACTAGCCGGGCGACGAGGCGGGCGCCTGTAGTCCCAGCTACTCAGGAGGCTGAGGCAGGAGAATGGCATAAACCCGGGAGGCGGAGCTTGCAGTGAGCTGAGATCCGGCCACTGCACTCCAGCCTGGGTGGCAGAGCAAGACTCCATCTCAAAAAAAAAAAAAAAAAAAGAAAGAAAATTAATATAAATGAAACTGCTGGTGGTAACAGCACAAAAAAGCCTTGAAACCTGAAATTGTATTTCAAAGTGCAAAGCTGTATCAATGTGAAGACACTGTGTCAAAAGCACTAAGCCATTTTCCTTCAGGCACTAGTTTCTGGCTTCAGCTCGTCTCCTAACTCTCTCATACCGTATGAACGATACAGATCATGGAAATCTTACCCTCTAGTTAGTGAACAGTCCAATATTCAAGAATAAAGGCTTAGGCTATAAGAGAAATGCTAAAACCCATTCCTACAAGGTAAAATGGAAACACAGAGGTCTCAGTGGAAGGGTAAAGAAGAAAGGGAGTAGAGAAAGAGAGGAAAGTTAACAAGGAGGGACAGAGTATCCTCAGCACAAGGAACGGTCTATCCAATGGCATGGAAGGATGTCTCAAGATGACATGCTCAAGAACTATAGGCGACTGGATGCAGCGGCTCACACCTGTAATCTCAGCACTTTGGGAGGCCAAGGCGGGCAGATCACGAGGTCAGGAGTTCGAGACCAGCCTGGCCAACATAGTGAAACCCCGTCTCTACCGAAAATACAAAAATTAGCCAGGCATGGTGTTGTGCACCTGTAGTTCCAGCTACTCAGGAGGCTGAGGACAGAGAATCACTTGAATCTGGGAGGCAGAGGTTGTGGTGAACTGACATCGCGCCACTGCACTCCAGCCTGGGCAACAGAGCGAGATTTCGTCTCAAAAGAAAAAAAAAAAAAACTGTAGGCAATTCAATAATTAGTGTTTATGGGAGAAAATGGCAGAGGCATCCATTTTCTTATCCCCTAGCACCCTTGCTGGTGTGAAGCTATAAACTAAGAAGAGACTAGCGTGTCCTCAGTAGGAATTAGGATATAATACTGAATACATTTGTGGTTCCCGACATGCATATGAATCACGTAATTTGGGTAGAGGTGTTTCTTTTTTAACTCATGCTTAGACCATCTCCCCCATATAGGCAATTTAGCAGGACAGCCAAGTGACACTCCTTTCTGCTTACAAAAAGCTAGGTACATCATGAAGTATTCCTAAACAAAAATGCTATCCTCAAAGGTAGGTCTGTATCAGTTACAGTCAAAGTGACAAAACTTGAATATGACACTGTCATTTGATGGGGGGAATGGAGAGCACTGGGGATTAGGAAAGAAGTGGAGTAGAAGGAGCTTGGTTACTATGACTCATTATATTCTGACTGAATTAGTAGTTAGATCTAACCCCTGGGTAAAAGTGAGAAGATCAATTGGAGAAAATAAACTTCTATAAAATTACATTTACTGTTCTTGGAATGCGCCTGACACACAGTGGGCACACAATAATTAACAAATTGAAAATAGTTTCAAAGAGCTTTAAGAAAAAAACATATGATGTCACAATAACATAAGGAAACAGAGGTCAACAGTCAATACAGAAAGATCACTTAAGGCCAGGAGTTCGAGGCCAGCCTGGCCAACATGGCAAAAACCCCGTCTCTATTAAAAATATAAAAATTAGTCAGGTGTGGTGGCACACGCCTATAATCCCAGCTACTTGGGAGGATGAGGCACAAGAATTGCTTGAACCTGGGAGGCAGAGGTTGCAGTGACCTGAGACTGAGCCACTGCACTCTAGCCTGGGTACAGGGTGAGACTGTCTCTCAAAAAAAAAAAAAAACTCAGAATGAAAGGAAATCAGGCAGTGGGGAAAATGTACTTTTACTTCAATCACCTAAAACAATATTGTATTAGATATCTTTTCATACATTCAATAAATACTCAATTACATGCAAATTACTGTGCATGAATGATATAAACATGAATGATGATGACTGGGAAACTAGGAAAGCCATTCAACCTCACCTGCTAATATTCTGTACTTTATGCCACGTCAGTTTTGACTCTAATTTTCTGTGTGCAAGAGCAATCACACGGAAGCCCTGTTTAGTGAAGTCTTCCAAAACGTTCTGAAAATCGACAGGAACTTTTTAAAAGAAAGAGCAAATGTCATTGTTAGAGTTGCTAATACAAGTTTACACAAATACTAGAATTTTACCCAAAGCACAGATATTTCCTTACCTGTTTCAGGTTTACAAAGACTGGCAATGACCTCGGGCGCTCCTTTCATGTAGGCATCCATTTTCTTATCCCCTAGCACCCTTGCAACCACACTCATACGTTGCAAAGCAGAAGAAAATGGAAACTGGCGAACAATTCCTATCTCATAAACAGCCTATACAATTTCAAAAGATGCACAAGCACTTATTATTCTTAAAAAATCAAAACAAATATACTTAGGTAACAAGTAAACATTCTTCACTTACTGGAAGTTCAAACAGCTCCTAAAAACGAAACAAAACAAGAAGAAATAGTACAGATTAATTCTATTAACATACTGAAGTTAGAAAAAGTTTACTAAGCATCCACAAAACATTATTTGGAAAAGAAACAAGCGACTGTTTTTCAGAGTCAGGATTCAAGATTCCTTCCATACTATTTCCCATTTTTAAAAAGTATGTTCTTAAAATATTTTCAAATGTTCTGCTATCCTGAAAATATTAACATTCAAGTACTAAAATAAAATAAAGGGTGCAAGCAAGTGTACATACCAAAAAACAAAAACTAAAAATTAAAAAAATAATAAACTGGCCAGGCACAGTGGCTCATGCCTGTAATCCCAGCACTTTGGGAGGCCAAGGCGCGTGGATCACTTGAGGGCAGGAGTTCGAGACCAGACTTATCAACATGACGAAACTCTGTCTTCACTAAAAATACAAAAATTAGCCGGGTGCGGTGGTGCGTGCCTGTAATCCCAGCTACGCAGGAGGCTGAGGTGGGAGAATCGCTTGAACCTGGGAGGTGGAGGTTGCAGTGAGCTGAGATCTCACCACTGCACTCCAGCCAGGGTGACAGAGCGAGACTCCGTCTCAAAAAATAATAATAAACTCTGGAAAGAACAAATATAAACAGGAAGGAAAATGAATTATCCAGAATCTTGCCAACCAGTTAAACAAATAAGATAAAGTGGTGTTTATTAGAATCTTGGTAAATTTCTTGAATATGTAATAGTTATACACGTAAAAAAATTTTCAGGTAACTTAAAAAACAATAATAAACTAAGGGGAATATATTTGAAAATTCACCTGAAAGTAAAGCCTTTCATACATACTTTTTATTAAATTCTAGGAATACAGATGCAATTTAAGAGGATTAACCACCAGCTGTATAAATCACAAGGCACTAAGCTGCTCAGTAAATAGGAAGGAAAAGTGATAGGACTGAAAATTAAATCTCAACATAGAGGTGTAGTTTCTGAGAAACGCAGTTAAAATATTCCTATCTCTGCATGAGAGTTAAAGGACTTGTGACTTCCTCTTCTAGCAACATTTCAAAATGAGAATTAAATGTAAGTAAGCAGGCTGGGGGCGGTGGCTCACACCTATAATCCCAGCACCAGGGGAGGTCAAGGTGGGGGATCACTTGAGCCCAGGAGTTTGAGACCAGCTTGGGCAACATAGCAAGACCTCATCTCTATAAAAAATAAAAATTTAAAAATAAATATAAGTAACCACCAACAGTTTTATTTAGCTTTAAGTGATTTCTCACCATTTCTTGGTTTCCTGCAGGGGTAGATTCAGGAAGCAGCTGTTTGGGAGGACGAACCACTGTGGGCATAATTCGATTATGAAGTGCTGTTTCTTCTTCAGTTGCTTCTTCCAGAATCTGGGGAGAAAAAACAACAACAACAACAACAAACAACCATTCAAGCCCTGCTTCATAAAATTGAATTCATGGTTCCATTTTTAAATGGAACATTATGGCCATTTTCAATAATTAAAAAAAAAATGTATGTCCAAGGAACAGAAGAGCACTACTGGATCACTAACATAAGTAAAAGAAAATATGAACAAAGATGTTGAGTTAGATAGCTAGCAACCCATGGGAGAACGATTGCTTCATTCAGGGTTAGAAGCAGAATAAAGAAACAGAAACTTATCTTGCTTCACTCTTACAACTTGTTGGGTTTAGAGACTAGCTCTGCGGCCGGGCGCGGTGGCTCAAGCCTGTAATCCCAGCACTTTGGGAGGCCGAGACGGGCGGATCACGAGGTCAGGAGATCGAGACCATCCTGGCTAATACGGTGAAACCCTGTCTCTACTTAAAAATACAAAAAACTAGCCGGGCGACGAGGAGGGCGCCTGTAGTCCCAGCTACTCGGGAGGCTGAGGCAGGAGAATGGCGGGAACCCGGGAGACAGAGCTTGCAGTGAGCTGAGATCCGGCCACTGCACTCCAGCCCGGGCGACAGAGCGAGACTCCGTCTCAAAAAAAAAAAAAAAAAAAGAGACTAGCTCTGCAAAAGACAAAAGGTCTTGCAGTCCCCAGAATTTTCAGTCTCATCCAGGGATTCCCTTCTGCTACCAAGGAAGGATTCAAAAGTACACAGAGCTCAGATATGGTTAGCAGAACCGCTGGGCCAAGAACGGGCTAAAGTACAAAGATACGAGTTTAGAGTTTTTCAGCTTGAATACTTCTAGTTAAGCTACTACTTTGAAGAACCTTTTTTTGGTGAAAAACGTTCAAAGAAAAACCTATATTAAACACACTATAACTAGTGGGATCAATAAATGAGAAAATGATAGGGAACTGTGAAAAATTAGTCAATTTTGTACAATTCTAAGACACTTTTTTCGTATCTTAACATCTCTAAAATTGGGATGCATCTTGTATCATATGACATCAATCACATCAAGTCACAGTTGTGACTGGCTATGTGAAACCATTTCATTGATAAGTAAGCTCTGGTAGGATCAAGCATCAAAGCAACTCAAGGCCAATGAAATATGCCATTATACAAATCTTCTTAATCAATTTCTTTGAAGATCCACCAACACTGAACACTAAATCTACTGAAAATCTATTCAGTTGGAGAACAGTTTAGAGAAGAAAGATAAATCAGCCCATTTTCGTTATTCTCTCTACAAATGAAGTGAGGCCTCCTTTTTGGAATTAAATGTCAAGAGTGTTTACCGTGGACTTTCAGTAGTTGGCAGATGGAGCACTTATCCAGTCACCTCTCCCTCTCTCCCTTTCAAAATGTGGGGAGGGAGGGAGGGGGTTGAGGAGACAGGGAAGAGGGAGGGAGGATCCGGTAAATGTAAACAGAAAACAAACCTGAAGGAAGGGACTTCAAATATGGAAACAAAGGGCAAACTGAAACCTATGGATGGATACAAAGGGGAACGAAACAGTAGACCAGAAAAAACACAAGATACCAGGTGAGGCAGGAACATTTATCAGCCAGAATAGCTGAGCTAAAGAAAGCCAAACAAAAAACTAGGGAGTCCTCCTCCAGAGACATAAACTGAATGTCTGACAGGAGCAAAGGCTTCTAACATGAGGGTGAGGATTCCAGAGTACAAAGCTCCACATGTGCCAGCATGGTGAGAATGGGTGAGGAAAGCATCGGAAAGGCTAACTCTGAAACTATTCCTTTGAAACTTTAAGAACCCCCGTCGCTAAGACCCCACTAGACAAACAGCAAGCACCATCCCCCACCCCCAACAAGCCTTCCCGAGCAGAGAGACACTTCTCAGAAACACTAACATACATACGGGCAAGGGTAAAAGTTTAAGTAGCTCACTGCAGCTCTGCAGAATTACCAAGTCAGATCTTCATTTTTACAGTAAAAAAGTGCCATCCAGATGTACAACGAAAACCAAAAGCATGAAGGAGAGACACCAGGCATGGGGTGGGGGCCAGAGGAGACCGTAACCCCAGAGAAAATAAATAAATAATTAAGAAGCCAGAATGGAACTCTAAAAATGAACTTTGTATTTATAAAAGAAGAACTGAATGCTGTAAAATGGAGCAGGCACTCAGAAATTAAAAGTACCAATGGCAAAAATAGAAGGAAGTTATAAACAAACAAAAACATGTGCATGTGTGTGGACACAGTAAACAAAAGACAGGTAAAAAAGAACAATGAAGACAGAGGACTTTATACTCCTTTGCCTGTGGCCAAGAAATTGTATCAGTTAAGATCATCTTACTGGCTCTGCTCTACCGCCCCAAGTTGCTGACCCCTGCTTTATCTCAAACACAAAGCAGGCGCCTGAGCTGGTCAACCTCTATTAAAGGAGTACTAAATGGGTTAACGAAAAGTTACTTTTGCACGATTTTAAAAATATTTCTCTGGTGATATAGCTTTAGAAATTACATAGTTCCTTTTAGGGTACAAGATAGACTGTCATTAAAACAAAAAGCAGAAATAATCCTTCCATGAGGTAATTTAATTTTTAACTACTATTTTCCTAAAGTTATTTGTATTTTAAAATATTTGACTTACCCATCCAATGGCCTCAAACATTTTCAAATCAAGTGGATCACCAGAAAGCACTCCTTCAATTTTTGTAAGTGAATGACAAGTAGCCAAACAAGCAACAAACTGGGATTTTACCAACATCTCATTGCACACATTTTCTTCTGGTGAAAGAAATCTAAGCAGAAGATACATTGAATTAGTTTCATAAATCCTAAGATTCAAGATAATATTCTGATAGGGCTTTTCTGGTTTTGTAATTTTAAAAATATATATATTTTAAATCCCAAACTGAGCTTCTAAGAAAGAGAAACTGCCAAGTGCTAGAAATACCAGGAAAAGAAAACCAGAGGGGTAAGGAACTTGAGCTGACGCTATGGCTGCTGAGGGAATGAAGGCAGGAGGCCATCTCAGGAAACTAAGAACTTGGGATTTAACACCCACAAAAGGACAGGAAACCAAGTTTGGCCCCATGCAAAGTGGGAAGCTGGTACTGAAAGGATCCCTCTGACTCAGGAAAGTCAGTACTCTTGAAGAGCTACACACTCTTGGGAAAAGGGCTGACAAGAAAAAATTCACCCACAGACCTAAAGGCATTAATTATGAATAAGCTTGTCTATTTCCTCACCCAAAGTCTAAGAAAATAGCTAATACCTGCATAATATTTACTATGAACCAGGCATTATTCTAGGAACTTTAAATTTATTGACCCATTATCCTCACACTATACAAAGGCGTTTTATTACCCCCATTATAGATGAGAAAACTGAAGCAGGGTGTTTAAGTGACTTGTCCCAGGTTACACAGCCCGTAAGTAGCAGAGCAAGGATTGAAACACAGGAGGTCAGTTAAAGCCTGTATGACACCGTTGATTACCACTGGGGCTCTTAGCCAAGCAAAGTCAGAACTTCTCCAGAGGGGAGCTCAAAGAAAAATTCTGTTAAGAATGAGTCCATAATTTAAAGATGTGCTAGCAAGCAATTCACCAAGAGTGTCAACAGACATAACAAAGACAGAATTAGAATCCTATAAATTTGGCCAGGCACAGTGGCTGATGCCTGTCATCCCAGCGTTTTGGGAGGCTGAGGCAGGAGGATCATTTGAGGCCAGGAGTTCAAAACCAGCCTGGGAAATATATCGAGACACCCATCCCTACTTTTAAAATAAAAAAAATAAAGAATCCCGTAAGTTTAAGATAACAGAATGGCAAATCTGAAAGAACGCAAAAAGAGCATTTTAAAATTAGACTTAGAAAAAGAATAAGACACTGTAAATGCGAGAGTGGGGGTGGGAACAGACTTGGAAAGAACTAAGTAAACTGTCTCGTCCAACACATGGTTAGGATTCCCAGAAGGAGAGAAAAACAAAACACAAGGAAAAGGCCATAATAGAAGTAAAAAAGGCCTGAAAATTTTCCAGAATTTATGAAAAACATGAATACATGAAATCAAGAAGCTTCATGAATCCTGTACACACAAATAAAAAGATCACGGTGAATCTGCAGAAATTAAGGGTGAATAAATATTCTTCAAGCCACCAGAGAGAAAAAAGATTACTAAAGAGACTAAGATTTATCAGTACCAATTAACAAGAGGTATTAAGAGAAATGAAATCACATGTTCAAAGTACTGAGCGAACACAAGTGTCAAACCTAGAAATCTGTACAGTTACACGACCACCCAAGAGTGACAGTGGGCTGCTCTGCCTGTGGAGGAGCCATTCTTTAGTCCTTCACTTTCTTAATAAACTCGCCTTCACTAAAAAAAAAAAAAAAAAAAAAAAGAAAACAGCGACAGTGAAACAAAGCAAATGAATGTAGTTACAGAAGATGGCAATTTATACAAGATGCAATGGTTAAGATATTTGTATACCTAGGTAAATCTAAGCATGCAGAATGTGTAAGACCAAAATCATAATCAGAAAATATTATGCAACAAATACATATAGGAATAGAGGAGAATAACCAAAAGTATTTTACAGTCCATAGGTTTGTTTTGGGGGGCAGGGGGTTGGTTAAAAGGCAGTATTGACACCCATGAACTTTAAGTATAAATATTGATAATGTAAGAACAAGCAGTGTTAAGATTAGGATGCATAAACTGAGAAAAGGAGAGAAAAAATGAGAATATGAAAATGTGTATGTAAATTGGGGGAGCAATGGTAGAAATAATTTCAAATATATCTGAATAAATGTGCACATCATGGCACAGAAAGATTGAAAAGTAAACAGGTGACAAAACACATACTAGGCAAACATCAGGCAAAAGAAAGCTGGTATAGAGCTACATAATTATAAGACAAGAGAGAATTGAAGGCAACATGCACTACTAGGGATAAGAAAGGTCGCAATGTGACATACTATTTTCCAAGACATAACAAGTCTTGAAATTACATTAGCCAAACAATACTGTCTCTCAAGCTATATAAACCAAAATTTAGCAGACTTTTGGGGCGGAGTGAAGACATAAACAAAACTACCAGAGTAAAACTTTTGAGCTTCAAAAAGCAACAGAAACAAAAGTAAAGAGATGAGCCAGAGACTAGTGGGATAATTTTCAACACACAGTATTGAAAAAGATTACTATCCAGAAAATAAAAAAGACCGCTAACAAATGAATAAGATAGACTTCACACGAGGATATAAACACACAATACACAGAAGAATGCTAAATGACCCTCCCTCCAAAAATGTGAAAAGATGCTCAATTTTATAAGAAACGAGAAGAATGTAAGTAAAACCACAATGTAATACTCATATCCATCCATCTGGCAAAAATTACAAGTCTGACAATATTAAGTTTGGCAAGAATGTGGAGCAAAAAGATCTTTATCCACTGAAAGAGAAAGTAGAAGTAAGCTGAAGCTGTGCCCATGCTCTGGCCCAGCATTTCCATTGACGGGAATCTAGCATACTGAAACTCAGCCACATGTCTTCAAGGAGTTGTGTGTAAGAACTTTAATTGCAGCACCATTTGTAACAGTGCAGAGAAAAAAGAAGAAAAAACAGAATTGTCCCTTAGTAGAAGGTCAGACAAGGTTTAATCATACAGTGGAATAAGACAGAGCAGTTAAAATTGATAAACTAGATCTGCACATATCAACACGGATAAATCCTGAAAACAACATTTAGAGAGGGGAAAAAAGTAGCAAAACATATGTACAGTATATCATTCGTGGATACTTATTTATAGATTTATACTTAGAAAAAATATAAAATACGCAAAAATAATTTCAGAATTGCAGCAGGAATTGGGGAAGGGATAGAGTGGGACTTTGGCAATTTCTGTAATATTTTAATCTTTTAAAGGAAGAGATCTGAAGCAAATATGGCAACATGTCCACAGTTTAATCCTGGTGTGGGTACATAGTTGTCTATTACATTACTTCCTTTATGTTTGAATGTTGCATATGATACAATATTAAAAATAAACTAATAAACTATCAAGTCTAACTAATATTTACCGTGCATTTTCCACTCGTTGAATCCCCCAAAGATCTAAACCATCTTCAGTTAGAGTTCCAGTCTAAAAAACAAAAAAGCACACATGCACAAAGTATGGATGATGCCTCAAAAAAACCCAAAACAGAAAAATAAAAAACCACCACACAGCATTAGAAACTATGCTACATATAACATGATGGAGTTCTACAGAGTTAAAAAAAGAAACAGGTGAGATCCCTGATAGAGAATGGCTTCCAGGACATACGGCTAAAGTGGGAAAGGGGGTGCAAACAACGCTCACAAGTCTTCTACATAAGGGGAAAGGGGTATATATTTATGTGCTTATACTATCAAAAAAAATCAATGGAAGGATGCATCAATTAACCTATCTTATCAATCAATAAAGGATGCCCATAAAGGAAGGAAGGATTACTGTACAGGGAGAGCCAAGAGGAACAGGTTAAAGTCTATCAGGAGGAAGCAACTGGCCAAATCCACAAGGTAAATGACCTGGTTTCTTCAACAAAATAATTGGAGATAAGGGGCAAGTAAAGGCAAATGTTACATGTTAATTGTAAGCAATGCAATCCCTATTTGGATTCTGACTGAAAAATCAATTAGTAAAAATTTGAGATTTGAGGAAATTTCAACTGGATATTAGAAAAACTAAAGAACTGCTAATTCTGTTGAATGGGATAGTGGTATTTTAAGTATCTTATCCTCTACACACATATTGAGGGAGTTATGGGTGAAATAATTTGTCTGATGTTGTCCCCTTCAAAATGAGCAGATAGATAAAATAAGATGGACAATGTGTTAATAACTGATAAAGCTGGGTAATGAGTAAATGAGGGTTTATCATACATGCATCTTTTCTCCACTTTTGTCTGTTTAAAAAATTTAGTACAGTTTCCAAAAAAGACAAGCATAAGTGAAATTTTTTGAACAGATAAATATGAAATAATCATGGCAGTATGTGACATATTTTTTTCTAACAGAGCATGTTTCCCATTTTTTCTGTAATAATGAAATGCACAAAAATCAAACTCGTATCACATCAATTACCCAGAAAGTTTGATAGAAGATTTTTTGGTCAAAGTTTAATTCTCAGAAAACCTTAAAGAAAATTCCAGCTCAGGAAAGGCAAAATCTTTCTTTTTTTTACTGAGACAGACTCTTGCTCTGTCGCCCAGGCTGGAGTGCAGTGGCGCAATCTGGGCTCACTGCAAGCTCCGCCTCCCGAGTTCCCGCCATTCTCCTGCCTCAGCCTCCCGAGTAGCTGGGACTACAGGCACCCGCCACCTCGCCTGGCTAGTTTTTTGTATTTTTTAGTGGAGACGGGGTTTCACCGTGTTAGCCAGGATGGTCTCGATCTCCTGACCTCGTGATCCGCCCGTCTCGGCCTCCCAAAGTGCTGGGATTACAGGCTTGAGCCACCGCACCCGGCCAAGAGGAGAAACCTTTCTAAGAGGCAAGTTATACTTCACACAGGTACATAATTTGTCATTTTCACATCAAATCAGTGATCTTCATAATTCTGAGACATATTCAATAAAATCATACAGCAAATACTAAACATACACACTTACAAGCCAATAAAATCATAATATATAAATATATGTGTATGGAACCTATTGTGTTAAATAAGAATTACTATCCAAAAAATTAAAGATCATATAATCTTTACTACTACTACTACTAGTACTACTGGGCCTAATTCTGGATATAATCAAGTTAACTGCAGCTCTGAGCAAATAAGCAATATCCAAAGTATTAAAACTTGAGAAAATAAGAAATACAGCATGTCCTCAAATACCACTGTTTTGTTCGTTTTTTATAACATGATGGGGGCCAGTGGTGGGGAGAGCTGAGGCCCAGCCGCGACTACTATCCACATGGAGTTTGCATGTTCTCTCCCTGTCTACGTGGGTTTCACTCCAGGTACTTCGGTTTCCTCCCACATTCAAAGCTATGCAAGTTAAGTGAACCAGCATATTTGAATGCTCCCAGTCTGAGCGAGTGTGAGTACACTCTGTGACACGATGGCATCCTGTCTAGGGCTGGTTCCTGCCTTGTTCCTTCCACCAGTTGCTGAGATAGGCTCCCACTACCCATGAGCCTAAAATAAAACAACTGGGTAAATAATTACCTTACTTGTTTTTATTTCTTTCTTAAATGAATGTATAGCTCATATTTATTTCAATGATTAGTATCACAAGTGTTTTAGATCCTTATTTAGAAGTTTGGTGATTTTCTGTTACCGAAATATGGCATAGGAACCGAAATCGCATTTGTATCAAGTAGCCTACGGTAAAACTGGTTTCATTGCATTGAAAGTTGCAGTTTCCAAGAACCTATCAGTAATGTTAAGTGACAACTTACGGTATAGAAATACGATGCATATACCAAGTAAGTTGAGGAAAAGGAAAATCAGAGGAACATGACAGAATGTGTGCAAATTTGTGACAAAGAAAATAAAAAACATTGATCTAAATATTTAAATGCTATAATGTAACCTTTGAAAGTAACTATTAAACTGAACCAACCTTATCAAAGCAAACAAGATTCAGCTGTCCACAAATATTTATTCTTTGGGGACTGATACAGAAAATACCGATTTTTTTCAGTCTTCTCTGAGCATACACAATACCAGCAGTCATTGCAGCGGGAAGTGCGGGGGGCACAGTGATTGTGATAATATCAAGAGACTCGATAATTATGACCCCAACTTGTACCTACAATTAACACAAAAATAAATGTCAAACCCCCAATATTATTTGCTGATTTAATATGGGTATTTCTTTAGTGAAAATATGTAAGTCATTTTCAATTGTGTATTTCATTTTTATGTATGTGTGTGTATATACATATCTATTAACCATTTACAATTTTTTCTTCAGGTATTTCTGCAAAATAAAAAAGCTCAATGGATTATAGAATGACAGCTACTTTCAAAAGAAACTTATCTCATTTTCATAGCACTACATACTTCACACATGACACACTTCAAAGCCGGTCAACAAGCTTTATCAGATATTGACTCAGCATGCACACACCTTACTGTGCCAGTCTCCGCTTCTGACAAGCGGTGCCTTCAATGAAATAATCAAAAATCATTTTAACACTGTATATTACATCTCAGAGGTAAAAAAGAGAAAATAAGGTTTTTGGTGAGTATGTGGGTTTTTTTTTTTTAAGTCACAAGACCAAGTAAAAGACCATCTAAACCAGAGCCATCCAAAAGAAGTGTCCTTTACAATGGAAATGTTCTATAGCTGGACTTTCTAATATCATAGCTACTAGTCTCATGACTGTGTTAGCATTAAATTAATTAAAATTAAATTAGTTTAAAATTTCAGTTCCTCATTCTCACTAGCCACATTTCAAATCCTCAATAGCCGCATGTGATAAACAATTGAGGTTCAAACCCTATTAAGAGTCCCACATATATACCTCATTTAAAATGCTGTTAATAATAGTATAGATAAATCCAATGCCAGCAACTGCCACAAGACATAGTAGAAACAAGTAGGCATCTCTGTAGAGTTTAAAATCAGTTGGTTTAGGATACAATATGGAACGAACAAGCTGTCCTTTGGAAGTACTAAATCCTATCAAGAAAAGAAAAGAATTATTTATATTTTTATAAGAAAATGAGAATTATCTCCCATAACAGAATCTCTTTTATTTATTTATTTATTTATTTTTTGAGATGGAGTCTCGCTCTGTCGCTCAGGCAGTGATAAAATCTCGGCAATCTCGACTCACTGCAAGCTCCGCCTCCCGGGTTCACGCCATTCTCCTGCCTCAGCCTCCCGAGTAGTTGGGACTACAGGCGCCCGCCACATCGCCCGGCTAGTTTTTTGTATTTTTTAGTAGAGACGGGGTTTCACCGGGTTAGCCAGGATGGTCTCGATCTCCTGACCTCATGATCCGCCCGTCTCAGCCTCCCAAAGTGCTGGGATTACAGGCGTGAGCCACCGCGCCTGGCCCAGAATCTCTTTTTAAACATTCAGTAGGTATCAAATACGCTGAAACATGCAAAAAGAGATTAATTAAGAGGTTTCTTACCTGTTCTAACTACTACGGCTTTGACGAGTTCCCCGGTGTAGAAGCGAGTCTGAATAACAGTTGTCCCACAAAACAAAGTATGTCGTTTATGTGTTTCTGGATTATATAATTCAGCTCCTATTCCTTTCACATCCACCGAAGGATTGGGCAAGTTCGTCTTTGTCACTGGAACACTTTCTCCTTTAAAAAAAAAAAAAACAGCTTACAGATTATTAAACGAAAGCACAGGAATCAGTATCAAACACCAAAAAATACTGTTAAATATTTTTAAATGCTACTACACTGTTTACAATAATCACTAAGAGTTGTATATGTGGATAACATGACTTAATTTTTTGTCTACCAATTTCCTCACAGAGAAGTATCAAATATTATCTCCCACAATAATTCCAGAAAGTGATTTGTGGCTCAAAGGTAGTATTTGTTTATATTTAGAAACAGTTGTGTTGTTCAGTTTCAAATAATTTCAAAAAAGTAGTTGCTATAGTCCATGCACCTGTTTTCTTATCTCTAAGAACTAATGGTAACAGTGGAGAGCACTGTACAAAAGAGATGTGAGGGCCTACCCCTGACCCACCCCTACACACACATACACACACACACACAAACACACACACACACACACACACACACACAGAGAACAGAAAAGACAGGCAAAAAAGAGATGTGGAAGTGAGTAACATGGTGGTTCTCTCAACCACAAACAGTTAAATTCTTTTTAAAATTAATTCTCTGTAGCATTCACATTTCTTGCTTCAAAGAAGGCATGTGTATCAGATTATGTAAAAGTTTGTGTGTGAGACATGTATGTGTTTGTGTGTTTTAAGACATGACTTAACAGTTTCAAAATGTATTACATATAAATCATTTTCTAACCAGACTATGACAATTAAAAAAAAACTCACACGATTGAAATAAGATCTTGGACAGGCACAGTGGCTCACGCCTGTAATCCCAACACTTTGGGAGGCCAAGGTGGATGGATCACTTGAGGCCAGGAGTTTGCAACCAGCCTGGCCAACATGGTAAAGCCCTGTCTCTACTAAAAATGCAAAAATTAGCCACGCATGGTGGCACACACCTGTTAGTCCCAGCTACCCGGGAGGCTGAGGCATAAGATTTGCTTGAACCTGGTAGCGAAGGCTGCTGTGAGCCAAGATCGCACCACTGCTCTCCATCCTGGGTGACAGAAAAAGGCTGTCTCAAAAAAAAAAAAAAAAAAAAAATCAAGCTCTATCTCAAGACCATGAATTTCCAAAGGGAAGTCATTTTAAAGTCTGTATCTCCCCAGTTCAAGAAAAACATAAAAATCTTTCTTTATTCCCACTTTTTACATTTCAAATGGGGAACCAAATACTGTATGCCACATTCTCTGTGGGAAGAGGCCTTCTTTCCACTTCCCTAACCATAAACCATTTCCTAGGGTCCAAAGAGTAGCCGGAGTCAGGCCAAGAGATGTGACCAATACTACAGCACAGTATCTAGTATTGCAGCTGAGTATAATGCAGAATTTGGCCTACTCAGAATTTTAAATCTCTAATATACAACATACTCATGAGTAAAGACACAAATGATATAGCTAATTTTGAAAAGGCTTAATCAGTAACTACTTAGTCATGATATATCATAAACAACTCATGTTGATATTTACTCATTTAGTTTACCTGTTAACATGCTTTCATTTACAATGCAGGTACCATTAATAAGTACAGCATCGCAAGGCATTATTGTCCCATTTAATGGAATGACCATGACATCTCCTGGCACAAGGTCGGTAGAAAAGATTTCTTCTATTTCTGAATTTAAAGAAAGAAAAATCTGAAAAAGATATTCTTTACTTTGGAAAAATACAGCAAATACTATTCAGAAGTCATCTGATCTCAATAAGAAGTTAATAATGTAATGGGGCAATAGAAAAACCCAATGAATGGCAAGTTGTAACAAGTAAGATTAGCAGGCTAGCAAAAGCACGCTGTGTCAGCCAGTCTCCCGCCAGGACCCCAACTGCGCACAGGCGATGCCAAGTACCCTCGGACGAAGCGAGCAAGTGTGTTTCCACATTCATGATAACTGTCCATGATAAATGTTGACTATCAGCCTACGGAAGAGACACAAAGAGTACACAAAGGAGATTCCTGTGAAACAGGACAAACAAACTCGGATTTCTATAATCCCCTGAAAACAGAAGGAAGCACTAGGAAACTTAGCACATTTTCTTTTCAACAGCGTTATCTATAGTCCTTCTCTCACTGCCACTATTTATAACCTTCAAGTCTCACTGCCTCCTCAATATTCCTAAATTACTCTTTTTAGATATTATTTTAAATATGAGTAAATTCATTAAATAAACACTGTATATTTTATCTAGTTCATTATTTCCTTACAAATTTAAGTTAGTGAAACACTTTTTTAAAAGATCTTCCCTCTGGTCGAGTTGGTGTTTGAAAAAAAGAAAAATGAAAATGAAAAGATCTTCCAAAGGGTAAAAAGGTTTTCTTTAGAGTCACCTTATATGTAGGTATTCTCTCTCTTTTCCTCTCATTCTCTAACACCCTCCCTCTCCCTGCCCAAGTTTAATACTGTGCTCAGAAGACAGTCACACTAGTTTATAAATGGAGATGGATGAGAAGAAATCTATTGTCCGTGATGTTAGCCTGGAAGACAAATACTCTCTTTCCTTCTTTTAAAAAAGGAAGTAATTTACTAAATTATGAGGGAAAAACTTTTAAAGAATGACATTTAGTACACAGTAGATATATCGATCTTCATTTAAAAACTAAGATCCCAGGCCGGGCGCGGTGGCTCAAGCCTGTAATCCCAGCACTTTGGGAGGCCGAGACGGGCGGATCACGAGGTCAGGAGATCGAGACCATCCTGGCTAATACGGTGAAACCCCGTCTCTACTAAAAATACAAAAACTAGCCGGGAGAGGTGGCGGGCGCCTGTAGTCCCAGCTACTCGGGAGGCTGAGGCAGGAGAATGGCGTAAACCCGGGAGGCGGAGCTTGCAGTGAGCTGAGATCCGGCCACTGTACTCCAGCCCGGGTGACAGAGCAAGACTCGGCCTCAAAAAAAAAAAAAAAAAAAAAAAAAAACTAAGATCCCTTCTTTTAAAAATTCGGTTTTTCAGCCGGGCGCGGTGGCTCAAGCCTGTAATCCCAGCACTTTGGGAGGCCGAGACGGGCGGATCACGAGGTCAGGAGATCGAGACCATCCTGGCTAACACGGTGAAACCCCGTCTCTACTAAAAATACAAAAAAAAAAAAAAAAACTAGCCGGGCGAGGTGGCGGTGCCTGTAGTCCCAGCTACTCGGGAGGCTGAGGCAGGAGAATGGCGTGAACCCGGGAGGCGGAGCTTGCAGTGAGCTGAGATCTGGCCACTGCACTCCAGCCTGGGTGACAGAGCAAGACTCCGTCTCAAAAAAAAAAAAAAAAAAAAATTCGGTTTTTCTTTAAAAAGAAAATAAAACATTCCTCAGATGGGAAGAAAAAAGTAAAAATTCGACTTTTCTTAAAGCTTTTAAATGCCACTTGGAAGTTCTACTCCTTTTAGGTGTACCAGAAAACAAGGTATCGATGATATGTAAGACCATACAGAGTGGGAAAGGAAGATTCAAGTTGAATAGTGTCTGCCCTGGCGTCCCCAGTATCTTCAGCAACAGCAGAACAAGAAGAGGAGAGGCATCAGTAAGCTACACATCTTAGACTTCAACTAAGGGAGGCAGATCTTCCCAGCTAGAGTAGCAGGTGGCCAGGAAGCACAGGGAAGGAAGCAATCTCTTGGGTGTAGTTTGAGTCAAGAAAATGGAGACTGATTTGGTGTTCTGAGTAAATCAAAGCGGCTTCTGCCTCCAAGGCCCATGATGCTGCGCTGCCTCCTTTACCTCTTCAACATCTTGCCAGACAAGTTACATGTCCAAAACATTACCCTTCTTACCAGTCTGCTTCTCTTCCAGAGTTTCCTATTTAACTAAATAGTACCAACATCCATCCACCTAGCCAGACACCACTCCATGGCCTCACATACAATGAGGTAAATCCTGTTCAATAGTCACATTTCAGTATCTTTCGAACTCATTTCTTTTAATCTCCACAATCCCTACCTTGATTCGGGGGGTGGGGGGGGGTCATGCCTTCAGTATTACTCTCCTTTAAACCAGTCTGAATGTGGACACCAGAATGATTTTTTTCCAAAGGGCACGTACTTTATCACTCCTCTGCGTAAAACCCTTCGATGGCAGCTATGCATAGTGGCTCATGCCTGTAATCCCAGCACTCTGGGAGGCCAAGCCGGGCAGATCACTTGAGGCCAAGAGTACCAGACCAGTCTGGCCAACATGGTAACACTGTTTCCACTAAAAACACAAAAATTAGCTGGGTGTGATGGTGTGCATGCCTGTAATCCCAGCACTTTGGAAGGCCAAGGCGGGTGGATCACTTGAGACCAGGAGTTCCAGACCAGCCTGGCCAACATGGTGACACCCTATTTCTACTAAAAATATAAATACTGGCTGGGCGTGGTGGCACATGCCTGTAATCCCAGCTACTTAGGAGGCTGAGGCACAAGAATTCCTTGAACCTGGGAGGCAGAGGTTGCAGTGAGCCAAGACTGCCACTGCACTCCAGCCTGGGAGGGAGACTCTATCTAAAAAATAAAATAAAATAAAATATAAAATAAAATAATAATAATACCATTCAATGGCTTTCCACTGTCTTTTGGACTGAGCCCAAATCCCTAACATGTCTCAGAAAGCTAGCCATCATTTATAGTTGCTATATTTGTCATACTAAATTTCTTCTTTCAGTTCTCACAATGTCCACACAATCTCTAATTTCTAGGCCTCTGGGTATTTAGAACCCACTTCTCTCCTTCTCTCAGCGTCCCCTTATCAACTTCTCACCTATCTCTTATTTGGCTAATTCAAATAATCACCACTTAAACGCACTTAATCAAAGATGTCATCCCTGATACCTACAGTAAATGAGCTCCTCCTAATATATAAGTTGGCTGACTTCTCCTTATCATAGCATTTATCACACTTCACTGTTACTGTTATTATTGTTATCTCTACACCGAATCCCCAGAGCCCAGCACAGTGCCTGTTACATAGAAGAAAAATACAATTTTATATAAATAAATGAATTTGATACAAACTCAGGAACTGAAATACATACTTTTAGTTCTTAAAAAATGAATGTATGTGCAAGGCAGAGTGGCTCAAGACTGTAATCTCAAGACTTTGGGAGACTGAGGCAGAAGGATCTCTTGAGCCCATGAATTCAAGGTGAGCATGGGCAATACAGTGAGACCTCACCTCTCTAAAAAAAAAAAAAAAAATTTAGCCAGGCATGGTGGCACAAGCCTGCAGTCCCAGCTACTTGGGGAGCTGAGACAGGAGGGTAAGTTGAGCCACTGCACTCAGGCCTGGGCAACAGTGAAACCCCATCGACTTAAAACAAAAAAAAAGGCCAGCTGCAGTGTTCAGTGGCTCAAACCTGTAATTCCAAAACTTTGGGAGGCCCAGGTGGGCAGATCACTCAGCCCAGAAGTTTTGAGACCAGGAGACCAGCCTGGGCAACATGGCAAAACCCTGTCTCTAAAAAAAAAAAAAAATACAAAAATTAGCTGGGCATGGTGGCACGCACCCGTAGTCCCAGCTACTCGGGAGACTAAAGCGGGAAGATTACTTGAGTCTGGGAGGTCAAGGCTTCAGTAAGCTGAGATTGTGCCTTTGCACTGCAGCCTGAGTGACACAGACACTGACTCAATCGACTGATCAATCAGAGAATATATATGTATTAAACTTTGGGCTCACTTCACACATTATGCCTAACAGGTATCTTTTTTGATTTATTCTTCCAACATTCACTTCAATTACTTACCTTCATTTACTCTACAAACTGAAACTCTTACAGTGCTATGGGTTGCCACCATGTCATGCAACATAACATATTGCTGAAAGAGAAAAAAGAAGTTAAAAACTAGCCAATATGAACCCACTCAAGAAAAAAGCCAGAGTGCTAAAAAGTAAGTTAATTCAATAAATGTGTATCACTCCATCTTTATAAAATGTCGAGTCAGAAATTCAGATTATTCATTGTTTTAGTTCAAGACAAAACAAGAAGCACTTTTAACAGGATAACCCTGAAAACAGTACCTTCCAGTATTCCAGTCTGTGATCAGCAACCACAGATCCCTATGGCCTCTAGACAGTCAAGTGGTAGAGTCGTGACTCTAAAAACCACCTGCCATCCCCAACCTCCTACCCCGCAAAACAAAAAAGGGAGGGGGAGAAGGAGCACATATTCATGCAACTAAAATAATGACTGCATTGAGAATTTACGTTGTGCCGAGTACTATTCTACACACTTTAGATGTTATTACAAAACACAAATAGAGTTGTGAAACCCATAATAAACTTGAACTTACCTTTCTAATGGAATACAGTGAGCTTACGATTGATACTATGGACATAACCACAATAGCTAGAGCATAGTAATAGTATTCATCAGTGCTCCACAGTATAACACTGAACAGCTGGAAAATGTAAAATGGGTTGAGAACCTAAAAAACAAGATTTTAAAGTCACACTGAATGAGATATTAATGACCATACAGATTGTCCACCTTTTCATTTGACAATTAACCAAAAAGATACAAATATGTACAGGATAAGTTCCATAGTATTCTACAGCAAAATGTACTTCCCTAAAAAGTAGGGCAGGCTGGGCGCAGCGGCTCACGCCTGTAATCCCAGCACTTTGGGCGGCCGAGGCGGGCAGATCATGAGGTCAGGAGATGGAACCATCCTGGCTAACATGGTGAAACCCTGTCTCTACTAAAAAAATACAAAAAAATTAGCCGGGCGTGGAGGCGGGCACCTGTAGTCCCAGCTACTCAGGAGGCTGAGGCAGGAGAATGGTGTGAACCCAGGAGGCAGAGCTTGCAGTGAGCCAAGATCGTGCCACTGCACTCCAGACTGGGGGACAGAGTGAGACTCCATCTCAAAAAAAAAAAAGTAGGGCAATGTGCTATCATACTCTTATTATTATTAAACTATAATTTGGCTAAATAAGGTTAATTTAAATTACTGGCATCCATTTAGATTCATACCATCCAAATATAGACTCAGCTAGAAAAGGCTAGTAAGTGTATGATTTTAGCTATTCTGCAATCTGCCTTGGCAATAAAGGACATTTATTTCCAACTACTGTGCTCTGGGCTAATAGAATAAAAAATTTTAATGAAACTGAACAAATGTTTGCTTATTATAAACTCAAAACACAAATTTACTTATATGTCAAAAGTTCACTGGAGGCCAAAGGAAAGACAAATGTGAGTTAATGAGTTATGTAACTTTGCTTTCTCTAAGATAATAACTAAGTATTAATTCCTGAATGAAAAAGAGATAAAGGGAGCCCTTGGCAATGAACTTCACCTACCCAAAGGTCATCCACACCCCCCCCCACCAATGTCTTAAAATTGATGCTTCTGTACTTTTCAAAGCACTTTCATATAGATATAGTTAGATATAATCTCATTTTACCTGGAAATCAAATGAGATAATTAGAAAACACTTATCCCAAGTTAATAGTTAAAGGAGCAACAGAGAGAATGTACTAAAGATCAGAGCTAGTTACTGATAGAACCACATTACAAATCAGGCTTTCCAATCCCTAATCACTACACTATGCTATGCTCATAAGCAACATTACATGTCCACTCTCAGGAACTGATGAAAGACAATCTTACTTCTACTACTGAAAGTGTTCACCTAATACAACTAACTCTTGAGCTTTAGCCAAAAACCAGAATGAAGATTGGTGAACCTAACTCTGCTAGACATTCAACAGGTAATAAAAGCAAAACTAGACAAAATTTTAAGAATACATGCCCCAGATTCTTTCTCTATCAGAGTAAATTTCTTCGTCTTTACCTTCCAAGTAAAAATATGCAAAAAGAGGTTAGGAAAAAGAAAACCAAGAATATCTTAATCACGACTCTTTCCAAATTGACAATTCATTGATCATGACTGTTGAGTTATATACAATAAATAGTCTTACCTCTTTAATTAGAAGCTTAAAAACAGAAGGCACTTTTACAGCAATTTCATTTACTCCATAAAGCAGTTTTCTATAACAGGAAAATACATTAATACTATTACATTATATAATAGTAGCATAATTTATGAAAGGCATTGTATTAGGTAAGGTTTAAACCACAGACTGTTCTTATTCATGTCTCCAAACACTTGTCTTCTATAATTCAAACTCTCTACCTACAGAATTTAAAACAAAGAAGTCAATAGTAGATACCTATACTGGTAGCATTTAACTTCATTTTGTCTCACATCTTTATGTGTGACAAGTATCTTTCCCACTAGTCTATAATACCATGTGAGCAGAAGGTTCTCTTTTGCATCCTTGAACACACTAGATCTTAACAATTTTGAATTACAATTAATTTTTTGCAAGAAACCAAATAAATTGGAGGGATCTTATTTTTTTAATACTGCACTAACAGTGTTTAGTTCAACACACTGTATGTTCGACTTTAAAAGAAAATGCTTTTAAAGTTTAAATGTTTCCACTTAATTCCTTATGTTACAGTAGTATTTTCTATATGACAGAGTAATAGTAATTCTTGACTTTTACGAAGTGTAAGTCTAAATGAGTGAATTTTATGTTCTACCCCTTTGAAAGAACATGCTACAGAACTATAAGAAAATTTCCTATTGAATTTCAAAATGGCATTTATCTTTAAAATATGCAATACACTGGTGTATTTTTATGATTTAACAAAGAATAACACTATGAAGAAGATTACATCTCCCAATTTACAACTTTTCATTACGGTGAATTTGAACCATCAATTGTAAGGCATATCATTATTATATGATCAAGAATGACACTTCACCAACTCTATGACACATCCCAATTTCAGAGATGTTAAAAGGTGGAAAAATGTGCACCTGGGAACTGATGAAATATGGTATAATTTCAGGGATACCAACTCCAAAATATCAGCTTTCACATTTTTATAATTCTTAAACTGACAAGACAGTCTTACCCAAATAAAATATCAATAAATTCTCAACTACTATGTCTGTAATATTTAAGTATCTGTTAATATGTACAACTATATGGTAAAGGGTTGACTATGTATACTACTGCTTTCAGGAATTTTGAGAAGATCTAACTTTAGTTGGATAAAAATTACCTGTAGGCATGCATCCCCTTTGTCAGTCCTGCACTATGCTTTTCATAAATTGACGTACAAGAAACACCTTCATCCAGTCCCCTAAATAAATCCAAAGTTTTTACTTTAAACAAAGTTTAAAATATCCAAATTTCTTAACGCCTCATTTTTCTATATGCCTGATTTTATAAAGGTGTGACTTCCTTACAAATGCTTAGAAACCCTTAACAAAAATTGAGATACCAAATGAGAATTTTTAAATCTCAAATTCTTAAGATAAACAATGACAAATCTAAGTCTCAAACCCAACTTCAAAACTATTCAATGTATTTATTGCAGGATAGATGAGATGGCTCTAAATACTCAAGTTTATATAATAATATCATTATCCTTAAGACTGTGCCAAAGCTGTAATGACTAAAATTAAACTTTAAAATTTTAAGATAAAGTATAACTTGGAATTCTAAACCAAAGATGAAAAAATTTTATTTTTTAGCTACACAGTTTCTCCTTTTCAATTTCAGAGTCAGACTAAGATTTTCTATTCATTGTCTTCCATCTCCATAAAAGCATCAATTCAAACCCTTCCCTAATGCATACCTGGCCTGAAGTGCAGAATTTATGAGTCACAGACAATGCCTAAAATCTGTAGTAACTACAAATGGGATTCAACTAACATATCTACTTTTTCCCAAAATATCTTAATTATGCGTTTTTTTTTTTTTTTTTTTGGAGACGGAGTCTTGCTTTGCCGCCAGGCTGGAGTGCAGTGGCACGACCTCAGCTCACTGCAACCTCCGCCTCCTGGGTTCAAGCGATTCTCCTGCCTCAGCCTCCTGAGTAGCTAGGACCACAGGCACATGTCACCACGCCCAGCTAATTTTTGTATTTTTAGTAGAGAAGGGGTTTCACCATGTTGGCCAGAATGGTCTCAATCTCTTGATCTCAAGTGATCCACTTGCCTCGGCCTCCCAAAGTGCTGGGATAGCAGGCGTGAGTCACCACCCCATGCCTTAATCATGCTTATTTTAACTGAGATACCAGCTATAAAACTCTAAAGCAAAGAGAGTCTTACATATACGTAATTTCAATCCTTTTTCACATTTTCCACATAGGAAAGCTAAGCTTCATAATTCACTGCAATCAGTGGAATAAGTTTAAATTTTTAAGTTTCTATGGCTGGCAAAAGACACACAGTAAATATGTTTGACATTTCTTCCCACTGAATTTGATGACTTCTCCAGAAGGCAGCAGGGGCCAGTGCCAAGTAAAAAAAAATTTTTTTTTTTTTTTTTTTTTTTTTTTAAACAAAATGACAGCCCATTGGCAATTTTCTTTGTTTTTTTGAAACGCAGTTTCGCTCTTCTGCCCAGGCTGGAGCAGAGTGGTGCAATATTGGCTCACTGCAACCGCCGGCCCCCCGGGTTTGAGCAATTCTCCTGCCTCAGTCTCCCAAGTATTTGGGATTATAGCCATCCGTCACCAGGACCGGCTAATTGTTTTTTGTATTTTTAGTAGAGAAGGGGTTTCACCATGTTGGCCAGAATGGTCTCAATCTCTTGATCTCAAGTGATCCACTTGCCTCGGCCTCCCAAAGTGCTGGGATAGCAGGCGTGAGTCACCACCCCATGCCTTAATCATGCTTATTTTAACTGAGATACCAGCTATAAAACTCTAAAGCAAAGAGAGTCTTACATATACGTAATTTCAATCCTTTTTCACATTTTCCACATAGGAAAGCTAAGCTTCATAATTCACTGCAATCAGTGGAATAAGTTTAAATTTTTAAGTTTCTATGGCTGGCAAAAGACACACAGTAAATATGTTTGACATTTCTTCCCACTGAATTTGATGACTTCTCCAGAAGGCAGCAGGGGCCAGTGCCAAGTAAAAAAAAATTTTTTTTTTTTTTTTTTTTTTTAAACAAAATGACAGCCCATTGGCAATTTTCTTTGTTTTTTTGAAACGCAGTTTCGCTCTTCTGCCCAGGCTGGAGCAGAGTGGTGCAATATTGGCTCACTGCAACCGCCGGCCCCCCGGGTTTGAGCAATTCTCCTGCCTCAGTCTCCCAAGTATTTGGGATTATAGCCATCCGTCACCAGGACCGGCTAATTGTTTTTTGTATTTTTAGTAGGGATGGGGTTTCACCATGTTGGCCAGGCTGGTCTTGAACTTCTCACCTCAGGTGATCCACCCACCTTGGCCTCTTCAAGTGCTAGAATTACAGGCATGAGACACTGCGCCTGGCCCAATTTTCTTTAAGGCAATAGTTCTTAATCAGGAATGGTTTTTAGAACTAGGCATGTAAAAATGCCCATGCCTATTCCAGAATGTTCCAATTCTTTAGTGTATCTGAGTAAAAAATCCAGGCATGAATATTTTATTTTTTACTTCCAACAGAAACCTACAGGTATGAATATTTTAGATGTTCATAACATGATTTTCTTTTTATTGCTAAAATTAAGAATTCCTTTGGCACTCTAAAGCAACGATATTAATGAGTATTTATAATAATCATTCTAAGAGCAATAAAATAGAATCTTAATTTGTAATTATATAACTTAAATCCTCAATTAAAAATAAAGGAATTACTACAGTTTGCCCCATTCTTTATTTACATAGTAAAATTAATTTCTATTTGCCTATTACTCTACTCCTCAAGTACCACAGGCTCCAAGTGTCAGTAAACTAACAGGTAATGATCCAGATATTCTAAGTTAAGATACAGGCTACGAGGTATACTCAAAATCACTTTGAGGTGCAACAGGTAAGAACTCAGACTCAGTAGACTTTGGCATCATACTGATTCTAAGTTTCATGTAAACGCTGCCATGGTGCAAGCTGCGGTGGGACTTATTTTAAAATGGCTAATGAGCCTTCAAACAGCAACAGGGAGTTGTTAATTAATACGTGAATAGAAATTTAAAACCTCAGCAATTTTATGAATACTAGAATGGACTCTCTTCTACCTAGAACGGTTTCAGGATATTCAAAGTATAATCCAAAGAAAAGGAAGACACTTACTTTAAGAAATCAAAATTGTGAATAGCATCATTCCAGAAATATTTTACACTATGATGGGTGAAATAACGAATCTGTGGAACACAAATAAATGTTACACCAAAAAGCATATCATCACTTGTGACAAGTAATCTGTTACTCCTATTAACAGCTATATATAGGATTATATATAGCATTATATATAGTAATATGTAATATTTTATATGCATTTACATTTATCTCAAGCATTAACTGCAAACACAAAATTATAGAATATACATGATAGCATAAAATGTAACAATTCTGATTTTTAAAGAAACTTTGACATTAAGATCACAATACCTGTTGTGATTCAGCCTGTGAATATTTACTGATCCCGTGCCTATTTTCTTCAGTGGGATTCTCAATTAAACAAACTGCATGGCCATTTGAAAGCTTATTAGACATAGATTTTGGACTTGAAACTGGGTGAGTTTCCAAAGAAAGAATGCGAATTTTTGCACAAAACCACATTTTGAATTCATCCTTAAAGAGAAAGGGTAAGGGTAAGGAGTCAATTTTACATAAAACTGCCTGTATTTTCATTTAATTTCCATTCTTCACAAGACATTATTTCCTCATCTCTAATTGAGGAAACATCATTCTTACTAAATATTAAACCATTTCATGAGGATGCTTAAATTCAAACATAAAGTGCTTTCCATTGCTCGTGGTTTTTATGACATATTTTACCGACAAGTACATCAATACTTCGTAAAATATCATGAGTAATTCCTTAATTAACCTATATATTTGGACTAGATTTAAAACCTCTTAAAATATGCTTCCAGTTAGGATTTTTAAAAAAGAAAAAAGGCTGAGATGTATCAGCATCACACGGCAGACAGGCAGCTGGCCTAGTGACTGAGATCTGGACTACAGTCCTAAAGGACCAGTAGCCTTAACAGACAAGTATCTAATCTAATCTCTCAGGGCAAGAAGAGACATGAAAGGAAGGGGGTGAATTTGATCACCTTTTAAGATTCCTTTAAACTCTAATCACTATAATAATAGTTAATTCAAATACAAATCCTCTAGAAATACTAGAATTAGCATTCCTCATTTTATCCAGGCAGCGATGTTCCCTTCATCTATTATTCTGAATAAAGTATACACAGAGACATTGTTTTACTCCTTAAATAATCAGTTACAAGTAAATACATAAACTTACAGTAGTCCTCAGCAGCACTACTTCACAGTCTTTAATTGCAGCTCTGACACAGGTCGCCTTCACCCGCCACTCAGGCATCCAATAGAGGAGGAGGAGGAGAAACCCACCAGTGCAAATCACTCCTAAAGAAACTATGGCAAGCTTCCAGCGACTCAAATTGTAACCATAAATCTCCTGCATGGACACAGCAATCACATGATTAATTATCAAATGTTATGGCAGACAAATACATTCCAAAGTTCTTTGTTTCCCAGATAGGTATTAGGGTCTTGTCACATAAACTGTATTTTCCCAATCCATAATTTACCTCTAAATTTTGTTTCTGACCAGTTTATTGTCAGTTATATTTTAAGTAAATTTGTTGGTATTTACACTTTGATTTTATATTTAATTTACACCTGGCCGGGCGCGGTGGCTCAAGCCTGTAATCCCAGCACTTTGGGAGGCCGAGACGAGCGGATCACGAGGTCAGGAGATCGAGACCATCCTGGCTAACACGGTGAAACCCCGTCTCTACTAAAAAAATACAAAAAACTAGCCGGGCGCGGTGGCGGGCGCCTGTAGTCCCAGCTACTCGGGAGGCTGAGGCAGGAGAATGGTGTGAACCCGGGAGGCGGAGCTTGCAGTGAGCTGAGATCCGGCCACTGCACTCCAGCCTGGGCGACAGAGCGAGACTCCGTCTCAAAAAAAAAAAAAAAAAAAAAAATTTACACCTAATACGTTCTTTCCCACTGATATAGTAAATTCATATTTGGTACACTTTCCTAGAATGTTTGCAATTTCATTTTTACATATCTTTTTAATTCTTCTTGAATTTATCTTGTTATGAGGTGGGCTTTTTTTTTTTTTTTTTTTTTTTTGAGACGGAGTGTCGCTCTGTCGCCCAGGCTGGAGTGCAGTGGCCGGATCTCAGCTCACTGCAAGCTCCGCCTCTCGGTTTTACGCCATTCTCCTGCCTCAGCCTCCGGAGTAGCTGGGACTACAGGCGCCGCCACCTCACCCGGCTAGTTTTTTGTATTTTTTAGTAGAGACGGGGTTTCACCGTGTTAGCCGGGATGGTCTCGATCTCCTGACCTCGTGATCTGCCCGTCTCGGCCTCCCAAAGTGCTGGGATTACAGGCTTGAGCCACCGCGCCCAGCCAGAGGTGGGCTTTTTTTTTTTTAATTAACATTTGATTTTGAGATAAATTTTAGATTTATAGAAAAGTTGCAAAAATATCATGAAGTTCCTGACATCCTTTGTGCAGTTTCCACTAATGTTAACATTTCCTGGTACATTTGTTAAAAATCAATAGATTAACACTGCTGTATTACCGTTAACTAAACTCAGTTTTAGGATTTCACTAGTTTTCCACTAACATGTTATTTCTGTTGCACGATATAATTGAGAGTATCACAGTACATCTGGATGAACAGATTTTAATTTACTGTTTCCCAAATGATTTACTAATTGTCCCAATACCACTGAATGATCAATTTGATCCACTGACAAATTGTCTCATAGTTTCAGGTTAGCCCCCCCAACAAGCATTGCCAGATTTAACAAATGAAAATGCAGGGGGCCCACTTAAATTAAAATTTCAAATAAATAATAATCCTTTTGTCTGTCCCATGCAACATTTGGACATATTTATACTAAAAATTTCTCCCTTGATTATGTGACTTTTACATTTAACAGGGCATCTTATACTTTACCTGACATCTTTCTGGCTCCCACCAACAAAAAGTAGAGAAAGCTGATTTTAGAAAATTTTTGTAAGTCAAAATGAGAAATCTTTATTTGGGATTATACTTAAATCTTTTATTTAGGATTATATTAGCCAATGTTACCTCTTAAATCACCAAATGCAAAAACATTCTTCTAAGTTTTAACAGACCACAAGTAAAAACAGAATTATACTAAAAGCAACTAATAGACATACTACACAATCCCAATTCAAAAGCACAGGATGAAGAAAGAAGCCCATTGAGTTAGCTGCTGCTGCTACTGTTAATTGTCTTTTTCTAGTCCCTAAAATAATAAATTGCAGAGAGAAAGTCTTCATACTTCACAAGTAAATTAGAACAGCTGGTTACCATTTCATCTTCTTGACCCTGATTGATGATCTTCCTTTCTTCCTTGTCCATACCTACAGTGGTTTAAAGGTCTTGTGCTTCAAAACAATGGAAGATCACTGAGGGGAAAAAAGGGAACAAATGTTAGCAAATTATTTTATATCTTAGCAGACAATACAACTTCATTCCATCAACTGTCTATTATACAAGGGGTCCCCAACCCCTTGGTCACGGACCTGTCAGGAACAGGGCCACACAGTAGGAGGTGAGTGACAGGCAAGCAAGCATTACTGCCCCAGGTCTACCTGCCATCAGATCAACAGTGGCATTAGATTCTCATAGGAGCACGAACCCTACTGTGAACCACGCATGGCAAGGGATCTAGGGTGCACACTCCTTATGAGAATCTAATGCCTCAGGATCTGAGACGAACAGTTTCATGCCGAAACCATCCCTCCCCACCCGTAACTGTCTTCCATGAAACCAGTTCCTGGTGCCAAAAAGGTTAGGGACCGCTGTTTTATACCATTGAAGTGTTCTTTTAATATTTAATAAGATTTTGTTTAAATGTGAATTCTTCCAAAGCAGTGATGCATTCATCACTTCCTCATGGGATGTATCAAACTTTAGATGACGCGTAAGTAGTTTCTAAAGTGCTAGCTGGTTCTAATGACATTTTCAATGGGATACCAGTGCTCGAACCTGCATTACTTAACTACCACAAAACATGGCATATTTCATTAATTCGTTCAGACTAGCAACAACTCTGACACAGAACAATTTATATTCTGAGAGGAACTACTAACAGAGTCTTCCTTTTTCATTCCACAGATTCAGAAGTAGTCTAGTTTAAGCCTCTTGAGCTAAAAGTACTTCACACAACTCAAATTTATTCCCTGTAGCATAGTAAAGAGCTATAGCACTAGCAGTGAAACCAACCCAAAAACTTCTCAGAGAGTATTCATCATCCAATAAATACTGACTGAGCACCAATTACACAAACGGCAATCCCTGGCCAAGACTCAATCGCTATGGCAGGTTTACTCCTACTGGAGAGCACTCAGCTGACTCCCGCATTCAATCCCAAGCCCACTGGGCAACCTTCTGATTGCTTCCAACTACCTAGAAAGCTTGTCCAGGGAAAACATTGAGCCCACTGACATAGTTTTCCTTTTTTTTTTGTATTTCAAATATTAAACATTCAGCTACACATTACAGAAATTTGCAAGATGTAAAACGATGCCAGTTTTCTAACTTTCTGTTTTTTCAGAAAATATCTTCTAAAAATGTTATTTAAAATGTAATTATTTTATTTTTTTAATAAATATTTAAAATATCAGTTTTAATTCATATATGGTATCAATAGCTATAGTCCACATAAATAAAAGCTCTTTAGCATCCACAAAAATTTTCAAGACGGTAAATGGGTTTCAGCCCCCCGGGTTTGATAACCACTGCTTTAGATGAGGCTGATCTCACGATGGGAATATTACTGCCTTCGTTTCAGATCCCATACTCTACTCATCTACCCAGTGCACAGCAGGCTTCACACACGGTACATGCTCAAAAATGCTTACTGAATAAATGACCTGATTTTTAAAATGTGCACCAAGTAACAACACCTATTTATTTTAAGATGATATAAATTAACAGCCAAGTAAAAATCAAATGCAGAATTTTAAAGTAACCGCATACATAGGATTGTTGAAACTTCTTGATGTTCTATCATAAAGTAACCAAAAAGAGGGGTTTACCTGCCGGGCGCGGTGGCGCACGCCTGTAATCCCAGCACTCTGGGAGGCCAAGGCAGGCAGATCACCTGAGGTCAGGAGTTCAAGACCCGAATGGCCAACATGGTGAAAAACCGCATCTTTACAAAAATACAAAAATGAGCCGGGCATGATGGTGGGTGCCTGTAATCCCAGCTACTCAGGAAGCTGAGGCGGGAGAATTGCTTGAACCCAGGAGGCACAGGTTGTAGTGAGCTGAGATCACATCACTGTACTCCAGCCTGGGCCACAGACAAAGACTTCACCTCAAAAAAGAGACGGGTCTGTCTGTACAGTTACTTACGTCGTTGTAATAATTTCACTCCTAACTACGACATTCTTATCAAGTATGTGAATACATAAACATTGGTACAAGAATAAATAACCCGCAAGATAATCAACTCAGTGCCATTGTGGAAAAGGAGAAACCTTACACACTATTGGGTCCAACTTCCTCTAAACAAGCCGTATGACCAGACAAAATCTTTTGGGCATGGTGACAAGGTCTTCTCCACCTAGGGCAGTGTAATGGTCCTAGAGCATATGACCAGAGTTAGTCCACCATAATAATGTTCCATAAAATCAAAACACTTTTGGGTGTCAGTTATTCTCAAGGGCTGCGCCTGCTGCTAGAGACTATGGTGAGAATAAGCCCAACCTCTTTCCCTGTAGAGAAGATCAGCCGTCACCACCTGAATGTGTAAAGTAACAATGCCGTACAGGCCTACTATCAAAGGATAAACCAAAGACCCTTTGCTTTCACGCTGTCCCGGCTAAACAATACTAGTCTGAGGTTCTTAACCTTTAGTCTGTGATTCTTCCTTAAGGGCTCAAAAATGAATCTTGTAGTCACCACTCAGCAGTCACCAGGGTCAGTTTTGGTTTGGGTTTGTTTGTTTTCTTTAAATACAGACAGGGTCTCACTATGTTGCTCAGGCTGGTTTAGAACTCCTGGGCTCAGGCAACCCTCCCACCTCAGCCTCCCAAAATGCTGAGACTGCAGGAACGAGCCACCACATCGCATGGGTCGTTTTTGATAACCAATTCTGGTCTCCAGTTCCAATCACCACCACCTAAAATATGCTTCCTCAGGGAAGGGATTACTTCGCATTCTCATACGGAGACTTCTGCTTCCAACCAAGTTGAAACAAAAGGGATAATACTTGCTCTCCTGCCCTAAAGCAACAACAAATTATATAACCGTTTTCAAGGAATTGTACATCAGGCAATGAAGAAAACTGATAGCTGAGAGATCAAAAAAACAACTAGGCAAGCCCTACAACCGTCCCACTTTACTGACGGAAAACACTTTACAGGTCACAAAAAGAGGGAGGACAGGTCGCTCAGAGGGAGCCCAGCAGTTTCTCTGAGTTTGGGAGATGAAACCGGAAGTCTGGAAAGCACCAAAGCAATGAGGTTTGCTGATGAGATCACCAGAAGAGTCTGGCCCACTAGGAAGACAACTGATCTGCAAGACGGACTCCCTCAAGCCTTCAGCTGCGTACTGCTCAGCACTCGTGTGTGAAGAAACTACCGAAGGCCAGGGAGAGAACCACCCAAAATGATTAAGGGGATTAAACTACCAGGGCTCACAAAAGGCTGGGAATCATACCCATTTTTACCAACCACAGTGGAAAACCCCATTAGCCACAAGGAATTAGGAAGAGTATTCAGGTTTTTGCTTTAGCTAGTGGGATAAAATTTGCCTCAAACAAAAACTGCTCTGGTACTGCCTAACAAAGCTTAAACCTAAGACCTGAAACAATACAACTGTTTTCAAGGCATAAATAAGGCTAGGCGCAGGCTCACATCCATAATCCCATCTCTTTGGGAGGCTGGGGCAGGCAGATCACCTGAGGCCAAAAGTTCGAGACCAGCCTGGCCAACATGGTGAAACCCCATTTCTACTAAAAATACAAAAAAAAAAAAAAAATTAGCCAGGCATGGTGGTGCACGCCTGTAGTCCCAGCTACTCAGGAGGGTGAGGCAGAAGAATCACCTGAATCTCAGAGGCGGAGGCTGCAGTGAGCCAAGATCGCGCCACTGCACTCCAGCCTGGGCAACAGAATGACGCTCTGTTTCAAAAAAAAAAAAATTACAAACTTTTAAAACACCAATGGGTCAAAGTCGTCAAAGTGGAAAATACAAAGTATTCTGAACTGAATAAAAATGATATACTGAAATGTGTAAGATGTCACAAAAACAGTACTTAGAAAAAAATTTACAGCACTAAATTCCAGTATCTGAGAGAAGAAAGGTCATGACCTCAGCTTCCACCTTAAGAAAAGCAGAGAAAGAATAGCAAATTACTCCCAGAATAACTGCTATAGGGAAATAAAATTCAGAGAAAAAAATAAATGAAATAAAAAAACAGAAATATAGAGGAAATGTCACTGAAACCAAAAAGGCTGGTTCTCTGAAATCCATAAAATTGTTAACTGCTACCTAGACTCATCAAAATGAAAGAAAATGGGGAGGGAGAGGTGCAAATTACCAATATCAGTAATAAGCAGATATACCACAACAGACTCTGCAAGTATCAGAAGGCTAATCAAGGAACTTAAGAAGCAATCTGACACTAACACACCAACTTTTTTGTAGGTTTAAAGTTACTTCAAAATTAAAAATTTTTTAATTAAAAAACCCATCTTTATTGACCAGGGGATGGCCATGAGTTTGATAACTGCTAAAGCTAAGTTAAAAGCTGAGTGAATGGGTACATGGGAGTCCATTATACTAGTCTTTCTACTTTTTAATGTGTAGAAATTGTTGATAATAGAAAAGCTTTTCAAAAAATAAATTAAACAGCTGGGTGCAGTGGTGCACGCCTATAGTCTCAACTACTCAGGAGGCTGAAATGAGAGAACCACTTGAGCCCAAGAGTTTGAGTCCAGCCTGGACAGAATAGTGAGACTCCATTGCTAAAAAAATAAAAAATTTAAAAATTAATATCCACCCATTTGAAGCTTTTAGATAGAAGAAAATTTTCAGAAGACATTTATTTCTGGCAGAGAGGGCCACAAATACTGAGGACTCTGCCTCTAGGGGTCCAAAGTCCACTGACTCAATCTACTGTGTACCAGGTATTAACCATAAACTCAATTCACCAAACTTCTGTCGGTTTTTGAATCTTACTCTTCTTCACCCTTGTCTTTTATCAGTTTCCCACAAACCTATAGACTTCCCACTCCTGTAAATCCAAATTTTTCAATGTAGAATGTATGCATAAATAGATGAATAAGCATGTTTTATAACTTTAGAAAGGAACTGCTGTTAAAATCCAACGGTTTCATTAAGCCCATGTACTTAAATTTGAAATTTTTTCTCCAAATATCTATAGAAAGAGTTCGTTCACCTTAGTTCAGCATAATTATATTTTTCACTTCATCTTCTACAGTTAGACCACAGAAAGAACTATTCCAATTAGTTTTAAATGGGCTTATTATTGGTAGTTCACTGCCTATAGCAACCTATTTTCATACTTTTAAAAATACAATTTTTAACCATATTACACCATTACTCTTTTTATAAGTGTAATTTCTCTAAAATGTAGTTGGTTTTTAAAGCAAATTAAGTCTTAGCAAATTTTACCAAAGTGCTAAAAATAAATAATTCAAATAAAAAGTTGCTCTAAAAACCTCCAATATATTCACTTTGAGTACATTATATACTTCAAAGGAAATTACCCAAGAATTCACTTTTCACATAAACTTTTAGTCAACTCCAATGTGACAATTCCAACAGCTCTTACATTTATAACATATGTATGTTATAAACATATTTAAATTTTAAATGTACATAAGTTAAAGCCCTGATTATTTCAACGACTCCAAGAGGATAAAAAAAACCACATAAACATATTTAAAATACACCGCTTATCAAGATAAAAATACATATTAAATACAATTCTACTATATATCTAATTAGACATTTGAAGCATGAATACCAAACTGATAAACCCATTACTTACAGAAGTATAACTTCTGCAGACTGCTGGAGCCATGGTTTTAATCAAGTCAAATTCTATGTCAGAGAAAACAAACTGAAGGGATTTTCTCACCAATAGCACTGTGTCATCACTCTTCCCAATTCCTGACATTAGGCGGCTTTCAGAAGCTGGCTCTTAAGAATAAAAATAATACTAAGCACAAAAATTTATAATTTTATGCCAAATATTTCTGTTTTGGTTCCGTTTGAACTGCTTTCAAAATGATGAAGATATTAAAATTTAGAATTTTGTAATTCACCAATTTTTAGTAAGTTTTCAGAAGATGTGCCCTTCTGCCATCTGTCACTGGTAGAGCTCCTATTATTTGAATGAATCCTAGCTAGTTAGCTCACCGAAGTTCCTATTCCACAGTGCACGCCTGAGTCTTGATGTTATCTGAATAGCAAGGAGCTCATAGGCTATTGTGCTTAACCAAACCCTTCCTTGAATTTATAATAAACTTGATTTGCTGTGTGAGTCTAAAAAAAAAAAAAAAAAGAAAAGAAAAGAAAAGCAGTATGGGACAAAGTGAAGCTACTGGAAAAAAATCTCACTAAATTAAATACGCTAATTTTTGAAAGTTTACTATTTTTTCACATTATGTAATTACTACAAACAATTAAAGTATAATATTTATCCTATACTATGCCACAAGTTAGTCAGATTTCTTTCCTTAAAACAAGATGAGTTGTTTTCAGACACAGAAATCTCCAAACCTCAAAGACATCTTTGCTTCAAACCTGAGTTTCTCATGAGCTGTAACAATATTATAATAGTGAGGGTGGACTGTGTTGAATTTTTTTAAGGATAGTCTATTTATGTGCCTACAATTCCAAAGTAGGTAATTTCACAAAGTGATTTAAAGAATGACCTGTAATCAAGTAAAAGTTCAAGCAAAGCAATTTTGAGTAACACATTTTTTTTTTTTTTTTTTTTTTTTTTTGAGACGGAGTCTCGCTCTGTCGCCCAGGCTGGAGTGCAGTGGCCGGATCTCAGCTCACTGCAAGCTCCGCCTCCCGGGTTTACGCCATTCTCTCGCCTCAGCCTCCCGAGTAGCTGGGACTACAGGCGCCCGCCATCTCGCCCGGCTAATTTTTTGTATTTTTTTAGTAGAGACGGGGTTTCACCGTGTTAGCCAGGATGGTCTCGATCTCCTGACCTCGTGATCCGCCCGTCTCGGCCTCCCAAAGTGCTGGGATTACAGGCTTGAGCCACCGCGCCCGGCCGAGCTGTAACAATATTATAATAGTGAGGGTGGACTGTGTTGAATTTTTTTAAGGATAGTCTATTTATGTGCCTACAATTCCAAAGTAGGTAATTTCACAAAGTGATTTAAAGAATGACCTGTAATCAAGTAAAAGTTCAAGCAAAGCAATTTTGAGTAACACATTTTTAACTTAATTTTTTTCCTTCAGTCAGTATTTGCCATCTTCAGCAGTACTGAAGTAAAAAACTAAAATTAAAAACGCATTCTTCACCGAGGCGGGCGGAATGCCTGAGGTCAGGAGTTTGAGACCAGCGTGGCCACATGGTGAAACCCCATCTCTACTAAAAATCCAAAAATGAGCCAGGCAAGGTAGCATGCGCCTGTAATCCTGGCTACTCAGGAGGCTGAGGCAGGAGAACTGTTTGAACCTGGGAGGTGGAGGTTGCAGTGAGCCAAGACTGCACCACTGCACTCTAGCCAGCATGACAGAGCAAGACTCCATCACACACACACACACCAAAAAAATGCATTATTCAAAATTCACAGCTAGGTGCAGTGGCTCACGCATATAATCCCAGCACTTTGAGAGGCCAAGGCAGGAGGATCACATGAGGCCAGAAGTTCGAGACCAGTCTGGCCAACATGGTGAAACCCATGTCTACTAAAAATACAAAAATCAGCCAGGTGTGGTGGTGCACATCTGTAATCCTAGTTATTAGGGAGGCTGAGGCAAGAGAACTGCTTGAACCCGGGAGGCGGAGGGCTGCAATGAGCAGAGATCACACTGCACTCCAGCCTGGGGAACAGAGTGAGACTCTGTCTCAAAAAAAAAAAAAAAAAAAAATTCACAAAAATAAGTAAGTATAAAAGAAATTCAAGTAACTGAATTTCTCAATGGTGTTTAAGTTTATAACATATATAATTCTGGAGTTTTAAAAATTAAAACTTCACTGAGACTTCTGTGACACCTTGTACTGCTGAATGAGAGAAGGAATTATCCTGCTTTGTTTTGTAGTCCTAAATTTTTTTTCTGAGAATTAAACATACCTACCAATGTTAAATAAAGATTTGATAAACCCATCTTTAAAGACCACACAAGCCAAGAGTGCTTTAATGATCTTGAAATATAAACAGCACAGCTAGCATTCTAAATATTATTTTATTTTCAAACTTGTAAAATTTATGGCAACTGAGAAGATAACCTTGTACAGTTCAAAATCAGTTCTACTTTTTGCTGTTGAAATAAAATATGCCCCAATACATTTAAAGTCCTAACTCTACTCACTAAACAATTTCAATTTTAATACCTATACAAATATATATAAAAAGAATTTTTCAAAAATCAGAATTATCCAACTATAATAACCAAATTGTGACAATTCTTTATGAGGGCAAAACTTAAAACTTCAAGTCAGCTCCTAAAAATAAGAATGACATAATATAATTTAATGAATACGTGGAAATTTTACAAGGATACCAGCTAAATTTTAACAAAGCTCTACTCAATACCCACTTTATCACTTCCCATCTTGGACTTTCTCTTATAATATGCTTTTGTTTCTGTGTTTAGGCTTAAGGAAGACCATTGTATCCAACATACACCAAACCAAGACTGTATTTACATTTGTAAAGTGGAGTCTTTGTATAATTATACTTTTTTGTATGTTACAAAACAATGTGATAGCTGTAACAAAATAAGTTTTAATTAGGAAAGATAACCTAATTACTTATACTAGGATCAGTATGAAGAAGAGTTTGGCCTACACTCTACCATTCATTCCAGGATAGGTACTTTATTACTTTTATTATACACACTATTTAAAACACAAAATCAACCCTTTTATTCAAAGAAATCCCACAGAGTTTTGTCTAACTGCATAGTATTTGGCAAAAAGGGGTAAGTTACCTTTGGACTGACAAATGATATGTGTATTTTACTCTCTCTTTATAAAATAAGAAAATATGCAAAATATCATTTATATGCAATGTAATAAAACAGTTTGCATTCTCAAAATGTCCACTTACATCATTGAGAGATTTTCTATTTCAATTATTCAAGCTACTACTGTGTTCTTAAAACTTTCATACTTTTCCCTAAATTGTTTTCAAGTCTGTAACTTTAAAATTCCACATTCAAGGTTAAGAATTATACGACTCTCATGGTTGCTAGATAGATTTCAAAACATTACTACTATCTATGATGAAAAATGCTGCGGCAGGCAATAGGAGACAGTGGTAAGTCCCAGACTGAATATTCAAAACTGGCAGAAGCAAAATGGCTTAGAGAGAAAACTGGCACCTACCCCTGAGATCATCAAAAAGGCGAATACATCAATAAATTGGTGACAATAGCTATCTCTGGGCTGGGTGGGTGTGAGGAAGAGACATCAGTGCCTTTTGAATGCCTTCCAGAAGGAAAACGGAATAGTTGATTGAATATACGCCTAAACTTCTAATTCTACAATGCAAGGCCAAGCCTGGGTCTCAACCTGCAGGAACCTTTGAAATACATCATGGTGCTCTATCAGACCATTCTCTTTGACTGCATCTTACCCCAGACAAGAGAAAGTTGTCATTCTGACGCCTCCTTTAACAAGTATATTTCTATTAATTAGATTTAGTTCTACCTCCTCTACATTTTGGCCTAGCTGAAAAAGCATGTGCCCATAATACAGCTTTTAAGTAACAGCAAATTGAAAAAAAAAAACCACAAAACTTGAGACAGCATCTTGCTCTGTCTCCTAGGCTGGAATGCAGTGGCACAACCTTAGCTGACTGCAACCCCGCCTTCCGGGTTCAAGCAATCTTATTGCCTCCGCCTCCTCAGTAGCTGGGACCACAGGTGTGTACCACCATGCCCAGCCAATTTGTTGTGTTTTTATAGAGATGGGATTTCACTATGTTGCCCAGGATGGTCTCAAACTCCTGGACTCAAGCAATCTGCCCACCTCGGCCTCCCAAAGTGCTGGGATTACAGGCGTGAGCCACCACACCCAGCCCTCAGTTATTTTTATCAAACTAATTCCCCTAAGAATTAAGTGTGCATCTTATGCCAGGTTCTTTACTACATTATAACAGTAGGATTTACAACTTCATCCCCAAAACAAACAAAAATAAATGAAAAGAGCACAAAACAAGAGTCAACTTTAGATTCAGTGGCTGGCTTCATGGAGCAACAGTGTAGTGGCTTTCAGGTGGCTGGAGGTGACTCGCAATTTGCAGTATCTCTGAATTCACTAACAGGTCAAAATGCAAATCTTTGTGAAGACCTTGACCATCACCCTGGAGGAGGAGCCCAGTGACACCACTGAGAATGTAAAGGCCAAGATTCAGGGTACAGAAAGTATGCCCCCTGACCAGAAGAGGCTCATTTCTGCAGGCAACCAGCTGGAAGATCACACTCTTTCTGATTACAACATCCAGAGTCAACCCTGCACCTGGACTCCACCTGAGGAATGGCTGTCAGTTCTTCAGTCTCCTATTCACAGTGCCCAATAACGGCATTAACTCTGCACCGCAGCCATTTGCCCCAATTTAAATTTAGAAATGACCAGTTTCAGTGATAGCTGAACCTGCTCAAAATGTTAATAAAAGTTTTGTTGCACAGTAGCCAAAAAAAAAAAAAAAAACCACAAGTCAACCTTAACTTTTCCTTAAATGACAATTAACTCAACATGAACTATGAACTATGATGCAAGTTCCTTCACGCTGGTCTCAATTTCTTCTCCAGTAAAACAAGGCAGGTGGAATAATTTCTGTAATAAGTATCAATCAAAAAGGTTTGGAGCTACACAAGCATACACAGCCTTTGTATATGGCCTGCTGGTACACTCTTTCACCACTAGGGGATGTTCCAACATTAGGAAGGAAAAAAGGCTGAGTTACAACAAGACTTAATAAACAGAACTGTTGCAGTTAACCGAAGTGATCAAGAATGATTAAAGATGAGAAATTATCTCAAAGAACTAAAAATAGAACTACTATTCGACCCAGCAATCCCATTACTAGGTATATATCCAAAGGAAAATAAATCGTTCTACAAAAGACACATGCACTCGTATGTTCATCACAGCACTATTCACAGTAGCAAAAACATGGAATCAACCTAGGTGTTCATCAACAGTGAATTGCCTAAAGAAAATGTGGCACATATACACTATGGAATACTATGCAGCCATAAAAAAAATAAAATTATGTTCTTTGCAGCAACATGGATGCAGCTGGAGGCCATTATCTTAAGCATTCAAATTAATGCAGAAACACAAAACCAAATACTACATGTTCTCACTTACAAGTGGGATCTAAACATTGGATATACATGGACACAAAGATGGGGAAGAACGGACACCGAGGACGGCCAGATGAAGGAAGGGTGGGGCTAGGGTGCCTACTGGGTACTTTGCTTACTACCTGGTTGATGGGATTAATGATACCCCAAACCTTGGCATCACACAATATCATCCATGTAACAAACCTGCACAGGTTCCCTGAATCTAAAATGAAAGTTGAAATTTTAATGAGAATATTTTTATTTTAGTACCAGCGGAGATCGTGGCATGGAAAGCAGGAATTGCCTTTGTAAAAGATGCCCTGCATTCATGTGTCTCAACAAAAAATTAAGATACGCAAAAAAACACAAAACAAATGATAATGGGGAGGACAGAGGCAGCTATATTAACACTCCCTTTACATTCTAGTCTAACAAAACTAGAATTTAGGGATCTTACAAAGTTGTAAAGCAAGGGAGAGAACAGTAACAAAGAGCAAATGAACCTATTACAGAACAAGACAATGTATTTAAAGTGCAAAATTAAGTTGTAAGATATTATTTGCCCATTAAACTGGTGGGAAAAAAAAACACACACACACAAAAAAAATCTGACAAGGAGCAACCTTATATATTGGTCTTAGGAGTGAATCTGTACTACCTTTTTAAAAAACCGATTGACAAGACATTTAAATTTTGTCTACGGCCATACCACTCTGAACGTGCCAGTCTCATCTGATCTCAGAAGATATTTAAATTTAAAACCTACATACTTTGATCCAACAATCCCAGTTTTTAAAATCTATGACATATATATACAGGTACACAGGTACAAAACATATATACTGCAGCACTGTTAGCAGCATGGGGAAAAATCCTAGAACCTGCCTGAACGTCCATCAATAGAAGGACAGATGAATAATTTATGAAATTAAGGAGAATGAGTTAAATCTATGTGTAGAGACCAAGACAGATCTACATAATATATAAAAACAGGAAAAAAGGAGTATGTCTAATACATTATTTTTATAGCAACCAAATAACTCTTTGGATATGCGTTTTTAAAAGACCAAAGAGAAAGGTGTAAGATATACACCAAACTGCTAACATCATCTCATATTGCAAGGCAGAGGGTACCATTAACAGTTTCTCCAAATTCCTCTGCATCTTTAGACTTACCAAGTAGAGTATAAAAGTTTTGTGCTTTCTTTCCTTTGGGGGGTGATAGTACATATTTAAAGCAAAAACATTAGAACAAATAAAAGAGTTTTTTGGGTTTTAAGAGATGGGGTCTCACTCTGTCACTCAGGTTGGAAGACAGTGGGACCGTCACAGCTGACCATAACCTCGACTCCTGAGCTCAAGGGATGTTCCCTTGAGCAGGAAGGGGCTGCGGGCCTGAGCCACCACACCTAACTAATTCCCCCAATTCCCCCATAAAGATGAGGTCTCTTCATCTTGCCAGGCTGCTCTCCAACACCTGGGCTCAAGGGATCCTCCCACCTTGGCCTCCTAAGCTGCTGGAAATCGGAGTATGTTAAAATACGCAGAAAAGAAATTGTGCGGCATGGGTATTTAATATAATAGGAATTGACAAATCAAGAGTTTCATTAACAGCTTGTGTAAACAAACCAAACGGACAAAAGAGCCTAATTTCCCCAAACTAAAAATTATACTTTTAAGTTCAGAGTTAAGGTAAAGGATTTTGTTGAGTAATATGTAAATTTATGTATGTATTCCATTATAATGTCAATTAACAACTATTCATTTGAAACTGTAATGCTTTAATGAAAATCTCAAGTAACTGCTGACATTTCAGTCATTAATTTAAAGATGGTCTTTGAAATTTAAACATTCACGAATTCTCATTTTACCATATAGCTGAAATCAAGACACTGCTGAGATGAAACCTTACAGCTGCTGCCGGCGAGTGACTGCTGTGATGCAGTCACTGTACATTCATGCTTCAAACTGGCCACACTGCTCAGACTGTGACCATTTCAGCTAAGTAATGTGCACTGTTGCTAAGACTGTATTGAGTTTAAATTACTAATGAAAGTATTTGAAAAGATTACACTGTAGTTGCGTAATAAAACAACAAGTAACATTCTGCATAGAAAGATGCTGAAATAGAGCAGCACAGTGGAGAGGAAAAGGTAGGATGAGAAAAAGAGGAGGCTAGGGAATAGTATAGGAATAGGGAAGAGTAGGGAAGAAAAAAAGAAGAGTAGAAGAAAATTTTCCAGAGGTTATACTTCCAAGTCTTCAGTGTGTTAAAGAGATACATATAAACCTCAGAAAAGTTTGTTTTTTCTTATTAATAGCAAACCCAAAAATAATTTTTTCATTACTTCTGTATGGTTCACTTCAGAATTACTCTACAATTTGAAACAAAGCAAAATTAGTTTTCCTCATGATCTATACTACGGAATGACTCACATTTCACTCTTCCAGATTCTGATTTGAAAATCCAACCACAAAGAAGCACAAAATCACTAGGAAGTTATTCTGTACAAAAAGTACAATCCTGCAAATCTATAACTGTAACTCATAGGTCCTTGGGTCAACTTTAAGTTACATGAATGTGGGTTTTTCTACTTGAGTCCTTTGTCTAATGTGAAACCCACCCATGCTAACTCAGCACAGACAATACAAAGCCCGTAACATTTACATCCAATAAATATTTCAAAAATACACTAATATAAGTTACTATTGAATAAGTTAATTACCTTATTCATGGTACAACCATCAGAAAAATGTTACCTTTCTAACCTCTTGTAATTGTCTTGTATACCACTAGTCAGGATTTAAAACACACACACACACACACACACACCCCACAATCAATGTATTTAGGTACTATAACAACCATAATAGTGACATCTGTATGGGAATATTTAGTTTACACAACACTTTTATGGGCATTATGTATCTACTTACCAGAACACTGTCTTTCAAAACCAGGAAAAAATCATCTTTACTTAATCAAGATTAGTATTTTTCATTTTCCGCAGAAAGTCAAGCATGGGGTGACTTTACATGAAAAAGCCTCACCAGCAAATCAAGGAATGACATGTAGGCAGCACCATCTTTCAAACAACAAATTCATTTAAAAACCAGTTCTTGCTCCAAATGTGTTTGAAATACATTTCTCCATAAGGAAAATAGTGTCTAGGTTCCTAAGATAGCCCACAAATGCCCATTTTACCTCCTACAACTCTGCTGTGCTGCAGTTCACATTACACTAGCTTGGGTTGCTGGGCGGGTAGCCAGGTTACCAAGCCTCCATTTCCTCTGCCCACTTCTTAATTATTAATATTCCTCAGGCTCTTCTCTTTGTAACAATCTCATCCAGGTGGCACTACTGGACTATCTCGATGGCAGCTACCAATTCATTTTCAGCACTGATCTCTCATGTGCTTCAGACCCACAGATTCAACTACATGTTTGCAGACAGCTCAAATTCAATAGGTTCATTTTATCTTTCTCCCAAAAAATCTGCCCCACCACCCAGCCACCACCGATTCCCCCTACTCCTTTAATAAGCATGACTTGCCTAAAAAGCCAAGCCAGGAATTTAGAAGTCACCTTTGAACTCTTCCTATCTCACACCTTCTATATCCAACCAGACACTCATCTTATCATGACTACCCTTCTCAAATCCACCTCACCATGCCTATCTCCATCAGCTTTGCCTTGATTCAGGTCCTGAGCCCTCATCTCCCTCACTCAAGTCTGTATGCAGCCAGATACGACCATTTCTCTCTCTCCGTAAAATTTCAGTAGCTTCCCATTGTCGGTAGTAGCAATTCCCAAACTGCTAAAAGAGTGCCTTTAAAGTAAGTTTTTTGTTTGTTCAAAAAAATTAAGTTGAACTAGATTAAACAATATTAAGCAGGCCTCTCACTAGCAAGGTTTTGAAGTCTTACAACACACAACATGATGTATTTCCCTACCATGAGGAACTGCGGTGGAAGGGAGCCCCAACTGGGTTTCAAGGTCAAAGCCAAAACTGATTGCAAGACATGTAAGATCCTACAAACTCTGGCCCTGCCTAGTTGTCAACACCATCTGCCATTCATCAATGGTTATCATTCGCCCCTTACAAACCTTCCATGTCACTCATTTAGAACACACTCTGTAACTGTTCCCTGACTCCAATTCTTTATATAGAATATTCCTTCTGCCCAGAATGCCCTTCTCTTAGTCTGGCTAAAGAGCTCCTACTTGCTCTTCCAGGACCAGCTCAGGCTACTAAGCTTTGATTGTCCCTTCCACCTCCTAGCAGAGGACTGCCTCCACCTTTCTCCCACCTCTGCAGGTATCAGAGCACTTGTCCAACAATATTGAACTTACAGACTAAAAACCTCAAAGGCTGGGAACCAGGCAAGCATCCAGCAGTGCAGCTGAATAAAGAAGACAGGGCAAGACTGGGCGAAGGAGGGGTTGAATCCCTCTTCTTTTTCCGGGCAAAATTTGACAACAAAGTAATTTTGTCTTTGGCATGCTCCCGCATCTCATCCCTATTCCCCTTTCCCAGTTCTCCCAATATCCTGTGTTCCCAGGTCCCTTAGTGATCTCATGGAACTCTACACAACCTCCACCACAGCACTATGTTCTTCAGATCAACCCTCTTAACCAGGATCCTTCTGTTCAGAAGTTAATACATAAATTAGTGACAGCTTCTCATAGCTGTTAACCTAAGATGGATCGCTAAGAAACAAAATTTTAAAAGAAGTATGGAGAGAATATGGGGAGTGGACACTCTACCGCGCAGAAAGGCTGGCCCAGAAGAGTCTAGGAGTCTCTTCCTGACTGGGCCTCCCAGAAGTGTTTCCACTTCACTTCATTCATTCCTACAGATTAGCTGCAATGAGTGCTACAGGTAGACACAGAGCTGGGGCCAGCGCTACAATCCTACAGATCATCCATTTTCTTGGGTTGAATACCTCTGTGTATTTGTTTTAGTTTGAGACCACTTACGGTTAATTCCTCAGCAGACAGAAAGCTCTCACCAACATGTTCACCAATGAACTTAAAACAGTGTCTTCACTCTAGCCAAGCAGTTCCCTGAAATCTAACCCCAACTACTGCTTGACTAGAAAATAGTAAATTAAATCAGAAAACCAAGATGTTGTCAAGTATCCTAACATTTCAAATAAATCTGTAAATGTTAAATTAGCATTTCCAGCAATAATCATTCTGGTTTATTGCCAATTTGATTTCATAAAAAGTCATTTGTTAGAATGGTATTGCCTACCATGTACCAACTAGTGGTCTAAATGCTGGAGCTTACAAGATTAAATTTCTAACCCTAAGGAATCACATCTAGTAGGCTAGACAAATAAGTAAGCAAACAAATATCAAACAACATGGTGAGCAATGGCAGCAGGGAGAAAGAGAGGAGAACCAAGAACAGAAAAGACTTCAAAAAAAAACTATCCCTTGATCTAAGACCTGAAGGATGTAAAGCTGATCAAGCAAACAAGCAGTAAGAGGAAAAATATGAGGGGAAAAAATAGAGAGATGAAACCTAAGCAGGGGAACCACCATAAGCAGAAGTACTATAGTGAGAGATCCTAAAAAATGCCAGGATCACAAGTTATTTAAACTGACTGGTGCACAGGGTGATGGCCTTTGAGGAATAACTACAAATGGAAGTTTAGAAAGACAGGACAGGATCGGATTATAATCAAGGGTCTTGTTAGACATGATAAACAATAGAGATTATCTTTAGGTGATGGAGATTCTGAACTTTTCTCACCTGAAAGAGATCCTAGGCCAGGCCAAGGAGCCACATTCCTAAAGAATACAACGTGAATGGTATCCTCTGGACTTGTGCAGTGCGACAGCACAGTGTTCACCTGCTGGAGTGTGTATGTGTGACAGAGCAGAACTCATTCACCGATGTCTCCCCAGCATCCAGCCCTGTGTTTGGCATGTACACGAACTAAAACACTATTGAATAGTGAGATGTATCAACTCAGTCCTAAGGGCGTAACCAAGAGGCCCTAACCAAGTCCCATTCCTTGCTACCTATAAAATCACAACTCTTATGCAGTACAATAACTTATCATTGCCACAACTATTAAGGGAACATGAAGAATGGTGATTCACTATGGGCTGCACCAGAGATGAGAAAGGATTGGGGGAGGTGGTACTCTTTAAGATGCTTCTGAATCTGACTAAATTAAGGAGTTTATTCTATTATTTTCACCAAACACTGAACAGAAAACCATGGGTTAGCTTAAAATTATTCTTCAATGAACTCTAAGGCAGTGCTGACAACTATGAAAAGTACATTTTCATATCAAAAAGACCCATTAAATATTTCAACTAAGAGTTTGCTAGGTTAGTCTAGTCTTTCAAATAAGTAAGTGCCAGGCCGGGCGCGGTGGCTCAAGCCTGTAATCCCAGCACTTTGGGAGGCCGAGACGGGCGGATCACGAGGTCAGGAGATCGAGACCATCCTGGCTAACATGGTGAAACCCCGTCTCTACTAAAAATACAAAAAACTAGCCGGGCGAGGTGGCGGGCGCCTGTAGTCCCAGCTACTTGGGAGGCTGAGGCAGGAGAATGGCGTGAACCCGGGAGGCGGAGCTTGCAGTGAGCCGAGATTGCGCCACTGCACTCCAGCCTGGGCGACAGAGCGAGACTCCGCCTCAAAAAAAAAAAAAAAAAAAAAAAAAAATAAGTAAGTGCTACAGACAAAATTATGTCATTTGCCTGTTGTACTTTACATTTTACTTAGTATACTAATCTACTTATTATAATTAGCATTCAATAGGTTTCTATCTTTTGTGCTTAGGAAAATAAGAAACATAAACATTAAAAAAAGGAGAAACAAGGAAACTACAGATGAAAATTGTAAATAAGCTTAGAAAACTGGTGGCTTAAGAAGCTAAGGCATGATCTAGACATGAATGAAAAATCTTTATATAAGGAACAAGTGACTAGGATTCCATGTTTAAAGAAATCTAAAGGTCACAAAATTGAAATATAATTCAAAGTCTTCTTTAAAAAAAAGTAGAAATATTTGACTAATCAGAATTTTTAAATGAAAATAAGGCATATGAAGTCCTATAAAATAAACATAATTACAGATAGATTTAAATTTTATAATGTGGTCAGAGATAGAGACACCGGGTAACAGTAACACAGAAGATGGGAGAGAAAGCAGACTGCAAACATACCAGAGACACAAAGTGAAAAACTAAAATATACATAAAATGTATATGGGAGATACATGAGGGTAACATCTTGAGCTTTTGAGGATGTTGCAACTAAAGATAAAAAATCACGGAGTGTTTTCGACATAAAAAGCCTGAATACAACATTATTGCCTGCTTTTCCAGTTAACAAAAAACCAAAAAGCAATCATCAATCACATCCCCCACACACATCTGACTTGTTTTGAATATCTTCAATGTTACTAAGCTAACAAATAATAAGTTACCCTTCACTCAGATTCGTATCCTTACAATTCTCTAAGGTACCCTTTATCACCTCTATCTGGCAAATAAAAAAGCTCACAGAGGTTCAGTGACTTACTTAATCCGGACTACAAGACTGGTATGTGACAGAGCTGTAATTCAAAATCACTATGGCTGTGAAGCCCACATTTTTATCCAATACACCATGCCCTCTCCCAGGACATGAGACTGTTCAGTTTTTAGCCACCATCATGTTTTTACACACTCACATTTTCTTACTGTGCTATCCCCAGAGTAATATTTAAGTTCAGATACTTTAAATTTTGTGGAATCCTTTAACAATTTATATAGCTCCTTTAAAACAATGCAGATCTTGCTAGCAGTAAGGAAAAAGTTTATTCTTTAAAAAAAAAAAAAAAAAAAACACTCAGTAGTTGAGTATCCCCTCAGAATGATAGAAAGTACCAATAATCCCCTAATATTCTCAACTTTATTACCTAGCCTTTTAATTATACTAGATCTTTTTGTGGCATAACCTTAGGGAGATAGCAGACGTTCATAAATACCTAAGTTATTTCTCCATTATTCACACTGTGGGGTCATATCATATATGCACTTAATTAAACCAGTTCAACTACTTATACTCTGGGGAGAAGCAACAGAGAAAAATAATTTAAATAATGATGATAGTATGCCTTCCTTTATATCCCTGTCCCAGACTGAGCATGAAATGAAGACTAGAAATCTGCTATGCTCAGTCAGTCTAAAGACCCATTCACCTGTCAAAACAGGTCTCACATAGCTGATGAGGATTCCAGCTCACCAAAAAGGGACCTCTATAAAACTACAGGAAAACTGGCAGCTGGAATTCAAAGACAGACTCTCAGTTTCCAACCAGTTTTCAAACTGGTGCCTTTTTAAAAGACTTTTTCCACGAGTAATTTTGACGTCACAGGATTTTTATCTCAGAATTTAGGCCCAAAGGCCCCATGAACGGTGGTTTCACTTTACTCAGTGAAGTGAATTTATTTATTTCACTTTAGATCAATCAGAAAAAAATCAGGACCTAAAACACTTGTCTTTTATATCAAAATAAATAACTAAAATATATTTCATCCTCTTTCACAAAAGGGGAAAAAAAAAAAAAACAGCACAGGGATGCTATAAAGAAGCCACCCTTAGACACGTATGTGGGAGCAATTCCATGACTCATTTTAAACAAACTAAATATAGTTGTTTTAAGAAGTCTGTCAAGCAAGCAAAGGCAACCCTTAAAAGTTGGCTCTCACTGGAAAAAAAAAATGCCAGAGTTTTGAGATGTGCCATTACTACAAAGTACAAAATTAAAGCAAGGGTGAAAGGAACACCCCAGGTAGAGCAAGGATCTGAGGTTCTCACCCCACATCCTTTACGCTGTCACTGACTTCACTTTCCTCTTCTGTAAAAAGGAACTAATCTAAATAATCCATGATCTCTCCGCATTATTTTCCAGTCTCACATCTCTTTATTTCAATGTTCAACTCCTTTGTGAAAAAAATAAGAAAAACTCACTGAGCTAGAACCATCTTTCACCTTACCATCCAACATCAGTTACAAGTATTTTTACTTAAAACTTGAGAAAGATTCTACAGACATCAGCAATTTCCAGACCACGTAACTAGGAAATTCTACTTTACATAGTTAACTCACTTTTTCTGGAGATTTAATTTCTTATCTAACTAGTCTCTGAGTGTCAATTGATCATTTAAAACCAAGATCCACAGGGAGTAAGCGTAAGAATCAACAAAAAAGACAAAATTCTGATTAACAGATTAATTTCGTGGTCTTGACGTTTACTATTTGAGTTAATGTTCTACCATCTCAGACTCCAGCAAAGGCTCCAATACGGCCCTGCGGGTCTAAGATGTTAACAGATATGGTATTGGCATAGTTCCCTCTAGAGAACCGTTTTATGGAAACTTTTCAGCAATCCCCATCCTCAAACAACTTTCCTCAGTATCAGAAATTTATTTGGACAGTTCTCTCCTTTATTCCATTTTTCTCCCTTCTTACTGATTACCATTAAGTCATTTTTTTTTTTTTTGAGACAGAGTCTTGCTCTGTTGCCCCAGCTGGAGTGCAGTGGCACGATCTCGGTTCACTGCAAGCTCCGCCTCCCAGGTTCACGCCCATTCTCCTGCCTTAGCCTCCTGAGTGGCTGGGACTACAGGCGCCCGCCACCACGCCCAGCTAATTTTTTGTATATTTAGTAGAGACGAGGTTTCACCGTGGTCTCGATCTCCTGACCTTGTGATCCGCCCACCTAGGCCTCCAAAAGTGCTGGGATTACAGGCATGAGCCACCGCGCCCAGCCCATTAAGTCATTTTTTAAACTATCATAACAGTGATCATTTTTTCCAATTACCATTTACTCATGTCATCTCATTTTACCTCTATTTTTTACCCTACTAATACAAATTATTTTTGGTTCTGTTTTAAGACAAAGTCTCGCTTTGTCACTCAGGCTGGTCTCAAACTCCTGCCCTCAAGCCATACTCCTGCCTTGGCCTCCCAAAGCACTGAGACGAGTCACTGTGCATAACCTACTAACACAAATGGTTTTAACTCCTTTTACAATCACTAATTATGTAGTGATAACTGATTACCTTCAGGACCTTCTTCTATCTTACAAATATCTACTTTTCTACAGACTAGTTTGAGCCCAGAACTTTTTCATTTTTTTAAACCTAAATCTTAATCAAAATTATGTGCCAGAAATCTGAACCTCTCTTTATTTCTCTACTCTCAAAATATGATGATCGACAAAACTCAAACAAGAACCTAACAATCTCCTTGCTTCTTGCATGCTACCTGAACGTAAGAGGTTAATTAGAACACGGTTTTGGCTGGGCGAGGTGCCTCATGTCTGTAATTCCAACACTTTGGGAGGCTGAGGCATGAGGATCGCTTGAGGCCAGGAGTTCTGAGACAAGCCTGGGCAACAAACTGAGATACTCATCTCTACAAAAATTTTTTTTTTTTTTTTTGAGACGGAGTCTGGCTCTGTCACCCAGGCTGGAGTGCTGTGGCCGGATCTCAGCTCACTGCAAGCTCCATCTCCCGGGTTCACGCCATTCTCCTGCCTCAGCTTCCCGGATAGCTGGGACTACAGGCGCCGCCACGTCACCCGGCTACTTTTTTGTAGTTTTTAGTAGAGACGGGGTTTCACCGTGTTAGCCAGGATGATCTCGATCTGCTGACCTCGTGATCCGCCCGTCTCGGCCTCCCAAAGTGCTGGGATTACAGACTTGAGCCACCGCGCCGGGCCTCTACAAAAAAATTTTAAAGGCCGGGCGTGGTGGCTCACACCTGTAATCCCAGCACTCTGGAAGGCCGAGGCGGGCGGATCACGAAGGTCAGGAGTTCAAGACCAGACTGGCCAACATGGTGAAACCCTGTCTCCACTAAAGATACAAAAAATTAGCCAGGCATGGTAGTGGGCACCTGTAATTCCAGCTACTCGGGAAGCTGAGGCAGCAGAATTGCTTGAACCCGGGAGGTGGAGGTTGCAGTGAGCAGAGATCTTGCCACTGCGCTCCAGCCTGGACGACAGTACGAGACTCTGTTTAAAAAAAGAAAAAAAAATTTTTTTTTTTAATTAGCCAGACACGATGGCACACACCTGTTGTCCCAGCAGGTGGGTTGCCTGAGGCCAGGAAGTTGAGGCTGCAGTGCGCATGGCGCACTACACTCTAGCCTGAGTGACAGAGCAAGACTCTTTCTCTAGGAAAAAAAAAAAAAAGGATGGGTTGTAGTGATTAATGCTTGTAACCCTAACACTCTGGGAGGCCAAGGCAGGCGAACTGCTTGAGTTGAGGAGTTTGAGACCAGCCTGCGCAATATGGTGAAAATCCACCTCTACAAAAAAAAAAAAGAAAGCTGGGTGTGCTGGTACACACCTGTGGTCCCAGGTACCCTGGAAGCTGAGGTGGGAGGACTGCTTGAGCCCAGAAGGTCAAGGCTGCAGTGAGCCACGACAGAACCACTGCACTCCAGCCTGGGAGACAGAGCAAGACCCTGTATCAAAAAAAACTCAACATGGTTTTGATGACTACAGATTTACTCTCTCCACAGGCAAATTAGCTTCATTTTCACAAAAACTATGTTCCAAAACCAAGGCTAAATCCCATCAGCTACCTCTTGGATCCAGATGAGATACGGCATATTCAGAATACATTTCATCACTAAGATTCTGGTGATACATCAGAAATGACATCTTAACAGGTATCAGACACTAGATCACCTTCTTTTAGCACACAACTGTGACATGTTTTAACTGTTTTCTTTGATAGGTGATAAGCTGCCAACTCCTATTCCATTTATCATCCATTCAAATATAAGGTCTCCCACTTGATACTTACATAGTTAGTTTAGGTCACCAAATATACAGCATACAGAATCCACTTTGGATAAACCACATTATCAAGCTCATTTTGAAATCCTATTTCTGTCTTCAAGATTTTCGAAATTATAATCCACTTTGCTGTCATTCACAAGTATGAAGTTCTTATTTCCACCATCACTCAGACTGAGAAAAAAGACAGAATAAAGACAAAGTTCCACAGGGTGTCCCCATCACTGCTCATTCTCATGAGTTTGACCACTGAGTAGGTTGTATATCTATAGTAATATGATCTAGTGCCTGTCTCCTAAGATTACTATTTATCTTAGGAATAAAGCATATTCATATTCTAAAACCTCATATTCACAGTAGTTACAAAACCACTGCGTTATGCAAGCATAGTCTGATTCAGTATATGGAACGGAAGAAGGAAAGAAACCATTATGTGCCAGGAAGAGTGCTCCTTTCTTTACATATGGTCTCAACTAATCCTCAACGCTTTCAGGTATCAGTATTCTTCTTTGTTAATAAAAAAGAAAAAAAATGAAAGAAGTTAAGCAACTTACAGTATAGGCGACTTTGAAGACAGACAGAAACCTAGCTCCATGTTAATGTGCTTAACATAAAGGTTTCTGTCTCTGGGTTTAGAGGTTAGTTGTACGTGACTAGGCAACATAACATCTCTGAACCTCAGTTTCCTCATCTATAAAATGGAGTTGAAGTGAAATAATTCATGTAAGGTGTTTAATTCAGAGCCTACTATAAGTAAGCTCATTCAATAACTATTAGCATTGGTCAAACTCGAATTGCTAGTTAAGAAAATCAGAAGTCAAACTCCGGTCTGATTTCCAAGTCCATGCTCTTTCCACTACAACATGCTATAGTTGCCAATATACACTTCCTATCCACACAAGAATCCACACTTAACATATGACATAGATGGGAAACTGCTATTACCTAAATGAGGTAACTATCAAGATCTAACTAAACCAGGCCGGGCGCAGTGGCTCACACCTGTAATTCCAGCACTTTGGGAGGCCGAGGTGGGTGAATCACCTGAGGTCAGGAGTTCAAGGCTAGCCTGGCCAATATGGTGAAATCCTGTCTCTACTAAAAATACAAAAATTAGCCGGGCAGGATAGTGGGTGCCTGTAATCCCAGCTACTCGGGAGGCTGAGGCATGAGAATCGCCTGTACCCGGGAGGCGGGGGGTACTGTGAGCTGAGATCACGCCATTGCACTACAGTCTGGGTGACAGAGCAAGACTCCATCTCCAGAAAAAAAAAAGATCTAACGAAACCAGAAGTATTTTAGCTCTAATATCTCATAAAATACCGTTTAGAAAACTCCTCATAAGACACCGTTTAGACTTTCAGGTATACAGAGTTTTGTTCCAAATTCCATGAAACTAGTTTCCTACCTATGTAGGAATTTATCCTATTTATCTGAAACCAGTTGTAAATCAGAATTTTAATTACCAAAGGTCCCTCTAAAAAGCTTACTCAGGTGACCTGAACAAAATGTCCCCTAGGGCAGGTATGGTGGCTCATGCCTATAATCCCAGCACTTTAGGAGGCCAAGACGGGAGAATCACTTGAGACTAAGAGCTCAACATCAGCCCCAGCAACAAAGCGAGAACCCATCTCTACAAAAAATTTAAAAAACGAGCTGGGCATGGTGGCTTGCGCTTGTAGTCCCACCTACTTGGGAAGCTGGCAGGAGGATCACTTGAGCCTGAGAGGTAAGGCTGCAGTGAGCCAGGATCGTACCACTGCACGTACCACTGCACTCGAGCCTGGGTAACAGAGTGAGACCCCATCAGAAAAAAGGAAAGAAAGAGACAGAGAGAAAAAAACGAAAAGGAAAGAAAGGAAGCAAAAGAAAAGAGAAGAAGAGGGGAAGGAAGGAAGGAGGAATGGGCCTTCCTACAACAATCTGAGCACTGCATCAACTTGAAGCTCGTCAATTTTACTTTCAAGATCAACTGCTACTTAATATTTTGTATTTAACTGTACCACTTTTAAATTAAAGCAACCACCAAGCTCGGTGGCTCACGCCTGTAACACCAGCACTTTGGGAGGCCTAGGCAGGAGGATCACCAGAAGTCAGTAGTTTGAGACCAGCCTGGCCAACATGGTGAAACCCTGTTTCTACCAAAAATACAAAAAATTAGCTGGGTGTGGTGGCACACACCTGTAATCCCAGCTACTTGGGAGGCTGTGGCAGGAGAATCGCTTGAACCCAGGAGGCAGAGGTTACAGTGAGCTGAGTTCACACCACTGCACGCCAGCCTGGGTAACAGAGCAAAATGCCATCTCAAAAAACAAAAAAAAATTTAAAGCAACCAAATAGTGTCACTTTTCCCACCCAATCCCCTGACCAAAGCCAGGCACTGTTGTTCTAACAAGGCTCAAAAATCTCACTTAACTATTTCACTCTCTGCCTGATCTAATAGTACGATAATGCAAATCAAAGATAGTAGCAAAAGTTATGTTCTACAACAATCATTACTAATAGGTTTACTATTTCGAACAACTTCCAAGCACTGATTTGCCTTAAAGGGGGTTGCAAACCAGCATGAGATGCCCACATACATTGATTTTTGGCAACTGCAGTCTATTCAGCAAAGCAACAAACCTCTAGCGAAAAGAATGCCACAGATTCCAGCGAAACAACATTAATACACGTGCCTTGGTAAAGAGGCTGAGTTCTAAGCAAAGCTAGAGCACTGTTCATGATGTACTCACCCTTCAAAGAAACCAAATGGAAACACTTTCATTTCAGCAACGAAACTTTTAAAAGGCTTTATTTTGCAATAATTTTTCAAGTCCCCGCATTTCTGAGATTCTTTAAATTCTAACTTCCTGCCTCATAGATCTAAAATAGCCAAGACATACCCAGGTATGTGCTATTCATTTAGTTAGAATAGTGTAGAGGAGCACAAGTCTGTGTCTAGGGGTACGACTCCATACCCATTCATTTTGCACTAATATAACCACTAAATATAGCTCTAAGACACCGATGATTAAAAGCGGTTAATTATGTGATTCATACCTTCTATGTCCAAACACCAAGATTCAGGGATGTCTGTCAGATCTATGGGAAGAGGGGACAACAAACACCTGTCACAAAGCTTTTTTCCAAACCGGGAAGCCCCCAGCTGAGTTCCTGCCAATCCCAACCCGATTCTCTCCCCTTCATCCCTATCCCTCACCTCCCCAAAAAGCTAGAGGTCATACTTCCACCAGTACCTGACTTTGTGAAGGGAATGGAGAGACAGGCCATAACGAGAGTAGCCACGAGAACACTGCTGGGGAAAGGGCCCTGGGTTTTTCTAGTCCGCACTGCCACAGAGTCCGAACGGGAGGCCTCAGGGAAGTCCGGAGGCACTTTTCCCCCACGGGACTCACTCATTTTATTTGTAAAATGCGGAGATGGCAAGCAGCTCCATACTCCACGGCTGAGGACGAGCTAGGGTCCCGCACAGACCCATCGAGGGCCCTGCCAGCACCCCTACCGCCTCCGCCCGCAGGACCTCCACCTCCCCCAGGACTTGCCGAAGGGCTGACTACCAACCAGCCCGCGCCCGGCCCCCACGCTCGCCCCGGCAGGCGGCGCGTCCCCCCAGGCCTTCGCCCACCGCGTGGGCTCCTGCCCTGGCCTCACCTGTCCCCGACACTCCAAGTCCCCGCGATGCCCAACTCCGGCCCGAGAAGGCTGGCTGCGACCTCGCCCGGTACCCGCCGCCCCGACACCACCATTCGCCTCCTCGACTTCCCCCGTGGCCGCCGCCCACCCGCCCCTCGCCCCGCTCACCGGGGCCGCTCACTGGCCGCCGCCGCGCCGCCTCCTCCGCGGCCTCCCTCGCGACCGGACCAGCCCCAGGGGCCGCGGGGGACCCGGCCGCCGCTGTCGCCGCCGCCGCCGCCTCGCCTCAGCCCAGCCCCATTGCCCTCGGCCGGCGCCGCGCGCTGCGGCTCAGGGTGAGGGAAGGAGGCGCCGCGGCGGGGCCGGGCCGGCCCTGGGACCTCCGCGCTCTCCTCCTCCTCCGCGCCCGCGGCGGCGGCGTGCAGCCGGGCAGGGCGAGAACAAGGGAGGGCGGCGGGAGGTGGGCAGGGGAGGGGGGCGGTCTGCACTCCGAAACGGCCCCCCGCCGCCAGCGACGTAGCGAACCCCCCTCCCCTCCGCGGCGGCGCCCGATCACGCTGCGGAGAGAGCCGGCGGGCAGGCGGGGGAGCGCGCGCGGGCTCAGGACTCCCGCGCCGGATGTGAGGTCACGTGGTGGCTTCATTCCCCGCGCGGAGGGCGGAGGACGGAGGGGCGCGGGCGACGTCAGGAGGCGGGGAAGGGGCGGGGCGATTCCTAGGCCCCGCCCACCCATCGCCTTTGCCACCCTCCAGCGCGCAAAAGAAAGAGGCAGGTAAGGGGGGGCCGTCCAAAAACGCCGGGTGTCAGGCCAGGGTGGCTAATGGAGGGCGGCTTTTCTGGTGAGATGAAATGGGACAGCAAATCCCACTTCATCCCCTTTGGGCTATGACAACATCATAGTCTAAACTCCCGTTTTATAAATAAGGAAACTGAGGCTCACTGACTAGACAGACGTTGCCCAGAGTCATGCATGGAAGAAGCTTGTGCTGGAATGGTGGCGAGGAAACCAGAGCCCAGCTCCCAATGCAAGGCTCTTTCGTTCCTTTAGCCACCCCCGCCCCCGCCAAAACAAACAAAACACTGTCATTCGCATATGACGACGGACTCTGCGCGCCGGCCCGCAGGCGGAGGACGGGGAGGAGCGCACACGAGAAAGCTCCCACGCGCCCGCGGCTCGCCTCCGACAGGAAGGCGCCTCTTCCGACCGTCCTGAATGCCAATTAAATACTTCCCTCCGCAGAAGACTTATCTCGGGGTAGGGCCGCAGCCAGATTTCCAAATCGCGGGTTTGATTTTCGCGGCGTCCACTCCGCGACGCGCGCAGGGAGCGCGCCCGGCCACCTGCAGCCTCGGCCTGCGGCCATCTTTCCGCCTGGGGCCACTTGGCCTGAGCCCTTGGTGCCCGGCCCGCTCCGTGACTGTTCTTCTTGCCGCTACTTACAGAACTCAGCCGCCTCAGCGTCTTAGAGTAGGGGACAGCATGCACGCGGACCCTGTCCACCACACCTGGAGAGCAGGGAGCACTTAGCCCCTGGACACTTACCAGGGCCGCCACCCCTGGTCCACGCACGTGATGACATCTCACCTGGGGCAGCACACCGCCCAGAGTCTGCGACACTGATAACACCTCCCGGGGGCAGGAAAGCGCCACAGCCACCCCGGTCCCCTAGATGGTGTGAGGCTGGCATTTCTGCATGCCTCTTGGTGTGGACAGCACGCTGGACCGAGATGGAGCCACAGCTTTCTCTTCCCAATCCCTGGCCTCACCGTTTGTTTCATACCTCACCGTTTGTTTCAAACCTCGTGGTGTTGAAATGATTAAATGAGATAAGGGGTGTGGTAGTGTTGGGCAAACCGCAAGAAAGCGATCTGGGTGTGGTCAGGCCCTAAAATCCTCCCCCACCTCCCCGGCTTCCTTGCCTGGCTGTTTCGTCTCAGCCTTTAAACAGGCTGGCCTCTCCAAGTCCTAAAAACAAAATTATCAAGCCAACCTCCTCCTGAAGTGCCCCCTCGAACTAGCTTCCAAGTGTTGCATGCGGACCTCAAACAGTGGTCTTCCCTGGCTGCCTCTGCTTCCTCATTTCTCAAGGCTTGGCATTCTGGCTTTTCCTCCCCGACTCTGACCCTTCTTCACCCTGCTCAGGCAAGAGTAACTCATGACTTTCATTTTGCCAAACCTTGCAAGCATTCCTCAGGCCTTATCTCTCTGGTTCTTTCTGCTATATATACCACCTTGCGATGGCGCTCACCTTCTGGAATCTCTCTACTACCTTGGTTTCAGAAGAGTGAACCCTCTCAATTATCGCAGGAAGGTAAGTAAAGCCTCTGCCTCCCTTGGTAGCATCCATTTGTGAATCTGCACCTTAAATTCAGGATTCCACGCTAAGCCATCAAGAGGCAACATCCTCAACTTCCTGCCCGCAAATCTGCCCATCATCGTACATCGGCCCCAGGGTCTCTTCCCACTCCAGAGGGGCAAAGCCTCCTCCTAACAGAGCTAGCTCTCCACGAAAATGACCACTGTTAGGCCAACTCCTGGGGCTAGGCCTCCCCGGAATATGACTGTTGCCAACTCCGGAGGACACTTTGCAGGCCTTGTCTTTCTAGTTCTCTCAGCAGCATGTGTCTCCTACTCTTGAGACACTTTGCTGTTCGTTTTGATAACATACCTATTTTGGAATTCCTCCTCCCTGTTTCTCTCTGTCTACTCTGTCTCAGCCTCCCCAGGTGCTTCCTGTATCCTGTCTCTAAATGTTGCTATTCCCCAGGGCTTAACCTAGGACCCATTCCTGTGTCTACACAAGGTTTGTTGTTTTTTGTTTGTTTGTTTGTTTTTAATTTGACATCTCTTGACCATACAAGAGTTGTGGACGGGCTTCAGAAGGATCTATAAGCTCCTTAAACTTGGATGCAAATACTTTTAAAGGAAGAAGTGGAGCTTTTAGCAGCTTCCCAGAGGTGTCTGGGTCCCCCAAAAAAGATAAGAGGACTGAACCACATGCTCTTCCCTGATGGCCTCATCTGCCGTGGCTATGGCTGTCATCTGCATATACATTAATAACTGTCAACTGAGGCTGGGCGCGGTGGCTCACACCTTTAATCCCAGCACCTTGGGAGGCCGAGGCGGGCGGATCACCTGAGGTCGGGAGTTTGAGACTAGCCTGGCCAACATGGTGAAACCCCATCTCCACTAAACATACAAAAATTAGCTGGACGTGGTGGTGTGCGCCTGTAATCCCAGCTGCTTGGGAGGCTGAGGCAGGAGAATCACTTGAACCTAGGAGGCAGAGGCTGCAGTGAGCTGAGATGGCACCATTGCACTCTAGCCTTGTTGACAGAGCAAGACTCTATCTCAAAAAAAAACCAAAAACAAAAACAAAAAACAGAACTGTCAACCATATGCCTGCAGCCCAGGCCTCTCCTCAGAGTCCCGTGGCCATTTCTCCCTGTCGTTTTCACACGGTGTTTCACCGGTGCCAGATAAGTTCACTTATCCCAAACTCAACTCCTGCCTTTCTTCCCCAAACCAGCTCCTCTCCTGGGCCTCCTGACCTTAGCAAAGATGCTCCTTCCCAAACAACTGCTGAAGCCCAAAACCTGGGAGTCATTCTTTACACGTCCTTCTCCTTCCCCACCCATCCAATCCAACACCAAGTCCATTTCAAATCCTTCCCCACCCATCCAGTCCAACACCAAGTCCATTTCAAATCCTTCCCCACCCATCCAATCCAACACCAAGCCCATTTCAAAGCCTTCCCCGCCCATCCAATCCAACACCAAGCCCATTTCAAAGCCTTCCCCGCCCATCCAATCCAACACCAAGCCCATTTCAAATCCTTCCCCCCCATCCAATCCAACACAAGCCCATTTCAAATCCTCCCCGCCCATCCAATCCAACACCAAGCCATTTCAAATCCTTCCCCGCCCATCCAATCAACACCAAGCCCATTTCAAATCTTCCCCGCCCATCCAATCCAACACCAAGCCCATTTCAAATCCTTCCCCCCCATCCAATCCAACACCAAGCCCATTTCAAATCCTTCCCCGCCCATCCAATCCAACACCAAGCCCATTTCAAATCCTTCCCCGCCCATCCAATCCAACACCAAGCCCATTTCAAATCCTTCCCCGCCCATCCAATCCAACACCAAGCCCATTTCAAATCCTTCCCCGCCCATCCAATCCAACACCAAGTCCATTTCAAATCCTTCCCCGCCCATCCAATCCAACACCAAGTCCATTTCAAATCCTTCCCCATCCCTCCAATCCAACACCAAGTCCATTTCAAATCCTTCCCCCATCTTCACTGCCGCTAGAATAACGCATGACCCCTCCATCTTTCACCTAGCACTAGTGCATTCGCTCCCAGTTCCACTGCCACTAGAATAACGCATGCCTCCTTCATCTCTCACCTGGCATGCCACCTCCATCTTTCACCTGGCACTAGTGCATTCGCTCCCAGTTCCACTGCCACTAGAATAACGCATGCCTCCTCCATCTCTCACCTGACATGCCACCTCCATCTCTCACCTGGCACTAGTGCATTCGCTCCCAGCGGGTTCCTCTGCTTTTACTCTTGCCCACCTTCAGTACATTCTTGCACAGCAGCCAGAGTATTAGTTTATGTGACTTCAAGCAGAACTACTGATAAAAGCGTTCACTTGCTTCCCATCTCACTTAGAATACTAGATGAACTTCTTGGGTCCACAAAGTCCAGTGCAGGATGTGACCTGCCCACCACTTCCCCCTTCACTGGCAGTCCTCTGCCCTCCCTGTCTTCTCACCGCAGACCCCTTCCCCAAGTTACTCCAACTCCACTAGGCCTTCTTTCAATTCCTCAGATGCACCAACCTCTTTCCTGCCTCAGGGTCTTTGTACCATCTGTTCTTACCCTTCCCTTTTTTTTCTTGCCTGACTAACTTATAAGTTGAACTTGGGGCTTAAATCCACATACATTTGTCCCTCGATATCCACAGGGAATTGGTTTCAGAACCTCTGTGGATACCAAAAGCCAAAAATACTCAAGTTTCTTGGATTAAAGGGTATAGTATTTGCATATAACTATATACATCCTCCCGTGTACTTTTTTTTTTTTTTTTTTGAGACAGAGTCTTATTCGGTCACCCAGGCTGGAGTGCAATGGCATGATCTCGGCTCAGTGCAACCTCCGCCTCCCGGGTTCAAGCATTTCTCCTGCTTCAGCCTCCTGAGTAGCTGGGATTACAGGTGCCCGCCACCACGCCCGGCTAATTTTTTGTATTTTTAGTAGAGACAGGGTTTCACCATGTTGGCCAGGCTGGTCTTAAACTACTGACCTCAGGTGATCCACCTGTTTCAGCCTCCCAAACTGCTGGGATTACTGGCATGAGCCATGACAACCCATCATCTATACTTTAAATCATCACTTGATTACTTATAATACAATGTGAATGCTATGCAAATACATTTTTATTTATAGTATTTTTATTGTGTTGTTGTTATATTTATCTCAAGGCTGTGATTGCATGATACTCATGTAAGATTGAAAAAGTAATGGTTGTTTATTTTTGTAAATATGAGAAGGACTTTTGGGATTATGGGAAAGGGGTGCATAAAATATCCTTCTCACCTGGGCACAGTGGCAGGTGCCTATAGTCCCAGCTACTTGGGAGGCTGAGGTGGGAGGATTTCTAGGATTGCCTAAGCCCAGGAGTTTGAGTCTACAGTGAGCTATGATTGTGGCACTGCACTCCAGCCTGGGCAACATAGTGAGATCTCAGCTCTCAGAAAAAAAAAAAAAAAATCCCCCATCCCCACCCAAACCATCTCTTTGTGATGCTTCTGGTAAGGAATAAGTCAGTTTGGTGTATCACTATAGACCCAGCACTAGATGAAGCCTGGCATGTGGTAGACACTCGAATATTTGCACCTGATGGATGACTGAATGAATGAATTTACAATCTCAGATATCATCTCTAAATGCCTTCCCTGACTCCCAGGCTAAGAATCCCTCTTTAGCTGAGTGTGGCGGCTCACCCCTGTAATCCCAATACTTTGGGAGGCTGAGGCAGGTGGATCAGTTGAGGTCAGGAGTTTGAGACCAGCCTGACCAACATGATGAAACCCTGTCTTTACCAAAAATACAAAAATTAGCCAGCCGTGGTGGCAGGCACCTATAATCCCAGCCACTCAGGAGGCTGAGGTGGGAGAATCGCTTGAACGCAGAGGTAGAGGTTTTGCAGTGAGCCAAGATCGCACCACTGCACGCCAGCCTGGCAATACAGCAAGACTGCATCTCAAAAAATAAAACAAAAAGAATCCCTCTTTAGCGCATATTTGTCTCACTGCATTTACAACCTTGAATAAATACCTATTTAGTGTTTGTGTTTTCCGTGAGTCTACCTTATTCGTGTTTTTTTCCTAAGGTTCTAAATACTTTCATGTGTTATCTCATTTAATCATCACAACAATGCCAACACTAAAAATAGTAGTTACTATTCATTTTTATAGATGAAGAAACGGAAGAAACTTTACATATATTATCTCATTTAATCTTTGTAACAATTCTAGGAAGGAGGTACTATTATTATTTCTGCTTACAGATGAAATTGAGGAAAGCTTAAAAATCCCATTTTACAGAATGGAAAAAGATATGTTCAATAACTCACCCAAAAGCACAGCCAGGATTCAAACCCAGACACTTTGCTCCAGAGCCAAACTCTTGACCAGTATAACCAAATGAAGCCAGAGTGATTCACCATCTCACATCCAAACTCTGGATTATCTGTTCAAGCACCCAGGCTTCCACCTCCTCATGAGCCGGGACCTTCCTCAGTCACGTCTGGATCCTCAGCCCCCCACAGCACACAGCGGTAGTCAGAAAGTATGCTGAGTAAGTGGAGAACAAGATAGCATTGATTTTCACAACCACGATGTCAGACTAGCAATGGAATTGTTTTGATTCGCCTTTTATAGAGAAGAAAAATGAGATTCACAGCTTCACACGAGGGAGCGTCTTGTCTAACAGTCTCTGACTGAGTTCAGCCCTTGTTTGTATCCCCTCTGCTGCTTCCACGAAAGGGTAGAAGTCACATGTTTAGATTATGAAGACCTTACCTTAAGAAATGGCAAAACAAGCAAACAAAACAAACACAGAACTCATTGCCTTTCCTAGAAAAACTGTCCATTAAAAGTACTTTGAGGCTAGGCACAGCGGCTCCTGCCTGTAATTTCAGCACTTTGGGAGGCCGAGGCGGGTGGATCACCCGCCTGGCCAACATGGCAAAACCGATCCCTTCTAAACATACAAAAATTAGCCAGGTGTGGTGGCACGCGCCTGTAATACCAGCTACCTGGGAGGCCAAGGCAGGGGAATTGCTTGAACCTGGGAGGTGGAGGTTGCAGTGGGCCGAAATTGTGCCACTGCACTCCAGCCTGGGCAACAGAGGGAGACTTTGTCTCAAAAAAAGAAAATAAAGTACTTTGATTATGAGTATGATGTTTGCCCAACAAGCTTGCTCTCTCTTTCTTTTAGTGCCTCCTACGCCATTCAGTTCCTGTTTAGCTTGACCTACGCAGGCCACTGTGTGTGTGTGTACTGGAATGGGAACAGAGAGCAGGACTGTTTAGTCAGATGTCTACAAATCAGAGTCCAGGGCCATCACTGACTTGTTTCTGTCTCTAAACAAAGCATGTAAAAGCTGTTTGCCTCTGCCATGAGGCAAAAGCATGTGCTTGGCATTTTTCTGAGGTCATGGTGCCCTGGGATGTGATGGTTCACATGACACTGAATATTGTTTACCAACTAACTATTTAGGATACGGGGTCCCTCCTGGAGGAGTGCTTACTGCTGGCATAGGGCCAGTGTGCTGATAACCTGGTTCTCCAAGAGATTGAAAGCCCTGACTGTGTGACACCTGCCAATTTAATGGTGTAAATGCTCCCACCACAAGCAGTTTCAAGCTACCAAGAGTTTCCCTACTGCTTCACAAAATTCCTGAAAATATTTATTGATTGATTGATTTTATTGTTTTTGAAATGGAGTTTCGCTCTCATTGCCCAGGCTGGAGTAAAATGGCACCATCTTGGCTCACTGCAACCTCCGCTCCCCCGGGTTCACGTGATTATCCTGCCTCAGCCTCCCGAGTAACTGGTACTACAGGTGCCCGGCACCACACCTGGCTAATTTTTGTATTTTTAGTAGAGACGGGGCTTCACCATGTTGGCCAGGCTGGTCTTGAACTCCTGACCTCATGAGATCCTCCCACCTTGGCTTCCCAAAGTGCTGGGATTACAGGTGTGAGCCACCACACCTGGCCCAAATTCCTGAAAATTTAACAGTCAGCACTAGTGAGCCAATACACACCAGCCCCAGCACGCTGCTATGTATAATAATTCCTTGTGTGGGTGGGAAGAGAAGAATTACAAGTAGTCCTTTAAGATTTGGCTTGGCCAGGAGCAGTGGCTTATGCCTGTAATCCCAGCACTTTGGGAGGCCGAGTCAGGTGGGATCACAAGGTCAGGAGTTCGAGACCAGCCTGGCCAATGTGGTGAAACTCCATCTCTACTAAAAATACAAAAAATTAGCTGGGCGTAGGGGCGGGCGCCTGTAATCCCAGCCACTCGGGAGCCTGAGGCCAGATAATCACTTGAACCCCGGAGGCAGACATTGCAGTGAACCGAGATCATGTCACTGCACTCCAGCCTGGGCAAGAAAGTGAGACTCCATCTCAAAACAAAAAAAAGATTTTGGCTTTAGAGGCCAAGGCCTGACTCATAGTCTGTCATAGGGAATTTCCCTGCATTTTGATGTAATGATTTGTTCTCTGATGAGAAAAGTGCAATCTCTAATTTTTTTTTTTTTTTTTTTTTTTGAGACAGAGTCTCGCTCTGTCGCCCAGGCTGGAGTGTAGTGGCCGGATCTCAGCTCACTGCAAGCTCCGCCTCCCGGGTTCACGCCATTCTTCTGCCTCAGCCTCCCAGTAGCTGGGACTAAAGGCGCCCGCCACCTCGCCCAGCTAGTTTTTTGTATTTTTAGTAGAGACGGGGTTTCACCACGTTAGCCAGGATGGTCTCGATCTCCTGACCTCGTGATCCGCCCGTCTCGGCCTCCCAAAGTGCTGGGATTACAGGTGTGAGCCACCGCGCCCGGCCAGTCTCTAATATTAATATTAGAGATGGGGAAACTGAGTTTGAGTCGTAGCCTTCTTCTGTCATGTATATCTTTCTTTGAATCTAAATCGAAATGGGAATAATATTGCCCATGGCAGAGGTTGTTTAATTATCTAATAATATTGCCCATGGCAGAGGTTGTTTAATTATCTAATAATATTGCCCATGGCAGAGGTTGTTTAATTATCTAACACACTCTGCTATAGCACTTAACTACCTGGTAGGCACTATTTAAGTACTTTACGAACTTATTTAATCTTTATGACAACACTGTTAGATAAGTACTATCACTAATTTAGAGATGAAAAGACCAAAATACAAGGAAGATAATGAAGTCCTTTGCGGTTGGAGCTACAAGGTGAGAAAGCCAGGATTTGAACCTGGCTTCAAAGTCCACGCTCTTCGGCCCCAAGCCAAAGCCAGCTGTCTGTTTTTGTGGTTTTACTGGAACACAGCCCTGCTCATTCATTTACATGTTGCCTGGCTGCTTTTTTGTTACAACAGAGAGTTGAATCCTTGCGACAGAGACCATATGGTCCACAAGGCCCACAATATTTACTGTCTGGCCCTTTACAGAAAATGTTTGCTGACCCTGGCTCCATAGTATCCTGTCTGTTTGTTTGGAGTGAGACATTGGTTATTATGTGGAGCCTGATAGTCCCCAACGTCAAGCTGGTTGCTGGGCCAATAAGATAAGCAAAAAATAGTATCCAGATTGTAACTATACTTTCTTATTTATACTATAACAATTGTGTCCGTGAAATAGCATTCTCAAGCATAAGGCGTAAACTTCAGTAACAAATGATCCATGCAAATGTGTATTAATAGAAATATGTATCTGGACTTAAGTATCACCTGCCTTGGTGATACTTAAGCCAGCAGTAAAGCAAGGATTGAGGCCGGGCATGGTGGCTCAAACCTGTAATCCCAGCACTTTGGGAGGCCAAGGCGGGCAGATCGCCTGAGGCCAAGAGTTCAAGACCAGCCTGGCCAACATAGTGAAGCCTCATCTCTGTTAAAAATACAAAAAGTAGCCAGGCATGGTGGCAGGCACCTGTAATCTCAGCTACTCAGGAGGCTGAAGCAGAGAATTGCTTGAACCCAGGAGGCAGAGGTTGTGGTAAGCCAAGATCACATCACTGCGCTCCAGTTTGGGCGACAGAGCAAGACTCCATCTCAAACAAAGAAAAAAGAAATATGTCTGTGACTTCATAGGATCGCAACATCTCAAGGTTGAAATTAATTCAGAGATGACTTATCCCAACCTTAACTCCTCTTGGGAATATTGCATCGAATTTCTAAAGTTAATGCTGTAGATTCCTCTTAATCATTCCTTGAGTCCTGCAAGATGATTCCTCTGTATAGAAACGGCCTTTTTGCCAGCCTGGCCAACGTGGCAAAACCCCATCTCTACTAAAATACAAAAATCGGCCGGGTGTGGTTGCGGGTGCCTGTAATCTCAGCTACTCGGGAGCTGAGGCAGGAGAATCCCTTGAACCAGGGAGACAGAGCTTGCAGTGAGCCGAGATCACACCACTGCACTCCGGCCTGGGGGACAGAGCGAGGCTCCCTCTCAAAAAAAGAAAAAGAAAAAAAAAAAAAAAAGAAATGGTTTTTTTGCAAAGGTATCTATTTTATGGGACTGAGGAATCAGGCTCACATCACCACAGCTGTCATTCTGTCTCCAAGGCAGCTCCTCCATGTGCCTGTTTCAGATGCCAAGAAGAGAAGCTTGTCAAAGCCTGTCATTCACTGGCCTGGATAGTCGTTAAAAACTTTCCCTGACCTTTGCGGCTACTTCCTGTGAGCAGCCCAGGGACGGCCAGTCACTTGTGACCTATTTTCAGAGCTGGCAGTTCTGACTTCTAGAACACACTCGGAGCAAGCCCATCTGTAGCTGGTTGACTGAGTTTCCTTTGGGCTCCTGGCACCAGAAAGAATTGCTCCCTGGAAGGATCGTAGGTGGCACTCCTGTTTCATTGCCCGCTCAGGTGGGCAGATTTTCATAGCCCTATAAACCGCAGTCAACATCTCACGATCTTCAGAAGGATGTTTATGATCTTCTATTTGCTAAAGACAGTTGCTTCCTTATGGTAATTTCTTTAAAAGGTGGGGCACAGTGGCTCACATGGGACCTCATCTCCACAAAACTAAAAAAAATTTGCCAGGTGTGGTGGCGTGCATCTGTAGTCCCATCCCAGCTACTCAGGAGGCTGAGGCAGAAGGCTCGCTTGAGCCCAGGAGATCGAGTCTACGGTGAGCTGTGATGATGTCACTGCATTCCAGCCCGGTGATAGAGCAAGACCCTGTCTCTAAAACAACAAAACAAAACAGAACCATTAGCTCTTCTTTTTTGTCTTGTTTTGTTTTGTTTTGCTTTCCTCAGAGCAGAGATGCCTCACTGCAATAGGTAAATTAAGGTGATCCTGATTGCCAGCTCCAGTGTGGAAGTCCCAAGGCCAAGGAATTTCTTTCGTAAACATTTCAAAAGTGAGTCGATCCAAAATGCACCTCCACCATGAGATTACCTGTAATCTAATTCAACCTAGAAGATGGAGTCCAAACAGCTTGAAGTTCTGCAAATTTCACAACAGCAGCAACCACAAAATGAAAGTGAACAAGGCTTTGGCTGGGTGCTGTGGCTCACGCCTGTAATCCCAGCACTTTGGGAGGCCGAGGCGGGCAGATCACCTGAAGTCGGGAGTGCGAGACCAGCCTGACCAACATGGAGAAACCCCATCTCTACTAAAAATACAGAAGCAGTGAGGCGTGGTGGCGCATTCCTGTAATCCCAGCCACTCGGGAGGCTGAACCAGGAGAATCGCTTGAACCCAGGAGGCAGAGGTTGCGGTGAGCTGAGATCATGCCATTGCACTCCAGCCTGGGCAACAAGAACAAAACTCCATCTGAAAAAAAAAAAAGAAAGAAAGAAAGAAAGTGAACAAGGCTTTAAGGTGGAGCACACCAGAAACATCTTGCTATTTCCACATATCTCTTTGTCACTACACCCCTTAAATACACTTAAATAGCTCATATTACCAGCAGAGACAACCAACGTAAAACCTCTTGGGGCTTTATAAAAAGTTTCCTAACGTTAATGCTGTAGATTCCTCACGATCATTTCAAAACTAACGTGATTTCTTTAGGGTACCTTTAATTACACTTATGACTTTGGTTTCATTTTTAAAAATATACATACATTTAAAGAAGACTGAGAACCCTAAGGATCTCAGATATCCCTTCAAGGGGTACCTAATAGCTATTTTCGATTCCTGAGATACTTGGTTTTATCTCTCCTTCAGAAACAAAAATTATGATCAGCTCTACCCTCGTCCAGCTCTACCAGCTCTACCAGCTCAGATATTCACAGGCTGATTTCAAGCTCCAAGAGAAAAGGCAGAGTCACATTTACTTTTTTATCCCCGACAACATGTAGCCATGTTCCCTCCTCAGTTCTGCATCCTCAGATTCAACCAACCGGGAATCAAAAATATTTAAGAAAAATAAATAAATAAAACAATAAAAAATACAGTTGACCCTTAAACAATGTGGGTGTTGACCCAGCAGCCCCCATGCATTAAAAACTCTAAGTATAAGTTTTAACACTCAGACCTGGCACGGTGGCTCACACCTGTAATCCTAGCACTTTTGAAGGCCAAGGCAGACAGATCACCTGAGGTCAGGAGTTTGAGACTAGCCTGGCCAACATGATGAAACCCCATCTCTACTGAAAATACAAAAACTAGCTGGGGACCTGTAATCCCAGCTACTCTGGAGGCTGAGGCAAGAGAATTGCTTGAACCCGGGAGGCAGAAGTTGCAGTGAGCCGAGATGGTGCCACTGCACTCCACACCGGACGACAGAGTGAGACTGTGTCTCAAAATAAATAAATTAATTAATAATAAATAAAATGTACAAAAAATTAGCTGGGTGTGGTGGCACGCACCTGTGGAACCAACTACTCGGTAGGCTAAGGTGAGAGGGTGCTTGGGCCCAGGAGATCAAGGTTGCATTGAGTCAAGATTGAACCATTACACTGGCCTCGGCAACAGAGTGAGACGGCCCTGTCTCAAAAAAAAAAAAAAAGTTGACTCCCTAAAAACATAACTACGAGTAGTCTACTGTTGACTAGAAGCCTTACCAATAACATAGTCAAATAACACATAGACTAGTATCTACATATATTTTATACATTCAAGCCATACCTAACATTTTCTTAATTTTTGCCATATTTCTAGTCTATGTGGTTCACCTGCAGGGTTTTTCAAATTGTTACCAATTTGAAAAAGGAAAAAAAAAAGACCATCACATTCCTGAAATACCTACTTTGGAACTTTGGAGGTGGCTTCTTACATATGTATATTCATTTTCTTTCCCTATTTTTCACAGAAAGGAACTAATAGAAAATATTTCTTTATTTAGAACAGTTCACATCCTCTGCCCAGATATTTCAGTGATAGAAAGCAGTCCTAATTATAACATAACCTAGACACTCAAGAACAAATTACCATTCCCACATTACAGATGAAGAAATCCAAACACAAACAACTTGTCCAAAGTCACATAGCTGGGTAAACTGAAGGACATGGTGTTGCTCCAAAGCCACTTCTACTAACTACTGCCCTATACAAAAATCTAAAACAGAAAATTCTGCTTATATGGAGATGCTCACACGTATATATTTCTTTTCTTTTTAGAGATGGGGTTTCTCCATGTTGCCCAGGATGGTTTCAAACTCCTGAGCTCAAGTGATCCATCTGCCTTGGCCTCCCAAAGTGCTGGGATTACAGGCATGAGCCTGGCCAATATCATTAATAATGGGAAAAAAAATGGAGGTGGGGGTATCTAAAGCTCTAAAATATCAGCAGATATTCAGAAATATCTAAAATATTCAGCAAAACTGGGATATTATTTATAACACATCCAAATGATGGGAATACTATGCAAACATTTAATAGCATATTTACGAGAGAAGGAAATAATAAAGATAAGAATAGAAATAAATTAGAGTATAAAAAAAGCACCAGAGAAAATGAGTGTAACCAAACCTTGATTCTTGGAAAATATCAACAAAATTGACAAACATTTAACTAAACTGACCAAAAATTAGAGAGAAGACTCAAATTACTAACATCAAAAATGAAAGAGACCTCAGATGTTTTTGAGTGACAAAGAAAGGAAGGAGGGGAAGGAAGGAAAAAATAAAAATGTACTGGTGGCCGGGCGCGGTGGCTGACACCTGTAATCCCAGCACTTTGGGAGGCCAAGGCTGGAGGATCACAAAGTCAGGAGTTCGAGACCAGCCTAACCAACATGGTGAAACCCCATCTCTACTAAAAATACAAAAATTAGCCAGGCATGGTGTAATCCCAGCTACTCAGGAGGCTGAGGCAGGAGAATCACTTGAACCCAGGAGGCGTACGTTGCAGTGAGCCGAGATCGCGCCACTGCATCCAGCCTGGGTGACAGAGCGAGACTTCATCTCAAAAAAAACAAAACAAAACAGGTATTGGTGGTACAGGGCTGTAGTCCCAGCCACTTGGGAGGGTGGGCATGGTCATATGGGTAGTCCCAGCCACTTGGAAGGCCAAGGCAGGAGGATTGCTTGAACCCAGGAGTTCAAAACCAGGCTGAGCAACATAGTGAGGTTCTCTCTCTAATAAAAAAAAAAAAAATTAAAGAGAGGAATTATTGACTTTATAGAAAAGAATGATAAAGAAATATTATAAGTTGTGGTTTGCAAACAAATTAGATAACTAAAATGGATACATTTCTAGAAAGGTACAAACTAGCAAGACTGACTCAAGAAGAAATAGAAAATCTAAATTGATCTAAACAAGTAAGGTGGTGAAATTAGTAATCAAAAAACTTCCCACAAAGAAAAACCCAGGACCAGATGACCACTGATGAATGTACACAATTTTAAGGAAAATTGGTACCAATTCTTCACAAACTGTTACAAAAAAAAAGAGGAGGAAGTACTTCCCAACTTATTCTATAAGGCCAGTACCAACCTGATACCAAACGCCTTGAAAAGACATCGCAAAAAAAGAAAACTAAAATTCATCTGCAGATACAAGGGAGCAGAAACAGCTAAAACAATTGTTTTTGTTTCGTTTTGTTTTTGAGACAGAGCCTCACTCTATTACCCAGGAGGAGTGCAGTGGCACAATCTCAGCTCACTGCAACCAGGATCAAGCGATTTTCCTGTCTCAGCCTCCCTAGCAGCTGAGACTACAGGCACATGCCACCATGCCCAGCTAACTTGTATATTTAGTAGAAATGGGGTTTCACCATGTTGACCAGGCTGGTCTTGAACTCCTGACCTCAGGTCATCCACCCCCCCCCCCCCACCTTGGCTTCCCAAAGTGCTGGCAATACAGGCATGAGCCACCGCGCCCAGCCTAAAACAATTATTTAAACAAAGACGAAATTTAAAGGACTCACTTCCAAATTTAAAACTTACTACAGAACTGCAGTAATCAAGACAGTGTGGTACTGGCATAAATTGGCATGTAGATCAATGGAATAGAATTGAAGATCCAGAAATAAACCCTTACATTTCTGGTGAACTGATTTTCAACAGGGGTGCGAACACAATTCAATGGGAAAAAGAATAATCTTTTTAACAAATGATGTTGAAACAACTGGATATCCATATGCAAAAGAATGAATTGGACTCATTCTCATACCATACACAGAACTTAAAATGGACATGATCCCAGAAACACAGGAAAGGCATAAATAGGCAGTGACTACTAATGGATACAGGGTTTCTTTTGGGAGCAATGAAAACATTCTGAAATTAGATAGTGGTGATGGTTGCACAACTCAGTGAATATACCATAAACTGACTTTAAAAGGCTTACTTTTTAGGATGCATGACTAATATCTCAAAAATATCATTATTTTAAAAACAGTATATTTACAAAGCATTCAAAATAACATAATAAAGGCTCTAGGCCATGATTCAGTTATGCCTTTACTTAAACTTTATACTCCCCCAGGGTACCATAATTCAGAATTATCAAATTAGACCGTGAGAAGGCTCCATGTGGAATCCTATTAATATAGTCCCTCACTGAATCACCTTAACAAAATTTCATCTGAATATTTCCCTTATAGCTTTAATCAAAGTTACGTTAGTAAATACCTATATGGAACGAACTTCTACATTTTTGCGCAATTACTGAAAACATTGTCCCTCCCATCAACATATCATTCATTGTTCCCCATATTATAAAAAAACTTTATTATGAAAATTTAGCTACAATTTATTTTGGGAAAAGCGATTCTCCTTAGGAATTATCTTTTCTCATAATCAAAACTACAATTGATTCTGATTTCTTTTTAGCCATAGAGGAAACTCATTTGAACCATAGCAATTATGTTAATTGAAATAATTAACATATTTATTTCTTCTTTTTTTTTTTGAGACAGAGTCTCACTCTGTCGCCTGGGCTGGAGTGCAGTGGCCGGATCTTAGCTCACTGCAAGCTCCGCCTCCCGGGTTTACGCCATTCTCCTGCCTCAGCCTCCCGAGTAGCTGGGACTACAGGCGCCCACCACCTCGGCCGGCTAGTTTTTTTTTTTGTATTTTTTAGTAGAGACGGGGTTTCACCATGTTAGCCAGGATGGTCTCGATCTCCTGACCTCATGATCTGCCCGTCTCGGCCTCCCAAAGTGCTGGGATTACAGGCTTGAGCCACCACGCCCGGCCCAAACCCTGATTTTCAAAGGATTTGTCAAGGAGTCTTGTCTAAGGTTCAGTATTTAATTGAGCCTCACATTAAATCAAGGTTTCTCTAACTAGGCACCATTGACATTTTGAGCGATATGATTCTTTGTTGTGGGGCTAGGGCTGTCCTGTGCACTGTAGGGTGTTCAGCAGCATCCTTGGCTTCTACCCAGTAGATAGCAGTAGCAGCTCCTTAGTTATAATGACCAAAAAGTGATCAGACAGTGCCGATGTCCCTGGAGGGCAAAATTACCCCCAGCTAAGAACTACTGCATTAAATCATCATTGAAAAACTGACCCCCACTACTATTTCAGTAACTCTTGGGAAGTTCATCATGAGGTCAGGTATGGTGGCGCACACCTGTGATCCTAACATTCTGGGAGGCCAAGGCAGGTGGATCATCTGAGGTTGGGAGTTCGAGACCAACCTGGACAACACGGTGAAACCCTGTCTCAACTAAAAATAGAAAAATTAGCCAGATGTGGTGGTGGGCGCCTGTAATCCCAGCTACTCGGGAGGCAAAGACAGGAGATTTGCTTGAATCCGGAAGGTGAAGGTTGCAGTGAGCTGAGATCGTGCCATTGCACTCCAGCCTGGGCGACAGAGCAAAATTCTGTCTCCAAAAAAAAAGAAGAAGTTCATCGTGATAGATAATGGATAGCTAGCTAGGTAGATAGATACATAGATAGATATTCACACTTGGTTCACTTACATGAGATGAATTGAAGGTGTGTCTGCACTTACTATCAATTCCTAAAGCAGAGCCACTTCTAGCTTAGTTTACATAGAAAGAATTTTCTAGGGATGGGCTGGTGGCTCATGCCTGTAATCCCAGCACTTTGGGAAGCCAAGGCAGGCAGATGGCTTGAGCCCAGGAGTTCAAGAGCTGCCTGGGCAACATGGCAAACCCCTGTCTCTACAAAAAACACAAAAATTAGGCAGGCATGGTGGCGCACACCTGTAGTCCCAGCTACTTGGGGGGCTGAGGCAGAAGGATCACCTGAGCGCAGAAGGTTGAAGCTGCAGTGAGATGTGATTGTGATGCTGTACTCCAGCCTGGGCAACAGAGTGAGAGACCCTGTCTCAAAAAAAAAAAAAGATTTGCCAAGAACTACAGAACTTCTCTTGAGAGAAATGGAGAGCTACAAAATAATAATAATAATAATAATAATAATAATAATCTGTTATCTCATTTGAGCCCAATAATCCATCAAAAATAAAATTATTATTATTTCATTTTTGAGACGAGGAAACTGAAGTCCAGAGAATAAAAATGGTCAACTTCCACACTAAATTCCAAATTCAGTGTTGATCCTTTCACAGCTAGGGAAAATGTGTCTCTTTCTCTCCCTGTCCCTGTCTCTATTTAACCACAAATCCCTCCCTAGGTGATCCTCCCTGGCGATGGAGTCCTAGAAAGCCAAAGACAGTCTTCTAAAGAGCCAACAGCCTAAATTGGCATTTAATCCAGCCAACATCTAGAAAATGGATTACTACTTCCCAGATTATGTTGTACTTTAATTAAAACTCGCAAATTACTTTTAGATCTAGTTTCTCCTTTGCAAGGAATGTGGGGGATAGAGGAACAAGTTAGGGAACACTAGCAGGGGACAACCAGTCAAATCCAGATGCGGGACATTCTATAAGACATGGTCTTTACAGAAGGAGCAGGATTGAAAAAAAAGACAAATGGTCTGAACTCTTCTGAAGAGTCATTATCATGAAAATAAACAATCAAAAACGAAACCCTGGAGGGATGGTTTCCGAATAAAATAGACTAGCAAAATGTAATAATCAAATGTAATATGTGAACCTTGATTGGATCCTCGTAATGTGTAAAAGGAATTGTGTTGAAGGAATTCTTAGAATGAAGGGAATTTGAATGTGGCTGGATATGATCATGGAGTCAGTTTGTTAAAGTTGTAAGAATCAAAATGGAGTCACTTGTGTTTAAAAACAAAACAAAACAAAACAAAAAACTGACAAATAGAGCCAGAGAAGCTATGAAGAGAGGGTTCTCACGCATAAGTGCCTGAAAACAAAAACAAAAACTATCACAGAAGACTGCAAAAATTGCAACCTTGCATGCAGGTCATCGGGGCCTCACACAAAAAATACTTCTGCCAGGACATCTGCCGAAACAACTGGCTGTTCACCCTCAGACTGGTGCCACCCTTGTCACTGATCTTCGTTGCCAAGGATAATTATCTCAAAACAATTATATATTCCTCAGTTTTCCTTTAAAAACCTTTGTCTGCTTTAACCTTTACATAGTTCACTATGGCATGCATATTCCCCTTGCAATGATACATACTCAGATGAATATTTTTTTTTAGAGTGCCTCTCTCTATTTGATATTTAGGTCAACTAGTGTTAGTTTTGTGGTATAACAGGAAACTGTTATTCTTAAAAGATACAGGCTGAAAGTATTTTGGGATAAAGTGTCATGATAGCTGTAACTTTCAAATGGGTCAACAACAATGAAACGATGATAGGTAAAGTATTACATATAGAGAAAACACTAACATTTTTAAAAATTTAAATGAAAGATGTACAGGAGTATGCTGTACTGGTCTTCAGTTTCTCTGAATGTGTGAAACATTCCCATAATAGAAAGTTGTGGGGAGCCAGGCATGCTGGCTCACACCTGTAATCCCAGCACTTTGAGAGGCCAAGGCAAGCAGATCACCTGAGATCAGGAGTTCAAGACCAGCCTGGTCAACATAGTGAAACCCCGGTCTCTACTGAAAAATACAAAAATTAGCCAGGCATGGTGGCAGGCACCTGTAATCCCAGCTAGTCGGGGAGACTGAGGCAAGAGAATTGCTTGAACCTGGAAGATGGAGGCTGCAGTGAGCCGAGATTATGGCATTGTACTCCAGCTCCGTCTCAAAAAAAAAAAAAAAAAAGTTGGGGGAAGTGACCCCAATGCAGGAAATGACCCTTAATGCAGGAAATCCCTGCATTAAGCCTCCTTAATGCAGGGATTCTGAATGAGCAGCTCGTGGCTCACCTTGCAGGGAGCCCCATGGTTGTGCTTTAAGGACGCTGTGGACTTCCTACAATGTCAGCAACTGCTGTGTGCACGTGTAGCTCTCCATTTCTCTCCAGAGAAGTCCTGTAGTTCTTGACAAATCTTTTTCAAAGGGGTCCCATCACTCCAGAAACATTGAAGTCTTGAGGCTTGCCTGGAGATTTGAGGTCTGGTGGCTGCAGATGCATAATGAGATTTTTGGACTGCAAGATATTTCACTACTGTTCAAATCACGTGTTGGAGACGACTCCCTAAAGTCATAGGATCTCAAAACTGAAAGGCGCCTTAGGAATAATCTAGTTTTCAACACTGAAGAGAAGTTCTCAAGACTTTGTCAAAGGTCAGGCAATTAACTTAATGGCCACAAGAAAAGCAAAGTCCAGGTCTCCCCTCTGCTTCTTCAAAGAACCAGTTCTGTTGGTCCAATCACTTGACTTCCTACATGAACCCCAGAAACCAGTGAACATCGTTCTGCAGACAATAAAGCACTACGATCTGCTTCCCTCCCTACCTCCTTCTCCTGACATCCCCTTCTCCTGTCCTGCTCTGGTTCACTCCTCGCCCACTACGTGGTCTGCTTAGGGCTCCAACACAGCAAGCATGTGCCACCTTAGGGCCTGCACCCTGGCTGCTCCCTCTCCTCGCTCCTCTTCCTCCCAGTATTTGTTTGGTTACTGCCCCATCTTCGTCAAGCTGCCCATGTGATTTACCCTGACTGCCCTGTTTAACACTGTAACTGCCTCCGCCCCCACCCCCTACCCCACCAACAACACTCGGTTCCATGGCTTATTTTTCCCATATCATGTGTCACCTTCTAATACCCTATACAATTTGTCAGTTTTCTGCATTTGAATATAAGCTCCACCAGGGCAGAGATCTTTTTCATTTGCTGATATATCCCAAGAGCCCAGAGCAGTGCCTGGCCCAGAGAAGGTGCTCAATACTGAAAACTTTTTTTTTTTTTTTTTTTTTTTTGAGGCAGAGTCTCACTCTGTCACCTAGGCTGGGGTGCAGTGGCACAATCTCGGCTCAATGCAACCTCAGCCTCCCAAGTTCAAGCGATTCTCCTGCCTCAGCCTCCTGCGTAGCTGGAACCACAGGCGTGCGCCGCCACATCCAGCTAATCTTTTTGTATTTTTACTAGAGATGGGGGTTTCACCATGTTGGTCAGGCTGGTCTTGAACTCCTGACCTTAAGTGATCAGCCTGCCTTGGCCTCCCAAAGTGCTGGGATTGCACCACACCCAGCCACAGTCCTGAAAACTTGCTGAATGAATGAATGAATGAATGTTCTGTCTCCGAAAAGCAGGACATGATTCCAATGTAAGTCTGGATAAAGGGAACCACAAAGAGGCAAAAGAATTAGGCAGGAAAGGTTGGGGTAGTGGTTATACTAGATGCTTTACAGTTATTTATGTGGCAGGAATTAAACTCTTGGTTTGATAGAAGGAGCATGTAACTGGTAGCTCAGCTCTGTTTTGCAAAGTGTCAGCCAGCCCTTCTCTGTACACAAAACAGATTAGTAACATCTCTTTCTGCCAGAGGGCTTACATGTTGCAATTCTCTTGTAAAAAGTTTCTGAATATTTAATAGTTGAAGTTGAATGACTTCCTAATAGGGTGTTGATTTACTACATCACGGACATAATTAAGAGACATCAATTCAGGTCTGTTGGGATTAAGTTTAAAGCCCCAAAGCTAAGCTTTCCAAGCCAAGCAAATCAGAAAACAACAAGCACATGATGCAGAGGAACATTCACACGCCAGCTGAAGCCTGCAGCTGTGTTTTCCTAAGATTCCCACCTTTGCTGCAGGCCCAGTGGGTGTCACCTTGTTCTGAGTGCCGGAGTGAAGCTAAGGTGAACCCACAGCGTTAAGCCCACGGTGGGGGACCCTGTGGTGGGGGGATCCCACAAACAGTCACCCTGAAGTTTTAAGCTTGGGAAGGGAACACTGACCTAGTATTTATGGCGGTGGTCTATTCTGATCTGCGAGTGTGGGTGTGGGTATTCATTACTAAATTTCACTGTAAACTGCCAGGAAGAAAATGTCAGCCTGTGGCAGCGAAACAGTCCGTGTGTTTCACTAGTAAAGACTTTCTCTCTTCTTTTTTTTTTTTCCTGAGACAGAGTCTTGCTCTGTCGCCCAGGCTGGAGTGCAATGGCATGATCTTGGCTCACTGCAGCCTCCACCTCCGAGGCTCAAGCGATCCTCCCACCTCAGCCTCTTGAGTAGCTGGACCTACAGACATGTGCCACCACACACAGCTAACTTTTGTATTTTTTGTAGAAAGAGGGTTTTGCCATGTTGCCCAGGCTGCTGTCGAACTCTTAGACTCAAAGATCTGCCCACCTCGGCCACCCAAAGTGCTAAGATTACACATATGAGCCGCCACTTCACCCGGCCTTTTTTTTTTTTTCTTGAGACAGAGTCTTGCTCTGTTGCCCAGGCTGGAGTACAGTGGTGCAGTCGTGGCTCACTGCAGCCTCGACCTCCTGAGCTCCAGCGATCCTCCCACCTGAGCCTCTAGAGTAGCTGGGACTACAGGTGCATGACACCACACCTGGCTAATTTTTTGTACATATATATATATACACACACACATACACAGTATATATATAAATATGTATATACACAGTATATGTATAATATATATATACACAATATATACTATATATATATATATATGGGGTTTTTTTTGTAGAGAAGGGGTTTCGCCATGTTGCCCAGGCTGGTCTCAAACTCCTGGGCTCAAGCAGTCTGCCTGCCTCAGCCTCCCAAAGTGCTGGGATTACAGGTGCAAGCCACACACCTGGCCTCACTAGTGACTTTTCATTGCAAGTGTGCGTGCACCTGGCACACTCCCACCTCAGGGCCTTTGCACTTGCTGTGCCCTCTGCCTCTACCAGTAGCCCTACGACTTGCTTCCTTACCTTTTTCAGGTCTTTGTTTAAACATCCCCTCCTCACTGAGGCCTACAGTTGAAATCCCTTCCCCTTGGTACTCGTTATCCCCCGTCCTGATCTGTTTTTTTTTCCATAGCATGAATCACCATCTGCCGTATTATAGATGTTTATTTATTGTCTATCTCCTCCTCCCCAGTAGAATGTAATGTCTACAAGGGCATTTTGCCCACTGTTCTCCATGTCTAGAAACTTACTGGCATATAGAATATACTCAAAAGATGTTTATCATTGAATGAATGACTCTTGCTCCACTCACAAAGTGTAAATGTGTCTCCCAAGCCTGTCCTGACCCTGCTTAACACTAGCCCTGATTATCCCCCATGACGACAGCTTGCCTGCGTGGACTCCTGCCTGCTCTCTGTGCCACAATCCTGTGACATGAAACAGAGTAGGTGCTTCATAAATGGGAGTGACACTAGGCATAGTGGTATGCATTTGGAGTCCTAGCTACTCCAGAGGCTGAGGCAGGAGGAGTGCCTGAGCCTAGGAGTTGGAGCTGTAGTGCACTTGGATAGCACCTATGGATAGCCACTGCCCCCCTCCAACCTGGGCAACATAGTGAGCCCATGTCACTAAAAAAAAAAAAAAAAAAAAGGTAGAAGAGAATAATTTGAATATTTCTAGCACAAAGAAAAGACAAATATTTAAGATAATGGATATCCCAATTACACAGATTTGATCTTTACAAATTATGTGAATGTTTTAAATTATCACAGCTGGGTGCAGTGGCTCACACCTGTAATCCCAGAGCTTTGGGAGGCTGAGGTGGGTGGATCATCTGCAGTCAGGAGTTCTAGACCAGCCTGGCAAACATGATGAAACCCCATCTCTACTAAAAATACAAAAAATTAGCCGGACGTGGTGGCGGGCACCTGTAATCCCAGCTACTCAGGAGCTGAGGTGGGAGAATTGCTGGTACCCGGGAGGCAGAGGTTGCAGTGAGCTGAGACCACACCACTACTTTGTAGCCTGGGCAACAGAGTGAGACGCCATCTCAAAAAAATAATAATAATGAAACTGTCACATGTAACTCCCAAATATGTGCATCATTATGTATCAATAAAAATAAATAATATTAAATAAATAAATAAATAAATGTGAATAAATGACTAAGAGTAAGAACGATGCCCTCCCTCCGGCACCCTTGCACTGTGGTTCTCCAGCACCTGCTGCTTAGGTTCCTTCAGATGCCACCTGCTCTGGGAACTATGCCTTGTTTCAGGATCTCAGTCACTGCCTTCAGCAGCCCACTATCTGATCCAAGCAGCCAAGGATTCTCTTCTGTCCCCAGTCACTCCTGTGCCCTCTTCCCTTTTAGGTTTTGTTACTGTCTTCAAACTTGCTTTGAAGATTTGAGCTCCAGTGTCACCAGGTCACCCTCCGAGGCGTCAGGACATGCCCTTCAAGTAAAGTCCAAATGAACGATTAAACACTCTGGGCTTAATTTCTCAGTGTCTCTCTCAAGAGCTAGACTATTACTTGCACTTCTCATCTCCTTGAATCATCAGTGCCTAGTGCTATCATTTAAAATAGGGAAAGTTATGAACTGGGTTAAATCTTATTATTATTATTATTATTATTTTGAGATAGAGTGTCACTTACTGCCTAGGCTGGAGTGCAGTGGCACAGTCTTGGCTCACTGCAACCTCTGCCTCCTGAGTTCAAGCAATTCTCCTGCCTCAGCCTCCCAAGTAGCTGGGGTTATAGGTGTTCACCACCATGCCTGTCTAGTTTTTGTGTTTTTAGTAGAGACGGGGTTTCACCATGTTGGCCAGGCTGGTCTCGAACTTAGGACCCCAAGTGATCTGCCTGCCTCGGTCTCTCAAAGTGCTGGGATTATTATGAATAATAATTCACCAAGCACATTATCATCTTTGCATGGTGCTTTAAAGTATATAAAACATTTTTGACAAATGAGATCTTATTTAACACAAAAAATGCCCAATAAATGTTTGCTAACAGGACTGATAATGATGATTCTGTGTGAGCTGAAATGATGATTCTGTGTGACCTGTTGAAGGTCAATGTGTCCTCTGTCATTAAGTCTGAGGACCAATTCAAGTTAAAACGAGTATGAGTCACTATATGTTAGAATTAATTTTGAATCCCTTAGTTTAATTCTTACATGTTGTCAATGCCTGAGGGAAATGATCTAGCCACAGGTGCCAGCTCATAAGAAAGGGGAAGGCCAGGCATGATGGCTCACATCTGCCATCCCATCATTTTGGGAGGCCGAGGCCAGCAGATCGCTTGAGGCCAAGAGTTTGAGACCAGCCTGTGCAACGTAGGGAGACCCCCCCATCTCTACCAAAAAGTAATTAGCCAGGCACGGTGGTGTGCCCCTGTAGTCCCAGCTATTTGAGAGACTGAGGCAGGAGGATCATGTGAGCCTAGAAGTTCGAGGCCGCAGTGAGCTATGAATGCACCACTGCACTCCAGCCTGAGCAACAGAGTGAGACCTTGCCTCAAAAATTAAAAAATAAAATAAATATAAAAATAAGAGAGAGAGGACACCATCTCTGTGGTACTGTTTAGCTGTGTTACATAACTGGTATTTTATTTGGGGAAAAAAAAAAAAAAACTCCTCCAAGGGGTTCATTTCCTCGGATCAAATGGTTCCAGGTGTTCGTATGCATTCGGCATGCGCATTCTTCAGCCCCAGTTATTCTGTTTTATTTTATGTAAAACTCTATTTCAAAATGCAGGTCTTCCCAGAAGAGTGTGTGCCCATTTTCCTTCAGGCTGTGCTAAGTGGAAGGTGCTAAACACCTGCCTGAGGCCGGGTGCAGGCCACACACCTGGGCAGGTGGCACTCCACCTCCTATACCCAAGTGCACCCTCTGGGTAAACACAAGCTCTGCTGGGCCCCAGCCACCACCAAGGGGTCTGGTTTCACTGTTGCTAAGGATAGTGAACTTTTTAAAACAACCTTCCCTTTCTTCTCTAATCTGGTAGAAAAACAAAAGCCCAGTCAGGAACCAATCAAGTGGAAGAGAGTGCGGCTAAATAAAATAAACATTGCACTTGACTTTCTCTGACACCAGTTCCCAGAATCTCTTGAGTCACCGGTGGGAGGATCCATGCAGAGGTTGTTTTGGAGAGCCTCGCCCAGGGGTCTCTTGCAGGGCCTGAGGTCCAACATTTAAGGGAGCAGGAAGAAAGAAGGAAGTTTCCTCTTCTCATATTGCTTCCTCTTCACATCACCTCCCCCAGAACTTCAAGAAAAGGGCTGGGTACAATGGCTTGTGTCTGTAATCCCAGTGCGTTGGGAGGCTGAGGCAGGAGGATCACTTGAGGCCAGGAGTTTAAGACTAGCCTGGGCAACATAGTGAAACCCATCCTTTTCTACTTTAACTTTTTTTTTTTTTTTTTTTACAGGCGAGGTGCGGTGACTCACACCTATAATCCCAACACTTTGGGAGGCCAAGGTGGGCAGCTCACTTGAGCTCAGGAGTTCGAGACCAGCCTGGGCAACATGGCAAAATCCCATCTCTACAAAAAATACAAAAATTATCCAGGCATGGTGGTGCACACCTGTAGTCCCAGATACTTGGAGGCTGAGGTGGGAGGATCACCTGAGCCTGGAAGGCAGAGATTGCAGTAAGCCAAGATCACATCACTGCACTCCAGCCTGAGTGACAGTGAGACTCTGTCTCAAAAAAGGAAAAAAGAAAAGAAATTTTTAAAATCTTTTTTTTTTTTTTTTTACTAAGAAGGCTCCTAAGAGCCAGGCTATTAGCACCATCATCCCTTTCAAGTGCTATATAGTGATCAGGTGAAACTGGAGAACGTCTGAGTTGGGAGAGAATTCTAAGATCTCAAGTGGAAAAGCTTAATTTCAGTGACTGAAAACTGAAGTCCAGAAAAGGAAAGAGGTTTTTGGCAAGGGACACAGCCAACTGGTGGCAGAGCTGGCAATAGAATCCAGGATCCTTTTGACACCCCCCACCCCACATACACGTACCCTCCCAAAGTGTGATCTCGCTCCAAAAAACTAGCTTCTCTCCGAGTTTTCGCGTTTCTATCAGAAGCCCCCTCGTCCTTTTTTTTTCTTCCCCCTTTATGGCTATCTATATTCTACAGGAAAGACAGAAGCCCTTTTCTTCTCAGGAAATAAGATTGGGAATCTTGGCTGGGTGCAGTGGCTCATGCCTGTAATCCCAGCACTTTGGGAGCCAAGGTGGGCAGATCCCCTGAGGTCAGGGGTTCAAGACCAGCCTGGCCAACATGATGAAACCTCATCTCTACTAAAAATACCAAACTAGCCGTGCATGGTGGCGCCTGCCTGTAATCCCAACTACTCAGTAGGCTGAGGCAGGAGAATTGCTTGAACCTGGGAGGTGGAGGTTGCAGTGAGCCGAGATTGTGCCACTGCACTCCAGCCTGGGCCATAAGAGTGAAGCTCCATCTCAAAATAATAATAATAATAGTAAATAAAAAGATTGGGAATCTTGAGAGACTAAAAGAAAAGGGCAAATAAGTAAAGAAAAAAGAAAAGATTGGGAATCTGAGAGTCATTCTTAAGTGTTTTTCTTCTCCCATGTATGCAAGTAATGAATCCTCTTGAGGCTTACTTTAAAATATCTTACTCTCTATTCCACCCTAGCCTTCAGTCCGTGCCTCCTGCTATCCCCTACCTTTGACCTCTCTCCAGGCCACCTGGTAGATAGCTTACATTGATAACTTACAGTTGCCATACACTGTACTGTGTTCTACATGTGTTATTTTATTCCCTTAAAAGACCCCATAAGCTGGATGCCTTTATTACCCCCATTTTATAGATGAAGAAACTGAGGCTCAGTGCAGTTAAATAATATTTGTAAGATCTCACAGCAAGCAAGGAGCAGAACTGGGATTTTATATATTTATTTATTTTTGAGACAGAGTCTTGCTCTGTCACCCAGGCTGGAATGCAGTGGTGCGATCTCACCTCACTGCAGCCTCCGCCTCCCCGGTTCAAGCAATTCTCCTGCCTCAGCCCCCAGGTAGCTGGGATTACAGGTGCCCGCCACCACGCCCGGCTAATTTTTGTATTTTTAGTAGAGACGGGGTTTTGCCATGTTGGCCTCGAACTCCCAACCTCAGGTGATCTGCCCACCTCAGCCTCCCAAAGTGCTGGGATTAAAGGGGTGAGCCACTGCGCCTGGCCAGAACTGGGATTTTAGGAGAACCAAGTGGTCTGGTGCCAAAATCCAAACTCCCAACTACTATACCATATTGCGTTTCTCTGAAGCACCAATATGACCATGTCACGCCTGTGCTCAGGTCTCTTCAATGGCTCCCTTCTGACTGTGTTGGGCATTAATTCCTAGTTGGGCATTAAAGGCTCTTTGGTGGTTTGCCTCTCCCTCTCCTGCAGGTAAGTTAATGAACTTTGTTGTGCCTCAGATTCCTCATCTATCACTTGAGTTGTGATAATGCCCTCTTATGAGGCTGTCATGAGGATGAAAGGAGGTCACTCAGCACAAAGTGACACAATTGGTATTAGTGATCATTTAGTCACCTTTGTACTGTTTCTCACAACTTACTTAGAGGACTCCTGTGGCCAGAATGTTGCTGCAAATAAACAATGCTTGTTGCTACACTGAATGCGAATGTAACTTTTCCCTTCTAGAAATGTTCCCCACTCCCATATGCCAACATCTCCAAATCCTTCCAAACCCAACCATCTTCCAATCACTCTACTTCAGTACCCCCATCCCCTGCCCCGGCCACCCCCTTCTACTAATTGAAACTCCCGGGACACTTACTCTTTTCTTTTTGAGGCAGAGTCTTGCTCTTTCACCTAAGCTGGAGTGCAGTGGCACGATCTCAGCTCACTGCAACCTCCACCTCCCAGGTTCAAGTGATTCTCCTGCCTCAGCCTCCCGAGTAGCTGGGACTAGAGCCTCGCACCACCATGCCCAGCTAATTTTTGTATTTTTAGTAGAGACGAGGTTTCATCATTTTGGCCAGGCTGGTCTCTAGCTCCTGACCTCAAGCGGTCTGTCCACGTCAGTCTCCCAAAGTGCTGAGATTACAGGCGTGAGCCACCACGCCTGGCCTCGGGGACATTTATTCTCATCATCCTTTTTTTCCACACCACTGTTTATTTGCTCATGTGTTAAACATTTATCCAGTGCTTACTCTGATAATAACACCTGCACAGACAGTCCCCAAGTTAATGGTGATTGACTTAATGATATTTTCAGTTGACGATGGGTTTACAGGGATGTAACCCCATCTTACACTTGCTTGGTTATTTTTTTTTTCTTTTTTTTTTTTTTCCTTTCTGTGGAGAACGGGGTCTTGCTGTATTGCCCAGGCAGGTCTCGAACTCCTGGGCTCAAGCTATCCTCCCACCTCCTCCTCCCTAAGAGCTAGGATTACAGGCATGAGCCTGTATCATCAGAAGCCCCCTCATCCTTTTTCTTCCCCCTTTATGGCTATCTTCCACAGGAAGGACAGAAGCCCTTTTCTTCTCAGTGAATACGATTGGGAATACTTGGCCGGCCCCAGTGGCTCATACCTGTAATCCCAGCACTTTGGGAGGCCAAGATGGGCAGATGCCCTGAGGTCTGGTGGATGTAACCCTACCTTAAGTCAAGGAGCATCTGTATTTGACTTGATACTTTACGAAGAGCTCCATACCACAGCTCTGTGTCTGTAAATCCTCACAAAAGCCTTGGAAGGGATCCCCATTTTTAGGCTGCCCTAGTTTTACCAGCTGGTGGTACACCCTGGTGTCAGCACCGGGGTTCCTGGGGATCCAGAGGTGATGCTGACAGGACGCCCATCTTCAGGACATGTATTGCTGGGTCTGTCCCACAGACCACGGCCGACAGATGAAATGAGTACTCAGACAGAGGTATGCGGTGTAAGAGCAGCTAGGTGACTGCCTGGCTCTTATGTCCAGAGAGCAGCCCAAGAGCTGGAGCTGCTTTGCTTTTATTCAGTGCAGGCACAATGACGAAAACCTGGAGCCAACACAACCTGCAGGTAATTAACATTTATCGTTCCCCTTTCAGGGAACACGATGCACACGGATGATCAATGGTCAGTTCCTGGTCAACGTAAGTAAACAAGCCTGTCTAAGATAAATTCCCCCACACTGCCTTGTACTACTCCTTGCCCTCTGCCTCAAGGTTATAGAACAGCTGCCTTCTGCTATTCTTCCCCGAGGCTCTGCAGAGCCTTCTGACCTTTCAGAAGGTTTGCGTCCTTTCTCTGTAGTTTTTCCACCACTCTGACCAATCCCCCACAATGTATCGCTTTGTATGCACAGCCAGGCCTGTCCATGCAGGGTGACAATCCAAGGTAGACAGTGGCAAAATCTGGTGGAGGCATCAGAGACAGTGCCATCAGTTCGCTGGAACAAGCGTATCAAGGAGCCTGGCAGATCTACACTTTACCAGACAGTGCCCATGGCCAACAGGGCAGGCCCTTGCTGGAGGGAGACACTCAGAAATCAAAACTCCTTGCTCTGCTGTCACGGACCTCTCCAGGAGATCCTCAATGTCATCAGAAGCTGAAAAAGCAGTGCTGAGAAACGTGGCCTGCCATCTTTCCAGCTAAGGGAGGTGGCCCATTCGACCCTGGGTCGTCCTCTGCAAACGTGCTGCTGCAGGTCGCATGGCACCATCTCCTGATTGCAGTTTGCTTTCCTGAGGGAATGAACTGACTGAAATTGGATGGTAATAAGTTGCTAGGTTATTTTCCACTTTTTAGTTTATGAGGCTTATTGATTTTGCTTTAACATTAACCACTGCCTTCCTTTTAAGAAGCTGGTGACGGCCGAGCGCGGTGGCTCAAGCCTGTAATCTCAGCACTTTGGGAGGCCGAGACGGTTGGATCACGAGGTCAGGAGATCGAGACCATCCTGGCTAACACGGTGAAACCCCGTCTCTACTAAAAAATACAAAAAACTAGCCTGGCGAGGTGGCGGGCACCTGTAGTCCCAGCTACCCGGGAGGCTGAGGCAGGAGAATGGCGTAAACCCGGGAGGCAGAGCTTGCAGTGAGCTGAGATCCGGCCACTGCACTCCAGCCTGGGCCACAGAGCGAGACTCTGTCTCAAAAAGAAAAAAAAAAGAAAAAAAAAAAAAAAAAGAAGCTGGTGAGGCAGAGCATGGCAGCAGGTTGCAAGTGGGGAAGTGGCACCACCTCATTTCAGTGAGGATTTGGGAGGGTAAAAAGCACCCTCATCTTCTCAGCTGCGTGTGAACAAACCACCTGTCAAGGTGGGTCCTTCATCTACAGGAGGATGATGTCAGCCCTTCAGGGAGGTCTCAGTTTGCTTCCTCCACTTCCCAACCCCTTCATTATCATTCCTTCCACAACAGAGTACGTTTCTTGAGCAAAGCCGCAATATCTAGCAATTTTAGATAGACATTTACCTTCTGACCTAGAAATCTCACTTCTACGAATCCATCCTAAAGACATACTCTCAGCTGGATGTGGTCGCTCATGCCTGTGATCCTAACACTTTGGGAGGCTAAAGCAGGAGAATCACTTGGGCTCAGGAGCTCAAGACCAGCCTGAGCAACATAGCAAGACCCTATCTCTACAAAAAAAAAAAAAAAAGATAAAAAAAACAGTCAAAAATTCAAAAATTAATCAATATACATAAGGCTATGTATTACAGAAACATTGGTAATAGCAAACGACTGGAAATAACTCAATGCCCATCAATAGGGAACAGAGTAAATAAGCTAGGATGCCTACGCATAATGGAGTGCCATGCAGCTTTGAAAGGAAATGAGGCCTATTTCTATGTTCTATATTGTAATCGCCAGCACATAACCTAATGAGTAAAAAGTCAGGTGAAGAAAATTCTGAGAGTATGCTATCATTGGGGAGGGGAATATGAATATACTGGTATATCACGTAGGAGGAGAGAGGGAGTAGAGTGAGGACTGGGATGGAAGCTAGGCTTTTCTAAATATAACTTGTTTTATAGATTTATGTTGGAAGTTTGTGGATATAGTACTTTAGAAAAGTATAAAACAAAATTAGACTTGACAAAATGGAAAAGTCAATCTGTTAAGTTGGTGGTGTAACTACACAGTGAGAAACTATTGCAAATGACCTTAACACTCAGGAATTCCACTGTATGTTCCTACTGGGAGATCCCCTAATGACCAAACTCAAACCCAGTCCAACCGAATCAGAAAACCTTCTAAAATATGTGAAACTGTTTTGGGTAATGAAGTGAGAAGTGTGGTAGTGTTGGTGATACGGTTTGGCTATGTCCCCACCCTGACATCATCTTGAATCGGAACTCCCACAATTCCCACATGTCGTGAGAGGAACCCCGTGGGAGGTGATTGAACTGTGGGTGTGGGTCTTTCCTGCGCTCTTCCCATGATAGTAAATGACAAGATCTGGTGATTTTAAAATAGGTTTCCCTGCACAAGCGCTCTCTCTTGCCTGCCACCATCTACATAAGATGTGACTTATTCCTCCTTGCCTTCCACTGTGATTGGGAGGACTCCCCAGCCATGTGGAACTATAAGTCCATTAAACCTCTTTTTCTTCCCAATCTCAGGTATGTCTTTATCAGCAGCGTGAAAATGGACTAATACATTAAATTGGTACCAATAGAATGGGGTGCTGCTGAAAAGATACCCAAAAATGTGGAAGCAACTTTGGAACTGAGTTATCAGATAGAGGCTGGAACAGTTTGGAGGGCTCAGAAGAAGACAGGAAAATGTGGGAAAGTTTGGAACTTCCTAGAGACTTGTTGAATGGCTTTGACAAAAATGCTGATAGTGATATGAACAATAAGGTCCGGGCTGAGGTGGTCTCAGATGGAGATGAGGAACTTGTTGGGAACTGGAGCAAAGGTGACCCTTGTTATGTTTTAGCAAAGAGACTGGTGGCATTTTGCTCCTGCCCTAGAGATTTGCGGAATTTTGAACTTGAGAGAGATGATTTAGGGTATCTGGTGGAAGAAATGTCTAAGCAACAAAGCATTCAAGAGGTGACTTAGGTGCTATTAAATGCATTCAGTTTTATAAGGGAAGCAGAGCATAAAAGTTCAGAAACTTTGCAGCCTGACAATGTAATAGAAAAGAAAATTCTATTTTCTGAGGAGAAATTCAAGCTGGCTGCAGAAATTTGCTTAAGTTATGAGGACCCAAATATTAATCTCCAAGACAATGGGGAAAATGTCTCCAGGGCATGTCAGAGGTCTTCATGGCAGCCCCTCCCATCACAAGCCCAGAGGCCTAGGAGGAAAAAATGGTTTCATGGGCCAGGCCCAGGGTCTCCCTGCTGTGTGCAGTCTAGGGACTTGGTGCTCTGCATCCCAGCTACTCCAGCCATGACTGAAAGGGCCCATGAAACCCTTTTTCATGCCTCAGGCCATGGCTGCAGAGGGTGCCAGCCTCAAGCCTTGGAAGCTTCCATGTGATATTCAACCTGTGGGTTCACAGGAGTCAAGAATTGAGGTTTGGGAACCTCTGCCTAGATTTCAGGGGATGTATGGAAACACCTGGATATCCAGGCTGAAGTTTGCTTCAGGGACAGGGCCCTCATGGAGAACCTGTGCTAGGGCAGTGTGGAAGGGAAATGTGGAGTTGGAGCCCACACAGAGTCCCAACTGGGGCACCACCTAGTGGAACTGTGAGAAGAGGGCCACTGTCCTCCAGACCCCAGAATGGTAGATCCACTGACAGCTTGCACCATGTACCTGGAAGAGCAGCAGACACTCAACACCAGCCCATGAAAGCAGCCAGGAGGGAGGTTGTACCCTGCAAAGCCACAGGGGCGGAGCTGCCCAAGACCATGGGAACCCACTTCTTGCATCAGCGTGACCTGGATGCGAGACATAGAGTCAAAGGAGATCGTTTTGGAGTTTTAAGACTTAACTGCCCTGCTGGATTTCAGACTTGTATGGGGACTGTAGCACCTTTGTTTTGGCCAATTTCTCCCATTTGGAATGGCTGTATTTACCCAATGCCTGTACCCCCATTGTGTCTAGGAAGTAACTAACTTGCTTTTACAGGCTCCTAGGTGAAAGGAATGTGACTTCTCTCAAATGAGATTTTGGACCATGGACATTTGAGTTAATGCTGAAATGAGTTAAGACTTTGGGAGACTGTTTTTGGGAAGGCATGATTGGTTCTGAAAAGTGAGAACATGAGATTTAGGAGTAGGAGGGACCGGGGTGGGATGATATGGTTTGGCTGTGTCCCCATCGAAGTCTCATTTTGAATTGTAACTCCCACAATTCCCGTGTGTCATTGGATGAACCCAGTGGGAGGTGATTGAGTTATGGGGGCGGGTCTTTCCTGTGTGGTTCTCATGATGGTGCATGAGTTGCACAAGATCTAACAGTTTTAAAAGTGGGAGTTTCCCTGTACAAGCTGTCTCTCTTGCCTGCTGCCATTCATGTAAGATGTGACTTACTCCTCCTTGCTTTCCACATCATTGTGAGGCCTCCCCAGCCATATGGGACTGTAAGTTCATTAAACCTCTTTTTCTTCCCAGTCTCAGGTATGTCTTTATCAGCAGTATGAGAACAGACTAATACAGTTAGTAAGACTGTTTACATGTATTATAGGATAAAGCAATGAGTAATTATGTTGTTTTGAAAAGTGGGATGTTTTATATCCCAGGTATGGGTATAAGATCAATAAAGTTAAGTAGAAACATTTTAGTCTTACCTAAATTTGAAATAGAACTATTAGTAAGAACCCATAAAGTATTTTCTTGTAAAAAATTATTTGTAGAAACCATCATCATTTCAAAAGCAAGCATTTCTTGCACACAGTATATGATCTCTAAATGCCATTTACTAAAAGAAAGCAGGGCTCCTTAGAAAAATGGCTGATTCCAGGCCGGGCGCGGTGGCTCAAGCCTGTAATCCCAGCACTTTGGGAGGCCGAGACGGGCGGATCACGAGGTCAGGAGATCGAGACCATCCTGGCTAACACCGTGAAACCCCATCTCTACTAAAAAATACAAAAAACTAGCCGGGCGAGGTGGCGGGCACCTGTAGTCCCAGCTACTCGGGAGGCTGAGGCAGGAGAATGGTGTGAACCCGGGAGGCGGAGCTTGCAGTGAGCTGAGATCCGGCCACTGCACTCACTCCAGACCGGGCGACAGAGCGAGACTCCATCTCAAAAAAAAAAAAAAAAAAAGAAAGAAAGAAAGAAAAATGGCTGATTCCAGATCTGGGCTCCTGGGAAAGAAATGTACAAGATGAGCCTAGAACATCACATTATATACCAGATAGTTAAGCATTTATCAAGGACAATAGGGTGATTTCAAAAGACAAATACCAGATATTATGTGCTTCTGATGAAAAGCATTAGTCATGAAGTAGTCTTGCCAAAATCCCTAACCTAAATCTGATCAGCTACTCTAAATCCAACTTCTAGTTTACAGGAAATGTCAAGGACAGAGAACATGTTAAATCATACTGTTGGTTGCAATCACCAAAATTATTGCCGTGGCTCACACTTATAATCCCAGCACTTTGGGAGGCTAAGGAGGGCAGATTGCTTGAGCCCAGGAGTCTGAAATCAGCCTGCAAAATATAGTGAGACCCCCATCTCTACAAAAAATTGAAAAATTAACCAGGCATGGTGACATGCACCTATGGTCCCAGCTACTCTGCAGACTGAGGCGGGAGGATCGCTTGACCCCAGGAGTTTGAGGGTCCCTTGAGCCATGATTGTGCCACTGCACTCCAGCCTGTGCAACAGAACGATACCTTGTTTCAAAAAAAAAAATTATCACAAAGACTTAGGTGCCTATAGTCCCAGCTACTCAGGAAGATGAGGCAGGAGGATGAGGCTGGAGGATGGCTTGAGCCCAGGAGTTCCAGTTCAGACTGGGCAACATAGTAACCCCATCCCTTAAAACAAAACAAAACAAAACAAAACAGACTCAGTCAACTTGAAGAGGCCCCCACTAACCAAAGAATAGCATATTTGAGCATCAGTAAGAATTATAACTGTGATGAATTGAAACTCATCAAATATGTTTAAAACCATGAATTCATGGTTTTTTAAAAAATTAAATCTATTGGTCACTTTTGGTGGGTGCTGGGGATCCATTTGTTATTTTGAAAATTGGCAAATGAAGAGAGAGAAACATTTATATTACCTTTCCAGTGATAAGTATATCTTAGGTTAACTGCATAGGTGATCAGGGAAAGCTTCTTTTTGGGGGGTGTATTATAGCTATTAAACAAAGAAAGACTAGACGGATTAAAATATCACCATTTTTCCATCTTTAGTAAATTAACAGACCTGGACTTTGATCATCAATGACGGTCAAATGACAAATACATTAGTGCCTCCCGATGAAAAACAATCATGAAGTAGTTCTTGTCAAAAATCACTAACCTAAGACTGATCACTACTCTAAATCCAACTACTGGTTTACAGGAAATGCCAAGGACAGGGAACATGTTAAATGATACTGCTGATGCAATCACCAAAATTCAGATGGTGAGAAATTCCATGAGGTAAATGACCCAGCCTCTTCAACAAATACATTACAAGGAGGGGGGACTTACCAAGTAAAAGGAATCCAAGAGGCATACTGAAGTCTTTATGGATGAAAACGATACCATGATATGATCCGCTTCAGAATAATCCAGGGAGATATTAGTGATGAAATAAGATTAGCTATGAATTCTTTTTTTTTTTTTTTGAGATGGAGTCTCACTCTGTCACCCAGGCTGGGGTGCAGCGGCATGATCTCAGCTCACTGCAACCTCTGCCTCTCGGGTTCAAGGAATTCTCCTGCCTCAGCCTCCCAAGTGGCTGGGACTACAGGCACATGCCATCACACACGGCTAATTTTTTGTTTTTAATAGAGATGGGGTTTCACCATGTTGGCCAAGCTGGTCTCGAACTCCTGACCTCAGGTGATCTGCCCACCTCGGCCTCCCAAAGTGCAGGGATTACAGGTGTGAGCCACCACGCCTGGCCAAATTCTTAATTATTGAACCTAGGTGATAGAATCATGGAAGTTTATGATACCATTTGTCTCTTTTTATGTTAGAAATTTTCCATAGTGAAATAAAACAAAAAATAAAGAAATAAAAAGGAAACTAAAGACTGGAGCCACAGAAAAGCTAAACAAACAAAATAAAGACTTTCTCTTTTTTTTTTTTTGGACACAGGGTCTTACTCTGTCACCCAGGCTGGAGTGAAGTGGTGCAATCTTGGCTCACTGCAACCTCCACCTCCTGGGTTCAAGTGATTCTCCTGTCTCAGCCTCCTGAGTAGCTGGAATTACAGGTGCTCGCCACCATGCCTGGCTAATTTTTGTATTTTTAGTAGAGACGGGATTTCACCAGGTTGGCCAGGCTGGTCTCAAACTCCTGACCTCAGGTGATCTGCCAGCCATGTCCTCCCAAAATGCTGGGATTACAGGCATGAACGACCGTGCCTGGCCTTGAGAATACAATTATTTTAAGTAATTAAATATTAGTGTGATTTTTTTTGTTCTTCCTTCACCTGCTGCCCAAGCTATAAACTTCCCTACAGGGCAAGAGTCTTCAAGATCTTTCTTTCTACCCAGGTGCCCAGAGCAGTGTCTGGCACATTGTAGGCCCTCAAAAAAATGTTTACTGCCTCGGAAACCTGACCACAAAAGGCCAACTCTATGTGGGGTGGGGAAGGGAATGAGGAGGGTTAACCTTTCTCCTCCACCTTCAGCTCTGTGTCAGATAATATAGCAGTGGAGACTGAATCCCGTAGATTTATAGTGTGTTTTCTGATGTATACAGACAGAGCTTTTTTGTTATAATTAATTATCCCATTTATACCTTTCAAAAATCCACAAAAATTCCTCATTAAAATTTGTTTCATACCTTCTCATTCTTTCTCTCAATAATGTAGAAGTGTTAGAATTTGGTCTCAATTCTCCATGGCCTTCAGGCAGCACTTGTCTGCTGGACACAGAGGGACAGGAATTCTCAACCTGGACACTGCAAGTTTCAACCACCCATGAATCCCTGATATTGCAAAATGGTATATATACATGTGTACCTATATACATTGTTTGTTTTTTGTTTGTTTTTTTTTTGAGACAGAGTCTTGCTCTGTCACCCAGGCTGGAGTTCAGTGGTACGATCTCAGCTCACTGCAACCTCCACCTCCCAGGTTCCAGCAGTTCTCCTGCCTCAGCCTCCCAAGTAGTTGGGATTACAGGTGTGTGCCACTACGCCCAGCTAATTTTTTATATTTTTGGTAGAGATGGGGTTTCACCATGTTGGCAAGCTGGTCTCAAACTCCTGACCTCAAGTGATCTGCCTGCCTTGGCCTCCCAGAATGTTGGGATTACAGGCCTGAGACACCACGCCTGGCCCATATATGCATTTTTGGATAGGGTGATGGTCTGTGATTTTTAAATCAGATGCTATCATGGGTTCCTGACCTAACAAAGGAGAAAGACTACATTCAGTAGAAGAGGTGCAAAATAATAAGAAACACTAAGCGTTCATCAAGAACCATTTTTTTTTTTTTTTTGAGATGGAATTTTGCTCTTGCTGCCCAGGCTGGAGTGCAATGGCGCAATCTCAGCTCACCATCACCTCCGCCTCCCGGGTTCAAACGATTCTTCTGCCTCAGCCTCCTGAGTAGCTGAGATTACAGGCATGCACCACCACACCTGGCTAACTTTTGTATTCTTAGTAGAGACGGGGTTTCTCCATGTTGGTCAAAGTCCTGACCTCAGGTGATCCGCCTGCGTCGGCCTCCCAAAGTGCTGGGATTACGGGCGTGAGCCACTGTGCCCGGCCTAGTGTACCCATTCTTTAAGGCCCCACTCCCGTGCCTTCTCCCTACCACTGTCCCTGCCTCCCCCTCAACCAGTTGTCTTTCTTTCTTGTAAACTCCAACATTTCACATTTATCTCTTGTTATATGTGGCTGGTAACCGTTGATCACCTTCTTTATGTTTGCTCACGTTTTACCTTCAGCTAGTCTGTGTGCTTCTCAAGGCTAGGATCATATTGCACATCATTGTATCTTCTTTGCCCCTGAAGCATGGCCTGCCTCGAGGGGATATTTGGTCATTTCTTTTTCATGGATTGGTTTTATAACCACCATAATGTTTGAATTCCTTAATGTGGCCTACATGGATTGGTCTCTGCCACCCTCTTTGGCCTCATTTGTGTCTCCTCCCCCTTTACATTTTATACCTAGCCATCCTCAATACCTGCCAGTTCCTTAGAAATGCCATGGGCCAGGCGCAGTGGTTCATGCCTGTAATTCCAGCACTTTAGGAGGCCGAAGTGGGCGCATCACCTGACATCAGTAGTTCCAGACCAGCCTGACCAACATGGTGAAACCCCATCTCTACTAAAATACAAAAATTAGCCAAGCGTGGTGGTGCATGCCCGTAATCCCAGCTACTCGGGAGGCTGAGGCAAGAGAATCGCTTGAACCCAGGAGGTGGGGGTTGCAGTGAGCCGAGCCTGCGCCACTGCACTCTAGCCTGGGTACAGGGTGAGACTGTCGAAAAAAAAAAAAGAAAGAAAGAAAGAAGGAAGGAAGGAAGGAAGGAAGGAAGGAAGGAAGGAAGGAAGGAAAGAAAGAAAAGAAAGAAAGAAAGAAATTCCAGCCATGACACCTCACACAGCTTCCTCTGCCGGAACACTCGTCTCCTCTTCTGTCTGCTTGACTCCTCTCAACCTTTGCATCTCAATCTGGGAATTACTTCCTAATGAGAAGTCTTCCCCTGGACTTCATTAGAAAGTACAAATCAGTAAGGTTGGGCCAGCAAAATGCATGTGAGAGAGCATTTAGCAAGAGGAAAAACGCGTCATGTGTGAGAACATTTAGCAAGAGGAAAAACGCGTCGTGTGTGAGAGCATTTAGCAAGAGGAAATGAGAAACATTCACATCCACTTAGTCATGAGCTTGCTCCAGCTTCTTCTTTTCCTGTTCCCTAGTTCCCTCTGGATGTGAGCCATCTGAAATTACTCACGGGACATCTGAATGCACTTTGCTTTTTCATACTTCCGTGCCTTTGTACACACTTTTCTTCCTTTTTTCTTTTTTTTGGAGGCAAGGTCTTACTTTGTCACTCAGGCTGTAGTGCATGGGTACCATTTCGGCTCATTGCAACCCCTGCCTCTTGGGTTCAAGCAATTCTCTTGCCTCAGCCTCCCAAGTAGCTGGGACTACAGGTGTGTGCCACCACGCCTGACTAATTTTTGTATTTTTAGTAGAGATGGGGTTTCACCATGTTGGCCAGGCTGGTCTCGAACCCTGACCTCCAGTGATCCACCCACCTCGGCCACCCACTTCTGGGATTATAGATGTAAGCCACTGTGCCCAGCCTGTACACACTACACATTTTTCATTTTTTCATTCTTCCTAGTATTCCATTTAATCCATGACCTTCCTTCCTTCCTCCTCTCTTCTCCTCTCCTTTCCTTTCCCTTTCTTTCTTTCTGTCTTTTCTTTCCTTCTTTCTTTCTTTTTCTTTCTTTTGTTCTTTCTTTCTTTTGTTCTTTCTCTTTCTTTCTTTTTTTCCTTCCTTCCTACCTTCCTTCCTTCTTTTCTTTCCGTCCCTCTCTCCCCCGCAACCTTCCTTCCTTCCCTCTGTCTCTGCACCCCCACCCCACCCTTCTCTTTCTTTCAACAGAGTCTCACTCTATTGCCCAGGCTGGAGTGCAATGGTGTGATCACAGCTCACTGCAACCTCTGCTTCCCAGGTTCAAGTGATCTTCGTGCCTCCGCCACCTGAGTAGTTGGGATTATAAGTATCTGCAACCATGTCTGGCTAATTTTTGTATTTTTAGTAGATATGGGGTTTCACCATGTTGGCCAGGCTAGTCTTCAACTCGTGGCCTCAAGTAATCCACCCACCTCGGCCTCCCACAATGCTGATATTAAAGGCATGAGCCACTGCACAGCCTAATTCATGCCTGTTCTTCACCTAATTTACTCCTAATCATTTTTCAATGCCCAGCCAAGGGGTCGGTATAATAGTGCAATTTTTGTTTGTTTGTTTGTTTTTTGAGACAGAGTCTTGTTCTGTCACCCAGGCTGGAGTACAATGGTAAGATTTTGGCTCACTGCAACCTCTGCCTCCCTGGCTCAAGCAATTCTCCTGCCTCAGCCTCCCAAGCAGCTGGAATTACAAGTGCACACCACCACACACAGCTAACTTTTTGTATTTTTAGTAGAGACAGGATTTCACCATGTTGACCAGGCTGATTTCGAACTCCTGACCTCAAGCGATCTGCCCACCTTGGCCTCCCAAAGTGCTGGGATTACAGGCATGAGCTACTGTGCTCGGCCAAATGGGGAAAATTGTAATAATTCTACCTCCGAGGGTTGTTGTGGGAATGAAGTGAATTAATGTCTATACAGTTCTTTGACTTCTTCCTGGCATATAGTAAATGCTAAATAATTTTTAGCTATTATCAGCAACATCATCTTCTCTTTCATCATTATCATCAGTATGTATAATATACAAGTCTCTTGCCATTTTTCATGCTATATATTGATTGCTTTTCATTGTCTGTCTCTCCACCATCATATATGCTCCTTTTTGACTGAATGATCCTCAAATAACGAGGTCATTCTACAGGCCCTAACAAAGCATCAATAGTCAAAGTTTGGAGCTACAGAAATCCTATGGAGAGTTGTGAAAAGAAAAACGTCAACTGGATGAAAAGGCTGTGGGAAAAGGAACATGTAAATAAGGTCAGAAAGAATGCCTTAGAAATAACCACAGGACTCATTCACCACTGATCACAGTGCAAGTTGACACAAGCTTATTTTGTCAGCCAATTTGGCGCTTCCCAGGAAGTATTTATTTATTTGTTGGAGACAGTCTTGCTTTGTCACCCAGGCTGGAGTGCAGTGGCACAATCTTGGCTCACTGTAACCTCTGCCTCCCGGGTTCAAGCAATTCTCCTGTCTCAGCCTCCCGTGTAGCTGGGATTACAGGCACACACCACCATGCCTGGCTAATTTTTGTATTTTTTTTGTAGAGATGAAGTTTCACCATCTTGGCCAGGCTGGTCTCGAACATCTGACCTCAGGCGATCTGCCCGCCTCAGCCTCCCAGAGTGCTGGGATTACAGGCGTGAGCCACCACACCTGACCAAAAATTTTAATTACATATATCCTTAAACAAAGAAATATCACTTTTAGAAGTCTATTCAATGAAAACAATTTCTCAAGTATACAAAGATACATGAAAAGGTTAACCATCATAACACTACTTGTAAGAATAAAAAATTTTGAGAGACTGAGGCGGGTGGATCACCTGAGGTCAGGAGTTCGAGATCAGCATGGTCAACATGGTGAACTGCATTGGTGAACAACATTGGCTCACTGCAAGCTCCGCCTCCTGGGTTCATGCCATTCTCCTATCTCAGCCTCCCAAGTAGCTGGGACTACAGGCACCTGCCACCACGCCCGGCTAATTTTTTTTCTTTTTTTCTTTTTCTTTTTCTTTTGTGTGTGTGTTTTTAGTAGAGACAGGGTTCCATCGTGTTAGCCAGGATGGTCTCGATCTCCTGACCTTGTGATCTGCCTCCTAAAGTGCTGGGATTACAGGTGTGAGCCACTGCTCCCAGCCTGTCTCATTCCAGTTTTATGAAATGTGCTATTGAAATGAGTGCTGTATAATTTTTAAACAACGTGCATACAATACTTCCATAGAAAGGGAAAAGTGATAAGGATATAAGGAAAAATTATCTGCTTAAGCAGAAAAAAAATAACTATACATAATAGCTGAAATACAACAGTAGAGAAATTTCCCAGGAAATATAGCAAAAAGATAAAGGGATATAAAATAGTAGACAAAAGGTTAGGAAGTTAAGGATCCTAGTTCAGGGGATCTTATATCTGAATATCAGTGTTTCCAGAAAGAAAGAAGAGAAAAGAAGGGGCAAAGCAATCGATGTCATAATTCAAGAATAGAATGAACTGTGAGATTTAAGAGCCAATAAGTAGCCTGCATCATTTTAGGGAGGAAGAGAAGATTTTATTGCCTCTAGAGATGAAAAAATTGGCTATATCCAAAGTTTAGGAACCAAAATGGATTTGTACTTCTCATCAGCAACACTAGAAGCCAAAATACAATGAAGCAATGCCTTTAACATTCTGAAAGATGGGCCGGGCGCAGTGGCTCAAGCCTGTAATCCCAGCACTTTGGGAGGCCAAGACGGGCAGATCATGAGGTCAGGAGATCGAGACCATCCTGGCTAACACGGTGAAACCCCATCTCTCCTTAAAAAAAAAATACAAAAAAACTAGCCAGGCGAGGTGGCGGGCATCTGTAGTCCCAGCTACTCCGGGAGGCTGAGGCAGGAGCATGGCGTAAACCCGGGAGGTGGAGCTTGCAGTGAGCGCAGATCGCACCACTGTACTCCAGCCTGGGCGACAGAGCGAGACTCCGTCTCAAAAAATAAAATAAAATAAAATTCTGAAAGATGTAACTTGCAATCTGGAATTCTATACCCAGCCACACTATCAATTGAGTGTGAGAGTAGAAAAAAACATGTTCAAGTATGTAAGGTTTGAAAAATTGTATCTATCATGCACCCCTTCTCTGTAAGCTACTGGAGAAGATACTCCACCCAAAGACAAAGTAAATCCAGGAGGAGACTCTAAAATAGGAGAGAAGCAAGGAGATTCCCTGGGAGGATCATAAAGGGAAATGCCATGATCATCGCTGTGTACAAGATGTGGAGAACAACTATTTCCATGTGGAAAAGTGTGACTCAGGAAACAGGTTGAGAACTGTCATCACCCAAAAATGCTCATTGATATAATACCTTGTTCAAACTTGAGGACAATTTTTCCATATTTGTCACACTTTCATCACTTATTACGGAAATTCCCACTCACCTCTCTATACTCTGCTGGTAGAATCCGCTGAGTGTATTCATTTCGTAAAACGTCCCCGTTTCTGAAGTGTTGTGCTTTGGCCTACTCTTGAGGGCTGAACATAGGCTAATGAGCTTCAAAGCAGAAAACACAAAGCATCCTTCCCCCTCTGACCCTCCTTCTGCAGGGTCTTCAGTGCCTGGCCCATACTGCAGACCTGCCAGATGCCCAGACACAGGTGAGCACTCATGGTTAAGAGACTTACCCACCTGAAACTAATGAAACGGAGGCCCTTTATTCATATGTGCCCTTCTCAGGGCCCTGTACCTAATGTAGTATTTGTAACTTTGAACTTATAATCTTACTAAGGGTCCTCCAAATTATATAATCTTCAGACCCTGCAAATCCTAGATCTGCTCCTGCGTATGATTTTTTTTCTTTTTTTTTTTTTTTTTTGGCTTTCTCCCCTCCAATTAGGAAGATAGATGTGTGTTTTGTTTGTTGGTTTGTTTTCTTGTTTTGTTTTGTTTTTGAGATGGAGTTTCGCTCTTGTTACTCAAGCTGGAGTGCGATGACATGATCTCTGCTCACCCCAACCTCTGCCTTCTGGGTTCAAGCCATTCTGCTGCCTCAGCCTCCCGAGTAGCTGGGATTACAGGCACACACCACCACAGCTGGCTAATTTTTTTGTATGTTTAGTAGAAACAGGGTTTCACCATGTTAGCCAGGCTGGTCTCAAACTCCTGACCTCAGGTGATTCGTCTGCCTCGGCCTCTCAAAGGCTTACAGGCGTGAGCCACAGTGCCCAGCCTTGTTTTTGTTTGGAAATGGGGTCTCACTCTGTTGCCCAGACTGGACCAGAGCTCCTGGGTTCAAGTGATCCTCCCATTTCAGCCTCCTGAGGAGCTAGGACTACAGGCACACGCCACCATGCCTTGCTCTTTGATCATGATTTTGTCCTCTGACCTCTCCAGAAGAGGCTTTTAAAGACTCAGGAACGTCGAAATCATGTTATAACCCAGCAACTCTGTTCGGCTTGTTTTCCCAGGAAGTCTCATGTAACACTGGCAATAGTGGGCTTTCCTTTCACAGCCAGATTTGTGCTAGCCACTCCGTCATTCAAATCCAAGCAGTAGGCCGGGCGCGGTGGCTCAAGCCTGTAATCCCAGCACTTTGGGAGGCCAAGACGGTTGGATCACGAGGTCAGGAGATCGAGACCATCCTGGCTAACATGGTGAAACCCCATCTCTACTAAAAAAATACAAAAAAACTAGCCGGGCGAGGTGGCGGGCGCCTGTAGTCCCAGCTACTCGGGAGGCTGAGGCAGGAGAATGGCGGGAACCCGGGAGGCGGAGCTTGCAGTGAGCCGAGATCCGGCCACTGCACTCCAGCCTGGGCGACAGAGCGAGACTCCGTCTCAAAAAAAAAAAAAATTCAAGCAGTAGATTGTTTAGGGATATGTCATTTAGGAGGCAAAACTATAAAGCAAACGGTAACGATTAACATTGAAGCTAGTACAGTGGTTACCTGGGGAGGAGGTGGTAGTCACGGAAAGCAGAGAGTGCAGGGAGGCACACAGCTGAGCTTCAAGGTACTAATTGGTGATAGGTGTTTCGTTATTATTATTATTATTATTTTTGAGATGGAGTCTCGCTCTGTCGGCCAGGCTGGAGTGCAGTGGCACGATCTGGGCTCACTGCAACCCCCGTCTCCTAGGCTCAAGCAATTCTCCTGCCTCAGCTTCCTGAGTAGCTGGGATTACAGGCGTGTGCCACCATGCCTGGCTGATTTTTGTGTTTTTAGTAGAGACAGAGTTTCACCACGTTGACCAGGCTGGTCTCAAACACCTGACCTCAGGTAATCTGCCCACCTTGGCCTCCCAAAGTCCTGGGATTACAGGCGTGAGCCACCATGCCCGGCCTATTTTTTTTTTCTTTATTTTGAAAGAGGGTCTTGTTCTGTCGCCAGGCTGGAGTGCAGTGGAGTGATCACAGCTCACTGCTGCCTCTTGAGCTCTTCCCACCTCAGCCTCCCGAGTAGCCGGGACTACAGGTGTGTGCCACTACACTCTGCTAGTTTTATTTTACGGTTTTTTTTTGTTTGTTAGTTTGGTGGTGGTGGTGGTGTCGTGTGTGTAGAGCTGGGGGTCTCATTAAGTTGCCCAGGCTGGTCTCAAACTCCTCGTTGTAAGCCGTCTTTCCACCTCAGCCTCCCAAAGTGCCGAAATTACAGGTGTGAGCTGCCACACCCGTCCTCATTATTTAATCTTTAGACTGTACACATACTGTTTTGTAAATATGATACATTTGTAATTTTAAAGCCTGGACAGGTGCCTGATGACTACTGTTTCCTCTCTTGGTTCAGGGCTGCAGCCAGAGAATACGTGCAGAGTCACTGTCAACAGCAAGTTAAGTATAAAAGGAAATAATGATTTTCTAACATTCGAATAAACCTGTGCTAGTTAGAGAGGATCCTGGTTACCGCAATAAAGTCCACTGATTGCACTGGGAAGGGGTAAAGTCCCGCTGCCTTTTTCAGGCCCTCCTGGTACAACAGCGTTTTTCTGGACCAGAGAGCATTCAGAGTCTGGCCCTCACTTCCGTGTGTCCAGAGACTTGATTTTCGCCACTCCACTGGGACTCCTCATGCTTGGAGGGAATGCCTGTGGATGATCAGTCACCGTGAGCTCCTTGAGGGCTGAGAGCATGCTTTATCCATCTCTACATTCCCAGCGCCTAGCAAAGAACCCACCTACAGCAACAGAGTCCAGGCACCTTTCTGGCAACTTGCATACTGGTGTGTTCCAGACAGAACGTGCATGCCTGCTCTGGAGGCACAGCTCCCTTCCTGGGGCCTGGTGGCCTGACCCCGAGGCTTAGCCCAGAGGTTAGGGAGCCTTCCACCAAGGATACACCACAGCTACCTTACTGCCAGCCTCCTCGTGCTGTCCTCTACCTGGGCTGGGACTGGCTGCCAGCCCTGGCACGGTGCCTTGCTCATAAAAAGGGCTCAGGAAATGGAAGAAGAAATACAGAAACCCAAGTCACAGACCGACTTTTTTTTCCCCAGACAGGCTACTTTGTGGTCTTTGCCTTATCTTCACATATAGGACCCCCTAGCCCAGCCTATAGACTTAGATATGAAGTTTCTTAGAAATGTTTTTCCGAGTCAGGTTCTGCTCTGCTTTTAGAAAGTGATGGAGAAAGGTAAGGCCACCAAGCCAAATACACTCATTAGTTGACCCAGCATTCGAGTGCGGCAGTCAGAATTTCAAACACTGGAGGAAGCAGTGAGGACAAAATCCAAAGCCACTGCCAGTCACGGGGAGTAATTTGACCGGTTAGGACCATGGTCTTTCTGTTCACAAATACACGCTGACTGCCTTCGGGACAAGCAGGTGGTTGCTTTGCCTGGGGAGCCACCAAAGCTGTGTAAGGCCTGGGCCACAGCCAGAAATCGTTTAGATTCCAAAAGCTCGGAGTCAAGGCTGCAAGAGCACTTGTTTAGTCCGTCAAGAAACAGATCAAGAAGATAAGTGGCTTAGAAAGACAGTGATGGGGTTGGGCATGGTGTAATCCCCGCACTTTGGGAGGCTGAGGCAGGCAGGTCACTTAAGGTCAGGATTCCGAGACCAGCCTGGCCAGTATGGTGAAACCTTGTCTCTACTAGAGATACGAAAATTGGTCGGGCACGGTAGTTCACGCCTATAATCCCAGGACTTTGGGAGGCCGAGCTGGGCGGATCACCTGAGGCTGGGAGTTCGAGACCAGCCTGACCAACACAGAGAAACCCTGTCTCTACTAAAAGTACAAAATTAGCCAGGCGTGCTGGTGCATACCTGTAATCCCAGCTACTCAGGAGCCTGAGCAGGAGAATCACTTGATCCTGGGAGATGAGGCTGCAGTGAGCCAATATTGCACCACTGCACTCCAGCCTGGGCAACAGAGTGAGACTCGGTCTCAGGAAAAAAAAAAAAAAGAGAGAGATACAAAAATTTGCCTGGTATGGTGGCACACACCTGTAGTCCCAGCTACTTGGGAGGCTGAGGCAGGAGAATCCTCGAACCCGGGAGGTGGAGGTTGCAGTGAGTCAAGATTGTGCCACTGCACTCCAGCCTGGGTGACAGAGTGAGACTCTGTCTCAAAAAAAAAAAGAATGAAAGACCATGATGGAAGCAAGCGTAGGATGGAGGACTCCCAACTGCCACACGTGTGTTATTTTATCTGTTACAGTCTCTGCATCTCTGGTCATTGCAGATCCCATGGTCAAGGGCCTTCCTCATGCATAGCAAGGTTTGAGTCTTCTAATTGTCATTCACATAAGGTTTATGTCTATGTAACTGCAAAACCAACCTTATTAGCTCAACTGGCCTGTTGAGTGGATAAATAGTGATTACTCTTTCCTGATTTTATCTTTGTAATGTGACAAGTTTGTGGGTTAGAAATTCTAATTTGCCATCTATTTTGCATTTATTTACATAATAAGCTCCCAAGCCCCTGAGGCTATACCATGCATTAATTAGTGGAGTCTGTAATAGCCAATTCCAATTCTGTGGAGTATTGGGACACCGACAATAAATAGAAATGCCTTATTCTTATTATTTTTAGCAATTAATATACCCTTAGAGGCATTAAAGCCTTTTCAGAACAAGGTGGGGTGTATATAAATGACTCTGTTATCCTTGTCCCGATTTAGGAAAAGAGATATTGTAGAAATTGAAGTCTGTTACCTTAAATGCCAAGGAGATTCGGCATTTCTGTCCTACCCCTGGCTTATTCTGAAATCGAGGTGAGATAGGGAGAAGGGTAGTGACTGAGACAGAAGGACAACCTGATTTCTAATCATTTATTCACTGGAACAGCATTGCTTGAGTGTAAGGCTATGTGTAAGGCTTTGTGTGAGGGGGTGATGGATCATTTAATAGGACCCAGGAGATCAGGCTTTGAAAAGCACCTGATATCTTGAATGTGGTGAAGAAAAGACGCCTGAGAAAGTGCCCGCTGACCCTGGAGTGGAAGGGCCCTCACCTAAAGGCCTCAACTCCTGACTTCTAGTCAAAGCTTCAACCCTCACTTGCTATGCGACTTTGGACAAGTCACTTCCTCTCTCTGATCCTCAGTATCTAGCTGTGAAATTAGAGGCAAGGAAGAACTCCCAGAAGGAACGCGGCGTATGTAGAAAGACCCAGAAATCCCTCTATATGTTTTAGTCTGTGGCTGTCCTCTCCATAAAGACAATTTCAAACCTTCTCCACTCTGCACAGCTCTCCAAATCTCCACCCGAGTCTCCTCTCTCTTAGCAAACTATCCAGTTTCCAACTTCATAAAGAAAATAGAAGTTTCAGGCCGGGTGTGGTAGTTCACGCCTGTAATCCCAGCACTTCAGGAGGTCAAGGCAAGTGGATCACCTGACATCAGGAGTTCAAGACCAGCCTGGCCAACATGGTGAAACCCCATCTCTCCTAAAAATAAAAAATTAGCCAGGTGTGATGGCGGGTGCCTGTAATCCCAGCTACTCAGAAGCCTAAGGCAAGAGAATTGCTTGAACCTGGGAGGCAGAGGTTGCAATGAGCCAAGATCGCACCAGTGCACTCCAGCTTGGGCAACAGAGCAAGACTCCGTCTCAAAAAAAGAAAAGAAAGTAGAAGTCTCTTGGTGTCTGGCTCATGCCTGCAATCCCAGCACTTTGGGAGGCCAAGATAGGAGGATCACTTGAGGCCAGGAGTTTGAGACCAGCCAGGTCAACATAGCAAGACCCTGTTCCTACAAAAGTAAAAAATGGAAATCTCCCGTGAGAACTGCCTCAACCTCCTATGCCGCATCTGCACCTCATGTTGATGGAGGGAGCACACTTTCTCATTGATGCTTAAAGTAAACACGTTCCAGCCATCCCCATCATGAACACAAAACAAACTAAAGACTTTGTTGCTCCCAAGTTCCCCTCCGGTTGCTCATGTGTCTTTTTGCTCCCTTTCCAAATGTCTTGAATGAGCTGTTCACACTCCTTGTCTTCATTCCTGACCTTTCAGTCGTTTCTCTGCCACCTCCAGCTGGCTCCCTCCACTGGCTCCTCCACTCCCACTCTGCCAGAGCTGGATTTGTGAAGGTGGCCAGGGACCTCTGCTATGTGAGGAGATCTGCTCACTCTGACTTCTCAGCAAAACACAGAGCACAGCCAGCCACTCCCTCCTTCCTGAAACATTCTCTTGGCTTTGAGATGCTGAACTCTCTGATTCCTCTCTGACCACTTTCCAGTTTCTTTTGCCTATTTCTCTAGCTTTCTATTAAATTTGGGGGATTGTAAGACCCAGAACTGGGCCTATTTCTCTTCTCGCTCTCCGCTTTATCCTTCAGCAGTGTCACTCATTTCCAGGTTTCAATCTGGGATCAAATCCCTTGCTTACCTGTTCCCAAGTATTTGTGATATTATTTGAGAGGGAGAAAGAGAAAGAGAGGTTTTCATCCAAGGTTCTTGGCTCATAACTCCCATAACCCTTGTTGCAGTCTTTTGCTATAACATTGGGGCATTTTAGGCCTCAGAAGCAGGCCTCAAAAAACAAAATCTCTTTTCTTTTCTTTTTTTTTTTTTTTTTTTTTTTGAGACAGGGTCTCACTCTGTTCCCCAGGCTGGAGTGCAGTGGCATAATCATGGCTCACTGCCCCCTTGACCTCCCAAGGCTCAGCGGTAGCCTCTTGAGTAGCTGGGACTACAGGTGTGTGTCACCATGCCTGGCTAACATTTTTTTGTCTTTTTTGTAGAGGGGTGGTTTTGCTGAGTTGCCCAGGCTGGTCTTGAACCCCTTGTCTCAAGTGGTCCTATCGTCTCAGCCTCCCAAAGTACTGGGATTGCAGATGTGAGCCACCATGCCTGGCCTCTCTCTCTGACTTTCTCCTGCCTTCCTTTCTCTCCCAAGGCAGAAATCTTTCCCCAGATTTCTTTCTTGGAGCTAGTCATAAAGAAATTCTCTGGCCTCTCTTGTCTGACTATAGGTCATAAGACCCCCATTTCAGAAGGGGTCCTGCCCATTACCTTGGAGGAAGGAGTGCTGCATAGAGGTCATGAGGAATCTGAACAGACAGGCCTTGCGGGGTTTCCCCACTCAGCTTATGAGTATCAAGTCATACCCTTTTTACCCAGTCACATTTCTACACAGTTGTCAGTCATGCCCATCCAATGAAGCCTCCCTTAAGGGCCAAGAAAACAGGGTTCAGAGAGCTTCTGGATAGCTGAACACATGGAGGCTCTTGGACGGTGGCCCTCAGAGACAGCATGGACTCTCCATGCCCCCACCCAACCTCACCCTAGGCTTTTTTTTTTTTTTTTTTGAGACAGAGTTTTACTCTCATTGCCTGGGCTGGAGTGCAATGGCGTGATCTCAGCTCACTGAAACCTCCGCCTCCCGGGTTTCAAGCAATTCTCCTGCCTCAGCCTCCCGAGTAGCTGGGATTATAGGCGTGTGCCACCACACCCAGCTAATTTTTGTATTTTCAGTAGAGATGGGGTTTCACCATGTTGGCCAGGCCAGTCTCGAACTCCCAACCTCAGGTAATCCACTCGCCTTGGCCTCTCAAAGTGCTGGGATTACAGGCATGAGCCACCGTGCCCAGCCTCATGCATCTTTTCATCTGTATCCTTTGTAATGTTCTAAATGATAAACAGGTAAATGTACATAAGGGTTTCCCTGAGTTCTGTGAGCCACTCTAGCGTATTAATCAAACCCAAAGAGAGGGTTGTGGGAACCCCAACTCAAAGCCAGTTGCTCAGAAATTCCAGAGGCCTGGACTTGTGACTACTGTCTGTGCAGTATTGGAGACTAACCCCCAATCTGAAATCTGATGAGATCTCCAAAAAGACAGTGTCAGAATTGAACTGGAGGACACCCAGCTGTTATTAGCTGCAGAATTGGTTGCCTGAACCCCCCCACCACATTTGGTCATGGCAGTCTTCTGTGTTGATTGTTGTGGTGTGAGAGCAAAGGAAACCATGATTTGTGTTTTTTTCCACTCAGAGCCAGGTGCTCTGGGTTTGGGATAGGAAGTACCTGGCCTCTTCCAGCCAGATGGGGAGTCTGCTGTCATTTGCATTTTTAAAAATCTCGTCTGGTTTATGCGTATGTGCTGATTTCACTGAATTTCAGCTAAAATGTATCTAATGCTCACTTTGTGCCAAGTGTTCTTCCAACAATTCTACAGAAATAAAATCACTTAGGACAGGTGCGGTGGCTCACACCTGTAATCCCAGCACTTTGGAAGGTCGAGGCAGGTGGATCACCTGAGGTCAGGAGTTCAAGACCAGCCTGGCCAACATGGTGAAACCCCGTCTCTACTAAAGATACAAAAAATTAGCCAGGTGTGGTGATGGGCACCTGTGATCCCAGCTACTCGGGAGGCTGAGGCAGGAGAATCGCTTGAACCCAGGAGGTGGAGGTTGCAGTGAGCCGAGACCGTGCCACTGCATTCCAGCCTGGGCGAATAAAATCACTTAACTCTCATGGAAACCCAAGGAGACAGACACTTTAAAAATACACTTTACTTTTTAGAGCAGTTTTAGGTTCACAGTAAAATTGAGTGGAGAGTACAGAGTTCCCATGTTCCACCTGCCCCCCACATAGGCACGACCTTAGCTGCTGTCAGCATCCTCCATCACAATGGTACATTTGCTCAATGAGCCTCCACTGACACATCATTATCACCCAAAGTTCATAGTTTACATTAACATTCACTCTTGGTGTTGTATCTTTTTTTTTTTTTTTTTTTTTGAGACAGAGTCTTGCTCTGTTGCCCAGGCTAGAGTGCAATGGTGCAATCTTGGCTCACTGCAACCTCCATCTCCCGGGTTCAAGCAATTCTCCTGCCTCAGCCTCCTGCGTAGTTGGGACTATAGGCACCCGCCACCATGCCCAGCTAATTTGTGTATTTTTAGTAGAGATGGGGTTTCACCATATTGGCCAGGCTGGTCTCGAACTCCTGACCTTGTGATCTGCCCACCTTGGCCTCCCAAAGTGCTGGGATTACAGGCATGAGCCACTGTGCCTGGCCTGGTGTTGTACATTCTATGAATTTTGACAAAAGTATAATGACACACATCCGCCATTATAGTATCATACAGAATAGTTTCACTGCCCAAAAAATCCACTGTGCTCCACCTCTTCATCCCTTCTTCCCCACTAAGCACTGGCAACCACTAATCTTTTTACTGTCTCCACGGTTTTGCCTTCTGCCGAATATCAAATGGTCGAATCGTAGAGTATGTAGCCTTTTCAGACTGGCTTCTCTCACTTAGTAATTGCATTTAAGATTTCTTTATGTCCTTTCATGACTTGATAGCTCATTTTATTTTAGTGCAATAATATTCCATTGTCTGGGTATACCACAGTTTATTTAGCCGTTCATCTACTAAAGGACATCTTGGTTGCTTTGAAGTTTTGTCATGTACGAATAAAACGTCCAGGTGTAGATTTTTGTATGCACATGTGTTTTTAACTCTTTTGGGTAAATACCAAGAAGCACAATTGCTGGATCATATGATATTTGGACTGAATGCTTGTGTCCCCCCAAAACTCATATGTTGAAGCCATAACCTCAGTATGGCTGTTTTTGGAGATGGGCATCTAGGGAAGTAGAAGAAAACTGTTTCCCTGCCTGCAGCACTTCTGACACCAAATGTGTGGGTTCTTTCCACTCCAACAGCCAATTCTCCAGGCGCCAACTGAATGTCAGATGACTCCATTCAGTTCTCACACTAACTACCCAGTCAGGATCACACCCACAGGTGAAAGGGCCAGTCCCACAAGAACACCCCTACTTCAGATGCTAGCCGCAAATAATGGGTTGGCAGGTGATAGAGTTTGGATATTTGTCCCCTCCAAATCTCATGTTGCAATTTGATCCCCGGCATTGAAAAGGGGGCCTAGTGGGAGGCGTTTGGGTGATTGGGGAGGATCCCTCATGAACGGCTTGGCACCATCCTTGAGGTCATGCGTGAGCTCTTGCCCTAGTTCCTGCAAGACCTGATTGTTAAAGAGTCTGGCGTATCTGCCCCCCAACCCCCTCATCCCACCCCGCCTTGCTTTCTCTCTTACCATCTGATCTGCACACACAGCCTCCCCATCATCTTCCACCGTGAGTGGAAACACCATGAGGCCCTCCCCAGGAGCTGAGCAGTTGCTAGCACCATGCTTCTTGTACAGCCTGCAGCACCAAGGGCCAAATAAGTCTCTTTTCTTATAAATCACCAGCCTCAGGTATTCCTTTATAGCAACACAAATGGACGAAGACACCAGGATCCCATACTTCTGCGTAGCATGGCTATGAAGTTGCACGTTCCCGCACGCTACCCCACAGGTTGGGTAGTTTGCTAGAATGACTTATAGAACTCAGGGAAACACTTGGCTTCACGTTTGCCAGTTAATTATAAAGGACGTTAAAAAGGATACGAACAGACTGGGAGTGGTGGTTTATGCCTATAATCCCAGCACTGTTGGAGGCTAAGGTGGGAGGATTGTTTGAGCCCAGGAGTTCAAGACCAGCCTGGGCAACATAGTGAGACCCTGTCTCACTCTATATAAGAAAAGGATACTGACAGTCTGTTTGGGCTGCTCTGCGTAAACGGGGTGGCTAATAAACAACAAAAATTGATTTCTTACGGTCCTGGAGGCTGGGAAGTTCAAGATAAGGGTACCAGCAGAGTCAGTGTCTAGTGAGGACCCAGTTCCTCATAGAGGCCCTCCTTTTACTGTCTCCTTACATGGTGACACAGGGACAAATGGACTCTCCACGGTCTTTTTTTCTTTTTTTTTTGAGACAGAATCTTGCTCAGGCTGGAGTGCAGTGGGCTGTGATCTCAGCTCACTACAACCTCCGCCTCCTGGGTTCAAGTGATTCTCCTGCCTCAGCCTCCAGAGTATCTGGGATTACAGGCGCATGCCACCACACCCAGCTAATTTTTGTATTTTTAGTGGAGATGGGGTTTTGCCATGTTGGCCATGCTGGTCTTAAACTCCTGACCTCAAGTGATCCACCCGCCTCGGCCTCTCAAAGTGCTGGGATTACAGGTGTGAGCCACGGTGCCCGGCCAGGCTCTCTTTTATAAAGACATCCCTTTCATGAGGACTCCACCTTCATGACCTCATCACCTCCCAAAGGCCCTACCTCCTAGTACCATCATCTTGGGTGTTAGAATTTCAACATACGAATTTTGGAGAAACGCAGTCAGGCCACAGTAGATTCAGAGGAACAGCCCAGTGAAGAGGTAATTAGAGCAAGGTACCGCGGGTCCTGAGTGCAGGAGCTTCTGTCCCCATGGGGCTGGAGTACGCCACCCTCCCAGCACATGGACTCATTCAACTACTCTGAAGCTCTCGGAACCCTGTAGTTTAGAGATTTTTTTGTGGAGACTTCATCACCTATGCACGATTAATTATGAACTCAGTCTCCAGCCCCTCCCCACTCCTCAGAGGATGGGGGATGGGACTGAAAGTCTCAAGCTTCCAATCATGGCCTGGTCTTTCTGGTGATGAGCCCTCATCCTGAGGCTGTCCCAGAGACCACCAGGATTCACCTCATCAGAACAAAAGATGCTCCTACCACCCAGGAAATCACAAGGGATTTAGGAGCTCTGTGTCAGGAACCAAGGGCAGAGACTACATAACATATTTCTTATTATATCACAGGAATGAATCAAGGTTAAATGAGGTTATGATGGTGGGACCCTGATCTGGTAGGATTAGTGTTCTTGTGACACACCGGAGCGTGCTTTCTTTCTCCCTCCCTCTCCCTCCCACTCCCTCTCCCTTTTTCTCTCTCCCTCCCCATACCCAGGCCCCAGGGGAGGCCATGTGAGGGCACAGCTGGAAGGTGGCCATCTGAAGCCAGGAGGACAGCCTGCAGAAGCCAGATTGCTCAGATTCTTGATCCTAAACTTCTAGCCTTTAGAACTGTGAAAAAAGTAATTTCTTGAATTTTCTGTCAAATAAACAAAAAAATACAAAAACAAACAAAACAAATTAATGAATATTTGTTGTTTAAGCCAGAAACAATATTTTGTTATGGGGGCATGAGCTGACTAATACATATGGTAAGAGTACATTTAGTTTTGTAAGAAACTGCCATGGCTGGCGCAGTGGCTCACGCCTATAATCTAGCACTTTGGGAGGCCAAGGCGGGCCGATCACTTGAGGTCAGGAGTTCAAGACCAGCCTGGCCAACATGGTAAAACCCTGTCTCTACTAAAAATACAAAAAATTAGCCAGGTAGAGTGGTGGGTGTCCATAATCCCAGGTACTCAGGAGGCTGAAACAGGAGAATTGCTTAAACCCAGGAGGTGGAGGTTTCAGTGAGCCGAGATCACACCATTGCACTCCAGCCTGGATGACAAGAGCAAAACTCCATCTCAAAAAAAAGAAAAAAAGAAACTGCCAAACCACTTTCCAAAGTGGCTGTTCCATTTTGCATTCCCACCAGCAACGAATGAGAGTTCCTGTCGTTCCACATTCTTGCCAGCATTTGGGGTTGCCAGTGTTTTGAATGTTGGCCCTTCTAATAGATGTGTAGTAGTATGACATTGTTATTTTTATTTATAATCCCTAATGCATATCATGTTGAACATCTTTTTGTATGTTTATTTGCCATCTGTATATCATCTTTGGTGAGGTGTCTGTTCATGATTTTTTGCCCATTTTTAAATTGGATGGTTTCTTTTCTCATTGTTGAGTTTTAGGAGTTCTTTATGTATTGTGGATAGCAGTCCTTTATTGGATGTGACTCTTGCAAATATTTTCTGTTGTTTGTCTTTTTATTCTGTTGACCTTCTCTTTCACAGAGTAGAAGCTTTAAATTTCAGTGAAGTCCAGCCTATCAATTTTTTTTTTTCCCAGGACCATGCCTTGAGTGTATCTAAAAAATCATTGCCATGCCCAGGGTCACCTAGATTTTCTCCTAAGTTATCTTCCAGGAGTGTTATAGTTTAGTGGTTTACATTTAGGTCTGTGATCCATTTTAAGTTAATTTTGTGAAGGGCGTGAGGTCTGTGTCTAGATTCATTTTGGGGGGACATGTAAATTTCCAGTTATTGTAGCACTATTTGTTGAAGACTATTTTTTTTCTCCATTGTATTGTCTTAGCCACTGGGGTGTGTGTGTGTGTGTGTGTGGTGTGTGTGTGTGTGTGTGTTTAATATAGACAGGGTCTTGCTATGTTGCCCAAGCTGGTCTCAAACTCCTGGGCTCGAGCTATCCTCCAGCCTTGGCCTCCCAAAGTGCTGGGATCACAGGCATGAGCCACCATGCCTGGCCCTTAGCCACTGTTTTAAAGCACATTTTACAGAAGGGAAAAGTTAAGGAACTTTCTCCAGGAACACTCCACAAGTACCTGGTAGATGAAACCCAATCTAAATTATCTGATTAACTTAGGCTCTTATCTACATCTCTGTTACCTCTCTGTGTTTTGCCTTTCTCTCTCTCTCTCTCTCTCTCTATATATATATATACACACACATACACACACACACACACATATATATATATATATAATTTTTTTTTTAAGACAGAGTCTCACTCCCAGGCCAGAGTACAGTGGTGCAATCTCAGCTCACTGTAACCTCCGCCTCCCAGGTTCAAGTGATTCTCATACCTCAGCCCCCTGAGCAGCTGGGATTACAGGCACCTGCCACCGTGCCTGGCTAATTTTTGTATTTTTAGTAGAGACGGGGTTTCACCATGTTGATCAGGCTGGTCTTGAACTCCTGACCTCAAGTGATCGGCCCGCCTTGGCCTCCCAAAGTGCTGGATTACAGGCGTGAGCCACGGAGCCCGGCCATGGTTAAATCTTTATCAGCATACTTGGTTATTTCTTAGAATAAATTTCTAGCAAGAGAATGAATTGCTGGGAGCACCTTTCTGAAGCTGTGCTCAGGTGGCTGCCTTGGTCAAGTATCAGGTCACCCACCTTCTCAGAACCACAGCTGGAAAGCATTTGATCTAAGTCCTAGGTCGCATGCCAGTTCGTTGTTTTTGAATTTTCATCTCTTTTAGAGTCCTCGTACAGGACATGTAGAGAAGCTACAGTGGGAGCTGCTAGTCTGGTATCATTTTGAAACAGCAAAGTCTTGTTTAATTTGATTCTCTGAAGGTCCCCGAGCCCCTGCCATGTGACTGTCACGGTGTTATTTTGCACTCAGAGAACTCAGTCTCCTGTGTGCATGGGCACTGGGGAGGGAGGAGGGAAGCAGGAGCTTACACAGCTCTCTTGAGTGCCGTGCAGACTGTGCCAAGCCATATTATAAAGGGTTCTGACAGCCCAGAGAACAGCATAAATTAGGGTTTGAGAAGGTGGATTTGAGAGCTAAGGGACCAAGGAAAGACTTGGAGAAAGGCCTAGAGATGTGGGAAGATTTTGGGGGTAAAGACCTTGTGGTCACAGTGAAAAGAATGTCTGTGTGTGTGTGTGTGTGTGTGTGCTGCTGTGTTTATGTGCAGGGGATGTTTAAGAGGATATGGTTTACTACTGTGGAAAGAGTAAATGGCGTGAAGCTTTGAATGAGAGGCCAACAAGGCTAGTCCCTGTACCATAAGCAACAGGAAACTAGAGAAGGACTTTTAAAAATAATACATAGTCGAAGCAGAGCAGCCCAGCCAGCAACAAAAACAGACTGTCTGTTAGGCTGTAGCTTGGTGCCAGTGTTGCTCTCTTCCCCACCCCTCCTTTCCACTGGTGATTAGGAGAGCAGAGCTGGAGAAGATGAGCTTACTCTCAGAGGCCTGAGGAATGTGCAGGCCAGGCACAGTTGCTCACGCCTGTAATCCTAGCATTTTGGGAGGCTGAGACAGGAGGATTGCCTGAGCCCAGGAGTTCTAGGCCAGCCTGGGCAACATAGCAAGACCCCATCTCCGTTATTTTTTAAAAATTTTTTAAAAAATAAATTTAAAAAAAAAGAATGTTCAACATGTCTTTTTTTTTTTTTTTTGAGACAGAGTCTTGTTCTGTCACCCAGGCTGGAATGCAGTGGTGTGATCTTACCTCACTGCAACCTCCGCCTCCCAGGTTCAAGCGATTCTCCTGCCTCAGCCTCCTGAGTAGCTAGGATTACAGACACCCACCACCACACCCGGCTAATTTTTTTTTTAGTAGTGACGGGGTTTCATTATGTTGGCCAGGGTGGTCTCGAACTCCTGACCTCAGGTGATCCACTGGCCTCGGCCTCCCAAAGTGCTGGGATTACAGGCATGAGCCACTGTGTCCAGCCAAGTCTTCACTTTTGATTCAGGCAATATCTAAACCCACATTGAACAGTGTTTCCAAATCTATTCAACCTGTCTCACAGTCTAGTTCTAATCATTTCGGAGTTTGGTGCTTTAAAAGGCAAGGGTAGTGAAGACAGGGAGGTTGAAGGCCCAACGTACAGTTACTGCAATGCACAGGGTTCTGGCTTTTGTGCCCAGAGAAGTTACAATCGAATCAGCGAATCTGTTGCTAGGGAGATGAAGCAGGCCTGATGATAGAGGAGAATTGGGTCTGGGGCGGTTTAGGAAGTTTTCCTGGGGTGTAAAAATTGCTATTTCTGGCTGGGCGCAGATGGCCAGATGGTGGCTCATGCCTGTAATCCCAGCCCTTTGGGAGGCCAAGGAGAGCGGATCACGAGGTCAAGAGATCGAGACCAGCATGACCAACATGGTGAAACCCCATCTCTACTAAAAATACAAAAATTAGCTGGGTGTGGTGGCACATGCCTGTAGTCCCAGCTATTCGGGAGATTGAGGCAGGAGAATTGCTTGAACCCGGGAGGCGGAGGTTGCAGTGAGCTGAGATGGCGCCACTGCACTCCAGCCTGGGCGACAGAGCGAGAGACTCTGTCTCAAAAAAAAAAAAAAAAAATTGCTAGTTCGTTTTGTGGCTGCTCCTAATATAGCAGTCTGCTGCTCTCTCCTCTCATCTCACCGTGGCCACCACTGCCTCCCAAGAAGACTGTTGCCGCATCCAAATGGTTGGCATAAACTGCTGTCGCAATCCAGCACTGACAGAAAGACACACCCTGCAGCACTACACGTTTTGCCAAACATTGTGGTTTGTGGTCCTTTTCCAAAAGGACAAGGTTTTTTTTTTTTTCTTTTTTTGAGACGGAGTCTCGCTCTGCCGCCCAGGCTGGAGTGCAGTGGCCAGATCTCAGCTCACTGCAAGCTCCGCCTCCCGGGTTCACGCCATTCTCCTGCCTCAGCCTCCCGAGTAGCTGGGACTACAGGCGCCGCCACCTCGCCCGGCTAGTTTTTTGTATTTTTTAGTAGAGACGGGGTTTCACCATGTTAGCCAGGATGGTCTCGATCTCCTGACCTCGTGATCCGCCCGTCTTGGCCTCCCAAAGTGCTGCGATTACAGGCTTGAGCCACCGCGCCCGGCCCAAAAGGACAAGTTTTAATAAGCCAAAGCTTGCATTCAATTCTCTTAAACCTGAAATGTTGTGTGCTCCTTGTTGGAGAGTTAGTCTTAAAGGCTGAGAAGCACTAGAAAACCATCCAAATCAGGCTCATCTTTCTGTGCCTTCACAGAAAGGAAGGAGAAGTTCCTCAGCGAGCCCAGGACTTGGCACTGCAATTACACTCTGAAATGAAGGTTACCTTGGCTGGAGCAGAGTTGGGAAATCCAGTCTGAAGGCTCCCTGCAGAGTATGGGGGGCTGCTGGGGAAGGCCTGGGGATCAGTTTCCTCCAGACTGAGTAAGTTGCTGAAAGCGAATAAAGCTCTCATTTCCCCCATTTTTTTTTAACAACACCAAGAAACTGAAAGAAACCCTAAGTCAATCAATAAACATTTTCTTTTTTTTTTTTTTTTTTTTTTTTTTTTGAGATGGAGTCTCGCTCTGTCGCCCAGGCTGGAGTGCAGTGGCCGGATCTCAGCTCACTGCAAGCTCCGCCTCCCGGGTTCACGCCATTCTCCTGCCTCAGCCTCCCGAGTAGCTGGGACTACAGGCGCCCACCACCTCGCCCGGCTAGTTTTTTTGTATTTTTTAGTAGAGACGGGGTTTCACCGTGTTAGTCAGGATGGTCTCGATCTCCTGACCTCGTGATCCGCCCGTCTCGGCCTCCCAAAGTGCTGGGATTACAGGCTTGAGCCACCGCGCCCGGCCAATAAACATTTTCATTTAATTCACCAGCAGTTTTCTACCAAGCTTTGTACAAGATGCTATTACAGTTGTTTTCAAGAATGATACACTTAGCAACGATTGGTAGGTAATCTATGCTAATTATTTCAAACTAAAAACCGTATTTTTCTCTTTTTTTCTTTTTTTAATATATTCTTATTTTTATTTATTTATTTTGAGATGAAACCTCGCTTTGTCACCAGGCTGGAGTGCAATGGCGCAATCTCGGCTCACTGCAATCTCCGCCTCCCAGATTCAAGTGATTCTCCTGCCTCAGCCTCCAGACTGCCTGGGATTACAGGCACCCACCACCACACCCAGCTAATTTTTTGTGGTTTTAGTAGAGACGGGGTTTCACCATGTTGGCCAGGAAGGTCTCAATCTCCTGACCTCCTGATCCACCCGCCTCCGCCTCCCAAAGTGTTGGGATTACAGGCGTGAGTGAGTCACTGTGCCCGGCCCCATTTTTTTCTTTTATTTATTTTCTTTTTTTGTTTAAAATCATATTTTTCTGATTTTCCTCTGTTTAGCAACTTATTCTGAAAGGAGTCACAGAGTCAAATAATGTTTGCTGGTTCCTTCTCATTTTCCAGGCTTCTATATGTTGGAGGGTCCTACACTTCATAGATGTCAAGAGAGCCTCTTCTCATCTCTACCATTCCCTCTGTTATCTGGTCCAGTGCAGTGGCCTTCCGTATCCTTTTACTCATAAATGCCTCTTCAGATTCAGATTTCCAAGGACCATCAACACGGCCATGTGGATGTTCCATAAGCATCCCCAGCTGGACACAGTGACTCAGCCTGGAATCCCAGCACTTTTGGAGGCTGGGGCGGGAAGATCACTTGAGGCTAGCACTTCCAGACCAGCCTGGCCAACATGGTGAAACCTCGTCTCTAAAAATACAAAAATTAACTGGGCGTGGTGGCAGGTGCCTGCAATCCCAGCTACTTGGGAGGCTGAGGCAGGAGAATCGCTTGAACCCAGGAGGCGGAGGTTGCAGTGAGCTGAGATCACACCACTGTGCTCCAGCCTGGGCGACAGAGCGAGACTCCATCTCAAGAAAATAAAAATAATAAATCAGCATCTCCGACCTCACATTTCACACGCACACACCGCAGTGCCTCTCCTCCCATAGTCTTCATTATCTGCATAAACTGAAACTCCTTCCAGCTGCTTAGGCTTCAAACTTTGAAGCCATCCTATATTCCTCTTGGTCCTTCACTTCATAGATGTCATCAGCAAACCCCACTTGCCCTACCATCAAAATATATTCAGAATCCCTCTCATCTCCTTTCTCTTTACCATCCTAGAGCAAGACATCATTATCTCACCTCTGGAGTATTCTAGCAGCCTCCTAGCTGGCCTCCGTACAGTCAGATGGATTCTCTCTGCCACTCAAAACCTCCACAGGTTCTTTTTCCCTGGCCCTGGCCCCCTCCCTCTGAGCTGCTCTCCCACCCACTGTCCCTTGCCCACTCTGCTGTGGCCACTCTGGCCCTTTCCTTATCCTCGAACAAGGTGAGCACTCTTCAGCCTCCAGCGAGCTCACTCTTCCCACAGATATCTGTGTAGCTTTATCCCTTCGCTTTCTTCATGCGTCTGTGGAAATGCCACCTCAAACTACCTAAAATGGCGTTTCCCTCCTCCATTGCACTCTTGCCCCTTATTTCGCCATATTTTTCTCCATTGCACTTAGCATGGCTCAGCGTATTATCTACTCACTAGTTTGTTTATTGCCTGCCATCCCTCTACTAGAACATAAAGTCAGGGAGGGCAAGACCTTCATTTTGCCTGCTGCTAAATCCCCAGTGCTTGGTATCTAGTAGACGCTCAATAAATATGTGTTAAGTGGGGGATTAAAAAGCCTTTAGGAGCCCAGGCGCGGTGGCTCACACCTGTAATCCCAGCACTTTGGGAGGCCGAGGCGGGCAGATCACCTGAGGTCAGGAGTTCAAGACCAGCCGGACCAATATGATGAAACCCCATCTCTACTAAAAACACAAAAATTAGGTAGGCACAGTGACGTGTGCCTGTGGTCCCAGTTACTCAAGAGGCTGAGGCAGAAGAATCTCTTGAAGCCGGGAGGCAGAGGTTGCAGTGAGCCAAGATCGCACCACTTCACTCCAGCCTGGGCAACAGAGCAAGACTCTGTCTCAAAAACAAACGAACAAACAAATCCCTTAGGGTTCATTCAGTACAAATGTGTCACTTGATTGATAAAGATGCCAAGACCAGAGAGGACAACTGTCCAGATGGGGCCACTTGGAAGATTAACAATGGTGCTGGAACAAGGGCCTGAGTGCCTTGACACCCAGCCAGCTCTGCTACACTGAGGCCTAGGTGAAGAGTGCATTTAGGTAGACACCCAGCGTGCACGTTTAGGTGTATCATATAACACTTAGCTTCCTCTCCATAATATACTCTGATGCTTATAGCCCATCTATTTCATTTTTTGAAAAATGCTGACCACACTCAATTAAATTAATCTCATGTCCTATTAATGGGTTGCGACCCAAAGTTTGGAAACAGAACACTAAGACCGGGCGCAGTGGCTCATGCCTGTAATCCCAGCACTCTGGGAAGCTGAGGCGGGCGGATCACTGGAGGTCAGGAGTTTGACACCAGCCTGACCAACATGGTGAAGCCCCGTCTCTACTAAAAATACAAAAAAAAAAAAAAAAAAAAAATTAGCCGGGCATATTGGCAGGCGCCTATAATCCCAGCTACTTGGGAGACAGAAGCAGGAGAATCTCTTGAACCTGGGAGGTGGAGGTTGCGGTGAGCAGAGATTGCATCATTGTCACCCAGCCTGGGTGACAAGAGCAAAACTCCATCTCAAAAAAAAGAATAGAGCACATTATATAACAGAGTGAAAAAAATTTTGGCCGGGCGCTGTGCCTCACACCAGTAATCACAGAACTTGGGGAAGCCAAGGTGGACGGATCACCTGAGGTCAGGAGTTCGAGACCAGCCTGACCAATATGGTGAAACTCCATCTCTACAAAAATACAAAAATTAGCAAAAAAAAAAAAAAAAGGCTGGGTGCGGTGGCTCAAGCCTGTAATCCCAGCACTTTGGGAGGCCGAGATGGGCGGATCACGAGGTCAGGAGATCGAGACCATCCTGGCTAACACAGTGAAACCCTGTCTCTACTAAAAAATACAAAAAAAAAAAACTAGCCGGGCGAGGTGGTGGGCGCCTGTAGTCCCAGCTACTCGGGAGGCTGAGGCAGGAGAATGGCGTAAACCCGGGAGGCGGAGCTTGCAGTGAGCTGAGATCCAGCCCACTGCACTCCAGCCTGGGCGACACAGCGAGACTCCGTCTCAAAAAAAAAAAAAAAAAATTAGCTGGGCATGATGGTGGGCGCCTGTAGTCCCAGCTACTGGGGAGGCTGAAGCGGGAGAATTGCTTGAACCCGGGGGAGGTTGCAGTGAGCCGAGATCGCACCATTGCACTCCAGCCTGGGCGACAGAGCAAGACTCCATCTCAAAAAGAAAAAAAAAAAAAATCTGTATCTTGCTTAAGTACTAAAATGCATAGCTAATGCACGAAAACATTGGAAAAGTGCTAGAGTAAAATGATCTATTAACAGTAATAACTATAGTGAAGTCAAGTATGCAGAGAAATCAAAAAATACCCAAGGCCTGGTTTCTTGGCCTCATCTCTCATGTGTGTTAATCTTGAAGCATCCTCTTCTCCTGGCTCCATTCTATCTCTGTCGACAGTCCTGAATTTCATGCCATGCCATATCATATTCGTTTTCTTGGTTTTGTGACTTGTTTTCTGCACCATCTCATGCTTCTGAATTGCTGCTTTGTACTTGCAGTCAGAACAGTGCATTCCAAAAGGAGGCAGGAGGCATGGTGAGGGTTTCCACATAGCTGACTTTGTTTTGACAGTGATGGTATCTGATGGAGTGGGAGCTGACTGCAGCCCAACACCCGGTCTCTTTGTCCACACCAACTATTCATAGCTGGCGGCGGCGGGGAGGTACACATGGGTGTGGGGGTGAGAGACCTAGAGGCTGGTCAAATACACGACCGGGAATGCATGGTTACGCAGGGCATGGAGGCCAGGGTCATGTTAAAAATCAAGTATTTAAAATATTGGCTGAGGCACAATAACTCTGTGGTCTAAATTTATCCCCCTCTTCAACTCTCTGGGGACTGACAGAGCAGCTAGTGTCACCACTCGGGAAAAAGTCAGAGCAGGGTCTAAATTTGTATCTGAAAGAAATCTCAGAGGCAAGATTCAGAGAATTCTACCAGGCTCCTTCAGATGTCCTGATGCTCTAGGTGACAAGATATTGTTGGAGGACAAAACAGTTATATAAATCTAACATAGGGTCACCTTCTTTGTTATCACTGCTGTTATCATCAACTTAGCTGGGAATTTCACTGCCAGTATACCACTGGATCCAGGCCATTCAGACTCCCCCTGTCATGGGATAAACCAGACTCCTGAGCTGGTTATTCTCCATGTGCCTCGCCTGTCCACTGTGTTGCCTATAACTGCATCACCAGGTCCCCTGTTCCCCTGGCTTCCTGTTGGGTTTGGCCAATGGGAGGCCCTGGCAAGAGACTGGAGGTTGACACATTTATTCCCTGCTCCATCCCACCCCCGTCCGCGCTGGCTCAGCCCTGCTTTCCTGCTGTTACGTTCTTCCATGGCTCTGGCTTCTGTGGGAAGGTCGGTCTCCCGTGAGTCTGCTCACACCATTTCCTCCTTTGCCCCTTCAGGCCTGGCCCCCAGCCCTGGGTACCTCACCATTCTTTGTTGGTTCCTTACCTCCAGCTACACATTTGTGAACAGTCCCTACTTCAAGCTTGTTTTCCCCCTCCCCAAACACTTCTGGGTGTGCATCTGTTGCCTGCTGGTACCCTGACTGATGTAACTTGGTCTCACATCTGTGGATGTTCAGGCCTTGCTCACACCTGGATCTCCCACAGGCAGGAACACTGCACTGTCTTGAAATCTGAGCCCTGGCACAGGCCATTGGGTCTCTCCCTCTACCCATTCAGATCATGCACTTTTTATTATTATTATTATTATTATACTTTAAGTTCTAGGGTATATGTGCACAATGTGCAGGTTTGTTACATATGTATACATGTGCCATGTTGGTGTGCTGCACCCATTAACTCGTCATTTACATTAGGTGTATCTCCTAATGCTATCCCTCCCTCCTCCCCCTCCCCACAATAGGCCCCAGTGTGTGATGTTCCCCTTCCTGTGTCCAAGTGATCTCATTGTTCAATTCATACCTATGAGTGAGAACATGCGGTGTTTGGTTTTCGGTTCTTGTGATAGTTTGCTGAGAATGATAGTTTCCAGCTGCATCCATGTCCCTACAAAGGACACGAACTCATCCTTTTTTATGGCTGCATAGTATTCCATGGTGTATATGTGCCACACTTTCTTAATCCAGTCTGTCACTGATGGACATTTGCGTTGATTCCAAGTCTTTGCTATTGTGAATAGTGCTGCAATAAACATACGTGTGATCATGCACTTTCTGAATGGCTGCCAGCAGCTGATGAGCTGAAGAAGTCTCGATTTTGTTGATGCAATTTTAGGTAGGATCAGGTAGGGCCGAAGCTCACAGCAGTAACCCCAGAAGGTCTTCCAGGCCTCACTCCTTTCCAAGAGCTCAGGAGATGCAGAAATGAGGTGGTTCAAGCTTGTCCGTAAGGGGACATAGACTCTCGCGCCCAGAAAAACATTAAAGGTCATGCAGGCCAGCCCATTCCCTTTGTAGCTGGGGAAGCCAAGGCCCAGGAAGAAGAGACTCCCGTGGGGTTGGAGGGTAAGGTAGTGGGAGAGAGGGTAAGAATCCAGAGCCCCGAGCATTCATCCTCAAATCTTCATGCTGGAAGGAGTATGAAAGGGCACACTGACCCCAGTAAACAACAAGGCGCCTGCAGTACAGGGTTTTGCCATCTACAAGGGGGGACTGCCAGAGCCTCAGTTGTCCCTGGTGTCCTCCAAACCCTAAGCCTAGCCAGGGACTCTCCAGACAGAACAGCATGGTGTGATTTGGAGTGAGAAGGCACCCAAGGGAACTCCCTTCTACTCACAGAAACTAACACCTCCCGACTCCTACAGTGCCCAGCTCCCTGCTGATGGGCCAGTGCCTGAATGGCCACACAAGGCCTGGGCTGCAGGGCCCCTCCTGCGCTCCCAAGCAATGGCCGTGGGATGAATTTTTACCAACAGAAGCAAACAGAAGTTACAGCTCACTTCCGGTTCGTGATGGTGAAGGAAAAGTTTTGCTTTCTCTTTTGTCCATCCGGCTGGAAGCAAAGGATTCCAAGATGGTGAAAACACACATGGGCACAGCCAGGATGCCCAGTTTGGAAGACAGCTGTGTTGGAGTGCCGCCCCCACCAGCTCCCCCCACATCCTACCTGGAAATGAAAGAAAAATAAATAAGTTTTTGTTGTGTCCAAAACCGAGCTCGGGAGTGGGGAGGACAGGCTGCGGCTGGTGCCAACAGCCCTGGTTACCACAGATGTTGTGTCACTGTCCAGATGACCCCCACTTCCCAGCCATCACTCAGGTCTTCTTTTCAGAGACGTCTTGCAGCCCCCTCTTTCTCACCCCTCCTCCCATCCTGCCCTGTCATAGGTGTCCAATGCCACCGCGCCTTTCCTCTGGCCTCTCCTCTCTTCCCTCACCATGTCTCCTCACTGTGTACCACCTGAACTGCTCAAATGGCCCCTTCTCCCCTTGAAAGTGCCTTTCCCACTCTGCCAGAACCGTTTCTCTAAAGGGCCCTCTGACCCTCTTCAGTCACTCAAACAACACACCTAGATCTTCCCCTGGAATCTTCTGGATCCCACAGTCACTGCTGGATCCCTTGAAGCAAAGCTGCTGGTGAATAACAATATTCTCTTTGGGTTTGCAAATGTCCGAAGAAGTCTCTGTTATCACCTTGATTGTTTAAGTGGGACAATAATTGAAGAGGACTATTTACATGTTTTTGATAACAACAACAATAATAGCAATGACAGGAATGATAACCCAGCCTTTTTTTTTTTTTTTTTCCCATTGTAGAAACTTCCAGTCATTCACCCTATCAATCCCTGAAAAGAGTTCTTCCTCCCTTACTCTTCCCTTCTGGGACATGACCTGGGTTTCTACATCTAATCTCTGAGATCCTGGGGCGGTACACCACATGGATTTTTTTTTTTTTTTAATTGCATCAGGCCATAGAGGATTTTTTTTTTTTTTGGCTGAGAAGACAATGAAATTTATGTTCTTTCCCACCCTCCTGAAGGAAGAAACATTTCAGGGGACACCACACCTAAACATCCTGGGCGTTTCCAGCAAATCTCAGTTCATGGTGAGACGCAGGAGGGAAATCATGCCGCTGAGACCTATGGTACTCCAGTTAGATTTTCGGTGACACTAGCCTAGGATTTTATCCATGTTGCTCTTAACTTGCTCCTGACTTTTTTTGTTTGTTTGTTTTTGTGACAGTCTCACTCTTGCCCAGGCTGGAGTACAGTGGCATGATCTCGGCTCACTGCAACCTCCACCCCCAGGTTCAGGTGATTCTCCTGCCTCGGCCTCCCAAGTAGCTGGGATTACAGGAGCACACCACCACCACGCCCAGCTAATTTTTGTATTTTTAGTAGAGACAGGGTTTCACCATGTTGGCCAGGCTGGTCTTGAACCCCTGACCTCATGATCCACCCGCCTCAGCCTCTCAAAGTGCTGGGATTACAGGGGTGAGCCACTGCGCCCAGCCGCATATAGATTTTTACAGTTCGAAATTGTCCTATTTAATTAATGGTGTAATCAAATAAATACACAATCATTGTGTATTCATTTAATTACATGTCTACTGTCTTTCTCTCCCACCAGAATATGAACTCCACGACAGCAGGAATTGTATCTATTTTACTCACTTCTGTCTCCCCAGGACCTGCACAGAACTCAACCATCACTAGCTGAGTGAATAAATGAATAAATGAATAAGAAAAGTAGATATGGGCCGGGCGCGGTGGCTCGTGCCTGTAATCCCAGCACTTTGGGAGGCTGAGGTAGGCGGATCACCAGGTCAGGAGATCGAGACCATCCTGGCTAACACGGCGAAACCCCGTCTCCACTATAAATACAAAAATTTAGCCGGGCATGGTGGCAGGTGCCTGTAATTCCAGCTACTCAGGAGGCTGAGGCAGGAGAATAGTTTGAACCTGGGAGACGGAGCTTGCAATGAGCCGAGATTATGCGACAGCACTCCAGCCTGGGCGACAGAGTGAGACTCTGTCTCCAAAAAAAAAGGTGAGATATGGATGGGCTTTTTTAAAAAAATAGGGCCCTATGGTGTGATTTTTTGTTTTTTCTTTTTGAGACAGAGTCTTGCTCTGTTGCCCAGGCTGGAGTGCAGTGGCGCAAACTTGGCTCACTGCAACCTCCGCCTCCCGGGTTCAAGTGATTCTCCTGCCTCAGCCTCCCGAGTAGCTGGGACTACAGTCGCCTGCCACCACACCTGGCTTTTATTTTATTTTATTTTGTTTTATTTTTAGCAGAGATGGGGTTTCACCATGTTGGCCAGGATGGTCTCCATCTCTTGACCTCATGATCCACCCACCTCAGCCTCCCAAAGTGCTGGGATTACAGGTGTGAGCCACCGCGCCCAGCCTATGGTGTGATTTTTTACCCTCTCTATCTGCAAGAAAGCTGTGAGTCCCCAAACGCACAGAGTATTGCCAGATAGAAGAAGGACTCTGCAGGAGAATGGCTAAGGGTTCACTTTAGCCACAGAACAGTTTCTGACTTACAACTCACCTGACTTGCCTTTGCCGCCACTGTCGCCTGAAGGGTGTATGTTACCCTAGTGGCGGGATGGACGATGCATCCAGCCATCATTCAGGTCACCAAACTAACTCCCCTTCCTGGATTCTAGGCTTACCATTAGCCTTCTGATTGTGATTTTGGCTTCCCATGCTGATTTCCATAACAAAAGAGAGCAGGCTGGTCAGGCTGACTCAAACTCCTGCTTCCCCCAGCATTTATACATTTCATTATAAACTCCTCCAGGGCATTCTGCTCTGTCCCCTCCAGTCTCCTCTGAGCGGGTCAGCTTTGGAAGTCCCCTTGACTGTGGGGTGCTGAACCTACAAGGCCGGACTGAACAGTGGCTACATCTGTCACAAGTTGCTGCCCCGTGAAGGTTCTCAGCAGCGGGCCAGCTGACCCTTCCCAGGCACTAGCCAGCATTGCGGCAAGATTTGTTCCGCATTTTCCCACAGACGCAGCAATGCCACTTAAAGGAGTTTATATGAAGGAGATAATTGGATCCATATGTAAAGACATACGTCAAAAAGGTATTCACTGTGGCATTGTCACCTCCCCTCAATACCCCAGTACCTCAGCTGGAGGTATTGGTGGTGGTACTTTGGTATCCCAGGCTGTCCCCAGAGTTTGGGTGCCAGAGCCCCTCAGTCTCCAAGTTACACAGCCCCAGGGGAATTCACTGATGGTGTTGTCTGTCACTAGGCGTGGAGAGGAAGGGTTGATGACGGACGAGCAGTTGGCTTGGTAATCTGCCAAAGCCCAGAAGTGGGTAAAGCTTTGGCCTTCATTAGTGAGTATGAGGCAGCCATGCCTCTTGCTGGAAGCACAAGTGGAGTTCTGCTTGCAGAGCAGCAACTGGCCTGGGTAAGCTGGACCTTGGACCAGGAGCTGGTCCAGTCCTCAATTCTGGCTCTTTCCAGAGGTAGGTTAGCCGGGGCAGATTTGCAAGCCGATCTGGAAGTCAGCCAGGGTCAGGATGGGCTCCAGGCACTGACGTATCCTTAAGGCCTTCCCCTGGAGTACGGCAGCTTCTCCAGCAGCACCAATGGCCCCTTTATACTCTTTTATCCTAGGGGAGAACCATAAAGCCTCCCGCCCACCTGCCCATCCTCCAGAGATCTTAGCCCCACAATCACCCCCAAACACTTACTACTTTGGAGGAAGCAAAGTGCTTTTAGTTTCCAAAGTCAATTCACATTCCCAAGGGTGGCCAAGATGAGCTCTTTCCTTAAAGCAGGAACTAACCCTCCAAGTTAGTAAAAAACTGAGAACACCTAATGGATCAATCAATCAGAGTGTGGTTCACTATATGAAGTTCTCTTCATGCAGTGGTCTACTATGCAGCCATTAAAATGAAATTGTGAAGCTATAAAAATGATTTAGTGTAGAGCCAAGTGCAGTGGCTCATGCAATGTAATCCCAGCACTTTGGGAGGCCAAGGCAGGTGGATCACTTGAGGTCAGGAGTTCGAGACCAGCATGGCCAACATGGTGAAACCCCATCTCTACTAAAAGTACAAAAATTATCTGGGTGTGGTGGCGCACACCTGTAATCCCAGCTGCTCAGGGGACTGAGTCAGGAGAATCGCTTGAACCCAGGAGGCGGAGGTTGCAGTGAGCCAAGATTGTGCCATTGCACTCCAGCCTGAGCAACAAGAGCGAAACTCTGTCTCAAAAATAAATAAATAAATAGTTTAGTGTAAAGAAGAATATGACAAACTGCATTTGTACTCTGGTCCCAATTTTGCCAAAATATGGATGTGTGAGTGTAAACATGTGCCTGGAGAAAACGGAATGACAGTCATCAAAATGCTCGCAGTGGTTAACTCTGGGCAGTGAGATTTCTGGTAAGTCTTTTTTATACTTCTCTGTACTATTTGAAGTTTCACAGTAAGCATGTTTATCTTATCAAAGTCTGATAGAAGCCAAGTGGAGAGTGGCATTGAACCTGCTGACACCGCGTGGCCAGCACACCCCGGATCCAATAGCCTCTGCGGTAGGCCTTCCCATTTCAAGAGTCTACGATTCTAAGACGCCAAATGGTATCTCCAGATCAAAACTATTTATAAGAATCATTTCCTTCAGGATGAGCTGTAACTTCCACTAGCTACTTGTATGTTTCGATGACATCATCTCTGAGATTTATGTGAAATGACTCCTTTTCCTTGATGTTATCAAGGAGTTTGAGCAGTTGAGTTCCTTATAGTTCTTTTGTGTTTAAACCATATCTGAAGAAGCTGTCATTTGTCAAGGTTTAATTGTTTCCATTTTTTTTTCCTGGTGAGTTTCCAGATATTGCTGGGCAGCTTCGATAAAGACACTCGAAAAGAAGATGTTAAGAAATGGACGGAACATGGTCGCCAGTTCCAGGTTCTAACCCACATCTACTTTTCAGCTGTGTCATCTGGAGTTAGTCATTTCTTTCTGGGTATTTTCTCACTTATATGAAATTGGAGGGGAGGGTAAGAGGGACATTAGACAAGATTATTTTGAAGATCCTGTCCTGGCTTGGTGCGGTGGCTCACACCTGTAATCACAGCTCTTAGGGAGGCAGAGGCGGGAGGATAGCTTGAGCCCAGGAGTTCAAGACCTGCCTGGGCAATATAGCGAGACCTCGTTCTAAAAGAAAAAAAAAAAATCCTGTCCAGCTCTGCCTGCCTATGATGAGTTTTAATTCTGAGCTTATAATAGCATATTTTATAGTCCTAGTGCCAAATATTCTTAAAGTTATCTCCATATCGAAGTCTTTCAATAAATAGAAAAGTATATTGTTGACTAGGGCCTTAGAGGCCACTGCTTGAATCCTTCCCAGGCCACCCTTGCTAGGTGGTCACCCTGTGTCAACTAACACCTAACTAACAACTAACATGGGGACAAGAAACTCCCTCCCTCCCGAGGTAGCCCATTTTTCTTTATTTGTAATGAGCATTTAAAAGGTGTTTCTTGGCCAGACGCAGTGGCTCACGCCTGTAATCCCAGCACTCTAGGAGGCTGAGGCGGGCGGATCACGAGGTCAGGAGATCGAGACCATCCTGGCTAACACGGTGAAACCCCATCTCTACTAAAAATACAAAAAACATTAGCTGGGCATGGTGGCGGGCGCCTGTAGTCCCAGCTACTCAGGAGGCTGAGGCAGGAGAATCGCTTGAATCCGGGAGGCGGAGCTTGCAGTGAGCCGAGATTGCGCCACTGCACTCCAGCCTGGGCCACAGAGAGAGAGACTCCATCTCAAAACAAACAAACAAACAAACAAAAGGTATTTCTTAGCAGAGCTGAAATCTGTAACCTGGTAACTTCCCTTTACTGCTCTCTGGATCACTTTGCAAAGGACGCTTTTCTTTTGTGCCCTTCCCTGCACCCTTGGCAACCTCAGAGAAGGTGTTTCTAATCACCTGATCTCGAAGAAGGGGGTTTTCCCTTTTCTATTTTTTTTATTTGTATTTTTTCTGGTGAAAAGATACATATATATCTTTAGAATTAGCCAGCCAGACTCAGATGAGATGATCCCAATTTTGTTGGCAACTTCCAAAGCATGGTCATTAGGAGCCAGTGGACACATGTCTTCTTCTCTCCATCAGGTCGACTCAGTGTTGGCCTTGGCCACATCGGCGTCATGGAGCTCCTTCCCTTCTTCTCTCCATCAGGTCGGCTCAGTGTTGGCCTTGGCTCCTTCACAGCCTGCTCCATCTGGTTCTTGTTGGCTTTAACAATCCACAGTGTACACAAGTGTGTTGCCTTCTGTCTTCATGGCTGCTCCTCCAGCAGCATCAATGGCCCCCACCTTTTTTTTTTTTTTGGAGATGGAGTCTCGCTCTGTTGCCAGGCTGGGGTGCTATGGCACGATCTTGGCTCACTGCAACCTCTGCCTCCCAGATTCAAGTGATTCTCCTGCCTCAGCCTCCTGCGTAACTGGGACTACAGGCGCCCGCCACCACGCCCGGCTAGTTTTGTATTTTTTTTTTTTTTTTTTTTTTGAGGTGGAGTCTCGCTCTGTCGCCCGGACTGGAGTGCATTGGCCAGATCTCAGCTCACTGCAAGCTCCGCCTCCCGGGTTTACGCCATTCTCCTGCCTCAGCCTCCCGAGTAGCTGGGACTACAGGCGCCCGCCACCTCGCCCGGCTAGTTTTTTTTGTATTTTTAGTAGAGACGGGGTTTCACCGTGTTAGCCAGGATGGTCTCGATCTCCTGACCTCGTGATCCACCCGTCTCGGCCTCCCAAAGTGCTGGGATTACAGGCTTGAGCCACCGCGCCCGGCCTAGTTTTGTATTTTTAGTAAAGACAGAGTTTCACCATGTTGGCCAGGCTGGTCTTGAACTCGTGACCTCAAGTGATTCCCCTCTCCTCGGCCTCCCAAAGTGCTGGAATTACAGGCATGAGCCACCATGCCCGGCCACCAGTGGCCCCTTTATACTCTTTGTTCCGGGAGGAGAACCACAAAGCCTCCCACGCACCTGCCCATTCTCCAGAGACCTTCGCCCCGCAGTCACCTCAGGGTCAGTGGAAACTTGAGGCTCGCATAGTGGTCAAGCTTGTTTCTTCTGGGGGCACTCTTCCAAGAATATTTGGGCTACCTCTGGAGTCGCAGTGTCTTGGGCCACCAGAGGTGGATGACATGGTCTCTGGAGAATGGGCAGGTGCATGGGAGGCTTTGTCCTGTGGACACCTCTCAGCACTGCCTTCTTGGCCGTCAAAGCCTTCACTTTGGCTTTGGCTTTGGCTTGAGGAGGGGCAGGAGCTTCCTTCTTCGCCTTGAGTGCCATCTTGTGAAAAGTCCTTTCCTATTTTAGACTTCAGCACCTGAACAAGAGTAAGCAGAGAGGTACTCCAAGCTCCAGTGATGACCGTGAACCCTAGAGAGTTGGAAGTGTGGAAAGTGAGGCGTTGTGTCCCTTGTCTGAGACTTTGTCCTTTTGTCCTGAGCAAAAGTCTGGACCTCACTGACTGCCCTGCAGCCGTGTGGCTGTCCCTTCCTTTTCTGACACTGGCCTTTCTCCCTTCTCGTGTCCCCCTTTCTTCTGTAGCCTAGTGGTGTCCCTGCATCTCCCAACCCCATTTCTCTGTCACCAACACTCTTATCAGAAATCTCCTGGCCCTATTTCTCTCTTGTCCCTACACATTGTGCAGCCTCCAGCATCTCTCTCTGCTGTCCTCACTTTCTGCCATGGGTACAGAGAAGAGGTAGCTCTGAGATCCAAGAGTGGACAAAAAGCACGTTCAGGGTAAAAGGGACTCCCATTTCAGAGTGCAGTTTGCTCTCCCCCAAATATGTTAGGAAAAAAATTAGACCCATCTTGCACCTCAAGGATTAGTGAACTTCCAAAGGGGCTGCGTACATACTTCACGTTCCTCTTGTCAACACAGCTTTAATCTTTCCCTTTGTAGAACAGAGGTCCCTCTGCCTTCTCAACCCTACATCACAATGTGCTTTTCCATTAACTTGGGGAAATTATGCCCACATGTTCCTGCCTAATTCTTGGGTGCCTACCGTGGATGGGAAGGTATGAAATGGGAGAGGCTTTACAGAGAAAGGTTTTTATGTTTGCACCAGCCATGGTTCAACTACAGAAACAGAGCAAGTAGGATATGTATGCTGATATAGGAAGGGATTCCGTGCAAGGAATTGGTTTATGCAATGGTGGGGGATGGCTAGGAAAGTCTGAAAGCCCCAGGGCAGGCCATCAGGAAGGACAGGCAAGTTCTCAGGTGGAATTTCTCTTTCCTCAGGGAAACCTCAGCCCTGCTCTTAAGATCTTTCACCCAGTGGCTCACGCCTGTAATCCCAGCACTTTGGGAGGCTGAGGCGGTCGGATCACGAGGTCAGGAGATCGAGACCATCCTGGCTAACAAGGCAAAATCCCGTCTCTACTTAAAAAATGCAAACAATTAGCTGGGCATGGTGGCGGGCCCTTGTAGTCCCAGCTACTTGGGAGGCTGAGGCAGGAGAATGGCGTGAACCCAGGAGGCGGAGCTTGCGGTGAGCCAAGATCGTGCCACTGCACTCCAGCCTGGGTGACAGAGCGAGACTCCATTTCAAAAAAAAAAAAAAATTAGCCTGGCGTGGCACACACCAGTAGTCCCAGCCACTGGGGAGCCTGAGGCAGGGGATCACCTGGGCCCGAGAGGTGGAGGCTGCAGTGAGCTGTGATTGTGCCACTGTACTCCAGCCTGGGTGACAGAGTGAAACTCTATCTGAAAAGAAAAACAAAAACAAAAAACTCTTCACCTATTTGAATTATCTGATGATTTAGGATAACTGTTCTTACCTAAAGTCAATGATTATGGGCTTTAGTCACATCTGTAAAATACGGTACCTTCACAGCAACATCTAGATTCGTGTTTGAGTAATAATTGGGGAAAGTAGCCTAACCCAGTTAACACATAAAAAGACCATCACATTCCTCAAATACTTATCTTGGAACTTTGGGAGGGACTCATCCCACATATATGCTTATTTCTTCTTTCTGTTTCTTACAAGAAGGACTGCTAGAAAATGTGCCCTTCTAAGCAAACTTTTTAGAAATGTCCATATTCTTTGCTTAGGAAAGTAAACCCCCTCTTTGCCTGTTCATACAGAGGCATGAGGAGCCTCAAGTGGTTGAGGTTCAGTCTTAATTCCAATTCGGCGGAATCATTGCTGCGTTTCCTGGTGGAAGCATTCCTCCCTTTAAGTCTAAGACTCTAGACCAGCAGAACCTAAGGTCACAAGGAAAGCAGACAGACATTTTGCTGGTGGATCATTACGGGCAACAGTGAGTGGGGTCACTCCCATTTCCACCCCTTGAATCCTGGACTCGTGAATTCTGGCTATGGAAGAAACAATAGCATGTATTAGACACTTATTTAGAGCCTATCCAGCCTCCTAGAGGACAGTGCCCACGAGGGGTGGCCACCTGCCTGGTATTGTAATTGAGTCTTCAAAAGCTCATTCTGGCCAGGTACAGTGGCTCCCAGCTGTAACTCCTCTTTTGAGCCCAGGAGTTTGAGACCAGCCTGGACAACGTAGTGAAACCCTGTCTGTAATTTAAAAAGAAACAAAAACATTCTACCACTCTATCAAACCAGTTGCTTGAGGATCTGGGGAACATGGTAAGACTCTGAGTTCCATAAGCTGGGGCTCATTGCCACACTTCAGTTGCTATGAATTGAGTTCTGTGATCAGAAGTATTGTGTGAAATGTCGTGATGGTGGATAAGGTGTGCTATAAATCCATGGAGGGTCATTTTAGCAGAAGCATTGTGTACAGGAAAGGCAAACCTGTATCCAGAGTAAGTAGCTATTCTGGTAAGAATAACTGGCCCTTCCATGATGGAAATGGTTCAGTGTCATCAATTTGCCACCAGGTAGCTGTCTGATAACCCTGGGGTTATCAGACAGTTGACACATAAAATTGACTATCACGCCAGGCGCGGGGGCTCATGCCTGTAATCCCAGCACTTTGGGAGGCCGAGGCAGGCAGATCAACTGAGGTCGGGAGTTCGAAACCAGTCTGACCAACATGGAGAAACCCCATCTCTACTAAAAATACAAAATTAGCCAGGCGTGGTGGTGCATCCTTGTAATCCCAGCTACTCAGGAGGCTGAGTCAGGAGAATCGCTTGAACCTGGAGGCAGAGGTTTCAGTGAGCCGAGATTGTGCCATTGCACTCCAGCCTGGGCAACAAGAGCAAAACTTCATCTCAAAAAAAAAACAAAACAAAACTGACCATCACAATGTCCCCTGTAGCAGGTGGAAAGCCTTTCAGCAGAGGATGCATGCACATGATCACAAATGTGCTGTAGGCCCGTCGATTGCTCTGTGGAGGCTGGTTTCAAGGAAGGAAAGGCCGAAGGCAGAGAGACTACGTGAAAGACGATCCAGGCCGTGCTGTGAGCTGAATCGTGTACTCCAAAACTCAGTTGTTGAAGCTTAATAACACCTTGTACTCAAGTGACTGTATTTGGAGATATAGTTTAGAGGCGCTTAGGTTAAAATAAGGCTGTAAAGGCCAGGCGTGGTAGTTCACGCCTATAATCACAGAACTTTGGAAGGCCAAGGCAGGTGAATGGCTTGAGCTCATAAGTTCGAGACCAGCCTGAGCAACATGAGAAACCCTGACTCTACAAAAAATACAAAAATTAGCTGGGTGTGGTGGCGCAGGAGGCTGAGGTGGGAGGATGGCTTGAGCCTGGGGGGCGGAGTTTGCAGTGAGCCCAGATGGTGTCACTGCATTCCAGTCTGGGCGACAGAACCAGAACTTGTCTTAAAAAAAAAAAAAAAAAGGAAAGAAAAAATGGGGTCAGGCACAGTGGCTCACACCTGTAATCCCAGTACTTTGGGAGGCTGAGACTGGTGGATGTCTTGAGGTCAGGAGTTCAAGATCAGCCTGACCAACATGGCGAAAACCCATCTCTACTAAAAAATACAAAAATGTAGTCGTGGTGGATTTAGTCTGGATTTAGTCATGATGCACACCTGTAATCCCAGCTACTCGGGAGTCTGAGGCACAAGAATTGGTTGAACCTAGGAGGCAAAGGTTGCAGTGAGCCAAGGTCGCACTACTGCAGTCCAGCCTGGGTGACAGAGCAAAACTCTGTTTTAAAAATTATATATCTCTATATATAATATAATATAATATAATATAATATACATAATATATAAAAAATATAAAATATAATGTATATATAATATATAAAATACATCAAAATAAAAAATTATAATTAAAAATAAAATAAAAATTTTAAATAAAAAATTATAAAAATATAATATATATTATAATATATGATATATTATTATATAAAAAATATATATTACATATATATACACAGTCAGGAGTTCAAGACCAGCCTGGTCAACATGGCAAAAACCTGTCTCTACTAAAAAGACAAAAATTAGCTGGGCGTGGTGGCAAACGCCTGCTACTCAGGAGGCTGAGGCAGGAGAATCACTTGAGCCTGGGAAGCGAAGGTTGCAATGAGCTGAGATAGTGCCACTGCACCCCAGCCTGGGCGACAGAGCAAGATCTTGTCTCAAAAAAAAAAAATATATATATATATATATTATTTTTTGTCATATCAACAAATTCAGCTTCGAAGGAAGAGAAATTTGGATGATATTGACAGAAAGTTGAAGGGCAGGCAACTGGTAAAGGCTCAGGCCTGACTGAGGGGTTTCACTGTCCTGCTTGTTCCAGCCAAGCGGTCTGTTAGATTTTCCATCAGCCCAAATAACCTTCCACAGGGTGGAGTTTATCATTTCCCAAGAGAGAAGCATCTGCTGCACCCTCAAAGCATGGCCATACAATGACCTGTGGCTAAACTGGACACTCCGCTTGCCAGCCATCTACTAGACGCATGGCTTCCAGAAGCAGATTGTCTGTGACCGCAAACAGCTTGCGAGCAGACTGCAAGGGGTCGTGAAACCACCACGGGGCTTCGGAAATGCTTCTCCACTGAGCAAAGCTAAAAAGAAGTCTACATGACATCGTGGATTTGGATAAAAATAGTCTGCCTCCCCTTTATCAACAGAAAGCCACAAGCATGCATGTGTTGTGATGTGAAATGCTTGGCATGAACCAGCAGGAGTTTCCACTTTGTCACACTACAGTGAAATGCTGGAGCATCCCTGCAGCTGTCTCACTGACCCCCAGGACAACGGGAAGCCTAACATTTTTCCTTCTCATCACCTCCTCCACCCTCTGGTGAAAGCTCTCCTGCCTCTTTGACTTTCTGGATGGAGGAGTGCAGCTGGGGATGCCTGAGGCAGCTCGAGCTGGAACACAAGGGCAGGGAAAACCAGCGGACAAGATAGGAAAGGGCTTGGGAGACGTGGGAGTGAGACTGAAGGGCCCGAAGCACAGACAGAGCTGGCCCATGAGAGAGGAAGTGTTGTCTAGAACGTACTGTCTCTTCTCCTTCCTGGGACGATGAGAGGGCAGGCGCCACCTCGGACAGGTGTGCCCCCATGCCCAGTGGAGTTCACCAGAAGTGACGCCTGCTGCTTCCCAACAGCTAAGTCATGGTGGAAAGCAGAGTGGAAACGTTTTCCTCCAGGAACACAGGACCTCTGTTTCCATGACGCAGCCTCTGCTGTTATCACGCTGTGTGATAACACTGTAGTTTCATCTGTAGATAATAATACCTGCCTCTTCGGGCTTGACGCAGAGTTATTAAGCACACACAGAAAGAATGCGTAAATATTCATCAAACTCCAAAACACCAGTAGGTGAAAGGTTTACGGGGAAACTTTTAGCCAGGCGTGGTGGTGGGCACCTGTAATCCCAGCTACTAGAGAGATTCTCCTGCTGAGGCAGGAGAATCGCTTGAACCTGGGAGGCAGAGGTGGCAGTGAGCCGAGATTGCGCCATTGCACTCCAGCCTGAGCGACAAGAGCGAGACTCCGTCTCCAAAAAATAAAAATAAAAAAATAAAAAATAATTGGGCTGGGAAGGGTGGTGAGAAATTTGCAGTTAAAAGAATGTTGAAGTCTGAAGCCATGGCTGTTGGGGTAGAGATCTCTTCAGAGCCTAGGCAAGGCTTCGGTCACTGTGGCCAGGGCCAGGACGGCCAGGGCCAGGACTTGGTTCCCATCTCCCCCTCACTGCCCTTGCATTGTTCTCCAAATTCCCCAGTGACCGAGCAGATGCCCTGGAGGGATGAAATGAGGCCCACCCTGGCTTCCTCGAGCAGGACAGGGCCTGCCTCTGTGCTTTCCTTTAGTCTCAGAAAAGCCAAAATTAGCCTCACTTTTGTTTCTTTTCTCAGGAGCCTCTAAATTGTATCTCAGGAAAGGATTATTGTGCTCCAGGGACCCTATCTTATCGTGGGGTGTGGGGGAGGTGATGAGTGAAAGGAAAATGGTCTTTGACAAATTGGTTCAATTCGGACAATCACGTGGTTTTCCAGTAATTGCCCACCACCGCTTTAGTGAGGCTATTGTTTCACTTCCCAAATATTTAGTCAAGTAGGAGGCCTGAGAAGACTGGGGAGGGTCAGAGGCTGGAGAGCACGATTGTGGGAGGAAAAGGGCTGTTTTTGGTGATCTCAGGCTCTGGGCTCTTTATCACTAACTCTGAAGGACTCACAACCACTTTAGGTGTAAGCAGACCCCTCAGGGCCACCCCTGCCGGAATGCACTGTCCCCGTGGGGGAAGATCCCTTCTGAGGTGTGGGCTCTGGAACTGGTGGCTTTTGAGCCTAGTTTGATCCAGCTCCTCCCTGCTTCACGGCTGATCGGGCTGCCTCGCTGACCTCTCTGAGGAGATAAGGGAGTATTCTTTACCCTCTCCTGGTGAACACCGCTGAGAAAACAAAGTCACACACCGTGAATTAGGGGACAAATGAGACTTGGCTGCCGGAGCTAAAGGTTTCACACAAAGAATTCAAGGCATGACCAGGTGTTTGCTCTTATGCAACTTTTCAAAAATTCCTGGGTCTCCAGGGAAAAAGAGCACGAGCTCTGGGGTGACCTCACCCTGCCTTGCTCAGCCCGACGTCACGGGACATTTGGGGGATGAGGTCGGACAGCGGCGGCAGCAGCAGCACGTGAGACTGTGTTATCGACGGGGAACACTTTTCCCGTGCTCCCATGTGGTCATCTGTCTGATATGCCTGTGGGTGGAGGTGGGCAGAGGGGAAGGGAGTGTCCTGTCACCGGCGACAGAAAAGAGGCATGAGGTCATTGGAGCCCAAGGCTTTCCTCACTGACCATCGGCAGCAATTGTCTTCCCAGCTCCCACTCCCAAGGGTTCACCTCCGCTCCCAGAGAGGGTTCTGATCTGGGGATTCCTGCTTTGGACACACATTTTCTTCTATCTGAAAATAGGCCCTGATAGTCAGGGGATATATTATTTGGAGAGAGATTTGGCAATTAACTTTGACAACTGCAGACTTTTTCCAGTTTCTGAGGATAATTCCCTCACCTCTGAGCCCCCCCGAGACGCTGCCCTTGCTCCTCATAACTTCCTGCCTAGGCACGACTGTGCAGGCAGCCCTTCGCCCACCTTGCCCACCCCTCCCTGCCCAGGGTTCCTCACCACGCATCTCACTGCGATCTGGGATTCCTCCCACTCCTCCACCCCCATCCGACCGAATCAGCGTCACTGATCAGGAGCTGAGACCTGAGGAGCTTATGAGAAACAGACCACACCGGCGATTCTGCCGCCCACTGAACCGGAGAATCATTGAGCCAGCTGATCTCTAACCACTGACTTAGCGCCAGTGTTCTAGAATCAAAATGTTCCGAGGGGTGGCAGCCTCGAGGGAATCAACGCACAGCCTCCCACTTGTGCAGGTGTTTTAATAACCATTAGGTCTCAGTCTTCCTACCTCAGTGATTCTCTACCTTGGCTGCATGTTGGAATCATGCCTGGGGGTTTTTAAAGTTATACGTAATATGCTTCCCAGCAGAGATTAGGCATGCGGACTTTCCCTGCCCTGCTTCTCTAAGGAAGCAAAAAAATGGCTTTGGAATCCCAGGCAGTGGTATCACCAGAAGTGTAATGTTGACACCTGGTAAGGACATCTCCCAGCTAAGTCACTTGGAGGCACAGAGGGCAGCCATCTGAACAGAATGGGGACTGGGAATCCCAGGACTTACTGTGGTCATTTCCTTTAGAAGAACCGCTTCAGTGTTTGGAGAAAGGGGTGCTCTCAGACCCTTAGGCTCCAAGGTGGCCAAAGAAAAGCTGCAGACCCTGGGGTGGATCTCTGGGGAGGAGCGGGCAAGAGCGTGGAGGTCCTGGCTGGCTGTGCTGGTGAGGCTGGAACGGGGTCTGACCCAGCATTCCAGAGCCAGCTGGTTTCCCAGGAGGAGGCTGTATAGGTGAATTTAGGAGCCCAAGTAGGGATTCCTTGGCCCGGATTAGCAAGAGGTAGGGGGAGGTGGTCTCTGCTTGAAGGCTTGCAGCTGCCCTGCGAGGCTGCTGGGAGCAGCTGGAGGGTACAAGCTAAGGACGGGGCAGGACCAGTGACCGACAGTGACACCACGAGGCAGTGAGAGATCACAGCACAGGTAACCATCACTGCTGATAGTTACTTGGTGTTACTTGCCCAGCACTGATCAACGTGCCTTACACTTATTAATTCACTTAATGACAGTTCTGTGAGGAAGTCATTATTATACCCATTGTGGAGAGAAGGAAATGGAGGCATGGAAGCTACACAATTAGAGTGGCTGCCAGTCTGTGCCAGTCTGTGAACCCAGGCAGTCTGGCTCTGGGGCCCACACCTCTTTTTTTTTTTTTTTTTTTTTTTTTTTTGAGACGGAGTCTCGCTCTGCCGCCCAGGCTGGAGTGCAGTGGCCGGGTCTCAGCTCACTGCAAGCTCCGCCTCCTGGGTTTACGCCATTCTCCTGCCTCAGCCTCCCAAGCAGCTGGGACTACAGGCGCCCGCCATGTCGCCCGGCTAGTTTTTTGTATTTTTTAGTAGAGACGGGGTTTCACCATGTTAGCCAGGATGGTCTCGATCTCCTGACCTCGTGATCCGCCCGTCTCGGCCTCCCAAAGTGCTGGGATTACAGGCTTGAGCCACCGCGCCCGGCCTGGAGCCCACACCTCTAACCAGGAGGCCTTGCTGCCTTCATGGCAATAGCCGTCATTAACTGAGCACTTACTGTGTCCTGTCACGGCCTCTGTGCTCTTTCAGCCTTCACCGCAATCTTATGAGGTGGGAAATACTTTTCTTCTTGTTTCACAGATAAGGAAAATGAGGCACAGGAAAGAAAAACAGGCAACTGCTTACCATCCATTCTCTCCCCTCTGGGAGTGGAAGCCAGACTAATTCAGACTAATTCCATGGCAGCTCTTTTGCTTTTTTTTTTTTTTGAGAAAGAATCTCGCTCTGTCACCCAGACTGGAGTGCAGTGGCACAATCTCGGCTCACTGCAACCTCTGCCTCCCAGGTCCAAGCGATTCTCCCGCCTCAGTCTCTCGAGTAGCTGGGATTACAAGCACCTGCCACCATGTCCGGCTAATTTTTGTATTTTTAGTAGCGATGGGGGTCACCATGTTGGCCAGGCTGGTCATGAACTCCTGACCTCAGGTGATCCGCCTGCCTCAGCCTGCCAAAGTGCTGGGATTACAGGCGTGAGCCACTGTGCCCGGTCAGCTCCTTCACTTTTTAGAACTTAATAAGCCTTTAGGGTTCTCAGAAAACTCAGGGTAGGTGAAAGTTTCAATAGGGGATTCTGGGCATCCTGCAATAAAACATGTGCCCTCCTGAGTGCAGAACTGGAAGAATAAAGATTCTGTGACATTATTTCTCCCTCTAAATTTGTGAAAGCAAATCATACCGATTATGGGGGCCTCATCCCAGATCCATTGAACCAGAATACATGAAGAGTGGGGCCAGGAAATCTGAACTAAATCAAAACCAAAAACAAACCCCAGGTGATTCTGATGTACAACCGGGGTTGAAAATCACTGCGTTATCTCACAGTCATATGCATGGCCCCAGTGAGCAGGCAGCACTGTTTCACCTTGCCCGCTGCCTAGGCAGAGCCTATTTATCAAGACAGGGGAATTGCAGTAGAGACAGAGTAATCCACGCAGAGCCAGCTGTGCGGGAGACCGAGGTTGTATTATTACTCAAATCAGTCTGCCCGAGCATTTGGGGAGCAGAGTTTTTAAGGACAACTTGGTGGGTGGGGGAAGCCAGTGAGCTGGGAGTGCTGATTGGTCAGGATTGGGGGAAGCCAGTGAGCCAGGAGTGCTGATTGGTCAGGAATGAAATCATAGGGACCCGGAGCTGTCCTCTTGCGCTGAGTCAGTTCCTGGGTTGGGGCCACAAGATCAGATGAGCCAGTTCATCCATCCAGGTGGTGCCAGCTGACCCGTCAAGGGCAGAATCTGCAAAATATCTTGAGCACTGACCTTAGGAACAGTTTAGGGAGGGTCAGAATCTTGTAGCCTCCAGCCCCATGACTCCTGAACCATGATTTCTAATCTCTTGGCTAATTTGTTAGTCCTACAAAGACAGTCTGGTTCCCAGGCAAGAAGGAGGTTTGTTTTGGGAAAGGGCTGCTGTCGTCTTTGTTTTAATGTATAAACCAAGTTAATCCCAAAGTTAGTTCATCTTTACCCAGGAATGAACAAGGACAGCTTGGAGATTAGAAGCAAGATGGAGTTGGTTAGGTCAAGTCTCTTTCACTGTCTCACTTACAGTTTTGCAATGGTGGTTTCATTTCCAACAACAACTTCTAATTTTCAGATTCTCTTGCTTAGAAAGAAGCTGCATGCGAGACCTGAGCAGAACTCCTCTCCTGTCACACAGCGGACATTGCTCAACAGGCAAGAGAATGTGCCAAGGAAGGAGCTGGGTGAGGCCTGAAACAGACAAGCAAACATCCAGGCACTCTGTTCTTACCCTTCCCCCTGCCTTTTCTACTTGGAGAATCATCACCTGGTCTTGAAAGCCAGGCCCATGAAGCCATGTCTTCTTGTGAACACTTCCCCTGTCTGGCCTCCATCTCCTCCTGGCCTCTCCTCCTGGGCACTGCGCTTTCCCTACAGGGCTGAGATGCCCTTGCAGACAAGCACTGGAAGTTATTCCCATGTTCCCCTGGCCCCAGCAGGGTGCCTTGGACATAGTAACCCATCAGAAAGTGTCAGTCCAATGACCATAAGGGAAAGGAAGATGGGAGGAGTGAAGGCAGAGGAACAGAGAAGTCAAAGGGTAAAGCAGTAACCATGTTCAGGGGATGGCCAGTGAAATGTGATTTAATGCCAACCCCAGGAGTAAATGGGATCTTTACTCTGACCCATGGGACAGCTGGTCCAGGTACTCACCCGGTCACCCCTCTACCTGTGGATCACAGATACTGAGAGAAACGTGAGAACAACATGCATGATTTTACCAGGAATCTTTTATTATCATTGTTGATCCTTATTACAACCCTGTGAGATAACTAGAGTAGATATTAATAATCCCATTTTGCAGCTGAGGAGGCTAAAGCTCCAAAAGGGCCAGGTGCAATGGCTCACGCCTGTAATCCCAACACTTTGGGAGGCCAAGGCAGGAGGAGCCCTTGAGGCCAGGAATTCAAAACCAGCCTTAGCAACATAGTGAAACCCCGATCTGTACAAAAAATTAAAAGTTGCCAGGCACGGTGGCTCACGCATGTAATCCCAGCACTTTGGGAGGCCGAGGTGGGTGGATCACCTGAGGTCAGGAGTTCGAGACCAGCTTGGCCAACATAGTGAAATCCCGTCTCTACTAAAACTACAAAAATTAGCCAGGTGTGGTGGTGAGCATCTGTAGTCCCAACTACTTAGGAGGCTGAGGCAGGAGAATCGATTGAACCCCAGAGGTGGAAGTTGCAGTGAGCTGAGATTGTGCCACTGCACTCCAGCCTGGGTGACAGAGTGAGCCTCCATTTAAAAATATATATATTAAAAGTTAGCCAGGTGTTGTGGTATGCACCTGTATAGTCCTAGCTACTTGGGAGACTGAGGCAGGAGCATCAATTGAGCCCAGCAATTTGAGGTTATAGTGAGCTATGATTGCACCACTGTAATCCAGCCTGGGCAACAGGGCAAGACCCTCTCTCTCTAAAAAATTAAAAAAAAAAAAAAGCTCAGACTGTGGCTACTAGGCAGAAGGTGGGTTAATGCAAGTTCATTGTGAGGCAAAAATAGCTCAGATTTTTTTTTTTTTTTTTTTGAGACAGAGTCTTGCTCTGTCACCGAGGCTGGAGTGCAGTGGTGTGATCTCGGCTCACTGCAAGCTTTGCCTCCCAGGTTCAAGTGATTCTCCTGCCTCAGCCTCCCAAGTAGCTGGGATTACAGGCACCCACCACCACATCTGGCTAATTTTTTTTTGTATTTTTGGTAGAGACGGGGTTTCACTGTGGTAGCTAGGATGGTCTTGATCTCTTGACCTCGTGATCCACCTGCCTCAGCCTCCCAAAGTGCTGGGATTACAGGCATGAGCCACCACACCAGCCCCATAGCTCAGATTTTTAACATTGAAAAAGCCCTGATATGCTATCTTATCCAACTCTCTGGTCAATGGTAACAGCTTCCCCAAACTATCTTTTGTTTTTTTGAGATGGAATTTTGCTCTGTCTCCCATGGTAGAGGGCAGTGGTGTCACCTTGGCTCACTGCAGCCTCCGCCTCCTGGGTTCAATCGATTCTCCTGCCTCAGCCTCCCAAGTAGTTGGGATTACAGGTGTGCGCCACGATACCCGGCTAATTTTTGTATTTTTAGTAGAGATGGGGTTTCATCATCTTGGCCAAGCTGGTCTCAAACTCCTGGCCCGAAATGATCCACCCACTTTGGCCTCCCAAAGTGCTCGGATTACAGGTGTGAGCCACCATGCCCGGTCCAAAACATCTTTATAGGTGGGGTGAAGCTGTGTTGGAATTACTCCAGTAACAGGGAATAATGACTCCTGCAACCGCTGCAGCTCAGACAGGGCCACATGAAAGCTCTCCCTTACCCTAACTTACAGCCTTTCTCTGTATCACATGCCCGTTAGCTCAATCCGCTCCCCTTGAAGACCAATCCAAAGGCATCAGCTTCTTTCCACTCTGTGGGCTCTTTGCTGCCACCCCTAATGTGACAAGACCAGTATCCAGCACTGAGCCTAGGCCTTGCTTCCCACCCCTTGAAGTAGGAGGCTGCCAGCCCCTGCCCGGCTGGGACGCTGACTCATCCGTGACAGTGTCTGTGAGTCACTGCTTGCCTACAGGGGTCTACTTCCCAGTTAAGGTGCTATTAAAAGGGTAACAGCCTCTGCCACTCTGCTCACTCAGGAGACAGTGGAGCATCTAAGGTATCTCAATCCTGTCTCCTCAGAAGTTCAAAGGACTTTACTTATACAATCTCATAATAAAAATGTACTCAGGACCTAAAAGACATCCTGATGACTTTTAAAGAAATATGGAACTAGACCTAAAACAGGGGATGCACCTGGGTTGGGTGGCACGTGCCTGTAGTCCCAGCTACTAGGCCAGCTAAGCTGGGAGGATCGTTGAGCCAGGAGTTTGAGAACAGCTGGGCAACATAGCCAGACCCTCTGTCTTAAAAAAGAAAAAAAAGAGGGAGAATCTACAAAACTAACTGCTTCATACTGAGGAAGTAATAACCTGATACCTTTATAGCATTTGGGAGTGGAAAGGCCCTTTCATGGTTTGCTTTTAGTTTTTTTTCTCTGTGTGTGTGTGTGTGTGTGTGTGTGTGTGTGTTTTGGATGGAGTTTTACTCTTGTTGCCCAGGCTGGAGTGCAGTGGCGCGATCTCAGCTCACTGCAACCTCCACCTCCTGGGTTCAAGTGATTCTCCTGCCTCAGCCTCCCGAGTAGCTGGGATTACAGGCACCTGCCCCCATGCCCGGCTAATTTTTGTATTTTTAGTAGAGATGGGGTGTCACCATGTTGGCCAGGCTGGTCTTGATCACCTCAGGTGATCCGCCCACCTCAGCCTCCCAAAGTGCTGGGATTATAGGCGTGACCCACCGTGCCCGGCATGGTTTTTAGTTTTTGGAGCCACCACAGAGTAAAGCAGGTAGAAGAGGAGTACACTTTTTTCTTTCTTTCTTTTGTTTACGAACAAGAATTGGAGTCCCACAGCTGGTGAGTGGTGGGAGTCAGGACTTGCCCCCACCAGAGCTGGCCTTCTGGAGACCACACAGGTGCGGACAGCCCCAGGCACTGATGTGCCTCAGCTCAGGGCTGAGTGCTGGCTGCTCTGGCTGGGATTGGCAGCAGCACTTCTGAGCCTGGCGCTTTATTGTGTACTATCTTATCTCAATAGGAAAAGGCAATTCAGGGGAAGAATTTCCTTGTCACAGTGCCCCAGACTTTCCATTGTCCAGCTTTCTGAGTCCTGGGTCATCCCCTGGGTCTGACCATTACTCATATCCATGGAGGCACCTTATCGAGGCTGTCTAAGATATAGGCCCTATTTTTTTCTCAGTACCAGACAAACTGGAATGTATCCACCCTTTGTGCCCTGAAATCACACGACAGTTAGTCAGCTCAGAATCCAGCCACATTTGGGAAGCTGCTTGAAGAGCAGTCTCTAGTAACCAGCTCTTTCCTTGCAAAGCCCTCGAATTTCAGGGTCCTCTGCTGGCAACAGCGGTGATGTGTGGAGCCCCCATCTCGTGATGGGGCCGACTGGGAGAATTCTTTGTTTTTTGAGACAGAGTCTCACTCTGTTGCCCAGGCTGGGGTGCAGTGGTGCCATCTCGGCTCACTGCAGCCTCTGACTTCTGGGTTCAAGAAATTCTCCTGCCTCAGTCTCCCAAGTAGCTGAGACTACAGGCGCCCACCACCGCACTTGGCTAATTTTTGTATTTTTAGTAGAGACGGGGTTTCATCATGTTGGCCAGGCTGGTCTCGAACTACACTGCTGACCTCAGGTGATCCACCCGCCTCAGCCTCCCAAAGTGCTGGGATTACAGGCATGAGCCACTGTGCCTGGCCCTTTTTTGTTTTTGAGACGGAGTTTCACTCTTGTTGCCCAGGCTAGAGTGCAATAGTGTGATCTCGGCTTACCGCAACCTCTGCCTCCTGGCTTCAAGCAATTCTCCTGCCTCAGCCTCCTGAGTAGTTGGGATTACAGGCATGCACCACCACACCCGGCTAATTTTGTATTTTTACTAGAGACAGGGTTTCTCCATGTTGGTCAGGCTGGTCTCGAACTCCAACTTCAGGTGATCAGCCCGCCTCGGCTTCCCAAAGTGTTGAGATTACAGGCTTGAGCCACCATGCCCGGCCTGCAGACTCTTTTAAACTAGAACTGTTCTCTTAAGATGTATTTAAGTGCTTCCACAGTCAGGAAACATCTATAAAAATCCACATAATCCCTTTACAACAGAATCTAACGACTTCTAAGACTTCTCTGATCTATGGAAATTTTTCTTATAATTGCGAATGGTGGCTCAAGCTCTCTTGTGTTCTACTTTTATTAGTTGACATTCTCTTTTTTTTTTTTTGAGACGGAGTTTTGCTCTGTCGCCTAGGCTGGAATGCAGTGATCACTGCAACCTCCGCCTTCCAGATTCAAGCAATTCTCCTGCCTTAGCCTCCCGAGTAGCTGGGATTACAGGAGTGTGGCTAATTTTTGTATTTTTAGTAGAGATGGTTTTCACCATGTTGGCCGGGCTGGTCTCAAACTCCTGACCTCAGGTAATCTGCCCCCACTTGGCCTCCCAAAGTACTGGGATTACAGGCGTGAGCCACTGTGCCCGGCCTATTAGCTGACATTATCTTTCATGATTTTTTTTTTTTTACTGTGTGAGAACTGGGAATTTCTGCTGTGAGAACAGACAAAAGCCACTCAGACACTGCAGTAGATGATTTCAAGGTCATTCATGTCTGTTCCTCAATCCATGGTTCTATGATATTTTAGGTTTAATGGCAAAATATCATGTCTTCATTAAAGCATAATGTTTGGGCCGGGTGTGGTGGCTCATGCCTGTAGTCCTAGCACTTTGGGAGGCTGAGGAGGGCAGATCACTTGGGCTCAAGAGTTCAAGACCAGTCTGGCCAATATGGCAAACCCCGTCTCCACTAAACATACAAAATTTAGCCGGTCATGGCGGTGCGCATGCCTGTTGTCCCAGCTACTCGGGAAGCTGAGGCAGGAGAAGCACCTGAACCCAGGAGGCAGAGGTTGCAATGAGCCGAGATGGCACCACTGCACTCCAGCTTGGGCAACAGAGACTCCATCTCAAAAAAAAAATAAAATTTTTTTTAAAAAAGTATTTTAATTCTGCCCAACAGTGGGGTGTGGGAACTTTGTCACTATTCTTTTCTTCTTTTTTTCTTCTTTTTTTTTTTGCTATTCTAAGTTTTGTGAGAACATCTCATACAAATAGATCTGTTTTAAAAGTAATTTCCTGGCAGGAGTGGTGGCTCATGCCTGTAATCCCAGCACTTTGGAAGTCCCAGGCAGGAGGATCTCTGGAGCCCAGGAGGTCGGGACCAGCCTGGGCATCATAGTGACACTCTGTCTCTGTATTAAAAACTGATAACAAAATAGCAGGAAGATATGGAATAAATAAATAAATAAATAAATAAAGGTAATATCCCAAGGACAGCTTTTTTCAAACAGTGGTCCTGGATCATCTGTAACAGAATCACCTGAGGAGCTTGTTAAGCTTCCCAAGCCCTGTCCAGACCAGGGAACCCTCCGGGGTGGAGCCTAAGAGTCTATATTTGAATATCATAGCTTTATGCTATACTCGCTAGCAGAAGCTAAGGCCCACGACACGGTCCTTTTCATCCATGGCCAGGCTGTCCTTGGGGAAGATGGTGGTGGCCGCCGTGTATGTCATCCCTTGTTCCACCTGTGAGTTTAGATCATCCCTCAGATTTCCCCTGGAGATTCCAAGTGCGGAGACACCTGTAGGAGGAAGGCCGAAGGGAAAGGTCAAGTCTGGAGCAGAGGCGTGGACCGCGCAGGCTGCTGTTGGAGCGTGCTGGGCTCAGAAGCCGGGTTCTAGCTCGGGAACAGCGGAATGGCCAAGGAGGTCCTGGCGTGAGGCAGGCCACACAACCCTCGGATGCCAAGACAGGGACCATCCATTTCTCAATACGCCAGTGGCCCTGCCCTGCTACTCAGCCTCATCAGCCTGTATAATGGAAGCTGAAGATAATGCAGCTCAGGAAAAGCAAGTATGATCTTAAGAACCTTGTAGCTGGAAAGCAAGTTCCAAATCAAACCTAATGGAGACAACTGCCAGAACGGATAAAAGTTTTATTTTTTATTTTTTATTTTTTATTTTTTATACAGAGTTTTGCTCTTGTTGCCTAGGCTGGAGTGCAGTGGTGCTGTCTCAGCTCACTGCAACCTCTGCCTCGCGGGTTCAAACGATTCTCCTGCCTCAGCCTCCCAAGTAGCTAAGACTACAGGCACCCACCACCACGCCCGGCTAATTTTTGTATTTTTGGTAGAGACGGGGTTTCACCATGTTAGCCAGGCTGGTCTCAAACTCCTGACCTCAGATGATCATCCGCCCGCCTCACCCTTCCAAAATGTTGGGATTACAGGCGTGAGCCACCGCGCCCAGCCCAAAAGTTTTTAAAAAGGAGTCTCTTGGAGGCAAAGGGACAGAATATTATTGTTTTTCATCATAAACCTTTTGGTGCAATCTGATTTTCTTTTTTTAAACCATGTACTTCCACTATTTTTATCTCAAAAAAGGTTTTTAATGTATTTAAAAACAAAGCAAAGAATGGTTTATAAGAGGCCGGGCGCGGTGGCTCAAGCCTGTAATCCCAGCACTTTGGGAGGCTGAGACGGGCGGATCACGAGGTCAGGAGATCGAGACCATCCTGGCTAACACGGTGAAACCCCGTCTCTACTAAAAAAAAAAATACAAAAAATTAGCCGGGCGAGGTGGCGGGTGCCTGTAGTCCCAGCTACTCGGGAGGCTGAGGCAGGAGAATGGCGTAAACCCGGGAGGCGGAGCTTGCAGTGAGCTGAGATCCGGCCACTGCACTCCAGCCTGGGCGACAGAGCGAGACTCCGTCTCCAAAAAAAAAAAAAAAAAAAGAATGGTTTATAATACACCGTTAGGTTGTTGGGAGGTCTGAAGCACACTAGGAACCGTAAAATGACCTTGTAGTTATCTCCTTAAAAACCCAGTGGGGAGGGGGGGCGGGGGGCCGGGAGCGGTGGCTCACGCCTGTAATCCCAGCACTTTGGGAGGCCGAGGCGGCAGATCACGAGGTCAGGAGTTCGAGACCAGCCTGACCAACATAGTGAAACACCGTCCCCACTAAAAATACAAAAATTAGCCAGGCGTCGTGGCGCGCGCCTGTAGTCCCAGCTATCCAGTCGCTGGAGAATCGCTTGAATCCGGGAGGCGGAGGCTGCAGGGGGCAGAGACTGCGCCGCTGCATTCCAGCCTGGGCGACAGAGAGACTCTGTCTCAAACAAACAAACCAAAAACTGAACTACGGAGACGCCCTCAGCAGTTCTTTCCCGGCTGAGTCGCTGCGGGCTGCGGGCACATACCCCGGCCTGCGGCGGCGGCTTCGGCGGGGCGGGGCCGCGGGACTCTCGCTCCTCGCGGGAGGCGGTGGCTGCGGAGTGCGCACGCGCGGAACCGCTATTCCCCTCTTGCCGAAGCGCCCCAGCGGTGCTGGCGATAGGGCGCACGATGGCGGCGGCTGCAGCTCCGAGGAGGTAGGCAGTGGGAGCCGGCGTTCAGTCTGGCCCGTGCCAACAGTGGTTCCTCTCTCCCCCGTAGTTCGAGGAGACCACTCGCTGCCCCTCTGGCACGATCGTGGATGAGCCTCCTGGCAACTGAAATGGGAAAGGCAGCGCCCCCGACTCTGGGAACTGGACCGACTGCACGGTAGTGACAGCTGCCAGACCCTGAGGAGAGGACGAGAAGACCCGAGCCCTCTGCTACGAACACTGGCAGCTGATGGAAAATTCAGACGGAATTGGGACAGTGTGCAGAGTTCTCCAGGCGACAGATTAAGAGACTCTTGAAGAATAACTGTGTAATCACGTGTTCTGCTCAAAAGAAGTCCTCAATGCCCAGTGCCTTATTTGGCTTTCAGGGTTGGTGAAAGAAAAAGCAAAGTAGATGCTTTCTAATGCTAAGTCATTTAATGTAGCACCATTCCTTGAACTTCTTTCATCTCTAAGGTCGTCCCTTTCACCTGATGATACCTTTGGGCCATCGTGCAGGCATGTGTAACCTTGGAGATCTTCCTCAACATTGCACCATATCTTGGGTTCATTCAAGGCAGAGTCTCCTTGCAAAAGCATCGAAAACAATGTAAAGTCGAAGAGAGTAGAGCCAATACCTGCATAGTTGGAAAATGTGGAGGAGGCCAATTAAGGGACAGAAAAAGAAGTGCAGAGAATCTTGGAATTGTTGCAAAATTATTCTGGAGATAGAAGAGTCTCCTCTAGCCTTTTCCTTAGTGATTAATGCAGGTTTTTAAGTGGATAGTAAAATCCAGACAGAAAGAAGTATATGTTATATAATGAAGCCTATTTTCTTTTTTTTTTTTTTTTTTTTTGAGACGGAGTCTCACTCTGTGGCCCAGGCTGTAGTGCAGTGGCCGGATCTAAGCTCACTGCAAGCTCCGCCTCCTGGGTTTCCGCCATTCTCCTGCCTCAGCCTCCCGAGTAGCTGGGATTACAGGCGCCCGCCACCTCGCCCGGCTAGTTTTTTGTATTTTTTTAGTAGAGACGGGGTTTCACCATGTTAGCCAGGATGGTCTCGATCTCCTGACCTCGTGATCCGCCCGTCTCAGCCTCCCAAAGTGCTGGGATTACAGGCTTGAGCCACCGCGCCCGGCCATGAAGCCTATTTTCAAAGTATACCTGAAATTTGTCTTTGTAATGTCTCTTTCTTGAGAGTTTATAAAGATGTCAGTATTCTGTGGGAAACAAATTGGCACATTCATAAAAGAGAAAAAAATGAAAAAAATCAGGCCCAAGTTTCATTTTACAGATGAGGAAACTGTGACATAGAAAGGGAAATGACAAAGATCACACTGAATCACACCTGGGAGCTGGAGCCCAGCCATGCTGCTTGGCCCAGTGCCTCTTCTTATTCTAGGAGCTCATACCCCTTTGAAAGAAACACAATATGAATGTGTCTTCAAATGATGCTCATAAACCTCTTCATCATACTGAGGGAGGGAGATAAGGGGATTGGTTCTTTAGGATCTAGACAGGCTTTTAAGAAAATCTTAGCCAGGTGCAGTGGCTCATGCCTATAATCCCAGCACTTTGGGAGGCTGAGGCAGGTGCATCACCTGAGGTCAGAAGTTCCAGACCAGCCTGGCCAAAATGACAAAACCCCGTCTCCACTAAAAATACAAAAATTAGCCGGGCATGGTGGCAGGAGCCTGTAATCCCAGCTACTTGGGAGGCTGAGGTAGGAGAATCACTTGAACCTGGGAGGCGGAGGTTGCAGTGAGCTGAGATCGCGCCAATGCACTCCAGGGCAACGAGTGAAACTCCGTCTAAAAATAATAATCATCATCTTAGCAGAGCTCTTGCTAAATGATAAAGACTTTGGCAACTGAAATCCTTTTTTTTTCAGAGAACTTAAGTAGGGACGGGATAATCACTAATTGGGGTTGTGTTTAGGGAATTCAAGCCTCTGAAATCTCTTCCATCTGTAGGTCTGATGATTTGGTTACTGTCTTACAGTACATCTGCGCAGAAAGCCTGGGGAACTAATCCCTCTTCAAAGTCTACATTGAATAGGTATTATGTTTGCCTTTTCATACATGTTAGTTCACTTAGTCTTCACCACAGGCTTTCTAGATTGGTATTATTCTTAGTCTACCTAAGGAGTTCACAGAGGTTAGGTAACATGCCCCAAGCCACACAGATGATAGGCAGCACAACCAGACGATATTACAGGTCTCCAGATGAGTGAGCCGATGATGACATCGTTTGTTCCCAAGCCCCGCCCCCATTAGGTAAGCGCTTGCACTGCTCACTGGGTCATCAGGGCAAGTTGCTCCCACTGCCCTCTTGTTCCAACGACTGGAAACAAAAGCTGCAACAGAGCCCCCCTCCTACTAGGAGAAAGGCATTTTAATTGGCACCTCCTCACAAAGGCTCCAGTGTTCTAGAGCTTTGCACACAGGAAGATTCTCATTGAACAGTGAAGCCAAACCTCGCTTCCAAAATTCCCAGTTTGGTAGGTCACTGTGGATGAAGAGGCTTGAGACACCCTAAGACAAGCTGGGACCATGATGACAGGAACCAGTTTGTGAAGGGAGGAGGCTGGGCTAATGGAATCTAGGGAGACAGGTAATAGTCGGACCTTAGGTAGTTTGTGTTACTCAAGTCAGCAGGGTTTTTGTTGTTTTTTTGCGACAGTCTTGTTATGTTGCCTAGGCTGGAGTGCAGTGGTGCGATCTCGGCTCACTGCAACCTTCACCCCCTGAGTTAAGCAATTCTTGTGCCTCAGCCTCCCGAGTAGCTGGGACTACAGGTGCGAGCCGCCACGCTTGGCTAATTTCTTGTATTTTTAGTAGAGATGGGGTTTCACCATGTTGGCCAGGCTGGTCTTGAAGTCCTGTCCTCAAGTAACCCACCTGCCTCAGCTTACCAAAGTGCTGGGATTACAGGCGTGAGCCACTGCCCCTAGCCAAGATCATTTGATGTTCTTGGATGAATGGCCACTTTCACCTGGATCCAACCAATTTTTGCTGCCCTAGGGAGCATGATCCAGAGCTCCCTCAAGACAGAGGATGTGCTAAAGGCAGACTCCAGAGGTCATCCTGTCCCCATGCCTTCCGCCTTCTAAAGATACGCTCTTCTGCCCTGCTGTTACCACTCAGTGCTCTAGATGAAACCTGTTTCCATGTTCATTCTGCACCCATGACGATATTTCTGCTTCCTGGAAGATTGTAGCCACAGGGATGAAAACCTCACCAATCAGTTGTGGCCTTCCTGAGGCAAGTCAGTCACTTTCCTACTCTGGTATCTTCCATGGCTACCAGTTGGCCACAGAAACAAGCACTGACTCACCAGCCTCCAGTCTGGTTCCTTTTCAGCCTCTTTGCCACCCCTACAGCCCACACTGCATCATCCATTCTGGCCATCTCCGATTCTTTCTTGCTAGCTCCCACTTTTCCCTGCATCCAGCCTTCTGTACTGTTTCATCTCTTTGAACACTCTTTTCTCCCTGCATCCTGGGCCTCCCTTCAAATCTTCCTCTTCCCTGGAAGTACAGCTTCCGTGGTTAACATCACAAAGCAAAGCTGACTTCAGCAAACTTTCCAGGACAACCAGGGACCAACACAGTTTAGATAAAGGAGATAAATAAGGTGGCTTTAAGATCACTTGTAGTTCAGAGGTCACCCGGGGGATTAGGATCTATGCAGAGACCTGCAGAGCCAAGCTGCTTCCCCAAGGGACCCCTTCATGCTGCTGGAACTTGCCCTACCCCTCAGGAGAAACTGGGCTGCTGTAGCCGAGTTACACAGGCGGCTGTGGGCCAGCCTGGAGCAAAACTGTGTTGCTTGGCATTTCTCCAGTTCCTCTAGTGGCTGACTTCTGTGCCTGTGCAGGGACTCATGCTCACCACTGCACTCCACAGTGACATACTTGGATTTATTTAAAAAGAATTTATTCACCCGTCTTTGCTCCCACCTTAGCCCCATTCTGTGCGCCCTTCCCCTCATTCATCGCAGTATCAAAATAACCCCCAAATGGGATTGCTGTGCTTGAACACCTCCCATCATGCCTCGTATCCTCTGCAAGCATTTACTTAGTTCCTGAAGCATACAGACCCCTCACCTGCAAACCCCACCTCAGCACACACCTTGCTAGGTTGGAGGAAGTCCTGGTACCCGGAGCAGTTTGCTTTGTTTTTGCAGTGTCAGTGATCTCATAAACACTTGGCTGGCCACGCAGTCCTATCTATAACTTTCAGCAGATAACTCAAGTGGGTGACGGGGGCAGAAGCCAGGTCTTGGTTCCTGTGTGTGACCCAAGGCTCCCCACCCCTCTCATCTGGCTCAGCCAGGTCTTGCAGAATGAGCTCTGCTGAGATCCAACCAAACACATTTGCTATTTGTTAGGTGAACTCATTCCTGGAACCTAGCAGGTATTCAGTTTATGGCTGACTCTCAAGGGAATAAAGGGAAAAAGGAAAAGCGGGTCTAATGTCCTTTGGATTATCTTTACAAAGCAAGAGCTGTCTGTGAACTTGTAATCTTCAGAACAAACACTGGGCCTATCCAGGTCTGTCCGCAGTTCCCAAAGTCGTAGCTCCACGTAGACCAGCCACACGTAGACCAGCCACACTCAGTGATGGCTCCTGGTTCCTCACTTTCCAGGGCAGCTTCAGTTCCTGCCACGGTGTCAGTGTGGATTGATTCCTGCTGTGTTACTCAACAAACTCCTGACCCTGGGCTCGGAGCTGAAGAGCCGGCTCCAGAAGGCGTTAATCATCATCACTCAGGTGTGCGGTCCTCCCGGAGTCCCGGTGCACCTGGGATCCGAGCAGCTCCACCTTGTCTTTGCTGTCTTCAAGGTTCACATCTTCAGGGTCCCACTGTGGAGAAAAGATACGAAGAGCACCTGGGTGGAACAGATCGCTGCTTCTCATCTGTTATGACCCCCGACCCAAACAATAGCTCCAGTTCTGGTTCTCATGATCCAGGCACAGACAAGGACAAAAGGGTAAGGCCAAGTTGCCCAGGCCTGTGTCTCTAGGCCCTGAGGAGGCAAGCACAACTTCAAATCAAGGAACTAATGAACAACCGCCCTCCACATAACAGCTCCACCTTCCTTCCCACCCTCCTTCTCCACTATTCTTTGCCTCTACCAAGTCCTTATCTAGTGAGACTGAGTCACGTTCTTCTTGTCCTGACTCCATGCCTACCTCATTCCTGGAAAAAAAACCAGGCAAACTTAATCCTTTTTTACTTTTTTAAGACAGGGTCTTGCTGTGTCGCCCAGGCTGGAGTACAATGGTGCAATCATAGCTCACTGCTGCCTCAAACTACTAGACTCAAGCAATCCTCCTGCTTCAGCCTCCCAAGTACCTGTGACTACAGTTGTATACCACAATGCCTGGCTAAGTTTTTAATTTTTAGTAAAGTCTTGCAATGTTGCCCAGGCTGATCTTGAACTCCTGGACCTAAGCAGTCCTCCCGCCTCAGCCTCCCAATGTGCTCAGCTTACAGGCTTGAGCCACCATGCCTAGCTTCAACCTATTCTTTATGGGCCAGGTAAATACCTCTTCCTCCAGGAAGCCTTCCTGACTGTGTTAGCCCATTGGGTGCTCACTTGCCTCTCTTTGTACTACCTATTCCACAGATTTGCCCCTGAGCACGGACAGCCCTGGTGTTTATGTGGACATCTGCCTTGTTGTCTCAGGTAGGTGATGAGCTCCACAGGAACAGAGCAAAGGTTCACTCCTGCCTCCTACATGATGTTTCCTCTAAACCTGAGGCTCAGTAGACTTGTCATCACTTAGCACCCAATTCAGAGTGGGGGGCACTGGCAGTGAATATTTCATCACCGACTCAGATGAGTTTGGGAAGTTGAAATTTGCAGGAATGAGTGAAGGCTTAAAACAAGTGGGCACAGAAGCATTGACGAAGCTGTCAGAGAAGCCCTCCTGTTGTTCTAAGATGATGGATAAGAGCCCACGGGGATCCTTAGTGTTACCTTTGAAGTTCCAGCCATGGAGGCAAGTAGGGATTGGGCTGAAGTCTTCCTCCTGTCACTAATTTGCCTCTGTTTTGGAGGCCTCAGTTTCCCCCTGTGTATGCTGTGGTATTGGATCGGCAACTAAATAAGAAGATCTCTCCCATTTCTGAGCGTCTATGATGATTCTGAGGCACAGGGTCACATTTGACAGTACCAGGAAACAAGAAGGAAAGGTGACACAGGATGTGTCTGCCTGGGCAGATGATCTATTTGGACGAGATGATAGACCCAGGCTTGGACATGCCCTCCAAGAAAGATGCTCGAACAGCTGCTCAAACTGAAGCTGAATCAAACATTCCCATCCTTAGAGGTCCCAGAGAAGATCCCGAAGGCTCCGTGAGCCACCGACGTAATGGCCATGCCATGCCAATGAGAAAACACAAATTGTGACTTTGTTTTGGACAGAAATAAAGAGCCCAGTTTGTGAGTGATTTACTGATAACTGAATCGAGTACTAATACTTGGCGACTTTAAAAGCCATCATGTTAAAAAGACCACCTGATTCTCAGTGTCCCTGCAGTGATTGCGTTTGGGCAGCTTATCCCCTGTACCTGTCTGGGGCTGTGCCAGCCACTTCCAGTGTGAACATCTCATTAACTTGCGGTCGCAGACTTGGCTGGACCCCTTTAACCAGATTCCTTTCTGACATTATCAGATCCCAAATCAAAGAGCTCACTAGGCCCCTCAGCCTACGTGACCCACCTGCCCAGTGAAAGAAGTGGGGCCTGTTCTGTTCTCTGAGGATGGCCAGCATGCTCTTTGATGAAAACTGTTTCTAAGCAGAGGCCTGAGACCAAGGTCATTGTTCTCAGAGTGTGTTCTTGACCAGCCACACCAGAAGCACCCAGGCTGTGCTGGCTAAAAACACTGATGCCGGGGCCCACCCTAGCCCCTGCGTGGGAGGTTGAGACCTAAGGTCTGGCATTTTTACAAGCTCCAAGGATGATTCTTCGATGCCCTGAGGATTGAGAACCACTGCTCTAGCTTCTTAAATGGCTGCTAAGAATTCTTCTTGCCAACCCTGACCAGCTCAGCTGCCGGCAAACAGACACCTATCGCTTTGATCAAGTGAGCTCTTCAAACTAGTACAGGCCGGGCGCGGTGGCGCACGCCTGTAATCCCAGCACTTTGGGAGGCCAAGGTGGGCAGATCACCTCAGGTCAGAAGTTCGAGACTAGCCTGGCCAACATGGTGAAACCCCATCTCTACTAAAAATACAAAAATCAGCCAAGTGTAACGGCAGGCGCCTCTAATCCCAGCTACTTGGGGGGCTGAGGCAAGAGAATCACTTGGACCTGGGAGGCAGAGGTTGCAGTGAGCTGAGATTGTGCGATTGCACTCTAGCCTGGGCAACAAGAGTGAAACGCCATCTCAAGAAATAAATAGGCTGGGTGTGGTGGCTCACACTTGTAATCCCAACACTTTGGGAGGCCGAGGTGGGTGGATCACCTGAGGTCAGGAGTTCGAGACCAGCCTGGCCAACATGGCAAAACCCCATATCTACTAAAAATACAAAAAATTACCACAGTGGTAGCAGGCGCCTGTAATCCTAGCCACTCGGGAGGCTGAGGCAGGAGAATCGCTTGAACCCGGGAGGTGGAGGTTGCAGTGAGCCGAGAGCATGCCATTGCCCTCCAGCCTGGGCGACAAGAGTGAAATTCTGTCTCAAAAATAAAATAAAATAAAAATAAATAAGTAAAAATAAAATGGTACAAATCTTAGAAAACATTTTGAATCTATATTTTCCGACTCTCTAGAATAATGTGTTTTAAAACTTCATTTCATTATTTATTTACTTACTTACTTTGAGACAGTCTCACTCCATCACCCAGGCTGGAGGCATGATCTCGGCTCACTGCAACCTCTGCCTCCTGGGTTCAAGTGAGTCTCCTGCCTTAGTACCCTGAGTAGCTGGGACCACAGGTACGCACCACCACACCTGGCTAATTTTTGTATTTTTGGTAGAGATGGGGATCTCGCCGTGTTGGCCAGACTGGTCTCCAACTTCTGACCTCAGGTGATCCGCCCCCCTCAGCCTTCCAAAATGCTGGGATTACAGGCGTGAGCCAATGTGCCTGGCCTAAAACTTCATTTTATAATAAAATTATTGCTGGAAACCAGGCATGAAGAGAATCTGAGCAAAAGATCCATTTTCATATCAGAAACAATCCTGGGAGATGACAGGCACAGGGAGTTGTCACAAAACATGCCCATCTGTCACTTGGAGGCAAGGGTGGCATGGAGACAGCAGCCGGCTGCCCAGGGTCCCAGAATGACAATGTCTGGAATGTTTATTGCAACAGCTACTGCAGCCATGCCTGTCACTACTACTGTTGTTCCAGACCATGTTTCTTCACTGGGTTACATATCTTCTTGGTCCGTATTACTTGTGCTTACCTGAATACCCCAAAGCAGAAAGAACTCTGAACTGACAGAGCCCTGAAAATCCCACTGATTCTCAGTCTTGCCTCTCATTTTGCCTTTTTTTTTTTTTTTTTGATGGAGTTTCGTTCCTGTTGCCCAGGCTGGGGTGCAATGGCGCGATCTCGGCTCACTGCAACCTCCACCTCCCAGGTTCAAGCGATTCAGTTGCCACAGCCTCCTGAGTAGCTGGGATTACAGGTATGCAACACCACGCCTGGCTAATTTTGTATTTTTTGTAGAGACAGGGTTTCGCCATGTTGGCCAGGCTGGTCTTGAACTCCTGACCTCAGGTGATCCGCCCACCTCGGCCTCTCAAAGTGCTGGGATGACAGGCGTGAGCCACCGCGCCTGGCCTGACATTCGTTTTTTTTTTACTAAAGGAATGCGTCACGGGTCCAGCCATCTAAGGAGGTCTAACAAGAACAGGAACTGAAGTCAAGCCATAGGAAGTCCCTCCTGGAAGAGAAAGAGCATGATTGTCCATACCTGCTCCCAGTTTAGGGCCTCCCAATACTACTGCTGCAGAATAAAAAGCGAGACAGAAAAAGCGTTGGACAGATTTTGCCACCATCACACAGCAGAGCGGAGCTCAGGGCCAGCCCCTGTCTGCTCAGAGAGTCCGGAGACAGGCCCTTAGATGGTTGGGGGCAAAGGAACAGGTAACTTCAGCAAGCAGGAAGGCAGCAGCTACCAGCAGTTACAATTTAGTTAAATGATCAAGGAGATAGTTATGATAATTACAAAGGGCTGCACATCCTGGGAAAAATTACAATCTATCAAGATTTAAAAATTATTATTAGTAGAAATTATTATTATTAGGAGGAGCAGCAGTAATAATAAATCTCCCATTTATTAACCACATGGCTGAGATGATTCAACTCAAACCCATAAAACTGAGATGCCAATAAAATTCCTGCCTTGCCAAGATTCATTTGTAGTCAGCGTTTACTGCATGGCTGGTTCCACTCCAAACCTCAAATATGTCTGACTCAAGTTCTTGCAGGGCAGGCATCACGTCTGCCCTTGCTACTCCATCACCTCCCGCAGCCTGGGAAACGTGTGTTTCTGACATGAGCTAAGAATCTATGAATATCTGTTACACTGATGTGGGAAAGTCTATTAAATTAGATAGCAGGCAGTCCGAATGGCCCATAGGATTTAGGGTTATTATCACATTAAAACAAAGCATGTTCAACTCCTTATGTTTTTCATTTTAAAAAAATTATTTAATTGTTTAAGACAGGGGCTTGCTCTGTGGCCCAGGCTGGAGTGCAGTGGTGTGGTCATAGCTCACTGCTGCCTCCATCTCCTGGGCTCAACTGATCCTCTTGCCTCAGCCTCTGAGTAGCTGGGACTACAGGTGTGTACCACCATGCCTGGCTGATTTTTATTTTGTTTTTTTAGTAGAGATGAGGTCTCCCTATGGTGGCCAGGCTGGTCTTGAACTCCTGAGCTCAAGGAATCCTCCCACCGTGACCACCCAAAGTGCTGGGATTATAGGCATGAGCCACGGCACCTGGCCTAATTTTCTATCTATCTATCTATCTATCTATCTATCTATCTATCTATCTATGATGGAGTTTCGCTCTTGTCGCAGGCTGGAGTTCAATGGCACAATCTCGGCTCACTGCAACCTCCGCCTCCCAGGTTCAAGCAATTCTCTTGCCTCAGCCTCCGGAGTAGCTGGGATTACAGGCACCCACGACCATGCCCAGCTAATTTTGTATTTTTCGTAGAGATGGGGTTTCACCATGTTGGCCAGGCTGGTCTCGAACTCCTGACCTCAAGTGATCAGCCTGCCTCCACCTCCAAAGTGCTGGGATTACAGACGTGAGCCACTGCATCCACCCAGGCATAAATCATTTCATCCACAAATATTTCAAAATGTATCTCATAGATAATGACTTAAAAAAAAAAAAAAAAAAAACTAAGCACGATGCCATTATTATACGTAACAAAATTAGTGATAATTCCTTAGCATTCATCTTTTAATAATATCCTGCTGAGGGAACATAAACTGAAAAAAAAAAAGATTGATTGGAAGGGATACAGATTACTAAATTGATGGTTCCACACACTCTGCAAAAGACAGAAATGTCGATGATATAAAGGAGGGTTGAAAAAGTTAACTTAGTGAAAAAGTTTATTAAAAGCCAAGCAAACAAGCAAACAAATAAATAGGCTCGAGTCCCCCAACTCTGTTGAAATGAAACCTTGAATCTTCTTTACAAACCTTAAATCTTCAGCGTTACAGGCAATCTAAAATTTGAGAAGAGTGCCCTCTAGTGGGAATAGTCAATATTTTAAAAGTTACGTTATAAACCGCTAATGATAGTGTGCCTAAGGAGTACAATTAACCCAAATCTTTGTAACTGAGCCTCTCCTCAACCCCCCAGACTAAAAATAAATAAAATTATATAGTCTTTTCCCTGTTTCAAGAGCAAATGTGTTCATTATAGAACATTTTTCAAAAAACAAGGATCTACCATAATTCTATCCTTAGAAGAAGGCCTCTACAAAGATTAAACAGCCCTCTGAAACATGTAGGTATTATGTATAATATAATAAAAGCAAATGGCTTTTCTCCTTTAACATACAATGAGCATTTCCACTTGCCCTTAAAATCATCTTCAGAAACATGATTCTATCACCGCCTCAAACCACTGCATACGGCATTTTAATTTGCCTCATGTCTAAAAAGCACACTTTTCTATGCTTCTGAAATCCGGAAGCCTCCTATAGCCTTTGTCTATGTGGCATGTATGAATGTTTCTTTAATTCTGAAGAGTTTAGCATGTGTCTAAGTTACTGAAGAAATACGGTCACTTTCTAGGCTTACATTTTAGACTGTGGAAGCTGGATGGGGCCTTAGAAACCATTTGTCCAACTCTTTACTCTTAACATTTGGGGAGAAGTGACGTCTCCGCAGCCTTGGGGAGGTGAGATGGTGCTGGACTTGGGATGGATTATAAAGTTTTAAGACTGGTCAGACATTTACCAGCTTCAGTTTTCTCTTTCTTTTTTTTTTTTTGAGACGGAGTCTCACTCTGTCACCCAGGCTTGAGTACAATGATGTGATCTCGGCTCACTGTAACCTCCACCTCCCAGGTTCAAGTGATTCTCCTGCCTCAGCCTCCTGAGTAGCTGGGACTACAGGCACGCACCACCAGGCCTGGCTAATTTCTTGTATTTTTAGTAGAGATGGGGTTTCACCATGTTGGTCAGGCTGGTCTCAAACTCCTGACCTTGTGATCCACCCGCCTCAGCCTCCCAAAGTGCTGGGATTACAGGCGTGAACCACCGCACCCGGCCAATGGTCTGTATTTCTTACCTGCTACATCTGACAGCCCTCCTCAGGATCATGAAAGGCTTCCTGGAGGAAGGGGGATTTAGACAGGACAGTGAAAGGTAGGAGAAGACAGATAGGCAGAGAAACCCAGAGAAGAGAGAGCTGGCCGGGTGCATGGGGAAGGACCTGCAAAGATGGCACAGATCGGGAGGTGTCCTGGAGCGCAGGCTTAGGAGCCTGGGCTTAAACTGTAAGCAGCAAGGAGCCCAGGAGGCCTCAAGCAGGGAGGCATTGGGCTGGTCGAGTGTTGGAAAATCCTGCTGTATTCCCTGCAGGACAGAAATGAAAGAGGGCAGAGCACTCCCGCACCGGAATCAGGAGCTCCTGCACCAGTCCAGGTGGAAGTAACGAGGCTCTTACCTGGACTTGGGGCAGACAGATTGGAAAAGCATCTAGAGACTAAGAGTACAGAAGTCTTCCAGAGTGGTATCTGGGCAGACGGCAGCCTGCACTGCTGCGCTACAAGATTCATTCACACATTCTGCTGGTGGTTTACTTTTCCGTTTTCCTGATGGAAGCTTTTCTGTGTGTAAGAACTGACTCAGTGCTGGGTGTGGCGGCTCACGCCCAGCACTTTGGGAGGCTGAGGTGGGCGAATCACCTGAGGTCGGGAGTTCAAGACCAGCCTGACCAACATGGAGAAACCCCATCTCTACTAAAAATACAAAATTAGCCGGGTGTGGTGGTGCATGCCTGTAATCCCAGCTACTTGGGAGGCTGAGGCAGGAGAATCACTTGAACCCAGGAGGTGGAGGTTGCAGAGGTTGCAAGACTCTGTCTCAAAAGCCCCTATGTGCATCTGACTCCTGGGTCAAGGTTCTGTCCCCGGCACAGCCTGTTTCTCTTTGGGGCCCACTGCAGCATCTATATCATGCATACTTTTTCTCCAGAATGAATGATTTGGCTTTAAAAAGGGCAGACATCCAGGGGAATATACCCTGATCTGCCGGTGCCAGAAAGTTGAGAGAGAGAATAAGCAGTTGGATTATCAAGGGCCTTAGGCGCAGAATCAACAGGGACACACGGGCCTGGGACTTGGCCCTCTTCAGACAGAGCATCTGGCATTTGGCACTGTTCTCATAGTCCATGCAGGTACACCCACACTGGGCATGCGTGCACACCCCCACACGCACACGCACACGCACACGCACACAGGACTGCACTGGCTGCAGTCACAGGCGTTCTTCACTATGCAGACTTTGTTCCAATGACAGAAACAGCGTCCTTGCAGAATTCCTATAAAGCTTATACCCAGTCTCTGGCAATGCTGGGAAGCACAGAAGGGAGAAAATGACTAGATGCTGTCAAGGTACTTTTATCACAAAGGTGGACTGACCTTTTCTTGAATCCCAGAGGGGAAAGAAAAAGGAAGAAAAGGAAGCCTTTAAAAGGCACAGGAGGCCGGGCACGGTGGCTCACACCTGGAATCCCAGCACTTTGGGAGGCGGAGGCAGGTGGATCACCTGAGGTCAGGAGTTCACGACCAGCCTGGCCAACATGGTGAAACCCCGTCTCTACTAAAAATACAAAAAAGTAGCCAGCTGTGGTGGCGCGCACCTGTAATCCCAGCTACTCGGGAGGCTAAAGCAGGGGAACCACTTGGACCTGGGAGGTGGACGTTGCACTGAGCCGAGATTATACCATTGCACTCCAGCCTAGGTGACTCTTTCTCAAAAAAAAAAAAAAAAAAATTAAATCTACAGGAGCAGCAAACTTCAGGCCTTTCACAGCATAAGTGTTTGGTTCCTTCCCTGCTGTCACACATACTCCTGACCCATTTAGGTAAAAAGAAGAGTGAAATCTGATGTCCTTTGCGGCTTCAATGCTGGGGGAAGTCAAGCCTGCTTTTATGATATAGGTTCTGACTGTCCCAGAAAGTCACTTATGGGAGTGACTTATGGTCACTCCCATAAGTCCTGCTCTCTCTGGGCCTCTGTCACCTACATGTAGACCCCAGGCACGGGACGCTGAGCTCAGGAACCCTTATTCACCACCGGTTCATTGTGCCCTTCGGATGGCTTTGCCAGGAGTGAGGCTGACTTTGTACTGAATGGGTGGGCTGGTGAATGAATGAATGAATGGATTCACAGTCTCCGTGGAGCATGCCGTCTCCTATGCAGAGCTACAGAAATCTGCACAGCCCAGGAAAAAGACCTCTCTACACGGTTACTGGTCTCACTAAGGCTCTCACACGATTCGTCTGGTACTCTGACCAGTGCAGCCAAGTTCTCCTTCCATGCGAGCCCCACATGCCCAGGGTCCTGTCTGTCTCAGCCGTCTCCTGTTCTGACACTCCTTGACAACAGTCAGAGCACAGCTGAGCGAGAAGACACCTGGGGAGAGGGTCCATCTTCTCATCTGTAAAATGGGATACTGGATAATAAACATGCTCCCGCACACCTCCCTGGGTACCAGTCTCTGCCAAGGCAGTGCAGTGTGGTGGTTCATAAGAGCGGCTTCAGAGCAGACGGAACTAGGTTCAAACCCTAGTTCTGCCACTTCTTCTTATCACCATTATTATGTTTTATCAGGTAAGTGACTTAAACTTACCTAGTCCCAGTCTCCTGACTCAGGCTGTTAAGGCAAACGGTGCTTGGAAAGGAGAGCCCACACCGTGCCTAGCACAGTCACTATTCGCAATGAGCACCGCTTTTCTGGTAATGGATTTAAAACACTTTATGAACTGGAGTGCTGTGGGTACCATGGAGTGTTGAAACCACTCATTTCTCCACTTCCTCTAGCGTACTGCAAGAAGTATTCAAAACAGTCCATGCCCCAAGAACTTGGACATCAAACCACCACCCCATCCCAGAGTTAAGTTACCATATCACAAAGGACCATAGATAAGGGAAACACGTCACCTTAAAGACAGAGAGTGGCTCCCAGGCCCACAGACCCCGACGGTGGGAGCCAGAGACCATTCACTCATCAACCGAAGGGATCACACAGAAGCCGAGCTGGTCAGTGACAGACAGACAACGGGAGGCGGCTGAGGGAATGGCAGCCCACCTTGGCAGCCAGGCCAGGGCAGTCCAAGAGTGGAGACAGACGCCCTGGGTGGTCTGAGCCCAACGCCACGAAATATTTGATTTACGCAATTCTCTTGGGAGCAGAAGAAGTCACGAACCAGAGGAAGTGAGGACATAAGACCCTGACTTCAATCTGTGTGTTATGTCCCTCCAGAGGACGGTCTGGAAGAGTGAGGCAGAGGACCATACTCTCCACTGTGACTGGTTTACCAAGTGCCTGTCACCCTATGCGGTGGGCTGGGGCCCGTTTATCGGTCCCTCACGGACGTTTCCTTCCAATTCCCACTGGCAGAAAATGTGTGCTGCACGAGTGAGCCAACAGCCAGGTGAAGTATGGTGTGACACTCCATCTGCTCAAAGACACCGCCTCGCCCGCCTTCAGCCGCAAATGAACCAGGATCTTCAAGGAATATTGCTTCAAGCAAATAGGGGGCATGTCAGACCGGAACAGCCCCACCGCCTGGGAGGCGGTCATTGGTTGGTAGGCTTGGGGGTTCATTTTAATTTTCTTCTTCACATTTTCCAAATTTTTTTAAATTTTCCTTTTTTTTCTTTGAGACAGAGTCTCGTTCTGTTGTCCAGGTTGGGGTGCAGTGGCTTGATCTTGGCTCACTGCAACCTCCACCTCCCGGGTTCAGGCGATTCTCCTGCCTCAGCCTCCTGAGTAGCTGGGATTACAGGTGCGTGCCACTGTGCCTGGCTAATTTTTGTTTTGTTTTTTGTTTGTTTTTTTTTCTTTTTTTTGAGACGGAGTTTTGCTCTTGTTGTCCAGGCTGGAGTACAATGGCACAATCTCGGCTCACTGCAACCTCCGCTTCCCGAGTTCAAGCGATTCTCCTGTCTCAGCCTCCCCAGTAGCTGGGATTACCGGCATATGCCACTGCACCTGGCTAATTTTTGTATTTTTAGTCAAAACGGGGTTTTACCATGTTGGCTAGGCTGGTCTCGAACTCCTGACCTCAGGTAATCCACCCGCCTCGGCCTCCCAAAGTGCTGGGATTACAGGTGTGAGCCACCAAGCCCAGTCCATTTTCCAAATTTTCTACCAAAACATTTATTTTTGTTTTGTTTTGTTTTCAGACAGGGTCTCACTCTGATGCCCAGGCTGGAGTGCAGTGGCACAATCTGGGCTCACTGCAACCTCCGCCTTCTGGGCTCAAGCAATCCTCCCACCTCAGTCTCCTAAGTAGCTGGGACTATGGGCTTGTACCACTACATCCAGCTAATTTTTTATTTTTATTTTTGGTAGAGACAGGGTTTGTATTTTTGGTAGAGACGGGGTTTCACCATGTTGTCCAGGCTGATCTTGAACTCCCGAGCTCAGGCAATCTGCCCATCTCAGCCTGTCTCGGCCTCCCAAAGTGCTGGGATTACAGGCGTGAGCCACCATGCCCAGCCCAGAAACATTTATTACTTTTAAGAACAGAAAATAGGCCGGGCGCGGTGGCTCACGCCTGTAATCCCAGCACTTTGGGAGGCTGAGGTAGGCGGGTCACGAGGTCAGGAGATCGTGACCATCTTGGCCAACATGGTGAAACCCCATCTCTACTAAAATATAAAAAAAAATTAGCCAGGCATGGTGGTGCATGCCTATAGTCCCAGATACTCAGGAGGTTGAGGCAGGGGAATTGCTTGAACCCGGGAGGCGGAGCTTGCAGTGAGCCGAGATAGTGCCACTGCACTACAGCCTGGAGACAGAGCAAGACTCCGTCTCAAAAAGAAAAAAAAAGAAGAACAGAAAATATAGATTACCAGAAGGCCCAGAGGATCACAAACCTGAAAAAAGATTTCTTGCTCATTTATTAGAAGTCTATATTCAGTCTATATTGGAAACTTTACAATCCTGTTTGACCTGCTATTATCTAAGTTTAGTTTGGTATTAAGCAATCTCTTTACAGGACCTCAGCAGCTTTGTCATTTGTATTATCTGTATGTTTTAGGGCATGAAGGAGGAAGACTGTGGTGGAAAGTGGGTGGTGGTTACGGGGAGGGAGGCTGCAGCTGCTGAACTTCTAAAAATATATTCCTTTTACATGGCAAAAGCATTCATTTCCACTTGCTTAATTTAAGTATGTGACCCTGTCTTCTTGGAATTTACTTTTTTTTTTTTTTTTTGAGGCGGAGTTTCACTCTTTCGCCCAGGCTGGAGTGCAGTGGTGTGGTCTCAGCTCACTACAACCTCCACCCCCCAGGTTCAAGCGATTCTCCTGCCTCAGCCTCCTCAGTAGCTAGGATTACAGGTGCCTGCCACCACGCCCAGCTAATTTTTTTTTTTTTTTTTTTGAGACGGAATTTCGATCGTTGCCCAGGCTGGAGTGCAATGGCACGATCTCGGCTCACCAAAACCTCCACCTCCTGGGTTCAAGCGATTCTCCTGCCTCAGCCTCCCGAGTAGCTGGGATTACAGGCATGCGCCACCACGCCTGGCTAATTTT